>NC_134240.1:85283873-86533873 GCF_965152275.1 Natator depressus
TACTACTTACCACTGTCTTCCTCAGGTATTGATCTATAATATAGTTACTCTTGCTTTATACATGTGGTTGGGGTCCTAGATGGCAAGAAGGAGCTCCACCCCGGCCACATTCTCTCCTTTCCCATATGGGTGAACCTTTCTTTCCCCACTATGCACCATGTCATAAACTTGGAATCTGTAGGTAGTAGTGAGGATGCACATGAATAGAGATCATCTGTGTGGCATGCACATCTAGAGTCCTGTACCTGCGATGTCCCTCTGAGAATACACAGTAGTGTGCAAGCCCTTTATGATCCCCTCCTCCTGTGCCAGCCAAACCAGTGTGGGATCAATACCAGGAGCATATAAATATGGAGACCTCAACTGTATAGTGGTAATACTGCTGTATAATACCTGGTTATAGTTTGAATGGTTTTATTTCCTGCTTCTCAAGAACGATTCAAAGTGACACTTTTTTTTTTCCAAAGGAAATGTTCACAAAATTGTCTCATATTGAATACATCCATTTTTATTGCCCTTTAGGATTGTTTGCCTCTGAGAGCCAACAGAAGATGATGATGAATTGTTGGTTTTCAGAACAGGAATGGCACAATGCCCAGTTATGTAGATACAGTGTATGACACTGCACTGAACTAACATGTCTGGAAATGTAAAGAGACATGAATAACTAAAGAAAAAATACATTTTAGTTAAACTGTACTTTAACACTTCATTTTTTAAATGTCCATTTTATAAATTACCCTATCAAGACCTAACTTTAAGGCAGTAGATGTATTTTGCCTTTCCTGCTTGCAGCAGGTATTTCACTGCAATATTTGTGTGTTGTCTTTTATGTGAAATCACACCATGTTCAGAACATGATTATCTGAACTTTTGTAGGCAGAATATACTGCATCCTTCTTTCATGGAAACCTTTAACTCAAAATTCATGATCAGAGACTACGTGTGCATATTGGTAATTGGTTAGCCATACAGCTCATATATACTACATCAGCGACTTTTTCAGTATTTGATATTTCCAGCTTTTCAAAGAGTCTTTAGGGACTGAACTTTAAAGCCTCAGACAAAGAGCTAGAACTATATTCTGAGTTCAGACAACATATCAGAACTGCAGTTGTCTTTTTGTATAACAATTCAATAAATTGCTTGATTCTCCAGTGACTTGTCACAGAAAAATTAAAATAATCTGGATGGAAATGTCTGTTTTAATGCACTAGTATTACTACATGCTTCTGCGCATTTAACCATTACACTTTTTATGGTCTCTGAGAGGAATTACAAGGAGGTAATTTGATTTCCATACAGATCAGCATTAGTAATCTCTGCTCTAAGGTAAATTATCTCACCAAACGCTTCTAAATACAATTCTCTAACTTCTACACTCGATGTACTCATAATATTTTTGTCTTTCTAAAGCTATTATAATTTTGGATATTTTGTGTTTTCAGCCTACCTTCCATTTCAATTCAGTTCAATGCCTTAATATAACCATACAGAATTCCTCTTTCTCCAATATTTACTGCTTATAGCATTCAAAATTCTAATTCTGATTCAGTGTTAGGAAACTCTGAACAATGTAAAGGGCTTCTGCTGAGACTACCATAACATACCTTTACCAGGGAGGCTAGATTGTGGTGGTTTAAAAACAAAACAAACTCCTGGGTGTTAGAACTGTAAAGTGAACCTAATCTTCCTCTAAGATCCGAGGTTATGATTTGGGCCATTATAGGATTAGGATCCTGCCACAAAGTTTGAATAACAATACATAGTTTGAGATGATTTGATTTAGGATTTTGGGTTGGGTCCATTTTTGTTGAGTAGCAACAAGAAAAAAAATGTCTACAGAAAAGTCAAATTCAAAAGAGTGTTTAAAGAGATGATCCTCTGGCGCTGACAATCACAAATGAAGTTGCTGTTGCTTCTTTAGTAACAGAAAATGGTATACCTGCTGGAGCCATGCAAAAATGGCTATTAGCACATCTGTTAAAGGAAATGAAATAACAGTTTCCAGGCATAAGCACCTCACAAGCAACTTGTGATGTTATCTTGACATTAATACACTTTGGAATTGCCACTTCTCTAGTCACTTACTGTTGGTGAATATATTTTTTGTTGATAGCTGGGATTGCTTTTGTTTTTTTAGAACAAACCTCCAGACTTACTAAAGTGAGCTAGCAAGGCTTGGGTGAACAGTAAGCACAACAGACCGCTGCCTAGCTAGGTTATCCTGTAACAACGTGATGTCAACGCAACATTGCATGCACTGTCTGCATGAGGCCATCTGTTCCACAAGGGGAAGACCTGCAGCAGAACAAGAGAGGAGCAGGAGGGAGACTGCCCTCCTGCAGTCAGCTGTTGCTACAACCATCCAGTCCTTCAGGGTTTTCAAGGCCCTTCCTAAGCTGGGGTAAGTGCATTGGGACGCCTGATCAGTCAGATGACTGTGTTAGTCAAAGCCAGCAGGATGCCCCTGTTCCACTGTTGAAAAGGGTGGGCCACTGACTGCTGGTTCTACCCTTCTTCGGGTGGCTGAGAGGGAAGATGAGAAACCCTAGAGGCCGACTCTGTCATTCTACAAGTGGGTGCACAGCTGGGGGCCCCCAACTATTGTGGATACGAACATTGTTTCTCCTGGGGTGCTGGGGAAGATTTCCTCCCCTCTGACTGCTCCTCCTCCTCAAGTGGATGGGAGTTACTTATGTTCGTATATGAAATCCAAATACTTCATAACTTTGTAAACTGAAATGGAAAGTCAGCTGCACACCACTAAAGATTTCAAATTAGAGAAGGCAAAACATTAGACTAGAGGCTTTAGATGCTGAAGACAATTTATTGCTGATGCTTCCATCATTCTTAATTGTAATAAGGTAACATGAAGTCAAATGAGGGTAATTCATTCTTAAACTGATGTGCTGACTTTGATATTTTTGTGAGACACAATATTTCACTAATTTTGCCATCCTAAACTGGCTACTCTTATGCAGCTTCACAATATGGCTTTATCCAAATTATTCACATTTAAAGTGAATACAGACTTTTTTTGGCCCCATTTATTAAACCATCATCATCAATGTCTTCATTTTCAGACCACTCATAAGCTGCATAAAAATGCACTTCAAAAGGTTAACTTTCAAAAATAATGAGACATTCACCATTTATAGCGGTGATCGTGATATTGTGTAGTAATAATGTCTCCTGCTGCAATAAAACATTCTTTTGAAGATACAGTTTTGACAGTGGAAAGCTTTGGTATTCAAGGTTAAAGCTACTGAGATGGTAATAAACTTGACTTTATTCTACAGTATTCAGATGGGCTCTTGGCAGTGCGTATAAGTGGTTTTTGCAGAGAGCAGTACATCTTTGTACCAACTTATTTGCTTGTTGCATCCTGGGCCAATAAGATAATATAAAATTTTCTAAAGCTTTATGTTCTATTTGTGAGTTTTGGATTAAATGATATCTACTGAAAGGGAGAAAAAGTGACTTGAGACACAATTAATTGAAGGAACAGTATTTTGGACCTTATTGACTACTGTGTTATCCCTGTTGATGCTGGTGTGACTCTTATGATCTCAATGTCATTATAGTTTGTGAGATTTTGACCACAGCAGAAAAATTGCTCCATGAGCTTGTCTTTCCGGGAAAAAAACCCCTTTGGACAGTCCTTGCTCAGCTTCTTAGTTGGTTTCTATTGGACTTCTGGATGCATAAACCAGACAGATGAAGTAACAACTTTGTGTTATGCAACCTTACCACTTTTGCCTCCCCGGGGAAAATGAAGATTTTCACCATGGTGTGGTGGGGAGTAACTCTTCATTCCCCAGTGGTCCATGAGGTTTTTGTCATAACTTTAAGAATTTTATTTTAACAGTATTTGTTCAATTTATTTTTGGTAGGCAAAGAAACAATGTGAAAACACAACCAGCAGCTAAACAACAAAGTATATACAATGCACGTAGAGGCTCAGCCAAAGGAATTAATGTCCTTTCCACTTGTGCCTTGTCTACATAGTGAAATGCATCATGTTATCAAATTTGTTAAAGTGTTTTAATTAACATGATGTGAAATGCATCATTAGTGTGCATTAGGATATGAAAAGATGTTAGCTGGTTGTGATTAACCCTAGATTGCTCAGCTGCCATCACAACACAATATAGATGCTTAGACAGAAACAACAGTAGGCTAGATTTGCTAAATTGCATTGTGTCTAAATCAGGAATTCTCAGGCTTCTTCATAACATAGATTTCATCTCGATAGCGATTTCCTTGATGCTCCACAATACAATAAAGTCTCTGCGGTAACTACAGAAATTTTCGATGTGAAAAGTAATGCATTTTGAGCTGTTTTCAAAGCAGTAGAGCAGGTGTAAATAAGGTGAGCTAGCATCAAGTGACCAGACAGCTTTTTGGAGACAACCAGCAAGTGCTCCATGCAGGGCCAGGTCTAGGCACCAGCGAAGGAAGCAGGTGTCTGGGGCGGCCAATAGAAAGGGGAGGCACTCCGTGCATTATTGGGGCGGCACATCCGGGTCTTTGGCGGCAATTCGGCGGTGAGTCCCTCATTCCCTCTCTTCCTCTTCAGCGGCAATTCGGCAGCAGCTCAATCAGGTTTTTCTTTTTTTTTCTTCACCACTTGGGGCGGCAAAAAAGCTGGAGCTGGCCCTGGCTCCATGGAACATCATTTGGGAATCACTGGTCTAAGAGTATTTATTGTTTGAATTCCTCTCAATTTCCTTTGAGTATTTATTTATTAGCCTGGCTTGTCTGTGCATTGCGTGGGCCTGCAGTGAGTCTAACCTCTCCTGTGAGAGAGGGCATCACCAGGCCGCAAAGCACTTACTATTTACAAATGTATTAGTTATGTATCTTTGCCACAACATACAGAAATGCATTAAAACAGGGAATAGGATTTTCTTCAAGCCTAGACTAACTGGCCTCATGCTCCAGTACGTCTGTTAGTCTACAAGGTGCCACAGGACTCTTTGCCTGGTGAAGTATAACCAAAGCCCAGTGCTCAAGTTCAGTTCCACATCTTTCATTGGGGCAGTTTATTAAATAGAAAAAAGCCTAATATAATACAAACCATTTGGTAACAAATACCTTTGGGAGAAGGACACATCCTTTCACCTGAGTACCTCTTGCTGGCTACTGTGCAGAGACCCATAATATGGCTGCCCTGCCCTCGGCCTTCTCCTGTGATCCCTGCCTGAGAGAGAAGAAGCCTTATATTTGGCTTCCTGTTGATCACCTGCATGCTAATCCATGTTCCCTATAACCAGAGCTCCCTGTTTTAAACTACTGAAGGGCATAAGAGGCACACTGAAGTATGCTTGTGTGTCCCAAGGCCTGTTACACTTACACATCCTTAACTACAGGAGTCATAAACATTACTTAACATGACTTCAGGGTACATACATCATAGTTTTTTGTAAAAAACAATTTCTCATATAGAAAGAAAAAAATTACTATAATACAAAACTCCAAAAATACCTGGTTCCAAGCTTCTTAAAAGTACATAGGACTAAATTTCAAAACTCACTGGGAATTTTGCTTGTGTAATCCTACAGGATTTGGCCCATAGGATAGAGCCACTGTATCCTCCGTTTTTTAATCAATTGCGTCTCTTTGGTACACTGTCAACAATTTTATAATTTCTATTTGAAAATAAATCAAATTGTTTTTATTAATCCTTACCATGGCTTATTTTAGTAAATACTGAAATCAACCTACATTCTCATTCTTTCTTGTTCGATCATTTCAGTCTAAATAGCGCACTAGAATTTTAATAGTGTTGTCATTGTCACCCTAAGGTATGGTCAAATGTGTAGCAGATGCTACTAATTAATCTAAAGGAAACTGAAAAAAGGTTAAATGGGAAATAAGATTAATTGAAATAACAGAAATCTGATAGGAGTTAGAAATAAATTGCTAACGCTCAGTGGAGGAAAAGAGTGGCCTTTACAAAGCCACTTGAAAAGTGACAACTCTGTAAAGGATATGTTCAAATGCAATTCATCTGGTAGATGCTAGAGTCTGGCCAAATTATATACAGGAAGTTATGCAACAAAAGAAGAGCATGGTTCTTGACAAGGAAAATGTCTAATAGACAAGTACAACTTTTCTAAATAGAAAAGAAGCAAGTGATTAATGACTGACTCATTAGCAAAAGAGCTGTGCAAAGCATTTCTCATCAAAAGCAAAACTTCCAACATTAATCTCTGCAAAGTTTTCATTACCAGGTGTTCTCATGAAATTCCCTTTTCAGCAGATTACTTTTTGACAATTTTACCATAATTAATGAGATTTTTCACAAAAATGCTACCTGACGTCATTGGTGTGAGTACTGCAGCAGAGATGAGATGGAGGGACTGAAATTGAACATGTTGCTCCTCTTGGTCTGTAGCTAATTGTTAGCCAAGTAATTAGTACAGAACTCCCCTGTTAGGGAGAAGGTTAGACCTCTGTCAGGTCAGGCTAAGAATAGTAGACTAAACAAAAGAGAGACAACACGTATCTGCTCTAAAGAGTACTGATAATTGGGGAGGGAATGGAGAAGATACTGATCCTCAGGCATCATAGCCAGGCAATCCAAAAAGATAATTCACACTGTTGGTGGAGGGATCGGATTATATTGGCTTTATAGCAAAATAACTGTAGCAATATTGCTTACACATGAACATGATAGTGGGGTAGAAAGGCATGAGTCGGTACATTTGTTCTAACTATATACTCTATTTGTGTGCAGGTTTGAGTGTGTACATGGGTGGTGGGCCTCCCCTGGTGCTGCTGCTGCCACCAGACACCGTTTGTGGGTTTGGGGCGGCTGCGGAGGCGGTAGGTGCTATTCAGCTTCCTGGGTTCATCAGTAATCTACCTGGACTCCAGAGAGATTACTGATGAACCCAGGAAGCTGAGTAGCAGATTATCTGCCCTGGAACCTGCACGGGGGCATATTAAAAGCTTAGGTTTGTCTTTGGGAAGAGATGCCGCGGCTTTTCCCAGGCAGTTTGGGGTGGGGAAAGGAGGTGGCTGTGGCTGGCCTGGGGCTCCTCCAGGGAGGTATGTGTGTGTGTGGGGGCTCCTCTGGGAAGGTGTGTGTGTGTGTGTGTGTGTGTGTGTGTGTGTAGGGAGGGGCTAAGAGCTTCGGCCAGCCCCGGGGCTCCTCCAGGCAGGGGGGACTCATTGCCCTGGCCTTGGGGGAGCGCAGGCTGAAGGGGCAGAGTTGGGGTCTAGCCTCCCCAAAGGGGGGCTCCACCCACAGCCCATGTGTATATTATAACAAGCTAGTTTATGATCTCCATTACACTTTTGTGTAAATTTGGAATAACTCTAATGAACTGCATTGACATTTACGGAGTGGGTCCTCTACACTGGTGTAACTGAGATCAGATTTTAGCCTTATATATTGAAGATCAAGTGGTGATGGTCTTGGAACAAGTTCAAGCATTCATTAGTAATTGACAATGATGATGACAATTGACACTTTTCAGTAGGGGGCAACTTTAATCTGAAGTCAAGCTCAGGGGGGATATTAATATTTTACTTTTCATAAACTGCTTGGTTACATAATATCTCTCTGGTATAATTTTGTGGATTGCAATAGAGTTAAACCAAGGATTAATTTGTTTGAAATACAGTTTATACACCACTTTTAAAAACAAACGAAAAAGCAACAACAAAATACCCAACCAGCAGCCTCACCCAAACACCTGTAATTGCATGCATATTTTCCCTCCTTCAATGAATTGAGGCTGTTTGTGTCTATTTAATTTTGTGGCTTGTGTCACACTATGTAACCATTGCTTAGAGGTATGATTTTTATTTCTAGTGTTGCATAAATTACTACACTTTCTTTTTGGCTAGCATATGAAATAACGTGGAACTGTTATACCGTTATTTTGTCAAGCATTAACTTGTTGTTCGAAACACTTTATTGCATGAGGGGAAAAAAGGTGCATGTCTTTTTTGCAAGAGAGACTCTGAAACAGACTATATAGGACTGTTTGATAGTCTAAAAATGTGTGCCCTTTAATTAGCACCTTTGGGAACACAATAGAGATGGGCAAACCTGGATGCATCTGAGCTCTTGCCTCAGGCTTGGCAAGTGAATGGTAATATCTGATGAGCCTGAAGAGGTCTCAGGGCTTATTAAATTTTTCAAGACTGCTATAGAAAAAACCCCAGATTTTTGTGATGCCCTGGAGAACTGACTAATAAATAGTAATTTTTAAAAAACAGAAAAAAGAAAAAGGCCCTTCTGTTTTTTTCAAAATGGATCAGGTGCATTTTAATGGAGTCTTTTAAAAACTATCTTTGTATGGAAACTTTTAGACTAGTATTTAGGTTTATGTGGCATTGCTTTATGAACTGCTTCTCTCCAGTTGTGTTCACAAATATAGGGCCTATATTTAAACAATTTGTCTCTAACTTTTCAGTGAAGTACTTTCATCTGATTTTTTTAATTAGTAAATTTTTATGCCAGATCGGCATCAAAAGATGCCAGATCGGCAACTTATGTATGCTTTGCCTCACTTTCCCCATACGTAAAATGGGGATAATGATACTGACCTCCTTTATAAAGTGCTTTGAGATTTAAAGGTGCAATGTGCTATACAAGTATTATTCATTATATTTATATACAAACCAGGTACAGAAAGGACATCAGATTTCCTATACCATTCTGCCAAAATATTTCAACCCTATCCCAGAGAGGGAAGGGATGAGAAGATAATTTAGTCTCCTTAGCCATTAGACCTTGCCTTGTCTGCTGTCACTATCAACCAGGCAGCCAATTGTGGTGATATTGATTTTTGTATTGTGGACATCTGGTTACTATGAAATAGACTGAAACCATCAGCCTACTTCACCAAAGCCACTAAACAGCTACAAGGTGGTAATTCTCCATAGAGGATGGAATACTCCAATTCAACCAGGGTTAGGACAGCAAATGTCAGGGCAGGTACACATTGGGGGGTAAAAATGACTGCTATGCAACAGGTACAAAGGACTATCTGGGGCATGTAGGCATTTGGTTGAACAGTTCTATGTTCTAGCCAAGAAGACAGTTCCATTTATCTGGTCAACAGATTTAATCCCAAGAAAGTAGTAGAAAAAATGAACTTCAGGATGAATTGAAAAAAGAAAACTGACCTTGCACAATAAAGATGCAACAGCAAAGATGTTTTGGAAAGTTTTGCTGTGATAGATGCCCTTGGATGGTGATTGGAGGGCAGAGACAGACAGGTCATTTCATCCAGCACTGTGTGAAATGAAGTGGAAAAGAATGGGTCTGGAGCAATGACTAGTTTTAATTGCTGTAAAGTGATCAAAATGCTCTTCACAACCTGAGCAACAATCTAAAGCCATCCTCGTAGTCTATAAGTGAAACAAATCAAGATAGATGTCTTCCATTCCTGAATAATAGGCACAGATTGCTTTCACAAGGCATAAGGAAACAACTTGACAAGTACAGTACCTGTGAGATGTACAGGAGAGTCACCTACTTCTGAGCATAAATGCAAGATGACTTAGGTGGCACGTGACCAGGATTCATTACCCAATTTGGTCTGTGGGTTGGATCATTAGCTTCCCCGGACTGGGTTGGGTACTGATGGTGAGCGAGACATGAACGCTGATCCATGCCCCGTCCAACTGTAAAAGAGGCCAGTTCTAGTGCTCAGACTTATTTAATAAGCAAAGCTGCATAAGAATACAAAAAGAGCTCTCAAATATCATTCAAAGCATCAGCGCTTAAATCACTGACCTCTGATTCTTCATTATCCTAGTAAAAAACAAGGCCAATGTGAAAAGCAATGCATACACTCAGCTGGTTTGTAGCATTAATGCCACATGTTGAGGTAGCAAAGCTAATGAATGCATAAAGCATGTCAATTACCTTAGGAATTTTGGTGAGATATTACAGGCAGCTGCATATCTAGAAAACCTAAAGGAATGAGCTGTTTTATTTCTGATTGCTTTCTTTTCAAATTAATCAAAAATCTTTCATGGAAGATGAAGTGAGCATCTGATGAAGTGAGCTGTAGCTCATGAAAGCTTATGCTCAAATAAATTGGTTAGTCTCTAAGGTGCCACAAGTCCTCCTTTTCTTTTTGCGGATATAGACTAACACGGCTGCTACTCTGAAACCTTTCATGGAAGGTTATCTGAACATCTTATTTACCATGAGAATGGTCAGAGTTATCCCAGACTTTCCCCAACCAATTTAATAAGTAAACTGGGTTAGAAATATCATGAAGACAGACATTTTCATAAGATTTCTAGTATTTTTTAGATTTGACCAATTTGGAATATTAACAGGACAACTCCTCTTCCTCTTCTCACAGGGTAAGTATTTTTATGAAAAAGAAAACAGTATAAAAAAATTCTCCTCTCTCCTCCATTTCTACCCCCACGGAGACTCAGAGAAACTTTTAATCTAGTTTAGATAGGAGAAATAAGGGCACAGAACTTCCTTCTACTCTGTTTGCATCCCTTCAAATCTTGCTCAACCGAATAGTAAGGCAAATATTGGCCAATAGCAAATCTGAGACTCAATCCTGTAAATATTTATATATAAAATTAAGCATGTGCATTAAGAAGCCCTATTAAAGTCATAGAATCATAGGGTTAGAAGGGAACGCAAGGGTCATCTAGTGTAACCCCCTTCCAAGATGCAGGATTTGTTGTGTCTAAACCATCCAAGACAGATTGGAGGTTTTCAAAAGGAGTCTGGATAACAATGAAGGAGCTTCCACTACCTCCCTAGGCAGTTTGTTCCATTGTCCTCCTGTTCTTACAGTTAGGAAGTTTTTCCTGAGATTTAATCTAAATCTGCTGTGCTATTGTTTGAACCCATTGCCTCTTGTCCTGCCCTTTGTGGCAAGAGAGAACTTTTTTCCCATCTTTTTTATGGCAGCCTTTCAAATATTTGAAGACTGCTATCATGTCCCCCCTTACTCTCCTCTTTTCCAAACTAAACATATCCAGTTCCTTTAGCCTTTGCTCATCTGGCTTGCATTCAATCCCTTTTATCATCTTTGCGGCTCACCTCTGGATCCTTTCCAGTTTCTTTACATTCTTTCTAAAGTCCATTGGCGACCAAAACTGGACACAGTACTCCAGCTGAGGCCTAACCAGCACCAAGTAGAGTGGTACTCTCACCTCCCGTGACTTGTATGCTATGCCTCTGTTAACGCAACCTAAAATTGCATTTGCTTTTTTTGCAACCACCTCGCATTGATGACTCATGTTGAGGTTATGATCTACCACAACTCCCAGATCCTTCTCAGCTGTGCTGCTGCCAAACCAGTTATCCCTCATTTTGTATTTGTTCTTCCCTTAGTGTAGCACGTTACATTGGTCTTTGTTGAATTTCATTTTGTTGTCTATAGCCCAGTGCTCCAGTTTATCTAGATCCCTCTGAATTTTAGCTCTATCCTCTAAAGTGTTGGCAACCCCCCCCAGATTTGTGTCATCTGCAAATTTATCGGTATGCTCACCAGTTCCATGTCCAGGTCATAAATAAAGATGTTAAACAACGCCGGATCCAGGACAGATGCCTATGGAACCCCACTTGAGACCTCCCTCCAATCTGACATCATTCCATTGTTACTCTTTGCTTGCGGTTGTTTAAACAATTGTGTATCCACTTAATGGTAGTTTTGCCAAGCTCACATTTCTCCAGATTACCTGTCAGAATATGGGTACATGATACAGTCATGTGGGACTGTATCAAAAACCTTGAAGAAGACCAGGTATATTATGTCCACTGCATTCCCCCTATCCACCAAACCAGTTCCCCTGTAAAAGTCAATGGAACTATTCACGTGTCAAGCTAAGCACATGCTTAAATCTTTGCAGGACGCCAACCTTCATTGAATTATCTCGGCATTTTATTTACATTAAATATAACCAAATAAGTAATTTTTAAATTTCCATGAAAGATTTCTGTTCAAAGTTAAATAATACTCTCTTATTCAAAAATCTTTAGAAATATTACAAGTATTATAAATTTGTGTGCCAATTTTTAAAATGTATATGCAAAATGAAGCCTGGAATGAGCTTCATATGAGTGCCAGGATCCATCTATGTGGTGCCATTACAGGATTGGGACCCAAATCATTACATGCTGGTGCCTCAGATTCTTGATTAACAAACTCACTCTGATTTAGTGTTGCTTCATGCACAGCTCGGCAGAGATTCAGAACGTTTCCTATCCTGATGTACAATCTATCAGATTTTTCTCTTTTAAAAATCGATTAAAATCCTGAAATGTCAATAATATATTTTAAAGCATAATAAAATAAATCAATAATCTGAACCAATTCCTAGCAACGGGGTGACAGCACACTATGAATAGAAATTGGGAACCCCAGTTTATAGGCATGGTTAATTTATACTTCTGTAACATTTTAGCATAAAGGAAAATAAAAAGGAGAAAAAAATCTGTACCCTACTTTTAAACATACTAGTTATCTTTTTTTTCTAAATGAAACATCAGCCTCTTCCCATACCTCACATGAGGGAGTATAAGTACAAGCAATCTAATTTTTATTGTGTTTTCTAATTAGCATAATGGGACACATCAGTGAACAAGGCCTTTCTTTATCCTTTCACAGTACCTATAATACAGGAGCTAGTTATAACCACTATATTCCCCACTGTACTATTTTTTTCCAGTTAAACAACCCAACAAATAATCTGTCAATCTTGGTGGCAGCCAGAAACAGTGCTCATTATTTTAATCAAATCTATCTCTAATTCCAGCAGCGAGGGAGGCCTACCAATCTGCTATTTCCATGATGACTCATAGCATTTCATAGTATTTTAGAAGTAGATTAATCTAACCTCAAGCAATTGGATTTATTTCTTTTTTATCTGTACATACTGGAAGCTACATTCATCAAAATGTGTCAATAGTGCTGAGCGATACTGAAAGCAAGCACTGTACATATTAACAACTATGGGCCTGGTTCTCATCTTATTTGCTCTACACCATCAACTTCACTGGAGTCGCTCCTAATTTTTTCACTCGTCAGTGACACCCTAAATAGTACAACACTTCCCCACAGTCTCTCTGTATCCGCTATAATTCTGTTGGTTTAAATGGCAATATCTTTCCTTAAGTTCGATAGTTCCTTTTTACCTTTCCTCTTATATTTTTCATAGATTCTTCTTCCTACTATATTCCCTCCCTTTACCTATTTCTCTTACCTGTCTGTGTATATATTGTCACCCTTTTGCCTCACCACTGCATTCTTGTACCTCTACTACATCTTTGAATTTTTTTCCTTTTTCCAGTACTTCATTAGCTTTCTACTCCTGTTAATGCTACACATTAGAGAGAAACAACTTGGCCCCCCCGTGATGATAACAACAGGCCAGTAGGCTTCTGTATTATGTACAAGTACAATGGCAACTCTGCAAGTACTGGGCTCATTGGCAATGGGCTTTCACAAAATGCTCAGTCAGGGTCCTGTCGCTTTCTTTTTTGCAAGGCTGGAGCAATACTTTATATTTGGGTCAGAATATAAAGGTCAGAAAAGTTTTCTGCCCTGAAATATTGTATGGTTCCCCCCAGAATCTTTCGTATTCAAATGTGAATTAAATTAAATATTAAGTAAGTAAAAAGACAGTATATTCCAGTTTGTTAGCAATCTGCATAAAGCCTGGTCTGATGAGCCACACACATCTCATTGACCAGGGCTGGAAAACTTCTAGCTATGTGTGGATTTACAGCTTCTGCCACTGGTGTCTCATGCTTTATGAGGGAGATGATCTGTCATTTCAGGTCTCTCTCTCTCTCTCTATATATATATATCTGAAAAAGAACAGGAGTACTTGTGGCACCTTAGAGACTAAAAAATTTATTTGAGCATAAGCTTTTGTGAGCTACAGCTCACTTCATCGGATACATGCAGTGGAAAATACAGTGGGGAGATTTATATACACAGAGAACATGAAACAATGGGTGTTACCATACACACTGTAACAAGAGTGATCAGGTAAGGTGAGCTATTACCAGCAGGAGAGCGGGGGGGGGGACGGGACCTTTTGTAGTGATAATCCAGCAGTTGACAAGATGTTCATCTCACGTCACCAAATTTCTTAAGGGCATAGTGCTGACTTAGAGGCTTGACACCTATGTATGTGTGCCTTATGAGGGAGATGGTCTGTCATTCCAGGTTTTATATATATATTTATATATATATATATATATATATATATATATATATATATATATCGGGACATTCATCTCACGTCACCAAATTTCTTAAGGGCATAGTGCTGACTTAGAGGCTTGACATCCTGGTGTGTCAGTCCACCATCCCTTGGTTTTCTCCGTGGATCCAGCTCTTGAGCTTCTTCATCAGCTGAAAGATCTGCATATAATTCCCAAGCAGCTAGTGAGGTATACTTCAACTACAACTTAGTGCTGTAAGTTTTTGGCCAAGAAATGGACGGTATGAGTTCACCCTAAAGGAATTTAATTTTTATGTGTGTTTACTGTATATACAATTTACAGAAGTTAGAACGTGAATATTGGCCCCTTCTGTGCAAGACTATCCCTTGGCTCAAATACACAGGTCCTCTTGTGAAATGTTGTTTGTCCTTATAGTTCTTGCAAGCCAGGAATGTTCAGAACTGGTGTATGGCCCTGATCCAGCAAGGAAAGTAAACACATGCCTAACTTTAAGCACATGACTAGCTCATTAGTCCCACTGAAGGCAAAGGGACTATTCATACACTTGACGTTTGGCCCGTGCCTAAAGTCCTTACTGAACCGGGCTTATTTGTATTTCTTCTACCATAGAAGTTTGGAATATACTCTGTACCGCTGACTTCAGCAGGGTAAGCTACTAGAAACAGCATTAAATGGAAAAACTCAAGAATTTAGACACTAATGATGCTGCTGTTTACACATTTATATACAAATAAAACATTTTTCTAACTCCTCCATCTGTGGAACTTCTAAGGTGCTTCTAAGATGTACAGCAGACATATGTTCTTTTGTGGACTTTTTGAGGAGTACAGAAGAGAGCTCCACTCCAATCTACTTTAAGCTGGCAAATCTCTGAAAATATGCTCTGAAAATGTGGAGGAGAAGGGGCTCCCTCTTGTGGACATCCCCTTTATGTTCTGCAGAATGGCAACTTACTGAAATGCCCTTTAGAACTTCTAGCTGCATCAGTTCCCATTAAAATTCATTCAGTTTTATAATTTCTAGTGACTAAAATGGTGACAATCATCAATTTATATGTACGCTATTTTATTCTAATGTACATAAAATAGTGGACAAATTTATTTAAACTATGAAAAAATGAAGCAGACCAAACCTCCCATATTTGTTTCTTTGAGGACTTATTTGTAAGTGCAAAACTCTGACATTGTACTATAAATTAGAGGCACTGACTGTTTACTTCTGCACACTAGAAAAGTAGATTTCCCCATGACATTGATGATAGTTTACTCCTCTTTCTGTCCCCAAGCTTTTATCACTGAGATTCAGACAAACTGCTGAGGACATCATAAATTCTTAGAGAGAGACTCAAATATTTCAAAACATGGTTGTTTATACATAAAAGGTCTTACGTTTTAAGCATCAAGCACCATATAATTCAGTTGTGTAATAAATGACAGTGTTTACAGTATAGGATAGATGGAGATCAGGTATAAAACAGTCCTTCAGATAGATTTTTTTTTTGGCAGTTATTTACCTCTCTCTTCTCTTTTCCCCTCTTTTATGCCATTCTTTCTGCTTCCTAGTTGTCTAATTCTATCCTATACCTCATGGCTCCATCATGTACCACATGGCTTTTCTATTTATTCTCTCTCACCATGCTTCTTCCTGATGTTGACAGAATCATAAAAGATAAATATGGAGAAGACATGGTAGATCATTAGACCCATCTTGTTCCCACTACAGTACGTTTCCCTTTTGTACATTTTCTACTGCTTTGTCCAGTCTATTTTTAAATGTCACAAGTGGTGAAACTTTCACAGCTTTCTCTTGGGAGATTATTCCACAGTCTAATAGATTACACTGTCAGGAAGTCTCTCTAATGACTGGTATAAAGTTATCCTTTCTTTACTTCATCTCATTGCTTCTAACGATATGACCATAAATAATTCCCCTGCATCTTGACTGTATGTGGCCTTTAAATATCTGTAAACCGTTAACATGTCCCTGTCACTCGTTCCTGGTGTGGTCCTTTGGAGGGTCACTGCTGCCCTTGCTGGGACCCCCTTAGTTTGTCCCTGGTCAGGGCAGTTCTTTGAGCTTCTCTGAATTTTCACTGGTTCTAGAAGCATGCCTCAGTCTCTTCGCTGTGCTCAAGGAGGCTGTCTGGAGCAAGTATATTGCCATTCTGCGTCCCACTCCTCTGCACTCGCTCCTTTTTAATAGGCCTTGTTTCCTTGATTGAGCGCAGCTCTGAGTGCCTGCCTCCATATCTGGGAGCTCTGTGTGGGTGTGGTTGAGCTGCCTATGCTCAGTGTGGCGTTTGTAGACCCCAGTACAGTCCCCTTTTTAGTCATTGCTTTCCAGAACAACAGTGAGCTCTCTACAGTGTTCCTTACGTGAAGTATTCCAGTTCCCAAATCACTTTTTGATGTTTTCTGACCTCTGCACATTATCCGTATTCTCCTGATATTGTGGTGCCTAGGATTCCCGAGATATTCCAGGTCTGGCTGTACTAGAGAGCGTAAAAGAGTTTATTACTTTCTTATACTGCTGCTCTGTGAGCTCTTTCCATATGCAGCCCAAAACTGCATTTTTGTGTGTGTGTGTGTGTGTGTGTGTGTGGGGGGGGGTATTTTGTTTAATATTGCAGTCATGGCCAGTTTATTTTGTGCTAGGACTCTCTCAATATTACAGCCTCCCAGATTTCTTTTTCTAATTAAATCTACAGAGTGTAATGCTGGCCCCATGAAGTCAATGGCAAAATTTGCATTGACTTCAGTGGGGCCAAGATTTCATCCATGGTATTGATTATACAGAGCAGTTTATTCCATTCCTCCACTCAAAGGTGTATTAACTCATTTTTTTCAGGTAGTTTCTCATTTTATTTTCTGCTCATGTTCTTAATCTCTCCAGATCCATTTCTGGCTCTCTCTTGTCTTAGTGATCATCTACAAATTCCATTAACATACAGTTTACTCTTCTCCCAGATCATTAATTATCTGGGAGAGGGATAAACTCTATGTTAATGGAATTTGTGTGTGTGTGTGTGTGTGTATGTGTATGTACGTATATACATACAGTGGTGAGCTGGAGCCGGTTCGCATCAGTTTGCGCGAACTGGTTGTTAAATTTTGAAGCCGGTTTAGAACCGGTTGTTAAAGAGGTGGGCAAACTCCGGCCCGCGGGACCGTCCTGTCCAGCCTGCCTGAGCTCTTGGCTGGGGAGGCTCCCCTGAGAATCCCTTTTTAATTTTTACTCACCTGCTGGCGCTCCGGGTCTTCGCCGGCACTTCGGCGGCAGGTCCTTCAGTGCTGCCAAAGACCCGGAGTGACTGAAGGACCTGCTGCCAAAGGTCCCGGAGTGACTGAAAGCACTGGTTCTTCAGCTTTTGGCAGCTCATAACCATATGTATATATATAAAATCACATTTATTTTAATGCATTATTTCTGGACCTTTATCCAGCTTTTAGACAACTTGGACAGAACACAGTCACTTTTCAAACATGGTATCATGAAATGATGTAGCCAAAATTCAAATGTAAGACTTCCACTGCATTTGCTTCAGCCATTAGTTTTGTTCTGCTATTAAATATAAAATTTTGTCTGGCAAGATTTATTCTTAATGAAGCCATGCAGCTTATTGCTCATGGTTTCATTACTCTCCAGATGGCTGACTTTTTTTTCTCTTTCATATTTGTTCCATTTTTACTAAGGATGAGAGTTAGACTTGTAAATCACTTTTCTTTCCTCATTTGAGCCTTTGGTACTACATTTGATTTTCTTCCCTTCTTTGGTTCCTTTTCATTTGTTCTTGTCATTGATACAGTGGAATTGGCTGATTTGTATATGTGCCAATTTTACAAGCATTCCCTTCCTTTCTTTTTATTAAAATTAATTTTACAGAATGCTTCTTCCTTATTGTTCACGCTTCTTTTCTATAGTCTGTTTTTTGGAGATGCAGAGATAGATTTGTAAAAGGAACTTAGTATCTTAGTCATTTTAAAGTCATGATTGATTTCATTCCTCTCATTTGCTACCCGACATACTTTTTTTTTAGTGCTGCTTTTTCCCTTGATGTATTTATAAAAACTCTTCTTCCCTATTCATTGTACTACTTTTTTTTGCTATCCTTATGATTTCTTAATAACTGTGTAGTCTTGTCTCCTTTCCATGTGAGCAATCCCTTGACTATAACTAGGTCTACACTAACACAGGCTGTGTCTTCACTGAACCATCAGATAACTAGCTGAAGTCAGCACTATACTCCCCCCCCCCCCCATGGTTGACCTCACCTGGTTTATCTCACCAGGTAAAACTGAAGTGCCTTGTCTCCACTATGTTTATAGAGAGGGATATGTAGTAGTATCCTATGGTAAAAACACCTCCTTATTTTCAGTGAAGGCATAGCTTATGTGAATCAATCAGCCAACACCCTGAGTAATGTGGGAAAGTGAGTACATTGGCTGCAGATGCTACTTTCAGCTTGAAGCTCCAGTAGCAACTGCAGAGATATGATTTTGCTGCTCTACGGTGTACAGGGGAGGATTCTGTCCCCTTCTATCCCTGCATAACCTACTGTGCTATCCCATTTTTACTCATGGAATGATAGTACAAGGGTGTGGGATTTGCGTCTAAGAGCATTAGTAATTACTGGGCTGTGATTTTACAGGTCAAGTGTGACCCAAAGTGAATTTTCTGAATGTCTCCTTCATGTGCTTTATGGATCTCTGAGCCTCCTTCATGATTCTCTTTATTTAAACCCACCATTTACTAGTGTTGTGGGAATCTCAGCATTTTAATTTGCATAGGTTCATGTGCATTACAGAATTGCACACCCTAGATTTTGCTCAATGATTTGGGGTTTAAATAAATCTAGAAACTTCAAGCAAACTGAGTAAAATTTCCAAATTTGCCTGATAGAACTATGCATATTAACTTCTGCAGGCTCAGTCCTCACTGGCCTTTTAAAAATGGGTACACTTCTGGTTTCCTTAGCTATGATCTATCTTTAATTACACAAATGTCACCATGGGAAACTTGGTGGATCTGATAGCCTGGGAAGCTGGAGCCAGAGAAATTATATAGTTAATGTTTTTATATTCCGAAAATAGACAATTAGAAGTGGAAGTGCAGACACAAATTGCACCAACTCTATATCAGTGCAGATAGTGTTGTAGATTCTGACATAAACTCTGGTCCTAGAAAATGGTATCTTAGTTTCATAAGATCAGAATTCTAAAATTGTTTGGTTCTGCTGAACTTTGTACCTCTGAATTTTATAGTCAGAGAAAATAGAAGAGGCAATGTACAAGGGTAAACAGTTTGTTCAAACATACATTTTTCAGAAACCATTTACTCAGTCAACTCCAGTAAATTTTACTCAACTCATTGAAGCAGTAAATACATTTCACCTCTTCAGCAGGCATGACCTTTGTTATAACATGTGAATGTTTTTCCTTCGTTTAGATTGTGAGCCCCTTTTCCAGTTCAGTGATCTCAACTATAGTAAAGTGTCTGAGACAGATCTCTGGATCTTTGCAATGATGTGAATATGGTAGTGTCAGTTTTGACACTGAAATTCTGCCATTATTGTGCCTTCAACATGTGTGATCAGAACAGGCTAAGTAGAATGAAAACAATCTTCCGGGTCTCATTTTAAGTACTTTCTGTGCAATACACAGCATAAGTGGTAATAAAGTCAGAGAGGACCAGCATCTTTGGAATTTAAGTGCTCAGATATCTATTAGAAAAATTAATAGATCTTGTTTTGCCCTGTGAGAATCAATGTTACCAATGTCTATTGCCCTTGATACAGAATGGATGCATTTCCTGTTTTCATAGCTATGACCTGTCTTTAATTAAACTAATGTTACTTTTTATAATACATCAGTCATTGAAATATAGGATTAAATTCACTGTGCCTAATAATCCTATTCAGTGCTGAGAATGATTACTGTGTTAATCATTAGCATAGTGGTCTTTAACAGCTGGAAAATATTTTTACTACACACACAATAACTATATTTAAGCAGTTCACCTTTTTCCCCTTTTCAATACATGAAAAAAAAATTGGCTTTTTCCCCTTCTGTTTGTATATTGATTAACAACAGTATTGATCTCCAGTTCAGCTAGGAAATGTTTGTTAATTATAATTTGGGTTAATTTCCCTTGAACACTTCCAACTGGTCATAGACTACCAAGAAATCTTCACCTGTCAGGAATTATTCTTGACTTCTTGTCAAGCAGATGCCATGGTCTTCAGTACAATTTCATTTTCTGTAGTAGATCATAAGATGTGAACAGAATTCTGAATCAAATTTTGATTACTTCAGAAATAATCATAGTTCATTCATTTCAGCATAAATGAAGACAAAATTATGAGAATAAGTTACAGACTTTTCAGTTAACTCTAGAAAAATTTTAAGCTTTAAAATTCCAAGCCATAATCTTATTTGCTTCCAGGAGAGCAATTTATTGTCTTTTATAAGGATACCAATATGTATGTTGTAGCTCTGACAGTTTGTTTTCTAGTATACTAGGTTCTTCCACAGAAGAAATCTTATTCTACAGAGGCCTGTTCCAAAAGCCTTTGAAATCAATGTAAACTCTCACATTGACAATGTAATTGGGAGGCATGGGCAACACGTGAACCGCTGGCAGGGGGAGGCTAGCTTGAGCCCTGCCTCTTCTACCCAAGGCCCTGCCCCTTCCATGCACCCAGAACCCAGACCCCAACAACCGCAGCTGCCAGCCCCCACCCCAGGCTAGTTAGTGCTCGCAGCCCCCTGGAGCACCAGGAGGGAGAGCACATGGTGCTACCGCTGCAGCCCCCCCCCCCCCAGGCCCGGAGTGTGGGTAGGGCCGCATCTGGCTGTTTGGGGAAGCTCCCCCAGCCTCCCCTACCAGCTGCCTATGTTGGGAGGTGGTGGCAGTGGTAGAGTCCACCTTATAACATTTATCTTAGTTATTAGAGCACTCACCTGGGATGTGGGCGACTGCCATAGGGTCACAACTCACCACCGCTGGCACCTCCTGCTGGCTGCTCCAGGAATTAGCTTTTGTCAGCTGTGGAGCACCCTCTGCGCATGGTGTCTCACCCATTATCTGCTCTACTGGTTTGGGACCCACGTTGCTCTCCGCTCAGCAGCATCCTCTTCAGGGCACTGCCCTCCAGTAGTGCCCACCGCTCCAGTCTCACCCCCTTCTAGGGGAACGGGAGGTTTAACAGTAGTCTTTCGGCTTGCACCTGCCTCAGTGGCCAACCACAACCCCAAAGTCTAGCCTCTCAGCTCAGGAGCAAGTTGCAGTCTGTCTCGGCCATGCTCCTCTGTGGCCAGGTGCAGTATAAACAGGGGGTGAGGGGTGGGACCCAGGCCCACCCACTACTCTGGGCTCCAACCCAGGGACTGTCTAGCAGCAACCCCTCTCTGCCCTCCTTCTCTCCCCTCTTGTCCAACTATGTTCTCTGGGCCACTTCCCTTTGGCCCTGTGCACCTTCTTGATCCTTTTTAGCAGGGGCCACAGCCTGGCAAGTAACCGGGGTGGGGTGCCACTCCTTACCTCAGGAACTAGTCCTTCTCCCTTGCTAGTCAGGGAGAGACTGCCTTCCTCTTTGCGAGGCAGCCTTTACATAGGGCCCAGCCTGGCCCTAATTGGCTGCCTCTTCCTTGGCCCTGATTGACTCTCTACAGGCCTTTGCTGATTGGCTGCTGGTCTGTGCCGCCTCTCTGGCCTGTTCCAGCCCTTTCTCTCATGGAGTGGGGCAGACACCCCACTACAGGCACCCAGATTTAATTCCCCCCTCTGCCTTTGGGAGAGAAAGGTTTTGAACAGAATTCTCCCACCTTTACAGAGAATGCTCTAACCACTGAGCTATCAGATATTCTGATGTGGGGCTCCCTCAGTTTCTGCTGTTGAAGCTGTTCCACTGTATATAAATAGTCACTGGACTAGAGAGAGAGATAGTGAGAAGGACTATAGGCTGCTGGTTATGGCACCCACCTAGGAGGTAGGCAACCCTGCAGTCCATTCCTCTTGCTTCAGTAATTCTTTAATTATGGAAACTAAAATGGGGTTTAGGTGCCTAAATCTGGGGTTTATGCACCTAAATACCTTTGTGGATCTGGGCCATAGTTCCCTTCATAATTATCTTGGAAAATTAATAGAATCCACAAGCAAAGGTTGGTCTGCTCCCATTGACTTCGGTGGGAGCAAGACTGGGCCCAGAACATCATACAAACTACAGCCTATAACTGTTCAGAAAAGTATGATCTTGACCAAAGATATGGTGCTTTGAATGTTCCAATGTCAGAGATTAATAAATCAGCAGTAAATATTTGGATTAGCAGACTGGGGAACATACCTTAGTTAAATTGTAAAAATAAAAAAGCACTGAAGCCTTAAGAATCATACAAATAAAAATATGGTAAATACTGTTTCAGAATCATCAAAGCACTGCAATAGCAGCAGCAGATTCACATGGCCGTGATGTAGCTGTGGTTGTGCATAGAATGAACTTCATCTTGATTGGCCCCTTACAAGTCTTCATCCTTCAGAAGAGTCAGTATGGGAAGATTTAGGCTTCTTAAATCCTGCAAAATTGCATCTTCCAAACTCATTTGTGGTTGGCCTCGTGGTCTGCTTCCTTCAGGTCTTCTGGAAAATTGTACCTTCTTTTGCATGTCGGACATTATCCCACCATTGTGGTCCTCTTGTTCTCAACTGGTGCAAGACTACAATGTGCCAGAATCTCTAAGAATCTCATTTCTGATAAACAACAACAACCCCAACAGATATTAAGAATATGCTTTAACTTGTGACACTGGAAACTGTTTAGTTTCCCCTCCCCATCTGTTTATAGCTATTTAGTTTCCCCTCCTCATATTTCTGCTCCACATAGCGTTGTCATCACTACTGTATTCAGTTGTCTTTCAGACATCCCAGTGCCCAAACAGAGGCCTTTGAAGATGCTGAAATGCCAATGATGCAAGACCAATCCAATGTGTGAGGTTGGATATAGAAACTCCTGCTGTCAAACAGCTACCCAGATAGATAAAACTATTCCTTCATTCAATATCATTGCCATCTACATGCAGACTCGGCAGGTCTGTATTGTATACCATAGAGAAATCAAGTGAACACAAAGTAAGCAGACAATGGCAGGTCTGAATATCATTCTTTCGTTGTTATTAAACAGTAAAGTTGTTTGTTAAAAAATCCCCTTAGAGTTCAATCTGGAACAAGCTTTTGAAATGATTCCTACAGACAAGTCTCTCAGAATTTTTACTGCCTCTTAAAAATTAATATGCCAATAACACTAAATGAGTTTCTCTAAAGCCCACAGGTCCTTAGAAGCTGTTTGACAAAGAATATTAAGCATTTTAAGTTGTTTAATTCAACTCTGTTTGGCCTGATTGCGTGTTTTTTTTAAGATAAGGACCTGATCTAACTGGCATAAAACAGCATTTGAAGACGTAACAGCAACAGAGGGTTATTGCTGACTTTCTGTACTGAAGAAACCAATGTGTTATCCTTGGAGAAGCCATTAATAAAATGCCACGTGTGGATAACTGCTGCTATTCTTTATTCACCTTGAAATCTGATTAAATTGGAAAAAAAATAGGAATGTGTAGTTCAAAGGGTGAATATCAATTCATGTTTTATTAAATCTGAAACCATCAGTTGCCTTAGATAACACCACACAGACACATGAAAAAGTACTGGGAAAAATTAGCTTTGATATTTTTGAAGCATCTGGCATCTGATACATTAAAATGTTATTGTTTACAGGGAAGTCTGTGTCTGTGAAAACACTGATATGAGAAATAATGGAGGTTTGATCGGTTTCAAGTCTAGATATACAGACACTGCTGTGGGAGTACAGGATGTGCCAGTAGTGAAATACGTACAGACCGTATAAAGCATTTCAAGGTTCTTGAAGGTTACCTGATTAAAAAAAAAAATCTATTCATGTTCCAATTTATTAGAGTAAGCCAGTTTTTTTCGTGCATGATTCATTCAAACTACAGAAGTAGATTGAATTATTATATGCAATGTAACTGTCTGGAATTAAATCAGATGATAAGAATTCATAGTTTTATTCTTCCACCTACCAACAATCAATATTCTTGTTGACCTCCACCCTCTGATCCTTCCAGCAATTGCCAATTTACATTTCTTATGCACTGTATTTTTTCACTTTCTTCAGAAATATTCTATTGGCTGCAATTTATTCAATCATCAATCTTTGGTTGTCCAAGTTGTGTTCTGTTGTTAAACCTTGGTGGAGTTGATGTTAGAGCTCCAAGGGGGCTTATAGATCCTTATACTTTTCTCTTCAGTGTAATGACTCTCTGCACAGCCTAAATGAATAATGTAAGCCATTATTTTCATTATCCCATGGCTAGGCAGCTCTGTTCAGTGATCAGCCCCAGGAAGCACATGTATGGTACCCTTTGATCCATCAATACAGTTTTCTTAACTTTTTTCAACACACTGGTGGCTGTTTGGTAGCCTATGTGAAAAAGAGTTTGTGGATTTAGCTAGTTTATTGTTGCCAGGGATCTAGCTCACAAAAATGGAGCCATAATTAGTATTAATTGGTATTCTGTTTGGTCATCTCTAGCCAAGGACTGAAAGGGCAAGGAAGCTGTGCTAATTTCTCACCTTCTGTAGTGATTCTTTATTAGTGGGAAGAAAAAAGAAAAGGAGTACTTGTGGCACCTTAGAGACTAACCAGTTTATTTGAGCATGAGCTTTCGTGAGCTACAGCTCACTTCATCGGATGCATAGCTATGCATCCGATGAAGTGAGCTGTAGCTCACGAAAGCTCATGCTCAAATAAACTGGTTAGTCTCTAAGGTGCCACAAGTACTCCTTTTCTTTTTTCTTTTTATGAATACAGACTAACACGGCTGTTACTCTGAAACCTGTCTTTATTAGTGGGATAGTGCAAGGAAGAGCAAGCAGCAGCTGCTGTAGCGTTCCTGATGTGTCAATCCAACATGTCTGATGAGTACTAAATTCAAGTTACAATGACTTCACAAAAGCTTTATAAAAAAGTCTGTTCAGTTGTTGGATGAAAGTCTGCTTTTATTTTAATTGAATGAATCTGCCTATCCCTACTCATAATATATCTACACAATCTACCTAAAATATACAGTGCAAAGGCTTTATTTATTCTCTAAAGTAAATGGAAAAAATGGAATTACTCAGATTACTGTATTGATGGAAAAGAAAAGTCTTGTCAGAGCTGCCAGGAAATGAATTGGGAAGATGCAATGAAAATTGGAAACAAACTTTTATTTTTATCCTCCATTTACATGCATGCAGCTGTTTGAAGAAGCATGAACTATGGGGGAGGATTTAGGAGAAGGTGATTGCCATCAGTTCTTTCGGCTTACATAGCTGGACTTTGGTTGGTTATACTGTGCATTGCTTTTGGTTTTGAGGATGAGCAGTTTATATTTTTATTGAAAAGGCTGAGTTCTCCCTCTGTCTTGCTTATTTGCATTGATTACAGTTTGAAAGTGTGAGGAACCATTAATGGCACCGGAGGAAGCAATAGCACTAATATTACCAGCAATTTCATATTTTCCATTGTTGACCTAAGTGACATTACAAAATGTTTCACTTAGTAGAAGAACCAGTATTTGGATTTTTATTTTCTTTATGTGCATTTTCAATTTACTGTATAAAATTATATTCATCTTTTCTTTCGGCGCTCTCTGAAAATGAGGAAGCAGCAGATATAATATAATTTACTGGGCAAGTTTTCTCTCTTTCTTCTGCCTACATTCTCAGAATTGCCTCAGTCCTAGCCTGGAAATATCTCTGATTTTTCCAGTTTTGAGCTTCAGATAAGAAGAAATTTATGCTGAATAACGCAGAGTTTTTGTGATGTACATAGAATTCTACTTGGCTCTAAGAGGGGGTCAACAAACTCATTTCTGCTATGATCTAACCAGAATTTGCATCTCCAAGCTCAAAGCTTTAATGAACTGAAGAGCGACATGTCCCACCACACTAGGATGACCATACATCCTGTTTTGGCTGGGACAGTCCCTTTTTAAGCCCTGTCCTGGCTGTTATGACTTTTTTTTTTTCAAAAAGAGGCATTTGTCACATTTGCTCTTGCCATCTTGATCAGTTGGGCGAGAGCAAAGGGAACAAATGCCCACTTTTGTCAAAAGAGTGGGGTGCAGAGGAATGTGCGAGGGGAGTGGGGGTGGTGAGCTGAGATGTTAGCCCCCCCTGCAGGGGAGGAGGCAGGGTTGGGGGTGGGAGGCAGCATTCCAGCATGCTGGGGGTGTCTGTGTGTGGGGGCTGCAGGGTTCCAGCAATGGGCAACAGCACTTAGCGGGGGAGGGGGCGTCCCTCGGGCAAGCGGCTGGCAGTTTCCCATTTTCTCTTTGGGAAATATGGTCATCCTACACCACACTCAGGAAATGACAATACAGTGGGCTCGATTCTAGTTCTGTGCAGGGGGTGAGGGACTGATACAGTCAGCTCCCTAATACTCAGGATCAGCCTGAATGCTGAAAAGAGTTCAGCTCTTCCTAGCAACTCTAACTTATGCCACTGCCAGAGTCCTTTACCTGACTATGTAGCAGTGGAGGATTGTCTTAGCAGAGCCAAACATCGCCAAACCTTCTACTCTCAGCATCCTCCTCCCCACTGTATCTGTTGAAGGAAAAAAAAATCCATGTCCCTTAAAGAAAGAGTTCAGAGACTGTCAGCAACAGCTTTAGAAGTCAACTGAGCTGGAATGCACCTTTTGACTCACCTGTCATACACAGAAGATGAATTTCAGTCAGTTATTTAATTGGTATTAATTTATGTTCCACATTGTATGCAATGATTGTCCAGGCTGGTAGGCAATTTGTCAAAATAAAAGTCATCTTAAGCCAGCTTTTGTTATTTGCTACGCGTCTAAATTATTTTAATCAGTTGGATTTTCAATTTCAATATCAGGTCTGTTGAAAGGGTGATGCCTGTGAATTCCAGAGACAATTATCCTGTGTGTATTCCAAAACAAAGGACAGTTTCAGTGTCTGTCTTTAATTATATATCATCTGCAGCCATTCACAGGGAGTCAGGAGGGAAGGGGCACAAAATGTATGTTGTGCACAACAGTCTGAACTCCATTTAGGGAACTCAATATCATAAGGACGGATATGGAAAGACTGTCATATCTAGCATTTAAAAAATTCTCTTGGTGATCTGTTGCTTGATCAGGTACTTTTATATCATTTTTCTGGCCACTTTTCTATGCTGATTGTTGTATCTAGGTAGGTGCAGCTAGCTACCCCAGTTTGTGTTTGTAAGTTTTTGTTCCTAGGTAGTTCCTGTAGCTGTGAGTCCAGGAACTACAATTCCCATGGTGGACCAGGGGAGGAGAAAAAAGTGGAATAAACCTTGCCTTTGCTGTTATCAAGCTTCCTGTGCCTTCCTGAGAGGGGTACAGGTACAAAACTGATATATTTTCCTTCAGATAATATCTAAAGCTGTCCTGCACAGAGATCTATTTGCACGTAAGGCTATCAATATTGCCAGTTCTGAAAATATGACCTACAGTGCTGCTGTTTACAAAAGATGTTTTGATTAATCAGAATAACTGTACCTGAGAGACTATTTCACATATGTCAGACTCAGTCTCAAAATTAAACCGTAATCTATATCTTTGAGATGTAACGGAAGGTTGTGCAATAACATAACATTGCACGTAGCACCTTAATAAATCAGTCCTGTTTACATCAATTGATACTCTACACTCTCTCTGTTTTGTACATCAACATATAGTGCTGCAAGATATATATTGTTACCTCTTTTGATTCCAGTGGTTAGGGAGTTTCCATTAGAAGGAGAAATTGACAATGCAATCAGGTATCTTTAATGAAATCCTGTTCATTCACAAAGAATGTACAAAGTCCTGTTTCTCTGAACACAGGAAGAATCAAACAGGAGGCAGTTTCTCTGTTCAGAGCTGCAAGCCCCTGTCAGCCAACACTTGGCCTTAGAAGTGTAAGCAGAGTCAGGATGAGCTCTACCCTGACATCTGGTGGCGAGTCATGGTGGGGTTGTGGAAAAGAACTTCAGGGCTGATCTCATTTGCATAGGCACACCCACCCTGCCTAGATGGTCACTTTGGCTGCTGTAGGAGCCCCAGTTTCTCTGTTATAGGGGTAGGAATAAACTGTTATAATCCTGATTATGTGACTCAAGGACAGTGGAACTGTATTCGGCCTTTTGTTATGATGGAGGGACTCACCATCAACTAAGCAGCACTCGCTAGGCAAGGGTCATGGGTTCCAAAACCCAGTGAATGGAGAGAGGTTGGGGACAGGTATTAATACTTGATGGTGTGGGCCTTCTGGGGAAGGCCTTTCATGCTAATTGTACTTTCTTTTCTCTCCACTGGGGAATATCAGAGCTAATTTTGATTCCATTAGGAGTCTAGTTACAGGCTGCTGAGCTGAATTCACTTTGGGCTAATGGTGCACCAGCACTGAGGCTCCCCTACTACAAGCTGAAATCACAAAAGAGCTAAACTTATTAAGAGCTGAAATCACTGAGTGTTATGTTAAGTAGTGGGGGAGCCTGAAGATATATGGCGGAGCAGCTTGCGGGATGGTGAGTACAGCAGCGGGTGGAGCAGAGCAGTTTGCGGGATGGCTGGTAGAGCAGAGCATTGTAGTTTGCGGGACAGCGAGCAGAGCAGAGCGGCTGGTGGAGCAGAGCAGTCTGTCGGATGCCTGGAGCAGCTCATGGGGGCGGCTGGCAGAGCGGAGCCCCATGGAGAGGTGGGGCAATCAGCTTTGGATCACGTAAGGTGCCCCTTAACCCACCCCCCCCCCCATCTCCACCCAGGTTTGTAGGCAAAACTCTTCAGATAAAATTTTGAACTCTGGGGCTGCCCTGACCAGGGACAGAGATTTTTGGATCATTGGACTATTGGAACTTTGGGTGATTTTGGGTTGCTGGACTCAAGAACCAAAGGGAAAGGGCATGTCCCATTTTGCTTGGGGTGGGTTTTTTGCTCATGGGTTGTGTTATGAATCCTGTTGGTGGTGTTTCCCCAACATAATGCCACATTGTTTCTCTCTGTTATTAAAAGGCTTTTTGCTACACTCAGACTATGTGCTTGTGAGAGGGGAAGTATTGCCTCTTGGAGGCGCCCAGCAGGGGTGGTATATATTTGTCCCAGGTCACTGGGTGGGGGCTCGAGCTGGTTTTGCGTTGTGTTATTGGAATGGAGCCCCTAGATACTGAACCCGGCCCTTGTTGCTGCCAACTCTGATGGGCAGAAGGGTTACAGAAGCATGCTCTCTAGGCTTTTCTCAGGGCCACTGCACTGGTGCTTCAATGGCTGTCTGGTGTTTCCTTGTTGCCTTCTTCTCTCTCAGCTTCTTTGCTCTTTCTGCTGTATCTCTAGACACACAAACAATAGCCAGAGAAATCCCTGCCTTTGTTTTGGACAGTGAGGCTGTTATTGTTTCAACTACCTGCTTCCATAAAGAAATGTAATGGTTTCTAACAAGGGCAGTGGTGACACATTTCCAGTTTCAAAGAGGTTTAAATCAACCCATACCACATGTAGCAGAGTTCCATCTATACAGATGTTTATGAAGTTATATCTTTAAAGACATACTTAGTTACTGCCAAAAAATGCTTTTGCATCAGTATTCTCTGTAGCAAGAATGATAACCTAGATTAGCTGAAGAGGCCACTAGGTATCTTCTTTGTGGATGTTCTACAAACTGAATCTGACTTTTAGGTCCCAATCTGTGTTTTCTTCTTGTGCATCATTACTAGTAACAGATGCTGCAGTTGGGTGTTAATAATTGTATTGACAGTACATGAGCCAGAATAGACTCAAGCTCATTCTCCCATAGCTGCATTGGTTTGTAGGGCTAACAGAAGTTAAAAATTATGAAAATAAACAGATATGTCCTGGAATTAATCATAAGAACATCTCTTGAAAGTAAATGATTTCTGATGATAACTGCACTTTATAGGTGGTAGTCAAAATAAATCCGAGCCCCTTTTGGCTAATCTTTAATACCTTTTCGACATAAGAAGCCAAAGTGAGAATAAAAATAGTGATCTACATCCTTCTTTTGCAGTTTGCCTGTTTACATTGTGTCTGCTTGGTTTGTTCCTGTTTACTTTAAGTAATAAAAACAACAACAACAACAACATAAGACAATTTATTGCTAAATAACTGCAATTTGCTGCCTGCCTGCTTTGGATATATTTCATTGCAGCTCCATCTGTATTTTGTTTATAATATACTAATAAAAGTGATCTCCCTTGAGCACACGCCATGCATGACAGTGGAGACGAAGCTCATTAAAATCTTTATAAAAAGATCAAAATCCGGGATAGTTTAAAAAAACCTAAGATATTAGAAACAAACAATCCATTTATATTAGATTAAAAAAACATTTGAAAGAAATGACAAATGTTTTAGAATATGGCATTTTATTGAATTGAATTCTTGCCAAATATTACAGAAAATTGGAGGCATTTATTGGTATGCTACAAAGATATTGTGGGTAGAGTTGAGCCCAAGCCAGACACTAGATCGGAACATCCCTGACTTTAGGATAGTTGGTCTTGGAATCCGAGTCTGGAACCAGCTGTGAGTTTAACAGCTGACCCTTCTGTCTGATGGGTTGAACCCAAACTTTGGATTTTAAGAAGCCGGAGTTTTGGAAGAGTTTGAAGTGCGGATATGGTAGCTCAGGCCTATTCATAACTCTCACACAAACTGCTTTTCCTGGTCTGTGCTGCTTTAAAAAATTAAAATCAGGAAAAAAAAATAAGAACAGAAAAGACTTGCTGCTTGCAGTAGTACCTGACGCTGTGTTGCCCATACATTTCTGTTTAGAATACAAATTCACGGCATAGTGAACAAAAGCAGAAATAAATATGATGAAAAGAGAGAAAACAAATACACAAGATCATGCTGTGTTTTTCCAAGTAGCCACCTCTCTGTTCATGCTTTGTGCTTTCCACACTACTCATGGCAAATTATCTGGTGGTGTTAAAAGGCGCATTTTTACTACACCTCTACCCCAATATAACGCTGTCCTCGGGAGCCAAAAAATCTTGCCGCGTTATAGGTGAAACCGCGTTCTATCGAACTTGCTTTGATCCACCGGAGTGCGCAGCCCCGCCCTACTGGAGCGCTGCTTTACCGCGTTATATCCGAATTTGTGTTGTTTTGGGACGCGGTGTATCGGGGTAGAGGTGTATTAATTATCTACATGGATGTAGACAGACACACGCTCCCTCACCTTTTACCTCCACAGATAGATAAAGATAATCCTTAATTTATTTCCTATGGTGGTCCAGTGCACAATGCACAGTCGATAGTCAGCTTGATCTAATACCCCTCACAGACAGAATAAGCTTTCTGTGTTGTTTGAATGTCACCATTTGATTATAACTACTAAGACTGCAACTTTTTCTTATTCTATTAGAAGCCTTTTCAAGCTTTTCATGTCCCTTCCACACCTTGGCAAAAGCATTTGGAGATCTCGTGTTTTGATGCCAAATTTCTCAGACTGAGAGCAGTTCATAGTACTATCGCCCATGCCCTGTCGTCAGTGCAATATGCTTGAATTCAAAATGTAATATTAGGATTTTGACGCTAGAGAATTATTACTTGTTTTGCTACATCAGGTATCACATTTGATTGTGGTGGTTGCCACATTGTAATTTCCACCAATCTTTATAACAGTAATGAATAAGAGCACATCTATTGATTAGTTTTTCAGCCCATGTAAGTATTTACACCAGGCTTTTGTGAATTGCTAGACCCTTTTCTTCCTCAAAATGGAATGGGCTAAAATCCAATCTGGAGTACAGTATGGGGGATATAATTCTCATGGAAGGTTCTCAGCCAAAATTGGTGATGACAAACAGGTGGTGTATATTGATCAGAAAAATGAGTATAAGTGGCAAAACAATGCAGCTGGTGGTATTCAGTGCATGAGCAAAATTACTGTAACTTCAGTAGTTAGTTGATTTGAGTTAGAGGTTAGCAGGGAAAACACCTCATATATAAGTCAGCGTGGGTGAAGGTATCTTCCTGCTGCTTATTGCATATCTTAGTGACAGAGCCATGTGTATGAAGCAAAATCCTTCCTTGCAAGGTGCTGAAATAGTCAAAGAATGACCATGGACGCAGGAAAACCTCAGACAAACATTTTTATTTGAGTCTTCTCACTTTACAGTTTCTCAAACTTTGGTTCTGTCGATTTTACATAGCAATTTTTTGCTATATCCTCTTCTATAAAATTCTCCTATGTGAGTGCCCGATGCCCACCCTAATACTGGTTCAACTACCATCACTGGAAATTGACTGGATTTTTCTCAGGAGAGAAACTTTGCAAAAATGTTCCCACTGTTGCTAACATTGGTTCACTTGTGATGGTGTTAGGGAGGTTTAGAACCCTAATGCTGATGGGCTTCTGGCTGCCAACTCTATTTTAAATATTGTGTCATCTAACCAGGTCTAACCCACGTAATAGATTAAAATACTGGCAGGAGTTGATGGCCCATGTACACTAGGGCTCTCAAGGTTGCTAACACAAGTGTAGCAGAACAAGGGTTAGCAACAATGGGAGATTTTATATAAATTTCTTATGAAGGTATGCAAGGCTTAAATGTGAATACAGTTTTTGAAAAGGTCTCAGGTACAAAATAAAGCCCTATACTTGCATCAGCCTCTGGCGTCAAGCAAAGCTGTCCTACATGCCTTGCAATGAAAACCTCCAGGTGAGGCCAGTATAGTATGGTTGGATTCTGGTAACCTCTTGAGTCACCGCTATTAGGGATTACCCTATCTTCAGCACACTGAATAATTTTCTGTTTGAAGGAGACTGACTTATCGCCCATGCCTCTATCATCTGCTCTAGAGAGTGTCTGGCGGTGTTGTGAAAAATGAAAATTTAAAATATAAAATTAGAAAATAAGTGGCTTTTTGCATTTGGGATCCATTCAACTTGTAATTGAAGAACAGCTTCTTTCTCTTTCTGACTGTCTCTTGGCATGCACAATTTGGCTCATGTCACAGTTTCCTGTCACAGTCAAGCATCTTTCAAAAGTCTGTACTTAAAGATTGACAGTCTAGGTAATCAGGCTCTTGAGATGACTGATTTCAGCATTGTCAACTCTACCCCTTCTAGCCATTGTGTGAAAGTAGCAACAGTCTCCCCTCCCCCGCCCATCACCTTATAACTTTTAGTCTGGTGGTTAGGACATGCCTCTAGGATGTGAGAGACCAAGGTTTGAATCCCTGCTCTGGAAGAGCTCTGAAATGGAATCTTTATAAAAGTTTTTTGGAACTGTTACCCCCCCAAAAAAATCAGTTATTTGCCCACTTCTGCCAGAATGTGATCATTTGAGTAAGTAGATTCATTGGCATGTGGGGACAAAAGCAAACATTGATACCTATCTGTGTCACCCCCCCATCCCCATTGGTCTTCAAAGCTCTTGAGGGAATCCATGGTTACTGCTACAGGCTGATGCAGGCCCAGTGTCTCTTGAGGATGGAGTAAATCCTTCTACACCCAAGATTCTACTCAAAGAATATGTTATGTATGTAAAAGTGGCAGTACTACGATGTAGATGCTAAGAGTCCCTCTGAAAGAATTTTTCTCTTTCAGCACAAATCCTATGCTGAATCTAGGGAAGATCTTCTTCAACCGTCTGTAACGGAGGTAATGTTACCATTGTATTCTCTATAAAATGGTGACTAGATTGCACACATTACTGCTCTGCACTTTTTGAACATACAGTATCAGTCACAGATGAGTAGAGTGACAGCTGCCAGATAGCTTAACATTCATGTCACGCAAGAACACACTTTGTGAGGGATCTGATAATTTCCTGTGCTTTTAGCAGCTGTAAGTTATCATTTACCACTGCACATTATAAACCCATGCATGAGAAACATGTTTTTTCCTATTTTACACACACACACACAAATTAATCTTGTTTTAATTTAATTTTTTTAAGAGCACTACACATTATAAATGAGAACATATGGGCCAGTAGACAGGTCTGTGGCTGCAGTCTCATAGTGAAGGTTCTGATAATATGAATAAATCTAGCAAGCTTTGTTCTTGCAGTTTATTGTGTTGCAAGAAGCAGCTATGATTGAACTATAGCCTTTCAATGACTATCTGCCAGTGCATTATGTTACTGTTAACTAACAGTATTGAGTGTGAATTGCAAATGAATCAGGTATCATTGTTGTACTTCCTATAGCAAAACATAGTACAATACAAATATATTGTTTTATTTATCAAGTAGTATTCTGCCAATTTAGCAGCGATATTATCAATACCCTTTTACTTTTCTTCCTATTGAGTTTAACCTTAGTATTTTTCTTTTCTCTTTTCTTCTGAGTGGCTACTTATTTCTCAACTTCAGTTTCCATTTAAAAAAGTTGGAAGCAAAGCCTGAGGGAATGTCTCCTGTTGAGTAGATGGTCCTATTGTACCCCCTCCCTATAAGCATTTTTCTTTGTGCACATATTTCAAGGTCCAAGCACATTCTACCTTCTACCAGGAGCCACAAGAACTCAACACAGAGGTAATCTTTGAAGAATCCAAGAGAGCGAGTGTTCCATTGGATGGTATCAATGCTGCTTTGGCCCTTTGGGCAGCAGGCCAACAACTTTTAAGCTGCTTTAGGCCCTACTTTATCCACATAAGGGGACACAAGATTTGGGCCTTAGTGCGATGCTCAGAGTGAGTGTGTGTGTGACCAAAATGAAAATAAACATTTCCTTTCTCCTGACTACAAAATGAGCTTATATCACATTCTGTAGTCAGGAGAGAGGAAATCTTTATTTTCATTTTGATCAAACATGCCTACAAAAATAATATTTTTAAAATGTATTGGAAATTGTGTGAATAGGCCCACAAGACAGACAGACATTTCTGCATAGATCTTTTACATTTGGTACAGTTCTTCTTCATAGACATTCTCAGGATTAGGGTATCTATCTTCATGAGAAAAGCATGCTGGGATACTAGTTCTTATGGCTGTATATTTATTTTAAGATACATGAATATTTGGGGGTGGGGGTAATAGAAAACTCCAGAGAACATTTACTAGGCTGTGGACTGCTTGATTCCAATCTAATATCAGCTTGAGACCTGTGAAAATGCATTGTTTTGAGTAGAGCTTCTGCTAACTAATATTGGGGTGAGAGCAAACTTGGGCCCCTTGTTCTGCAATGGAGCTCATATAAAAGGCCTTCTGTGGATGAGGTGGGGACAAAGGAGTTACCACTGGTTAGTTTGTGAAATACATTTTTGAATGAATTATATTGTATAACAGCTGGGGGCATGATTTTTTTCTGAGTTAGCATATTTCAGTTCTTCCTACATTCCATCCTCCCAGACTCCACTACCACTGGCTACCAATGAAGAAAACTTCTTTTATGTGTAAATACACACTAGCTCTGTCTTCATAAGAGTAAGTTCTTACCCTAAAGGAGCTTGGAATATTAATATCTCAATATTATCAGCAATAGACAAGTGCTGATTGAAATTGGACTTTTTACAGTAAAGATTATCTTGCAGTGTATCCGTGTGACAGAAAATGACTCTCAGGGATTTGACTATTGGCAGATCAATGCAGATTAAAATCCCTGAGTCTTCCCCTCAAACCAGATTCAGGGTCGAGATATCAGAATCTTGAGTCAATTTTGATTTACAACATATGGAATAGAAAAGCAGTTCAATTCCTCTCTTAAAAGTAATGATTAGAGTCAAACAGGGACATATTTTTAAAAAATGCAAATGAGTTGTTTGCCTGAAAAATGAATTCTCTGCCTTTTGATTTTAAATTGTTCAAATCTTCATCCATCCATTAACATTTGTTACTGTTTTGACTGTTTATTTGAATCTTTCATTTTCTATATTTCCTCCAGGGCTAGTAATAAAACCAAGTTAATGTCATAGCAAAAGATTTTTACTCTTATCCCACTTTCATATCATGTAACTCCAATCCATCCTGTTGAAAAAAGTAACCACCTGTAGCCATAACAAATTGCAGTATCATTTTCAAATAGGTCAACTATTTAAGTGATAATCCCATGGTAGAAGAGGATGTATGAGGCAATAAACTTCTCCATGTTTCATAAAGATAGAGCCTTGTAGCCCAACTGTTTATGCCTGCAGGAGACATTTATTGGTGAGTGGCACAACCAACTTCTTTGGGAATATTTTTATTCTATAACAAAGAAACTCTGAGATACATTTTTCTAACTTTTATTTTTTACTCAGTTCTGTTGGTTGATGAGACAGAGAGAAAATAGCAGGCACCATAGCACAGCACAGGGTTTGAACTGATGATCAGAGTACAGGATTTGCAAATCATTGTGAGGAAGCAGTGTGGGTAATCTTGTCAGTTTGCTTAGCGTTCCTCTTGGCTAAGAACTCTTGTGTAGTTTAGTATATCTGGCACTAACGACTCTATTTTTGTTGGATTATTAAAAAGTGGGCAATTTGTATATAAAATTAACTGTAAAACTGCAATGTAAGGTAATTTTTATTCATAAATCAGCTGTGTTTAAGTGATAAATTGAAACAGATTTGATAAACTAAAATTGCACTGGCTCCAAACAAATAAAAAAAACTACCCAACTGACCTACACAAATTATATAATTAACTAATATTGGCAGGATTCTAGTTTGTATAATCCTCCACTCAGAGTTGTATTCTTGAAAAAATCCAGCTAAAATACAAACAAAAAATGTTAAACTTCTCATAACTTTACATAATTTATTATAGCTAAGCATAAATCTACCAGCTTTAAGTGATTAGTGAGACAAGGTGAGTGAAGTAATATCTTTTCTTGGGCCAACTTCTGTTGGTGAGAGAGACAAGTTTTTGAGCTACACAGAGCTCTTCTTCAGGTCTTCAGATATTACCTCACTCACCATGTCTCTCTAATATCCTGGGACCAACGCGGCAACAACACTGTAGACAATTTTAAGTGATGTCGAAGCAGTAAACACAGAAATTAGGATTTATTTAATTGATTGTAGAGGTCTGCAGAATCAGTGGTTTCCTATTATCTAAGATTTGGGGATAGAGCCAAATTCAATTTGGGTTGTTACAAAACATGCATTTGTCTACCCAGTCTAATCTATTGAGCAGTTATAGTGTGTGTTGGCACCAGAATGGCCACTCTTTTGCAATTCTTGCTGGGCTCTAGTGCCTATCAGATGAGATTCAATCAAGGAAGGGGAGTGACCATGTCATAGACTGGCTGGCCCTTTAAGGGGGAGGTGTGCTTAGCTTTGTCTGAGAGCCCAGCTGTGAAAGGGTTAGGGAAGACTATCTGAACAGAGGAGAGCTTACTCAGGAGGGGTCTCGGGTGAGTGGAGTTAGGGGAAACACTCTCTTTGTCTGGGAAGAACCTGGTGAAGGCAGGGTAGACAGAGTTGCAGAGAGAAGATTAGGCTCCTGTGGGAGGCCCTGAGATAGGTCTTGTAAGAGGTAGGGAAGTTTCTGGGAGAAGCTGCCAGAATACTTGGGGAGGGGAGGCAGTGGGGAAACCTGCTCAGAAGAAGGGCCGGGGGGAGGGAAAGCCCTGGGAGGTTGTGTTGATCTGAAGGAGCACACAAGGAACTCTGCAGGTCCCAGGAGTACGGGTATAGAGCAGCAAACGTCAACATAGTGCAAGAGGGGCAGAAGGATCATTTGTTTGGATGATTACCCTGGAAGAGGACTGAACTTAAGCATGACCTGACTGGTGGGCTGGGCCATGGAATATGTAAACAGAGACAGGCCCTCACAGAGACAGGGCCAAAGAAGAGGTCACCGGCACGTGCTGGAGAAGAGGACTCTTGAAATGCTGTGTTTGATGGTGAGGGGAACTGCATACAGCCCCTTTAAAACAAAAATAAAGTAAGTGCTGCCATCTTGGATATTGTCACCTAATTCGTACTACTAGCCTATTCCTAAATGGGCTAAACTTGTAATCTTAGAAATGGTGCAACAAAATCAGTAAACACTATCAGCCTGGTTTTGAAATAGGACATCCACACCACATGCTTAATACAGGAATCACTCAATTGACTACATATTGGATAGACTATGCCTGTCAGTAACTTAAAATTTTATATTTGAATTTAGATTTGAAAATGGTAGTTTCTGCACCCACAGTCTAGTTTGAGTATCTAAATATGGAATTTAGACCTTGTAGCAGAGCGTGGCAGGGCCCCCTTGGCTCCTGCCTCTGCTAGGTCCACAAAGTCACTCTGAGACCCTTGGGTTAGTAACCACTGGTGCAGTTTATTCATAGACTTGTTCCCACCCTCATTTCACCATGTACAGTTGGCCCTTCACCATCTGCGGGGGGGAGGAGGTGAGAGCTACTGCCCTGCTTCCACTCCCTACCTTTTCCCTTTCTTTCTACTCCCCCATTGGCTTTCTTTTCTCTTATACAGCCCCAGGCTAATTAGGCAGCAGCTGTCTATACTTCCCCAATTAGGGCCAGTTTATCTCCAGCCAACTCTAATTTATTCCCCTAAATGGGAGCTGGCGTGACGGAGGACTGCATCCACAACCCTCTGCCCAGCACACTCTCTCAGACCTGTTAAGGAGCCTATGTTTTGGAAATTTAAGTTTCTGACTTCATTCGTAGAAATACCAACTTCTGATGGCAATATACTTAATGGTAATAGGGCTTGTCTACATGGAGACTTTGTGTGGCAAGGCAGGGTGTGAATGTACAGTGCATGAAAAGTTCCACTGTATGCTTTGACATATTGGTACTACAGAACTTCCAGTGCTCAGTAGCAGGGTCCACATGACAACTTAGTATGTGGCAGGCTAGTGCACTGTACATACACACCCTGGCTTGCCATGCACTGAATCTCTGTGCAGACAAGCCCCTGGCCATAACGGCTGAATAGCATCTAAAGACTCCAAAACTTTCCACAAACTTTAGGGATTAAAATTTTACCTGAAGGCATCACTTCACTCTGCAGCCCAAAGGGTTTCAGAATGAGTTCTCATAGGTATGATGATCCCATCACAGTGGGAGCTTTGCCTGATAATGGATGGCAAGATTAGTTCCGATGAGTGTATCTACACCAGGCCAGATAGGCAAGTGTATGCACATATGCTAATAAAATCCAGTTATTCTTCACTCTTGACAGACTGAATAATATAATTATGCAATTGTATTTCCTGTGGATCATGCAAAGAGACAAATGGTGTACAAGCCACATCATTATTGATTCATGCACCATTTGCCTGTTAGCTCTCACAATTACTGCTGTTACATTTCATTTCAATGAATTGCAACTTTTCACTGGCGCAAACTGCTGTTGTGTCTGAATTGATTTTCTTTCTGGGCCAAACGTTCATGTAGTGTTTTACATTTGTCTGATTGCAGCCAAATAAAGCATAAGAGTGCTACAAACATACAGATCCATTGCTGCTTTTCTGATGCATCAAGGAATTTTAAAAAGTGAGTTATAATCATTCACAGCTTGTGGGTATGCACTTTCATGATGAAAACATGTCCCTGTTAGCACTTGCAAACTCCTTTTAAACGGTCTACGTGTGTGCAAGTGTAAATGTCTGCCTCTTTACTACTCAATGGAGTAGTAGGTAATGCAGTACACATGCTACCTTGCATACAAATTTGTGATTACAGTGCACACTCACATTTGTGACAGATGTTAACTGTAAAAATGAAGGCAAAAGTATCAGACTGCAACTGTACATGCGCACATCTGGAGAGACTAGAAAAAGGTCTAGCTGAGAGTGTACCTGTGTGTGTGTGTGTGTTAGTATTGTGTTTACATAAATATAAAGTGCAGAAAGACATAGGGTGAGATTTTTAAAAGTGCTCAGCATTACCCTAACTCTGATCTCATTGAAATTAATGGGAATTTTACTGCGGGCTTCAATGGGAGCACGGTTTTGGTCAGTGCTGATGGTTGATGTCTAAGGTGGCTTATCTTGGAAGAGCTGGTTTTATTGAAACATTGTGGATGCTGATGGGAACAAGGTGGCTCCCAGCAGTATCAGCATGTGTTCCATCCACACTGCCACTACTTGTAAAAGTGATGATTAATTTCCAGAAGCTCTTTAGGGAGATAAGGCTGTCTTAATATGAAGCTTCCTTTCCCGCTCCCCTACAAAAACTCCTTTTTTGCTGGAATGAATTCTAAATGACACCACAGAAATGGGGAAAGAAGCCAGTCTATTGAGCACTCCCTCATCTCAGCCCCTACTATGAAACTAAAGGGTAGTGTGCTCAGAGGAGAAATTTGGCATTAGCTCCATCCTCTTGTGGTACTTTGAAGGTAGGTTTGGCTGCAGATACTAATATATTAGGTTTCCCCTTGAGGTGATATTTAAAGCAATGTTTTACAAGCAATTAGAATGCAGATTTACTAAGAAAAGTGGCTGAAAAACCAGCATTGTGGGGTTTCATGTTTGTTGTGTCACAGTTACTTCTCAGTAACATTTTGCTCAATTTACAAGAAGAGTTTTTTCCTAAGTGCCTGCTCAGCAAATTTTGTAATCTGTTACTCAAACTCTGTTCTTCCCGGTTTATGTGTCATCAGAGCCCTTACATTCGATGGGAAATTTTAAAATCTGTTTTTGTTCTGCTTCCAATAAAATAAAAATAACAATCTTTGTTTCATGTTCTCTGTGTATATAAATCTCCCCACTGTATTTTCCACTGAATGCATCTGATGAAGTGAGCTGTAGCTCACGAAAGCTTATGCTCCAATAAATTGGTTAGTCTCTAAGGTGCCACAAGTACTCCTTTTCTTTTTGCGGATACAGACTAACACGGCTGCTACTCTGAAACCTTGCTTTAGAGAGATTGGAATGTTTTGTTCTGATTTTGAGTTTCACAACATTTTAAATGAAAACCCAGTTTGAAACAAAATTGAAATGTTTCCTTGTGAATGTGAAAGCAAGTTCATCTTGATTTGTTTCTAAAGACCTTCCGAATCAAACTTCTGCAAAAGAATTTTGATTTTGACAAGAGCATTTCTAATAGAAAAATGTTCCATCAGAACATTTTCTTAATCAGCTCTACAAAACTCCCAGTGAGTGATCGTACAGTTTAGCCATATGCAGTAGGATGAAGTTTCTTGTCTTAATTATTATTTGTATGATCTTTCATTTTGGGGCTTTGGTTCATATTAACTGACCAAAGTGTCATTGGACAAAACTGATAGCATATGTTGTTCAGCTGAATTGACTAGAAAAATAAAGATAGGCAGAAGTGGATTAATTAATTGCTTTACTACAATTCCGCCACTACTCAAATGGACCTTCTCCATCTTTTCTTTCCCTACAGGAAAACAGTATCAAGAGATAACACAACTCATTTATTAACGTGTACAAGAGATCTGCCTTATTTGGCAATTTCTGGTTTTAACTTTCACCTCAACGTATCCCGAAAGGCACTTTGAATACAATCCTGCTTTGCCTTTATTAGAAAAGACTATTTCCATTAAGCAACCGATTGTTGTTAGTTCTCTGACTGTTTACTTGAGAGATTGTAGTGAGTAGCTGAGTCCATCACTTCTGAAGACAAGTGAAGAGATTTTAAGTTATATTTATTTTGGGAATTGCCACAGGATTTAAGAGTTCACATAATAGTTTAAGATCAATTGTATAAGCTGAATTGAACAAAATTTGCAATATGCACAGTGATTGAGACCAAGCATGCATAAGAATTTTAATACAAATGAACAGATGGTAATATTTTATAGTGAAGACAGTTTCACTTGAGCCATTCAAGGAGTAAATTGCAGTTCACTTTTTCAGTCAATCAGTACACCTTAGAAATCCTCAAGTAATCACAAAATCTCTCTACCAGAATTGTTAATCTTCATATTAATGGGTGCTATCGCAAAGATCACTTCTTTTTCATAGAATGCATAACTGTCTTAAGTAAATGGTGTTCACTGTATCCCCATAATTAATGTATTCAGAGATCAATCAGCTGTGATTACCATTAGGCTCAAAATGAATGCTTGCCATAGGGTTCAAATGAACAAAATATTTCCTGTTTAAACTAGTGATAAATCTTTAATCAACAACAAATTCAATTACAATTTATTTATCTCAGTTGAAAATAAAGTTTATAAAATAACCATTACATTTGCAAACTGTGGGGAAAAAATATATGAATAGCATAAACCTAAAGAGAGTGGATTATAGCCAAGCTATGGCCACTCAAGAGAGGGCATGCAAAAGTGACATAAAGCTCAGGTTTGAACTCTTCTAGTCCTGGGCACTGGACCAGTTGCCTAGCATACATTAGAGCAGTTGCCGAGCATAAGTTAAAGCTTTAAGTTACTCTCCAGCTGTCAGTAGCCCCATAGTACAGAACCACTAGCCAGGAATCGGTTGGCTGGAAGGGAGCACCATTTGCACCCCTCTTACATTCACGTCTGAAGGATGATTGGAGTATCTGAATAGGCTAAGCCTGTACTTTGTGCTCCCTGAGAATCACTTAAATGCACCTTCTGTGCCTTTCTGCACTGGCTTTCGGGCTGCTCTGCAAAGTGGCCACACCATAATACTGTATCCTTGGAAATACAGCCCCATGGAACAGTCCTATTGATTGTAATGGAAAATGCTAACCTTTGTTGATTTTTAGACTTGCCTATAGAATTTGCTACAGAATTATGTTTGTTATAGAATTCTGCAGGATGGCTCAAAAGCAGCTATTGACAGATAAACATTTTTATTTAAAATCTATAGGTTTATAATTTCTAAAGAGCCCCTTTAACTTCATTCCTTTGAATAGTTCTCTCTGCTTGTGTGTTATATTCCTTTCCCCTATCCTGCATCTGACTTGTCTATTTAGATAGTAAGCTTTTTAGGGCAGCGACTTTCTACTATTGTGCATACAGTGCCTGGCATAGTGGGGCCCCATTCTTTGTTGGTTCCTAGGAACTATCGTAATAAGCATTAAAAATGTTAAATTTCCTAAAGATGGGCTCTTTTGTTGAAGGAAACATCAGATTTATGAAGCAATGTCTAGTAAGTTCATGGGCTTTTCTGAAACTAGTAGCAAGAATTTCCCCCATACATAGAGAGCAGTGTACTTTTCTGCAGACTTCATAACTTTTTATTGCAGCTGGGAGTGTTTTGCAAAACCACTGTGTGACATCAACAAGACAGTTACCCCAAGCACTCCAGGCGTTAAAAATGCCATCATCGTTGCTTATGCAATAACGGCCAAATCCTGCAAACACTTCTCCACCAGAGAATCTTTCCTTAGATGTTACAATGAGGGAAATAGCTCCTATGAATAGCTATTTGCAGACTGGGGCCTAAGTTCCTTTCTTGGCAGCAAACAGAACACACAATATTTTGGCCAAAAAATAGCTTTTTGCCTATTTTTAATTTTTGTCTTTCAAATAAATTAACCCGAATGAGTAAATAACAGTGGTGAATGAGGGAAAAACATTTTCAATTCCTGCAGTGTTTATACAAGAACTTATTTGTTGAAATCAACACAAATTAATGTGGGATAAATAGCTCATTAAAAACTGCAAACCAAATCAAGCAGGGTGTTCAGGTAATCCACAATTAATAAGAATTTGGGTTTATGCAGACACCATTTGGTTCCTTTCAAAGCATGAACTATAGTAGTAGGAGCAGTCAAAGGTCTTGATATAATTTGCTTTTTAGGACTTGTGATGGGGTGTCTACCTCACACTGGCATGGAAGGGGTTAACCCCAGGAAGGAGCAGTGGAGGTGAGTCCTCCGAGTGGCCTAGAGCGGTTGTGCAGGCTGCAACCAATAAGAGTGGGGTTGCAGAGAGCAACCAATGTCAGCTCAGCAGGGCTCATATAAAAGGAGCTATGGCACCAGAGTCAGGCAGTCATGGCCTGGGGCTGCAGGAGTAAGGACAGGGTTTCTAGTAGGTAAAAGAAGTTGTAGTACCACGGACAGAGCAATTGCCGGTAGCGACTGGGGGAGCAAGAGGGAGTTCCTCCTAGCTGGCTGCTGGGCTGAGGGCACGTCTACACTACAGTGCTAAGTTGACCTAAGTTACGCAACTCCAGCTACATGAATAATGTAGCTGGAGTCGACATATGTTAGGTCAACTTCTTGCAGTGTCTACACTGCATTGGGTCAGCGGGAGAAACTCTCCTGTTGACTTACCTTATGCTTCTCATTCTGGTGGAGTACCACAATCAACGGGTGAGCAATCAACCCCTGGTGGATCGATTGCCGTGTGTCAATCCCCCGGGAAGTGGAGACAAGCCTAAGTAACAGAGGCCCTGAAGTAAGTGTGAAGAAGGAAGTGGAGGCAGAGTGACTGGGTGCAAATTGTGGAATGCAGGATGTCGCCTTGAGCCAATCCCCAGAGCGACGGGGAGGAGATGCCAGTCCAGCGGTGAGGGTTGCGCCCCATGACAGGACTGATTGAAAGTGATGGGCTGAATCTTCACATTATTAGTACAGCAGCCAGGGCTCAGGTTACAGGCTCCTTGTCTGTGGCCGAAGCCCTTGGGCTTCAGCTTTGAACCCCCTGACTGGGGGCAGTGGGGCTCGGGCAGTTTCCGGTTTCAGTCCCCCCTCCTGGGGTTGCGTAATACTTTTTGTTCTCAGAAGGGGGTCGCAGTGCAGTGGGGTTTGAGAACCCCTGCTATAGAGTATGTGCTTTAGTAAAGATATTAAACTGTGTTGCTCTGGATTTATAGAAGTGGTGCCAACTCAGCCTGAATTGTTGCAGCACTATCCTCTCCACCATGAGTGCATGGAAAAAGGTGACCGCTCTGAATTTCAATCCTTTACTATAACATTTTGAACTTGCTGTAACAGATTAGGTATTTAAGATATAGAGGGCTGCTACTTATGCTGGTGTCTGGTTCCTGGCAGTTGATTTCCAGAGGTGTACAACTGATATGACACCCTTGAATTCTGATCCCTGAAATCTTTAACTCCAACTGTCACAGATTACACCATGGTTAAAATGATGACAAAACTTTATATTTGATATAGGCATGTAGTATAAAGCGAAGTGTCTTGTTTTTCACAGCGTTAGTGTGAAATGCTGCAATTTAAAATACAAATGTAGATCAATTTGATCCCTCCAAGTTATTGGGGAAATGATCCAATTTCGCCATTAGGCATCTGCTCAGGGCAAAAAAAAAAGCATCTAATGTAACTTAACAAATATACAATTGAAAGTACTAAAGTTATTGTGATACTGGATATTACAAATAAGTCATATCTATGTACACTTACTAAAGAGAGGAAACTAGGAGAGGAGGAAGGGGAAAATGATTTTTGAACCATACATCCAAAATGAAGACCAGATACTTCCAAATATTTGTCTCCCTTCATGATTCCAAAAATTCCAGATTTCCCCCCCCCCCCCAGTTTGTGGTTATTGGGCAAAATTTTTCAGCTTGGTGTGATGGATCTTGCCTCTGATATTCTTCCTCCTCCAACAGACACAGATTTCCCATGGACATAGGGTGACCAGATGTTCTGATTTTATAGGGACAGTCACGATTTTGGGGACTTTTTCTTATATAGGCACCTATTACCCCCCACCCGCTGTCCTGATTTTTTTTAACACTAGCTATCTGGTCACCCTACATGGACATCAAATGAATCCTTACACAGAAAGGGAAAGCAGAATAATACAGCTGAGCTCTTTGGCTCTGACAGGAAGAGCAGAAGTGTACTGAAAACAGAATGATGATTGAGTGTTCAGATGTGGTCGGGATTCGGACTTCATGACTGGCCTCTCTGGTGATGCCCAGAAATAGAAAGAAAATCAGCTTTCTGGCTGGGCTTAGACAGGCACTGGAGGAGAATCATATTACAGGCCATTGTGTTTGCTTTATGTTCTCCAGCCAGGTAGGGAAAGCCTCGTTATGGGAGTGGACAGCAGACATGATCACAGAGCTTGATGGAGTCTTAAGAAGAGTTTGAATAAAAGTCTGACAGGAACTAAACTCTAAACTTTTTGTGGTTCATCTTTGAAAATTGCTTGCCTCAAAGATGACTCAGAAAATGCTCACTAACTCTGTGCTTCAGTTCAGTAAATCAATCTTTTAGCCAATGATAAGGAGTGTAGCAGGGTTGACCCCAGAAATTTTTCCCATGATACACCCCATCAATTCCTGTGGAGCCATTGCCACCACAGCTGCCAGCTCCAGCACTCACCCCCTCACTTTCCAGCCTGCCCGGCCCAGGTGCAGTATTGCTTCCTGTCTGAGAGGCGGGATACAGGCTGCTGAAAGCAGGGAAAAGCTGGGCAGGCTGCCTGGGTAGGGCAGCCCTGGTACAGGAACCAACCCATGGCAGCAGTGAGGTGGAGCACTGCTGACCATCCCATTTCCCAGTGTGCCCGCTCAAAGTTGGGCCCACTGTCCCCTCTGTCGTGACAGAGGGGCTATAGGGCCAAACCTGAGTGGTGGCATTATCCCATGCGTGGGGGTCACAATGCCACTCACTCAGTTTTGGCCCCATGATTCCCTCTGTCCTAGTGGAGAGGCTGTGAGGCCAAACCTGTCTGGGCAGTGATATGTACCATGTGTATGGCTGTGGAAGCCAGTGAGCTGTATTACCAGCTGGCAGACCTATAATGTGCCAGTTCTCCAGTATTTAATAAGAGATTACAAGGAAATCTTAGTTGGTATGTTTTCATGTCTAGGTTTTGCTAAGAAAACATACTTAGGAGGTCCACTAGATCCCATATAAACCACCTGCTTCTAGAAACGGGCATTCCATTAAAAGCTGGAACAAAGTGACTAGCTCTGTGAATGAGAGTGAGCGAAGAGAGACTGAGCCAGTGAGAAGATTTTGGGATTAATTTTGATTGCCAAGAAATATCTCATGTATCACTTTGTAGCTTCTCATTTGCATATGCATATACTCCATTCCAGTAGCTCAGCTATATTTTAGCTCAAAGAATCACAGCAGATCCTTGTGTTAGCTTCTTCTTCCAAACATCTGGCTTGCTGTCTGGTGCATTTTGTGCTAGTTATTTTACCCACAAGTAGTAGGAAAAGACATAATCTTCGTTAGCATATTAGACCAGCAGCATTAAGTGTGTAAATACTTTGAGGGTATCTTTATATACATATCACTTATACATAGAGGAAAACACACCCCTCCTTGTATCATACTAAGTTGCGTTATTTTTCATATGTAAATAAAGGCTTGATTCTGTAAGGTGACACTCTGAAGTCAATGGGAGTTGAATGTGCTCAACACCTCTCTGTTTGGGGGCCCCAAATGAGGTGTTTATGTAGAACAGTATAACTAAGGATCTTAAAAATTGATTGGGGGGAATAATTGCTATTGAAAATTTATGCATCATTTTGGAAGTGGTGTGTAATCTGCATCAATAAGTTATGCATGCATTAAAATGCTAAATTTGTTTATAGGCATTTACAACTGGGTAAAAATGCAGAGCTTCTAAAATCGCTCATTAATACATGGAAATTAAAATATAGTTAGCATCCAATAGGCAGAATTGGTCTCTAATTGGATTAAATATTTTTCACTCATTTTAAAAAGCAATTTTTACTTGCATGCCATCCTGCTGTTAGTCACCTGTGATTATTTATTTGGACTTATAAAACATATAGCTGTAACCCACAAACCTTCTGGGTGTGGTGTTCTGTCCCATCTAGTGGCACCGAGACCACTTAAAGAGAGAGATGAAATGAGTCTGCTCTACAGCCTTAGCTAACAGCCAGTTGGCTTTTAGCTTATGCGGTAGAGGCTCATGCAGCTCCAGAGGTCCCCGATTCGATCCCGCTCGCCAATGACTGGGGTCTGTCGGCGTTACACAGAAAAGTGCCTTTGTGTCCATTACAGGTTCAAATAGTGATTTTTCTCAACCATACTCTTGGGAGAAAAATGCTCCCCACTCCAACAATACGTCCCCATTTATCAACCCCAACCTCAGGGCTTTGGTCCCTGCCCCCAAAGTCTGGGCAAAGCAGCATGTCTTGAAGATCAAAAATCTGGGCTAATTCTGATGGGGAGGTGTTAACTGCTCATGGAAAAGGCCCGGCCAATCAGTCTGAGGGAATGCTGTTACATCCACTGACTGCAGCTGCGGGGTGGGAAGCTGTTGCTCGAAGAGGCAGATCCAAGTCATTTGAAGCTTTATAGCTTAATAGTAATACATTAAACTCAACCCAAAACCCACAGCCAGCCCCTGCAAGAGGCAGCACTGGTGTCAAGTTTGTGGGGCCTGATTGAAAGCCTATTGAAATCAAGGGAAGAGCTCCCACTTACTTCAATGGGTCCTGGATTAGATCCATTTAATAAACAGGCTGCTCCCCTTTGTACTGGTATCATTTTAAAAGTAGATTTAAGGTGTAACTCCATAGAGAGCACTTTGCAGATGTGCGTTCTCAAAGATGAGTCACTTTTGGGGGATGGAAGGAAGTCAATCTTTCTGGCCAAATGCAGATGGAAAAATGTTGTCCTGGTTGCTGCTCTAGGGGGATCAACTAGCAGCAGCTGGAGATCCTATTCTACCACCAAAGTGCAAGTTCTAATAACATGACAATACACAATCTTCTCTTATTATATGTACTACACAGACTAGGCCTGTTTTTTCCATTCGGAATGATATCTCTGTTGCATCCTTTGAGGTCAAGCATGCTGCTTGTTATATGGTTCATTACACATTTACTTTTTCTGTCTCCATTCTTTTTCACTCCCAGGCTGGGATAGCAATAATTCACCTCCATCAAGTGCAAAAGGTTCCTACTTACTGGTGGAATGTAACTACATTAATGTTGCTTTCAGATTCTGCACATAAGAAATGCGCTTTTAGGAACAGATTTCCTGGTGGCCTCCACAAATCAGTTTGTAACATTTACGTGTAGAAACTCCTGTACTTAAACATACAAACATCTCTTGTACTGAAAAGAGGCATGAAAGAGCTGATGAGTTCCTTAAGTCTGGGACAAACAAATTAAAAGGTAAAAATAAGATCCAATTCTCTGTTAGTTTAAATGGGAGAAACTCATTGAAATTAACTCTATTCTGTTCAGGTTGTGTATGCTCTTGTGCACTTTCTCCCATCTACAATACCAGGGAATTTGGCTCCTGTTTTTTGCCTGGGCATATACCAGGGGTGACTGGGTTGGAAGAATCTGACATGTCGTCCTTAATTCTAGTTACCTGATCAGTGCACACAAATCACTACTACTATTGTGTGTAAATAGATCATCTATCTATCTTACACCTCAACCACTGGTGTGGTAACTGAGTTAGTATTTGCAGATGTCTTTGACGCTTGTTGTACATGTGAAATTCTCATATCTTTGAGGACCAACATCAGAAAAAAATTCAAAGTGAAACAAGTGCAGTTAAAAGAATTTTATATAATGTGTTTTGTTAGACATTTCATCACGTACCTGTCCAGACTGACTGCTCCAGCCAAGAGAGATTAGTGAGATGAGTATGGCACTCTAACTGTAATAACATTGATAAATAGATGGGCAGATGGAAGGGAGGGTCAAGAGGATTAGGGAAGGAACAGGACGATGAGGGATAAAGAAAAAGAGATGGACAGAAGCAGAAGGGTGATGAAGAGATGGATCAGATTGTAGGAAAATGTTTCAGTGACAAAAACATGAGAAAACAACTGCTCCCAACTTGCTAGGGTTTTTCTGTTAGTGTCCTGAAAGCTAAAAGTTGTACACAAGTAAGGGAGATGATTGTTCTTTGACTAGACTTATGCTTATGAGGTGGTTCTTTGTAGTGCTAGAGACTGAGACCCCTATTGTGCTAGGTGCTGTACATACACATAGTGAGTTTCCCTGTCCTGAAGAGCTTGCAATCTAAATAGCTGAGCAGATAAAAGTGTGGGAGAAAGGAACGATGATGATGATGATTTTTATAAATAGGGAACTGGAACAAAGATTAAGGAGCAGCACCTTACTCCACAAGTGGTCCTATTAACTTCAGTGAGACCACTTACAGAATAAGGTAATATTCAAAAGATGGCCCAAAACAGCTTGCCCAAGCTGACACACAAAGGCTATGCTCAAGCAGGGAATTGAGCTCAGCTCTCCTGAATTGTAGTCCAGGGCCTTAATCACAAGACCTCTCTCTTGCTCAATTGAGATCTGTTGTATATTAAAGTGTTTAATTTTCCAAGACCACGGAAGATGAGCTATAAACCTCAGGTGAGAAAATATGGGCAGTACCTAAAAGTCAAAGTCCTGGAAAAATGTTCTTGTGCTAACCAAAGTCCAGGAAAGTAAACTCCCACAATATCAAGTGCTATTATGGTGTTGACAGTAGTTCTCTATATTAAAAAATATAATTGTAAAGATTTCCTTTAATTTAAATGACCAGAGAGACACTTACTCTTGGCACTGGCATGCATAATAATAATGGTAAATAAATAAATTCAATTTGTTGGGTTCACTTTAAGGCAGATGCTTGCAATTAATCATCAAAACAGCAGTTATGGTTGCAAAAGATGGAATTTTCTTTTCAAGTAAACCCAACCCTGATGCTGTTTAATGAGACCTAGTGGCATTATTACCCATGGTTCCGCTTTTAAAATCCTTTTTCTTGTGCTTATTACAGGTACTTAGTTACTAGCAGCCTTCTATTTACTCAGCTGAAACACAATCTGCTTCAGTGCGAATTCCTCCCCCTAGTCACCTCTAGTACACTTCCAATTTACCCAGGAGAAACTACCTGTAGCACTGAGAGAGTAGCCATGTCTCCATGCTCATCCAGTGTTTAACTTTTCTCAGGAGACTAATAAACGTGTCAGTTTGCCAACTGTGGTGGCTTTTTTTTTTTCCTTGTGAACTTCTGGCAATCAGGAGCTAGATGATCACTGATCTCATGTAGGACACCTCACAGCCATCAGATGGTAAATGACATTTTGCCTTCATCAGAAAGGAAAAGTGATTGTACCTTATTTCAGTGAACAGGTAGGTCAAAGTTGGTTTGGGTGTCAAAAACAGCAGTAGGCAGAAGGAATTTAAGAATAAATGATGGTTCTTTGTTTTGGGGAGTTAGAAATATTTCTCAGGTACCTCTGAGTTAGTATCTATTTGCAATATCTACTGTTGCAAATACCAAAAATGTACAATATGGATTTGGTCCTAAGGAGCTCAGAATTGCCTTTCAAGACAATGAGAACCTTGGCTCTGTAAAAAGTACAGGCTATAGCTGCTAGTGTCTAGATACCCACAGGACTATATATGTTCTGGCCCCATGGTCTGAAAGTGACTTTTCCCCCTGTGTACATTATGAAGAGTAGGCCAAATCCTGCCGTGGTGCCACCCGTCAAATCTCCTAAAGTGAAGAGATGAACGTGAGGCAAGATTTGGCCTACTTATTATTATTATTATTATTATTTTATTTGTATTACAATAGCATCTAGAAGAACTCCTGAGCTCAGACCCCATTGGGCAAGGTATTGTACATACACTTAGTAAGAGACTCTTTCCCAAATGGCTTATAATCTAATCAGACAAGACAAAGGGTGAGAATCCCATTTTACAGATGGGGATTTGAAGTTCAGCAAAAGTAAATGATTTGCTCAAGGTCACACAGGAAACCTTTGGCAGGAGCTGGGAAATTAATCCAGATCTTCTAAATCCTAATGCAATGCCTTAAATACAAGGCCATTCTCCCCCAGGTTTGTTTTTTTTTTTTTTTTCAAAAAACCCTCAATTATTAAAAATTCATCTGGTCTATGTTGATCTATGCGAAATTGATTAATCTGTGTTTGTGAACTCTGGGTTAAACTGGGAAAGATACTGAATGTCAGATGCAATCTGTCCCAAAGAGGGAAATGAAGAACACGTTTCTAGCAAACCCAATTTTTGAATGTTCAATTTCAGAGGATCTTTGCAGCCAGCAAGCCAGCATTTCACAATAAATTATTGATTTATTGTCCAAATGCCACAAATCCTCCATAAGGAGGTCAGATGATAGAATTTATACCTTGGGTTGAAGGAGAAGTAGAAACATATCTAAAAGCATTGACAGGTTAAGTTACAGATTTGTCATTGAATGTTAATTTGTGATATTTTAGAGAGACGAGGTGGTGAGGTAAGAAACAAGCTTTAGAGCTTACACTGAGCTCTTCTTCAGGTCTGGGAAACTTACTCAGTGTCACAGCTAAATACAAGATGGAACAGATTGTTTAGCATAAGTAGTTAGCACATTTCATGGGACCGTTCCAGATAAAGTGGCCCATTAACACCGTTACAGTTATAGGGAGGGGAGAAAGCAGCTGGGGCTGGGGTGGTGGGGGTGAGAGGTGTTACTGGGTTACATATTGTTATAATTAGCCATAAATCCAGTGTCTCTATTCCAGGGGTGAGCAAACTTTTTGGCCCGAGGGCCACACTGGAGTGCGAAACTGTATGGAGGGCTGTGTAGGGAAAGCTATGCCCCCCAAACAGCCTGGCCACTGCCCTCCTCAAGCCCTCCAACCCCTCCCTCCCCTGCTCCTTGTCCCCTGACCGCCCCATCCCAGCACCCACTGCCCCTAACCGCCCCCCGGGACCCCCCCCCATCCAACCCCCCTTTCTCCCTGACCCCATCCACATCTCTGCCCCCTGAGAGGCCCCCCCGGACTCTCACACCCTATCCAACCCCCCCTGTTCCCCGACCCATGACCGGTCCCCCCCCACAGAACCTCTGCCACATCCAACCGCCTCCTGCTCCCTGTCCCCCGACTGCCCCCAGGGACCCCCTACCCAACCTCCCACCCCCCGCTACCCCCTTACCATGCTGCTCAGAGCTGCAGGATCTTGCAGCCCTGCTGCCCGGACGGAGCCAGCCACATTGCCCGCACGGTGGCGTGACTGCGGGGGAGGGGGGACAGCAGGGGAGGGGCCGGGGGCTAGCATCCCTGGCCAGGAGCTCAAGGGCCAGGCAGGACGGTCCCGCAGGACGGCTGTGGCCCGCGGGCCGTAGTTTGCCCACCTCTGCTCCATTCAGTCTATGATTTTTAGTGTCTAGCAGTTATGAAATTAAGCTCCCAGTTCCTCTTTTGAAGGCGTTGTGCAAGTCTCCTTTGAGAATCAGGACAGAGAGGTCAGATATGGAGTGATTGTTTTGTGAAAAGTGTTCACCCACAGCTGACATGGTGTCTGTCTTATTTTTCTGTACAAGGTCATTTGAGAGCATTGTCTGGTTTCAACAGCATGGTTGGAAGGCTTCTCCTGCTGCCCATGGATCACTGGATGCTAATGTTAGTAACAAGATGGTCAGATTCCAGAACGTTTCACTTATTTTGCCGTCATCTGTCTAATGAAATAAGATTCCAGCTGGCATCTTTTGTTCCATTAATATGAATTCTCTCTTATAACATTAAATATTGATGCATTCTATTAAGAGCATGTATTAATTATGATAGTATATTTCCAAACTCTGGTCTTGTGTGCACAGTTTTGCACCCTACCACTTGCGTACCAATCACAGAAAGCAGATAAGTCAAACCTCCTTTTGGGAACTCAAGTGCCAGTTCTTAAGAATTGTACACTTGTGTATTTTTAGGCACAGACACAGGCTGAGGCCAGGCAGAGAACATCTTTGGAAACTTAACCCTCAAGAAATAACTGTCTAGATATAAATCTAATTTTGTTTCTCTTAACTTTTATAATGGATTGGCATTTTCTCACTTCATGTCACTCAAAATATACCTGCATAGTTGTTTTAATGGGCCAAATCAGGCCCTAGGCAGGGTTTGTTAGGAGAGGCAGTGATTATAACAGTTGTCCCGTGAGACGGGATGATTCCTTGGTGCTGCTACTCTGAAATGAAGCACTATACGCTCTTGACTGGTGTATGGTGCTGAAAGCACTGTATGCACTAGCTATACTTCAACAGGGCTCTACATGAATGCTGTACCCGTCTGCACAGATTCAGTTGCAAGCATGGGGGGCCATAGATTGTAAACTCAAAGTCAGTCCCTTTGCCACAATGTATTTGTGCAAGGCATGGGCCAAATGACCTCAACCCCTGATGGTGCTACTGTACTACAACCAACTTTACAGTAGACACAGGCCATGTTGCTGAGGCGATCAGGCCTATTTACAGACACAGGAGTTGTGGGAGGATACAGAGTTTGGGGTCAAGGACTTCCATTTGCTGTATCATGGATGTGTATGTGAGCTCAGAAACACTGAAAATCAGGTAGAAATGTTGTTGGCATACTCACAAAAGCTGTAAAGGAAGGCAAATTATTTTATGGTACTCAATCAGTAATAAAAACCTTCATTCCAGAGTTGTGACTCTGGTATCTAAATTAACCAATGTAAGAATTCTCTCATTCTGCAGCCAAAGGACCAAACTATACCCTTTATTTAATAAAGAAAATATATGGTATAATAAAAACAAATCCCAAAGCCTACAAGTAAAGCAATAAATCTAAAATACCTTGTGTCTGGCACACCAGGACAGCTGGGACGGAGTATCAGATCAGAAATGAGGTAGCACAAATAACCTCTAGCACAACTGGAATTAACTCTGTATTTAGAGATTACTTCACAGATCTAACTGCATACACTGTCACTCAGAATATTTTGGATGACTACTATGTTAATCTTCCATCTTCACAGTAAGACGATAACATTCTTAATCGAGTGCATTAGATGATATCAAATATGTAATTGGTTCTTTTAGGACAGGCAAGGCACTAGAACCACACTGCTTTGAAGTCAAGTTTTATAAATCATATAGGAAAAAGCTAGTCTTCAGAGCTGTTATAATATATTGTGTCAAGGTCTACTTGGTGATACTTTAATCCAGGGGTTTTTGACACAATTGACTGTAAAGTCTTCTCTCAAATCATCCTAATTTCTGTTTTAAAGCCTACTTGGGAACACTTTAATTTTTCTGATTTGACAACATAAATCCTAAAGTCTTTGCACATCACAGTGACTGCTGCACATCCAGGCTAAATGCATGTACTAAAAACGCACACAATTTTTGCAGCGAAAGTATTCTGCAAATAGTATCTGCTTTTTCTGAAAATGGTTATTACATTTTCAAACTAACAATTAGCACTGTACAATAGATCAAGCCAGTTTGATTTAAAATCAAGATCAGGATAGAATTATGTAGGGTCCTGACCAGGAACATGGTGGTGATTTGGTCTTGCAAATGCAACTTCTAGAATCGATTGGACCAGATCCTCAGCTTCTGTAAATCAGCATAGCTCTATTGGCTTCAATGGAACTATACTAAATTACACTTGTTGATGATCTGTCTGGTTTTATTTTGAATATTAATTCTATGAACTAATAACCAAAAATATGTACGTGAACCCATCTGGCAGCAATAGAGAATGGATTTCAGATTCAGCTGAAAAGTCTACATTGAAAGTAGTATTTTTACAGGAACTTCAAAGATGAGGTTTTAGGCTGTTGAAAATACTTGCTTTATAAGGAATGAGGTGCTAACCATCATAGATGAAATAAAAAGAAACCATAACTTTTGCCAATATGTGAACCAGTCTAGAACTAAATTCTTTGAGTTTCAAAAGGTTTGGGTAATTTTTTAAAAAATTACTTTTCATTCTTTATACATCTTCCTGATTTCATACTGGACCAGAAGTGAAGTGTGAGAGCTGTAAGCTTTCAAAAGTGACTAATGCTATTGTGTATCTATTTTTGGCACCAACAGAGATTGAGGGGCCTGACTTTCAGAGGGAGGATGCCCAGTGCTTTCTGATAATCAGGGCCATCTAAAGTGTCACTTTGGGTTTCCAAAATCACTAGTTGCTTTTGAAAATTTAGGTCAAAGGGCTTAAATACCTATAGCTGATCCTTTAATCATTGTGCTGTGCCTTTCTACATTAGATGGTAAATTCCTTGGGTGAGGGACTTTGCCTCTCTGTGTTTGTGCCATGCACATCTAGGATGCTATATAAGTGAAAAAATGGCCACTACCAGTATTCTCATGAGATTTACAGCCCACAGCTTGAGGAGATTTTAATGCATTACTTCAGCTAAAGTTCTGACAAACATCAGTGTGTTGGCAAGAATGCCATCCATGTAAAAATTTTAAACCTCAAAATAAGTTCTCTTAATAGCGAGTAGAAAAATATTACTGTTGGAAGAGGGAACATATGAAATCTCTATATACCACAGATGTGCCTGATTTGCAGAGTTCTGTTTCATATCTTATTTTCCAAAAGGGCAGAGATCTTCAGATCCAGGGCGATTTGATTCTGAGCTGGGGTTAGCCACACAATTCAGATCCAGACTCAAACTTTCACAAAGTGTGGGAGTGTTACGATTCAGTGCTTAGGTTCAGGTTAATCTCTTACAGATACCTGTGCTTTTAGAGTCTCTTGATACGTCAAAGACCGTGAATATAGTACTGAAAATAACTTTGTTTCAGTGCAGTAGGAAGCTTCAACTCCACACACAGGGAATTAAAAGGATTGTCTGCCTGCAGTGGAAGAAGGGAGGGCAGTCCTTAGACCTCAGGATCAGTGCAAACATCCAGAGTTGAAAACCCCCAATAAGCCATAGAAATTCTGAATATTTGACATGGGACCACTTGGGTCCAGAATCTGTGTGTGTCTGTCTGTAAAGTGCTATGCACCTCCATGGCACAAAGTAATATTTTCAGAAATAGAGAGCACGTAATGGGTTTTGGAGCATGAAAAGCTAACATTATATAAGAACAAGAAAACAGAGTGCAATCTGGATTTACACAGGCTTGCTCTTACAAGCTTTTACTCATGTAAGTAATGCTCTTTAATCAGGGTTTGCAAGACCATGCCCTAATTCATTACTGGTAGTGCATGGACCGTGGATACAGTGACCCCTGCCACTGTGGATTTAATTACAGTCACCAAACAGCATGAAATATAACAAATTGAATTAGAAAAGAGAAGTGATGACTTGACACAGAATTGCTTTATTTCAATGGAGTCACCTTTTATCCTCTGTAGTCAATGCTGTGGTGAAGAGAACTCTAGAATGAATACTTCTGAGTTACACACGTCAGTGTCATTACACAATGACTGACTTTGGCTAAAGTGAAATAAAAATGGACTGACTGAAAGGGGATGTTGATTTTTTAAAGTCTCAATTAAAAGTTAAGGGCCTGTTTGCAGTCTTGAAATCTGACATTCTGAATGTACTTTGCGTCCATCGTAACAGTACAATAGCAGAAAAATGGGATATTAAGGATGCACAGTGTATTTCCTGCAGGCAATGCCAGTAATTTAGTGTACACTAATGTAAAGATCTTAATCACTCATGGCCATGATATTAGTCCACACTGCATGTTCCCAAATTTGGCTTTACTGATACATTTAAAGGGCCAACAGTATCTTCTGCGTGGAATCTCTAGAGATCTGCTGTATTATGACATCATGATAAAAGTGAGGCAGAAATCCTGATCTACTGCATTTGTGTAGTTGAGACCTTTAAGGCAGTGGTGTTTGCACGCAGTGACGTACTGTGAGAGTGCTGGAAGCTAACAGGTGATTGAGCACTCTGGTTGCATAAGTGATCAACCAGAACTGCTGGAGAAGGCTGAGTGGGGACATGCAGCAAATATGCTGGGCAGGCTTAGCGGGCTGATTGAACCAATGAGCCATCAGCTGAGGGGTATTTAAAAAAAACCACACACACAGGAAGGAAGTGAGGGGGAGGACCTGGGCTAGCTGAGAGCCCAGTACGTACTGAGATTCCCAAGGAAGGGAGCCCTCTGTTCTTCCCTGGCCTGGTGGGAAAGGAATAAAGGGCAAGGAACACTAAATATTTACTGCATGAGACTGTATTGTGTGGGTGATGGGAATGTAAATAAACTCACACTTACTGGAATCTGTGAGGCTTCTGGGACGTCAGATCAGAGACCGAGTGTGCTCAATTGCACATACCAGACTCTTCAACTGTTGTATTTATTTATTTTTCTTCCAGAGGGTGGTATCTATCTTTCAGTGAAGATCTTTTCAAGTAAGGGTTGGACTCAAGGAACTAGGACGTGTTTTCCTGAAATGGAAATAACTGACTTGAGAAAAGTCTGTCTTGCAGATCAGAAAGCAGCAAAGTTATTCCCCCCCCCCCTCAATCAGTGGGAGTTGAGGGTATTCAGCACTCTGTGGCAGGGCTGAGCATTTTGCAGGATAGAGCCCAGGATGTGCTGTATAATGTCAGCATCACTTCTGAAGTCATGCACCACTATTAGAAGTCAGAATCATTCACAAAGGGGTGACGAATCTTTCCTTTCAACTAAATATTTCATTAGGTTCAGCAGGGATGAAGAATAAAGTTGTTGTAGAGGCGTCCGGAAATTAATTGGCACAGCATTTTGTGACACAGCAACAAGAGTGAATCCAGTGAAGAGTCTTCCAGGCTGGAATGTTCTTTCTTCATCTTCAGCAACATGAGTAGGAAAGTTCAAACTCAGGAGAACCAATGGGGGAAGAGTCAAGCAGACTCAATTTTGATTAGGATGAGTCAGATGAGAAACACACCTGAGAAGTCTTTGTGAGGAGAACTCATGTAATCGCTTCAGCTGTCAAACTCTAGTCTACATCCTGCTTTGGAGAAAGTATGCCTTCCTTTAAACTAAACTCACTACTGGTTAGTGTGAATTTACAACACAATCCTAGCAGAAATGCTTGCCAAAGATAAATGATGACAAATGCCTCAATTTTTGGGTGCCTAATCTGAGATGCCCAGATGTCTCAACAAGAGAGGCAAATTTTGAAGTGTCAAGAAGGCCATGCTGCTATTCTGGGCTGAGCTGAAATTAGAACTCATGAGTCCCCCTACTTTTGCAGTCATTTCTGTAGACCATCATGGTTGGTATGATCTATTCTCAATCAACAGTGCTATAGTCTGAATTTCAGTTTTACCGCCAGATTTGATTGATAACCATCTCCCTCCTGTTCCAAGTAATCAGAACAGAGGTCTTAAATTAAGGGCCAATTTGTGGCATTGAATGCATATGTGCAACTACCACTTACTCAACAGGGGTCATGCATGAGTATCCAGCATTTGAATCTACATGTTATAAGAGTATCTGTCTTACTCCTTGAATCCAAGAAAATGGGAAAATAGTAAAAGTTTTATATTTGAAAAGTTCATTGAACGTAAGGTACTTCCTAAAACATTTCAGTGGCTTTTGCTATTACCAGAGGGAAAATCCAAAATATTAGATTAGGGAGAATCACATGACCATGTAGAATCATCAGTCAATAGCAGGGAAAAAAGCTGGAGTCTGCCTAAGCAAGTTTTTTCACATTGTATCCTCATATATAGAGATGTCAAGACTTGATTTTAAAATTTTTTTCTAAGGTTTAATTTTTGATCAGGCTTATTCTTTCCCAAAACAAGCAACCGTCCGAATAGTTATAAGAACATTAATAATTCAGTAACATGTCTTACAGATGGAGACAAACTCAGTGTGTAATATTTTATGACGGGGGAGGAGGGAGAAGCAAACAGGTGCTCTGCAAGTCCCTGTTTAACTAAATGTGTAAAATGCATAGACAGCTGAACCCCTTGTATGGGAGCTTGTGCAGGCAGGTAGTTAGTGACGAGAACTGACACATTAAACAATCACGAGGTGACCTGTATAACTGATCCACATAAGAAAACCAAATCAGAGTAGGATCCTAACATTAGTATATTACCACGTATCACAACATTAAGTAAAGGATGTATCAGGTTAGCATGTCTGGCATGTGAAGCCAATCTGGATTCAAAGGATCTGATTTAGACCTGAGGTTATTCAAAAGGAAACATTGTTTAGTGCCATAGCTAATAATGGAATAATGACAAGTTAATTGTGGGCCACCTCAGGCATAGCTCCTTGGAAAATCAATTTCCCAGTCAATTTACTACTTTAGTGGACACCCCAAGGCCAGAAAGTCACTGAAAATGAAATCAGGCAAACACTGACAAGTGAAATTAGAAAACTTACTTTTTGGCTTTTGGATATTTGGAAAAGACCCCAAGAGGACCCTTCTCCACAACACACAGACTGGAGAACATTAGATGGCATCTATTTTCAGTTCTTCATTCATCCTTCAGTCTTGCTGTGTACCTTTTTCAAATCCCTGAGCATACTTGAATTAGCCTTGGTTTATTGGCTGGAAGCCATAGTGAAGATGTCAATGTTAAAAGCAGCACCAAGTCACACTATGGCATCTGTCAGTTTAATTACGTGTTTGCTCATTTCAGAAATATGGTGCCATTGTGAAGAATCAGTTGCGCTGGGTGAAAGGTGATCTCCAACTTTCTACATTTTTATGTGAACTGGGAGCAGTGCAGGTCTGGTTTGCTGTAGCCTGTGGTTTTGCTGATTAATAAAGCTGCTGGCACTGCAAATGTGTTCTTTCTAGTTGACTAGGATATCTGTCATGTTTTGTTTACCTCAATGGCATATTTAAGGCATTCACAGCTGTTCAACAACATGTTCTAGTGTCAGGATAGAACCTTCTGAACCCAAACATGGCTATCTTTGTTAGGATTTCCCCATATCCTAGTTTCCATAATGAAGGGAGGCAACAATTATTTGGGGATTAAGAAGCTAGGACCCAAAGGAATTCCTTCAGACACTCAAGGGAAGAAAAGACAGCTGCACTCAGTTATCAAAATCTTTTGAGATAAAGCATAGTCCAGTGGCTAGGGTGTTAATCTGGGGTTTGGAAGACCTGAATTCAATTCCTAGCTCTGCCACAGACTTCTGGTGCCTCTGTTCTTCATCTGTAAAATGGGATAATAGTACGTCAGTAGCACACAGCGATGTTCTGAGGATACATGTCAGAAAGATTGTGAGGTGCTCAGATGTTATGGTAATGGGGAGGCAGAAGGAAGATGACCACTGTGATATGGAGACTACACTGCTCCCAGAAGAGTTATACCAAATGTATGTACGTTTGTTTACTTATTCTCTCTTATGTACCTTGTTTTGAATAAGTATGCTGAAAAAATGAGGGCCTTTATGGAGAAGTGTGACTCAGTGCTAGCTCTAAAATAAATAGGCCTCTTTCCTCCCTCCCGCATTTTTTGCCCCTTTTGTACCAGAAGATGGTCTCATTATTTGTGGCAAGGATTGTGGAACATAGGGAAACATCGAAAGTTGATGTACAAGTGGCATTTTAGCACACACATGCCCCATGTGCATGGGCTATTGCAATAAGTATCTGTATGAATTCGGTGCAAATTATAAATGCATCTGTACATGTATTTTGTGCATGTCAGTGTGTACATGTAGTTTGAAGTCATGCTCTGAACACACACAAACATGAAGAGACAGAAAAAATATCCTCTGCATCAATAAAAGTTTTGGATGTGCAAGAAATGTAGGCTGGAGTGGATGCAAGTTAAATATAGCTTCTGTTACCTGTATGTGTATAATATATATGAATATTATTTAAAACACAACTGTCCAACAGTGCATTACACCCTTTCATAGTGCTGTTTCAAATAAAACATTTTGGTTTAGTACACAGTGTGGGCCAAGGTGAGATTCTGTGGCATCAGAAAACCAGTGATTGACACCCCATTGCTTTCTCAAATGAATTTCAATGGGGCACCAATCAACGGTGCTTTGACATTAGAGCCTGAAGAATTTCTATCTCTGCAAACAGTTCCCACACAATGCGAGCTACTTTTCTTTGACTCTGAGTCTGCCTTCCTACAACAGAACAAAATTACCCTTTCTCCTATAATTATTCTTTTAAATACATTAATTTTTCAAGCAACACTTTACTACAAAATTAATTAGCCATAATTAATTCCTGTGACTGCTCTAGATTTGTCAGTTTTCATTATGAACTCATAGCTTCAGAAATTGATGGGCCAGATTCTCTGGTGCATCACAACCCCTTTGTGCCACTCAAGTAGTGTTAAAGGGCCATACTCTGGCCACAAATTCCCAGGGGAGATTTTCCCTTGGGATAAATGAACTCTCTGTTGGGCATAACTGTACCACAGCTGGTTCTTTGCTTCTGGTCCTTCTCGCCCTCAGTGTAGGATTCTGTTGGGGACAGGAGCAAGTGTTTTGGGAGTGGGGAGGGGGCTTTGCTAAATGGAGCTCCACTATGCCAATCCTCTGTAGGTATAGGGTCCATTTCAGAGTTTTTATCACTGGCACAATTCAGCGCAGACCGGAGCTCTGCATCAGAGCTGGATATTGGGGAACCATAAGGCTTCCTGATGCCCTGCCCCAACCCCTCTCTGCACCCAGTGAAGCTCTTGTGGAGGTGAAAATCAGCCCCCATATAACTGAAACATAGGTTTGGTCTACTCTAGCTACTTATGTCGGTATAACTACGTCACTCAGGGGTGTGGAAAATCCATGCCCGGAGAGATGCAGTTATATCATCTTAACTCCCAGTTTAGACAGCGCTATGTCAATGGGACGGCTTCTCCTGTCGATATAGCTACTGCCTCTCAGGGAGGTGGATTACATATGCCAATGGGAGAAGCCCTTCCACTGGCATAGGTAGCATCTTCACTGAAGCGCCATAGGGGCGCAGCTACATTGGTGCAGCTATGCTGTTGCAGCCTTTTAAGTGTAGGCAAGCCCATAAAAGTTTCCTTACCCCGGAAACTGCCCTAAGCCTCTGCTTAACAATGAGATTGAAAGAGTTTAATTTCCCTCCTGACTAAAAAGAACAAAATTCATTTCAAATCTTAAATGCAAAACCAGGCGTAATTGATTAATTCTGATTGACTTCAGAAAAGAAGCCAGGCCTACGTTTAGTTGATAAAATGGTCTAGTTGGTGTCTATATTTAAACAATAACTTACTTATTAATGTTTTTAAATTGGAGTACAAGCAAAGGAACTCTGCGTGTACAGAGTATAAAAACAAACATCTCGATTGGCCATAAAGCAGACTGTAATCTGGGGGTTTCTTACTTTGTTCTGAACAGAATGTAAACACAGAGTATTCAATCTAAACATAACCTTCCTAATGTTTGGCTTTCTCCCCAGATTTGGTTGTTCCCAAGTTTATTCCCTCTGCCTAAAGAGCTCTTATACACAGGTTGGAGTTAATAAGTGCCTGCTGCCACAAAGAATCAGCAGAAATCAGTCAAACTGGAAAGAGGTTTCTTACCAGCTGCTTTCACGCTGGGTCAGCTAAACAACCATGCCACCTTGTTACAGAGCTCCCAGAATTAATTGAATAAAACAAACTAAAGCTCTAAAGCATCCAGGAACTGTCTCTGCATGTTTCTGGGAAGAACCTAACATGCTTTTGGGCACTCGGATAATAAACGTTGGTAATATATATTCTGACCACAAAATCATTTCTATGGCTAACCCATCTGATCCCAGTACAGGAGAAACATGTCACTTGCTTGACAGTCAGGTTGCTACTGTGACCATGAACAGTCATATCCCTCACAACCTGAGCGGAGGATCACCTGGTGCAGGATGCAAGAGCATCTTTCTTTTGTCTTTTTAAATCTTTGTTTATGCTGTTACTCCCCCCCCCCCCCCCGCCCCTTCTTACTTTATTCTGTAGAATTAGAAACAGACTTCACAGTATATTCCCTTGACACCTCTTTTTTAAAATTTTTTTTAGGTGAAGGTGAATTATGAAGTAGCATAATAACATAGTAACATAATAACACAGTAACATTTTCAGATGGAAGGAGGCATTTAATGGTCCTAGGTCCATCTGCCTACTTAGCTAGTTTTTGTTCCCTGTATTATTTTTTCATCTTTATTTTTGTGCGAATTCATTTCCTTTTATGGAAAACAATCCAAGTAATGATGAGTTTTTGTTTAAATATTTTTAGCTCCAGTTTCTGTAACATTACTGCTGCGCCAATTTCAGCATTGTCTTTGAGGTTTCTTCAAAGGCTTCAAGGGGGATGATCCTGCAGAGAGTAGTTGCCCCCTCAGTCTTATTGCAACCTGAACAGTAGATACCCAGAGGTACTGCTGAAGACTTGTATGGAAGCCAGTATCACTCTTCCGCATCCCTCAGCCTAGGTCAAATGTTCCTGCTCTGGACCTCCTCGTCTTGTGGTAGCAGACCGACTATTGATACTGATGACTTTTCTGCACACTACTGGAATTTTTGAAGCAGTTTAGATAAAGACCTAATCCGTCTCACTAACAGAGAGAAAAATGGCGAACGTCACAGGTTCAGAATTAAGGCCCCATTTCTCCACAGCATACAGGCACAAGTTAAGTCCCATTAAAATTAAGCATGTGCTCAAATGTTTTGATGATCTGAAGCTAATGGACAATGGATCTCTTTTCATGTTCTGAAATATTTGGATAAAGGATTTTTCATGTCTAGTTTTTGGCCATGACTAGATACTGAAGTGCCAAAACACTCAAGAAGATAGTTATTGTAGAATTTATAGATCCAGGGAATGGAATTGAAAATGTCAGAATTCACACAAGAAACCCTTTGCTCTCAAGATTCCCATCCTAAAGATCCAATTCTGCTTCCAATGAAGTCAATTGCAGTTTTGTCATTGACTTCCAACAGAGCAGAATAGAACCTTCAGTTTTCAAATTCAAGAGATTTAGATAGTGTGGATAAATTCTGTGTTGAGATTTGAACTCATCTAAGCCTGATTTCCAAACCCTAATGATGTACATTTAATATCAGCAGAGAATGAGATCCCAAAGTTATACAAAAATGACAATTATGCTAAAAGTTTGTACTACTAATCATAATTAATAAACCCAAGCACTCGGCTACCATGGTGATGAGCATGGTATAATAACTTAACTAGACAGAAATAAGCATGTGCTTATAGAATTTAGACACCCAGAAATAGTTAATGATCTTTAGTTTCCAAAGACATTTTTAAAGAGTACTATTGGTTTAAAAAAAGAAAATAAAAAAACAAACAAGAACCCACCTCTCCTCTGTTAGGAACACAAAGAAAATACTTACAAATGCAGGGGACTCTTCAAAAGAGGTGAAATAAAGTTGTAGATGAAATTAAATGGTTGTTAGTATTCTATTATGCTTTTGGGCAATGTTTTGTCCCCTATGAAGAACAGAGCTGCAGAAGAATTACTTTGTGGCTTTATCAATACTTTTGATAGATATTTTGGAAAATGTCTTAAAAAGTTGGCTTCAAAGTGCCATGGAATATGTGACAGCAGCAGTAATGTTTGAAGAGTGTATCAAAACCCTTGAAAATTTAGTCTATGTTCATAGCATTAAAGGGCAGAGTGCATGGAAAAGAAATTGCCTAATTTGTCATACAAAATAAATATATATTGTATCTGCTTTATCTAAAAAGGGCTTGGTTCACTTCTTCCATGTGATGAGCTGCTTTCTATTAGGCATGGAACCTCAGTCAGATGTATATAACTTACTGGTCATCATCCTGGAGTCGACACACTCAGAGCTTCAGAGGTTGTCAATAGAATATTGCCTTGCAAATTGTTATGATTCAAAGAAAGCAGTAGTTTTAGTAAGACAGTTATCCAGCTGTAAAAAGAAGGTTTCATTCAGTGTCTTTGAAAAGCTGACAGTATCTTAGTTTTTACATTTGTCTTATGTTTGGACAGATCATATTATTTTTTATTAGAATTTGTGGGAGGAAAAAAGCCATGGAAATGAAATCTCATGTGAAATGGCTTGAAATTGCCTTTCACTTGCCTGAATAAATTTATTGATTTTGCCCTTTTATAAGAATGAAAGGTTAATGAAAACAATCACATTGCTTTCATCCCAAGGTAGAGATTATGTAACACATAGATGGCTTGGTACTTTTTTTTATAACAAACATTAGTGTTCAGATATCAGCCTTATGAAAGATTAGCTATTGTGATGGGAAATGTTATGCTACAATATCTTCAAGAATTGCAATACAGTGTGTGACAGATTCATAACTCCAACCTTTTAACATTTCATTTCTTTGTTATTTAACAGCGGACACCATGATAACTGGAGGGTAGTGCTAGAAATGCATCCATATAACTGGAGTTTGCAGCATAGAGACGGTTGAATGGGAATATTTTTATTACTTACTACTTAAAACCAAAAAGATGCAACTACATATTGGGCTAAATTGTGGTTCAAAGAGCCAATAGAGTGCTTGTGTATGTGCCTGGCTATGAGTGTCACAGCTGTAGTACCTGAACAGTAGTGGAGGGAGAATTAATGTTCAAAAGTGGTACATGCTATACCTGACAAAGTGTGGTATCAGCTTCCACTAGTGTTTTTCTGAAGCCAGGACTCCCTGGAGTGGAGGGAGGGGGAGAGAGAGAGAGAGTGAGTGTGGGTGGGTGGATGGTGACCATGCCAAACCACCACAACCATATAGCTCTGCAAGGAGCAGAAGATGAGCCTCACTTGTGCTTGGGAAGCACAACACTGTGTGTAATGCAGCTGTACTGGGAGTAAGGAGCTCCCTGTACTCTCCCAGCCCTATTTGTGAAGTTCTGTAGTTCTAAAGAAGCCAAATGAAAGCATGTGTAGTTGGATTGTTACATAAGTGGTCTGTACACTGACGACATCCCTTACAAATTCATGATTGTCTGCTGTGAGATGGCCCACTTCTTGCTCAAGATGGGGCATCAAACAAAGACTGGGCAGGGCAATGCTGTTGCTCAAAGTGCCCAGGACTGGTATCCTTCTCTGGGCATCTCATTTTCTCACTTTTACTTCTGTGGCTGTTCCTCTAAGCTCAGCTCCCAGCATACATCTAGAGCAGGAGGCTGAGGTCCCAGAAGGCTTTGTGGGAATTTCTGGGAAATAATGACTTTTCTCTCTCCTCAGATTTCTTTCTATGCCTAGTAGAGTAAATAGTCATCCACTAACAAATGTCTTTCAAGAATCTCATCTGGCGTTTTGTTCTGCAATGTGACTTAATTAAAAGAAAAATTAATCTCACATTGGAGAATAGAAAGTATTTAGATACCATTAGCTATGCTAATTTCTAATACTAGGAAATTCTTACCAATTTAAAGCACCATATTTATTAGGGACTGATTTAAAAGTGTTAAATGTCTAGTATTTATTGATATAATTCCTAAAAGAGTTCTATAGTATCAAAATATAATCAATTTTTGAGCAAAGGGAACAGGAAGGGTAAAAGTAAGCAAAGTCTTAGTCTTAGGGTAACTCCTAGCTCTGTTAGTGATTTAGATTAATCTAGTATCAGAATCGATAACTGAGACCACCATATCAATCTCCCACTATTACGTAAGTGTGGCAGTTATACCATTCACTACCGGAGAGCCATCACATGTTTGGTAATGAATCTAAATCTTAATGGATGATACCTAGCTCAGAGGGGTTGCAAGTGCTTTGGAGGATAGGATTATAATTCAGAATGATATGGACAAACTGGAGAAATGGTCTGAAGTAAATAGGATGAAATTCACTAAGGACAAATGCAAAGTACTCCACTTAAAAAGGAATAATCAGTTGCACACAAACAAAATGGGAAATGACTGCCTTTAGAAGTACTGCAGAAAGGGATCTGGGGGTCATAGTGGATCACAATCTAAATATGAGTCGACAGTGTAATAATGTGGCAAAAAAAGCAAACCCCATTCTGGGATGTATTAGCAGGAGTGTTGTAAGCAAGACACGAGAAGTAATTCTTTCTCTCTACTCCATGCTGATTCGGCCTCAACTGGAGTATTGTGTCCAGTTCTGGGTGCCACATTTCAGGAAAGATGTGGACAAATTGGAGAAAGGCCGGAGAAGAGCAACAAAAATTATTAAAGGTCTAGAAAACATGATGTAGCAGGGCAGTTACCCCGCTCCAGAGAGAAAAGGCTAGGCTGATTGGGGAAGCAGCCACAGCTGGGGCCACGCCCCAGTCAGGCCACAGCTGACCCTATAAAAGGGCTGTGAGCCAGGCACTGAGCTAGGCCTTCTCTAGCTGTGGAGAGAGAAGGACTTGGCTGCTTGGGAGAGTAGTGCCGTGAGAGGAGTTGGGGGAGCTCCAGCCTGATAACTCTCCAGGCTGCTGGCCTTGTGCAAGGCCTACAGAGGTACTGGGGCTGCAGAGATGTAGCCTGGGGTTAGGCAGAGGCAGCTGGTCCAAACCCCCCTTGCCAGTGATGAGTGGTTTACAGACTGAAGTCTGCCCCAGTGAGCAGGGGCTAGATGATGACTGGCAAGGTGGGGATAGAGGATTGGGGGCTCTGTGGGAGGGGTGACCCAGAATGTGGGGGTACTGTGGGGCAGAACCCTGAGGTAAAGGGCACCGGGGCCCGGGAGAGACATGGGGCCAGTGGCAGGTGAGCCAGCGGAGGACGCTCAGTGTACTGGAAAGAGCTAATTCCTGAGATGACCAGCAGGAGGTGCTGCACTAGTGAGTCAGTGCTTTGCTACAAGTGGTGGAGAAAGTGGGCATAGGCGGCCCACCCTGATACAAGGGGTAGGGCAAGGACTGTGGGACTATTACCAGACAGAGTAAGGGGATGATGGATCCCGGCTACACTGGGGTTTTCTTGGTGGAGGCCCCTGGTTGGGCCCCGGCATCAGCGCCCCAGCGGAAGGGGGTGGCTGACCTGCAAGGGATTTGGGAGACCCAAGAGGGACTATGGGAGGTGCAGAGGACCCTCTATGAACAGTTGGGGCTGCTGGCAAGGGAGCAGTGAGCCCTGGTACAACTCCTGAGAAGGGAGTTTCGGAGGAGCTGCCGAGAGTGGGATGGAATGCCCAGCACTAGGACCCGGAGGCTGGGCAGGGAACGTAGGGCGTGTTGTGCCTATATGGGGCATGGACATTTAAAAAGGGATTGTCCCTATTGGGGTGGGGCTAGGGTGCCTCATCCCAAGCAGGGACAAGTCCCTAAGACGGTCCTCTGGGTGAGGGAACCCAGGCAGCTGTGGACATGTTGGGCCTTTGGGCAGCGAGGGCACCTCTGGAGGGATTGCCCATGGAACATGATCCAGGGCAGCCCAAGGAGGGCTAGGCCCAGAAAGGAGGGGAAAAGGCCCAAGGCAGCAAGGAGGCGGGGAGCCTGCTGGGGCTGCCAGAAACTGGGCCACGTTAAGAGATAATTGGGCCACCCACGAGAGGGGGCGGAGGCAGTGACGGAGATGGAGGGGACCAGCAGGAGGTTAGGACACAGAGTGGCATTGAGCCAGTCACCAATGAGGAAATCCAGACAGAGTGGGGCCTGCAAGAGGCTGGGATTCAGGTGGTCATGGTACAGGACACCAAATGGACCCAGACTCCGAGGGTGGAGGTCTGGGAGATACGGACCTGAGGGTGCAGCTTGAGGTGGTGAAGCAGGCCCGCCAGAAGGCGGAGGCCCACATGCGGGCGTTGGCCAGAAGCTGGGAGGCCTCGGAGAGGAACCTTGTGGGCCTGAAGGGCTAGCCCTGGAGGGCCAGCTTCAGGGAGCCCAGGCCAAGAGTCCCCCCCCCATCCCCAGGGTTGGGGATTTTGAGGGGGTGTGCGTGTAGTGGGGCAGTTACCCTGCTCCAGAGAGAAAAGGCTAGGCTGATTGGGGAAGCAGCCACAGCTGGGGCCACACTCCAGTCAGGCCACAGCTGGCCCTATAAAAGGGCTGTGAGCCAGGAGCTAAGCCAGTCTCTCTAGTTGTAGAGAGAGAAGGACCTGGCTGCCTGGGAGAGTAGTGCTGGGGAAAGGCGAGAGGAGCTGGGGAGCTCCAGTCTGATACCTTGTGAAAGGTGTACAGAGGTACTGGGGCTGCAGAGGTGTAGCCTAGGATTAGTTAGAGGCAGCTGGTCCAAAGCCCTCTTGCCAGTGATGAGTGGTTTACAGACTGCAGTCTGCCCCAGTGAGCAGGGGCTAGATGATGACTGGCAGTAGCCCCTGAGGCAAGGTGGGGATAGAGGGATGGGGGTTCCCCGGGAGGGGTCACCCAGAGTGTGGGGGTACTGCAAGGCAGAACCCTGAGGTAGAGGGCACTGGGGTCCAGGAGGGACACGGGGCCAGCGGCAGGCAAGCCATCAGCCAGCAGAGGGTGCTCCGTGTGCTGGAAAGAGCTAATTCCCAAGATGACCAGCAGGAGGTGCCGCACTAGTGAGTCATCGCTTTGCTACACATGACCTATGAGGGAAGACTGAAAAAATTGGGTTTGTTTAGTCTGGAGAAGAGGAGACTGACCGACAGGAGATGTAACACGTTTTCATGTACATAAAAGGTTGTTACAAGGAGGAGAGAGAAATATTGTTCTCCTTAACCTCTGAGGAAAGGACAAGAAGCAATGGGGTTAAATTGCAGCAAGGACAGTTTAAGTTGGGCATGAGGAAAAATGTCCTTACTGTCAGAGTGGTTAAGCACTGGAATAAATTGCTTAAGGAGACTGTGGAATCTCCATCATTAGAGATTTTTAAGAGCAGGTTAGACAACACCTGTCGGGCATGGTCTAGATCAGTGGTTCTCAAAGCCGGTCCGCCGCTTGTTCAGGGAAAGCCCCTGGCGGGCTGGACCGGTTTGTTTACCTGCCGCATCCGCAGGTTCGGCCCATCGCGGCTCCCACTGGCTGCGGTTCACCGCTCCAGGCCAATGGGGGCTGCGGGAAGGGCAGCCAGCATGTCCGTTGGCCCACGCCGCTTCCCACAGCCCCCATTGGCCTGGAGCGTCGAACCGCAGCCACGATGGGAGCCGCGATGGGCCGAACCTGCGGATGCGGCAGGTAAACAAACCGGTCCGGCCCGCCAGGGGCTTTCCCTGAACAAGCGGCGGACCGGCTTTGAGAACCACTGGTCTAGATAATACTTAGCCCTGCCATGAGTGCAGGGGAAAGGAGTAGAAGACCTCTCAAGGTCCCTTCCAGTCCTATGATTCTATGTTTGTGAATCAACCCCTTCACACTTAGGGGAAATTTGGATTTGCATCTTGATCTGTCAAATAGTTGCTATCTTTATAGTTTTCAGAGTAGCAGCCATGTTAGTCTGTATTTGCAGAAATGAAGTGAGCTGTAGCTCACGAAAGCTTATGCTCAAATAAATTTGTTAGTCTCTAAGGTACCACAAGTACTCCTTTTCTTTTGATCTTTAAAGTGGGTTGTAGCCTCTTTTAAATTGACTTGATTAGTTCAGTGTTAAACTATAGTGTCCCTGGGGAGTGAAGTCAGATCCTGTGGTGCTACAGTTTTCAGATCAACAGGATGAAAAATATTTTTTATGATTCTTAGATTTGGAGACTTAGGTGCACACGAAGAACAAATACAGTTACTTGTAACTGTGTTTGCATTATGAGTTATAGTAAGCAGATCATTAAAATTACAGTCTCACATCAGAATATGAAACCTGACAGCCTATGCAATAGCTACTGCTATATTCATACTCACATATATCCAAAGATGTTAGTCTAGTGGATCTCTCAACATATGGTCATCGAAAAATGGGTGGTTCCTGCTGGGATCTTCCCAATGAGGTCTTTCCTCTGGGTCTTCTGACTCTGTCCATATCAGGGACTTCCCTTTTGTTTTGTTTTGTTCTGACCACATTTAACACCTTATGCCTATGTTTGAGGGGCCCAATCTTCTTTGCCTTATCTGCACTTTTACACCCCACAAATTTTAGGGTGCCCCACTTTTCATAGGTTGTTCTTAGTTCCCCTTATGCTTAACGTCTCACTAACATTTACGTAAACATGAGCCATGGTAACCTGTGGTCTGAACAGAATTCTCAGTTATGGTACAGTGAACTTTGTGACTTTTCCCAGAATATCACCTATTGCCACATCCTTTATGGTAATCTTGTAACTTTACAGGGATAGGGTCATTCCTGAGTCACCCACTCAAGTCAAGACTCCTGAAGCCTTGTGTGGCTAGGCTGAAATTTTACAGGATTTAGTCTGTAGACCTTGCGTTACAGCCTTGTCTTACTTATATACCTAATACACGCTGGTCACTCGTAAATACTTGTCAATCTTATACTCCTATAATACTGTTTAAATCTTTTCCTCACACACTGATTACATATGAAATAACTGGGTTAATCATGCCACTAGATCACAAACTGTAAAATGAACTAATTGGCTCCAGGGAAATAAAAGAAAAATCTCAAATATGAACACACACAAACTTAGGCAAGTTTGGATCTGAAATTTAGAGCTCATCTTCATCTCTAATAGCTAGCACTTGACAACTCCCAAGTATTGTGTAAACAAGAATGAATTCTACACATGCTGACTAAAGAAGGATCATAGCAACTAATAATCACCAATACTGTTCATATACCTCAAGGATATAGCTTATTGTACAATCTGAATACACAGATGTGGAGTCCCTCATTGATTGCTTCTCCAATTTTTATGCATGTTTGCTAGGTATCAAACTAGCAACACCAAATTCTGAAGGCTGGGAGATGTAGTGAAGTCAGAAAGTAAACACTGAGAGATATCCTGATTTTATTACAGCTAATACTTGTAAAGTTGCTGCCGTTCTAGTATCTACGTAGACTTGCTCTCTACTGAAATTTTTTGCCTCGTAGGAATATGTATTGTCACTCTCAATTCATTTACTCACCACCAGCAATATACTTTTTTCCCGTAAGGCTTTAGTTGAGACAAGAACTCATCTTACACTTATTTTCATGCAAAAGTGAACTTTTATTCAAGTCCAAATTAATCCACATCCCTTTTTTATTTAAAATAGCTGGTACTCCCACAATTTAGTTACTAAGGCATTACACAATCTACACCCCATGAATAAACCTTAGGCCTAGGAGGCAATGAACTGGAAAAATGAATGTCATTTCTACACTGATGGTTAAAGTTTAATCACACCTCCAAATGTAGACCATTTCTGACAGAATGGCAAGTTCATTTTCCTGAAGGCAGTCAGCTGATAAACATAAAATACCCATAGTAGGTTCAGTAATTTCTCAATTCCTGAAAACTTTCAGAATTCAGCAGAGCCAAAGAGCCTGTCAGGCATGTGATTGGGGTGCTTTATCAAAACACTGCTGTGACAGCAAAAAGACTCGTGCATTAATTTAGAGGATCTAAACATTCCATAACACATGTAATGTGCTAGTCAGAGGTTACATCTGATGACATTGTGCCTATTTTTTGTTGACAAGATTCCTATACTTGTAAAGTGATATAGAAAACAGGATGCATAAATACTCGTAATGTAGCCTAGACCAGTGGTTCTCAAAGCCAGTCCATTGCTTGTTCAGGGAAAGCCCCTGGCAGGCCAGACCTGTTTGTTTACCTGCCACGTCCGCAGGTTCGGCTGGCCGCCCTTCCCGCAGCCCCCATTGGCCTGGAGCGGCGAACCGCGGCCAGTGGGAGCTGCGATGGGCCGAACCTGCAGACGCGACAGATAAACAAACCAGTCCGGCGCACCGGGGCTTTCCCTGAACAAGCGGCAGACCTGCTTTGAGAACCACTGGCCTAGACTACACTAGATACATTTCAAGTATCCACTCTGAAATGAGTGAATAACCTGATGTAAGAAACCTTGTAATATTTTGCATGTTGTAAAACATTGGGGCCTATCTTGTAGCATCCTCCTACTGGACCAAGTTTTCCTCTTGCTAAGGCAGCTGACTCTGTGCGATAATTCTGTCTGAACTCTCTTTAGGAATCAAGGGAAGCAGTTTCCAGAAGGGTTAGTTGTTTTATTATAAGCCTTCTTAACACAACATATCAAAACGACACAGACTCTTCCCTCAAAAGTCTGTGCAGGCCAAGTAGTCCCTTCCCCACGTCTGTCCCTCCCACCAGTAACTTCAGCAACCCAGAACTTCCTGGCTCTTCCATCTGATGGTATCCCTTATACCATCACACCTGTACATATTCTATTAATGTATGTAATTTTAAAGATAAAAATATAAATTGTCTGCATGCAATAGTACTTGCTGAATATAATCAGTATCAGATTACAAAATGTGTCCATCAAGTTTATGCAGTGTCATCACTTTAAAGAGATTAAAATAGTTACTTCATCAGTATTTTCTTTGATGGAGATCTGGCAAATGGGGGCAGGGCTCTGTTTTAGCTTTATGGATATTATATGTCCATACTGATTTGATATTGTATTGATTACAATGTGACTATGGCTGTATTTAGGCCCAGAAAGCAGTCAATGGTTTCAGATAAATCCTGTTGTCAGTACGCTAACAGGTGTAATTACCTTTGAAGATTCACTTCCACTCAACACTGGCTGGCAACTCCTGGGGAATGGAAGATCTAGGCAAACACAGAGCTTTGGTTCTGATTAAAAAAAACAGCTTGACAAATAGAAGAGAGACTCTGGGAGGGGTCTGGAGAAATGCAAGCTGGTTCTCAGACTCGGAAGGAGGCAGTCTGGGATTAAGTTAAGGCCTAACTAAATTTGCAAGGGAAGATTAAGAGTTAGGTGAGAGGATATGCGTAGAGGAGTTTACTGTTTTAACTCTTTCTCTGTGCTTGTTAAGTTTGTATGAACCAATAAATTGTACTTGTGGTGACAAAGCTCTCCTCAGTCACTACATTGGACTGGCTGATGTAAATCCATGAAATGGGCTGTTATAGCTTGTTGATCTAGTCTAAAGTGGGGTGAACTGTGAGGCTTCCTCTGGGAGCAGTATAGGTAGAGGCCTGTCACAAGGAAAGAGTGCCCGCAGAGAGACATCACAGGTACAGCTTGCTCCCAAACTGAAATAGGGCCATCCTTCCTCTGTCTGTTGGTGTTCATCAGGTGTATGTCCTCTGTCTCGTCCTCACCTCTTTCACACACCCTGTCACGGAGTCTCCGGGTGATGCTCTGGAACTACTCCATATGAAGCCAGTCAGGACGCTGGGGAATCATGCCTCCTCTCTGAGCATACTGTCGTCAGGGCAAGAAGCTTGCACAGCTCTGACCTTCCTGAGTCTGACCTTGGAGCATTTAGCATCCCCTTCCACATCATGCGCTTCCCGCAGCGAGTCCACCCAGGCGGGGCTTCTGGAGAAGCCAGAGGTTCCCGCACCCCAAATCCGCAGTCAGATGTGACTCAGCGAGCTGGTAAAACAGAAGGTGTATTAGTTGACAGGAACACAGCATAGAACACACCTTGCTAGCACAGAAATCAATGACTTTCAGCCAAGTCCATCTTGGAGAGTTCTGGGCCAGAAGCCCTAGACTCCCCCTCTTCCAATCCCCCAGGCAGACCCCCAGCTTCCAGCGCCCGACCTCCCACACCCCCCGTTGCTGCTCCTCCTTGTCTTTGTCTTGCTTCCTGGGCAAAGAGTCACCTCGTCGCATCCCCCTCCTGGGTTTCAGGTTACGAAGGGCACCAATCATAGCATACATGCAGACAGCTGGAGCAGCCTCACCTGCCCCAGAGGCCTCAGCCAAAGTCACATCCCCCTATTCCCACCACCAAGATATTGGTGCAGCACACAGGGAAACTGAGGCGCGCACACACACTATTCATGCAAAACAGTAAAACTCCCATAGGCTCAACAGTAAGACTCATACAACATAAGGGAAAATCCCCACTTTGTCGCACCCCAACTTTATGCTCTGCTATAATTTCAGTTACCACTTCTGAAGAGGATTCTAAGATCTAGCACTTGACCCTTGGAAATATGGGCCCGGACTACGTTAGAGATCTCTTGCAGGCTCCTGCTGCTTGGGTATTCCACTGTGCATGGCTTCAGTTTGATGGATCACAGCAATGGAAATTATTTCCCCCTAGAATTCACTCCGGCTCTCTCTTCCTGCTTTCATAAAGTATCTCACATTTCCCCCCGCCCGTCCCCCAAAAGACTGTCCTATAGAATTATCACTCTTGGCTCCAGCATTATTGATGTTCTTGCCATTTCCTTTTTTCCTTCCTTTTAAATTAGACCTCTTTGTTTGCATAGTCTGACTTTTCAGAGGGTGGTTAAAATGTTACTTTTATTATTTGTGGCACCTTAGAGACTAACCAATTTATTTGAGCATGAGCTTTCGTGAGCTACAGCTCACTTCATCGGATGCATATTGTGGAAACACAGTATGCATCCGATGAAGTGAGCTGTAGCTCACGAAAGCTCATGCTCAAATAAATTGGTTAGTCTCTAAGGTGCCACAAGTACTTCTTTTCTTTTTGCGAATACAGACTAACACGGCTGTTACTCTAAAACCTACTTTTATTATATTTTAAGTTGTTTAATTATGTTGTAGCATGCAGAGTGCCTTGTTGGAGTGAGCTGATAGTTTGGTTTGTCTTAGCTATCTTGGATTTTAAGCTCTTATTTATTAATTGCATCAGTGAATAATACTGGGCAAATGCCAACTCTTTCATGGTGCCCACTGTAGCAATATTAGCATCTGAACACAATGACTTTAACATTTTCTTATTTGCTCCCTTCTTGTGGTGGTTGATGAGTTTAAATGGGCACATGGTTGGACTGATGGATTATTTGTGTCTTTGTTTTGTTTTTTTTTAAATTTGTGCTGTCTTGATATATAGTATACTAGGGGGTGTTGGATAATTGTTTGTGCGGTATTTCTTTGGTCTTCTATCCAAAGATACCTTTAGATATGAGATGTTGTAACTGAATAATGTTGACCTGTTACACTATTTTTGCTTTGTTAAAATAATTTAAGTATGAGTCTTAGTAATTCAGCTAAAATAACTTACACAATATGGACCAAGAGAGAATGCCATGCGAATAATGCAGGTAACTTATTTTGGGCTAGAGTGCATCATTAGAGTCAGCTCAGAGTGATGGTAGCATGTAGGATTTCTAAGAGAATTGTTTCTTCCTTTGCTGCAATGAGAGAGTAAGGCATTGTCTACCTAGAAAGTTGCCCAGTTTAACTAAAGGTGTGATGTAAATCCAATTTAGTTAAACCAGTGCAAACCCCTCAGTGTATGCTCTTCTTTTGATTTAAGAGTGAATTATTTCAGTTTATTTTAGGTCAGTTAGTAATGTATTCCCCTGCCAATCCCCTAGATCTGGCCAGCTCCCTTGAATAGGGAGTAAAGCCTAAGTTCTTTCCCTTCCCCCTCCACTCATTTGCAATATCAGGTGAGCAGCCCCTGCTCTTTCCATGATCTGAGCAGCTTGTACTTGGCTGAATAGGGGAGTGGTTACACTCATGAGTGGTTGAGCAGTGGATAGGGACAATCTAGTCGTTTGAGAAGAATTTATTAATGTTTGCTATTGCAGTGAGACACTCTGTCAAGGTTCCTTCCCCACTCTGAACTCTAGGAGACAGATGTTGGGACCTGCATGAAAGACCCCCTAAGCTTTATTCTTACCAGCTTAGATTAAAAGCCGCCACCACCAAAGTGTTACACAAAGAACAGGGGAAATGCCCACTTGGAAATATCTCTTCTCTCCCCCCCCCCAAATAACCCCCCAATCCCTACACCCCCTTTCCTGGGGAAGGCTTGATAAAAATCCTCACCAATTTGCATACGTGACCACAGACCCCAAACCCTTGGATCTTAAGAACAATGAAAAAGCAATCAGGTTCTTAAAAGAAGAATTTTAATTAAAGAAAAAGTAAAAGAATCACCTCTGTAAAATCAGGATGGTAAATACCTTACAGGGTAATCAGATTCAAAACACAGAGAATCCCTCTAGGCAAAACCTTAAGTTACAAAGACACAAAAAACAGGAATATACATTCCATTCAGCACAACTTATATTATCAGCCATTTAAACAAAACAGAATCTAATGCATATCTAACTAGATTGCTTACTAACTCTTTACAGGAGTTCTGATCTGCATTCCTGCTCTGGTCCTGGCAAAAGCATCACACAGACAGACAGGACCCTTTGTTCCTCTCCCACCCCCCAGCTTTGAAAGTATCTTGTCTCCTCACTGGTCATATTGGTCAGGTGCCAGCAAGGTTATCTTTAGCTTCTTAACCCTTTACAGGTGAAAGGGTTTTTCCTCTGGCCAGGAGGGATTTAAAGGTGTTTACCCTTCCCTTTATATTTGGCACCCTCTCTCTAGTTTGAAAGCAGAGAAAAAGAAGAACTGAACAGGAATAAAGAGAGAGAGAGAGGAGGAGGAAAAAAAGCCAGGTCAGGCGGTCCTATTTAAATGTAGTAGAAGAAAGTGGTGAGGAGGGTAGAGAAAAGGGAAGAAGGTTAATATTGTACAAAGACAGTAAAGTCCTCACAAGGGCAAAATTCCCACTGATTATAATGAATGGGTTCTAAAGACTGCCATGAATAGTCTAAAAGTCAACTTTGCTGACTCTCTATGGGACAAATCCTGCAATCCTTACTCAGGCTTTCTGACTTCAGTGTTTCATTATTTGTCCCAAAGGCTGAATTACTGCTGACTGTGGAAGGACACTCAGTACCGACTTTTGGATACTATCGTATTTTTTTCATCAAAGAAGCTTCTATACATTTTAACAAGTTTTTTAGCCTTGACAAAATGAAGAGATTTTTTTATTGACTCAGATAAAATAATGGACTTCCTGTGTTTCACACCAGGTATTGAGGTGTATCACTTAAATAACTAATATAGTAGGACCTCGTTTTACTATTACACTAATTACATAGGAAAAACACAATTATCTCGAGAGCATTGATTCCCCCTAACACTGTGCCACGCATAGATGAATCTGGACACTGCCTGATTCTAATTTTTACAAACTGAATATAAGATTTAAATGAGAAATAGTTGCTGCTGACAATTGAGCACTAGATTGTTTGTCAGCATCATATAAGCGCAACCTGCATTTAGTTGTCCTAAATTATGTACCTACTTTGATTTTCAGAAACACAGATTGTTTGACAATTCAGTTTGTTTTCTATTCGTTTTCTACATAAAATAGAATAAGATAGGAAACCAAGTTTTAATTCTAGTGATGGGTGAACCATAGGATGTTTTGAGCTGTAGTTTGGATGAACAGGATCCTAAAATGGGAATTATAATGATCAAAGTTTACCTAGACCTTGATTGTTTAGAAATCTGGTTAGAAGCTTCATTAGATCAGACTCTTCTAATGAGATTTCCTGGGTTTAGTCTATCTAGGAACCGGTCTGGTCTCCATCACCAGATCACCTGGGCTTGATCCTGCAAAATCCTGATCATTCTGGCATCAATCCAGCAAAGCACTTATATGCATGCATAACTTTAAACATGTATGAAAATAAAATAAAATAAAAGATAAACATCTCTTCTGAGCCTCAAAAAAGGTTCAGGTTGGACTGAGCTTGGTTTGAAGTAATCAGCTGCACATATTAAAACTAGTTCATTCATAGTGTCCAATCCTGCAAGTAAAATAACTCAATAGCATAACTTATATATGCAAGCAGTACTTTATGTTAGTAGAACTTTGTGTATAATAATTAATAATACCTAAAAGGTTTGCGGGATTATCCTATCCTATATTTGAGACCTAATAGGAACTTCATGTTTCAAAAAATGAAAATTAATAATTCATTCACCTGACCAACTAGATAATAGAATAAGCAGTATTTATATGAGCTGAATATTTTCCATTGAAAAGAGCAGCTGACACAGTACTTGTTCTTTAAACCAAATCATCAAATGGGTTAACCCATCCTAATTTAATGCTGATCATTTTTTCTGTCTTATTTTGTCTTTAATGACTTTGAGGTTCTCTTCATGATATGCAATGGTTAAAAGTTCATAAAATTAAGAAAGTTCTTTGCTAAAAATGTATTGATGCATAAAAGATTGTATTCCTTAATCTCTTAAACCAAACAAATGTTCTATTTTTTTATGAACCAAAAAAAAGGCCCCAGGGTCGAAATATTCCCATAATTTTACCTTGTACTGGGTTTGTACTGTGTATTTCAGTGATACTTTTTTTTTTTTAAAACGAACCTAAACTGAAGTCAAGATGCTGATACAGTATTTTTGTATCCTGATGTTAGCAGTTCCTTTGTAAAGAGAAGATTAGGCTGGGGTATTCAATACACCCTACAGCTATAATTTAAATCAGGGCATACAGCAGGAGATGTAACTTATGTATATTTCTTAAATAATGCAAAATTGATGTGCTTATTCATTAGCAGAAGTGGAAAGCAGATCATACATTTTATTAATAATACTAATTAGATATTTAATATTTGTAAAATGATTTGAAAATGCAAAGTGCTGAGAATTATTACTGATACAGTCACAGTAATTAAAACATAAAAGAATAGTCATAAACTGACTTCTATAGATAACTGCACATAACTCCCTGTGGATTTTCAATAATGAAGAGTAAATGAGCAAATCTAATGATCCTCTGTAGGTATTATTTTGAGTAGCGGCATATGTTGTCCACTTCTTAATCCAAAGAAATGAGATGTGCCAGATGTTCCTATTGTTGATGGAGAACAGAGTAGGAACAAATGCTACTTTACCGTAAGGAGGCCCTCAGGATTTTCAAAGAATTGAGTATTAGAAGAAATTACTCTGATCAATTACATTGGGGGGAGTCTCTCATGGGTGAAAGCTACTGCCATGGTAACAGTATGTTTAAGAGGTCATGCACAGGGGAAGGAAGGATGACGTACGCTACATAGTGATAAAGAGACATTTTGGAGCTTCTACATTTCCTGCATTTAGTTTTGTAACCTTCTTTCTCCTTCAGTGCCTGTGCTCACTGATTCACACAACGTATTTAGTGTCTGGGGGTAGCGTGTTAGTCTGTATCCACAAAAGCAACAAGGAGTCTGGTGGCAACTTAAAGACTAACAGATTTACTTCAGCATAAGCTTTCGTGGGTAAAAACACCACTTCAGATGCATGGAGTGAAAATCCATATTTGACACACATTTATTTGAACTTTGTGACTGCTGGAGATAGCATGTTGTCTTGTATTGTTAACACAGAAAATATCATTTATGCTAAAGAAATTAACCCTGCATTGTTTTAAGCTTACTGCTTATTAGCCTTTCTTAGAATCCTTAAGTAAATACTCGCAAGTCATGCTGACTGGAGAGAAGGCACAACACTTTTTTCTGCACGAGTAATCATTGATTTTTAAGGCGAGAAGAGACCATTATGATTATCTAGTGTGACCTATTGTCTGACATTGTACATGATCCTGGAAACTTCTGGTACACGCTCGGCATGCTCAGATGCTGAACCCAACTGTTGTGGTGGTATAGTCACAGTCAGACAAATATATAATTTCATGTGCATAGCAACAGTCTTACTAGTAATCTGATACCTAGTCTTTCCCCCTTTTTAACTACTTTAATTCCTCTGTTGCAACTCTTTTTTTATATCTGAAAGAACATAACATATACCTGATTCAATGCATTCAGAAATACCTTTTAAAAATCACCTAATTATACTCTGTCCTGTATATATGTTTGGTTTTATTAGGACACAACCACTAACCAAGAACTGAGACAGAGCTTTTTCAGCTTCTTTTCTTTAGCCAAAAGCTAGTTGGTCTTAGTTGCCCTGGCAATTACTCTACATTTGTTGACTTTAAAAATGCTAGTGGCCGTAATAGTTAAATCTGCTGATACAGATTATCTTGTTCCCTTGTCTATTCTTTGTGTAACTAAATCTTCACTCTTCAAATATCTCATGTAAACTGTCTCAGATTTTTAAATGAAACTGGATGACTTCTCTGGTGCCTCATGTTTCCACAATATGCAATCATGACCCTGTTGTGTGGCTAATAATCCTTCCTTGGGTCATTTGCTCTTCAGTGAACTGGTTGCTCGTCTCTCAAACCTATCAGAAATGTCTTTTATTCCTATTTTGTTTGCTGTTTTGGTTTCATTCATGCATGGCCCAAATTTGTATTTCATTGGCTCTACAAAGGTCAATATCCCAGGTGAAGGTTCAAGCGGCTTTCTCCAAAAGTGACTCAAATGGTCACTTTTAGATAAATTTCCCATATAGAAATATTAATATTAGGTATTTAAATATCTCCTTTACACTAATAGCTGAGTGCCTCACCATCTTTAATGTATATACCCTTACAACAGACTTGTGAGGTAGGGAAGTGCTATTATCTTGATGACACAGATGAGGAACTGAGACACTGAAGTTAAACGACTTGCGTAGAGTAAATCTGTGGCAGACCGTAGACTTGAACCCAAGTCCTAGAACTGTACCCTAGCACTGACCTTGCTGCCTACCCTAGGATTTTATGCTGCATCTATCAACTTGGTGTCTGATTTCCTAAGGAGTGATATGGTCCCCTACATCCATATAATCGAGGTTTAACTGTGTAACACATTCATCCAAAAGTTCATGTTTCTCTTGATTAGGAACATGATGGGGGGGGGGGGGGTACCATAAGGACAAACGCCATTGCCTGCACCTTATGTGCTTTCTCTGCAGCTCCTATGGCAATCCAGAGAATTTTAAACTGTTAATTAAAATGGCACCAATTTTCTGAGCATGTTTTCATGAAACCATTCCACTTCAGGAAGCAGTTCCCTCACTCTTTTTCATTCAATATAATTTGACATGTAATGGTTGTATGATGTCAGAATTTTATGATCACTCAACTCAATATCAAAATACTTATGTTTCTGGAAACCCCTATTTGACTCTGGGGCTGGTCAAAGGCATTAAAGAGCTATTTGGATAGCTCCATTTGCACATGACATCACTCCATTTGTATATTCATTCCTATACTTGTAACATGAAACCGTTACCTGTACCTCAGTGTAATTTGGGACTTCCCCCTTCATACCATTGCATACTGACAGGTATAAAAATGGAATTCACCCTAACGGAGCACAATTACTGATTATGTGGAATGACTGATCTTTAATTGGTTTTAACATTGGAATCTTTATTTCGCTCCTGTCACAGTGTAGCACTAAAATTTAAGGTGAAAATAGCCTCACATTTTGTAAGAAATGATAAATAAAATTTCTGGTATTAGCTTTCAGGGGCTTTGGGGCATTTGAGATAAGATCATTGCCAGTTAAAAAGTTCTGATGCATTTGAGCTATGGCAGTATTTCTCTTCTCTCTTTTTTTAGTCCTAAAGAAATCAAGTTTTTCCCATTTAAGATGTTAAAAATACTCTCCTTTATGAATTACTGTTCGAATGGGCATTTCAAGTCCTTCATAATTATGGCTTTGCTGCAGTTAAAGTACTGTCAATGTTCCCATTAAAGCCCACCTTTCTGTAGGATTTATAGTAGTGGAAATTTGTGCAGGCTGATCGCTGGGATACAAATGTTCAGCCCTGGGGATGGACTTAACAGTATTTTTACCGGTTTCAGGGTCTGTTTTGCTCTCCAAGTGAAATTTATTTGACATAATATGATATTCAAATGGCTTAGTTTAGAAGATTCAAAAAAAATTTACTCTGTTTGTACAGAAGCTATTTGTCTCACTGCTTTTCAATAAGCATTGTGTATTAGGAATATGTCGGTGGTAAAATACCAAGTCCCATTGATTTTTAGTAGAATTTAATTGATTCCAAAGACATTTGTGGCCAAATCCATCTCTGATATATGCCATGCAACTCAATCTAAATTGAAAGCCCCAAATGGGAAGGGCCTGAATAGCAGTTAGTGGGGAGACAACAGTTCCTGGCAGGGAGGAGGGGTGGCAATGACTTAGGTGTAGAATGGAGGTAACTGTCCTTCATGCAAATAGATTTGCTGGTGTCCCTGAGAGCCAGTCATCTTTCCCACTCAAGGGCACATCCATGTGCTGTGGTGATGGTGCTGATGTTCATCCCGCATCAACTACTGATGGAGAACCAGGAGCCCTCAGAATTGGTATCCCTGGAAAGCCAGTCCCTGGATTCATTATGATGTTTGTTCCTCCTCTGAGATGATGATGAGAATTGCAACACCAAAGACCCTTCAGCGCATCTTTCTTGCCCTTGTGCTAGAAAGCAGCCAAAGGCAGCAACAAAACATCCTCAAAACAAGGGCTTGCTTGAGGCTGTGACGATGGTTCCAAAAAGGACCCTGCACCCCGCATGTTGGGCACAGGGTTCTTAGCTTCCAGCATTGACTACACAGTAGATGCCTACTTAGTAACAAGTTTCTTAGGTTCCCTGGGAGCTCTTGGCACCAACAAAGGACAACAAAAGATGGAATCTGTCACAGCTTTGGTGGTAATGGCACCAAACTCAAGCTCTGGAAAGAGGTCTTGATGCCTGTAGAAGACTTAGGGAAAACAGCCATGGACACTGATCTATTTGACTCCAATATCTTGTGTGTCAGAGTTGTCCCTGTCTTTCCTGGCTTTGAAAGTGAAGGCAGGATGCTCTGTCCCTTCATAAGAGCAGAAAGGTGGTCCAGTGCCTGATCCATACACTGAGCTAATAACATCTCCTTGGAGAGGAAGCTTTTGGAGTGTCTGCTGCCTACTAGGGCAGGCTCAAGCTGTGGTGGCCTCTGCTGTCTGACCACAATACTCAGAATAGACTATCCACCAAGGGAGAATAAACAGTGATGACGTGTAGGGAATTCTGCTTAATTCCCTACACTTAAGCCAGCCCTGATTATCCAAGTCCTTGGAGAGCTGGCAGCTATGATCAAACAGTCCAAAGACCCTGTCCTAGAATTGAATTTGAAACAATGCAAACTAAATAACAGTAATTCAGTTTAACATTAGAAATTAAGGGAGTTTCACATCAAACCTACAAACACCCTTCCCCCCCCCCCCAAACAGAGCAAAGGTACCTACACCTGCAGCTGGGCATGGAGAGAAAGGAATTGAAATGGTGGCATTTTTGTGACCTTGAACCTGGCTGTTTGGTGCTGCAAGAGCTCTGTGTATGACTCCCATTGGCATTGCTTTCCAAAGGGTTCCCAGAAATCCATGCACTGGGGGGAGCAACCTGGAAGTGTGACTATGCCCTAACAACCACTTTTACCATGCTAAGAAACCACCTTTTTTTTCTTCTTTACCTTCAGATGCCCTAAACCATTAAAAAATCATAATTACCATTTTTATATCTTATACAGGATAAAATGAAAGAACCTAGAACTTGACTTTTTACAAAACCAAAAATAACTTTTCTTTTTAAAACAATGTGGCTAACTTTAGATTTCTTTCTAAAATGTAAAGCTTCAGCTTTTGAACCGTATCAGAAATATGGAGCTTTGGTGAAAAGCCACTCGGATTGTAACTGTGTCAGAAAAAAGGTATTTCCTTCCCAAACCTTCTTTTGTTCATATCTCAAAGAATTACAAAAAAGCTCACACTTTCACTTAGGCAAATAATTTCTACAACAAAGAGCCCTCTTACAGGATCTGAAGCAATCAAGGAAGGTAACCAGGGTGCTGATGCTCATGTATTGAATATACTGTAACACCTTTACAGGCATAGTCATTTCTCAGATGTCAGTTTGTTCCTGAATATATGAATATTCACAAGCTTGCTTTTTACCATCTTCATTTTTAAAGAGTTCTGGGGGAAAGATCTGATAAGGATGTTCTTCAAAACTTTGGTACCATGCTGTGAAAGATTTTGATCAGGTCTAATTTGTTAATTTTCATACTTCCTTCAACTCCTTCAGGCAATTTCCTTCCGTACTTAGGAAGGACTATCCAATTCTAAAGACATTTTTCAGAGTTGTGTTTTTTTTTTTTTTTTTTTTTAAAACTCCACTCTAAGCTTAATTTTTCAACTTTATACTGTCAGGATTACTCAAGAGAGATAAACCTTTATACTCTAATGTACTGAGATTTATACAATTGTAACCCTTCTGTCAGGTGGAGCCAACCTTCACCTTTCTGTCAGGTGGAGTCAGCAGCAACAAGGGCTGGGTTCAATATCTAGTGGTTCCTCTTAACAGTGCACAACAGAATTGGCTTAAGCCCCCACCCACTAATATAGGAAAATTAAATATCACCTTGGGTGCCTCTAAGGGGTAATGTTTCCCCTTTGCAAGTACTGAGTCTGTATATAGCAAAGCAATCTTTTAATAAAAAAGGGAAAAGGACCCCAGCATTAATTGCAGAAAACACTACAACCATGACTTGAAAGAATATGACCATGAGCAAACACCCACCCCAGAGGATGCTGGGCACTGACCTTTGCCTCAGTTTCTCACCTTATGGTGTGTAAGTCTGACAAACTTTCCTTTAACATGCCACTCCCCTTTCCCTCCACTGCACCCACTCATAATTGCTGTCCGTGGCCACCAAAGACCCAGAACTCAGAGGTGTGTTCCCCTGAGCTCACCTCCCACCCTGGCAGGGAGGCGAGGCATCAAGCAACAGATCAGATGATGCAGCTGCCTCTGCAACTGGCTCAGCATTGCTGCCATTCACGCTGCTGCTGCTGCTATTAGTCGCTATGCTGTTCACTCTGCTGTTGCTCTCTGCCCCTGCTGCAACATCACATACTGTGGTTCCACCATTGAACCCAGCTGTCAGCAATTTCAGCAGGTAGTGGGAACCTCACTGTTAGTTAAGGTGATGCAATCTTGTTCAATGCTCCACTGTCCCACACCAGGTCTAAGGATCAGCACCTGGTCATCAGTGATTGCTAGAGCTGGAGTCACTGAACAAAAGGTACTCAATTGAGTCTAATCAGCTCTGTCTTTAAACAGTGGAGAGGGGAAGATCAAATGGTGTCTAGGAGTTTTATATCAAAATCTCCAGCATTGGCTTGAGACTGGACTCCTCCCACTAACTAACTGTATTTTTCCCCACAAACACTCACATAAAGTAAGTGAATGGCATTTATGATAGTTTCTTGCAATAATTTTAAAATGTGTGACTGGTGCAGCGTGCTGGCTCACAGTGATGAAATGTCTTAATTATTGCATTATTGACCAAGAAATGACAAGCTAGAAACCTTAAGTGTATGTCTACACTGCAATTAAACACCGGCAGCTGACTCTGGCTCATGAGGCTCGGACTGTGGGGCTGTAAGATTGTGGTGGTGATGGAGTTCAGGCTGGAGTGTGAGCTATGGGACCCTACGAGAGGGCCAAGCCTGAATGTGTCTACCACCGTTTTACAGAGCTGCAGTCAGTGAAGGGACTGTGTAAGTCCAGTGTGCGCATAATACATTACTGTATTCTACCTGAAATGTTTAAGTAAATAAGTTCAGATTCTTAAATAGGTATTTCATGATTCATGCTTACTGGAAAATTAATTTCTTTTATGCCTTAATATGAGACACAACTCACTTCTGTTTTCAGGCTTTGAATACAGCTTTTATTTTTGCTTTCACTTATTCATAGTTTCAGATATTTTCACAGGTAAGTGTGATTTCTCAGGAGTTCTTTTACGCCAGGGCTACATGAGAGAATTTTTTTTATAAAGCTCAAAACAAAGTCTGTATGTAACTATGCATTATTAGGGTTACTAAATACATATTTGAAGAGTGCTCATCAAGAAACAGTATGTGCAAAAACCACAAAATGGTATCTGAGGTTATGCTTACACTGGAGAGCTTACAGTGGCGCAGCTGCACCAATGCATTTTGTGTGGTCACTGTAAGTCAACAGGAGAGCTCTCTCCTGTTGACTTAATGAATCCACCTTCAACGAGCAGCAGCAGTTATGTCGGTGTGAGACGCTCTTCCACTGACCTAGTGCTGTCCACACTGGCACTTAGGTTGATGTAACTTATGTTGCTCAAGGGAGTGACTTAATCATGCCCCCTGAGCAGAGCCAGCTCCAGGCACCAGCGAACCAAGCAGGTATCTGGGGCAGCAAATGTAAAGGGGCGGCAGGACAGCAGGCTCTGGGCAGCAATCTGCCCTCAGCACCATCACTCCGCCTCCGTGTTCAGCGGGCAGGATTCCACCTACCCATTTGGCAGCAAGTGTGTGGTTGTTTTGTTTGTTTGCGCTGCTTTGGGCGGCAAAAACACTGGAGCCGGCCCTGCCTGAGTGGCATAAGTTATGGTAGAGTAGACACAGCCTGAGATTTCAGATTCCCTTGCCTTGGAATGGAAAACAACCTTGGTAACTGGGTGGTATCTGCTGGCAAACTGTGTCTTTCAAATGGCAATTAACTTATGTTAGTGACTGTTTAAATGGACGAGTTTGGTCATGTGTTTGTGGTGGTTATCTAAGGGTTGTCCATTGTCTTGTAAATATTTGAGGCAGGCAGCTATACCATCATTGTGAGGGATGTTGGTGTAGAGGGAAGTGACCTCATTTGTGTCCGGTGACTGCCAAGGTGTCAATGGGCCACTCTACTTTGAATGGTCCTTTACAATGTATAACTGCTTCCTCTAAACAATCTATTCCACCTTGAATTTTGCTGTGATGCTTGGGAATACCTTTCCCAGACCTGAAGAAGAGCTCTGTGTGGGTTGAAAGCTTGTCTCTCTCACCAATAGAAGTTGGTCCACTCCAGTAAAAGATATTACCTCACCCACCTTGTCTCTCTAAATGGTGTAATGTCTGTTTAAAAATCTTTTTAGCTGTGTCAAGGTTCCTTCCCCACTCTGAACTCTACAGTACAGATGTGGGGACCCACATGAAAGACCCCCTAAGCTTATTCATACCAGCTTAGGTTAAAAATTTTCCCCAAGGTACAAACTTTGCCTTGTCCTTGAACAGTATGCTGCCACCACCAAGCGTTTTAAACAAAGAACAAGAAAAGAGCCCACTTGGAGACATCTTTCCCCGCAAGCCCTACACCCCCTTTCCTGGGGAAAGCTTAATAATAATCCTCTCCAATTGGTACAGGTGAACACAGACCCAAACCCTCAGATCTTAAGAACAATGAAAAATCAATCAGGTTCTTAAAAGAATTTTATTTAAAGAAAAGGTAAAAGAATCACCTCTGTAAAATCAGAATGGTAAATACTTTACAGGGTAATCAGATTCAAAACATAGAGAATCCCTCTAGGCAAAACCTTAAGTTACAAAAACAGGAATACACATTCCCTCCAGCACAGCGAATTTTACAAGTCATTAAACAAAAGAAAATTGAATGCATTTTCTAGCTAGATTACTTACTAACTTTACAGGAGTTGGAAGGCTTACATCCCTGTTCTGTTCCTGGCAAAGGTATCACACAGACAGACCAAACCCTTTGTCCCCCCTCCAGATTTGAAAGAATCTTGTCCCCACATTGGCCATTTTGGGTCAGGTGCCAGCAGGATTACCTTAGCTTCTTAACCCTTTACAGGTGATTTTGCCTCTGGCCAGGAGGGATTTTATAGTACTGTATACAGAAAGGTGGTTACCCTTCCCTTTATATTTATGACAAGCTCAGTGGTTTGAGCATTGGCCTGCTAAACCCAGGGTTGTGAATTCAATCCTTGAGGGGGCCATTTAGGGATATGGGGCAAAAATTGGGGATTGGTCCTGCTTTGAGCAGGGGGTTGGACTAGATGACCTCCTGAGGTCCCTTCCAATCCTGATAGTCTATGATTCTATGACAAGCTGAAACTGAGTCTCTGTTGGGAAATTCATTTGTTGTAAGAATCTTAGCACAGCAGGAATGATACAGGTAATACAGATCAGCATCCTTTGGTGTTTTGAATTTGGCATGGGAGCTGAAATTAAGGGCAGGCAGTTTTGTATGTCTATAGAGCTCATGCTTGAAAGCCCACAAAATGAGTAAATGAAAGCCTGGGGGAGATGCTGTACTTGACCAGTTGGAGCCTGCCTAGGAAGCCTAGCAAATAGAATCGTCTAAGAAAATTAGAAGTTAGAAGAGCCAGAGGGGACAATACATTTGTCCTCCATGCTACCGTAGAACTCTGAGTTAGATTAATCCCTTTTGTAACTACATCAGTGATGGTTGGGGATTCACCCAGGGCTTAGGGAAAATGTCACCCTGGGTGAACTTGCATTTTGGTGCCCCTGGCTGCTGTGGGTGTGACACCCTCCCCTGGCCTCATGGGCTCCCCAGTCTCCCCACTGTCCCTTCCCCACTAACCCCCTTCCTGTGTCCCCCTTTGCCCCTAACTTTTGCATTCCCCTCCTGCACCCATGGGGGAAACTGATCTGGATGCACAAAGCAGCTGGCATTGCTGCTTGCTCCTGCACTGAACTGCTGCTCCTCCACCCCACGCAGCCCTAGGGGCCTGTGATGCGGGGAGCAAGGAGCGATGTCAGGGCTTCCTGCATCCAGGTCACTTTCCCTGCAGGCTGTGTAAGGGGAGGGCAGGAGAGCAGCAGCTCCTGATGCCTCAGCACAGCCCAGGTGGGGAAGTGACCTGGATGCAGGGAGCCCTGGTGTGTGTGTTGGGGCACTGTGTGAAGGAATGTGTGTGTGTTGAGGGGGAGTATGTGTGTGCTTGGGTGAGTGAGTGCACTGTCTCTTTAAGAAAGCACTCAGGGTTAGGAGTCTGAACTAGACTTGTTCAGACACAAGCAGCTGCATGCAGCTCTGGACCCAGAGAGGCAGCGGCACACACAGATTTCCCCCTGTCCCATCACCACAGCTTAGTGGAAATCAGGTACACAGGTGTGAGGGGGAGGGGGACACCACTCCATCAGCTCCCTCGCAGAGCAGACAGGAGGATGCTCCCAGTCCGGAGTGGCCAGGGCCGACTCCAGGGACCATACGGCCCTGCAGGCCAGTAAGCATATGTCTACACAGCAGTTATTCACCTGTGGCTGGCCAGTGCCTGCTGAGTTGGGCTTGGGCTCTGGGTCTGTTTCATTGCTGTGTAGACTTTGGGCTTGGGCTGGAGCCCAGGTTCTGGGACCCTGCAAGGTGGCAGGGTCTCAAAGCCTGGGCTCCAGCCCAAGTCTACACAGTAATGAAACAGCCCTGCAGTCCGAGCCCTGTGTGAGCCCAAGTTGGCTGTCATGGACCAGACATGGGTGTCTAGTTGCTATGTAGACATACCCTAACGGGTTCAATCAACATCTGCCTTGTAATTCTGGGTGTCTTGTAACTGTGCAGCTTTGGTTCAAAGTTCTGATCCCAGTAGCTTGCCAGCAACTCGCAAGCCTTACCATTGCTTTGCCCAACCTGGTTACTCCTTGCAGGCTGACCTCAGTACCTTTCCTGAATTCACCTGAAAATCATCCTACTGCAGGGACCAATCCCTCTCACTGGACTCTCTCAAAAAAACATTCGGTTTACTGGCGATAGAGACAGTAAAGCACTCAAACCTGTTACTAGAAGCACATACTTTACTGAACATACACAGCGCTGATGATTTATAATGAAAGCAAAGCCTTTATTAACAAAGGAGCATGGATTAAGCAATACCAAGTAAAAGAAATAAAGGTAGAAATGGTTAAAAACAAATAAGTGAAAACACTCCTCTAAAAGTCTAAAACTTAATCTAGTAAGGTTCAAGATGGTTTCTCCTACCCACAGTCTTCTTTCCAGCTTTTACTGGCCAGGACCCATCACAGAGATGAAATTGCTTGGGTGTGTGTTTATTTTATTTATTTATTTATTGGTCTCCTTAATGTGAAGCATAAAGATGGAATCTCCCTGTCCTTTATATTCCCAAAGGGATTGTCTGTGTCCTAAAAGACAGGAAAGCCTCCTGGGAATTCAGTCTCCTGTTTCACTCTGGGGTGCAGGAGCCATGTTAATTCTCTGTCTCTTGAGTTCAGTCTCAAGATAATCTCTGCTGATTTAACTTAATGGCTTCATTTATTGATAATATGTAAATTGAGGTAAACCCACATTCCATTGTCTAGGACAAACTTGTTTATCACCTTTACCTAGGATAGGTCACCTGGTCTGAAACCTGTCCTAGTAAAATTACACAGAGAATGGTCAATAACATTGTGAAATGATGTAATAATACATGGAAGTTTTAACCTATGTGTTAGATTTTAAATGATACCTCACAAGGCATACAAATATTATTGCAACAGTGTGTAGGATGTGAATATTATCACAGTAGTATGTATGGGTGTCTACAGTCACAATGAGGGAAAGTAGTTACACCAAAGATGAATTTGGTCCATCATGAATTTTGTGGCTTTTGGAAGCTTTCCTCTGGACCATGTATTGTCTGATAGAAGCCAGGAGATTAAGGGAGTTAAAGAAAGGCAATGCCAGTCAAAGTTTTGAGAGCATTGCATTCTCAGTGTATTAAGCGTCCTTCCAGGTTAGCTGATAATCCACACTCAAAATGGAGACACTGAGTTTTATAATAAACATTCAGATTTATTTTTAACAAGTTCATCTTACGTAGTCTGTCTTCAGATAATTTGTCAATCTCCTATAGGCAGTAAACCATTACATTTCTATGTACGCAGACATCTACCATGGAAATGTAGTTGGCAAGTATAAAAATTCAGTTAGTCACAACTACAAATGGATGTCAGCCACAAAATTCAGATCGAGGTGTTCAAGTTCCAAAGCATTACGGGTGTTTTGGATCCAAGGCTCTGGTCCAGCTGTGAAATCTATATTTTTGGATTCTGGACTCCCCGAAAGTTCAAGGATGTTTGGATCTGGAATTTTGGTTCAGATCTGGCTCTTGTCAGGACTGTTTCTTTGCATAGTCAGTAATTGGTCAATCCATAAGAGACCACAGCTCTAAAGTAAAATAGTCAGAAGCAAACAACTGGAAGCATCCTGCTGCTTCCCCATCCCCAGCTTATGATGGAGACAGAACTGTACTGGAAAAAACAACCCAGCAGCACTTAATTCCTGGCAGCACCCATTGTGTTGAGCTCCTAAATCTAATGTCCCTAGTTTGAGTCAGATTAGTCACTCTCATGTTTGTTTAATACATCGTATGGTTAATATCATAGGTAATCACTGTAAATTAACTGAACAAAATGCAAATCATCCATTATTCTGGATTTTTTGAGATGACAGAGCCTAATGGGAATAAACAGATTTCTCCTAATATCCGTAAAATGTAGCAGTACATTTTTTTTTTCTTCTTTTCCTGGCTAAAACAAACTTGAGTATTTCTGAGAAGACTACAAGATACAGGAATTTGGCTAATGGCTGCTATCTTTAGAAGTCTCACAATGGGAGAAAGGGGGTACAGACCTCAAAGAATAACATGCTCAATAAAAGTGAGATCCCATACAAACTAAGAAGGGAGACTTTTCAACACTTGGTGTTACTATATGCTAATTCTTAAAACTAGTCAGATTTTTTTTTTCTATGCGCGGCATACTTCTGGGTAAAGGTAACTTGTCATAATCCAGCTTCCTTAATGTTTTGAGCAGTGGGTCTACCTATAGTAAAAGAGAACAGATGCTTGCTTTCTTGACAGTTAAATACAAAAATGTATTCATCCTTCCCTGAACTGGGAAAGGACATGTCCAAAGAATTAAACAAGTAAATACTTCCCCCTCCCACCGCCTCAGATATTCAGGTTTCACAGCCAGGGTTTTAGTATGCAATATTTCCAGGTTTGATCTCATCACACAACATTTTTAACCATCCAGACTTCGCCTATAGCTTTCAGCACTTGAATTGACTGCATAAGAATTCTAGTGTACTGCTCTGAACTTCCCCATCCCAGTATTCTAGCTTTAGTTCATAAAGTAGTGATTTCTATTCACAGGCTTCAACCTTACCAGCATACACAACCATCCACCTGTTACAAACTTTGGACAGTTGTTTTTATCTAGCCTTTCCCCTGCCCTGATTGGTCCAGGCTCTGCTTTCCTCACCAAGCCTCATCTGTTTTTTGGGTTTTTTTTTTTTTTTTTTTTTTTTAGGATCATATAAAGAGAATTAGTTCCTGCTTTGCCTAGCTAATTGTCATGGCAACCCTAGCTAATTTCCAGGTGTTAGCACTTGTTGAGACTCTGGAACTCATTTAATTTCCAAAGAAAGTAAAAAAAGGACTAGAATAGGAAACTGCTGCAGTTTAAATAGACAAAGAAAAAATACCACAAAAAGGTGATTGCTCATATTTATTCATATCACATTCACTTATTAAATCATACCCCATACAACTTAACAGTCCTATAAACTACAGAAGCATCTTAAAGATGAGGAGGAAAAAGCTTGCCTAACTTACACAACTTCACAAAGCTGTAGCTCTCCCTGTCACCCTGGATGATCTCTACTGTCAAGTTTTTATCGATAATGCCAATTTTCTGAAAAGAGGAGAGGGAATATAGGTAAACAAAAGACGGCAGTTATATATTACCTCTACGGTACCTTCCCCACAAATGAGGTATGCTTTTTGTAGCCAAAGAGATCATTTTCATTATAACACTGTGCCAGGCCTCTAGTTTCAAAGAACACTTTCAAAGACATTTACAAAAGTTAACTAAATGATTTTCACAACATTGAAATTCTCACAATTACTTGGTGAAATTCAATAACCTGTGTTATGCAGGAAGTCAGACTAGGTGATCCCAATGGGCCCTTCTGACCTAAAAATCTATGAATCTACAACTAACCTGTGTGAGGTTTCAGAGTAATAGCTGTTAGTCTGTATTCGCAAAAGAAAAGGAGTACTTGTGGCACCTTTTAGAGACTAACCAATTTATTTGAGCATCCGATGAAGTGAGCTGTGGCTCACGAAAGCTTATGCTCAAATAAATTGGTTAGTCTCTAAGGTGCCACAAGTACTCCTTTTCTTTTAACCTGTGTGAGTTAAGTATTTTTAATTTACAGATAGTAAAATATGAGGCTCAGTGTTTTGGAAAAGCCTTATTGAATCAATAAGGTTCTAATAGTTAACGATAGACTATTGGAATATTCTTTTGGAATATTTGAGCCACAATAGAGGTTCAACTTAAATATATACCCCAAATTAAAAAATATAGAGAACCAAAAAAGAGCTTCTGACCATGGCTAAACAACAACGTAAAAGAAGCAGTGAGAGGCAAAAAGGCATCATTTAAAAAGTGGAAGTTAAATCCGAGTGAGGAAAATAGAAAGGAGCATAAACACTGGCAAGTGAAGTGTAAAAATACAATTAGGAAGGCCACAAAAGAATTTGAGGAATAGTTAGCCAGACTCAAAAAGCAATAGCAATTTTTTTAATGTACATCAGAAGCAGGAAGCCTGCTAAACAACCAGTAGGGCCACTGGATGATTGAGGTGCTAAAGGAGCACTCAAGGACAATAAGGCCATTGCGGAGAAACTAAATGAATTCTTTGCATCAGTCTTCACAGCTGAGGATGTGAGGGAGATTCCCAAACCTGATCCTCAGATCTATCACCTAAAAAGAATGGAACTGTCCCAGATTGAGGTATCATTAGAGGAGGTTTTGGAACAAATTGATAAATTAAACAGCAATAAGTCACAAGGACCAGATGGTATTCACCCAAGAGTTCTGCAGTTTCACATTTGAGTTCCTTCGGAACTACTAACTGTAGTCTGTAACCTATCATTTAAATCTGCTTCTGTACCAGATGCCTGGAAGATAGCTATTGTGACACCAATTTTTAAAAAGGGCTCCAGAGGTCATCTCAGCAATTACAGGCCAGTAAGCCTGAATTCAGTACCAGGCAAACTTGTTGAAACTACAATAAAGAACAATATTGTCAGACATAAAGATGAACATAATTTGTTGAGGAAAAGTCAACATGGTTTAGTAAAGGGAAATCATGCCTCGCTAATCGACTAGAATTCTTTGCGGGGGTCAACAAGCATGTGGACCAAGGGGATCCAGTGGATATAGTATACTTAGATTTTCAGAAAGCGTTTTGACAAGATCCCTCACCAAAGGCTCTTATGCAAAGTAAGCTGCCACGGGACAAGAGGGAAGGTGCTCTCATGGATTGGTAACTAGTTAAAAGATAGGAAACAAAGGGTAGGTATAAATGGCCAGTTTTCAGAATGGAGAGAGGTAATCAGTGGTGTCCCCCATTGGACATTGGAAAGCATAATCCCAACTTTACATATAAATGATGGGGTCTAAATTAGCTATTACAACTCAAGAAAGAGATCTTGGAGTCATTGTGGATAGTTCTCTGAAAACATCCACTCAGTGTGCAGTGGCAGCCAAAAAAGCTAACAGAATGCTGGGGAATAATTAAGAAAGGGATAGATAATAGGATAGAAAATATCATGTTGTGTCTATATAAATCTGTGGTACACCCACATCTTGAATACTGTGTGCAGATGTGGTCGCCCCATCTCAAAAAAAGATATGCAAATTGGAAAAGGTTCAGAAAAGGGCAAAAAACTTATGGAACGGCTTCGGTATGAGGAAAAGAGACGGCTAAGGGGAGATATGATTGAGGTCTATAAATTTATGACTGCTGTAGAAGAAGTAGATAAGCTTAGGGTGAAAGTAAGGCGGTACGGGCCGCTATGGCGTACCAGTAAAAAGTGGCCGCCCCTACCACCTTACTTTAAAGTGCTGCCATGACAGGGCCATTGATGGGGGAGTGCAAAAGGGGCAGCGATGTTAAAGCGCTGCCACAGCAAAGACCCTGCTTATCATCGCTGCCCCTTTTGCCCCCCAGAGGCTGCCAATGTGGGGGTGTGTGCAAAAGGAGCAGCTGCCCCGGGGCCAACGATTTAAAAAGGCTTGTGGCTCTGGCCGCTGTTGCTGTAGCAACAGCAGCCTGAGCCCCGGGCCCTTCTAATCACTGCTGGAGCCCTGGGCGGGGCAGGCCAAGCAGCCTGGAAGGGCTGGCTGGGGGACTTGGACCCTCAGCCCCGCCCCTTCTGCCTGAGGCCCCGCCCCTTCCAGGGGGGCCAGAGCTGGCCCTGTACCGGTAAGTTTTCAATTTTACTTTCACCCCTGTAGATAAAGAAGTGTTGTTTACTACTTCTCATAACACAAGAACTAGGAGTCGCCAAATGAAATTAATAGACAGCAGGTTTAAAACAAATAAAAGGAAGTATTTCTTCACACAACACATGGTCAACCTGTGGAACTCCTTGCCAGAGGATGTTGTGAAGGCCAAGATGATAACAGGGTTCAAAAAAGAACTAGATAAATTCATGGAGGATAGGTGTCCACCAACGGCTATTAGCCAGGATGGTCAGGAATGGTGTCCCTAGCCTCTGTTTGCCAGAAGCTAGGAATGAGTGACAGGGGATGGATCACTTGATGATGACCTGTTCTGTTCTTTCCCTCTGGGGCACCTGGCACTGGCCACTGTCGGAAGACAGGACATTAGGCTAGATGGATCTTTGATCTGACCCAGTAGGGCTGTTCTTATGTTCTTCTTCTAAAAACCCACAGGATCTCATTGTCTAATTCTTTTCTCTAGATTTTTAAAGAAATTCATAGCAGGAATATAACTTCTTGCTAAAGGAGTGAAAAAAATCTATAGAAAGATTATAATTTTCTGTTAAAGAACCGTTCCATAAGGACCAGAGGTTAAAGTCGCCGTTTAAGCAATGGATAAGATGGGAGTTGCTAGTGCTCAATCCTGCAGGTTGCTGAATAATCTGGCTTTTATCCAGCAAAGCACTTCAGCATGTGGTTAAGTATGTGAGTAGTCCCAAAAGTAGATGTAGCTGTACCATATATAGTTTTGTCTGTTTATAAATTACAGGAAACAGTTTCAGTAAAATTTTTAAAAAATCTAAATACATGCTGACAAGCTTCACTTTAGAAAAATAAAAAAGAAGGAAATGTCTTCTGTAACCATGGCTCCCTTTCCCTTCTCTCCATCTGGACAGTTACTTTCAAATCATCTTCTATATAGCTGCAAGTTACTTTGCTTTTACTGTATGTATCTTAAACAGCACAAAACCTGTTCAGTTTACTTAATTCTCCTCTTCTTCTTCTTTTTTTTTTTTTAAACTGTCCACAGGAGGTTCCCGATTTCTGACTTAAAGTTCTATGACACATCTTCACTCAATACATATTATTGTTTTGGGTTCACTGGCTCTCATATTACTCCCATAACAGAGATTCCTTCCAATTATGCAATATTGCTTTTGCATATTGGCTTTTTACTGCCTTTTTAGGGCTTGATCCTGCAAAGTGCAAAGAAATCATGAGGCCTTGCAATTTCAGGGCCTTGTAGGGTTGGGTCCTTAGAGATTTGCTGTTTTCTCTGTCCAAATGCTGAAATAGACAGATTTTATGACTCATACCCACAGTTATTGGTGCAATGGGCCATAGTCTGTTCCTGGACATGTGTGCGCACACTTGCACCCATTAACTTGTGCATTCAGGTCTAAGCAGTGGTGAGCTGGAGCCGGTTCACATCGGTTCACGCGAACCGGTGGTTAAATTTTGAAGCAGTTTTAGAACTGGTTGTTAACCCGCTTCCCTGCAGGGGGCGCTGAGGCTTTGATGGGCTCCAGCCGGGAAGTGATGTAGTTCCTCCTCCTCCGGCTGCCGGGGGCGCTGCGCTGCGGGAGCCATGTGGGCTGCCGCCTGGCCCTGGTCAGGAGCCCTGTTGCTGCTCCCCTGGCCCTGGGGCTCCCGCTGCTGCCTGGTGGGTCCCTGGCTGCTCTGCTGGGCCTGGGCTGCGTCCTGCTGCTTGGGCTGTTCCGAGCCGCTCTCCCCATGAGCACCCATCACCCTGCCTCCAGCCACCCCCGCATCCCCTGCCCGCAGCCATCCCCTGCCTCCAGCCACCCCTGCACTCCCTGCCCTGCCTCCAGCCCCTGCCGCACGCCCTGCCCTGCCCTGCCCGCAGCCAGCCCCTGCCATACCCTCCTGTTTCCAGCCAGCCCCGCACCCCCTGCCTCCAGCTAGCCCTGTCCCACACCCCTGTCTGCAGCTGGCCCCACGTCCACTGGTGCCCTGCGGTTCCCAGGGCAGTAACCCTGCACACCTGCTTCAATGAGGGGGGCAGGGAGCAGCTGGGACCCACACATGTGCACACCCTAGGGGGACCAGACAGCAAGTGTGAAAAATCAGGACAGGGGGTGGGGGGTAATAGGAGCCTATATAAGAAAAAGACCCCAAAATCGGGACTGTCCCTATAAAATCGGGACATCTGGTCACCCTAGCACACCCCCAGGGAGTGGCAGTGACCCACACATGTGAAACGGAGCTCATTTCTAGTTAAGGCCCATCTTTAAAAAAAAAAACAAAACTTTAGGCGGGATTAACATACATCCGTATTTTCCCGGACAGGGCAGGCTTTTTGGTTCTTAAATTGCCGTCTGGGAGGAATTTTTAAATTTTAAATTTAAATTAAAATTTTTAAATTTTAAAAATTCCTCCTGGGAAAATACGGACATATGGTTACCCTGTTGGTACAAAAAATACATACTGGGGCACATCCCTTAAATCAGAACTTTTTATAGGGAACCGGTTGTTAAGATTTTGGCAGCTCATCACTGGGTCTAAGGGTTGAACTTAGAATCATAGAATATCAGGGTTGGAAGGGACCCCAGAAGGTCATCTAGTCCAACCCCCTGCTTGAAGCAGGACCAATTCCCAGTTAAATCATCCCAGCCAGGGCTTTGTCAAGCCTGACCTTAAAAACCTCTAAGGAAGGAGATTCTACCACCTCCCTAGGTAACGCATTCCAGTGTTTCACCACCCTCTTAGTGAAAAAGTTTTTCCTAATATCCAATCTAAACCTCCCCCATTGCAACTTGAGACCATTACTCCTCGTTCTGTCATCTGCTACCATTGAGAACAGTCTAGAGCCATCCTCTTTGGAACCCCCTTTCAGGTAGTTGAAAGCAGCTATCAAATCCCCCCTCATTCTTCTCTTCTGCAGACTAAACAATCCCAGCTCCCTCAGCCTCTCTTCATAAGTCATGTGCTCTAGACCCCTAATCATTTTTGTTGCCCTTCGCTGGACTCTCTCCAATTTATCCACATCCTTCTTGTAGTGTGGGGCCCAAAACTGGACACAGTACTCCAGATGAGGCCTCACCAATGTCGAATAGAGGGGAACGATCACGTCCCTCGATCTGCTCGCTATGCCCCTACTTATACATCCCAAAATGCCATTGGCCTTCTTGGCAACAAGGGCACACTGCTGACTCATATCCAGCTTCTCGTCCACTGTCACCCCTAGGTCCTTTTCCGCAGAACTGCTGCCTAGCCATTCGGTCCCTAGTCTGTAGCGGTGCATTGGATTCTTCCATCCTAAGTGCAGGACCCTGCACTTATCCTTATTGAACCTCATCAGATTTCTTTTGGCCCAATCCTCCAATTTGTCTAGGTCCTTCTGTATCCAGCAAACTTGATCCAGCAAATGTAGTAATTTGTGCACTTTCTTATACTGGCATTCACTAAGTATATCAGTTTATATCTTTACTTCAGAATTCCCATATCCGGCTAGGCAACATACATTAATTACACACTTTTTTTTGTATGGTCAATTTTTTATATTTAAAATTCCATAACACACTGGGTCTTTTTCTCCTCTTGCTTATAGTGCAGTTAAACAGTTCTGTACCACAGTGAACTGACTTGTGGTGTTACTCTAGATTTACATTGGCATAAGTGAGAACAGAATGTGAGAACAGAGAACAGAATCAAACCTATAGGTGCTGATCCTGCAGTCTTTAGGCAAAATTCTCCAATGCCCTTCTGCAAGATTGAGTCCATTGTTAAATTTACTAATTGTCCTATGAATACTTTATTGCTCTAAATGCTTTGTTTATTGTTAATGTGACCAGTTTCTTTGCTAATTTACTGTTTTAGCAAATGAAATTAAGACTAAATAGAAATCTGTTTAATTTTAAACAGTTTAATTTTCCTTAAATTTAAGGAGCACTTCTGGAATATTGCTACATTATTATTCATTTGTATATCTAAGATGTTCAATTTCCTGAGTCTACATGTTCAAATAAACCTGTATTTACATGTGGAAATAATGAGCTTGTCTTCAAATAATTAGCACATATTAATTAGCATGTGCACTTAGTATTCTTTTAAACTTGCTTTAAGCCATTTGCATTAAGTGTAATGAATAACTCCTAAATTTCACACACAATATTAGATTAAAAAACACAGGGAAGGGCATTGTTTTATAAAACTGGAAGGAAAATACTACCTATATTGCAAAAAGTGAAACTAATTTCAGAGCTGGTGAAAGAGATTCTGATTAATGATCTCCTGTAATTGTAGAAAAATAGATCTGGAACTGAAGTCTTGTCTTTACCACAGACTCAACTGGTTATATAGTCTTTGAAATAGCTAGGTTTCCTCAACAGACAAATGCACTGGGACTGACCTATTACTGTTTCCCCATCACCTGTCTCTCCTCTGTCTAGCAAACTATCTGTGGAGTCTCGTCCCTCCACGTGGGGTTGGTCTCTGGCCAGTTCTCTCTCTCCTTTCAGTGATGATCGCTGTAGCTTGGTAGGCTCTCTCTGGGTGTTGTCTTCTGTCTCAAAGTGCATCCTGTTCCTTCAGGTCACTTGTCCCTCTTGCATAGTCACCGTATCTGATCTGGGTATCACTGCACCCAATATGACTTTTTTTTTTAGTTCACTTCTTATGCTGTCTTTCTAATGGATGGATCCTCCCCCCCCCCCCCCAAAAAAAAAAAGCCTCCAGGGCCGGTATGCCCGTGGCTAATCTGTTGTACTCCAGGGCAGTAGTGTAGCTAGGGTGGGGAATGGGGCAGCGGCCGCTCTCCCCCCGAGCAGAAGTGGCACCTTTTAAATTTTTTGGCGCCTTTTTAATTTTTATTCACCCGGCGGCGCTCTGGGCCTTTGGCAGCACTTCGTCGTTGGGTCCTTCACTTGCTCCAGTCTTTGGCGGCATTTCGGTGGCGGGGCGGGGGCGGGGGGGCGGTCCTTCAGTGCTGCCGAAGACTGGAGCGAGTGAAGGACCTGACGCTGAAGTGCTGCTGAAGACCCCGGAGCGCCGCTGGGTGAGTACAACTGGTCGGCTCTCTTTTTTTTTTATCTCCGCTCCCCCTGTTTTCTCCACCTGGCTAAGTCACCGCTCCAGGGCTGGTATGTACTTGGCTAATCTGTTGTAGTGCCTGCTTTCTCAGATGGTTGGCCATTTCCTTTTGTTGCTGGCCCTGTCCTTCTGGCTGCAAGAGGTCTCTCCTGATTGGTAGCAGGATTTTGGTCCTTCAGCCCATCAAGGCCTGCTCTGGACTGCTTTGGCATCCCTGTGGTGGGGCATTACGGAGTACCAAAAAGATAAGGGTGTGAGCCAGAAAAAATAGCTTTGTATAATAGTCTCTTAGCTGTTTTTCACAGCTGATTCCACTTTACCATTACTCTTTGGGAAGGAAATGTGGTGGTCAAACTTCCATTTTCATGCAAATGTCTTCAATTCTTCCGAGGCAAGTTGGTTTCTGTTGTCATTGTGTCTGGAATGCTATATTTTTGCAAAGCTGGCCATCAGTTTGCCAGTCACTGACTTGCTTCTTGTATCAGGCAGGGCATCAACTTCCCCAGAGTTTGAATAGTAGCAATTGTAATCAAGTATGTTTTTTGTTTTTGTTTTTTTTTTTAAGGTAAATAACTCTTCTTCCACCTTTTCCCATGCGACTGTGGGCAGCTGATATGTTGGTTTGCACACGACTGGGTCAGACCAAAGGTCCATCTAATCTAGCCCAGTATCCTGTCTTCTGACAGTGGCCAATTCCAGGTGCCCCAGAGGGAATGAACAGAACAGGTAATCACCAAGTGATCCATGCCCTGTCGTCCATTCTCAGCTTCTGGCAAACAGAGGCTAGGGACACCATCCTTGCCCACCATGGCTAATAGCCATTGATGGACACCTATCCTCCATGAATTTATCTAGTTCTTCTTTGAACCCTATTATAGTCTTGGCCTTCACAACATTCTCTGGCAAAGAGTTCCACAGGTTGACTGTGACTATTCGTTCCCAGCCAGGAAACATACCCATGGGCCTGCCTAAAACAACTGTCAGGTGTGAGGCGTGCATTTCTTTTGTGACATCCTTACGTAATGAGGCAGACACAACTGCTCTCTCTCCTTGAAATATGATTTCATCCTGCACAGATAGCTCATCTTTAATTTGAAAATTATGGTTTTGCTCCTACCAGTATTTGGCTTTTGCCTTTTGGGCATCCTGCTAATATTATTCTCTTGACTCCCTGTTGTTGGATGTCCTTTTCTGTAATCTCATTGATTTCCATCACCTTTGATGTTGAAATGGGAAATAATGCAGCATGTTAATAGATTGAATGTCCTGATCCTCTTCCCCGAACTCTCTGATATATATGTGTTGCCTAAGAACAGTAATGTTCCTGGACAATATCTGATCTCTTCCTGGTAGCCCTGGAGGTGCACTACAATCCCTTTGGAGGCTTTGTCATGGTTGTCTTTAGGGGATTGTGGTCTGATTGCAGTATTACTGGGTGGCCACAAGTGTACTGATGGAATTGCTCCACTCCAAATAACACAGCCAGAAGCTTGCTTGCTTATTTATTTATTTTTTAAATTTGGGCATACTCCTGTTCAGTCTGACAGGGTTTTTCCGGCATAAGTGACTGGCTGCTCCTGCAAAAGAGCTTCACCCAGTCCTTTCCTCACAGCATCACACTGGAGTGTCAGTGACTCTGCTGATTGGTAGGTACTTGAGACCTAGGCGCCGCTTTCCCCGCTTTCCCCTCGGTGCTCGACACCCCCCCACACTATGTCCTGGCCCCGCTCCCACTCCACCCCTTCCATGAGGCCCCAGCCCTGCCCTGCCTCTTCCCACCCCTGCCTTGCCCCCATTCCAACCCCTTCCCCAAAGTCCCCATCCCAACTCCTTCCCCAAATCTCTGCCCTGGCCCTGCCTCTTCCCCGCCTTCTCCCCTGAGCCTGCCACATTCCCGCTCCTCCCCCTCCCTTCCAGAACATGCTAATGCCATCAAACAGCTGTTTGCTGGTGGCTGGTTGGGAAACGCTGGGAGGTAGGCAGAGGACTGGGGACATGATGCGCTCGGGGGGGCGGGGGGAGGAGGAGGTGGTGGGATGGGGGGTGAGGGGAGCTTGGCTGCCAGTGGGTGCAGAGCACCCACTAATTTTTCCCCATGGGTGCTCCAGGGCTGGGGCATCTGTTGTTTATTTCAGCATGTCAAATGCTTGCCAGTGGGGATCTGCTCAGTCCAACTCAACATCCTTCCTTGTGAGCTGATGTCTGGGTTCAACTATTGCAACAGAACATCTATAATTTCTACGAAGCACTATATAGCTTTCACATCTACTGGAGCAGGCATGTCTGACTGCTTTGTGGAAGGTCCCATGGGTCTCGAATCCAAGCCTGTAGAGCAACTAGGCATAGGGTTGCCAGGCGTCTGGTTTTCAATTGGAATGCCCATGCTGACCAGGCCATTAAAAGTCTGGTTGGTGGCACAGTGGGGGCCTGGGGCTAAGGCTCCCTGCCTGCCCTAGCTCTGCATGGCTTCCAGAAATGCCTGCTAGGTCTCTGCAGCCCCTAAACACATGGGTGGCCAGGGAGGCTCTGCCCCTGCCCCGAGGTCTGGCTCTGCAGCTCCCATTGGTCGGGAACCATGACCAATGGGAGCTGTGGGAGCGGCACCTTCGGGTGTGAGGGCAGTGCATGGAGTCTCCATGGCTGCCCATGTGTCGAGGGGCTGCAGGGACCTGGTGGCTGCTTTCCGGGAGCCACGGTAAGTGCCTCCGGGACCCTGCACTCCAAACCCCCTCCCGTACCCCAACCCCCTGCTCCAGCTTGGTGAAAGTAAGGAGGGGGGAGTGAGCGATGGAGGGAGGGGGGGATGGAGAGAGCGGGGTGGGGCGTCAGGGAAGGGGTGGAGCAGGAATGTTTGGTTTTGTGTGATTAGAAAGTTGGCAACCCTAAGTAGGCAGTTTATATCTCCAGTCTGCCACTCAGCAGCAGCTGTAACCAATGTGCAGTCCACTTCCATGACTTGCTGTGGACACAGACTATGGGCAGTTCCACCTCAAGGGTTTGACAAACAGCAGCCGTATGGCTCTTGATTGGCTCCCTGCCCTATATAAACCCAAGTAGTTTTCCAGAAAATGTCCAGACAAGGTGTTGAACTTTTTGTAGTTGCCATGACTTTTCCTATTCCTTGCTGTTGAATTTCTGGCTTAACCTTGGCTTGCTTTGGACTTCATCTCCAGACTTGGACCCTGAAACCTGATTCGGACTTTGACCCTGGCTTGTACCCTGACTACAAACTCCTCTGCTACTCCCAGCCTCAGGTTGCCCTGATTGCCCTTCTTGGGGTCCTGATACCTTGATCTTGTTGGGATCTGCTTTTAGTTCCTCTGCTCTAAGCAGATGTCCAGTGTATGTTATGTAATGCTCTTTGAGTCACACATTTTTCTGGGATGAGTTTCATGTTCTTGTCCATGCATTGTTGTAGAAAAGCTTGTTGTTTTCCGTTAGGGTCTCATTCAACTTCTGTATCATGGCTCCCTTCACCTACAAAGAGGATATCATTTGCAATTATTTTTACTCCAGGCAGTCTTTCCAGTGCTTGGATGAGTTTTCTCTGAAAGACCTCTGAAGCTGGGTTTATGCTCATCACCATGTATAGCCATCTGTAGTCTCCAAATGGTGTTGCAAAGGTTGTCAGTATGCTGGACTTTTTATTCAGGCTTATGTGCCAAGACTCATTCCTCACATCACTGACAGTAAAGATTCTGGCTTTGGAAACTTCTGGCAAGATATCATCAATTGTGGGCAGTGGATAGTGGGATCTCTTCAATTCCTGGTTCAGTAGCTTTGGAGTTAGGCAGATTTTTAATTTGTCTGATGGTTTCTTTACCACAACCATGAAGTTTACCCAGTCGGTACTGGCCTCTATGGGTATATTTACACTGCAATACATGTGGCAGCGTGTCTCAGAACCCAGGTCAGTTGACTCAGGCTCTCTGGGCTCAGGCTGTGGGGCTAAAAACAGCAGTGTAGATGTTCAGGCTTGGGCTGGAGCATGGGCTCTGAAATCCTGTGAGTGGGATGGGTCACGAAGTCCGAACATCTACCCTGCAATTTTTGGCCCATGAGCCTGAGTCAATTGACCTGGCACTGCGACTTGGTACTGTGGTTTTTTTATTGCCCTTAAGGTACTATGATACCCGTGTTCTGCAGACTTTGAGCTCCTTGTGTACTAGATTATGTAGTGTCTTTGGTCTTATCCTTCATGTTAAGCACACCAGTTCCATTGTGGGGTCTGTTTTTAGTTGTGGCTTTCCTTCGAGGCATTTGTCACCTATTGAAAATATCCCCATATTTTTTTTAAAGCTTTTTAAAACTGTCTCCATTGTTCGTATGACTCCCCCTTTTGGTTCTTGCACTGCAGCTATAAAATTTGGAGGCTGCACCTTGGCTTGTATGGCTGTATTGCCCAAGAGGAGCTTGTGGCGCTTACCATGCACCGCCATAAAATTCAGTTGGTACGGTTTGTTTTTTGGGCTAGTTACAACAAGGTCACATTTATCTATAGGCTACACAGTGCTCTCACTGTACATTATTCATTGCTTCTGTGCTTTGTAATGGGTGTGTTTCAGTCCAATTCACCCCCTGAAATCACACTGCACGAGGCCTTGCTGTCCAGCTGAAATCACACAGGGTATTTACCTATTAACATTGTTGCATGCACAGAGGTTGGTATTGACCCTTGTTGCTTTCCTATCCTGACAAGGTACTCTGTTCATCAGGCTTAAAGCCGAAGTGTAAGACAATAGGAAAAAGTCACATTATGCCACACAGTGTGTTTCTCATCTATATTCTATACCAGCACATAAAGCAGAGCTGCGGCAAGCTATTCACCCAAGATTTTAATGCTGGTGAAAGTCTTTCAAAGCTTGCTTACAAAATCTTTGCAAACTCACTGGCATGCATCAATATAATTAACAAGATGAAAATATAGGAGCAAAACAGTCTTGAAATATCTTTATCCTAAAGAAATATTTCTTGCTACCTCAAAATGAGTGCCTCATGGCACCTGGGTATTTTAATTTCCTATTCACATGTAATAGACTTCTTACTCTTGTGCTCTATTATAAGTGCATACAAGAATGTCATGATACCATTTATAAACTCTTGATTTAAATCCACTGTGGCCATTTGTCTGTCTCTTTTATCTTAAGAAAGTGAGAAGTGTGGCCAGTCTTTTACACAGGAATGACATCTCTCCACATCTACCTAAATGACTCTTTCCTCGGTGGGGACCCATCTTAGGTGGCACAGTATGTGATGGGCTCCCTGGGGTGCAGCCTGGGACTGTGGGACTGCTGTGCCCCCTAAACTCTCTCCTGCCTGGACTGGCTCTCAAAATGCCTGCTAGTGACAATCAGCAAGTCCCTCCAGGCGCTGTTCTCACTCAGCACAACCACATGTGGAGCTCCCCCACCCAGCTAGATTGCATGAATGCTCCCAGAGTCACTCATGAATCACACAGAGAAAGGCACCATCCAAATCCCTCCTCCAGCTCCTAGCACTGTACCCCAGGAATATACCATCTTGCACTGTTCAAGACGAGCAGTGCAGATTTATTAATTGGATCACCACTTCATCAATGGAAAGTGGATATACACCAGCCTTTGTATAAAACCTGAGAAAATTTACCACACACTTCAGGCAAACTCACTGGTAAAGATAAACACACTTATTGACACAAAAGATAGATTTTAAGTGACTATAAGTGATAGACAAAAAGTCAGAGTTAGTTACCAACAGAAATAAAATATAAGCACGCAGTCTAAACTCTCAACCCTCTTAGACTGGGCAACAACTAGATAAAGCAGTTTTCCTAACCCCACTGGATACTGGAGTCCTTAATATACAGATTTGTCCCTTAAATCTGGGCCAGTCCCCTCACTTGGAGTCTTCAGAGTGTCCTTTTTGCTTGCAGTGCAGGTGGGAGAAGGAGAAAGGCCAAGCATGGGGCCCTTCTGTTAAGTTTTATATCCTCAGTCCATGTGCTTGGAAAACACAAGTCCGGGCGTGTCTGGGGCCATTGCTGAGTCTCCAGGCCAGGTTGAGCAATTCCCTTTGTGTGGCCTCATGCAGGTGAGTCATTGAATTGTAGCTCCCTTGCTGGACAATGGTTGTTGATAGGTTGTTTGACACCCCGCCCGGGTGTTGGTTACTTTCCTTGCTGTTACCTCTGGTGAGCTAATATCTGGCTGTTTTCCCAACTTACAGCATGTTTTAGTGACAACCATATAACACAATTCTCATAACGTCATATGCACTGATGATATACATATATGGATAGAGAAATGACTTTCAGCAGATCATAGCCTTTCCCCTAATACCTTACAAGGCATACTTTATATGTAAGGTCACGATTATATAAAAATGAGGAAGATGGGGTTACAGGATACTTTCCCCCAAGGTATAGAATGTCACACAGTATACTTAAAGAAACACTCCAGTTGCTGATATTAGGGATCTCCTGGCTGTCTTAGTGCCTAAGCAAGATAGATGTCTGCATGAAAAGTAGCTGCCTGAGGTTAAAGGCAGGCAAGACACAAATGATGTTAGTGGGAAGATGGAAACATTTTGTGAGATCAGCCTCAAATGAGTGGGTCTGCTTTCTGACCATCAGAAAGTACCAATCTTAGTATCCTGCCTGAGGTTTTGTTGGTGCTGAACTCCTAATCAGGTGCTGAACTCCTAGATCATCAACTCAGTGTAGCTGGAAGGAGAGGCAGTTGTAGCTTTGTGCTGCTTTTATTTCCTCCTCCCCAATCTTGAGGTCAGTTTGGTGACTCTGGCCTCTTTATAGCTACCTTAAAAGGCATCTAGCAGCAGTGGACACTAATTAGCAAAATTTAATTAATAGGAGCAGAGAGAATAAAATAAAAAGTATCAGAAGGAAAAAGATGAAATAGGACTAGATTCACTATTGGTGTGAATGTGTGGAGAATGCCTTTGAAGTGAATAACACGGTGTCCTCTTATGCCAGTGATAGATTTGACTCTGATTCAGTGAGAAGCAGAGATACAGAATTGGTGTTTCAGAAGTATCTGCATCAGAGAAAAGACTGTCACACAAGAAGTGCCTAGCCCTAGATTATATGAAGGGGCAGAGCATGCCAGTGTTAGGCGAAGAAAAGGAAGGAGATGAGTGTGTGGAACAAGGTTTTTTGTTTTGACAGATGTGTCCTGATCTCAAAACAAAAACAGTGGGCCACATTCTGCTCACATACTACACTGGGGTGACTCCATTGATTTCAATGGACTTATTCCTCATTTCCATTAATAGAAGTGAGAAAGATAGGGCCCAGTGAATTCAGTGATAAAAGTGAACTGAAAAGCAAACATACACAAACAGAATTTTTTTGCTTGTGGCCCTCACTGTTGCTTCATGAGGTCATCATTATATATATATTCTACAGGGTTTTTTCAAATTATATTTTCTGGTTTTAAAAACAGGAATATCAGGTCCTCTCTTTACTGGAGAGTTTTTGTTTTTTATAAACTGCAGTAATGACATCCAAATTGAGGCAAAACCCTGAACTGAAGCTCTCCAAGGTCCAGGTTTTAACAGTCTCAGGGCTTGTCTACACTGGCAAATTTCTGTGCAGTAAAGCAGCTTTTTGCACTCAAACTGTACACACTGCCAAGCCACTTTGTGTACAGAAATTCCTCAGTTGCAGCACTTCAAAAAAACCACCTTCACGAGCGTCATAAGGCTATTTGCGCAGAGGCACCAATGCTCTATTGCCAGTGTAGACACTTGATTGCTTTCCGCGCTGTAGTTGGCCTCCGGAGCTGTCCCATAATGCCTCAGGTGACTGCTCTGCTCATTATTTTGAACTTTGCTGCCCTGGAGACATACGCCCCTCCCCTCTCAAAGCGCTGTTTCTCTGACAGTGCTGTGCTGATCTGCTCCGGGACACAAAGTAAACCATTAATGTGGAATGCTCGTGTTGTTGGACACAGAGGCAGAGGGGTGTGTGTGTGTGTATCTGTGAGAGAGAGAGAGAGAGAGAGATTGCTGTGCAAAGAGCCCATGGAGGGAGGCAGAGGCTGATGTGGGGTTCCCCTGCCTCAGGACTGGTTGCTTCCTGCCACTGTCTGAACTTACAAGACAGCAAGCTGACACCCTCTCTGTCCCCCAAAACACACACACACTCTCCCCCCCCCCCACACACTCTACCCACCCACTTCAGTTAAAAAGTGTAGTAGGATGCCCATGGAATAATGGGATTGGGAAACCTGCATCATGTGATGCTGTGCCTCCATGAAGTATTGTAAACTCTTCCCAAAGCACCCTGCAGTCAGTTGCACAGTGGGATAGCTACCACAATGCTCTGCTGTCTTTGCTGTTGCAGGAGCTGCTAATGGGGATGCGCTCCAGCGTCAGAATGAGCACAGTCTGGACACGCAACAGTGGTTTAATTCCAGTTTTTTAATAAAAGTGATCAGGACCATCCCTAGCTATTCTGGGGCCCCATGTAGCCCCCCTACGCAGGCCTCTGCAGGTGGGGGGGGTGGCTTGAGGGGCAGAGGGGAACCACCCCCTAGCACTCACCAGCAGCGCGGCTGGGGCCGGGTCACTGCACTTCCCACTGCCGGTGAGTGCAGGCCCAGCCCTGTTTCAGTCCTCAGGGGAGTGGGGGTGGGGTGGGGCGGGGTCAGAGCAGGGTGGAGGCTTTGGGGAAGGGGTGGAGTGGGTGTGGAGCAGGGGCGGGGGCCATGGGGAAGAGGCGGGGCAGGGGCTGAAGCAGCATGCAGCTAAAGTCCTCTGTGTCTTTAGATCTGTTAATGGATCAATAAAGGGCACAAACCCAGGGCTGTTGGCTTTTTAAAAAACTTTGTGTTTAGTGGTTAGCTGCTATTTTTTCATCTGAAAGATTTCTCCATTGAATCTACTGAGATCTCTTTTGCACTGTGAGGTTCAAGGTGCTTTAGAAAAATACAGCAACTAAGAGGTACATTCAATACAGAAATAATTTAACTTCTGCTCTGTAGAATCCCTGGAAATATTATTTTTCACAGATTTATAGATAAGGCCAGAGGTGACCATTGTGATTATGTTCTGACCTCCTGCGTAACACAGGCCATACACCTTTCCTGAATTAATTCCTGTTTGAACTCTAGCATATCTTTTTAGGCTACATCTACACTACAGCTGGGATTGACGCTCTGAGACTGATCCACCGTGGTCGATTTAGCTGGTCTAGTGAAGACCCGCCAAATAGACAGCAGATTGCTCTCCAGTCAACCCCTGTACTCTACCTGCGATGAGAAGAGTAAGGTAAGTTGACGGGAGAGTTTCTCCCATTGACTCCCTGGGGTGTAGACCCCGCGGTAACTTGACCTAAGGTACATCAACTCCAGCTACATTACTCACATAGCTGGAGTTGCGTAGCGTAGATAGACTTAGCCTTGGAACCACATCCAGTCTTGGTTAAAACATTTCCACTGATGGAGAATCTGCGCTGTTCCAATGGTTAATTACCCTTACTGTTTAAAAAACGCACCATACCTTAATTCTAATCTGAATTCCTCTAACTTCAACTTCCAGCCACTGGTTTTTGTTATACCTTTGCTAGATTGAAGAACCCTCTATTATCCAATTTCTTTCCCCATGAAGGTTCTTACAGACTGTGATTCAGTCACCCCTTAACCTTCTCTTTGATAAGCTAAATAGATTGAGCTCCTTAAATCTTTCACTATAAGGAATGTTTTCCAATCTTTTAAAAGTTCTGTGGGCTTTGACAGTCTTAAATAGATTAATAGATACTAAGGTCAGAAGGGACCATTATGATCATCTAGTGTGACTTCCTGCACAATGCAGGCCACCGAATCTCACCAACTCTCTCCTAGAGTCAATACTTTGGAGGTTGGACTTTATTTACTGAGTCTGAGCCTAAAGAAGCTTCCTGGTTATGTGTAGGTTCTTCAGCCCTCGTGATAAGCTTACTTGTGTGCAAAACAATCACTTCTAGCTGGGTATTTCAGTTAGTTCTGATTCTGGTTGACTGTAAAATGGTTGATTTTTTTGTATGATTGCCTGGCTTGACTTGAATCAATATGGGGGAGATGGAAATGCATTGTAGGGTGTTTCTTTGTTGGTCAATAAAATGTTATACAGTATGCCATCCGCAAATCAGCTTTCAAGAAATGCAACAATAGCAGATGCACTTACTGTGATTTGCTTCTCTAAATCACTTTGTGTATGGTTTTAAAATGAAAATACAAAAATTGTTTATATTTTTCAGAAAAGAGTTTTCTGGTTTGATGCGGAAGGTAATGTATGTCACCCTTTAGAAAGACAGGAAGGGGAAATCAGACACTTCTGCCACTGAAACCAGTGACATTTCCTGTTAATTGAATTAAACCAGTTCTGTTTGTTGTAACTACAGCCAATTTAAGATTCCTTCTTGAAGGGATTGTCCTTGTAAAGATAACAGGTTTGAGATGTGACTGAAATGTGTATATTCCTGGGTTAGAAAATGACTTATGAAACCATTAATTGTCTGTCTGAAAAATGTTTGAAACCCATGTAATTATTCCCATTTGAACATACACATCCAGGCTAAGCCTTTTTACAAGTGAACACTCTGCCACTGGACCATCTCAGCACAGGCCCACTCAGAAAAATTATTACAAAAATCAGAGAAAAATAAATATACCTGTGACGGGTTGGATCACAGAAACCCCCTTGGGGCTGCCAACTGATGTGCCAAGACTACTTCTGCCCCTGCTTTCCCTGCCAGCTTGGGCCTCCAGAGCCCTGCCTGGCTGTGCCAGACACTTGCTGGCCACAAAGACAGACCCAGGTCTGAACCACTCCCACAAACTGCAAGCTTAACGGAAAGCAGCTTAAGAAGTGTTCCTGTCTTTAACACTCAGATTCCCAACTCCCAGTGGGGTACAAACCCCAAATAAATCCATTTTACCCTGTATAAAGCTTATACAGGGTAAACTCATAAATTGTTCGCCCTCTGTAACATTGATAGAGAGATGCACAGCTGTTTGCCCCTCCTCCCCCCCAGGAATTAATACATACTTTGGGTTAATAAGTAAAAAGTGATTTTATTAAATACAGAAAGTAGGATTTAAGTGGTTCCAAGTAGTAACAGACAGAACAAAGTGAATTACCAAGCAAAATAAAATAAAACACGCAAGTCTATGCCTAATACAATAAGAAAACTGAATACAGATAAAACTGGAACACCTCTGAGGGTGAGGTAAGCTTCCTTTTACAGACTCGTCTCCTTCTAGTCTGGGTCCAGCAATCACTCACGCCCCCTGTAGTTACTGTCCTTTATTCCAGGTTTCTCGCAGGTATCCTTGGGGGTGGAGAGGTTCTCTTGAGCCAGCCGAAGACCAAATGGAGGGGTCTCCCAGGGGTTTAAATAGACTCTCTTGTGGGTAGACACCCCTCCCTCCCCCTGTGTAGAATCCAGCTACAAAATGGAGTTTTGGAGTCACATGTCCATGCATGACTGAGTTCCTTACCAGCTAAACCACATTCCTGGGAAAGCTCAGATATGGATTGGCATCTCCAAGTTCATTGTTGGCTTAAGGGCTTCTTGATTGGGCACTTACTGAGAATAGTCTTTTCTCAGGAAGCTGACCAACTGCTTCACTGGAGGCTATTTCAAATTAAACAAGCATACAGCCAATATTCATAACTTCGAATACAAAAATGACATGCATGCCAATAGGTTGAATATATTCAGTAGATCATAACCTTTACAGAGATATGTTACATGGCATATGTAGCATAAAACATATTCCAGTTATGTCATACATACATTCATAAGCATATCCCATAAAGCATTATGGGGTGCAACGTCACAATACCTTCTTTGCAATTCTTTGTGACAATTGAAGCTGATAGTTGAATGGAATAGCCCTTTTAGGTGGAGAATACATATGGGACAGTTGCTCTAGTTCTCCAGGCTGTACAGTGCCTACAAGCACATTCCAGTAAGGGCTTCAAAACACAGGAAGACTTAATTGAACAGCCCTGATAGCAGAGCACTACACAGAAGTGTGCTTTCTGAGCTGTCTTTAAATAAAGGTCACTTCTGCATAAGGGGCTCCAATCTGGTGGCAGCAGTATCAGCAGGACTTTGACAGTTTGTCAGCTATAGGATGAGCTCACATACAGCTAAGGCAAACTTCATTATCCCATCTAAATTTTTAAGGTAGCCCTGCCTTTCTTCTTCATCACCAAGCTGCCATCCTCTCCCACCTGTAAGTTAAATTAGTTTATATTAGGAATGAGCCAAAACTGAAAACTCTTATCTGACCTCCTTCAAACTTGGGCCTGGGAGCCAAATTCACAGAAAATCCACCTCTACAATTTTAATTCTGATGTAGATCCAAAACTGGAAGGAAACCATTTTCTAGTATTGGTTCAAATTTGACTAAGATCTTACAAAAATCTCAGAAGATTTCCATTCTCCATTGAAGATGGAGGGAAATTTCTGAGATCACTTGATCTCACTAGATTTTTTTGCAATTTGGGGCTGTGGTCCTCTTACAAAGTATTACATTACAGTAATGGGGCAAAGTGCTACATTCTCCAACTGTGATTCTGCACTGTCTTGAAAAATCAGAGTACTGCAGTCTTAATTCTGTCGTGAGCAAATAAAACACTGACTACTTTAACGTCCCTTAAGGTTCTAAATCTCTGTCCAGGCAGTAACAGGGATAAAAAGACAGAGTTAAGGTTGTTTTATATCTTCTCCCCCCCCCATATATATATATATATATATATATACACACACACACACCCAGAATTTCTGACCTCTTATGCCTATTGTGACAAAGCTCTGTCCTTGCCTCCATGGGTCCTGCGTTTCCTGGCGCATTTCACTAGCCTCAGAGGCTCACTGTGACCCTCCACGTAACCCTTCTCTCTCTAGAGACAAGGGTCACAGTCTACTGAGCCATTTGCATCATAAGCCAGTGGGGGAGGTGAGGAGAAGTTATCCTTCCTTGCACAGTCTCTGTTGTCTCCCAGCCTCAGTGATTAATCAGGGGGCAAAGGTTGGGGGGGGGGGGAGCCCAGACCCACCCTCTACTCCGGGCTCCAGCCCAGGGACCCTAATAGTATCAGCTATGGTAGCTGACCTTTTAGAAACATGACACATACAATTCCCTGGGCTACTTCCCCCACAGCAGCCCTCACTTCCTCAAGCTCCACTTCACCCTTACCTCAGGGCCTCCTTCCTTGTGCCTGATATGGTGTGTACTACTAAGTCTCTCCAACAGCACAACTTCCTCCCACAGCTCCTGACATACACACCCACCTGACTGACTGGGAGGCTTTTAACTCGTTTCAGCCAGCCCCTGATTGGCTTCAGGTATCCCAATCAACCTAGCATTCTCCCTGCCTTCTGGAAAGTTCTCAATTGGCCCCAGGTGTCTTAATTGACCTGGAGCAGCTGCCATTTCACTTATCCTGGTACCAGGGATTTGTTTAGCCTGGAGCTAATATATCTATCTTCCACTACCTTTCTATAGCCATCTGGCCTTGCCCCGTCACACTATGCAACCTTATTGACTTCAGTGGGGTGACACAGATATAAATGGGGACAGAATTTGACTCAGAGTGTATACTAACAATTAGTAAAGCCTGTAAAGTACACTGGAATTCAAGGGATGAAAAGGAACTGCTGTACACACACAGTGTTTTAAATAATGAGCTATTATAGCTTAAAATGTTTTTAAACTTTAGCACAGTAACACATTTGTAAGGTGTGGATTTGTCATATAGAGATAAATGACGCACACAAAAGCAAACTTTGGAGTTTTGTATCTATTAACTGACAAAGTGCCCTATGGTATTGCTTGCTTTTGGTATTTTCCTGTCCCCTTATAAATACAAAGCAGCACATTCTCAGGAAGTCATTGGACTTGTCTTACATAATGCAGGCTTATTAGTAGTAACAAATATTTATATTATGGTGGTGCCCAAAGGCCCTGATTGGGATTGGAGCCCCATTGCGCTGGATACTGTACAAGTAGAAAAGAGACAAACCTTCCCTGAAGGGCTTACAACCTAAAGACACAAACAAGGGGGTAGGGGATGTGGATACAATAAATTGTCGTTATTATGGTGAAGAATTGGCACTGCTTTTGTGGAGTGGTTATAGAGTTCCTGGTCCTCTATCATTACCAGAGAGGACCAGGATGTGTTATAATGCAGAGCTTAGTAAATATAGGAACTTCCTGTTCAAGGAGTTGTCTAGTTGCTGCTTAAAACATGTCTCTCTGTGTTGATGTCCTTACAGTACAGCTTTATAAGTTACAAGTGTTGTATTTTTACTCGTTGTTTAGTCACATGGACTTTGGGGAGGAAGGGGCAAGGAAAACAAAATGGGAAGAGGAATAGTCTCAGCTTGTCACCTGTCTAGCCATGATCAGCAGGGTTAGTTTTTTAGACATTGTCAAGGTTCCTTACCCACTCTGAACTCTAGGGTACAGATGTGGGGACCTGCATGAAAACCTCCTAAGCTTACTTTTACCAGCTTAGGTTAAAACTTCCCCAAGGTACAAACTATTTTACCCTTTGCCCTTGGACTTCCACTGCCACCACCAAACGTTTATCTGGGTTTATTTATTAGGAAAGCGTTGTTTGGAAATGTCTTTCCCCCCCAAATCCTCCCAACCCTTGCACCCCACTTTCTGGGGAAAGTTTGGTAAAAATCCTCACCAATTTGCATAGGTGACCACAGACCCAAACCCTTGGATCTTAAGAACAATGAAAAAGCATTCAGTTTCTGAAAAGAAGGATTTTAATAGAAGTAAAAAGTAAAAAAGAATCACCTCTGTAAAATCAGGATGGTAAATATCTTACAGGGTAATTAGATTCAAAACATAGAGAATCCCTCTAGGCAAAACCTTAAGTTACAAAAAAACCCCACACAGACAGGAATATCCATTCTATTCAGCACAGCTTAATTTCTCAGCCATTTAAAGAAATCATAATCTAACGCATATCTAGCTAGATTACTTACTAAGTTCTAAGACTCCATTCCTGTTCTGTCCCTGGCAAAAGCATCACACAGACAGACACAGACCTTTTGTTTTTCTCCCTCCTCCCAGCTTTTGAAAGTATCTTGTTACCTCATTGGTCATTTTGGTCAGGTGCCAGCAAGGTTATCCTAGCTTCTTAACCCTTTACAGGTGAAAGGATTTTTCCTCTGGCCAGGAGGGATTTTAAAGGTGTTTACCCTTCCCTTTATATTTATGGCAGAAGTTAGTCTTGAGAAGGGATTTAGAGGAGGAAAGGATAGTGTTTGTTTGGATTCAATCAGGGAGGTTTTGTCATTACCCAGTAACCTTGAGCCAAAGTTAAGAACCCTTATCTGTAATTAATTCTGAATATTTTGAATCTGTTGCCAATCCCCTTTTAGTATTAGCTTGACCGTAACACTGTTTTTTGTTTGCTAATCTCCAGTGCTTAATTTGTGCAAGGGCTTGCCAGGGCTGAGCTCCAGCGCCTCTCAACTTGGCATTTCATAGCCCCACATCTCTTTCTTTACAAACTAAACACTGCTAATCTCAAAGCTCTCCATTCTCCTTCTGAACAATGTATATACTTACGCATGCGTATATCAATTCACAGATTTCCTGTCTCTTCCTCTTCTCTCAAACATACTTAAACCTGATTCATCTGCCTTTTTCTCATGCAACTAGTTCCATTGTGATTTCAATGGCTCTACTAACATGAGTGAGGTCTTCAAGAATTGGCATTTATTCCCTTTGTTTATAGACTATAGAAGGGAGATGGCATGTCAAGTGCCAAAGTGTATGTCTTCTAACATTTACAGCAAGTTGTGATGCTTGTAGTGAAAAGCGATCCCCCCGCCCCATGCATACAGCTATCCACTGGGCAATGTTTTCTTTCAATTTGAGGTCAGTGTGTAAGGCCTGGTCTACAGTACGTGATTATATTGAAATTAGCTGCCTTATATTAAAACGAAATCCGACCACACAACCAACCCAGTTTTGTTGACTTTAAGGTCTCTTAAAACCGGTTTCTGTACTCCACCTTGGCAAGGGGAGTAGCGCTAAAATTGACATCGCTGTTCCGGATTTGAGGTACTGTGGATGCAATTTGACAGTTTTGGCCTCCAGGAGCTATCCCAGAATGCTCCATTGTGACCGCTCTGTACAACACTTTCAACTCAGATGCACTAGCCAGGTAGTCAGGAAAAGCCCCGGGAATTTTTGAATTTCATTTCCTGTTTGGCCAGCATGGCGACCTGATTAGCATAGGTGACCATGCAGAGCTCACCAGCGCAGGTGACCAGGCAGTCCCAGATGCGCAAATGAGCTCCAGCGTGGACTGAGCGGGAGGTACTGGATCTCATTGCTGTTTGGGGAGAAGAATCTGTTCAGGCAGAACTCTGTTCCAAAAAAAAAGAATGCAAACATATTTGCGAAAATCTCCCAGGGCATGATGGACAGAGGCTACTCCAGGGACACACAGCAAGGCTGTGTGAAAATCAGGGCACTCAGGCAAGCCTACCAAAAGACTAGAGAGGCAAACGGGTGCTCTGGGTCACAGCCCCGTACATGCCGCTTCTACGATGAGCTGCATGCAATTCTGGGGGGGGGACGCCACCACTACCCCACCACTGTCTGTGAACACCTGCAAGTGGGGACTGTCACAGAGCAGGGAGGATGATTTTTTGGAGGAGGAAGAGGAAAAGGAAGAGGACAATGCACAGGTAGCAAGCGGTAAATCCGTTCTCCCCAGCAGCCAGGAACTGTTCATCACCCTGGAGCCAGTACCCTCCACCCCCTCCCAAGGTGGGATGGACCCACCCACTCCACCCCAGAGGATTGCTCAAGCAGCAGAAGGCTGGCATATCCTAAATTTTGATTTGTAGTGTGGCCTTGTCCTTCCCTCTTCCTCCCCACCCCACCCCATCCGGGCTACCTTGTGATTGATCTCCCTGTGTTTTTAATCAACTAATAAAGAATGCATAGTTTTGAAATAATAGTGACTTTATTTCCTCTGCAAGCTGTGATTGAAGGGCGGGGGAGGGCGGTTGGCTTGCAGGCAAATAGAGTCAAGAAAGTGGGCAGGTAACATCAAGGAGAAACAAACACAACTGTCACACCGTAGCCTGGCCAGTCATGAAACTGGTTTTCAAAGCTTCTCTGATGCGTAGCAGGCCCTGCTGTGCTCTTCTAATAGCACTGGTGTCTGGCTGCACAAAATTGGCCGCCAGGTGATTTGCCTCGACCTCCCACCCGACCATAAATGTCTCCCCCTTACTCTCTCAGAGATTGTGGAGCACACAGCAAGCAGCAATTACAATTGGAATATTGGTTTCGCTGAGATCTAACCTAGTCAGTAAACTGTGCCAGCACACTTTTAAACGGCCAAATGCACATTCTACCACCATTCTGCACTTGCTCAGCCTATAGTTGAACTGCTCCTTACTACTGTCCAGGCTGCCTGTGTATGGCTTCATGAGCCATGGCATTAAGGGGTAGGCTGGGTCCCCAAGGATAACTATAGGCATTTCAACATCCCCAACAGTAATCTTCTGGTCTGGGAAGTAAGTCCCTTCCTGCAGCTGTTCAAACAGACCAGAGTTCCTGAAGATGCAAGCGTCATGAACCTTTTCTGGCCATCCCATGTTGATGTTGGTGAAACATCCCTTGTGATCCACCAATACTTGCAGCACCATCGAGAAGTACCCCTTGCAGTTTACGTACTGGCCATCCTGGTGCTAAGATAGGGATATGGATTCAGTCTATAGCCCCACCACAGTTAGGGAACCCCATCGCAGCAAAGCCATCCACAATGGCCTACACATTTTCCAGAGTCACTACCTTTGATAGCAGCTGGTCAATGATTGCATTGGCTACTTGAATCCCAGCAGCCCCCAGAGTAGATTTGCTCCCCCAAATTGATTCGCGACTGACTGGCAGCTGTCTGGCGTTGCAAGCTTCCAGAGGGCTATCGCCACTTGCTTCTCAACTGTGAGGGCTGCTCTCGTTTTGGTATCTTTGCACTTCAGGGCAGGGGATAGCGAGTCCCAAAGTTCCATGAATATGGCCTTACACGTGCGAAAGTTTCGCAGCCACTAGGAATCATCCCATACCTACAGCGCTATGCGGTCCCACCAGTCTGTGCTTGTTTCCTGGGCCCAGAATCGGCGTTCGACAGCACAAACCTGGCCCAACACCACCACCATGATGTCCCAATTGCCACATGCCGTGCTTCTAGGAACGTCTGTGTCCATGTCCTCATCACTATTGTTATCGTGCTGTCGTCGCTTCCTCGCCCGGTTTTGCAGGTTCTGCACGTACTGCTGCATAATGCACGAGGTATGTACAATGGTCACAACTGCAGTGGTGAGCTGAACGAGTTCCTTGCTTGCTGTGCTATGGCGCCTGCATGGGTAATCCAGAAAAAAAGGCATGAAACAAAGGAGAGCAGGAGAGCAGAGTTACAACAGAAGCGGTGGTGTACGGTTTACGATGGCATACTGCACGAGTTGCAGGACAGCAGAGTTTTGCAGACCTACTGCACCACCTGCTGCAGGAAAGCGGAGTGGCAGCGGAAGCGGTGGTGTACGGTTGACGATGGCAGAAAAAAGGCACAAAACAGTTGTCTGCTGTAGTTTGCACGGAGGGAGGGGTGACACGCACCCAGAAACACCCACAAGACTGTTTTTGCCCCATCATGCACTGGGAGCGTAATCCAGAATTCCAATGGGTGGCAGAGACTACGGGAACTGTGGGATAGCTTCCCGCAGTGCACTGCTCCGAGAGTCGATGCTAGCTTCAGTACTGTGGACACACTCTGCCGACTTCATGCACTTAGTGTGGGACACACACGATTGACTTTATAAAATCTCTTCCAAAAAATTGATCTATATAATTTTGTACTGTAGACGTACCCTTAGTGTTCTTATTCTTCATATTCAGGAAATTGATTTATAATTTATCATGAGCCAATAAATCATCATACTTGAATAGTAGTGCATCCTACCTAAACTTTTAAATGACCACTCCCCTCACGAGAATGGGAAGCCAGGTGATATTTTTTTGATACCACCAGTGGTGTAGTGGCAGATTAGAAAGGTAGGAAATCCAGACTCATCTTGGCAACTTAATGGTGCTTGTGGTAGAAGAGGAGAGGTGCTGGAAGTTGTCTGGACCCAGTAAAATTCAGCGGTAAATCTCTGGGAGGGAGCTGAATGCAAACATTAACTAGGGCCAATAGAAATTAGCAAGAATTTTGCTACAGCATCTGTGGGAAGCTTTGGAAAATCTGCAGGACTTTGTAAATACAAATTCACATTAGCAAAAACATTAAATCCCCAATACATTATTTAGTAAATAATTTGTAATTTATTGGTTTTAAATAAAAATTATTCTGAATTTCACCTTGTGTTGTTACCTTTTAAAAAATCCACCCCAAGCTTCCGATGTCGTTTTACTTCTCCCCTCAAGATTTTCCTGCAAAGATCTGTTCTGGGCCTTTTTTTATTCATTTTGTCTCATCTGAGGGGGCTGAAGTCCTAATTAGTTCCACCCTGTGTTACCTTCATTGAGCATTCAGCACTGCTGGATTAATAGACCCAACTTCCTCCATTTATACAGGAACAAAGTTCCAACAGTCCCTCATGAGGGGGAACAATGGAACCAGTACAAATTAGAGCACAGCATTGGAGGGATAAATTCCTGCAATACCTGCTTGGATTTCCAGAAATGAGTGTGTTCTAGTAACACTTGAATCCAAAATTCTTCCCTCTTCTTAAAGGCAAAAATTGTCTATTTTCATGGAGCCAGTAATATAAACCACTGGCAGCATTACAATATTTGTATTTTAACAGTTTGTGTATGTCACAAAGATTTTTGTTCATCAGACAAGATATCTTGTTCAAGGTTTTTTTAGTTTGAGGTTTATTAGGTGTCCAATAAATAAGCACCAAATATCTCCAGAGATAATGCCTGTCCCTGGATATTTAAACTTTGTCTCTGTCAACTATAATGTGTTTGTTGAGTGCAGCTGCAGTGAAGAAGGGCAAATGCAAAGCTTTTTCTTTTCCCTGGAATGTGACTGTGTCTTATTCTATAAAGTAACTCAATTTAAAAAAACCCTCACAATAATAAGTTAATACTAGGTCAATGTGTAGCTTGAAGCTATAGATGACAGTGTGTGTTTGTGTGCCTTTCTGAAAGGAGAGGGTATCACTGTGGATAATGTAGCAATATTCTAGACCGGAAGAGTTAATTAAATAATAGATACATTATTCTACACTAACGTATTTGAAGCAGATACAGAAGTGTCACATCTTTGTTGTTCTACTTTGCCTTTCTTGGTTGTTCTTAACTTTTTTGAAGAAGCTGTAATAAAACCAATAACTTTTTGTTAGAGTTCAATGTGGTACAATCTGTACAGGTGCTAGCTCCTTTTATGTCATATCTCAGTGCATAACCCAAGGCCACACCTTTATATAGGAGACTGTTTTCAGTAAGGTAGAAATGGAGCAGGAGGGAAAGCAGTAAGTGCCTAAGGTGACATGATTTGAGCTGGGGAGAGCTGGATCTTTACTCATAAACAACAGCACTGGCAAGACATATGTTGTATGCCCCAGAGTATTTCAGTGGTTAGGAAAGGAACAAATCTAAATAAAAGCAATAACAATTCTAAAACAGTATCTCAGATGTCTCAATCCCTTAGTTAAATATTCAGGTGCCATTTATTCTTTAGAATAATTAAATGATCCTTTTAGATAACTGATACATCACTCAGTGATTTATTATCATTGTTTAAACACTAAACACATCAAGTGGCTTAAATAAAGGCATTCAGTGGCAATTTAAATGATGATTTAGAACTATTATTAATAGAGAACCGCATATCTTTGATGGTACAGACTGAAAGGAAATTTCTTACACAGCAAGAACATGCCAGCACTATCATCACAAATATACAGGCATAGCTCATTTCTTTACTAGACATGCAACCATTCAGATTATCATCTCCAGACAGGTATCTGATTGGTTTGTGAGTCAAGATGTAATATTCCCTAATGATAGCTGTAATGACTTTCTACACAGATCTAATCTTGTGATGAGGTTTAGCTTGTTACCTAGGGCATTGCTGACGACAGAATTGTCCAATATAGCCCTGTGGTGTCTTGACTTCTATCCCACCCCAGACCATTGTACTTGGACATGTGTGGGCAGGAAGATATTAGAGTTGAAGTGAGCTGTTTGCCAGACTTTCAAGCTCTCAGGGATGAGCCTCGACAAGACTATCAGTGTTAGCTTATGAGATCACTCTGCTTTGCCCACCAGGCTCACACTGTAACACACTGCTCTTTTCTGGTCCCAAGCTAAAGCAATCAGTTAAAATAAATAAGGACTTTGTCTCTCTTGAAAGCCTCTGAAGATAAGTTGTACCTCACTGCCATTCGTTTTGTATATTTTTTGTTATATGTAGAGCAGCAAATAGCTGGCTAGGCACTACTGACTGCATGCATATTCCTATAGGGCTAAACGCTGTCTAGTGCTGAACACCTGTAACTCATACTGAAATCAGTGGGAGTACTAAGTGTTATACCAATAAAATAAAAACCAGCAGGATCTTATTAAAGGGGAAAAGGCAAAATGCCACATTTATTGTGAATACAGAAAGAATCATAGTAAGCAGTTAGTTATAGCTATAACATTCCATTCAATTTCATATTTATTCACACATTCAGTCATACACACACACACAGGTTCTGCAAGGTTGTTATCATAGTTACCAGCCTTAGAGTTGCTCATGCCAAGCCACTGGCCAGGTGGCCTAGACATGAGGAGGGAGCAGGGCCTTGTCAGATGCTCATCTGATGCTCCTGGAAGTTGGTTTGCGGAATGAGACCCCAAAGTTCTCACTTTCTAGAGTCCATTTTTATAGGAATTTCTTCCTGTGCCAGTCTATGGGAATTGCTTCATCATGCTGTTGCTGAATCAACCAGCAGATGGCACATTCCTGACGGCTCCGTGCTGCCAGATGTTATCTTGTTCTTTGGTTCTCCCATTCTTGAGGCTGTTGGGTGGATTCCAGTCTGCCCTCCGGGGGTCCTCTGGTTATTTCCACTTGATGCCTTCTTTGGCCGCTGGACACTGGATTCTTAGGCTGGCACCTCCCTGATCATTCAGTTATTATCCACACCAAGCATCCATCCACATACATCCTCTATCTCTATTTTAATCACAATTGTTAACAAAGCAAGATGAATACAACAAAAGGGCGGGGAGTCTCTGGGTGCTGTTTCTGTTGTTACAGAGTATTGCTTTGAGTCTCTCTCTGTGTGAGTAGTTGTTGTTACAAAGAATTGCTTTGAGAACAGACTCTGTCTTAGGATGTACTAACACAATTAGCAGCTGGCAAGTTTCACACAGAGAGGGAGAGAAACAGTACCAAAACCCAAGAGACCTCTTAATTAGTAATACCCTGGAATTTAAACTATGGGGAATCAAACTCATTTGTGATTTTAATACAGAACTTCTTTAATATGATCCAACATAAGTGCACAGTAAGTACTCAGCAATTCTCAGTATTTAGCCCAGACACAGCAATGCTAACAAACTGAGGTTTACACGAAAAATAATTTCCCCTCCATATTCAGGCTCGATGATTACAGGTATTTCCCTAACAGAGGAGTCTTGGTACTAACCTTCCCCACTGCCACATAAAACAGTTAGGCCCTGGAAAAAGTCCACAGAAGAGGCTCAGGGATACCAGGCTTTGCCTTGAGGGAAATGTGCTTGGGAAAATAGATTCTTCTGAGGCTGGCTCATCCAGAGAACAGCAGTAAAAGGGTCATGGGAACTGTTCCTGGCTGACAGCTCCAACAAGAAGCTCATTCAGGTAGAAGTAACTTCCCTGGGCTGAGGTTTTCCCCAGCAGCACTCTGGTTGGGAGAGACGCTACCAATAACACAATACTGCCAACTCTCACAATATTATTGCAAGTCTTACAATAATTGTTTTTCTTAAAGTCCCAGCTCCTGGAACCAAGTGACCACATCAGAATCTCAGCTTTTTTTTTTTAAAGGAAGTTTCTAGCCCTCACTGATGTGGAAGCTTGTAAATGACTGTGATGGGGTGTATATAACCCCCACCAGACACAAAGGGGTTAAAGGACAATACTGGGTTCAGGTAGCCCCACCCCTCCAGACCTGCAAAGCATGCTTCAGCTGGAGAGAAAGCTTAGGCTATGTCTACACTACGAAAGGACTCCAATTTTACAGAAGTCGATTTTTGGGAACAGATTGTATAAAGTCGAGTGCATGCGTCTACACTAAGCACATTAATTCGGCTGTGTGCGTCCACAGTACCGTGGCAAGCGTCGACATTCCAAGTGGTGCACTGTGGGTAGCTATCCCACAGTTCCCGCAGTCTCTGCTGCTGATTGGAATTCTGGGCTGAGCTCCCAATGCCTGATGGGGCCAAAAATTTGTTGCGGGTGGTTATGGGTAAATGTTGTCTGTCAACCCTCCCTCCCTCCGTGAAAGCAACAGCAGACAATCATTTTGCACCCTTTTCCCTGGATGGTGGTAGAGTGTGCATTTGGATGTTTAAAGGGTTGCTGGCACAGTTTGCTGACTCGCTCAGACCTCAGTGAAACCAATATTCCCACTGTTATTGCTGCTTGCTGTGTGCTCCACAATCTCTGTGAGAGTAACGGGGAGACGTTTATGGCTGGATGGGAGGTTGAGGCAAATCGCCTGGCCACTGAATATGCGCAGCCAGACACCAGGGCAGTTAGAAGAGCACAGCAGGAAGCGCTGCGCATCAGAGAAGCTTTGAAAACCAGTTTCATGACTGGCCAGGGTACTGTGTGACACTTCTCTTTGTTTCTCCTTGATGAAAACCCGCCCCCTTGGTTGCCTCTAAATTCACTGTAAGCCATCCGCCCTCCCCCCTTCAATCACAGCTTGCTTACAAAGGAAATAAAGTCACTATCATTTAAAAAACATGTATTCTTTATTAATTGATTATAAAAATAGGGAGATAACTCACAAGGTAGCCTGGGTGGGGTGTGGGAGGAGGGAAGGAAAAGGCCACTTCAAAACTTGTTGAATGACAACCTTCTGTTGCTTGGGCTGTCCACTGGGGTGGAGTGGTTGGGTGCATGGAGCCTCCCCCCCGTGTTCTTGGGCGTCTGGATGAGGAGGCTATGGAACTTGGGGAGGAGGAAGGGTGGTTAAACAGGGGCTGCAGCGGCAGTCTGTGAGCCTGCAGACGTTCATGAACCTCCACCAGACACTGGAGCAGGTCTGTTTGATCCCGCAGTAGCCCCAGCGTTGCATCATGCCTCCTCTGATCTTCCTGCCGCCACCTCTCCTCACATTCATCAGCCACTTTTCTGTACTCTGCTATTGTGTCCCTCCACATATTCTGCTGAGCTCTGTCAATGCCGGATGACTGCATGAGCTCACAGAACATTTCATCGCGCGTGTGTTTTTTTCGTCGCCTTATCTGAGATAGCCTTTGGGATGGAGGAGAGAGTCTTGAAACATTTGCAGCTGCTGGAGGAAAAAATGGGAGTGAAGTATTTTAAAAAGATACATTTTACAGAACAATGGCTATACGCTTTCACGGTGAACAACACTATTCACATTACATAGCACATGTGATTTTGGTACAAGGTTGCATTTTGCATCTTATATTGAGTGCCTGTGGCTTTGGTGTTAGAGATCACACATGCAGTGCTGGGCAACAGAATTCGGCTTGCAGGCGGCCATGGTAAGCCATAGTCTTTTAGCTTCTGCAACCTTCATAAAAGCAGTGCCCTCCTCTCCCATACCAAGCAAAGCACGTTGAGTTGGCCATCTAGTGCTGCGGTTTTCCTGTTAACGTGCAGCAGCAGAAACCAAACTAACTGCCCTCCATCCAAATCTCTGGGATGATTGCTTTACCCCTCACCCCACCATGTGGCTGGTATCAGGGAAGATCCCTGCTAGCCAAATGCGAACAGCTCAGTGCCAATGCGCCCCCCCTCCCACCGCGTGGCTAACTGCGGGGAGGATTTCTTTTCAGCCACAGGCAAACAGCCCAGTAGGAAAGGCCACCTCTGAATGTCCCCTTAATTAAATTCCCTTATTTCAACCAAGTTACCATGAACAATTTCAGTCTCCTGAGGATAACACAGAGAGATAAAGAATGGATGTTGCTTGAATGCCAGCAAACACCGGTACCATACGCTGCCAGGCTTTGTCATGCATTGATACCAGATTATTTGCAACCAGCATAGCGTGGTAAAGTGTCCTACCATGGAGGACGGAATGAGGCTGCTCTCCCAGAAACCTTCTGCAAAGGCTTTTAGAGTACCTCCAGGAGAGCTTCATGGAGAGTTCCCTGGAGGATTTCCGCTCCATCCCCAGACACGTTAACAGACTTTTCCAGTAGCTGTACTGGCCACGAATGCATCCCAAGTCCTCAGGGCTACTTAATCATTAAAAAACGCTTGCTTTTATAATATGTATTATATTTAAAAAGGTACACTCACCAGAGGTCCCTTCTCCGGCTTAGTTGGGTTGGGAGGGTATTTCAGTCAGGGTGATAAAAAGATCCTGGCTGTCAGGGAGAACAGTGTGCTGTGTGCTTTCCTCAAGCTCGTCCTCCTCCTCATCTTCCCTGTCCGCAAAATCCTCAGGCATGGCGGAGAGTACCCCATCATCGGAGTCCACGGACAGGGGTGGGGTAGTGGCGGCAGCCCCCCCCTAGAATTCCATGCAGCTCAGCGTAGAAGCGGCATGTCTGGGGCTCTGTCCCAGAGTGTCCGTTTGATTCTTTGATTTTCTGGTACGCATGTCTGAGCTCCTTAAGTTTCACGCAGCACTGTGTTGCGTCCCTGCTATACCCTCTGTCCCTCATGGCCTCAGAGATTTTTTGAAATGTTTGGGCATTTCGTCTTTTGGAACGTAGTTCTGATAGCACGGATTCCTCTCCCCATACAGCGATCAGATCCAGTACCTCCCATTCGGTCCCTGCTGGAGCTCTTTTTCGATTCTGGGACTGTATGGTCACCTGTGCTGATGAGTTCACCTGGCCAAACAGGAAATGAGATTCAAAAGTTCCCAGGGCTTTTCCTGTACACCTGGCCAGTACATCCGAGTTCAGAGTGCTGTCCAGAGCGGTCACAATGGTGCACTGTGAGAGAGCTCTCTGAGGCCAATATCTTTGAATTGCTTCCACACTAACCCTAATTCGAAAAGGTGATGTTGATTTCAGCACTAATCCCCTCGTTGGGGAGGAGTACAGAAATTGGTTTTAAGAGCCCTTTATGTTGAAAAAAATGGCTTCATTGTGCAGACGGGTGCAGGGTTAATTCGATTTAACGCTGCTAAATCCGACATCTACTCGTAGTGTAGACCAGGCCTTAAAAGGGAGCAACTCAGCTCAGCAGCAGGAGGTTGGCAGGAAGACAGATCTACTCTTATCTTAGGGCTCCTGAGCAAGGGCTCCAAAGAAGCATCTAGGTGAGGAATAAGACTGCCTGCTGAGCCCCGCTGGGGTGGAAGATGTAGCTGTTCTTCCTTTTATCGTATATTGGACTTGAAAATGTGGGGGGAGATGGATGGTAGGAAGTGACACAGGCAGGCAATATCGTGGGCACTTCAGGATGCCAGACACTGTGGGCTCTCATAGGGCCTGGGGCAGAGCCCAGTGGAGTGGGAGGGCCTGGGCTTGCCTACCTGGTGCCCTTGCTGCAGGAGGGGCATAAGCCACATTTCCACCCCGCTCCCCTTCCAGTAAGGGGAGGGCAAGGATATTGAAAACCCTGAGGTGAAGCTAAGCCCCATACAAGGGTTAGGAATTGGACTGAAAGGCCTTCCCACTGGGAGGTGAAGCTGGAAACTGGGTGTGCAACCCATTAGGCCACCTGACCCTCCAAGGACTCTCTTACAATGATCTTAGTGTACCCTAAAAGCTCAAAACCAGAAGGTAAATAAAAGAACCCTAAATTAATTATGTTAAGAAATCTCATGATTTTAAAGCCACTCACATGATTTTGGGGTCCTGACTCATAATGTTTGAATGCTTGGGATTGGCAGTGTTGGTAACATGTCTCCAAAGGGAGGATGCGACGGAGCCCTTCAGGAATGAAACTCCTTTCATGAACCAGGACATGAGAGCTCCTGCAGACAAGGTACATTTAAAACTGTTGTTATGAAACAAAGGAAACTAGTCTCGGTCCTTCCTGCTCCTCTTGTCAGAGCTGTGTGAAAGGGTTATGACCAAGGTAGACTATAGTATCTAGCTGCTGTCACAGCCCAAACATAAGGCACGCACAGAGAGAGGTCAGGGAAAGAACTACAGTTGCTTAAAGGATGGAGAACTCATCTGAAAGAGCTCCCTGCCACTCAAGCAGCTCCACAACTCAGGACCACAGCCCAAATATATTTGCTCTCTACATATTATGCACCTTACCATCCTTCCTCAGGAGAGATTAGCCTGATTTTACTACTTTCTGGCATTTACCTACCGCAAGGAAGCTATGGGATTGGACCAACTTTTTCATCCACCCATTCATCCAGGATGATATGATGAATTCACTTGCATACAAACTCACAGAATATAGCATTTTAAAACTCTCATAATTAAAAGGAAGATGGCTGTTGAGTGTGTGTTAGTTTAATAAATTTATTTTAATTTTTTAAAATGGCTTTTGTTTAACTGACAGGAATCAGAAAGTACTTTATAGAAAACTGGATAATCATTATTCTTAATTTATGCCCCCCAACAAATTATAACAAAATAATTGAAATGATAATGAATCTCATAAAACTCACCAGAGTGATTACTGAAAGAATTTTTAACATTTTAAACATGAAATATCAATGTCTAGCTAAATCTGGTGGTATATTACTATGCGCACCAGTTAAAGTTTAGGGTATTATACACTTCTGGCATGTTGTATTGTACATATTTCCATTAAGCATAATCTGTCTTCATAGGAGGCGGAAGAGAAATTTATTGAATTAAAATAATCAATTATCAGATCCTCAGGAGACAGATTTGTCAAACAGGAAAAGTCAAAATAATATGGTGGCAAGATATATTAGCAGTACACTATATAAGTAGGACAAAGTGTTTTGGATGAGGTGTTAATATATTATGATATCAAGCCCAATCCCGCAATCCTTAAATGAGCAAAACCCCTTCTGAAGTTGAGAGGAATTTTGCCCAGTTAAGGACTGTAAGTTTGGACCCATAAATATATAAAAATCTCACTTTCAAATACATTTATATTTACTGATATTGGTTACCTGCTATTGATTGCCCTTGCCTAGCTTTTATTGACTTCTTTGTGACACCAGCAGGCCAGAAAGAGCATAGACCCAGGAGGCCCTGGCGTGCTGTGATGTGGTTAAAAAAGTAAAATGGTGTTGGCTGTATTTTCAGTGTGTATATCAAATGCATGGTTCTGGCAGAGTCACTGCTGCATACCTTAATTTATTAACAAGCTGGAATTAACTACCCGGCAGCACTCCAGGCCTTCCTGGGTCTATGCTCTTGCTGGTGATGTGAGGTGTAAGACAACTGCCTTCCTCCATGCTGGCTGTGGCTTGGTGAATAAAAAATAGGATGACCAGGTGTCCCGATTTTATAGGGACAGTCCCGATTTTTGGGTCTTTTTCTTATATAGGCTCCTATTATCCTCCATCCCCGTCCCAATTTTTCACATTTGCTGTCTGGTCACCCTAATAAAAAACAGCAGGGGCTGGGGATTGCCCTTCATTGTAAAGCATTTGGCCTGAATGTTAGGGATGGCTCATTCTACTGCCCAATCATAATTCACTTAAGATCTGTCTACACAGCACACTAAGCCTGGGTCTGTGGGACTTGGGCTTGTGGACTCAGTGTTTCCAAGCTGGGGCTTGAGCATCTACCTGGGTTTACAATTGCTGGACCTGCATCTCACAGCCATGCTAATGCGTCCATATGGCACTACACAGATCTTTCTGATTTGGGTTTGTGGCTTAAGTTGCATTGACCCTGCAAAATGACAGGACTTGGGCTCTGACCCCCAACTATCTAATTGGGTCCTAGGACCCAGGTCCTGAGTGCTTGGTGATCAGCATAAGACTGATTTGTATGTGGATGGGAGGCTTGGGCTCAAACCTGAGACAGAGCCCTGGGCTTAATGTGCAATGTAGGCAGACCCTATGACTTCTGTATCTATCAGAACAATGCAGGTGGAGGGGAAACCCATGATACGTGCCTGGCTCTCTTCCACCTTCCCTTAAGTTATGTCACTAACATGTCAGAATGCAGACATGTTGTTGTACTTCTATTATTGCATAATGTTTGGCCTTCATTTGAATTCTGTGCACTTTAATTGTCTATGAATAAGAATGTGGCTCAAAGGAGTAAAGAATGAGGGAAAAAATGAAAGGGGTGGAATATTGTACTTGAAGATACTGAAACTTTTTTCCTGGTTTCAGCTGGATTAGACTGTGCCACAGAATGAAAGTCGACTAAAACACATTAAGTGAAGATTATAGAAATAACCCAGCTTTAGGACTCACTCACTATTTGCTCTCATTGAACAAATGTTTCCCCAAGACAGCTCTGGACAGATTTTTAATGAGATTGTAATAATTTAAAGGGCTGTCAAATGATACATCCGGGTATCGTCAGACAGCCATGAATTTGTCTATCAATTTATTAATCTTATTTCTCATAAAATGAGAGCTTCTTAGGTAAAATCATTCCCCCCATTTTTGCATTATTTATGTTAAGAATAAAATAGTGCCAGGAGAATGTAAAGACATTTTAATAAAGGAAGTGTCATAGAAAAGAGTAATAGATATGGGATGATACTCCCTATAAGCAGATCACTTTTGTTTATAGACTCTTTTCATGGGAAACATAGAGCCAGAGTCACTGGTAGGATCCAGCTGCTTTGTACTGCTCTGGTGATGCAAAGATGCAGTAAATTCAGGTTAACCAAGCAGTTAAGCTGGGTTTACAGCTGCTTTGCATCACCAGAATGATGCAAACCAACCAGACCCTATCAGTGAATCTGGCCCATAAACTTCAAAGAAATGGAAGGATGTAGGATGATGGTACAGCAGTAGAACCATTTGGGTGCAGAACTGACATACATCTGTGGATGCAAGTGGGAAACAGCACAGTTGTATATCCAAATGGATAACGGAGTGTACAATATTTTACACATGCGTGTACCTGCTTGTGCCAATATGTACATAGTTTGTATGTGCAATTAAGATGTCAGTCTTTGAAAAATTGGCCCTGTCACTGAAGATTTTTTAACCACTTCATAAATAAAATCTAGAAAATAACACTTGTATTTCATAATCCTGCAAAGAAATGGGCAGGAAGAGAGCCTTGAATAACCACATTACTTATTTTTTAGGGCTAGAAGGGAAATGTTTTTTTGTCCTGAAAGAATTTTCAAAATTTCCAAAATCTCAATAAAACAACATGAACTTACAAACAAACAAACAAACAAACAAAACAAAGATTTGGGTTAATTAAAACATTTTGTCTAAATAATTTTGAAGCATTTTCTTTTGATTTCCTGATTTTTTTCCCTTTTTAAAAGCTTTTTAAAAAGTTTTACTTAAACTTCAAAACAAAAAGTCATTTCAACTTGAAAAAACTGAGACTTTCTATTTTGAAAATGTTGAAAGAGGTCGTTTTAGACAATTTAAAAAATATTTTTCCAAATTTTTTTTTTTTTGGAAGTTGGGAGATTTGTCAAATCTGACCCTGTTTTGCAAACTGTTTTGGTTTGGAGAAATTGGCATTCTTTGTTGAAATAATGGATTTTTGAAAAAGTCATGACCAGCTCAATTTATATTGTTCCTATTTACAATCATAAACAGAGTAACGTTTATTATGTATGTTTGAAAAAAATGGAAATTATCATGTTATCCCTATTTATGCACTCATGGCTTATGCATCAAGCTAGGGCTCATTTTCTACACTGAGTGTAAAATGTTTTTTGTGAGAAAACATGGGTCTAGTTTTGTATCAAAAGTCTATAGCTATTAGTTGCAGAATCGATTTAGAGAAGAGGTATAGGCAATATTGCAAAATATAGCACTAGTAAATCTCTTTGCATACTCGTAATGTATAGCAAGTTGTATAAACCTTAAATAAATACTTGAAAACTTACTCTACTAGAGATGGATGAGATACTCATGTTAAAGCCTTTCATAATGAATTAAAGTTGAGAACAGAGGTATAATGTAACAGATTAATACTATTACTTTATTAATGAAAAGGTCCTGTATATGTTATTACTGATGATAAGCAATGTAGGATAGTGGGGGCCAAAATCAGTTTTTTCAAAATTTCCTGCAAAAAATATGTTGTGACTGTCGTGTCTCAGTCTCTCTTCACCCCCACCCCCTTTAACTGAAAACTCAACATTTTCATTTGAAAATTCCTACCAAAACCTTTTTGGTTTTCAGTTTATTTGACAAAGCCTGGGAAACTTAGGTAAAGGGAAAAAAGTTCTACAAACACTTTCTTTTTAGTTGAAAAGCCAAGTTTTGTCAAACAAAAGGTTTTGATAAAAATTTTTTGAGCAGCTTTCATTATCCTTGGTTTTGCAGATTTGACAACTGAGATGTTAGCTTGCATAGGTTCATGCAGCAGTTCCTTCTATGGCCAGGGGCAATGCTTTCTGTTGTCAGAGACCTAATGCCACAAAATTTACAAGGGTTACCTAGCAGCCACTTTGTGGCTTCTATTGAAAGCTGCTTCTGGGGTGGAAAAACGTTGGTAAGATTTTGCATGATTCATGTGTTCGAGAAAGTCTGACCACTCCAAAGTACAGTATTCACTATGTATTACATGCCTTAATGCAGAGTAGAAGCTTTGAGACAAACTCTTTCCTCAGTTAATTCAGTGCAAACTCCAAGTCATTAGCATTGCATTGGTGTGTAAATAAGGACAGAATGTGACCCTTTTTGATTATACTAGTGGGGTGGTACCTTGGTTTTCTGATTAGTAATTGAACTGTTTCTGCATGGTTTGGTGTGTTTCTAGATATCTGTAGGCTTTGTTTTGCAATTGGTCTTTAGACTGCTGAGTCTGGGATCAAAAGTTCCTCGCTTTTGCAGTTAATTCAGCAGAAATAGGACAACCCCATCTATTTTAAAATTTCACTAACCTTGCCTATCACTTCTATTGAATTTAAACTAGCATAACTCATAAACCTTAATTTTGTTGTTGTTTATGTGAAGTGTCATTCTACTTAATCCCATTGCTAAAGGTGTGTTAAAAAAGCTCTTAATGCTCATCAGAACCCAAATCTAAAATGGCTTCTTTAAAATTGCTTCCTGTCAAGGAATGATTTATTATTTTAATTTTCACTACAGCAGTTAAGGTATCAGAAAAGATTATTTTGAATGACCTGTGTTTTTTTTCTTTTGACATAACCTCATTACAGCTTCAAGGTATTTACTGTGCCACGCTATCAACAGTATTTGCACCTTTTTATCGGATCTAAATCTCTCCAGAGATATCTAACTTAAACCTGCTGCTGTTGGTTGATTTTATATAATTTTGAAAGCCTAAAACCTCCAGTGGGAAATTGTCAGCCTGGAAATAAGATGCATTCAGGTGAAAGAGGAAATAATGGAAAAGCTGGCATTTAAATATACTATAGTGTTGCTCCTTTTCATAAACTGGGAAATAAGAAGTTGTTCTCAAATGAATTCAGAGAAAGTCATTAAACTAGGTTGGAAAAACTGGACATAAATAAGTGTATATACTGTTAAAAGAAAAGGAGTACTTTTGGCACCTTACAGACTAACACATTTATTTGAGCATAAGCTTTCGTGAGCTACAGCTCACTTCATCGAATGCATTCAGTGGAAAATACAGTGGGGAGATTTTATATACACAGAGAACATGAAACAATGGATGTTACCATACACACTGTAACGAGAGTGATCAGGTAAGGTGAGCTATTACCAGCAGGAGAGAAAAAAAACCTTTTGTAGTGATAATCAAGGTGGGCCATTTCCAGCAGTTGATGAGAACATGTGAGGAACAGTGGGGGGCAGGGGAAATAAACATGGGGAAATAGTTTTACTTTGTGTAATGACACATCCACTCCCAGTCTTTATTCAAGCCGAAGTTAATGGTGTCCAGTTTCCAAATTCATTTCAATTCAGCAGTCCTCGTTGGAGTCTGTTTTTGAAGTTTTTTTGTTGAAGAATTGCGACTTTTATGTCTGTAATCAAGTGACCAGAGAGATTGAAGTGTTCTCCGACTGGTTTTTGAATGTTATAATTCTTCACATCTGATTTGTGTCCATTTATTCTTTTACATAGAGACTGTCCGGTTTGACCAATGTACATGGCAGAGGGGCATTGCTGGCACATGATGGCATATATCACATTGGTAGATGTGCAGGAGAACGAGCCTCTGATTGTGTGGCTGATGTGATTAGGCCCTATGATGGTGTCCCCTGAATAGATATGTGGACACAGTTGGCAACGGGCTTTGTTGCAAGGATAGGTTCCTGGGTTAGTGTTTTTGTTGTGTGGTGTATGGTTGCTGGTGAGTGTTTGCTTCAGGTTGGGGGGCTGTCTGTAAGCAAGGACTGGCCTGTCTCCCAAGATCTGTGAGAGTGATGGGTCGTCCTTCAGGATAGGTTGTAAATCCTTGATGATGCGGTTGGAGAGGTTTTAGCTGGGCGCTGAAGGTGATGGTTAGTGGTGTTCTGTTATTTTCTTTGTTGGGCCTGTCCTGTAGTAGGTAACTTCTGGGAACTCTTCTGGCTCTGTCAATCTGTTTCTTCACTTCAGCAGGTGGGTAAGAACACTTGATAGAGATCTTGTAGGTGTTTGTCTCTGTCTGAGGGGTTGGAGCAAATGCGTTTGTATCTTGGAGCTTGGCTGTAGACAATGGATCGTGTGGTGTGGTCTGGATGAAAGCCGGAGGCATGTAGGTAAGTATAGCGGTCAGTAGGTTTCCGGTATAGGGTGGTGTTTATGTGACCATCGCTTATTAGCACTGTAGTGTCCAGGAAGTGGATCTCTTGTGTGGACTGGTCCAGGCTGAGGTGGATGGTGGGATGGAAATTGTTGAAATCCTGGTGGAATTCCTCAAGGGCCTCCTTCCCATGGGTCCAGATGATGAAGATGTCATCAATGTAGTGTAAGTAGAGTAGGGGCGTTCGGGGACGAGAGGTGAGGAAGCATTGTTCTAAGTCAGCCATAAAAATGTTGGCATACTGTGGGGCTATGCGGGTACCCATAGCAGTGCCGCTGATTTGAAGGTATATATTGTCCCCAAATGTGAAATAGTTATGGGTGAGGACAAAGTCACAAAGTTCAGCCACCAGGTTTGCTGTGACATTATCGGGGATCCTGTTCCTGATGGCTTGTAGTCTCTTTGTGTGGAATGTTGGTGAAGAGTGCTTCTACATCTATAGTGGCCAGGATGGTGTTTTCAGGAAGATCACCTATGGATTGTAGTTTCCTCAGGAAGTCAGTGGTGTCTTGAAGATAGCTAGGAGTGCTGGTAGTATAGGGCCTGAGGAGGGAGTCTACATAGCCAGACAATCCTGCTGTCAGGGTGCCAATGCCTGAGATGATGGGGCATCCAGGATTTCCAGGTTTAGAATCATAGAATATCAGGATTGGAAGGGACCTCAGGAGGTCATCTAGTCCAACCCCCTGCTCAAAGCAGGGCCAATCCCCAATTTTTGCCCCAGATCTTGGGTAGCAGATAGAATACCCCTGGTTGGAGTTCTAGGGGTGTGTCTGTGCAGATTTGTTCTTGTGCTTTTTCAGGGAGATTCTTGAGCAGATAGTGTAGTTTCTTTTGGTAACCCTCAGTGGGATCAGAGGGTAATGGCTTGTAGAATGTGGTGCTGGAGAGCTGCCTAGCAGCCTCTTGTTCATATTCCGACCTATTCAGGATGACGACAGCACCTCCTTTGTCAGCCTTTTTGATTATGATGTCAGAGTTGCTTCTGAGGCTGTGGATGGCATTGTGTTCTGCATGGCTGAGGTTATGGGGCAAGTGATGCTGCTTTTCCACAAATTGAGCCCGTGTACATCGGTGGAAGCACTCTATGTAGAAGTCCAGTGTGTTGTTTTGACCTTCAGGAGGAGTCCACCCAGAATCCTTCTTTTTGTAGTGTTGGTAGGAAGGTCTCTGTGGGTTAATATGCTGTTCAGAGGTGTGTTGGAAATATTCCTTGAGTCGGAGACATCAAAAATAGGATTCTAGGTCACCACAGAATTGTATCATGTTCTTGGGGGTGGAGGGAGAGAAGGAGAGGCCCTGAGATATGACCTATTCCTCTTGTGGGCAAAGAGTATAGCTGGATAGATTAACAATTGCTGGGTGAGTTAAGGGAACCACTGTTGTGGCCCCTTGTGGCATCATCTGGACCCATGGAAAACAATCCCTTGAGGAATTCCACCATGATTTCAACAATTTCCATCCCACCATCCACCTCAGCCTGGACCAGTCCACACAAGAGATCCACTTCCTGGACACTACGGTGCTAATAAGCAACGGTCACATAAACACCACCCTATACCGGAAACCTACTGACCGCTATACTTACCTACATGTCTCCAGCTTACATCCAGACCACACCACACGATCCATTGTCTACAGCCAAGCTCAACGATACAACCGCATTTGCTCCAACCCCTCACAGAATCATAGAATATCAAGGTTGGAAGGGACCTCAGGAGGTCATCTAGTCCAACCCCCTGCTCAAAGCAGGACCAATCCCCAACTAAATCATCCCAGCCAGGGCTTTGTCAAGCCTAACCTTAAAAATATCTAAGGAAGGAGATTCCACCACCTCCCTAGGTAACGCATTCCAGTGTTTCACCACCCTCCGAGTGAAAAAGTTTTTCCTAATATGCAACCTAAACCTCCCCCACTGCAACTTGAGACCATTACTCCTTGTTCTGTCATCAGCTACCACTGAGAACAGTCTAGATCCATCCTCTTTGGAATCCCCTTTCAGGTAGTTGAAAGCAGCTATGAAATCCCCCCTCATTCTTCTCTTCCATAGACTAAACAATCCCAGTTCCCTCAGCCTCTCCTCATAAGTCATGTGTTCCAGTCCCCTAATCATTTTTGTTGCCCTCCGCTGGACTCTTTCCAATTTTTCCACATCCTTCTTGTAGTGTGGGGCCCCAAACTGGATACAATACTCCAGATGAGGCCTCACCAATGTCGAATAGAGGGGAACAATCACGTCCCTCAATCTGCTGGCAATGCCCCTACATATACATCCCAAAATGCCATTGGCCTTCTTGGCAACAAGGGCACACTGTTGACTCATATCCAGCTTCTCGTCCACTGTAACCCCTAGGTCCTTTTCTGCAGAACTGCTGTCGAGCCATTCGGTCCCTAGTCTGTAGTGGTGCATGGGATTCTTCCGTCCTAAGTGCAGGACTCTGCACTTGTCCTTGTTGAACCTCATCAGATTTCTTTTGACCCAATCCTCTAATTTGTCTAGGGCCCTCTGTATCCTATCCCTACCCTCCAGCATATCTATAGAAACAAACACCTACAAGATCTCTATCAAGTGTTTTTACAACTACAGTACCCACCTGCTGAAGTGAAGAAACAGATTGACAGAGCCAGAAGAGTACCCAGAAGTTACCTACTACAGGACAGGCCCAACAAAGAAAATAACAGAATGCCACTAGCCATGACCTTCAGCCCCCAACTAAAATCTCTCCAGTGCATCATCAAGGATCTACAACCTATCCTGAAGGACGAACCATCACTCTCACAGATCTTGGGAGACAGGCCAGTCCTTGCTTACAGACAGCCCCCCAACCTGAAGCAAACACTCACCAGCAACCATACACCACACAACAAAAACACTAACCCAGGAACCTATCTTTGCAACAAAGCCCGTTGCCAACTGTGTCCACATATCTATTCAGGGGACACCATCATAGGCCTAATCACATCAGCCACACTATCAGAGGCTCGTTCTCCTGCACATCTACCAATGTGATATATGCCATCATGTGCCAGCAATGCCCCTCTGCCATGTACATTGGCCAAACCGGACAGTCTCTACGTAAAAGAATAAATGGACACAAATCAGATGTGAAGAATTATAACATTCAAAAACCAGTCGGAGAACACTTCAATCTCTCTGGTCACTCGATTACAGACATAAAAGTCGCAATTCTTCAACAAAAAAACTTCAAAAACAGACTCCAACGAGAGACTGCTGAATTGAAATGAATTTGGAAACTGGACACCATTAACTTCGGCTTGAATAAAGACTGGGAGTGGATGTGTCATTACACAAAGTAAAACTATTTCCCCATGTTTATTTCCCCCGCCCCCCACTGTTCCTCACATGTTCTCATCAACTGCTGGAAATCGCCCACCTTGATTATCACTACAAAAGGTTTTTTTTTCTCTTCTGCTGGTAATAGCTCACCTTACCTGATCACTCTCGTTACAGTGTGTGTGGTAACACCCATTGTTTCATGTTCTCTGCATATATAAAATCTCCCCACTGTATTTTCCACTGCATGCATTCGATGAAGTGAGCTGTAGCTCACGAAAGCTTATGCTCAAATAAATTTGTTAGTCTCAGAGGTGCCACAAGTCCTCCTTTTCTTTCTGCGGATACAGACTAACACGGCCGCTACTCTGAAACCTTAAAAACTGATTGTCTTAAAGTTAGTATACAACCAGACTGAAATGAGAACATTTTAGTTTGGTCTCAGAGGGCTCGTGCGTGTAATACTTTAAGAAGAAAGCACAGAAGTTTGAGAGGAACTAGAGAACAATGAAGTTTTTCTGCATGATGTCTACTGTTGTGACCTGAGCATTATTACTGCTGTCTCCTGGCTTAAAGTCACTCCTCCCAAAGCCATGCTTTCCTATAGGGCAGAATGACATGCTGCTACTATACATACAGTTAGGTCAGGCTTTCTACTGTCCTGCTAGTTGTACTACAGAAGAAAATTACATGGCTTGCATCTGGTACTCAGTTAGTGAATAATGTTGTGACATTTTAATGGAGTGTGAGTTTTTTCAATCAGTAACTGAAGTGATTCAGAAAGAAATGAGCAGTCAAGAATTATTTATTCTTTAAAACAACAATGATTTGGGAAAACAAAAAATTCTATAAAAGTATCAGCTATGATTCCTAGGAACCATTTATTTACTAAGTGATGAGCAAATTGCTTTTTAAAAATGCTCCAAATTTGCTCGACTTAAGGTAATTAATTAAAATTGATGTAGAAATTACAGGTTGGGCAAAAGAGGGCAGAAATAAACCCCCATAGTGTAAAATATTAGACCAACTGATCTTGAAGCTCATCAAAAACATACAAAAAGTTCACAATCTTTTTATGAGTACATAAGGAATATTGTTTTGAAAATGTCATGGTTTTTGTGACAATAGCGTTTTACTTTTATCATTAGCAGAATTTATTGTATATGTGTATAACTCAGGTTTGTTCATTTCTGAACTTGCAGCAATCCCAGAGTTTATGTGGCTGAGTCCAATTCTTCAGTAACCAAGAAGGAATAATCAGTGGAGGAAGGATTATTTTTGTTTTTAACTGCAAGCCTGTTGCATAAACAGGGTATTGACACAAGGCTTATCACCAGAGTTTGAATTTCTGGCATATAAACCACGGCATCTCTGATAAAAAATACAAGGAATGCAGGTAATAAAAAATAATTGAAGGAGCAAAACATGAAAACTAAATGTCAAATAACTTTCTCTCTTACGTTGAGATTTCCTATGCTATTAGTAAATATATAGCTGAGACAAAATCCGCTCTCTTTATGAATAAAAAAGGGCAGTAAGAGGTGAAGGGCAAATGCACTGATATTAAGTAGCTATGTAGCATTATTTATCACTGCATGTTAAGAAAGGGAACAGTCACCTGCACCATATTCTAAAATAATAGTGTAACCCACACACCTCCTGGGTGTGGTGTTCTGTCCCATCTAGTGGCACTGAGACCACTTAGATAGAGATCAATGAGTCTGCACTACAGGCTTAGCTAAGGGTCATGTGGCTTTTAGCTCATGCAGTAGAGGCTCATGCATTTAGCTCCAGAGGTTTCCAGTTTCAATCCCACCTGCCAATGACCGGGGTCTGTCAGTGTTAAAATAGCACAAAGAAGGGGAATTTAAATGGACTCTCTAATGCCAATAGTAGCTTAACGGTTGTTAAAAGAACCTTTAAAAACTGATAAAGCACAAAGGCCGGACAGTTGTGGTAGCCTGCAGAATTGTTGCTGAAAAGGGTGATTCTAAGGACTGTGGACTGTCAAGCCTCTGTGAGGAGTGGCTGGACTCTTATTGGAGGAGTCCCCTGGAAGGAGGGGGAAACAAGATAGTGACACAGCTGGAAGGCTGTGCCATGAAGCAGACGCCAAGCAGAAAGAAGCCATAACGGGTCTGCAGGCAGAGGCGAGGACGGGAGAGCCACCATCACCTGAGGGTGCACCTGCTGGGACGGAACTAATTCCTGAAATGGCCAGCAGGAGGCACCAGGATGGTGAGTGACACTGTGACAGGCCCATATATGATTGGGTTTAGGGATATTTTTAGGTCTGTATTTATAGCTGTGAAATCACACAAGAATGGAAAGGCTACAGGTATTGACAATATCCCAGCTGAACTGATGAAATTTGGAAGAGAAATAGTAATAGATGTATTCACCAAGATCTGCAACAAGATCTGGCAGACAGGTGAGTGGCCCTCCACATGGACACAATCACTAATCATCACTCTGCCAAAGAAAGGCAAACTGCAATTGTGTCAGAGTTACCGGACCATAAACTTAATTAGCCGTCCCAGCAAAGTGATGTTGAAAGTCACACCGAACAGATTGAAGCCACAAGCGGAGAATATCATCACTGAAGAACAGGCTGGCTTTTGTGATGGAAGAAGTACCACAGAACAGATTTTCAATCTTCGTGTTCTATGTGAGAAGTACTTACAACACCAGCAGGACATCTGCCACGTCTTTGTTGACTTCAAGAAGGTGTTTGACAGAATGTGGCACGAAGCTCTCTGGGCAACCATAAAGAAGTACAATGTTGGTCGGAAGCTTATTCTAACCATTAAACAACTGTATGACAAGGCCAGCAGTGAAGTTCTCGGCAACGGTACAATAGGAGAGTGGTTTTGCACCACTGTTGGAGTCCGGCGCGGCTGCCTTCTTTTGTCCACACTGTTCAACATCTACTTGGAGCACATAGTGACTGATGCCCTAGAAGATCACATATGCACAGTCAGCACCGGGGGGCAAACAATCTCAAATCTTCAGTTCGCTGATGACATTGACGGCCTGGCAGGTAGCAAAGATGAACTTGCCAATCTTGTGAAATGATTGGATGAAACCTCTGCAAAATATGGCATGGAAATCCAGTGCAGAGAAAACCAAGCTGATGACAAACAAACATGATGGGATCAGCTCACATATCACTGTCAGTGGCAAGAGCTGGAGACAGTGAAACAGTTCAAGTATTTGGGGGCAGTCATCTCTGATGAAGGAGCAAAGGCAGAAATTCTGGCAAGAATTGCACAAACAACAGCAACAGTGCCAAAGCTAAAGCCAATTTGGAGGAACAAGAACATCTGCCTGGAATCTAAACTGAAACTGCTGCACGCACTGGTCATCTCCATTTTTCTGTATCCGTGCGAGACGTGGACCCTTACGGCAGAACTTGAACAGAAAATACAGGTAGTAGAGATGAGATGCTTCCATAAAATCCTGGGCATCTCCTACTTCGACTACGTCACTAATGAAGAGGTCTGCAACATCACCCAACGTGCTGGGTCATAGGAAGACCTCCTGACAACCATGAAGAAGTGCAAGCTGAAGTGGTATGGTCATGTAAGAAAATAATCTGGTCTATCCAAGATCATCGTCCAAGGGACAGTACAGGGGAAGAGAAGAAGAGGTAGACAGAAGAAAAGATGGACTGACAACATAAAAGAGTGGACAGGAATGGACTTCACGGAGACTCAAGCACTGACACACAATTGTCAAGGGTGGAGACAATTGGTCGATTGCTCATTAATGATGGTGCTCCAATGACCAATTTGGTTATGGGAATGATGATGAACTACAGTGTGGTAGTTGATAATTCCATTATGAATTACATTATATCATGTAACTCACACTATTGGGATTAGCCCAGTAGTGTTTCTTATATCTTTATTGTATTTACAGTATGGTGCAAGAAGCTGAGGGTTTGTGGTCCATATTGGAAACTGAATAAGTTACAGTGGTTTGAAGTCTTGTTTCTGATTTAATACGCTAGATTCAGTGTTGGTGTTCAGCGATTTTTCAATCAAAAGATATTCAATCATAGTAATTCAGCTATTTCCTTGTAACAGAGATACAACTACACTAGATTGCTTCAGTATATATGGCTGAAATATTAAAAACATTCTTTATTTTTTTCTGAGTAGATTTAGAAGCATCCAAGCATTTATAAAATAAAAAAGAAATCTTGACTTTAATGTGAATTTTGCCTGAGTTAAAAATAGCAGGATTAGGTCTCAGGATAGTATTTCTGCAGGATTTATATGAACTTTACTCTTTTTACTTATGCATAAATCAAGGAAAGAAATCCTCAGCTGGTGTAAATTCATATTTCTCCATTAATTTGCATGCAGATTTACACCAGCTGAGCATGTGGCCAAAGGGGTATTTTGTAAATCCAGTTCAAAGATAAAGATAAGGTGATACTCCAGTATTTAGGATATAAACTGGTTGGCTGCAGGAAACAGGAAATAATTCCTTTCCTTCTCCCCTCCTAACCCCCTGAATGCACACACAGATATGGCATTGCACAATGGGCTAGGCAACATTAAAGCAGATTTTCACCTTCCTTTTGAAGTATTCACTTATGAGCCCAGGACAAAAATAGTATAACAGAATAGATGGACGAATGTTTTGATCTGGTATGGCAACTCATTTCTATCTTCCTTAGAAGAAAAATGATGATTCATAGTAAAGGGATGTTTACTTAGAGATGGAAAGGAATATACAATATTTCATATGGGCATTAGAAAAGGACTTTTACTTTTGAAACAATGATTATTGCTGTTCTGGTAATTTATATGCAAAATGATGGTCTTTTCCAGAACATTGGGTGAATAGTATGCAATGATTGGCACTTTATGTACTGTGAGTCATCCCTGAACTAGAGCCTGATTAAGCCACATGCATTGATGAGTCATTCCTGTGCTAGGCTGGAGTCTATCCACTAGCCAGGATTTGATATGGTGATGTTCAGGCCAGGTATATAAAGCCAAGCCTTGACTACAAAATTAAGTCGACTTAAGTTTATGTTGACGTACAGCCACGACAGTAATTGAATCAGTTTTACATGTCCATGCTATGCTCCTTGTGTCTGTAGTGCACGTCCTCATCAGGAGTGCTTGCACCAATTTAACTGCCAGCGTGGGGCTTGTTGGACGGGTTTCTGAAAGGCAGCAACAGTCGATGTAAGCATTGCAGTGTCTAAACTGTCACTATGTCAACCTAACTACATTGACTTAAGTGCTATGCCTCTCAAGGAGGTGGAGTTATTAAGTTGGAGTAGTGGGTGAGTTACATTGGTGGAAGCTACATTTTAGTGTAGACGCTTAGTGTTTGAGTGATGCTTCATTTTTTGACTGCCAGCTTGAGAAAAATTTGGCTTGCGTAATGAGACTGTTTGTGTACTGCATGATGTTGAGTACATTAGCTCTCAATAAGGGTATTTGAAGTTTTGCTTGGTGAATAGCTTCTAGACAGAGAAAGAAGAAAATACTGCACTTCCACCCTTTACTATTTCAGTCTCATCTGTAGATTTGTTAATTTCTAAGATAAGTATAGAAGAAAATCAAGAGAGATTTCTTTCATTGATATTTGGGTGCAAATAGGACCTGATCCAGTCTATAAAAGTCAATGGAAAGTCTCCCATCGACTTCAATAGGCTCTGGACCAGATGTATAGAGAATTATAGTTGAAAAACCTTATAGAGATATGGAGTAGGAAATACACTCAATTGCTAACACATTCTCCTAGATTCTGTACACTACGCCCTTATTCTCACATTCCTAAAGATTAGTGTTACGGGGCGTGCATGTCCTGCGTTGGGACTGCGGGGGTTAACCCCTCACTGTGGGCTGAGGAGGCCACACCCCCACAGCCGTACTGGGCATGGTCGAAGCGCAACACCAGTATAAGAGGGAGCAGCCTGGCTCAGTCTGGGCCACTAGGCCGCACAGCCAGGAGCCGGGGTGGGGGGGGGCAGCTATGGACTCCGACTGCTAGGCCGCACAGCCCCGAGCCAGGGGAGCAGGCATGACTGTGGGCCTATCAAGACTCGTGCCCTGCCCTTGGAAGGGACTGGGTGTGCCTGACCCTTGACAATTATATTATGGAAGAAGAGTCTGTACTGACACAAGCATCTGCTATCCTTGCAATGCAAATAGAGCTTGATTTTGCAACATTCAGAACTTTCTGTTCTAATCAAGCAAGACATCTGAACACATTCTTAACTTTAAAGCACATGAGTAATCCAACAGATTTGTTCTAATCTCCATTTGAATTGAAAAAAGTAAGCAAATTTAAACTGTTTCTTACTGATCATCATCTGTGGGAGGTGGGCAAGAAGTGAGAAGTACTTTTCAGCATTTATGAATTTTTTTCAGATGTTAGTTTTGTGCCTGGACAATTGAGAAATACTTTTCTGGTGACCTTCAAATATAGATTTAATATGCAGTGAGAATTTGTGTCCTTTGATGTGATTTGAAGAAACTGGGTTTACAAATAGTAAGTCTGCATGAAATGAACACATTATACTGTATTATTTCCTGCTACCTTTTTTTCAAACAATTTTGCTCTCCTTGAAGTCGGTGAGAACTTTGCCACAGTAATGTCAAAAGAACCAAAACTTGGTATTGAGTGTGCATATATCTGGATCACGGCACACTGAAACAAATACGCATTTTTTAAAAAAAATTCCCCAAATTATTATAATATACATTTCATAGAGTTCTAACGACTGCATTCAAGCATTTATTTGAATATCAGATTACAAATTCAGATACATGCACATATGACATCCAATTTTGTTCCCAATTACATCAATAGGAATTTTGCCATTGACTTGATATCATAAGCATCAGTCTACTGAGTGATACTTGGACAATAATACAATTGAGTTCATTTATTTGAAATGGATCAGTTTTATTTTTTTTAGTCTTTTGCCTTATTTAAAATGCAATAAATCAAAATTATACTAATTAAAAAGGTGTTATTCAAAATCAAGACATTGATTTTTAAAACCAACTGAAGCCAGGGGTCCAGAGTTACTATCAGTAAAACAAGTGTAAATCTACAATAAAACATACAAAGGCATTTGAGTTACTCCAGATTTATACTGATATAATTGAGACCAAAATCTGGCTCAGGGAATTTAAATATACTGCCCCAAATCACTATAACTCAGTAACATTGCAGATATATTAAGGCATTAAAGTGAACACCATGCAGTACCGTAATAGAAAATACAAGGGGGATGAATTATGGTTGCTATTGGTGTCATAATTTAGAATTTCCTGATGTGTGAAATAAAATCATCAGCCATAAGTTTACAATAACATAGATTATTGCCTTTATAATATAATATTTACCCTGTTCTCATATCTTATTCAGGACTGTTGTGATCACAAAATGTTAAATATATATGGGCCTACCAATACAACATAATTCATCAATATATACTGTAACATTTTTTGACTTACATTCTTTATATTCTAGTTTACATTGAATTTAAGTATTCATGTGAAAGGTGCTGAATGCTCTTTTTTATCCACAAAACAAATGGACCACAGGCTCTCATTGCAAACTCTCACACTTCTCCACACAAATATGCTACAGTTTTTTAGGACCCCGTCTAGTAAGGTCCACAGGTTTCCTTGCTAACCCAAAGAAAGCACAGTCTACTGCTAAAACGTGGTTCTTGGATCCATTGTCCAGGCTTTATTGGTATAGGTGAAGAATGTTATACCTTAGTGATCAAGGGGGATGTAGCAGGCTAGTGAACTAGCTATTTTCACAGAGAGATAGACTTTAGAGACTTTTATACACTATATTACACATTATCTTTTATGAATCCCTTTCTTCTCATTCACTATACCCATCTATCCTTCCCTTTTTGGCAATGTTTATTACCACATATGTTATTCCAGATTATACTATTACAAGTTTTTCTATTTTTCATTAGGAACCAGAATGTAGGCAGTCTTGTCTAGCGGGCAGAGCAGGAGTCAGTTGTAGTAGGCAGAGCAGGTGTCCAGGTCAGGGAACAGATGTGAGAGTCAGAGCCAGAATCAAATGTCAATACTAGAGCCAGGGGGTAGAGCTGGAGTCAGCACCAGGAATCAGAGATGAGGATTGGAGCTGCGGTCAGATACCAAATGCCAGAGCCAAGTGTTGAGCCAGAGCCAGAAGTTGGAGCTGTGGGTCAGGAGCAAAGGCAAAAATCAGGCCCAGAGCAGGAGCAAGGTGGCAGCTAGGAGTGAGGAGCAGGTCAGGAATCAGGAGAGGGTTAGACTAGGATTGTAGGAGGCAGGCAAGAGCATGATTCAATGTGGTAGCCGCAGGAAGTCTGCACAGTTGCTAAGACAGTCCATCTGGCTCACTTCCTGGCTTAAATAATGGTGTGAACCAATCAGGTGGCAGTAGGTCTTAGGTACTCTTATAGGACTTCCTGTAGGTTCTGACCTTCCAGGTATAGTGAGAAACTGCTTTACCTATCCCCTTTGATGATGCTGAGGGAGTGTCTGTGATTTAGAGCCCCCACAGCCCTGGGTTGTAGACTTGCACTCTTGGATCCTTAGTTTTGTTATTGCTAAAAACTGTATCCGTCCTATTTATGTGAAAGAAACTTGCCTTGTTTTGCCTAAACACTCCACAAACTCAATAACAGGATTTTCAGATGATGATATCTTTGCTAGAAACCTTTGTTTGTACTTTTTCATCTCCGAAAGATTATACAGAAGTCATAACCATGCTTGATTACACAGGCATACAAAACCTGCATGTTTATTGGTTATACATTACTTATGAATCTACTATACATTGCTAATCAATTATCCATTAAGTAAAGATTAAGCCATTATTATGTTATATGAGGTAAGCTCACCTAACCAATACTTCACTAATTTATAGGGACTACCCCCAGATTTGAGAGGGTTCTTCAATCTTCATGCTTTTAAAGCCTTTGATCTCTGTGCCAAAACTAAACCAAATGGTCAGTTCACACAAACTGTGATGGTAGTTTCCAGTAGATATGGCCCACTCATTTCACATACGATATGTATTGTTTTTAGAAGTGGTCATCATTTTTGAAATCACAAGACTACCCTATTCTCTTATAGCCTGCGCATCAATAGGGCTCCATGTCTGTCATGGAGGTTTGCAGAAGTCATGGTTTCAGTGACTTTCCGCAACCTCCATGATTTCTGCATCAGTGGGGCCAGCTGGTTAGGTGGCTATGGGGTCAGCCACACTGGCTGATGCTGGAGCGGCCCAGGGCAGCTGGCCCCGGGGACTGCCTGAGCAGCAGCTGGTGTGGCTGGCCCTGGGGACCGCACAAGCAGTGGTCCCGGGGGCGGCAGGAGCAGCATGCTGCTCAGTGGCCCCCAGTAGCTGGTGCTGCTGGCCTCCCCGCCCCACCCAGAGCAGGGGCTCCCCCGATAAGATTTAGTCAGGGGTATATAGTAAAAGTCATGGAAGGTCACGGGCATTAATTTTTGTTTATTGCCCATGACCTGTCCATGACTTTTACTAAAAATACCCATGACTAAATCGTAGCCTTACCCATCAACTCTGATTGTATTGACTTCTGGTCCATACTGATCTGAACTCAGTAATCTATTATTCGAGAATTGTGAAGGCTATTCTTTTATTTTAAATTTGTTGTATCCTTTTTCACATGTTGCTCTGAAACAGTTCAATAAGAATAATAATGAATACCTAGTTTTATATAATGCTTTCCATCCATGTATCTCAAAGTGCTATACAAAGGATATACTATTAGACAGTAAAAGACAACTGAGTCACTTTGCTCAGCCTATCATCCTGAAAGTATTAAAATATAAAAATACTTCTTAGGATGAATAAACTGTGGAATGGATTTGAAAATATTTTCAAGATAATTGCATTAAAAATTACATTCAAATATATTTCATAGTAACATGCTGAGAACTTCTTACAGTCTCTTGACTTGTCAAACTGCTGGGCTGATCAAAATAGGGTATATACTTTCTACTGTGAGCTTTAATATGCTACTAATAAATAATAACTCTCTTACGTAATCCCTTTCATCCGAAGGATCACAAAGGCCTTTGTAAAATCTACAAACTATGCTTCTGCATTTATTTAAGCATTTGATGGTACCTACTGCCATGGCAGCAGTGTTCCTCAAACATGTTTGAAAAACCATCCATTCCACCATACAAAGGATTCTCAACTTGGCATAGCAGCAATCCATGAGGTGCCTGAGTAACCAGATGAACGTAGCCCTTGGCAGACTGAGGAGGTTCCACAGACAAAGTTTCTCTGTTGACAATTCCCTGCTGCTAGTCTGGGAAAGTTCACTTCCAGAAAACAAAAATGACCTAGAACATTTTAACCACTGTGATAACATGTCAGGGTTGAGGTGTGGGTGCTAAAAGTAGTCTCTCAAATAGATGCATCCCTTACCCTCTAGGAAGTAGAATTAAATTACCCAGATTGGAATTTGGCCAGAACACTAATGGTAAGGCCCCTGCTCTTAGAAAAACTCTAATAAACTCAAATGGTCAGGACCTTGTTCAGAAGACAGGACCTCCTGCAGAACAGAATCCCATAACACCACGTTCAGATTCTGAATCAATATCAACTCAGATGGAAGAATACCATTTACTAAAACGTCATCACCGTTTACTGTAGCACCTTGACTTTTGTCTTTTAAGATCTTACGTCAGTGTGCCATCCTGATCCTGCTTAGTCTCTGAGATCTGACAGAATCACAACTGATTGTGGTCTACCTGCTGATGATAAATGATATATGAAACAACACAGAAATAATATTTAATTGGGCACATTTTCCTGGGGCACAAGTTTTTTTCTTGCTATATAAGGTAGTCTGGGCACACCTATGTGTACTTAGTTATTTTGGAATGGCAGCTGGCCCTGTCAGATAATAGGTATGTAACATATACTTTCTGCATACTTTGTGCACTGGAGTAGATCCTGCACTTACACAGGACTTTAATGGTGCATAACCTTATGCTAACCCAGGGGTAAATTTTAGTCAGAGAATCTGAGCAAAAAGGATGTGTATTGCATGTATGATGCATAAAAAGTCTATTCTGTACTTTTTTCTTTGGCCATCTATGATGATATTATGAATATGACATACATTTTTCTAGGTATCTGAGCATAATATTTAAATAGAGAGTAATTTGACACTAATTTCTCTTCCGAAATTTATTATTTTTAGATATTAGGGCACAAAGTGGGTACTTTCCTTTATAACCCTTTTCTTAGCTTTTTGCTGTTCGTACAGATCCTTTTTCATAACCTTATTTGTAAATTGTCATTCTCATAGCAAGAGATGGTGAATTTGGATTCAGATCTTGCTATCTAAAGGTCACAGTGAATGAGACTTCTTGTCTACAACCGACACCTTCCTCAAAAGAAGGGAAAATGAACAGACTTTTTATGGCTCTGTACTTCTTTAAATAAAGAGTAAGTAAATACAAAAGTACCATCCTCAAAGAATTGTCAGAATATAATATTGCAGCTTCTTTTCCATTTACTTAGTGTCTTCAGGCAAGTTGAAGGGCAGTTTTCCTCCAAAATAAAATAGCAGAACACAGACACTATCAATGACAGAAAGAGCATGGGGAATTCTTGTGGACTGCCATTGCTGGGGACATATCCACATTGGAGAAAGTATCAAGTTAAGTTTGATTTTAAAATCTCTGCATTTAAAATTTCCCACTGTTTAAATGGTGGGGAAACCTAGAGCAAAATGCATGGTATTTTAATACATTAACCTTTCTTGTTAAGGGGCTGCTAGGAGCTTATGAAAACTGCAGTTGAAACTATATACTTGTATTCTGAACCGTGCTAGTGGAACAAAGAGAAATGACAGTGTATCATTCCCTTCACACTAGCTCTGCGTTTGTACTAGGATTGAAGTTATTGATATCGTAAAACCTCTCATATTCCACTAAATGACTGAAATTTATTCAGCACATGCAAACTGAGAACAAAAATCCTGCTTAAGTACACAGTGTTATCCTTGACTCTACCTTCATGATCACAAAATCAGAGGTGAGTCTGAGGTGGTGTATCATGCATCGACTTCTAGCAGCCTTAAGTGTAAGCTACAATCTTATTCACACTCATTTACCAAATATAATTTTACATCTCCTGTGCAAATAGCCTCTGAATTTGGCCCACTCAGCAAGCCTAAGCCTGTGTAATTTATATGTCAAGAAGCCAGAAGAGAGAGGAGGCTAACAACAAAACAGTTCTCGCCACAGATGTAATTAGATGTAAATTAGTTGAGTCACCCCATACTTCAGTTTACATCCTCTTCTAACTCCGTGGCTTGTAAATTACACCAGTTTAGACTCCCTTAGATTCAGAGGGCCAGGTTTAGAGGTGATATGTAAGGATCAGTGGGGCAGGAAAGGAAAAAGGTAAATAACACATTGGTAAGTGGGTGTGAGTATAAAGGAATTGTTGATTTTTAAATTCCTGTATTTTATATGCTGGTGGCACTAGACAATGTGTAGACTGGGGACATGCCTACGCTATAGACTTCTGCCAGCATAATTATGTCAGTCAGGGGTGTGAAAGATGTGATCCCTGGCCAACATAGCTATGCGGGTCGCAAAAGCCTCCGGCATTGACACAGTTACATTGGCAAAACTGAGTTTTTATCAGTATAGCTTGTTTTGATCAGGTATGGAATAAGCTACACCAGTAAAAGCCACTTCTGTAGATCTAAGTGTCTCATGTTTGTATTGTAATGAAACATTTTGACACAGCATGGACAGGAGACACTATGAAACAGAAAAGATTAGAAGACTCAATCAGTACTAAGTAGCATCGGCCATGAATGATTTTAAAAATAAAATGTTAACTATTACATTGTCATGTCATGACACGTCAGTAATAGTAGCGCATGGTATGCACTACTATTGACATGTTATCAAATAATATAAAGATAAATAAAAATATAAAAATTAATAAAACCATAATTTTTTTTTGGAATTCTGTAATGAAATTTAAAAATCTGAAATAAAAAACTTTTTGAAACCCTTTTTTTCCAGAATTTCCATTTTCACAAGAAATTTCAAAAATATTTGGTTTTGTTCAGATTTGGAATGAAAACCAATCAATTCTGAAATGTCAAAATTTTCCTCAAAACTGAAATTCCAGGTTTCAACCAGCTCCACTGGACAGTATGTAGAAGTTGTCAGGCTGAACAGGGGATGATCAGAAAGAGACTTGATCTTAGGGAAGGTAAGCTTTTCTTTGCTTTTCTCTGCAACTAACCTAAGGGGAATGAACTGGATTTTACAAAATATTCAGGTAATCTCTGTTCTTAATCTTTCTTTTAAGAAACCTACTGCTGAATTGCATGCAGATGAATCCAAAAAAGACAAGACTCCTTCAAACTCCAGAGGGAAGTACTGATGAGCCTAATCCTCCACTTGTGGTCTTGGTCAGATGGGCTACGGACAAAAGTGTTTGAAAAGGGCTGCATCAGACAAATGCAGGTGAGAAGCTGAAAGACCAAAGAGGAGATGTGAGTTGGTAGGAATGTGAATAACATGGTCCTTTGCTGAGGGGTGCAGGGCATGGGGCAACATGTTCTTACCTCATTTTCCCCCATTGACAAACCATGGCAAAAAATTATTAAAGATACATTTATCCTTTCTTCTTTCTGCTTTGTGTATTATATGTCTATTGATAGATTGGGAAAAATCAATAACATAGTGAAAAGATAACACAGGTTATATAGTTAACTTTTGCATTTGCACCTTATTTAAAAAAACATAAACATGCAGACTCCATGACAACAATATCTAAGTTCATAGACCATAAAGCAGAAATGATACACGAGGAAGGACAACTTTGTAATCTTTTCCGTTGTGTGTTACATTTGCAAAAATAATTTGCTGTCAGTTTCCCCATAATTTCTTTTTAAAACCCTCCACACTACAAGTCGTCAATGGAAACATAGTGGAGAGTAAACAGTAACAAAACAAAAAGAAAGCAAGGCAGTAAAACACAAATAGAAATAAAATTGATAAATGGATAGCAGTGGAGAAAAGCAAGTATTAAGATTAATTTTATCATTAGGTGAATTTCAAGGGTTGTTATGCTTTTGCCAATGCTAATCTAGAATTCTAAAGTAAGACCCAGCAGAACACTGACTGCTGATGGATGAAGCTTAACTACGTGACCTAAAAAAATAAAGGCAATTGATGGATAGCAATTCAGTCGAATGAGACCACCACCCAGTAGGAACTCTGTCCCAAAACGATAAGTTTGGATAACTTTTATTATTTTTCTTTTTCGGTATCTCACCATTTCTGGGGCCATATTTTGCCCTAGCATCATTTGACATTGCATGAATGTAACTGAGGGCTCAGTTTGGTCCCTGGCTTCAATTTCAAAACAGAAGCAGAAGTGCCAAAATTAAACAACAAAAAGTTCTTCTCTTTATTCTTCCAGCAGGGCTGGAAGCACTAGAAATCCAGTGAGAGAACATTTCTGAGATTCCCAGTTCAGTTTTGTAGGCCCAAGAGGTTCAGGTATTTTTTTAAGTTTTGAATAAGCTTTGGTGCTTATTTGAATGCAACCTCCAAACTTTTAGATTCACCTTTCCCTATTGATGGATGTACACACTTATTGCTTAAGAAAAATTCCCGTCTTTAATGAAGATATATGCTGTAGGAAGTGTTACTTGCCAATCTATGTAGACAAAATAATTCTTCTATGTACATTACTCACTAATTTAAGAGGCAATTCATTAATCGTATCGGGTTAAACTCTGTGGTTCTTCCTTAAAGTTTGATCCAAAGATCATTGAAAGTCAATTTTTTTCCAAATTATTGTTTGCCAATTCTCTATTTAAGAGAACTCTCACTGTTAACAATATTAGCTTGCCTGCATAAAGACTGAATAAAAATTGAATAGGGCTATCAACATTTGGCCTATAATTAATATCGTGCCCATATCAGTACTACATGTTTGTTTGCTTGAAACTGGGTCTGAGTTCACTCAAGGTTTTCTGATTGTTAGTAAGCATTTTGATAAACCTGATCTAAGCTTTGAGTTTGTAATGAGACTTGAAAGCTAGATGAGTTTTACATGGTTTAAAGTTTTTAGGTGAATGTTTTTCACAGTGCGTCTTTAAACTCAGCATGGTTACACATGTAATCAGTAGCAACATCTTTGCCAAATATCTTCACAATTTAAAATAATTATCTCAGAGTCCCTAAACCTTCTTTGAATAACAGAGCATATGTCCTAAATCCTCTACAGTAGTGTGTCACTTGTGCGTTTGCACAGTAATTGTTTTAGATTCTTGTTCAAAGGTATAGCTTGACTTAATTTTAATCCTTCCAATTTAATCAGCATAGCGGGAGCCTGAGCTCTGGGACCCTCCCATCTTGCAGGGTCCTAGAGACTGAGCTGCAGCCAAAGCCTGGAAGTCTACACAGCAATGAAACAGCCCTGCAGCCCGAGCCGCAGGCATGTGCCAGCTGCAGGTTTTTCTTTGCTGTGTAGACATACCCAGAGAGACCAGAAAGAGGGTGGAGGTGCTGTTTGTCCTGTAATAATCACAGGGTCATATTAGCCCATCCATTTTTAATTAGAACTCCCTGCTGGTGCTTGATTAGGGTTATTATCATTGGTTATTATTGGCCTTGGCTAGTGACTATCTGATATATTGACAGTTCCCTATTTCCCAGTCCTATAAATATCATCCTTTAGCTGCTGAAAGAAAGTAGTAACATTTTGTCTCTTCAGCTTTACCCCCATACCAGAGCTAGACTGCTTGCTTATTCCCAAAATGGCCTGATCCCAGAACATGTGAACCCAGAATGCAGCATACTTTGGTTTACACATTAAGGAAGGTCACTAATCTGCATAGAGCCTCAGAGAATAATCCTAACTTCATATGATGTAAAATATTGTTTCTTTTACAATTCTTTCACTTCTTTGGATTGTTTTTCAGACAATGCAGATAATAGCTATTCCCTAAAGAAATGCATTTTAACTATAATTCCAAATCTTCAGAAACATGAATTAAAACATAATGAAACACAAAAAATCGGCACTGATACTGAAATAACTTCTGGGCTTCTGCAAATGAGATTCAGATGCCTTGATACAGATGATCTAGTAATACATTTTAATACAGGCCATCTAAAGTTCTTAAGATTTCCCCAGCAGGCTTCAATATTGCACAACACTGTTATTAACCGTGGATTATCTCTGGAAGTGGAGGCAAGGATTTATTCGACAAATGATGATAATTTAACTAATGATTTAGGTGAGGATCACTTGAATGTTAATATAAAAAGCCAATTCTATTACTGCTTGAAACATAAGAAGAAATTAATTTAGCAAGTTTTTATGTAACTAAAAGGAGCCAAATATCAGCTTGCCAGTTATTCTGTGTATGAAAAATAGTTTATTTTTCAAAAGATAAATAATGTCAATATCTTTGATAAATATAAAATATCTTAGTTTTAAGCAGGGCTGGCTCCAGGCACCAGCGTTCCAAGCAGGTGTTTGGGGCGGCAGACAGAAAGGGGCAGCAGAGTTTCCGTGGCGGTGGCAATTCGACGGCAGCTTCTCTCTCTCTCCTGCCGTCCGTGGCGGCAATTCGGCGGCTGCAGGTTTTTTCACTGCTTGGGGCGGCAAAAACGGTAGAGCCGGCCCTGGAAAACCTTTAAGGAACTGTTTATTTTGTAGCGTAGCACTTTAGTGAACAGAAATAAATGTACAAAGTAAATAAGGCTGTGATCTTTCCACAATGTACAGGTTTTCTACAAAAGCCGAATCCAGAGTCTCAACTCCCTCCTGTGTACGCAGGCACAGAATTATTAGTTGTGATGGCGGTGCCTGGTTGGGAGATAGCTCTGCTGCTGGTTCTGTGCTAACATCTGTCTGCAGAGATCCATCACTGCATACCAGGTGCTTTTCAATATCCCTCTGGGAAATAGCAAGAGCACTTAAATATAAGCACATTTCTGAATGATGAATTCTGTGTTCCACAGTTAAATTAGCTATACTGAAATGTCTATTTTCTTGCTTAAGGGCTAGCTCCTGTTTTCCTGCACTGGCAGGAGGAAGGGAGAGACAGGCAGCTCTATGGGATACATCTTAATGTTTAGGGTCAGGGAGTTTTGGGGGGCAAACCCCTTTGGATCTCTGGCATGGGGGGATGGAAAGGAGAGGAAGTAACACTATGATATTCTTTCCTTCCAATCAAATACTTGCTTCCACAAATTCATGGGGTTGCAGCTCTGAGGTCAAGGGCACTCATAGTAAGGGAAGCAGCTACACTTTGTGGTTTGTTTCCCATTGAACCTGATGGAAATAACTCACGTGTGTGTGTGTGTGTGTCACAGGGGTGTGTGTGTGTGTGTGTGGTGGTTGTTGTTGTTAACACTATCCAGAGCAGCATTAATTCCTGCTCTGAGCTAGCACCCTTTTTAGTAAGTAGGGTGGAAGTTAATGGGACCATGGCTCCAGAAGGAGCAATGCTTCTATACCAGGGAAGTTGGTTCTCTACAGCCGGGGTTCTCAAATGGGGGGATGGGTCCCCTGGAGACACAGAATGTATTCTTCCTTTTCCAGAGGTGGAAGAGAGCAGATGCCATTGGAACTGAATTAATATATGTTGTATATTCTCCTGCTAAATTGCAAACACTGGTGGGGGGGAAGGGAGCAGAGAGACATGGCAACCTGATCTTAGCCAGCATGCTATTGTAAGCGGGGGAATAGTCCCGCTATTGTGGGGAACTTCCCTGGCTTCTGCACTACCCCGGTGAAATGGGCTAGCGAAAGGATCTGAGTCCTCGCTCCCACTTTCTTTACCCAGTGGCCTCCCTGCCCTTGAGGACTCCCCTTCCACTCTCCTGTCTGGCAGAGTCCTCGTAACCCCAACAAGGCTGGGCCCAGGATTCCTGGGGGGCTCGACCCCCAACCCTGCTGCGGTCACCTAGGACAGGGACTCGGGTGTCCCCACTCCGGGGTACTCTCTCTGCACTGGGCACTTCTCTGACCCACTGACCATTACATACAAGTTAAAGCAAATGCAAGTTATTTAATCAAAAATTAATTTTAAAAAGAATAAGGAAAAATGGGAAAGGTTAAAGGAAACCCATCAACCCGCTCTGTGGCAGGGAACATCACAAACAGTGTCTCTGGAATGTCAGGGCAGTTCACAGTCTGTTCCTTGTAAGTCCCAGGCCTCCTTCTCAGGCACTGGCTTTGCTGCAGGGATGCTGTGGGTTGGACACTTGCTCTGGTGGTGGCCACACGCTCTCAGGCTCTAAGTGGTAGGACCCTTCTTCCCAGTGTCGCCCCCGCCCTGTCGGGGTTATGATCCAAGCCTGGCCTGCAGAGCCTCTTGGCTGAGGCGTCTCCCTGTGCTGGGCCTGCTGCCCAGGGTCCCCCCCCTCTCCCCAGCTGCTCACCACACCCAGCTCCGGACTGCTCCAGCCCCAGCTCCACCACTCTGTCTCTGCACTGCTGCTGCTCTGCCTCCAGCTCCCTGGGCTGCTTCTCTGGCCCCTCTGCCTCTGGTTGCCACAGCTCTGCTCCCAGGACAGGTCTGCTCTGCAGGCTGCTTCTGTGACTCTGCTCCCAGCACTGACCTGCTTCCTGGGCTGCTTTTCTGGCCCCTCTGGATCTGGCACACCTCTGCTCCCCAGCTTAGCTTGGGCCCCTGCTTTCTCCTTACCTTGGCCTCACTGTGCCAGACCCAAGCAAATCCAGCTCACACAGAGGACGGGACCTCCCTGGCCTCCTGACTCCCTGATTAGCCTGCTCGCCCTGTCATTCAAGCTGACCTGGAGCATTGGCCTCTCCCCATTGTTCCTGGGGGTTGTCAGTCTCAGGGTCCTGATTCCCCATCGACCCTTCCCCCTTTTTAGTACTGGGAGCTAGCAACTAAAACACCCCCACTGAATGTTAGTAAGGGGGCAACAGTCCCATTACACTATCATCAGCTATTTGAGTGCTTAGAGCTCTAACTTCAGCTGCTACTCTTGCTCCGCTCATCTGCCAGTGCAGCCTTCAGTCACCAGGGGCTCTCAGGACAGAAGGGAGCAGCAAGAACAACAGATATTACTGGGCCCAGGATTTGCTACAACTTGTTCCTTGGCCCCAGAGGGGCACTAGGATGCGTGCTGCAGTGGGCTGCAGATGTTTCCTCATGTACATAATCAAACACTACAGAAGGCAGCTCCCAGAGCAGGCAAGTCAGAAAGAAAGGGAGGAAGTAGGCAAATTTTGGATTCTTGGGAAGTTGCCTTAACTTCCATGGTGGAGAATTAGACCACTGGTCAGTTGTGATTTTTGAGTATCTCATCGGAGTACAGGGGATGCTAGTTCCAGTAATCAACAGGTAATTTTTAAACTGAAATATCTTGACTGTATCAAAATTGTTTCTCAAATTACAAATGAAAGATTAAAAACAAAATAAACCTACTCTTAATATTCTTCATTTTTGATAAAGAAGAGGGATTGCAATAGTGGCATATGGTTGCAGGATACCTTTGCCTTCTCCCTCCTGTCGAAAACTGGTTCATGTTTCATTGGTCATGTAAATCACAATCATGCCACTTCTTTGACAGAAAATTATTACAATATTTATAAACAGTCAGAAAAAGAAGAGCATGTGAAGAATCTGAGTCAAGGGCAAAGCTGTCTTGCAGTGACAACCATTTGGTTTAGAATTAGTAAAACAGGAGCAATTAACATACACTTGAAAATTGCCAATTGACTGGATAAGCCAAAATCAGAGAGAAGGACTTAAGTAAAAGGAGGCACAGCAAGTTAAGTATCTAGGTGTTGGGGATTAAAAAGTTAGTCATCCTGACTCAATTTTAGGCATGCCCAGAAGCTATAAATTCCCATTTCCCCCCTTTGTTTTATAGGTCTTTAAATCTATATTGTAGTATTTTTTTCTCCAATACAATCACCGCCTTATTATATCAGGTATAGTAGATGGACCACATTCTGCTCTGTAACTGTAGTTTAAATTCTAAGTGACTGACTTCAGTGGAGTTTCTCTGGATTTAAGTCCGTATAAATGAGAGCAGAACTTGGTCTGATATCTCCAAATTAGTGATTCTACATTTTATATCCTAATAGAAGATCTGTAAGGTTGTATCACTAAGTACAAAAAGTCTTAAGGCCATAAAGTTAAATAATGCTCCTTTTAAAATTTCTGTGTTATTCATTAAAATAAGTTGTTAAGGAAAGAAAGATTGTTTGGATCTTTCACTTTGCCTCTAAGTGCTTCTATTTTTCTTTTCCTATATGCATCTATATGCATCTATATATATGTAACAAAACCTCTACACACTAAGACTGTGATGAAAGAAACATACAATTATTTCTCTTTAAGGATGTTTTTCTGTTTTAATGGGAGCAAAGCTGCCATGTTACTCATCACCTTTTGTGGCAAATTATCTCCCTCAGTCTTCATACAGATACTGTGTAAACTAATCACTTTTTTCTCTTTATAGGATACTTTTGTTTGAAAAGTAGAACTTATGTTTAATACCTGCACTGTTGATTTCTTTCTTTAGGATTGTATAACCACCAGATGTCTCTAAAACTATATTCTCTCATAAATATTTTATAGCCTTTGAGGATGCTGAATATCTGGGATTTATAGGACTATTACATCCATCAACCCAGGGATCTAAAACACTACTGCAATTACCCCAAGTGCAGAGTCAGAGAATGTATTTAGCTGAGAAGATAAGTTTGAGAATTTTCAGAGAGTCCTTACTTAATCTGTATACAGTAAATTTTAATAAATTGACCTTTTGAGACATAAAATGAAAATTCTCTAGGGTACAGGACTTTTTAAAAAAAATCAAAAGTGCTGCTAAAAGATGATTTATTAAATAAGGTGGTATCCCCTTGCTAATAGAGTATGCCATGTATTTTACTTTATGTTTAGCCAAAGTTCATTTAATTTTGTGCCAATAGAGTTTCTGAATTCTGTAAAGAAATATTTAATGTGTAGTCCCTTCTAACCCTATGATTCTAATGTAGCTGAATTTTGGATAGATTAGAAGAGATAAGGGTACCTCAGGGTGTCTAGTGCTAAGTTTTTAGAATGGAACTTGAAGACCAACAAATACTAAGAAGTTAGATTTAACCATGGAGAGCAGAGCCTTAGTGAACTCAGCTATTGTTATGGGAGGAAATTGTGACCTTGTTCTCACTTGATTAAAATTTTAGCTCACAATCACTCTCCTTTGGAAAAACCCACACAAAGGGAAAATTTAGGGCTATGTGTTATCATTGCTTGCATGCCAAAAAGATTGGTACCACACTACAAAGCAAGCCTCCCAATGTATGTATTTATTTATTTATAGATTTATAAAAATATTCCTGACCATGACTATACCTACCACATCTAAAAAATTTACAACTTTAGCCCCTTCACATTCAAGTGGAAGAAAAATGGCTCTCTCCAAAAACGAACAACCCTTTCCCAAGCCCCACATGCAAGTGCCTGAGAAAAGAAATGAGACTTTCTCTGCCCTGCAGGTAATCAAAGACTCTGTGGGACTGGCAGGAAAAAGAAGTTCCAGAACTGAACTCTGTACTAAGAATGGCCTGTTTGTTCAAATGGATCTGCTGATCTCAGTCAAAGGAGTTCTTGTAGGTAGTCAGAACAGCTCTACACATGTTAAAATATTATGCTTGATAAACGACCGTTCCAACTTGTACTAAAACAGGTTCCCTGAAGCTCAACAAAAGATCTGCAAATGCCAAAAAATGGTGGGATGGGTCAGGGCAAAGTCAAAGTATCATATGTTGTGTACTGCAATTACAGGGTAAGCAACTACAGAAAACGAATTAATAATTGACAGTGCTCTGAGCAGCTTTAATTAATCTCAGTGTGATGTACATTTAGTGAATGTCTAATTGTAACAGGGACCTACAGATGGTGGTAGGAGGAATTATAAGGGTGGGCTTCATTACAAGCATTCAGATACTGGCTGTGATGACGGTGGCGTATGTTGCAATGAGTTGGGACTACATCTGTGCAACTTTATAAGTTAAGTTCTGACTGATATTGTTAAGTTGTATTATGAAAAACAGCTGTATTATGACAGGTTTCAGAGTAGCAGCCGTGTTAGTCTGTATCTGCAAAATGAAAAGGAGTACGTGTGGTACCTTAGAGACCAAGAAATTTATTTGAGCATAAGCTTTCGTGAGCTACAGCTCACTTCTTCGGATATGTATGTGAATTGCTGACAGGGCATGTAGCAGATACACACCAGGCAGGATCAATGGAAAATACTTAAGGCTAACAATGATACTTAGATCTCACAAAGGTTATGCTAAGAAGCAACTCAAACCTTGAAAATCCAGTTTTAGATTAAAGGGAGGGGGAAACTGGAAAGTAGGAACAGTGGAAATTTTATCAGGATTACAAGAAAAGAGACCACGTGACCAGGAAGGGTTTAATAAAGGAACAGGGAGAGACTGGTAGAGGAAGCATGGGGCGGGAAAGAGCAAGGTCACAGAAGCTGGTTAAGGGTCTCCAGGAGGGAGAGGTCACCCAGCAGGTAGCAGCCTCTTGGAGGTAGGGGCCATACCTGCTTTCCTGAGCCCAACTGGCTGCAAGGGCCTGGACAACCCAAAGGACCCAGACCCCAGTCCAAAGTATGTCCTGGAGTGTTGAGGAAAGTGAGGGAGGGACATTTGTTTTGTGTCTTGTAGGATGTGAACTCTCCTGTGCTTTACATGACTAAGTATAAAAGAGCATAAGTGTGCAAAGAACGTGTGTGTGTATGTTGCTTTACAAGTACTGTGTGCCCCTGTGAGTTAAACTGTAAACCAGAAACGTCTCCCCTTTGTGCTATAGTGCTGGGAAAGGAGTGTGTTTAAATAACTGGGATGTCAGGGCTGGTACTAGGGCCTAGTGCCGTGGGCTGAGAAGCCCCATTTCAACTGAGAGTTAGTGCCCAGGAAATGTGAAGAGATGCCAAGAGAGGAACCAGTGCTGCACCCTGCTGAGACTCCAGAAACTTCACACACCCCAGGGGAAACAGAGCACAGATGCTTATCTCCCCTCACAGTAGTCCTAATGGGTGACCAGGACTGGGTGCTTGCTAGGAGCTGTGAAATGCAGATTGATAGAGCTTGAAAAACATTGTGTTCCCATACATTGTGCTCCTTTATTATGATGAAACCCTATCAATAGTAGTGCACTTGTAGATCTCTAAATAGCTTCCAAGACTGTCTCTACACAGAGAGAGAGAGAGAATGGCTTGAGTTGAGTAATAATCTCAGGAGGAAAGAACATAAGCAGTCTTTTTTCACTACTCTTTTGTTTTTTAAATTAACTTGGTACTTAAGAAATTGGCTGTAACTTTGGAGTTCAAAGCCCTTTATTTATCCATAGAATGGATACAGCCCTTTCAAGTATAAGTTCAAGTTTCCACATAACGTCTCAAACCTGATTTAGAGACCTCACACATATAGCAGTATGAAGGTAGTTTGAGTTAATCACCAGTCTTGGACTTTCTTCCTCAAATTCTAGCAAAAATGTCATGTAAAGACAATTCTGATGATGTGTTTTGTGATATAAGCACTCTTCTCATAGGAGCTATATTGAGGCTGCCAGTTTATTTAACATAGACCCGGAACAATTAAAGAATAGCAGCTTTCATTATCGACCTGAACCAAAGTGGAAATTGTACTGTGTGTTTTTGACATTGTGTAATGTTTTATATTTGTTTTGCACGGATTTAACCAGTAAGTAAGAGCTCTGCATCTAAAATACAAGTCCTGCAGGAGACCCTCAAGCAGAAAGAATATATTCTGGTGATACTCTCAGCTTTTTAAAAAGAGCTGAAACACAACTAACAGCAAGCATTTGTTCAAGATCAAACTACCTCTGTATTTAGTTAGTCTTACAAATTCTACTTATTTGTAATTACACCACTTGGTGACATCCAATAATATCGCAGCAATGTAAAAGTAAAAAGCTCAATATCTCATTAGGAATCCCTGGCATAAATTTTGATAAGGGTTTGATAAGGTTAAAAAATACAATAAAAATGCAGTCCTCTCTCCTGACAGGTAAGGCCACAAGGAAAAATTAACTTTAGGCTGCGTAGATATCAATTATTGAGATTTATAAGAAAATATGTCTTATTCGGTGCTCTGCTGCTCTTCCTTAATCAAGTATGACCATTCTGTAATAAGTTGCAAAAAGCAATGTTCTATTATGTTAATACAAAAGCTCCTTCTATTGGTGACAAAGTAGCTTTGCTTGATCAACTGAAATGCTATAAAATAAAGGACTTAACACAAAGGACCATCTATATAAAACATATAGGCCCTGATCCTTCAATCACATCAGCATTTCCATTGACTTCAAGCTTGTTTAATGTTAACAGACAAGCTTAAGTGCTTGCAAGAACAGGATCATGTTGATCGTTTCCAAAGGTCAAAAGTAAGATATTCTGTTCAAATGTGTTTTAGAATGTCACTAAAGAGGTCTATAGATTTAAATATGGTGTGTATATATATATATATACACTATTCTTATTTCTCCAGATGTGATTTTTGTGTTGTTTGTGCAAATTACGCAGGAATGGTCGCTGATGGTTTATCAAATGTAAACATGTAATCAAGTATTTAGAAATAAAATTAATAATAATAATACAGTCATAGGGTTGAATTCATATATGGTATAAATGGGAGGAATTTCATCATTTTAAATAGATCTGAGTATGAATTCTTGGCCATATTTTATAGCAAAATGGCAAGTGGTCCACTTGGGGCCTTCACATGTGACTGACTTGTGTTCTCCACTTTGTTTATACTGACATTCACAGTATCAGCCTGCACAAGGTTGAGAGTTGGAAAATATAAGGATAGTGCATGAATGACGGTATGGAATGATTTATCCTATTATTACCTACCTCTAGTAGGAGTCATTCATGAATTAATGCAGGGTGTGAATCCAAGAAAAGTATGATGAAAAATGTGTGTGCTAGTCAATAGTTTGTGAAAGCGTAAATACAGGCTTTAGAAATTAATCATAATTAAACACAGATAAAACCCTAATAAATAAAGAATAATTAAATACTTCACTTTAGATTGGAAACATTGAAAAATTATGAGAAAAACAAGGTAATGAACTATGAGATTATTCAGAAAATGAAATCATGAAAGAGAGAATTGACAGTGATCACACAGAAATCCCTCAAAAGCTTGTTCTGGAATCTCCTAAATTAAGAAGATCTCTGCTTTGTAGCAGGTGAAGTTTGAGGAATGAGGAAAAATTGAGAGAAGAAATGGTTATGTTAATGTGATATATGACCAAGGAAGTACTGTGTTCCGTCCATAAATGAGATCATGCATTGTATAATTTTGAGAAAACAAGTGTGTACTATAATTTCTCCTCTCTACATACTGAATATTTTTAGTGGGAATATTTAAGTTTGATCTGAATGTTTAATCATTCAGAGCAGATGAAACATCAATGCTGTGCCATTCATAGTACTCTCAAATGTCACTATTTGGTGAGAGGTCAAGAGCTTTAATTGAACTTCAATTCTGAATTGCCATGAAACTTTAGCCTTAACGTAATTTTTTATATTTAATATTTTTATTCAGGTAGTACTTAAAAACCTGCATAGTGGCTGTGAAGAGCTTACCGTCAAACTAGACAGCACAGGTTATATTTGACTGCCACTTAACCTGCTCATTATAAACTGGCTAGTTCCTTGTAAGCATCAGAGAAAAGGAGGTATTTGAAGAAGGTGGTCATGGTTGTATGGGTGAGCTCAGAAAGGACATTTCAAGAACAAGTGACACATGGAAGAAAACATGAGGATAGTTGTGGGAGAACTGGACAAGTGGACTGTCAAGACTGGTGGTGGTGTTAGAGAGGAGGCAGCAGGGGCCTATGTGATGAGACAAACACTGCTAAATTGCACGGGGCACAGTTGTAAAAGGCCTCAAGCAAATTGATTGAAGCTGGTGCATTACAAGTGAGGAAGCCAGAGGAGGGATTCACAGAGGTAGGTAACATGCTGAGGTAGACTGGCAAGGAAGTTGAATTTAATAGCTGTATTTGAGTGGCCTGGAGGGGTGAAGTAAGTGTCTGTGACCTTATCTATATTAGCCTGTAGCAGGGCCATTTGCTTCTACCTTTGTTCAAGTCCACAAACACCTCAAATCTTTTTTGCTGGTAAAACACCCCATATAGTTTATTCACAATATTAGTTTTCATGACCCTTAAACTCTATGTTGCCTTATGCCTACAGTCCTAGGGAGCCCTCAGCTCCTGAGCAAGCAGCAAAGAGTAAGCTCTCTCTCCCTCTCTCTTTCTGCTTTCTTCCTGTGCCTTTTGTATCACCTGCTTAATGGCCTTATTAACATTTCAATTCTCCTCAGCCTATCAGTTGGGCACAGTCTTCTTTATGAGGTCTGCCCTGGAGTAATTTAATTAGAGATGCAGTGACCAGAGTCCTGTCTCTGGGTAGAGTTCCTCTGGGCTGCGTGCACTGGCTCCCTGGACACCTTTGAGGAGAAGTGGGCATTGTCCTGGGTTCTCTGCTCGGTGTCCTCTTCTGGCTCCCTGCTTTTGACCCTGTGACCCCCTCTTCCATCCCTGTTTTTTCATTAGTTGTCCCTTGGAATCACTTTAGATATGGGTGTGGTAGCTCCTCCCCTTACACTGGGGGGAGGGACCTTGTGCCCGCCTATCCCCGGATTCTCAATAGGTGCTGTTGCCCAGCACTCTGTCACATCGCCTTAAAAAATACTAGCTCAAAGACAATACTCAAGTTATGGACCCGTGTGATGTGGAGAATTGGTGGTACTGTCAGCAATGACAAAGAAAGAGAGGAGGAGGAGGAAAGGTAAAGAATCCCTTACATATACATGGATCCACATCTGTAGCTTCTTTTATAAGTTCTTTCTAAGGTATACATTTTAATAATTTAGTCAACAGTCATATTTGATTCATTTTCCCCAATCAGTTGCAGAAATTTCCTCAAGTGAAATTCAAGCAAAGAGGCAATTATTTATGAAGCTAATTTTCCTACATAAGTATGCATAGCACAGACCATCCTAGGTGCAATTCAGAGAATAAGGCAAGTAACTACACTCAGCTGAAAATTCAACAGGTTATCTAAAATCAGCACATTTTCACTGGAGCCCATTATATATGTTGTGTTACTATGTGCTTTACATATAATTGACCTTTATAGACTCTGTCCAGCATATGTAGAGCAGTAGTACTACAAGATGCTACCTGTGTATGTAAGTATAGAAATAAAGTCTGATATTACATTACAATATATTTGAGAAATACTGTCTGATCAACTGTATAATAATTCATAGACATAAGGGACCAGAGTGAAAGTTGAAAATCTAGCCTTAATTTTGGTATTTCCTGACTTGAGTGCTTAACTGTTCAACTTTAATATTTTCTTAACATAATTTTTTGTATGGAATACTACGTACATTAAGCATTTCTTTAATGTTAGCACAAAATGTTTATACTCGTCTACATGCACACTCTATTTTTTAAATGAATATTTTCCGAAGAGTATGTAACATTTTCTGATGTTGGCATCAGAAAGCAGCTGTCATTCAGAATTCTCACAAAGTACATTAGACAAAGGTACAACGTGTAAGATCATTAACTTTGTAGATGACATCATGTGATGGAATATTAAACCCCACACTGGGCAACAAGGGGTTAAGGTGCTGCTCTGAGCCCAGCCAGCCCCACCCTGCCATACCTGCAAGAGATGAATAGACTGGAGGAGTTAAAAGGAAGTAGAACAGCTCATTTGGGGGCAGACCAGGGAAGAGAGCAGGTCTTTAACTTGCAGCTCTTGAGGAAAGAGCTGAGGGAAGGCAGGAGCTTTCCCAACAATATCTGCCTGAAGGTTGGGCCCTGCTTCTGATACACCCTGAGAGGGAGGCATTCCCGCCTTTCTCATGAGGGTATGTCTACACTTGCAGAGATTTTGCGCTGTAAGTTTCACTGGTGATAGGGAACCAGTGAAAGTAAAGTGCTGGTTTGTGTTCTCATTTAATTCTTCAGGGCTCAGAGAGTGTTTACATTAGCAGAACTTCCATCTCTGATGAGAGCAGTGCTCTAGGGCAGATATTCCACAGTGCAGTTCTCTCCAGTTTGATGATGGGTCCTGTGGGAAGGTGAGGGGATGATCGGTGGGGGGGCATCCTGGGTCCCTGCACAGCCTCCTCTCCCCAAACACTGATAAGCTCCAATAGCTCAGCATTGCTCCAAGCAGGGGATTGTTTGTTCTGTGGAGCAGGCATTGTCACCTGGTCAGATAAATGAGCACTTGCCAAGAAAACAGGAAGGGGAGTTTCAAAGTTCTTGGGGCTTTACAGGGGGAGGGAGGGATGCTGGCAACAGAGCAGCAGAGCTGCTTGCTAGAGTGGTCACCTAGGCACTGTGGGATATCCTCCAGAGGCTAAAAGCTGTGTAAACAGGAAGAACGTGTCTTCACTTGCACCTCACCACAAAAGCATCACTGGTAAGAGCTGTATGCCTCTCTGGAGGTGGTTTTCTTTTTGCGGTGAAACTTCTGAGTTTGACTGCAAAAAGTCATTGGCAAGTGTAGATGCTCCTATGGTTTTTGTGCAAAAAAGGGACTTTTTCCACTTTAAATGGCAAGTATAGACATGCCCTTAAACTAGCTGAGTTTGTGCTAATTCCCCTTGTTTTGTTTGTGGATTACTCTGGAAAGGGGGAGACTTGGAAGTGACTTGGCTGGAGAGCCAAGGCACAGTAGGGGGAAGTTGCTGTCCCTGAAAGAGAGACTGCCATGCAATGCCTGGCCACGAGGAGGCACTAAGCTGTGAGCTGACCCCCTTCACACCTTCCTGCTATACACTGAAACCTTTGGACAATAAAAGGATGATAGGAAGTGGCCCTGGGAGGGCAGCCTGAAGGTGCTGCTGGATGTCAGACCCTTTGGTTCCCTCACAGGGTCATGGGCTGGAGTCTGGTGGAGTTGGAGGGCCCAGGCTCCCCTCCACATTTCAGAGGGTCTAACCCCAGACCATGAAGTGGTGCTCCCCATGATAGCCAACCATCGCACACCAAAATAAGGAGTGGTTAAGACTCAGAAAGAGATAGCGGTTTTACAGAATAATTGATAATGGGTTCTGAGATAAAATATGTAATATGTCTGTGTGTGAAGGAATGAAGCTGTGTAGCAATAAAGTCCATGCTAAGTTTCAATTTCAATGTATTAGCTGGTAGCATAAAAAGACCTAGCTGTAAGGATGTATCTCTCATTTAAATCCTTATTGCAGTGTACAGCAATGGCAGTAAAGGAGGTTTAATATAATATTGGTTTGTGTCAAGAGGGGAATAGTATAGAAGGGAGACAAAGTATTTTGTACTACCACTTTATGAAGCACTTTCTAAATTGTATTTGGAGCAGAGGGTCAAGTTTTGATTATCCAGTTTGACGAAAGATATAGATACATTGGAAAAATGATAAAGTAAGGCTCCCAAGATGACAAATGGGGTTTACATACAGGAAAAGACTGCACGACTGGATTTATTTAGTTTTGAGCATAATTCAACTGAATAGTTAAACTTGCTCAGGGTGTTTTTATAAAATGAAGCCTTAAGGTGAAGATTCTTGACAAATGTAGGGGACAAATGACAAGGAAACATATAGGGAGAATTTAAGGAAATATTATTTTGCAGAAAACAAGCTGGTGGGGGAGAGGGCTTCTGGATGAGAAGCTGCAGACAGGACAAATGAAAACAAAAACTGGAAGGGGCGATGGTGTTTAATAAGTTAAAGGGAATGAATCAGTTTTGCACTTGGTAGTAGCTGACCCCTGTTGGGGGGCGGGGATCAGGAGAGGGTTATAGATAAACTGATCATGCTCTTTTAATGCTGACTGGTTATGGGGATGCTAGCTAGAGTGTTTTTTTCCTCCTCTTGCACAACAGGTTTTTAAAAACACACACAAACAAAAAGCTAAATAGTTATGAAAAGATTAAAAATGAAATGCAAACCTTTAATTTTTTTGAAAGTTTAGAAAATTTATGAAGGCAAGAGATGTCAAAAATCATCCAACCACAAATGGCTCCTGATCTGCTTCTGGTCCTGCACTGCTATGGACCCACTCCTGGTCCCACTGAAGTCAGTGGCTCTTCCATTGAGGTCAGCGATATCAGGATCAGGCCCTATGTAAGCCCTGCTTATGTAAGTAGGCTGGCAACCAGTCTCTGGAGATACAATTCTCTTGTGTTGTGAGTTTAGCTTAGAATATTGTCCTCTCTATTTTGTGTGTAAAAGTTCCCTATCCAGCAGCTGTGTAATAGAACTACCACTGACACGGTTTCATTTTAATTTGACATTGGAACTAGGGTATAATTGCATACACTCGGTTAAAATAATGTTTACACCATTTCACACTTTAATGGTAGCTGCACACTGCATATGACAGTAGAATTGGTCCTGAGTTGTTAACCACATAGAATTTCTGTAGACATGTATGGAAATTATTTTGCTACGGTAATCTCACATCATAAAAGCTTTGTAATGAGGATCTCCATGCAACAGGCATTTAAATTGTTTTTCTCTCAAATCATCACTGTACTCTCCATAGAGGCTTCTTAATGGCATTGCCATGACTTTTCCATGAACTTACTTTCAAAGCAATTTCCTATTTTAATATGCCATAATAATGGAGCCATCCTGGGCTCTCCATAGGTTAGCATTGAATTAATTTTGCTATTGTAATCACACGTTGTCAGCATAATAATGACACCATATTGGTCTAGCTATTCTTATACTGAAAGTACTATGAGATTGTTGAGACAAAATTATTTTCTTATTTGTGTAAAAAGACAGAAATTAGTATACATTAAAGATTAAGGGGTTCGATCTTCCAAGGTGGCCAATGACCTCAATTTCCGTTAAGATGAGTACCTAGCAGCTTTCAGGAAAGGGTCCTTATCTGTGCATTTATTTGCATGTGCAAATATGTGCATTTAAAAATAATACACAAGATGCCAACAGGGCTTTGTCATTTAAGCTTCTTGATTAAGAAGTAGGTAAAGTTAAAAATAAATTTGTTTTTCTTGCTGCTCAGTGACTCAGACTCCTCTAAACCAACGTGAATTTTAAGAAAAGTGTGTATGTATTTTGTTTCAATTTTTGTCTGAATGATTTGAAAAGGAAAAAATCTGTGTAATCAAATATTTTATTTGTGAACACAATGAAAGAGCTTAGAAATAACTAAACAATCACATACTTTTCATGAAACTTTCACCAGTATCATTGTCTGGAACTTCAGTTTCAATAATGCTACTACTTCGTAGGATTGTAGTGTAGATAAATGCATTATGGGGCCAATTCAAAGCCCATGGAAGACACTGGGAGTCTTTTAATCTGTGAGCATGCGTGACTGCAGCTTGAGCTAGCCTGGAGGAGTGGAGCTGTGACAGCACCAGTACAAGCTTGCCCAGAACCCTGGGTAATTACTTGGCTAGCCCATGCTGAAGCTTGAGATGCTGCAGCTTCATGGCTACGGTTATCCAAGTTAGATTAAAGCTAGTGCAGTTATGTCTCCATGAGCTGTAGTCACACTACATGATTGCAGTGTAGACATATCCCTTGAGTTCAGTGGGCTTTGGATCAGGCCCTTTTGTTTGTAGGATGCTTTTTAGGTAGATTAATTATACTTTTTTGGTCCAGATTGGCTACAGGGCGATTTTACTAGGATGTGAGCCATTTTAGAAAGAGCACCATTGAGACATGTTAGAGTAGGATAACATTTTGTAGACAGGATTATCATCAGTCTGTTGAAAAATATAAAGACTGGCACTCTATACAGAGATAACTGACATGTTTGAGGATAGTGTAATTCTCAACTGTCCTAATTCCATTGGGTTATCCTAAATTGAAGGTCTATCAGATTTACTGATCTGGAGTTCCAGATTTTCTGTTTTTATTAGTTCAGATTTATTATTTTCTTCTCTGTGAAGTGTGCTTCATGCTTACTGAATCCAATGGTGTGTGTCTCTGAAGATAACAGAGCAACACGATTATTGCTAGTCCTGATAAAGTTCATCTCCTTAGCTAAGAATAATCATTAATTTATGACTAAAAGGGAATATTTGCAACGGGTAGCTCTCTGAATCTAATTTGCATGCATATTGTGCATACCAAATTTGGCCATTCTTGTTGAATATTCACAAAGTACACTGTTTTGTTTCCTGAAAAATAAAGGCATATAATATTAATAAAAACCTGGCTTATACTTTAGCTCTTTTTTTCTGCTACTCTGCATAGTTCAGTCTTCTTTAGAAAGCTATAGTGGCAGTGGCTGATTATTTTGCAATAAAGTGGGTCATGTTGTGGCAACCCCCTGCTGCTTTCTATTCAATTCAATAGGAAAATCACAGTACCGGTAATTACTGCCTGAAGTCTAATACTGTAGAAATTCTTGGTCTCTTCCATTATGTCTGTGTACTGGGAGATGGCAAAGATAAAATAACAAAGGAGAGCAAATTTTAATATTTGGGTTTGTTCATTGTCCCATTTTTGTTTTGTATTCTGTTCAGCTATATTAAACATAGTTGACTCTTGGAAATGTGTTTGAGACAGACTTCACAAAATAAGAAATGAGGATGGTTGAGAGTAGTTGATAAAAACAAATCCAATCAAGAAGTGGCAAAAGACTGTGAATTTTAAAGAGATTTTAAAAAAGTAAATAAATACCTTAAAAAGGATCTACTTGCGTCTACCTACGGTTAAAAAACAATTTTGGGTCTTTAAGGTTAATTGACCCTGCTAAAATTTGGGTTAGTTGTTTGGAACCAAACTAAAATCACTCAAAAATGAATTGCTTAGCTGATTGCAGTATTTCCTCGTAAGTATTCATTATCTCTGCCATGGGATGAAGGGGAGGATAAAACCCCTGAGGATGACAGAAAATAGTAGACCTGTGGTTAAAAAAGGTTCCTTAATTATGCTATGGTCTTTCTCTCTGCTGGATCTCCTTCCCCTCTTGCTAATATATATATGGTATGGTGTGTTGTACAGATGAACTAACAACAGGATACTAGTATCTTGCAGGCAAGCATCAGGATTTTGTACTTGCTAGCTAGCAAATACTAGAAAGATTTTGGAGAGGAGGGTTTTTTGTATCTGTGTGGAAAGAAAAATCCACCACATTTGGCGCATTAAGGGCTCAATCCTGCAAGGAGCTTAAGCACCCTTGCAAGGTATTGAATGTACGCAACTTCAATTGACTATAACAGGAACTGAGGATGCTCAGAAGGTTGAAGGATCTAGCTCACAGAGACCAATCTTGCAACCCTTACATGAGCAGTCAGTGAACTGGGAAGTATTTGCGTGCATGAGAATGGGACTACTCATGAGAATAAGGGCTGCAGGATTCGGCCCATGTCAGAGTATACGTTTATACAGTGCTCGTGTAGCTCCAATGTACTTTATTGATTTGTTGAACTCTTGAATTTGCATCACTAACTGAAAGATGTTGCCTGGAAAGCTCACCAACACTAACCCTACCCACTTGCACCACAACAATTCCAAACTAGCTTGCCTTTTTTAAAAGTGGCACTGAAATGAAACAATAATGGGTGGCAAAATTACAATCCCTCTCTTGGTATTGACACCTCCTCATCAATTATTGGGAGTGGACCACATCCACCCTGATTGAATTGGCCGTGTCATCACTGGTTCTCCACTTGTAAGGTAACTCCCTTCTCTTCAGTATATTTATGCTTGTGTCTGTAATTTTCACTCCATGCATCTAAAGAAGTGGTTTTTTACCCACGAAAGCTTATGCCCAAATAAATCTGTTAGTCTTTAAGGTGCCACTGGACTCATTGTTTTTATCCCTGTGAGCTTTCCTACCTCCAGATGAACTCTCCCTGTGGTAGGCAACCATCTGCCTAGCACAATGCCAGGCACCCACCATTCTGATCAGCTGTGTAATCTGCATCACAGTCACCTGCTGAGGCAGCCAAAAAGAGATGCCACAGGGAGGTTATTGATTTCTGCTCATGTAAATAATAGCTAAAAATCTTTAACTTTTACACTGTAATCAGAATTATGGTTTATTTGCCCATCTTCATGAACATTTTAAAAATGTACAGAAGTACACTGGCTCTTTCAGAATGGAAGCTGAATTGTTTCTTCCTTCTCATACTGTATACAGTGGCTACTCCTTATGAGGGCTAAAAACCATGAAGTTCCTCAGGTGGCCATTGTTAAGATGTCAGTGTATGAATTTCTGGCACTCGTTGCAGGCTTATTCTAAGCATGCAATGAAAGGCTTTCCTACCCATGACTTTGCTCATCTCTGTCCCTCTATCTACAACACATTCTTCTGCTATATGAGATGCAAAGGGAGGCAATGCTTTCAGACTTAAAAATGCAGAGTCTCTTTTAAAACAAAGTCAAAGGAAAAACTTGGTGTTAGAGGAAAAGGAGAAAGCGACTCAGAAATGTACACTTCTCTCTATGCAATATATTAAAATGGTTGCTGTTTTTTAGATTGTCATTATTGTTACTTATAAATAGTCTTAAGTTATTTTTTTGTCTGAGTGGGTATGGGGGGGGGAGAATATGTTTCCCACAAAAAAATAGAAAGAGTCAGTGTGTACAGGGTTGCAAAAAGGATCCTTTCAAACAGCTAGTGGGGCTGTACTGTAATGTTAACTGAAGCTGCTTGCTCTTTGCTAACCTTACAGAATGTTTGACAAAATTGTTGAATCAATTATTAATCTTCATAACGTGGCTAGTTCCAGAGGGTTATTAGTTTCTTCAAGCATTCTTGCTCTGTGTAAGGAGAGGGCAGGACACTGGTATAAAATTGAACTTGCACTAAAAAAAACCCCAAAACCACTTGAGGCTACATTCTAATGACTGCATAAATTCTTTATTCCTAACAAAGACATCTCTTGATTGACACAGACTTGTATTTGTTGTATCTGTTTTAATCAGTCTATGAAAACTCACTAGGCTCTTGCTCAAATACATTTAAATGTAAAGGTCCCTATACTTCAACAGTTATTTCTTTTAATTTTACAAGAAAAAAAATCCTTCTTGTGATAACTTGTATGGAAATTTTCAGCAAGGAATTGTTGCATCAAAATTATTTCCATTTCTACTAGTGTAGATTCGGCCAATGTGTGGTGGCATTGAGTGCATTGTGACCCTTTTGGACAGAGATCTGCAACAATTTAAAATGTACAATAGCCAGAAATTTAAAACTGAAATAATAAATTGTTGACACCAATACTCTGTCATCCTTAGGAGCCTATTACAGGTACAACATGGTGAATGTGATTGTGATTCCCTTTAGTGGCTGGTTCTAGTGATTATTCAGTCTGCTAGATATTTTAGCTCAAGTGCTAGAGGCTTGTGCTTTGGGTGCTGAAAGTTCTGGGTCCAATCCTGACTGGCAGCCATGGCATTGTTGTGTGTTCAGCCATTGTTCATTACACAAAACTGTGTAAGATAACCCAAGGTCTGGAGGATCAAAAGAAAAGCATAGGCAAAGTTTAGTCTGGAGAGGTTTCCAGAAGGAGGTAAGAGGACACAGTTGTAGGCAAGGGCAATGTTCTGGAGATATCTGAAGATGAAGAGAAGTTTGAATGTTATGCAGAAGATAAAGAGATGATAGAGTGTTTCATGAGATGGAGAGACACAATCAATGTAGTGAGAACAGAATATGATTGTGGCAACAGTGCTTTGGATGGACTGTTGGTAAAATAGATGGGAGCAGAGAGCCTACAAAAAAAAAAGGAGTTTTCAGTAGGGAGGATGAGAAATCACCAGAGCATATTTAACAGTAAAGATGGATTTCTGGGAATGATGTAGTTTCAAATTATGAGAATGTAGCTATATTGCAAAACCAGAACATTGTGTCAAGCTTCAGATCTATTACTTAGTGCATTAGATATTGCTCCTTATCATTGCTTGTGACATAATTCCTGGAAGTAGAATTTTTACCATACCATACATTAGGAAACTAAAGGGAACTTGCTTACTAGCAATTTGCATGCCAGTTTATCTCTAATTGCTGAGATATCATTATCTGAAGTAAAAGTATGACAAGGTAATATGAAAAATATACACATAAATGCATAGAGTTAAAGGGCAGTAGTCATCTTGTGGCTGGATGGGTTTGACTTTCAACAGGAAAGCATAAAGAGTTATTAATAGTGATACCATAAAAATGTTGATGAGGGTGATTTCAGAGGTCAGCTAAATAGGGCATCTCTTGAATTTCAAGTGATTTTGTCCTCAAAGGAATATATAGAGACATAAAGCGTTCTCCAGCACTGTAGTGGTTGTGATGGAGTAAAAACATGGAAAGGGATCATACACTCATGTAAAGGTTTGTGACAGGGTGCATTGTTCCTTTTAAGGCAAGCTTCCACTCCAGAACTGTTATGTTCCTGACAGAATCAAAACACACCGTAGCTTTAGGATTGTGAATGACCACTTGAGGCCTGATACTTTTGGGTGACCTTCAGAAACTCCTTAGTCTAAAGTAAGCAAATTAAAAATTAATAGACTTGTTTGCTGTCTGGCAATGGGGGCATTGAGGAAATATACCTGGGTCTCGCTCTAATAGTGAGATGAAAAGGGGATGTAAGTTTACCATTGGCAGTTGTCTTCACTGTAGCCTAATTGCTTGTGTCCCCACTAACTATAAGGCTGGCTCTGAGCTTATCTGTGTTAGAGGCTGTGGTAGTGCATCTGAGAAGAGTGAGAATGAGAAATAGAGGGGGAATAGAGGAGAAGGCAGAAACTACTGTTCCATAATGCCAAACTCCCACCAACCCATGAATTTTTCACAGAAAATGAGTGGAAAATGTGAATTTACAACAGTCAGATTTTTTGATATGCTGAATTAGTTCTGGGAACTGTGGGTATATTAGAAAATGTGTTGTGGGGTTTGCCATTTTTATCTGTGTGCCATTCTCAGTAGCAGCCCCAGAGAATGATCATCTCTGAATAAGATAGAACAGTTCTGGAAAATTCTGATTGGATAAATCTGTGACATCATTCCTCCCTTTGAAAAAGGCACCACAACTCACTGCTTCAATGTACCTTTCAGGGCCTGCTTAATGGGGAGAGCATGGATAGTAGGTGGGCCAGAAAGAAGTGGGTATGTCAGTGGACTTTCTTTCCATGGAATATTTTGACTCTTAAGCAAAACAATAAAAACCTAAAATATTTTGGCCAAAAAAACAAGAAGTTTTTATTTAGAAATACCACTGTCATGCCTCATGGGAGTTGTAGTTGCCTCATACTTCCATTCTCCTCTATAAGCCAGGCTCTCAGATCAGACTACATACTCCATGATATACTACAGTATTCTCTTTTGGTAAAGGGAAGCCGTGCTTCATGGGAATGTGATGGGGTATATAAACCCCAAGCTGAGATAGAAGGGGTTAAGGAGCAGTTTGGGTCCCAAGTGGCCCCACCCCACCACCTACAGAGCCTGCTTCAGATGGAAGAGAAGTTTTAAGAGAGCCAGACAGCTCAAAAAGTTGGGGACACGGGAAGAGGAATAGCAGGTGGGTCCATCCCCCACATCCTATCCTGAAAGCTTCTAAGTAAGGGCACAGCAGGAGTCCTTACTGTGGGGAAGGAGGGGTATTTATGCAAGTGGCAGTTACTGCAAGCCCTGGAGGAGGACCTACCTCATCCTTAAGGATTAAGAAATCCTTTGTTCTCTTTTCTTGTATTGTTTGTGAGACTGATCGAGCTCATCCTAGACTGGGAAAGTAAATGGTAAGAAGTAGCCTAGGCAGGCAGCCTCAGAGAGCTCTTGGGTGCTTAAAATTGCTGTCACTCATAGGGCCTGGGTCAGACCATGGTAGAGAGGGAGGGCCCAGGATTCCCTACCAGCCAGGGGGATAAAGACATTGGGCCCCTTTAGGCCTTTACACACTTACTTCAGGGTTTACAGAGTTGGGCTGGAATCTCCTTTTTGGGGGATGCTGAACTTCAGTTTATTGGACCCTATTACCCTGGAAAAGGGTGGACTTCAACAGTGACCTAGCTGCAGGGCCAAGTTACTATGTACTGGAAGATAGACCACCGCCATGCTGGAGTGACCAACAGCAAGGGATGTTAGAGACGGGAGAGTTGTGACCCAGGGACCTAAACACTAGGTGGTACCATCCATCCGTAGAGAAGAACGGAGACATAAGGCACCCAAGTTAAAACTCCCAATCAGGAACCTCGTTGACACATCCAAATTGAATTATTTAATTTTTTGGGAAAATCCTAAAACATTTAAGTTTTCAGACCATTTATGCTTTTATTAAAAATAAAATATTTTTTTTCCATGAGAAGCATTCACTTTTCATGAAAAATGTTGTTCAGCCAAAATCCCTATTTTCCACTGCAAAACAATTTAAATGGAAATTTTTTGACCAGCTGTAACCTAGTAGTTGATATAATTTCCCATGATCTTTAACTCTATACATACTAAATAAAAATAAAACAGTATGAAAGGAACTTCTCTGAGCACACGTGTTTTAGAAAATTAGTTCTTGGTACTTGCAAGAATATTATACAGCAATGTAAGGAATATATGAAGTTTGGCTGGTCCAGTGCCCTATTTTTTGCCTTGTTAGTATCTAATGTACTCAAGCAACAGTGATTTAGATTATTCACTTGTGACCCAAATTAAAATGTTAATATAAATTGAGTTCAGTTACAGTTTGTTTATTTTTAATATAATTTTTTGAGGAACTTGTTTGGTGCTATTACCATTAGTTTTTCTATGGAAAAAGGCAGATCATGTAGCTCTTCCTCTCTCTGCAAGGCCTTTGAAACTCACCACCCTTCCTTTTGCTGCTCTCATGGCATTGGATATCAGCAGATCTCAAGGTGGATGCTGTGTGCCAAAACAGTTCTTTTCCCCCTAATGGTTGGGCCTGTTTGGTGATGCTGTAGAGCTAATTGTGCCACATACACACCATTGTGTCCTGATGATTGATATTTAGAGTGGCTTGGAAAATGGATCTTTCAGCCTGTGAAAAATTTCAGCATTTCAAAAAAATTGCATCCCCAATTGGAATGAAAAGCCAAAGTTTCAATTTTTTTGAAATTTCTGAAAAAAACATTGGTTTTGGTCAATCAAAACATTTCACTTTGATTAAACTCAAAATATTTCATTTGGATTCCTTTTGTTTGTTTCATATAAAATAAAATTTCAGAACAGTCACTTCAAAATAAAAAACCCTAAACATTTAATAAAACTTTCATCAAAATCAATATAACTTTGTGAAAAATTTCACTTTTTTAAAAACAGCATTTTTGAATAAAAACAATTTTGACCAAAAACTACCATTTCTAACGATATGGGAGTGGCTCAGAGATCACAAGAATACCTGCTGGTTTATCAGATAGGCATGCACTGACCAGAAAGAGGAGTAGACTGCTTAGCTCTGTGTTAGGTGTTGAAGACTGGACACATACAGGCAAAGGAAGAGAGAGTACCTCTGGGACAGACTGCTGTGGTGGAGTGGGATATAAGATAAATAAATGAACTACTTCCTCCTCGCAGCTTTGGATGGGGAATGGAGAGACAGACTGATTTTGGTTTGCTCTCCCTTACTACCCGTCCTAAATTGATCAAAAGTTGTATTATATATGGCAAAGCAAGTCTTGGGAGTCATCTAATTGTCAAGGCTTCATATAAATACTTTATGAAATAATAGTTTCAAAAAGTTTTTACAAGCTCCTTGAATCTTTCTCCAAATTCTGGGGAGAAGAGGAGTGAAGCCAGTGGTGCATGTTCTCTAGGGAGGATCCAGTTTAGAGCTGGAAAGCTTGGGGGGTCTAGTGGAATTTGTTGGTCTTCAGGCTATAAGTGCAATATGTGACACATAACAATGTTAGGAGTTATGGCTTCTTTTCTGTCTGTGAAATATGTCAAAATATATGGAACTTCATGTTCCTTTCTGGGGCATTTCCAAGGATTGCATTAGAATCTTGTGTATACAGTAATGTATGATATTAAAAACTGGTTTTACTAATTTGAGTATTAAGACAATTATATAATAACAGATGTGGCAAATTGCCAGCACTACTATAATGGGTCTTGCGCTTTCTCTTCTTGGGTGGGGGATTCAGGGCACCATTTCTTGCCCCTGAACTAGGGTATTAACTGCCCTACTAGTGTCCTAGAGGGGGGGAGTGGAGAGGGAGGGACCCAGGCCCACCCTCTACTTCAGGTTCCAGCCCAAGGATAGCGGTAAACCACTAGAACTAGGTTCCTTCCCCTGGGCTACTGCCCTCTCCTGCCCTTCAGTTTGTGGGGCTTCCTGCCCTCCCTCTGCACAAACCAGGTGTCCCTTTAGCTAGGGTCTTGGTGGTCTTTTCCCACCACAGCACTTCTCCAAACTCTCCTCTACTTCCTTCCAAACTGCTCTCTGCTCCAACACCAATCCACTCTGCTTCAACTCCTCCTCTTGTCTGATTGAAGCCGGGGGTTTTTACCATGTGACTGGCTTCAGGTGCTTTAAATAATTTATAGCAAACTTTCTTCCCTCTACAGGGAATAAGGCTCCCTTCTAACACTCTCCTGTTGCTCTCTGGCCATGCTGTATCACACAGACAAAATAAGAAAGGCAATGTAAGTTAAAGGTGAATGAGGAAAATCAAATGGCTGGGCACACTGTGCATATGCTGAGAGAGAATGGAATGGTGCAAGATACAAATGTTGGGGGAAATGTAGGGTAAAGTTTTAAGCAAAGAGAACATATTTGGGGATTTTTTTGTGTCACTAATGAAGAATCTTGACACCTGAATAGACAACAAATAAATCATTAATTGGTTATATTTAAGGCTGTGTGTCTGTCATGGAAGTCATGGATTCTGTGACTTTCCAAGACTTCCGTGACTTCTGCGGTGGCCGATGCTAGGCCAACAGCAGCAGTTTGGGTGTGTGAGAGAGGGCTCAGAACTGAGGCAGAGGTGTGGGGTGGTGCTTACCTGGCGGCGGGGGTGCTCCCTGGCTCCCAGCTGCATGTCCCTGAAGCTCCTAGGTGGAGGGGCCAGGAGGCTCCGCACGCTGCCTGTGCCAGCAGGTGCTGCCCCTAAAGCTCTCATTGGCTGCGGTTCCCGGCCAATGGGAGGTGCGGAGCCAGCACTTGTGGTGGGAATAGTGCGCAGAGCTCCCCTGGCCGCCCCTCCTCCTAGGATCTGTAGAGACATGTGGAGCCAGATAGGGAGCCTGCAAGCCCCACTAACCCTCTCCTTCTAGCACCAGCAGGGGTCGTGGGCCATGTGCTGCCCCCCACCCTCCCCCCTGGGCCAAGTTTTAGTTAGGAGTATTTAGTAAATGTCATGGACAGGTCATGTGCCGTGAATTTTTGTTTACTGCCCATGACCTGTCCATAGCTTTTATTAAAAATACCCGTGACTAAAATGTAGCCTTAGTTACATTGATTCATATACTCCCTCTACCATGGAAAAACCTACAGGAAGGGAATGAGTGTGCAGAGTTTTCTTAAGTCTATCATTTGTCTGATTTCTATCAGGTTTTTTCACTCACAGGGAGAGGTTTGTAGCTGTGTGTAGGGAAGAGGAGTGTGTCCTTAAAACACTGTGGAGTCTGAGTATCCACAGGGAGATGAGGTCCCAGACCTATGAATCCTGGGCATCTTCAAGATGTGCTGCACACTCAAACTGCTCTTGATGCTTATTTCCTCTTGGTTGTATAGCGCATTCAAATGCCATGATGCCATTGGCTCCTCCCCCCTCTCCCTCCATACTATACTTTTCTCTTACATCATGAGAAACTGAAGAGGGGACATAAATGCTGCAAAGAACAGCATTAATTTCAGTTTTGAAATCCAACCATTTTGAGAAGGGTGTGCTGAGTTGAGTTCAGTAGCATGCCATCTATGTATGCAAGATATGCATGCCCCAGAATTTACAAAAAATGTAGTCTAACTGGAGGCCTGGGGGCTGATTCTAGCCTGCAGGGTGATTCTGTCTGGCCTCTGCATGGGCATTGTAAAACAAAATGGCATCCTCTACTAGGTCTGTAGCTCACCACTCTCATCCCTCCTCTCCCAAAAACCACAAATCAGCTGTGTTGTTGGTGCACAAGGTTTTCTGAAGGGTTACGAGGAGCACAGCACATAGGTGGTGCTGCTTCTTAATCTATATGGGGAAGGACTTTCCATCCTTTACAAGGCTCCCTTGCTTCTCTTTACATTGTTCACTGGAGGTCACCATTTGACCTTCTTCCCAATCCTCCTCCCCCTAGGGTAGAAGGCAATGGGCCTAATTCTCATTTATACTCAGGCCACTTTGTACCACTGTGCACTCATTTTAAAGCTCTTTTATCTTGCCAGGAAGATGTCAAGTGGTCATAGTGTAAATGGGAATGAGGCCCTACATGTAGAATTTGAGAATTCTTTTGCATTCATTTTAAAAAACAATTGGGTAAATACAGATTGTTGGAAAGATCTGTTTCCTGGGCTAGTTGTTTGGGGCACAATTAGATAAGAGGCATTTTATCAGTTATGGTGAAACTAGTAAAATTTTTAAAAAAGCTGCAATATAGAAGTCTAGCTACTGGAAGATAGTGTTAATCACAATACTAGTTTGATGTAATCTCAAAGACATACAGATAATTATGTACAGTAAAACAATCAGGAGATAAATTACATTGTATAAATTATTACTTTTTATTAAAGGTCGGTGGACAGATCAACACACAGCAATTTTGCTTGATTATATTGTGTAAGTGAAATGGTGTCTATAATACAAAAATATGATTCCAATTATATAATTTTGTAAAATGAAATATACGGTTTTGTAATAGTGATAACCTCCAGAAGATGGAAAATAAACACTTTCCTGTTATAGAGCTTGCTGTAGGACCACCATCACTGTCTACATCATTCATTATCCCTGACCCCTTTTCTTTTTAGAAGGGAAATAATTTTTCCTGCTTTATTGTAACTCATATGTGGTGCTCACTGGGCTCTGGTCAAATTTTGCGAATTAATTACATGGAATGCTAATCAATCAAGATTTATTCATGGACATGCTGGTTAACTGTGCATTAAATTTTTATCTTTATTATTAGGAAATTGTTTTGTACAGTACTCTGAAGAAGTTGTAATCCATATCATTATGTCCTTACCATGGTCAAAAGCTTAATTTCAAGATAGAAACCTCATCCTAATGAAAGTGAATATAGATACTATTTTATCTTAATATTTATTAATAGTACTTAGCTTTCATTGATCACTTTTCATCTCCATAGTGCTTTACAGATTTTGGACTATAGCCATTCCTGGGTCTATGATAGTTTCTGATAGCATAAATCCTATCTGAAGGCTCCCAAGGCTGAATGTCCAATAGGGACAGGTTGCAGTGGCAGAAGTGGCTGCAGCCTTTCTTGCATTAAAGTGGCTAAAGGATGCCACTGTACCCAAATATTGGGCACAGATGGCTGGAAAGAGTTTATGGTCAAGAGAGCTGTGGCGTGTGCTGATTCAGTGCCTCCTTGCCTGAGCTAAAGGCATTCAAGGGACTGTCTCATTGTGTAACATTCATATTGTGTTTCCTTCTTTCATGGTAAAAAAATTTCTTGTAAAGTGTGTATATAAATTGAGTGAGAGTCCATGCTGTACCTCTTAGCGATGGTGGGTGGGGAGGGAGGGAGCTAAGGTGGCTTTATGCCAATGCTTAATTTGTAATGAAAGAGATGCCAGGGCTCAAGCAATTTTTTTTTTATTTTCACAACTGATCCAGCAAGCGCAGAGGTGCCAGAGCTATGAACTGCCAAACCTAGAGGTGCCAGTGCTCAGCCCTGACACAAATTTAAGCACTGCTTTATGCCACTCATGCACTATTCTGATTATGGCCTATGCCAGGGGTCAAAATGTCCCCCAGTGTAACTTTAACAACTTTGGGAGCCTAAGTTCTCGTAGCCTCCCCAGGCTGTCCCAGGGCCATAGAGCAGGCCAGCATCTCTGCAGCACGTAGCCCTGCCCCTGACGCACACTCCCCATCTCTAGCCCAACCCCCAACACGTCTCCTATATGAGGGCTGGTAAGGAGGTCTGTGAGATGAGCCAACACTCTGATCACTTAAGCATCAGTCAGCTATCTTGGAGAAGGCTGACTGAGGATGTGCAAGCTAATTGGCTGATCAGGCTGGGAGGCTGGACGAGACAAATACCCCATTAGCTGAGGGGTATATAAAAAGAACACAGGAAGACAGTACCTGGGGAGGGCAGATCTGGGGTTGCTGAGTTCAGAGCTTTCAGTGATCTCAAGGAGGAAGACTTGTGGCCCTTTCTGGCCCTGTGGGAAAGAGCTAAAGGTAGAGAAGCACTGTAAATAATTTGCTGCATGAGACGGTTGGTGATGAGAATGTTAATAAATCACACGAAGTTGCCCCTTACTAGACAGAGTCTGAGAGGTTCCTGGGGCATCAGAAGATGGGGACAGAGTATGTCTTATTACAATCTTGGGGGCCTGTGGGTGTTTTCCTTTGTTCTTTTGTTAGGAATTCTCTCTTTCTAAAAACATATAAAGTTGTTGGTGGTGGTAAAGTCAAATTAGGGTTATTGTTAAAGGGCCCATTGAAGTCAATGAAGAGACTCCCATTGGTTTAACTAGGAGCTGGCTAAAGCTCCTAGTGTGTATAGCTGGAATTCTTCATTCTGTTGTAATCAAAATTTGTACTATGTGGTGATGCACATCGTACTACGTCTCTGTAGTGCTATAGTTGGCTATTTTTTTTCATGATGCAGATTCTTGATTAGGCAATTAAATGGTTAATAAATAAAGTTAAAATGTAATTGCCACATAATCAAAATAAACTTGGTGACTTCAAAGGCATTCTGTTTTGGTTTTGCAGGCAATTTTATTTGAGCAGACAGTTTCCTTTACAAAGATATATTTACTATAGCTAACAAAGTGCTCTGTGAAATCTTTCTGGTATTATCATGTGAAATGTATGGAAACCCTGCTCTTAATAATATAGCGCAAAAAACTTGGATATATCTTAACTACATTCAGAAACTGAACCAATTACTTTGGGGATAGGAAAGTTGAAGAAAATCATATTTTATAGGTGGAGCGTGAACCTTTTTGCAATAAAGTTAACCAAGTTGATTGAAACAACCCACTGGCAAGCCATGTGTCAATTGTTCTTAAAAGCCTTCTTAACAGAAACAATATATATCATACTTTAATGTTGTGTTTAATCATATCAGAGCTCCAAGTGGAGCTAGATGCCTCATCAAGGCTCTGAAAGAGAACTTTAACAGCGAGCCACAGTAATGTGGTAGGTTGTACTGTGCTCTGCCTGGCTCTGCAGTTTGGGGGCCTGTTAGGAATATTGTGGTGCTTGATGCACATCTGTGAATATAACAACTATTACTTTTGTGATATTTGCTGTATTTTTAGGATTGCACTGTGTGTCTCACTGATCGTATGAGTTGTGTAAAAGTGTACAATCAGAAGTAAGTGGGTGCTTTCAACACTGCCAGACATTCTGCAGCATACGTTGGGAACTAGTAAAGATGAATTATTTCCCAAACAATAGAGTTTTACTGAGTGACAAAAAATACTTCAAAAATTCTGTGAAAATTAAAATCAAATACATTAAAACCCTAATACATGTATGGATCAGAGCTTAAAGAAGGGGAAAGAACATTAATGTCCATTTTAGCTACACATACACTGTTCTGTGAGAGCCACAGTTGATGTATGTGAAACTCTGGTTGTCCTTGATGTTCCCCACTGTGGAGTGATAGGAGTAGGAATGCAATCCCTGTTGCCACATGGAATGTTGGGGGTAGGGAGGTGTAGCATGGTGCTATACTGGAGTTCTCTGTGGACTGCAAAGGGAGGTGAGCCTCGAATTGTTGGACCTCTAGGTCCAACACAGTCTACAGCATCTGTGTTTGCTCCTGGAGAAGCCCCATTATGACCTGGTGCATATCCATCTGTGACTCCTAGCCCTTTCTCCTGTCCGCTCTTCCCTCTCCATACAGTCTGCAACATTCATCCTCCAGGCCATCTGTTCATGGTCTGATGCAGCAATGGCTTTCAGGATCTCGCTGAACATGTTACCCTGAGTCCTCTTCTTTCTCCTCTTTATCTGGCGCAGGTGTTCCACTCTCTCACACCCCGTGGTCATATGTCCTCTGTCATCGTCGTCCTCACTGTTCATGCCAGAGGCCTGTGACTTGGGCTTCTGGGAGATATCCACAGTGGTGTGCAGGGTTGCGATAGGGCTCTACCAACAATGGCATGCAGATCTTTGTAAAAGCAGCAGACCTGCCGCTTGGCACCGGATTGACTATTGGCCTTCTGGCATGCCTGGTGCAGTTCCTTTGCTTACACGCAGCACTGCTGCTGATCCCTGTCATACCTCTTCTCTTGTCTCTCCCCCCTCCCCCCCGTGCAATCTGCTCATAGATGTCCACTTTTCTACTGTGGCACATCCTCTTCTCCCCACTGGCCCAGGAGCTCCAATATCTCTGGTCTACTCTAAGCTGGAGCATGTAGTCAGCACGGTCAGCTGGAAGTGGTGCCCAACAGTGGATATTTGCTAGGTGTGCTTGCCAAGCTGCACAATCGGGAAAAGGCATTTCAAAAATCCACAGGGCTTTAAAGGGTGAGGGGTCCTTCCAGTCTCCATGACCCCCAGGCAGTAAAGGTCACAACTGTGACCAGAGCATTCAGTGTCTGGCATTGTGGGACAATTCCTGGAGGGCTGTTAGGGTCAACATAGGTGTGACCCCAGCCTGTTCGGTGTAGCCCTCTCTAGTAGTGGCTAGGCCAGCTAGAGGCTGATGAGCCTGCTACAGCGTTGGCTAAGAGAGATGTCTTTTAGCTTATGCAGCAGAGGCTCATGCATTTTGCTCAAGAGGTCCCAGGTTTGATCTCTGCCAATGATGTCCGAGGTGGTCGGCATTGCATAGGTAATGCAGTGTCTACATTTGCGCTGTGTCAATCTCAATACATCGACCATTGCTCAACGCTGCTCAGGGATGTGGTGTTACTGTCGGTGTAATGGAAAGTTTACATCAGTGGGAGACAAATTTAAGTGTAGACACATGCACAACTAGATTGATGCAAGGCAGCTTACGTTGACCTAAGTTTGTAGTGTAGACCACAGTAAACAATATAAGAGTCTATTCCAGGGGTGGGCAAACTACAGCCCGTGGAATTTCCACCCCCGTGGCCCTGCCGGGCTAAGGCAGGCTCCACGTCCCTGTGGCCCCTTGGGGGGAGCGGGGGCAGGGCAAAGGGTTCCGTGCACTGCCCTTGCTTGCGGGTACCTCCCCTGAAGCTCCCGTTGGCCGCGGTTCCCCGTTCCCAATGGGAGCTGCAGGGGGCAGTGCCTGCAGGCAAGGGCAGTGCGTGGAGCCCTCTGCCCCCACCCCCCATTCCACAGGGGCCGCAGGGACATGGTGCCGGAAGCTTGCGGGAGCAGCACGGGGCCAGGGCAGACAGGGAGCCTGCCTTAGCCCCACTGTGCTCTGCTGCCACCCCAGAGCTGCTAAAGGTAAGTGGTGCCGGGCCAGAGCCTGCACCCCAAACCCCTCCTGCACCCCGCACCCCAACCCCCTGTCCTGAGCCCCCTGCCACACCCCCTCCTGCACCACAACCCCTGCCCTGAGCCCCTTCCTGCACACCACACCCCCTCCCACGCCCTGCACTCGCTCCCGCACCACAGCCCTCTGCCCCAGCCCTACATTCATGGCCCTGCATGCAATTTTCCCACCCAGATGTGGCCCTCAAGCCAAAAAGTTTGCCCACCCCTGGTCTATTCTGTGAAGGGTCTTTGTAGTGGAAAAAGCTATAAACAGAAAACTTTCTCATGTCAAAGCTTAGTCTGAAGGAAATGATGAATAAATACAGAAAGATGCTAAAACTGCAGAATTTACAGTTTTGTGTCTATGATTTTCTTTTATCTCTGAAAATAGTGATTACATGAATATACTAGAGATGTGAGGAGTCCCTGATCTAAATTTAGTCTCTGGACTAATCTATTGATGAAGTTATTTGGAATTGCTCAGATAGTGTTGAACAAAATAAAATACCTAATAGCCATGTGAGATTAAGACATTTTATTATTAATTATTATTATTATTTATTTATTTTATGAATCATTTATATTAAAATGACACCCAAAGGGCATAATTTAGATTTGAGGCCCTGTGATGCTGGATGCTGTAAAGCAAAGATTAGGAAAGTCCTTTCCCAGGATAGTTTACTATCTTGGATGGTAGCTCTTTGCCAAAACTGAGCTCATAATCTTTCCTCTCAAGTCTTCTTTACCATGTCCAGTGTCTGGTATGTTTGATAGCACCATTGTCTTCCCTGCCACCTGCCACATGATTAAAATAATCTTCAGCTCTTCTCTGCCCTTCTAGTCTACTCATACAGGTGGTTTGTGACTCAATCCTGTCACTTTTTTCCCTCCACAACATTTCTAAAGCGACCCCATCCTTTCCATTCCAATGATCCAGGTGCTCATCCACACTCAAAGTATTTCTCATCCTACCTACCTCAACTGTCTTTTTCCCTTCTTTTTTTTATTACCCTTGCCAAATTCAGTCCATCCAAGATGCTCACCTTTCCTTTAGACCACATCAACCTTCCCTCACCCTTTGACTCAGTTCACTGGTTCCCCATTGCACTGTTCAAATTCATGTTCTTTAATTCAAGGACCTACATTTTTAAGGCTCATCCTATCTCTCTGACTTGGTCTCATTTTCACACTCGCCATACCTTTAGGTCTACAAGTGATGTTATTTTCAATGTCCCTTTTGTTCCTTTCTCCCACTCCCATCACCATGCCTTCCTTTGTACTGCTCCCTGTGCATTGAACACACTCTGGCAAGTCTGGTTGCCAAGCCACTTCCCCCCAAGAAGTCTCTATTCCAATAGACGAAATGAAGGGGTGGAAAAGCAAAATGCAAAAAAGTAAATGGAACCCTCAAGATGTCTCTGTTCTTTACAGAACAATAATACAATATGATTGTTATCCCTGCCCTTCTATTTCCTGGTTTGTGTACAAACATCACTTATTCTCATGTCAAATTCATAGTGAGACTAATCTATGAAAAGATGATGCAGATTTTGCAAAATGACAGTCTATCCTGGAAATGCACTGGCAGGCTATTCCATAAGCCATGTGGAAATAAGGTTTAATATAATACCCTAGAAAGGGTTACCAGAATGTAAAATTGAGGCTTCAGAATAGAACGCCAATCTCAAATGAGCGCACACAGGATTACAGATGACTGGGTAGCCCAAAGAGACCTTGGGAAATGAATTTTTTAGATGAAAAGAGAATTCACATTGTCCTTGATGAGCTGATGATAACCAGCCAATGTAAACTGCTGAGCCCCAGGAGCTTTCGTTGCACAGGATATTTCCTTATACCATTCGGCATGTTATATATGAATAATCTGGCAACAAATGATGATGCCAGTGAAAACCATGAAATGCTGTTGTTTGTTGTAGATATATGGACACAGAGCAACACCTCACAATTCTTTCTAGGACTAACAGCACACTTGATAGAAAAGGAATTCATGAAAAAAACAGTTGAGCTACATTGAGAAGATTTTGATAGCAAACATATGGAGACACTTTAGAAGCATTTCTGAACATTTTTGATAAATGGCAGCTTCCTAATGGTATTGTCCAGGTGGCGTTCTGAGATAATGCAGCTAACATCATAAAAACTGTCAGTAAATATAGTGCGTACAGCTTGGTTTGATTTGCATTATTCAGGCTGCAGATCAGCAGCAAGGAAGCATTACTAGAACAATCCTCCAAGGCAAACTTGTTTGTCAGCTATTTCAAATATTCATTCACCATTGTCTCTATGACAATGTCTGCATGAAAATTATTCAGGCCTGGTTGGTCCCAAGCTGATTCTAGATGTTGTCACATGTTGGCATTCCACTTACAACATGATTAGATGTGTGTTGGAAAATACTTTACAATACAATAGGCTTTTAGTGCCTCTTGCTCCAAGGATCTTAATGTCATTTCATCCTAATAGAGACTGTGACTCAAGTAATCAAGCTTGCCAGGGAACTAACCTGCAAAATAAGCTCTGAGACATCAGCATCCATATGGTGAGACCTACTGTTCAAGGACTGGCAGTTCTTTTAAATGGGGAAGCAACAGATGAGGGGACTTGATCCACCTAATGAAGAGTTTTCAAATTTATATCAGACCATTTCTGTCATGTTGAATCGAAGCAAGGTTATACAGTTATCTGTATTTTTAACCTCTTATGATTTATCCATTCAATTCTGATGCAATGAGCACTGTAAAAAAACTTCCACCTAGAAACTGACTGAAGAAATATGCAGAGAAAAGTCACAACTGGAGGAAAAAAAAATAAAGCTGAAGAATGAGAAACTGTTCAGCCACTGAGAAATAGAGTCCACATAGTGTGGAGCTTCTGGGAAAAAAACTTTAACAGACCCTCAATCTCTGTTACACCACATCTGTCAGTGCCCACTGTGTTCCTCTTGACTTACTCTGTAAACGAATGGAAACAGAAGGCAATCATTCTTCCAAATCTGGCTCTTGTTGCAGTGTTTCCTTGGAGTTACACCCAACTGTATACTCTGACTCTTCAGCTATGGGGAATCATAAATGCCAATTGCTCTACAATAGTGCAGAAGGGCTAATATCTTTCAACTGGGATTTGCTCATATTCAGCTGTGAATACATTTTAAATTGCCATTTTTATTAATCCAAGACCGTGTACTTCTATGGACTGACAGCTTCATATAGTGTTCAATAAACATCCCAATACTAAAAAAAGAAAAGGAGGACTTGTGGCACCTTAGAGACTAACAAATTTATTTGAGCATAAGCTTTCGTGAGCTACAGCTCACTTCATCGGATGCATTCAGTGGCATCCCAATACTGTCGTCCATCTTTGAATATCTGTTATGATTAAAAGGTTAAAAATAGTCAACTATCAAGCAGGTGCAAAAGAAATGCATATTGCACCTCCTTGAGCCAGTAAGGGTGGTTTGTGCACCATGCTCAGATTCACTGCTGGGAGAAGGTAACTGGGATTTCTACTGTGTACTCAATCTTCTGGGTTGCATGGAGTTGGGAGCAGAGCAACTGTAATTTACACCTGGTGGCTTCATCAGGGCTTCTGATGGTTGAAGCTTCTGTAGGGATGTGCTGCATCAGTGCCTTTCCTAACTACTGGGGTCACATTCTTCTCCACCACGAGCTCTGCCTTCATTGTGGGCCCCACTGGTCTTCCATGGCTGTCTCACTGTAAGGAAGCTTTCAATCATGTTGTGATGCCTCCCTGGTAGAATTTCTGCTTCTCCACCACTAGTTCTGCCTTCATTATGGGCCCCACTGGTCTTCCATGGCTGTCTCACTGTGAGGAAGCTTTCAATCATGTTGTGATGCCTCCCTGGTAGAATTTCTGCTATGAGACCTGTGATCTGGTTTATGTTGCTTGGTGCCAGGACTGAATCTGGCCTATTGTATATTGTACCTTTCTGTGTGCTGTATATCTGAAAGATTTTTCACATTTTTAGCTATGAAAGATGCTGCCTCATGTAGTTTTATTGTTCTTCCCCTTTCCACATAAACTTCTGGAATAAATATGATTTTTTTATTACAAAGTGACATTTTATTGCCCAGATTCCTAGCTGGTATCCAGAGAAACTAAAAACCAGAATTTTTATCTGCCACATTTTAAAAGGATGTATAAAAGCAAAGAACATAGTTTACTGCATACTATCCAAATATTTTAGGTAAGTTTACTCACCTAATGAATTCCTTTAGTCAAGTTTTGCTGAGGAACTGACAAAAGCTCCAGGTTCCTAAATGTTCTAATATAGGATCATTTTTTAGACTCTTATTGAAATATTTCTGCTTATAAATCATCTATTTTTAAGAGTTCTGATACATTGATGTTAACATTATGGCTATATTTTGCAGCTCCTTTTACCACTGGGCAAAAGACTTCAATGAATTCACCCAGGAAACATGCGGGTGCTGACAACTGTGTAGAATATTCCTAATAAAATTCAGGGTTTTTTTTGTCACAGACTGAAAAATATGCTCATTCTTTTGGATTTTTTTCCTGAGGTTCCTGAATTTCTAATGAGCAAACATGGCTTATATAAAAAGAGTGGGACTATGCTTTTCTTCTCATGAGAAATTATCAAAATGTCATAGAAAGTTGTGTTTGTTGCAAATTTACATGAAACACAATGAATTTCATACACAAATCTACAAAAGAAAAACAGTGAATTTCACACAGCTCTTGTGCCAACTGTCCTCCTTAGACTTGGTAAAAACTTACACTTTTTCTACTCTGTCCTTCCAAAAAGCTAGTGCAGTCCAATATATTTAAGTGCATTTAACATATGCGTGACTATTGTTCTCCCCAGATATCTTTAGTTGTAGCTTTTGAATGGTAGCAGATCTGGGAGTGAAGGGCGCACACACAACAGAGTAGTTTTCAGAGTAGCAGCCGTGTTAGTCTGTATTCGCAAAAAGAAAAGGAGTACTTGTGGCACCTTAGAGACTAACAAATTTATTTGAGCATAAGCTTTCGTGAGCTACAGCTCACTTCATCGGATACAGAGTAGTAGTAATACTTTCCACATTTGTATAACAGTTTTCTTGTATGGCCTAGTCCTCTTGTCTAGACAGTAACCCATCTCTTTTATGTGGACTCAGATCCTGGGCACCATGTGTTTCGAAGCCCTCCTTGGTCTGGGTAAGGACTGGTCATGTTCCAAGCTCTGGGTATCTCAGAGAAACTCCCAGGTATAGAACCTGTGTCCAACACCCTCATTGGGTAGTGGAACCCTGTAGTCTGGCTACTTTAGGCCCCCAAACCAGCACTTCAGTCCTCCTAAACCCCCTGTTCCTTAAATCCATTTCCAAAGAGTCCACCTAGCTATGAGACCTCTGTTTTCTAATTAAACCCTTCAGAGACAATATGGTAGGAAAGCAAGAAACACAGGCTTAGCAAAGGAATTTCTTAACCATAGACACTGTATTCTTAATAGAGCATGCCTGATATTTACAGATCTTTGAAAAACAACATACTCCCAACTGTAGCTCCTTACACTGATCTCACCCCTCCTATGACACCTGGGATTGGTCAACACCCTTAGGGTAGGCAGGCTTTTCTGCCTTCTCTCCCCTTAGCAAGAGACCACCAGGTTCAGAGAAACACCCACCTTTTAAATCTGTCTGAGCCTCTGTTTCCCCATCTGCTTCTGCTGGTTGAATTTAGCTTCCAGCCTCCCCATTCTCTTCTTCTCAGTCAGGCTTTTAGGAATCAGTGGAAATCAATAGAACCTACTGCTAGAAAATCCACTGTTTCAGCAGGGGAGATGTTCCATTGATAGACATTAATAGTTCTCTCAGGGTTAGCTCTTTCTGAGGAATCCCACGCCCAGCTTGAGCTGGACAGTGTCTAGAATAGACTGGCCTTTCCAGGGCCATGTGGTTTTCAACACAAAATGGATATCTTAATTGTACATGGAGATTACAATGCAAAGTGAAGGTTGCAATCAAAAGTGATATTCATAAGACAAAATAGAGTTCAGTTTGGCACAGACAGAGCCCCAGTCTGTGTCACTTTCCTCCAATGATCTCCCAGAAATAAGTTATAGATTGAAAAGCCTTGCAATAGTCCTTAAGCTAAATATTGCCCATCTTTTCCAATAGGGAAGCTGAGATACAGAAGGGAACTGTAGTGGGGCAGCTGCCCCACTCCTGGAGAACAGGGGTTAAAAGCAGCCAAGTTAGGCTGATTGGGGAAGCAGCCACAACTGTGGCCAGTTCAATTAGGGCCCAGCTGGCCCTGATAAGAGGGCTGGGGGCCAGGAGCTGGGGAGAGAAGTCTCACTCTAGCCCTGGAGTGGGAAGGGCTAGCTGCCTGAGAGCAAGGTACAGCGGCGAACAGCGGAGAGGCTAACAGAGGGAGTTTGCCTGGGATCTATCTGAAAGGTGGTACGCTAAGTGCTGCATTAGGGGGATGTGTTGGTGAGTATCTCAGTGTCTGTTGTGGGGACAGTTTCAGTTTGACCGTATGCTTGATTGTTTGAAAAGTGTGAATTGGGAGTGCTTTGTTCCAGGTGAGCCTTGAGTGGGCCTGACTGTTATAAAAAGCCAGTCAGCTGCGAGCCAGTTGAGCGGCAGACAGTGGGAGTTTGCCTGGGAGTTCGCCTGGGGAGCGCCCACTGAGGCTTACATCTTGCAGGCTTCTCTGAGTAGTTACTACAACTCCTGACAAAGCTCGTAGAAGGAAGGTAATATGGATGGTGAGTGTTCAGCTGCTGTGACCTGAAGAGGATGTGCCATGTTTGTCTTTCTTCCATAGGACAGAAATGACTTTGTCTGTAGAAAGTGCAAGCTAGTCTCCATATTCGAAGAGAAGGTTCAGGGTGTGGAGAAACAAGTATCGACCCTGCGTTGCAAAAGAGAAACTGAAGATTTCCTGGACAGAAGTCAGGATATGCTTCTGTGGGCACAACATTCTGAAGATTCAGAGCAGGCTGCGCAGCAGGGACAGAAGGATGGTGAAGAAATTTGGAGAGACTGCCGAGACTCATCAAACCCTTGGATCACTACCCCTTCCTGGTACAAGTGCTGGAGGAACCAACTAGGGAAAGAGCTCTTCTTGACCGGCTGCTCACAAACCGGGAAGAATTAGTAGGGGAAGCTAAAGTGGATGGGAACCTGGGAGACAGTGACCATGTGATGGTCGACTTCAGGATTGTGACACGAAGAAAGGAGAGCAGCAGAATATGGACGCTGGACTTCAGAAAAGCAGACTTTGGTTCCCTCAGGGAACTGATGGGCAGGATCCCCTGGGAGAATAACATGAGGGGGAAAGGAGTCCAGGAGAGTTGGCTGTATTTTAAAGAATCCTTATTGAGGTTACAGGAACAAACCATCCCGATGTGTAGAAAGAACAGTAAATATGGCAGGTGACCAGCTTGGCTTAACAGTGAAATCCTTGCTGATCTTAAACACACAAAAGAAGCTTACAAGAAGTGGAAGATTGGACAAATGACCAGGGAGGAGTATAAAAATATTGCTCGGGAATGCAGGATTGAAATCAGAAAGGCCAAATCATACTTGGAGTTGCAGCTAGCAAGAGATGTTAAGAGTAACAAGAAGGGTTTCTTCAGATATGTTAGCAACAAGAAGAAAGTCAAGGGAAGTGTGGGCCCCTTACTGAATGAGGGAGGCAACCTAGTGACAGAGGATGTGCAAAAAGCTAATGTACTCAATGCTGCTTTTTTTTTTTTTTTTGCTCCTGTCTTCACGAACAAGGTCAGCTCCCAGACTGCTGCACTGGGCAGCACAGCATGGGAAGGAGGTGACCAGCCCTCTATGGAGAAAGAAGTGACTATTTAGAAAAGCTGGATGACCGTAAGTGCATGGGGCCAGATGCGCTGCATCCGAGAGTGCTAAAGGAGTTGGCGGATGTGATTGCAGAGCCATTGGCCGTTATCTTTGAAAACTCATGGTGATTGGGGAGGTCCCGGATGACTGGAAAAAGGCTAATGTAGTGCCAATTTTTAAAAAAGGGAAGGAGGAGGATCCGGGGAACTACAAGCCAGTCAGCCTCACCTCACTCCCTGGAAAAATTATGGAGCAGGTCCTCAAGGAATCAATTCTGAAGCACTTAGAGGAGAGAAAAGTGATCAGGAACAGTCAGCATGGATTCAGCAAGTCATGCCTGACTAATCTAATTGCCTTCTATGATGAGATAACTGGCTCTCTAGGTCAGGGGAAAGCAGTGGATGTGTTGTTCCTTGACTTTAGCAAAGCTTTTGACATGGTCTCCAACAGTATTCTTGCCAGCAAGTTAAAGAAGTATTAGCTGGATGAATGGACTATAAGGTGGATAGAAAGCTGACTAGATCGTCGGGCTCAACGGGTAGTGATCAATGACTCCATGTCTAGTTGGCAGCCGGTATCAAGTGGAGTGCCCCAAGGGTCGGTCCTGGGGCTGGTTTTGTTCAATATCTTCATTAATGATCTGGAGGGTGGTGTGGATTGCACCCTCAGCAAGTTTGCAGATGACACTAAACTGGGAGGAGAGGTAGATACGCTGGAGGGTAGGGATAGGATACAGAGGGCCCTAGACAAATTAGAGGATTGGGCCAAAAGAAATCTGATGAGGTTCAACAAGGACAGGTGCACAGTCCTGCACTTAGGACGGAAGAATCCCATGCACCGCTACAGACTAGGGGCCGAATGGCTAGGCGGCTGTTCTACAGAAAAGGACCTAGGGGTTACAGTGGATGAGAAGCTGGATATGAGTCAAGAGTGTGCCCTTGTTGCCAAGAAGGCCAATAGCATTTTGGGCTGTGTAAGTAGGGGCATTGCCAGCAGATTGAGGGACTTGATCGTTCCCCTCTATTCAACATTGGTGAGGCCTCACTTGGAGTACTGTGTCCAGCTTTGGGCCCCACACTACAAGAAGGATGTGGAAAAATTGGAAAGAGTCCGGCGGAGGGCAACAAAAATGATTAGGGGACTGGAACACATGACTTATGAGGAGAGGCTGAGGGAACCGGGATTGTTTAGTCTGCGGAAGAGAAGAATGAGGGGGGATTTGATCGCTGCTTTCAACTACCTGAAAGGGGTTTCAAAGAGGATGGATCTAGACTGTTCTCAGTGGTAGCTGATGACAGAACAAGGAGTAATGGTCTCCAGTTGCAGTGGGGGAAGTTTTGGTTGGATATTAGGAAAAACTTTTTCACTAGGAGGGTGGTGAAGCACTGGAATGCATTACCTAGGGAGGTGGTGGAATCTCCTTCCTTTGAGGTTTTCAAGGTCAGGCTTGACAAAGCCCTGACTGGGATGATTTAGTTGGGCATTGGTCCTGCTTTGAGCAGGGGGCTGGACTAGATGACCTCCTGAGGTTCCTTCCAACCCTGATATTCTATGATTCTAAGTAGAGCAGTGTTGGGGAAGGGGAAGAGGAGCTGGGGAGCTCCAGCCTCGTAAACCCCCAGAGGTGCAGCCTGCGAATAGGCAGAGGCAGCTGGTCCTAACCCCTTGCCAATGCCATAACAGACTGCCACAGTGAGCGGGGAGCTAGATGAAGACCGGCAGTAGTCACGAGGCAAGGTGGGCATAGAGGGTTGGGGGTTCCCCTGGGAGGGGAGACCCAAGTGTGGGGACTGCCAGGGGGCAGCACCCCAAGGTATGGGGTACCAGAGTCCGGGAGGATGGGGAGTCTGAAGCAGGTGAGACACTGGCCAGCAGAGTGCACTCTGGAGCTGGAGTTGAGCTAATTCCCAAGGTGACCAGCAGGGGATGCCATGCTGGTGAGCTGTCGCTCTGCTACAGGAACAGACAAAAGAGTTCTAACTCCCAGTCGTCTACATTAACTACTTGAACACACACTGTTTCCCCACCTACCCCCACAAAAAGAGTCAGATACATTAGCAAACTCCAACTGCTTTGCCTCACTCTAGCAGCACAGAGCAGCCATAAATGGTTAGGCTGAGTTTAATGGCTGCTCTGTGCTGCTAGAGTGAGGCAAAGTGCCTTCTAATCAAATTAAGTGGTGGGCTCTGAGAGCTCCACTCAGAACACTATTGCTGGCTCGGTGAATATTCAAACGCTAAATAAATAAATAATAGCTGCTTTTATTTGCCAGAGTGGCACAAAGTAGCCAATGCAAAGGTCATACTGAACTTATACATTTACAGGGTTGATTGCTGAAGATAAAGCACAGCAAATTAAGTACAACTAACCCAGTCTATTCAATGTAGCATAGAAGATAATACATCTACAACTTAGTCTCCTTTTTCATGTAATATTTCATATCAGATGGATCCTACTGTAGTTAATACATACTGTACCTCAGAGAAACTACTCTGCACAATTCCTTTTTTTAGCTAATTGCTGCAGCTTCAACTGAATGCAAGTTTGTCCAATAGCTTTTACAATAAGGTCTGCTTTACTTTCAGACATTTTTCTTTTGGCAGTACACACCTGGGATTCACCTAACAAGCCCCTTTGCTGCCTGTAAGTGGGGGAAAAAAGTCCTAGATACTGCTGAAGTGTTTATTTTCATGATAAAATATTTTTGCCAGCTTCAGGAACGTATCAAAGTACTTGCACTGCTACAAACTGCAGTTATTTCCTACCAGCACATGAATCACTGAAGACGTGATTAAGAACTCAGTACTGTACACCCGAGGACTGATGAAACAGTTCAGCAGTTTGAGTTCTGGGATATCAGTACGGATTTCCATAGAAAATTTGCAACGGAGACCATTCTAACTTGTTCTAGAAACATAACATTTTTGGAAGCAGTTATCTCTAATACCCAAAGAACATAATTGCTCTGTAGGAGTATGTTTTGAATTTTGCAAAGTGATCAGCCTTTCACTTTCTGATACAATGGTTAATTGAAAGATACATGTTGTTGTGCAAATGAACAATTTTATAGTGACCGTTTCTTCCATTTTGTTTAAAAAAAAAAGTGCTAGAAACCAGATCCAAATATTCAAATTAAATAAATTACACTAAGGCAATATTCTTGGTAAATAGAAAATTGATGAACATGATACATTTCCTGATGGTTTATCTGTATCCCTAAAAATGGTGAAATCAAGATTTATGTCAAAGACAAAATTAACCAATCTTCTACAGCAGTAGCATGGATTGATGATTTTTATCAATAATGAACTATTCTTCTTTTGTTGTGTTTATAGAGGGGGAAATTTTCATAAAATAATTGGATGTGGGAGATCATAACATTTTATACAGTTAATTTATTTTATACTTTTTCTAATTCACTCTAAGGATCCTATCTGCACTACAAAGTTAACTGTGTCAGGGTACTGCGTTAGACCACAGTACTTCCCATGGCCTGGTATAACATGGAGCCTGATCCTAAAACTTTACTCTCACAAATAAGTGGTCTTATAGTTCAGGTCCATAAACTGCTGCCACCTGTGGGGATGGGGCCAGCCGTGCTATTACCATTTTATGGAACTCAGGGCATTGGGAATATGCCAGTTTTACGTAGGTATATCTTCCATTATGACAGTGGAGTTACCCCTAATTTTATAGCATTATGACATCAGAAACAGTCTCTACAAGATACAAATTTGGGGCCTTGCGATATTGTATAGTGATCCCCCAGTGTAGACTGAGATTAAAACAACCACCTAATCTATTTACAGTTAATACAGGGGAGAGGATGGCTGGGTCACGTCCCAAGATCTTAGCAAGAGCAAAATTTTTTCATTTTGGTTCATTTCAAATAAAGAAACATTCTCTGAGGGTCTGCTCTTGTGAGGTGTTGCATGTTTCCTCTAATGTGCTGAACACCTTCTAGTCCCATTGAAGTCAACAGAAATTGTGTGTGCTCAGCATCTCACAGGATTGGGTTCTTCAGTTAAAATTCAGTTTGAACACCCAGTTTGAGTAACTGAGCTGGCAATTCAGGAAGTTTGTGAGGCAGACTTCAGCCTACGAAATCCTGATCCCATGAAATCAATGGGAGTTTTGTCATTGTCTCCAGTGGGGCTGGGATTTCCCCCATACAGTCCAGCAGTTGTCCTTTCATTATAGCATGATTCAAGGTGTCTAATGGAGTACAACAAATAAATCAATATTTAATTAAAAAAATCATCAGTGAACCCATCCATCCATGGGGCATTGTATCTGAGGGGCATTATTTAACTAGTTCCATCTAAATATAACTCTTCCATATATATTTTTTTTCTTCTTTTTTAATTTAAAGATGCAGACATGCAGGTTCATGTAAGCTGTGCTGGTGCAAGATTGGAGGAAGGTCTGGGTGTAAAGGCAGATTTAAGCCACCTGAGTCCCAGTCTAACAGTGGAAGAATCACAAAATTCTACCCCAAAACAGGTAAAGGACAAGAGGCCCAAGACCTGAGGTGTTTGCTTTCAGAGAGACCAGAAGGGAGGCAGAGGTGCTGCCATGTAGCCATAACAAGCTGCAGTGATTGGTCAACGTCACACAAGGATTCCCCAACACAAGGAATCTTTAGGGGGGCTAGTTAAGCTGAATACAGCCAAGGATCTGGCCCCAAATGCTTGTGGCCCCAGTCTTGCAAACACTTATGCATGTGCTTAACTTTATGAATGTGAGTGCTCCCATTAATGTCAGTGAAGTAACACACAGGATTAATTCCAATCAATGTTTATTTTTCTGTAGTAACTATGGGCCTCATCCAAACCACTGAGGTCAATAGTAGGCTTTCCAGTTGTTTTAATTTGGCAATGGATCAGGCCCTATAGTGTGATGTCAGGATATCACATGTATATCTTTGTCTTTTCCTTAATTTCTCAAATATTTTCACACACTAAACCATGATTTTTACCCTGCAGATATTTCATATAGTTCATATAGTAACTTTTTCCAGCAGTAATTTGACATGGCATCATGTTAAGTAGGCACTGTTGGCTACTGCTTCAGCTTTTGAGGCAGGCTTGGTAGGAGACTCATAGACTTGAAGGCCAGAAGGGACCATCACAATTATCTAGTCTGCCCTCCTGGAATTTCCCTGTGCAGAAAGTCATACCTTGGTCTTTGTTTCTCTTCTTACAGACAAAAACTTCCTGTACATCACTTAGACTGCAGATTTAAAATAAATGTTTTATTAGTTTCACCAGGTTCTGTGAGATCTCTGAGCATGAACAAAATCAGTATGTTGGTGACAAGTGGGACATTTTCAGTCTACATTTATCTAAGAACCACAGGAAGATTCTGTGGGCTGCCTTGTCTCCACAATCTAGCCTTAGGACATTCCTACTTCTTTTCTCTGATGTGATTCTGAACGTTATATTTGAGTATACAGGAGTTTTCAGCTAGTGAAGGTATGTGATGGCAGCAGAAATTACATTTTGCCTATTTGCATCAGTCCTCTCCTATGAAAGCACAAGTTTAGTGCTGTACAATGGAAAACAGATTCCATAGTGAAAACTTCTTTTTGCTGAGGCTACAAATGATCATCACATCAAAAAGAGTAAGAAGTGATTTCCTCCATGATCACCAGATAGCCACATGATTTAATTTTATTCTGAACTTGGGTATCACATATTCCCATGGAGCTGTATGCTGTGAAATGAAGAAAAGTTCAGTAATTTGGATGAACAAGTGTCTCAAAAGGCTATTTTTAAAAAAAAACTCCCAACAACAGAAAGCCTACAAGAAATGGATTAGCAAGAAAGCTACCTGTAAGTGCATGGAAAAAATGAAAAATGCCAAAAGCTAAGCAAAGCAAAGCTGGATCGTGTAAAGGAAATTAAAACCAATAGTAAAATGTTATTTAGACATATAAAATAAAAAAAAATAAGGAAAGAAGTAGTGGGACCTCTAAGCATTGAGGATGGGGTGGAGTTTAAGATAATCTAGGTAGGCCCCCACACCTAAGTGAATACTTGGACTTGCTTTTTAATAGGGATAATAAGGATACTGGGGGCAGTTGCCAGGTGGCTAATTAGAACCGAGATACGGAACTAGAAATTACCGCATGTGAGGTAGAAACCATATTCAGACATCTTAATGGGACCAAATTGGGGTTCCAGATAATCTCTATTCAAGATTATTATAGGAACTGGCACAAGAAATTACAAGACCAATAACAAGGATTTTTAATAAATCAATAAACTTGGGGGTCATGCCCTATGACTGGAGAATTGCAAATTTAGTATCTATGGGTATGTCTACACTACGAAATTAGGTCGATTTTATAGAAGTCGATTTTTAGAAATTGATTTTATACAGTCGATTGCGTATGTCCCCACAAAGCGCATTAAGTCAGCAGAGTGCGTCCTCACTACCGTGGCTAGCATCTACTTACAGAGCGGTGCACTGTGGGTAGCTATCCCACAGTTCCCGCAGTCTCCGCTGCCCATTAGAATTCTGGGTTAAGCTCCCAATGCCCGATGAGGCAAAATCATTGTTGCGGGTGGTTTCGGGTACATGTCGTCAGTTGCCCCTCCCTCCGTGAAAACAACGGCAGACAATCGTTTTGCATCTTTTTTCCTGGGTTACTTGTGCAGACGCCATACCACGGCAAACATGGAGCCTGCTCAGCTCACCGTCACCTCTGCTGTTGTGAGCTTCGTAAACACCTCGCGCATTATGCTGGAGTATATGCAGAACCGGGCTAAGAGATGCCAGCACAAGGAGGATTTTGATGAGGACATGGACACAGATGTTCCTGAAAGCATGGGCTGTGGCAACTTGTACATCATGGCGGCAGTGGGGCTGGTTGATATAGTGGAACGCTGATTCTGGGACTGACAAACAAGCAGAGACTGGTGGGACCGCACAGTGTTGTAGGTATGGGGTGATTCACAGTGGCTGCGAAACTTTCACATGCATAAGGCCACTTTAATGGAACTCTGTGAGTTGCTTTCCCCCACCCTGAAGCGCAGGAATACCAAGATGAGAGCTGCCCTGACACTGAGAAGCGAGGGGCAATAGACCTGTGGAAGCTTGCAACGCCTGACTGCTACCGGTCAGTCGGAAATCATTTTGGAGTGGGCAAGTCTACTGTGGAGGCTGCTGTGATCCAAATAGCCAATGCAATCATTGACATTCTGTTATCAAGGGTAGTGACTCTGGGAAATGTGCAGGTCATAGTGGATGGCTTTGCTGCAATGGGTTTCCCTAACTGTGGTGGGGCAATAGATGGAACTCATATGCCCATCTTGGCACTGGACCACCTTGCCAACCAGTCTGTGAACCGCAAGGGGTACTTCGCAATGGTGCTGCAAGCACTGGTGGATCACAAGGGACATTCCACCGACATCAACATGGGATGGCTGGGAAAGGTGCATGATGCTCGCATATTTAGGAACTCTGGGCTGTTCAAGCAGCTGCAAGAAGGGACTTACTTCCCAGATCAGAAAATTACCGTTGGGGATGTTGAAATGCCAATAGTTATCCTTGGGGACCTAGCCTACCCCTTGCTCCCATGGCTCATGAAGCCTTACGCAGGCACCCTGGACAGTAGTCAGGAGCTGTTCAACTATAGGCTGAGCCAAGTGCAGAATGGTGGTAGAATGTTCCTTTGGACGTTTAAAAGCTCGCTGGTGCTGTTTGCTGACTAGATCAGATCTCAGCGCAACCAACATTCCCACTGAATAATCATAGAATGTCAGGGTTAGAAGGGACCTCAGGAGATCAGCTAGTCCAACCCCGTGCTCAAAGCAGGACCAATCCCCAATTTTTGCCCCAGATTCCTAAATGGCCCCCTCAAGGATTGAACTCACAACCGTGAGTTTAGCAGGCCAATGCTCAAACCACTGAGCTATCCCTCCCTGCAATTGTTATTGCTGCTTGCTATGTGCTTCATAATATCTGAGAGAATAAGGGGGAGATGTTTATGGTGGGGTGGGAGGTTGAGGCAAATCGCCTGGTGTCCGATTTTGAGCACCCAGACACCGGGGCAATTAGAAGAGCACAGCAAGATGCGCTGCACATCAGAGAGGCTTTGAAAATCAGTTTCATGACTGGCCAGGCTTCGGTGTGACTGTTGTGTGTGTTTCTCCTTGATGCAAAGCCCCCCCCCCCCTTGTTGATTTTAATTCCCTGTAAGCCAACCACCCTTCCCTGTTTGAAATAAAGTAACTATTGTTTTGAAACCATGCTTTCTTTCTTTCTTTTCTTTAAAAAAAAAGAGATAATGTACAAGGTAGCCTGGGTGGGGTGCGGGAGGAGGGAAGGACAAGGACACATTGTTTATTGTAGCCACACTACAAATCAAACTGTTCGAATGACAGCCTTCTGTTGCTTAGGCCATCCTCTCGAGTGGAGTGGCTGGGAGCCTGGAGCCTCCCCCGTCCCCGCATTCTTGGGCATCTCAGTGAAGCGGATATGGAACTTGGGAAGGAGGGCATGCGGTTATACAGTGGATGCAGCGGGGGGTCTATGCTCTTGTTGGCTTTCCTGCAGCTCCAACAGACACTTCATCATGTCCGTTTGCTCCCCCAACAGATGCTTTATCATGTCCGTTTGCTCCCCCATTAGCCTCAGCATCGTGTCCTGCCTCTGCTCTTCGCGCTCACTTAATTCTTTCCTGGTCTCTGCCACTGAATGCCTCCATGCATTAAGCTGTGCCCTATCAGTGCGGGAAGACTACATGAGCTCAGAAAACATGTCATCGCGAGTGCGTTTTTTTCGCCTTCTAATCTGTGATAACCTCTGGGCTGGAGATGATAGTGGGAGCGTAGAAACATTTGCACCTGGGGGGAGATAAAAAGGGAGAGTAAAATTTAAGATGATACATTTCTGAGAACAAAAGGAGACTCTTTCACAGTGAATCAAGCAGTTCACAGCAGACAGCACTTGTGCTTTAGGTACAAGGTCGCATTTTGCCTTTTATATTGAGCGCCTGCCGGTATGGTGACACATCACACACGGCTGGGCAACAGAATTCGGTTTCCAGTCAGCCATGGTAAGCCTTTTGGTACGCGGGGTTGGCTTCTTACGCCTTCATAACATGTGGGAATGGTTTCAAACTGCAGCGCCCTCCTTTCCCAGAGCAAGCAATGGGTTGGGCTTCACATTTAAAAGGAGGGGCTGTGGTTTTCGGGTGGATGTGCAGCACACACCTACCCCCATCCCACCGCGTGGCTATTCTCTGGGATGATCCCTTCACCCCTCCCCCCCGCCAGGTGGCTATTCTCTGGGATGATCCCTTTTAGCCAAGCACAAACAGCCCAGTATGAACGGGGTCCTTTTACTGTTCCCTTACAAAAATTCCCCTATTTCAACCAGGTGACCATGAATAATATCACTCTACTGAGGCTAACACTGAAAGATATAGACCGAATGTTGCTTGAACGCGACCAAAACCCAGGACCATTCACTGCCATGCTTTGTGCTGCAATGATTCCAGAATACTTGCTACTGGCTTGGCGTGGTAAAGTGTCCTACCGTGGAGGACGAAATAAGGCAGCCCTCCCCAGAAACTCTGCTTTCAGAGTACCTCCAGGAGAGGATTGTACCTGACCAACCTGATCTTTCTTTAAGATTACTGTATTTCCTTTGTCTAGAAAATCAGCTGATCTAATCTACCTGGATTTCAGTAAAGCATTTGATACAGTTCCACATGGGAAATTATTAATTAAATTGGAGAAGATGGGGATTAATGCAAGAATTTAAGGGTGGGTAAGGAACTGGGTAAGGGGGAGACTACAACAGGTCATGCTGAAAGGTGAACTATCAGGGTGAAGAGACGTTACTAGTGGAGTTCCTCAAGTATCTGTCTTGGGAGTAATCTTATTTAACATTTTTATTAATGATCTTGGCATGAAAAGTGGGAGTGTGCTAATAACATTTGAAGATTAGACAAAATTGGGAGTTATTGTTCATACAAAGGAGGACCGTAATATCATACAGACCTCGAAATCTTGGGTAATAGAAATTAGATGATATTTAAGAGTGCAGACTCATGCACTTCGGGACTAGCAACAATAATTTTTGTTATAAGCTGGGGACATATCAATTGGAAGCAACAGAGGAGGAGAAAGACCTGGGTGTATTGGCTGATCACAGGATGACTATGAGCCACCAATGTCATGTGGCCATGAAAAAAGGCTAATGCAATCCTAGGATGCTTTTTTTTTTTGCTTACATCTGCAGCATGGGGCACAGATCACATGCTGGTTTGAACCAGAGTAAATGGTAACTTCTCTGTCACTTGACATCTTTAAATCAAGATTTGAAGACTTCAGTAACTCAGCCAGTAGTTATGGGCCTACTACAGGAGCAGGTGGGTGAGATTCTGTGGAGATAGAGTTTAATTTTATCCCCAAACTAGCAATGACAGGGTTGTGTTTTTGGGAAAAAAGTGAAAAGCTTCCTGCATTTTGCTATGCTTCTTGTGATTCAGTGTAAACCTCCAGTTGTCATTCTAGGTTATGATGTGTCACTATCTCCTCTTGCTGGTATATATAACTGTTGAATGGTTTCAGAGTAGCAGCCGTGTTAGTCTGTATTCGCAAAAAGAAAAGGAGGACTTGTGGCAACTTAGAGACAAACACATTTATTTGAGCATAAGCTTTCTGAAGTGAGCTGTAGCTCACGAAAGCTTATGCTCAAATAAATTTGTTAATAACAGTTGAATGTAATTATTGTTGCTGATAAAAAAAAATACTGTTACATTTATGTTGCCCTATAGTACTCTTTTTGCTCAAAATAACTTGTGTATTACAATTTTCTTTTGTAATATTAGTCTGTTGCTGTAATGAAGCTCTCACAGTGAGTTGTGATTGGCTACTTTGCACTGTTGTAATTGTTCTTTTTGAATAATAGTTTTTTGACTTTATTACTGCAATGAACCATACTTATGAAGACTCCTTAAAGTTCTGAGGCAGCAATACCGCATTACTGTTTCCCCCCTTGCAAGTGAAGTTTATTTTTCCCTACTATTTCATTATTATAATTTGTTGAACAAGAAGTTCTTCTGCTGTTGTTATAATAATAAAGAGACAGTTTAGGGGTGACTTGGTTACAGTCTGTAAGTGCCTACATAGTAAACAAATATTTGATCATGGGCTCTTTAATTATCAGAGGAAGGTGTAACACAAGCCAATGGCTGGAAGCTGAAGCTAAACTTATTCAGACTGGGAACAGGTGGACATTGTTAACAGAGAGGGTAATTAACCACTGGAACAATTTACCAAGGGTGATGGGGGATTGTCCATCGCTGGCAATTTTAAAATCAAGATTGGATGTTTTTCTAAAAGATATACTCTAAGTGTTATTTTGATGAAGTTCTATGGCTTATTCAAGAGGTCAGAATAGATAACAACAATGGTCCCTTCTGGCCTTGGAATCTGTTATTTGAATATTGTTTGAAATGCATGAGAGATGAGCCCTAACCAAAAGCCCAGAGACCAATGAACTCACCATTTGCTGAATCTGGACTTTAAGGCTGGCTCCTCTCTAGATCATAGGCTGAACCAAAACTCTGGAGCCATGTATTCTTGGACATTACTTATATAAATTACCTTATTTTTATCTCGACTGTTACATCAGGGAGGATCCCAGAGAACTTTGCAGACTTGAATGAAAACAAGCTACAATATAGAGACCATTCAAAAAATAGTGTTTGTGTAACTTTAAGGCTGAGATACCAAAAGTCAGGAAGTCCAGCAGTGAGGATGAAATCTGTAGTTCCATCCCTTAAAAGGAGGTGAGTGGTGGGCACATGGGCAGTGGGCGGAGCCCCCTTTTGGGGAGGCTAGCTGCTGACTTCACCCCTTCCGCCCGTGCCCCCACTCCCTGGCAGCCGGAGCCCTGAGACTCCCTGCGCCCCCTGTGGCTGGAGCCAAAACCCCCCCACCCAGAGAAGCCCCGAGCACCTCCCCCCGCACCTCGTCCAGAGGAGCTCTGGGCCAGCTGAAGCCCCAACTCCTACCACCTTCCTGGAGGAGCCCTCTCATCCCCTCCCCAGAGCCAAGCCACCCAGATATGTTTTTCATTATTATTTGGACTTCTATTATATCAAAGGATTTTTAAATTTACTTCAGAATTGTTATACAGACAACCACTTTTACCAAAAAAACCAAAAGAAACAATAAGAAAAAAGACAAGAATGTGCAAAGCACCTTATTCATGTTTCTCTTCTGTTAGGTCCAATAAAGAATAGAGATAACTGTGCATTATTTTTATTATTGAGTGTGTTCAGACTTGTCCTGACTTTTAAGTCTGAATGTACACTGCCAAACAAGCGATCTTTGAAGAAAATTAGTTCATTAGTTTAAACATTCATAACTTTAATAATGGAATGAGGTGGTATTTGAGTTGCTACCTAGTTTGAGTTGGGATTAACTTTATATGATTTATTCTGTAGAACTGCCTAGATATTGTGTTTGAGGTGGCCTAATGGGATGGGAGCCCCAAACTCCCTAGTTCTGTTCTTATCTCCTCTCTTGATGGGTGTCGTATTTTCAAATCTCCATAATCTTTGTTTTACAGCCTATTTTTTTCATATTTCCCAAAGCCTGTTTTAATCATTATAATCTATTATAAATCAAGGGTCTTATTGAAAAGTCCAGCTGTTTAAATTATTCCCTTAAATTATTCTGTAACAGAGTGCCTGGGTACACTGATAAAGTAGGTTAGCAGGAGCTGGAACCGTGGAGGGAGCTGAGTTTTGCTGACTCGCTGTGGCAGGTGCAGCTTGTTAACTCACACTGTCTATAGGAATAGGCCTCTCATCAGATGATTTTAGTCTATGCTAATCTCAGGGAACAGTTAAACTTGCAAAACAGGTTTGATGACTGTTCTGTTACGACTGTGGTAACTCATTAAAGCTGGATCTCAAGAAAAGGGTGAGTTTTGAATGTACACATCTGTCATTTTGGAACATGGTGGATATGCTACTTGCTCATATGCAAACACTTGAAAAAAGAAAGTATTTCTACTTTTAGGAAAATGTATTTTTTGTTACTCTTGTAACTCAAATAATTGCAAGGGATTTTGCTCAAAATTTCATCTTTGAACAGGGACCAAATATGGAAATTTCCACCCCAAACTGAATGAGTGTGTGTGTATGTGAGAGAGAAAATTATAATGGACAATTTGTTGTACGCTTCCTATAATAGTAGCTACTGGCAACTGCTAGAGCCACGACTTTCATTTAGTCAGTCTACAGTGCAAGCACAGTTATCCAAATGTCACTTACCTGAGCTTCCTCAATACACAAATGCATATCCTACTCACAGCCGGGATGCGTCCCCAGGCTTTGCTTAGGCTTATGATGACCTTGTTTCTTGTGACTCATGGAAGCTGGGTACAGCAGAGTCTGATGAGAGGAGTGAGCAGTAAGAGAGTCCAGAAGAAGAGTAAAGCAATTCAGTTAAAAGCTTTAGTTAAATCTAGTTAGTACCACAAACCCAGCTGGGGCTCCCACTCAGGCCTGGTCTACAGTACGCGGTTATTTCAGAATTAGCTGAGTTACCTCGAAATAAAACTGGTTCCGTCCACATGACCAAACCAGTTTTTTCGATTTAAAGGGCTCTTTACTCCGATTTCTGTACTCCACCTCGGCAAGTGGAGTAGCGCTAAAATCAAGATCGCAGTTCCTGGTTACAGGTACCGTGGACGCAATTTGACAATATTGGCCTCTGGGAGCTATCCCAGAATGCAGCCTTGTGACTGCTCTGGACAACACTCTGAACTCTGATGCACTAGCCAGGTAGGTAGTAAAAGCCCTGGGAACTTTTGAATTTCCTGTTTGGTCACCACCAGCACAGGTGACCATCAGCACAGTCCACCATCAGAGGCGACCATGCAGAGTCCACCATCACAGGTGCCTATGCAGAGCCCACCATCTCAAGAGACCACGCAGTCCCGGATTCGCAGATGAGCTCCAGCATGGTCCGAACGGGAGGTATTGGATCTCATTGCATGTTGGGGAGACGAATCTGTTATGGCAAAACTATGTTCCAATGAAAGGAATGCAAATATGTATGCTAAAGTCTCTAGGGCCATGACAGAAAGAGGCTACTTCAGAGACACAGAACAGTGTCGTACAAAAATCAGGGAGCTTAGGCAAGCGTACCAAAAAGCCAGGGAGGCGAAGGGGCACTCTGGGTCACAGCCCCATACATGCCACTTCTACCATGAGCTGCATGCAATTATGGGGGGGCAATGACACCACTACCCCACCACCATCCGTGGACACCTGCAAGGGGGGAGTAGCATGGAGCGAGGAGGATGAGTTTTTGGAGGATGAAGAGGAGGAGGAGGAGGACAGTGCACAGGCGGCAAGTGGGGAATCTGTTTTCCCCCCTAGCCAGGAACTATTCTTAACGCTGGAGCCAATAGCCTCCCCCTACTCCCAAAGCATGCTCCCAAACCATGACCCTGGAGAAGGCACTTCTGGTGAGTGAGAGCTTGATCGGAGCCACGCGGTGGGGGGTGGGGGGAAACCCAGCTGTGCTGGGCTGTTCATGTTTAGTTTAAAGGGCTCATCCCTGCTTAGAGCCTCATCGGAGCCCTGCAGGGTGTGTGTGTGTGTGTGGGGGAGGGTGTTGTGTGAAGCAATCATCCCAGAGAGCCCGCAGGCTGCCTGCAAGCTGAATTCTGTTGCCTGGCTGCATGTGATGGCTTACTCACACCAAAGTGGCAGACACTTCAGTATAAGAGGAAAATGAGACCTTGTACAGAAAGAACATGTGCTGTATACTATGAATTGCCTGTTTCACTGAGAAACAGTGTCCCATTTGTTCTCTAAAATGTATCTTTTAAAATAGTACCCTCCCTTTTTCTCCTCCTGCAGCAGGTGCAAATGTTTCAATGCGACCCCTATCTACTCCGTCCTAGAGGCTGGTCCAGATTAGAAGGCAGAAAAAATGAACTTGCGACGACATGTTTGCCGAGCTCATGCAGTCCTCCCGCACTGATAGGGCCCAGTTGAATGCATGGAGGCAAACAATTGCAGAGTCGCGTAAAGCGTTACATGAATTCGAAGAGAGGAGGGACGTGCGCAATGAGAGCAGGCAGGATGCTGTGGTCAAGCTCATGGGAGAGCAAACTGACATGCTCCGCTGTATGGTGGATCTAATGCGAGAAAGGCAGGAAGACCACAGACTGCCGCTGCAGCCCCTGAATAACTGCCCTCCCTCCTGCCCAAGTTCCATAGCCTTCTTACCCAGACGCCCAAGAACACGGGGAGGGAGGCTACAGGGACCCACACAGTCAACCCCAGAGGATTGCACAAGCAGCAGAAAGCTGGCGTATCCTAAATTTTGATTTGGTTTCTGGACTTGTCCTTCCCTCCTCCTCCACCCCCTAACCCTATGCCCCCCCCATCTAGCTTCTGATTTCTCTCAATGTTTTGTGCAACAAATAGTAAAGAAAGGTTTTTAAACAATTGTGACTTTATTTCCTTTCATATATAAATATATTTATATATAGGGGGCAGGTAACTTTAAGAGAAACAAACACAACTCTCACACCGTACCCTGGCTAGTCATGAAACTGGCTTTCAAAGCTTCTCTGATGTGCAGCATGCCCTGCTGTGCTCTTCTAATCGCTCTGTTGTCTGGCTGTGTGAAACTGGCTGCCAGGCGAGTTGCCTCAACCTCCCACCCCGCCATAAATATCTCCCCCTTACTATCACAAATATTGTGGAGCACACAACAAGCAGCAATTACAATTGGAATACTGGTTTCGCTGAGATCTAACTGAGTCAGTAAACTGCGCCAGCGTGCTTTCAAACATCCAAATGCACATTCTACCACCATTCTGCACTTGCTCAGCCTATAGTTGAACAGCTCCTGACTACTGTCCAGGGTGCCTGTGTATGGCTTCATGAGCCATGGCATTAAGGAGTAGGCTGGATCCCCGAGGATAACTATAGGCATTTCAACATCCCCAACAGTAATTTTCTGGTCTGGGAAGTAAGTTCCTTCCTGCAGCTGTTCTAACAGACCAGAGTTCCTGAAGATGCGAACGTCATGCACCTTTCCTGGCCATCCCATGTTGATGTCGGTGAAACGTCCCTTGTGATCCACCAGTGCTTGCAGCACTATTGAAAAGTACCCCTTGCGGTTTACGTACTGGCCACCCCGGAGTTCCAGTGCCAAGATAGCGATATGTGTTCCATCTATCGCCCCGCCGCAGTTAGGGAACCTCAGCACATTAAAGCCATCCACAATGGTCTGCACATTTTCCCAAGTCACTACCCTTGATAGCAGCTGGTCAATGATTGTGTTGGCTACTTGCAGCACAGCAACCCCCACAGTTGATTTCCCCACTCCAAACTGATTCCTGACTGACCGGTAGCTGTCGGGCATTGCAAGCTTCCACAGGGCTATGGCCCCTTGCTTCTCAACTGTGAGGGCTGCTCTCATTTTGGTGTCTTTGCGCTTTAGGGCAGGGGACAGCAAGTCACAAAGTTCCATGAAAGTGGCCTTACGCATACGAAAGTTTCTCAGCCACTGGGAATCATCCCATACCTGCAACACTATGCAGTCCCACCAGTCTGTGCTTGTTTCCCGGGCCCAGAATCAGCGTTCTACAGCATGGACCTGGCCCAACAGCACCATGATCTCCCAATCGCACATGCCGTGCTGTCTGTGTCCATGTCTTCATCAGTATAGTAATCGTGCTGCCGTCGCTTCCTCGCCCGGTTTTTGCAGGTACTGCACATACTGCTGGATAATGCGCGAGGTGTTTACAATGGTGAAAATTGCAGCGGAGATCTGATCGGGCTCCATGGCTGTGGCGCCTGCAAGGGTAATTCTGGAAAAGGTGCAAAACGTAGGAGAGCAGAGTGGCGGCGGAAGCTGTGCTGTTTGGTTCACGGTAGCCGAACAACAGTGGAAAATGGTTGTCTTCTGTGGCTTTCACAGAGGTGGGAGCCCAGGACAGACAACATGGAGAAGCTTGAAAGCGTGGCAATAGCGGGAGAGCAGAGTTGGCGGTGGAAGCTGTGCTGCTTGGTTCACGATGGCTGAGCCGAGTTGAGTTGGCGAGGTGGATTCATAGTAGCAGGAGAGCAGCAGTGCACCGTCTGCTGAAAGCAGTATGGCGTCTGCACACCAAAAAGGCGTGAAACGATTGTCTGCCGTAACTTTCTGACGACACACACCCAGAAACATCCGTGAGAATGTTTTTGCCCCATCATGCACTGGGAGCTTAACTCAGAATTCCAATGGGTGGCGGGGACTGCGGGAACGGTGGGATAGCTACCCACAGTGCACCGCTCCGACATTTGATGTAAGCCTTGGTACTGTGGATGCAATCTGCCGAATTCACACGCTTTAGTGGGGACACAGAAGACCGAATGTATAAAATAGCTTCTGAAAATTCGAATAGGATAATTTCGAAATAATTTCGTACTGTAGACGTATCCTCACTCTATCAGCAATCCTTCCAGTTCCCTCCTAGAACCCATCTTGTCTGGCTCAGCAGTCCTAGAATTCACAAGGTAAACAGACCTTCCTTTATTCGAAAAGATTTTTGTTAACAAAGTTAAGGTTTAATGGCTCTTTCTGTTGTTAATGATGATGACAACTTTCTCAAGTTTCTAATTCTAGTTCTGATGATGATGACTCTTTTAATTTTTCTGTAAATCTTTGTGTAATCCCATCTTCTGTGGTTTTCATATCAATAGGAATTATGCCTAAGTACTGCTCTTTCAGTATCACATTGTCGTTCTTTACTGGTCAGAATCAGCCCGGTTGGTTTTTGGTATATAAAAAACTGAAATGCTTTTAAAAAAAGGAAGTCGTGATGCTGTTGACCCTTGCCCATGCATATGGGCACCAGGACCCTATCGGAACCAGATTTGATAGAGGCAGACTTTAAAAATCCAGATGAATACATTTAAATAGTACATTTGAAGATCATTCCCCCTGTTAACTCATTTGCCTTAACTTGACTTCAGGCTGCATTTAGAGTTTCCATTATTCCCTTATATGATGTGGGTGTTTATACCCTTACCTGGTAAGTGGAGGAGGAGTTAATAGACTTAATAGAAAGGGGAAGGAAAATACCTTTAGTACCCTGAAGTGGTTTTACAAACTGTAAGCCCTGGGGGGGAGGGACTGACTACTGGGGTCTCATTAAGAAACCCATCTTTTTAACAGGAAGACTTTATACCAGAGAGAGAATCCCTTGCTCTCAGAGAACAGTATACTCTGTTTGCACCCAGGTCTGAGATGATGTTGTGCTGTTTTTGGATCCTGACTGTGATGGTGGCATTCTCTAGAGAGCAAGGGACACTTTGTATGCAATTGAAATTTGTCTAGGAACTGTAGCAGTGATGTGCCTGGGAGCTGGCAACTCTGAAGCTGAGGGGTACTTGTAAAGTGGGGCTGTCACGTCTGAGATCACTTGGTCTCAAATGTTTTTATTTGCTATGGGAGTATTTGCCCTTGCATATCTCTAATTTTAAACCAAATTAAGTTGATCTCCTTGTATAAGTACTTAACTAATCCACATATTATGGATTCCAGCCCTATCAGTCTTGCCTTGTATGTAAGGAAGTAAATAATGTTTTACATAAACTATTATTCTGTTTCATTACCTTCCCTGCCCCCTGGCATATATCCAGGGCCCTCATCTTTTATAGCAGGATAGTACTGCTCCAGGAGGCATATCATTAAAGCTTAGGCAATCAGTTGGCACTGACGGTACAAATTAAGCTAGATTCCAATACCCTTAACCTTGGGAAACCAAGCGCATTCCCTTCCCTGAAGAACATCTCCTGTGTATTTCCCAAAGTTGCCCTCAACCCTGCTCTCTTTAAATGGCAGTGGGAAAAAAAAATAAGGTTGTAAAATAGATACCCCAAATGCTGCAGATATATGTTAAGTTTACCAACAGAGTATAATTAATCTTGAACGGATTTTGCTACCTTGCCGAAGATAAAAAAGACTTCTTTCATCATAATGCAGTTAATATTTTGTAAAGACTCAGAAGAGGAAATGTATTGAAAGAAGGTTAATTTTGCTATTATTGGGAATGCTTTTAGAAGAAAATCCGATGTACTGACTGCTGTAACAATTTCTGGTTTTGCTCAGTATCTTTAAGGGAAGCTTTTAAAACTGTTTTTGTTAAGTGGGTTTTTTTTATTACATTTTGGTTAAGCTAATGCAGATAATAGTGTTCAGACTTTTAAAATACTGATGATAAATAGCCTAGGTCTCTGGAGTAATCTGTCTTGCTTTGTTTAACCTGATCAGATGAAAACCAGAAGAAAATTTCATAATTATTTTGAGGGTTGTCTGTTATTCCTTTACTCCCTATGTGCAACAATATAGCTGAAATAATTATTTTACAAAATCATGATTTGTAAATTAGTTACAGTTTTCTGGCCATATGGCATTGCATTTTTTTGTGTGATGTACTTGGTTGCAGCCCCATCTTCTCCTGTCTTTGAATTCCCTTTAAGAAAGAAAAGGCTTGTTTAATTAGGGTCTAATGTTTCAATGATAAAACTTACTTTTATATTCTTGTCTTACTAAAGAGGCTAATGAGTAGACAAGGACAGACACGGCATAGAATTATGCATTTTGGCATGTGACTCACCAGTTGCTAAAGATAATCATGCACTGTTCACTGCCCCTTTATTCAGTCACCTCATTGCTCACCCTCTCGCTCATTCCTCAGTCAGTCAGCTAGAGAGCTTAAAATTGATCATTTTTACCTGCAGTTGATCCCACCACAAGTGATTATAGGAGAATTGCAGGTGCCATTTGTAAACTGTAGATACAGGTTACTAGATTATCATCTTTCTGCATCCTTTAAGACAAACACTATCCTCGCTGGTGTAGTGAAGGAGAAGGATACTGTTATTTCACTTGTATCTTTTGCTGAAGAAATCCAGACAGCCAGGACCATGGGGTGTCTGGATAGGAGTGTATGGGTTGTGAGTGTATGGTGTAGTATATTAGTGCAGTGGCTCTCAACCCTTCCAGACTACTGTACACCCTTCAGGAGTTTGATTTGTCTTGCGTAACCAAGTTTCACCTCACTTAAAAAATACTTGCTTACAAAATCAGACATAAAAATACAAAAATGTCACAGCACACTATTACTAAACAATTGTTTACTTTCTCATTGTTACCATATAATTAAAAAATCAACTGAAATATAAATATTGTACTTCTATTTCAGAGTATAGTAAATAGAGCAATGTAAACAAGTCATTGTATGTATGAAAATTTAGTTTGTACTGATTTCGCTAGTGCTCTTTATGTAGCCTGTTGTAAAACTAGGCAAATATCTAGATGAGCTGATTTCATTTGTTGACTATCCCACATGTGCGCACACACTCATCTGTGGTCTGTGGTCCTCTCTTGTGTTGGTAAGTTCCCTTTTAATAGTCTTTTTTTGAAAAAAAAACAACAACCCAAAAACCAGATGAATCTTGAATAAATACTATACAAATCTAAATTTCTTCTTGGCACTTTGCCAGTAATGAACCACTCAACCTCTTCTCACAAGAAGTCAGCAGAAAACTCAAGTGAAATATAGCTTGATATTCTCTCTAGGGCCATCAATTATTAGTCTATATGTAAATATCAAGTACTTTCACAGCAAGTAATGCTACTTTAAATGAAGCCTCACAAATAGAGGAGCATTTCACTACTGAATGCTCTACATAAAAGCCCTGAATATTTTGGATAAAATAGTGAAAGAGAAATATCACACTAGCAATCACCAAAGACTCTGTCTAGATGGATTTCTACTTCATTTATTCTGCTGTACATACTAGAACAAAAGGCTGTTGGATGATGTGGAAATTGAAGGGATAACGTTAAGCACCTAAACATTAAACTATAAGAGATCTTTCTCTCTTTTGCTATCATATGCTTATTTGATTATTCACATTAGGCTTCCAGAACAATATCTTTCTACACAGATATATTTTTTTTAAAAGTGAGCCATAATTATGAACTCCTTGTGAAAACATTGTTACAAGTTTTGTAAAGGAGACAAGTCTTTATTAAATTGTAGTCTACATGCTAAAGCATTATATTCAGGTTATTATTCCTCAGGAATTTTAATTTCAACATTTCATATTACAATAAATTATTGAAAAATACAGATTAAGTTATAATGCACTGGTGTCTATTAGATGAGCTTGTATAAGGCCTGTGATATTCCTCATTTTTTTCTCTCTTTTTAAGTGGTACAGCAAGACATCCTCAGTATGAATCAATCAGATTTTAGGTGATAAAATTCTGAGTCACCTTGCTGCTGCTTTAAATCCATTTCCTAAGCCTCTCTCAAATTTCTTTGGCAGCTCCTCAGCTTGAATATGGGACCATGGAGATATTTAAGTCTTTATCTATCATAGTAGGCAGCTGTCTTAATTGAATCACCTTGTGGTTGTGTGAAAAATTTGGTGCTCTACTTCATTGCTTGGGTGAATGAATACTTCTTGTCTTGGATATTCTTTGTGATTTGATTAATCTTCTCCTAGGTTTCTACATGGGCAAGCTCTCCTCTTTGTGCAGTCATTGTGTTTGTGCAGGGGGAGATAGAGACCAGACAGAATGAACGTGTTCACATTTTATTTTGTACTGTGTCTGTATAAACTAAATAAACCGTTTAGAATGCAGCAAACAGGTGGACATAGGCGCAACATTGTAAAAAGAAAATATGAAATTTGCTGTCGCTGGATGTGAGATTCTATCAGTACTTGCTCAAACCAGTCAGAATGCAAGAATGAGCTATGCAAGCTTCTCTTACACATCTCTGCCAGTGCACTGAAATCCTTACCTGAAACACCAGCCAATCTTTTATGGGCAAGTACTAATTACTCAGAGTTTTGCCAGATGCTGTAGTGATTTTGTGACCTAGGCAAGCATCCCATTTCCTGACCATTGTTACAATTTTTGGTCCCAGTACCAGCACATGGTCACTTGTCTGTTTCAAGTTGTTAGCACCTGTTAGTAAAGATTAAGCTTTTAGTCCTGTTTAATATATGAACTATTCTCCCCAAATCCTTATGGTATTAGTGGAGAGTTTGTTTGAATTCTAAGGCCTAGAGCATTGGCTCCTAACCCATGAGTGAGTGAGTATTCAGGAATTTCATATGATTGAGTGCTAGGCTGTATCTAATTATCTTGTGGGGAAAATAGATATGTAGGGAAAAGACCCCTCAAACTGATAAACCGTTTTTCAGAAGTATAGTATAAACAAGACTGGGTGATAAGAGGTACTTGTTGTTGCAAATTTTTTCTGCAATGCTTTTAACTCCATAAAAACTGCTGGTTATCACAGCTGTCAGGTGTGATGACAGGATTAGAGAGTCCTCATCAATTGGGTAAACTGAAGAAATTCCATCTGTTAGAAAAACAGAACACAAGGTAAATTTTTAGCCATGGGAAAGTATTTTTCCCGTCAAAAAGTTTTGTTTGTCTCACAAAAGACCTATAAGAAGACTGAGCTTTTGGGAATTAGGTAGGGATTGCGAACTGTCACCATCTCACCAGTTATAGGGGAGAAAGACACAGAGGCCAGGTCTCTTCCTTACACCATGAGTGGTAATGTATCTATTCTTTCTGTATTCTGGATAACGCTGTACTAATCTCACATGGTTAATATCTTTGATTAAATAATTCCATTTGAGCCTGTTGTTTGACAATCTCAGAACATTGTTAACTTTAAGTATACAACAAAGTGGACCCAATTCCTGGGTCCACAAGCTTCCACATCAACTGGGTGTGGGTATAAGCTTGTTACTGTTTCTAGCTCTGTATATAGGACACACTCCCAGACTCAAATCATTTATCTGATGTCTTTCCTTTGGGATCTGGAATGCCAATGCCGAGGCACCCTAAAACCTGAAATCAATGCTTGAGCTTCCCAGGACCTCTGGTTGCTTACACACATGTGCCTAGAACTCCCCATAGACAACAGACACTCTGGACTTCTACCTGATCCTGTTTGAGGATAATGTGGCAGGCAAGGAAGGAACATAGGCTCAGCAAAGGAATTTGTTAACCACAAGCAATGTACTCTTAAAAGTACTTGAGAGTTGCACATCACTGAAATAAAAATCCTGAGATGTGTCCTCTCCTAGTCTGATCTCATCCTTCCTATGAGTCCAAGATTTGTAAGTGTTTCTGGCTGGAAAAAAAGTCCAGCCTGCCCTTTGGCTCTTGCAAGGCCTCCTTACATTTTGTGATTGCTGGCCCCCCGGCAGTAAATAAGGCATTTCCAGGCTTATGCAATCACAGTGTCACACACTGTTTCCCACTTCTTGAGACCCTTTGGTAGTTTCCCATCTCTCACAAAAGGAAAAGCTCTTTTCTGCATCTCCAAAGCTCTCTCTACCTCTACCATGCCTCTTGTCCATCTGTCTATTTCTCCTTCTGTTCCATACAACCGTCAATCTTTATGTATTATCTGCAAAAACAGCACTAGCAAAAACAGCACTAGCGTGGATAATTTCTGAAGCATTGGCTTTGGCATAAAAAGTGCCTTCAGTTCACAGTTAGATAAAACTGCATAAGAGCTGTCATTCAGACATCTTCCTGAGTTTGTGACCTCCTGTCTTCCTTAGGCTATTATGGTAGGTGGTCGTAGTATTAAGTTTTTCAAGATCCCTCTAAGATCTGTATCTTGGTATCTTCCAAAATTAAAATTGAAACCTGTCATATAGGTTTCTGCTGGTGGAGACAAGATGGTTTAGGAGATTGTCCCCATCTCCAATCTTTGATAATAGGTCATTGGTCTGATTTCTCATTTAAAGTTGTTACTAGCAAAATGTTTGGTTTTGGAAAACCAAGAACTGACTTTATATGAATCTTGGTGCTTAATGAAAAACAGAATTCACTTTTATTCTGTGTGTTGTCTTTTTTGGGGTGGATTGTCTGGTAACTGTGGGAGCATAAGATGGGAGAGAATGCTCAGTTAGCTCTCCTTTGTACACCTGCAAAGCAGCTGGGTGCAGAAAGAGCCATGAATTCTCCTGAATTCAAGACTATTTCAGTAGAGTAAAGGAGTACCTGTGGCACCTTGGAGACTAACAAATTTATTTGAGCATAAGCTTTCGTGAGCTACAGCTCAGCTTATGCTCAAATAAATTGGTTAATCTCTAAGGTGCCACAAGTCCTCCTTTTCTTTTTGCGAATACAGACTAACACAGCTGCTACTCTGAAACCTTTCGGTAGAGTGGTGCTGCCAGCCCTAGCTTCTTTTTAAAGATGGAGGAGGAGTGGACAAAGGCACTGCCTTTTCCAAGTAAATGTAGTTGGCTTTATTGGCTGACTTTCCCTTTCACTTGAGAAGCATTGTAGTTGACTCGTGGGTTTCCCTCTCTATCATCTTCTGCCACTAATGAAATTTGATTTAATTTTCAGTACATAGTCTCTGAATTTTCCATTGTTTTCTAGCAGATATTCTAGCTAACAAATTTACTGGCAAGAATATTTATGGAAAAACACATTTTAAGAGTATTATAGAATTCACTGAAGGAAAGTGAATTTTGAAACTCCAGAATGACATTATTTACACTGGAAATCTGATTCTAATTAGATGGCCAGTGAGGAAACAAACTATATAATATGTGACCTACATGCACAATCAAAGCTAGTCAATAGATTTGAATTTCAAATACTGAAACTAAGAATTAATCTCAAAAATTTGAACAATTTTGAATAAAATTGCAGTGCAAGTTGCTCTAGGATAACTTTTTTTTTTCTTGCAGATTATTCACTCTACTGTATTTAAGACAAATCTTTAAAAATACCTATAAAATGGGTAATGCTTTCTCTTTTTAAACTGTACAGTAAACTAGGGCAACAAATTGAAACTAAATCATGGAAGTTTGATATTTTCATATTCCAGGAAATTTCATGTTTGAAAACCTCAAATTAGCTGCTGTTGAGGGTATTATATGTAACAGGCTCATGATTTGTGTTTTCATTAAAATATACAAGTGCAGAAAGTTGAACTCATATCAATTTATCTCCCTACTCAGTCATTTTGACATTATTTTGTAAACCCTATTAGACATTTTAGGATGATTACATTTGCTACATTGAAGTGAAGCCTCTCCCCCACAAGAAAAAAAAAAGGTGAAGCCTTAATAGAATCTGACAAATTGAGCCATTTCAGAAGTGTTAACCCACTTTAGGGATCTCATTCATATCCATCACAATTCAATATAGCAAAAAGCTACAACAGGCAGTGCATGCCAACCAGCTGAGAAATACATCAATAGCCTATAAATGCACATACCCTTCCATGGCTTACTCTTATTAGAGTATTAGGGAGGAGAGTCACGCAGTGCATCTTCCCTCTAGTAGAAGGATAAGAAGAATGAAATTTTTAGTCTCTCTCTCTCGTTCTGTGTGTGCGCACAATAACATAAAAATATTTCTAGTATAATACAGTCCGTACCTCCCTCCTTTCAACAGCAGTTTGTGGTCCAATAACCATTTTCAAGTCTAACTTTCCATTGAGAAAAGTGAATTTGGTTAGCATTATCCTTATGAAGTGAGCTAAAAGTAGTCATTTCCACAAACTGCCGCTAGGATCACAGGGGACAGTAAGGGAGGGAAGTTCAGTTGCCATTTTTCCCATTTTCTCCATCCTTCTTTCTTTTGCATTTTCTCATCTCCCTTTCAAAGGAATAGTTTGAAGCGTTTTCCTTTTTGAAATACAGAAAAAGTAGCAAGTCTGTGGTCTTTCCTCCCATGCCTCCACCATTCACACTGTTTCTTGCCTTCTCTGTGACAACTCAGAAGGTCCACAGTCAGCTTCCCAGTGGGAGGCCAATGGAGTTTCCTCTGCATGTCAAAAAGTACTCACAGGAGGGCAGCAGTGCAGAATGAATTAGCCCTCTTGTCCAACCTTCTGTACCAGCAGGGGGCTGTAAACGGGATTAGTCGTTCTACCCAACTGCAGAATTCCAAATTGGTGTGACTTAGGCTTCTTTGCCACCCATTTTCTCATTAACCTAGATCTGATCAGCACAACTTCCCCTTTTCTTATTGCCCCTTTTACATCATTATCCTCACTGCACTCAGGATAAGGGCGTATACCAGTGTGGCAAGGATGAAAGGACATGTACCTGGAGCACCTTTGCAGTGCAGCTATTTTCAGCTGCTAGAACAGTCCCTTCAGGCTGTGCGAGCCAAATGCAAATTAGAGTAGCGTTGAGGCTACTCTCACTTATGCTATGAGCAGTCCCAAGACTATGGAATGGTGCACAGGCCGCATAAAGCCATCTTCCTCTCAAACCCCAGTTCCAGTACCATACAGATGCAATGGAATTAAAAATCAGGCCTGATGTGTAACTTTCACTATGATTTGTCAGTTCAGAATTCAGTCCTTTTAAATCTAACACCTGGAGGGCATCAGGAAGGCAGTACTATTTGACAATACCAAATGAAATTCTAAATCTTTGTGTATACAAATTCTGAAAAGAAAAAAAGCATACATCATCTTTGACATTTATTTAATTTCTTAGAAACATATACTATTCTTGGCATTGCTCCCAGCAGAGTTCAAAAGTCACTACAAATTAAATCAATTTAAGGAATTACTTTAATCCTCAATGCTCTAGTATAATGTGTCCATTAGTATCTGTTACTATGTCAATAGACAAAACAAACTCCAAGCACAACCAATTAACTTCACCAGCAAGAATATCTTCAAGAGAAAATCAAGTGAACATACATCATTTATTATGTAGTCTGAGACAAGATCCGATGTTTCAGACTTTTGATATTGCTGCTCTCTCATCTTTGACAGTGTTAAATATAATCTTACACGTCCTTTGAAACAGCTGATCTGTCTCGTCTGGTTTGTGAAAGGGACTTGAAATATATTTGACTGTATTATATTTAATAGCATCCTAAACAATACTTTTTTCAATTTGAGAGATCCTAAGCTATTCTACTGACTGAATACGCAGTACGGATATATATACATTTGAATGGATTTTTTTTCTTCCTCTGTCCATATTCAAAAAGTGTTAAAACAGAATTTTAAACTTGATTTCATGTACACAAACTAATGAAATTACAGCAAATTTTATACGCTTTCATCACACCTAATTCTTGCAATAAAGTTTTTGGTTTGAATACTCAAACAGATGAATTTGAAATTGGCTGTCTGAATATTCTGCTGTATTTGCTTAAAAGCTGCTGTTCTTGTGGACATTTCTGTTCACTCATTTGCTTGGTTAGTTGCAGGAAGTGAACACAAGGATGTGAATTCAGCTGAAGCAAATTTATTTAAAAATTCAAACAAGTATTCATAGAAAATGTGATTTTTAGAATTCATTCAGTTCTATATATGTAGCATTGAATATTGATGAAGGAAGAAGTCTTAAACATTTTCCCCAGGGCCTGAAGGTTTTAGTTGCTTAGTTGATCTTAAAGGCTAGATGGTTGTGAGGGGATTGAAACAGAAATTTAATCATTTGGCTGTGAAATGCCAGCAGATTAATTTCAGAGTGAGTGATAAAATTCATATATGGTTCTGATGCAATTTTTTTTCATACAAATCTAATGGTAATCTTTTTTGTCATATGGCAACTCATACGGCTTCATGTTCACATCTCAAATCACATTCAACCTTTTGGCTCTACCTTTGGGCCACTACCAGATTGGGATGGGGAGGTAAATAAAAATAAATCAAAATATATTTTACTGTATATTAATCCCATTTGTAGGTATTTTCAATCTTGTTAGATTTACAATATAGTGCCACCGTCTTCTGAATAACAGTGGTTTAGGCCATGACTACACATACAGCGCTGGAGCTGTACTGATACAGCTGTTTTAATATATATTCTAGTAAGATGTTCCACAATATCAGTTAGACTTCATTGAGGTTGCCCACGTTTTAATTAAAATACTGATCAAAATACTTCAGATGAAGAAAATGGGTTTGATCACAACATTTTCCAGAGACTCCATTTTTGTGGGATTTTCCATTAGGAAAATCTAAAAGAAACAGATGAAGTGAGCTGTAGCTCACGAAAGCTTATGCTCAAATAAATTTGTTAGTCTCTAAGGTGCCACAAGTACTCCAATTCATTAGAGTGGCTCAGCAACAGGGAGATACTGCAGTGCATCATGGAAGATGTAGTCCAGCCACAAAGCTGGTCCCGTAGGGGAAAAATGGTGATTAAGGGTGACCTGGAACTACAGCTTCCATGAGGTATCACGGCAGCTCAGGCAGAGGCAGAAATTAATGTCATCTAGGGCTGACTGGAAAACAAGAATTCCATTTCACATTAAATGCTGACATTTTGTTTGTTCCACAGTGGAATGAAAACTAGACTCCTTGAATTTTTTCAGACAGCCACCCAAAAATAGTCAATGTAAGTGTTAGAGCACTTACCTGTGATATGGGAGATAAGGTTCAAGTCCCTGACTGATTCAGAGGAAGCTATAGAGTCAGGCTCTCTCCTGTTGAAGCTGTTTTACTTTATAGAAAGAATTAAATATTCATTGGGAAAGGGAGAGAGTGTGCGTGTGTGTGTGTGACTTCATAGCCTGGTGGCTGGGGCACTCACCTGAGTTCTGGGAGACCAAGAGTCAAGTCTTGCTCCAAATCAGGCAGGACTTGAACCTGGATTTCCCAGAAAAGTCCTAACTGGACTGTTAGCTGTTCCCCCCACTGCCCTCTCTCTCTCATTTGACTAGAAATTCGATCCAGGACCTGATGAAACTTTCTAAAAACATATATTTTCATGAAACATTTAGTTAAGAAATTCTCTGTCAGCTGTAATGTCCACCCAACATGTTTTGATTTGGGAATGTCAAATCATTTTCAATTAAGAATGTAGAAATGAAACAGCTTAATATTTTTGAGTTGGAATTCTGTGTGGATGCTTTCAATCTGCAAAAAAAGTCAACAAATCCTACCTACTGTTAAAGAACTAGAACTTCTTGTGGGACAGAATTTCTCTTTTCAGTCAGCTCTAATTTAATGAACATTGTGGTAGCCACAATGCTGGACTGAGGGGCACTTTCAAAGGACCCTTAATGAATAAACATGTGGAGCAATTAAGAAGGGTTCCGACATGTCCCCAACTAAAAACCTTCATCTTTAAACCTCTGTTTCAAATATATAACGTTTTAGAGTTCCTATCAAGTACTTGCATTGCAAGAACCTGCTAATAAAGGAATGCCCAAAAGAAAACTCTATACTACTACTACTTGCTAACGTGTGATCCTAATGGTATTGGCTTTACAAGAAGCAACAGTCCAAGCAGGGTTACAAACCTTGTGTTCCTAAATTCACACAGAAGTATACACAGAGGCGAATGCTGCTGCCAGTGCTAGACTCCCCATAAGGAAGTGGCAGGAGCATGGCTCTGCTCCCCACTCCTCATGGGCTAATAGAGCAGGAATGAGGAATACCTGCTGCACTCTGAGGTTAATGTAGCAGCCACGCTTTCCACCTGCAGGTTTTACTTCACACACCACTGAAACTGAGTGGTCTGAGGTGAAATGCAGTAACTATTTAATAAACAAAAACGCCTCTACACAACTAAGTTTGACAGGAAATGAATATCAACCTGTTGAACATGTGGAAAGGCTGTTTAGAGTGTCAGTATGCTGCAGTTAATTCAAATGAAATTTAGTAAGGTACATAGACTGACAACCCTATTTGTACAAGATACAAAACCCAGTGCCATCCCATCTAAAAGACTGAGTTCTTGTAGGTACTATGTTCTCCTAATACATGGGATTTAATACTCATTAAAAGGGAAAGACTGCTATCTATTAGACCATGAACAGCCCTTCCAGTTGTACGCAGGGTTTTTCCCAAGGGTTTCCTACGCAAATCCTGTCTAGATTCAATCCCACTAATCCTGTGAGATGTAACATGATTGGAGTCTGAGGTAATACAGCTACAGGCTATAAAGTAAGTAAATTAAGCAAATATAATTCTTGTGTGACTGAAAATAACTCTCTTTACAGGTGGTTTCTAGCCTCATTAGTAAAATGTATTGACCAACTTTATTTTCAAGTTTCAGTGTAATCCAGAGCCTTGTTGATTACTTTGAAGCAGCTGCTTTCCAACGTTGTACCATTCTCAACATACAGTATGGTATAATAAATCTATAACTGCCATGGGGGCTGGCCATTTATGGGGTTCAGTAATCAGCTTACTTGTGTCAGGCTCCTGTAAGGGAGAATGAGCCAACTCAGATCTACTTGGAAGTAATTAAATCCCTTGGTGACTTGTTGGCTGCTAATGAGCCTGATAAAGGTTTACCAGGGCTCAGCTGGGTGTTTCCCAGAGACTGGAAGCTCCTGGGAAGAGGAACTGCCAGGAGAGCTCATCAGAGCCAAGGGGCCTGGAAGGTATACTCTGAGGGACAAGAAGGTCCCAGACAGTAGCAGGATAACCAGCCTGTCAGAAATTACATGCTGCTCCGGAGCAGATCTGCAGTTGACCAGGTGCCACAGATCCATGGCTCTGGGGAAGGATTCTCCCCACATAATGGCAAAAGGTCTGACTTCAGGGAAAGGACCTTAGGTGACAGAACCTTGCTGGAGAGGAGTGATGGACCAAGGTGGAAATTTATAAATTAAGACCAATTCTGTCTCCCAGCTAAAATACTGGGGTGAAGGTTTGATAGTATTTTCATTGGGCCTTTGGTTAATAAATGAAACCCCTCAGAAGGGGCATTCTTCACTTTATAAGGCCTTGTTGAACTTACTGATGACTTTAGGGGTAACTGAGGCAGACAGCACCTCCAGTGCCACACTTGGATAGCTGGGAATGCTATAGGGCAGGTGCACCCTCTGACAATAGCAATTGTATATATTCATAGAGCCATTTTACTGTGGTATAGTATTAGATATTTTTAATTAGAGCACATTATGAAAAAATAGTTATAACAGGAGCATTGCAAAAAAAGTTACTTTAGTTTTTCATGTTTGTGTGTAGGTACATGCTGACATATTAGTGCACAGATACTATGATGATGGACAGCAGTATAAAATCCTAAAATAGATTAACATTTTACGTCTGGATATATTCATGGGAGCAAACAGCAAGTAAAAATGGTTAAAACTGAGCAATTTTTGAGCTGACTACTTGTAGGTATGGAAAACAGATGCTTTCTGAATAGTGACATGCAAATCACTCATCAAATCTGGCTCTGCAGAGGACATTTCATAAAAGCGTTTATTCTGTAGCTTAGTTTTAACTGCAAAAAATTATATTGTCTTGCAGTATAAGATGCAGGTGCTGACAACATGCTATTGCTAAACTGTTGATATGACAGTGAAGCAGCTTCAGTTCAAAATGGTTAGTAAATTCATATGTATATATCATGCTACTATAACTGCATTGTTCTTTATATGAACACAAGTTATGACTTGGAATCAAGTGTCTTAGGATCCTGTATTCCAATCAGGAATAGAATAGGCAATCCAGACACGTTACCTCATTTTCCTCAACCACCTCCACGTATCCCCTATTTCTTTACTTCTTCTTCTTCTTCGTCTTTTTCTTTAATCGGCTTCCTTCAATGTATACACGCTGCCTCTGGAACCAGCTTGACAAGCTCAGGTTGTCATGATGTCTGGAGTGACTCATGACTGTGAGTGTCTACCTCAGGACCCCAAATGGGGGGTGTGTTTATATTTAGATTTCCCCAAACCAGAAACAAATGTGAACTCCTGGATCACTATAACAGTCTTACTGTGGCATGTCAGACAGTCCCCTTAGACTCTCCAGTCTGTCTCACCACCCAAACAAACTGGATTAGTGATAAATGGTCATTTGTCGTACACCAAAAATCATACCACGTTCAGGTTGCTTCTGGTCTCAAGAGACCAGTCACTTATCCCAGGTCAGTTGGTACCATAGATCTTATACCAAAGATAAAGCCTGGAGCCAATCCTGTAATAAAGGTTTATTAACTAGGAAAAAAGAAATGAGTTATTTACAGGTTAAAGCAAGCAAACATATATATATATATAGAAGTGAGATTACATTACATTAGAATCTATGAAATGCTTGATGCATTAATCTCACTTGGAATGGGGCAGGAAGAGGTGGGTGGGGACATGGCTTGGCAGAAGGGGTGGAGTGGGGGCAGGGCCTGGGGCAGAGCCAGGGGTCAAGCACCCCCCGGCACATCAGAAAGTCAGTGCCTGTGTACACAGCCAAGAAAACTTGCACGGCTGAGTCTCAGGGCCCAGGTCACAGGACTCAGGCTGTGGGGCTAAATTTAGCAGATCCTCACCAGATTTCAGAGACCTTACAGCAGCCTGCGTGGGAACATGTACACTGCCATTTTTAGCCCTGCAACCTGAGCCCTTCAAGCCTGAGTCAATGGAGCTGGGCTCCATATCTTGGCACCACAGATTTTTCTTTGCAGTGTAGACATACACTGAAATGTATAATCCAGCTTTAGCACCTCAATATGTAGATTCTTGTGACCAAATACGCACACACCTAACTACCTGCACAGGCAATGCATAACAGTTTCATCTTCTAGAGGAAATCCTCTGTCCAATGTACAGTCCAAGTAGCCAAATGAATTGGGAATCACTCCAGTGGTTACTTCGGCCCAACAACTTGATCTTGCCATGGGCACTTACGCAGCAGCACCTCCTGCACCCTCCACGCAGAGAATGATGCACACATGATTGTGTGTGAGCCAGACAAAGGTAAAAAAGCTAAATGGTGCTGGCCTCTGTATCAGCAGCATTCTAATTGATACGACCTCCAAGGAGCCCAATACAAAAAGAGCAGATGTCCAGCATGCATGAAGCATCCTCCATAGCACCACTGGGGGCTGTCCTGGATGCCTTAGGCATGGTTGGTCTTGGCACAGCAAACCACACCGCACCTGTGTGACACTGGCAGGCCAGATGCCAGTTCTTGCCCAGGCTGCAGGCATTAGCCAAGAACCAACAAACTTATAGCTGGAGACCAGACCAGTTCACCTGTATGCTAGTTTTGCTCAAAACAGATATTAATCTTATAAGAATGTATTTAGTGATTAGAATCTATGAAATGCTTCGTGCATTAATCTCACCTGTAGTGCATTAATCTCACATTCCGTCCTTCCCCCCCAGTGTGCCGCACCCTCCCTCTCTTTCCCTCCCTCCCAAAGCCTCCTGCATGCCACGAAGCAGCTGATCGCAGCGGGAGGAAGGTGCAGGGAGTGGGGGAGAGGTGCTGATCAGTAGGGCCTGCAGGCGGCAAACACTGGTGGGGGAGGCAGGTTAGGAGCTGAAGGGAGGGGCTGCCTGTGGGTGCTCAGCACCCACCATTTTCCCCCTGTGGGTTCTCCAGCCCCGGAGCACCCATGGAGTCGGCACCTATGGCTGTGTAGATATATCCCGAGAGGCTTTGGAACTAGGGTAGCAAGTCCAGAAAGCTACTTAGCTCTGGATTAAAGAGTGCCATTGTAAAATCCAAAATCCCATGACTTCTGGAGCAAATAACTGACAAGCTGTGCTGGGGAAGCTTGTTTGAACTGTCAAGCTGAATAACTGCATAAGGAAGAGGTGTCAGCTGCACATTGGGCAGGGAGTGCTAGTTAGCTCCATGAGAGATGACAAAGTCCACCAGAGAAGCTGCATGAGACTTAAAAAGCAATATAATGCATGCAACAAGTAGGTGTTAGCTGTTCAGTGAGTTAGGGTATCTTGTAAATTGTACCAGGCAACTAGGTTCAAACATTATGATCTGGCACAATCTTCTAGAATTTAGCAGCCTAGGTCCCAAGCTTCATTCAAATCTCGGAACATGTTATCAGTCCTTTGAGAAATAGTTTTGGTTAACCAGGGTCCACACAATGGTGATTTGACTTCAGCTATGGTTCTCAATGATATGCTTTATAAACTACAGAATGCATAACTGTACTATCTAAAAAAAGAAAAGGAGTACTTGTGGCACCTTAGAGACTAACAAATTTATTTGAGCATAAGCTTTCGTGAGCTACAGCTCACTTCATCGGATGCACTGAATGCTCACGAAAGCTTATGCTCAAATAAATTTGTTAGTCTCTAAGGTGCCACAAGTACTCCTTTTCTTTTTGCGAATACAGACTAACACGGCTGTTACTCTGAAACCTGTGCTATCTAAATCGCTGTCACTCAATGAAATAAGCCATGCTGGTAATTTTAGATTTTAGCGACAGCTACTGCTGTTGCCTGACACCTGGCATCTCTTAGCTTGAACATATGCATCAACTTTTGGAGCAAATGGCTGGTCTGAGGCTATCTTGAGTATTGTGTTCAGGTGTGTGTCACTTTGTTGAGAATGTAGTTTAGATGTGTTGATATTTATGATGGAGAATATGTGTTCACACAGGTACAAGCCTCCAAACATAGAAAGAATTCTTGACGCAAAGGACTTCTGTTTGGGATAATATTGAAAACTTGGGAAAACCAGTAATGGAAAACTTGCCCTTGCAGTGTGTGCAAGTTATCTAAGCTCCATTGGAAACTCCTCTGGTACATCATGCACACTGGCAGAAAATAGTATGCTGAAAACTGCCAACTCTACTCATGTTCTTGAAATTCCTTTATCAGATCAGCAATTTTGACCATATACCTTTCTATAGTGTCATCACATTAAGTCCTAACAGTGTCACATAGTGATTTCAAGACAGGAAAATGTGCCAAGTTATGTGGGGAAAGTTGCTTCTCCCACAACTGTAGCTTAATTTCAAAACTGTGCATATTGTCATAGTATGCTGTCACAATTTGGTTGTGCCCCCTGTATTCTTCTGTTGAGCAAGTTCCGGTATCTATTATGAAAGCAAGGACTTGAAGCCATTAATTGTCCTGTAATTCAGTGACAGTTTTACTTTTCTAATCCATGGAAAGTTGGCTCTCATCACACAGTTCATAAAAGAACTTCTACACAGCTCAGCGTGATACTGCAGTCCACAATGAATGTCACATTCTTCCAGCAGCCTTCTGAAGTGCTGGTGGCTGTGACTCTAGCTTGAATAAAATGTGTAGTTTTAGCAAGCCACATTGATCACGATTCATTTTTTGAAGTTGTACTATAAAGAGCTTCTTGATGTAAAATGCAGTGAAAACTGCTGAACTGTTGGTTGTGGTTGATCATTTTCAATTTGGCCTTTTAATTTTGTCACAACTCCAGCTTTCTTGCACACCATTGAGGGTACCCCATCTGTGGCTAGACTCCCAGCTCTTGTCCAGTCCACATCCAATTTGTTCAGAGCTTCCATCAAGTTGCTGAAGAGGACATTTGCTGTTGTTGCATCTCTCATCTGTAGCAATTCTACAAGCTACTTTGCTATACACATTTTCTCATCAGCTCTCATCAGCTATACACATTTTCTCATCAGCTCCATGAATAAATGCTGCTAGCTGAGAGACATCACCTACATCTGGGCTTTCATCAAATGCAGCTGAAAAAAAAGACTTTGCTCTGTCCTGGAGTTGACTGTTCAAATCCTCAGCTAAATCATTGTTTCTCTCAGCAATTGTGTTTCTTGAGAGGCTGATATTTGCAAAAGTTTTCTGCTTACCTGGACAAACGAGTTTGTAAGCTTTAGCCTGCAGTTCCTCAAAAATTCTTCCTCAGATAATGGTTTAGATGGCACCACTATTTAATGGGTAATCGCGTAGCTTGCCTTAACAGCAGCATCACTTACTTGCTAAACATCAGTAAACACTTACTGCTGCTTTTTCAATGACTGGCTTTGCTAATTCGGAGTATTTGTCTTCATGTAACTTTCTTGTGTACTTGTTATATTTTCATCATGGTTTGCTTCTTAGTCTCTTTGAATGTTGTATTCTTTTACCACAACTTTCTATTCTTTACCAGTCAAGCTTGTGGACTCATGTCCACAAAGAAATATGAAATTCTCTATTTCTCTTAAAAAACAATGGAGAGTCTGGTGGCACCTTAAAGACTAACAGATTTATTTGGGTATAGGTTTTAATGGGTAAAAAATCCACTTCTTCAGAGGCAAGCAGATGTTTTTGTTGATACAAACTAACATGGCTACCCCTCTGTTTCTCTTGAAATGCAAAACATGCTTGACCTATCGTTCTCGTGGATAAAGATATGATGGCCATTTGTCACAAGCTGAATAAATCAAGGAAGGGAAGCATAGAAGAAAAGGTATCCCCCTAATTTTTTTTCAACGTAAAGGGGAATTTGGTTGCAATAGGCATTCATCCTTTGACTTATTGGAAGTTTTCTTTTCTTTGCAATGCCTGGTTGGGATTTCTACTTTCCAGCGGGCAGGTAAGTGCTCTTCAGTATCCTTTCCCTTTGCCATGACACATACCAGCTTCCATCAGATTTAGGCCTCTATCATCATCTCTTAAACATGACCAAGTGGTTCTATGTCTGTACATCAGGTTTTGCTGGATTGCTGTGCCAGAGTCTGGACTATAGGGGTGTGATGTTGTAGAGCACACCAGTATGTTGTGCTCTAACTCCACTATGTGGATCCAGCTGGCACAAGCTGAATATTTCTTAGTGCACATTGATGGTAGTCCTGTTTGAAACAGGTCTTCATCAGTGCACACTAGCAGGATCCACATGGGGGAGTTAGAGAGCAACACACTAGTACCCTCTACAAATCATACCCTCTAATGTGGGCTCTGGGATCAGTTAGAAAAGTCCAAAGATGCATGGGAAGTCTGCGGGCCAGATGAAACTGTTCCATGGGTCATATTCAGCCCATGGACTGTATGTTTGACACCCTTGTTATAGCAGGTCCAAGAAGAAGAACAGAGAGGAAAATTCATAGAAATTCCTACCAGTTTCACCCTATTACAGTGGTAAACATGATGGAAGCTGCAGATGCCTAGTTCACATTAGGGCTTCCACAGGTGATATCACCTATTCAATGCTAGCATTAGTGAGAATTTTTTTTTAAAGATTCCTTAGTGTGGAGTGGCCATGGTCAGGGGCTAGAGAATAGGTAGCCTGAGGTAAAACAAACTGAACATACTCAATTTCTTATTTAACATTTTCAGAAGTGACATAGGTACTTAACAGCATAAGTCCCGTTGATTTTCGGTGAGACTTTATATTCCTAGGTGCCTATATCCCATTTTCAAAAGGGATTTAGGCACTTAAGTCACTTATATTTTAGTCAACAGTTTCTTTCCCAGCCCAAATTTGAAATGGGTATGCATGTAACTATATCTGTGTTCCTTAAGTTTCTTCTTTAGATGATTTAACATTGAACCATATTATAGGTGCTACTTTGATAGCTGCAGAATTGAGTCGATGCACAAGGAGAGAGGGAGCAGTACTAATTCTGTTTTTACTTGGCTACATTGATTTTGGGTTGATTAAACCTGTACATTTTCATTATGATTAGTTACAGCTGAAACTCAGGAAATATTGATTGGTTTGAAAGTGAAAACTTTTAGTAAAGTTAATACCAGTATTTTCTTGATCTTGCATTGTCTACAAATATTTCTCTGGAGTAAGTAAAGTAATGAGATTAATTTATAATGCTAATGTGATTTCTGTGTCTGGCACTGGCTAAGTAACAAGTCAGATCTTGGCTGAGCCCCTGAGACTGCAACTCAAGCACCATTTTCCACCTTCTGGCTTTTCATATAGTTTGGTTTCAGTGCATTTTATGCTGGGAAGTTGCATTCAGTCACAAAGGCATTTGTCATTGTAAATGACATGATTTTCTGTAATGCACAGTCAGCAATGGAGAGAGATAATCCTTCATTATTTGGAACCGCAACCATTGTAAAGAGACTTGTAGAAAATTAACTTTCTAGTTTGCATCACTAGACAGTTGTAAAAGTCTTTCTTTCCTTCCCTGTCTAGTCTAATTCCAACAAATAATGCATTTTGACTCTCCTGTTTTGGAACGGTCTCATCCCTGCTCTGTGAAGTATGCCATGAAAGCTGTTTGCGCATTGCTCAAGAGTTCTAAGATGCGTGTAAGACCAAAATGGCAACTTCCAATTACCTTGTTATGGAGGAGAAATATTTCTGACACCTTTGTCAGTCTTTTTCTTTCAAAGTAGAATGGTTTTGCCTTAATGGGTGTATGTTTGTGGAAATACAGGTTCTTTCTTCTGTCCTGCCCCATTTGTTTAGACCGCCACATATGGCAACACAGAAGCACAAATGTGAAGGCTGAATGGCTGTGGCAGTCTTTATTATATGCTTCAGTGTGTTCTGCACCTATTCGCTTATGGTGTATCCTATTGGGGCTTGCTCCTGCTTTGAGCAGGGGGTTGGACTAGATGACCCTCCTGAGGTCCGTTCCAACCCTGATACTCTATGATTCCATGGTAGGAAGTTTCAGTGGAAGAACTATGATGTACTAGTCTACAGTTAGACTGTCTGCTGTTCACAGCATGTGTGTGTAAATGCCTGTGCAGTCCATACACTCCTAAGAGGTGAAGTATAAGACATTTTCAGATCTCTGGATATTTCATAGTCTTTAATACTTTTTGGTAATGATTCCAAGAATACTCTCAAAACTGCCCATAAAATATCTTTCACCAACAGAAGGTGGTCCAATAAAAGATATTACCTTACCGACCTTGTCTCTCTAATATCTTGGGACAAAACAGGGCTACATTAGATAAATTGACGTTCAGCAGAATACTGATTGGATTGTCTGGGTGCTTTATAATATAGATATTTAAATAAATGGATGGATGTATCAAATTTTCCAAGTTTAGTATTGCTCATTGAAGCAGTTACAAATTTGCATACACAAAGGCCCAGATCCTCAAAGGAATTTAGGTGCCAAACTACCATTAAATTCAATGAGAATTAGGTGCCTAATACCTTTTGAGGATTTGGGCCAAAATATTTTAATAGTAAGTTGGAGTTGCATGATGATATTGAATACATTTGTTGTCTTACTAATGCATGTGTATTCTGATTTACTGTTTGGAACAATGCAAGAAAATTGTAGGGACCCCCCCCCCCCCGCAAATACTCTCTGCCTTGACAAATTGTGCAAAGAGATATGCTCTCAAAAATGAGAAATAAACACAAAACTACAAGGATTTGGGAAATGATGATTAAAATTAACTGTTTTAATCCTAGTCTACAGTTAAAATATAGGCTGATATAGCTACATAAGTCAGGGGAGTGAAAAATTCACATCCATGACTGACATAGCTATGTGGATCTAAGCGCTGGTGTAGCTGCAGCAATGTCGACAGAAGAATGCTTCCATTAACCGAGTTACCATCATTCAGGGAAGTAAAACCATCAGAAAAACCTCTTCCATAGGTGTAGGCTTCATTTACACTATGTGATTATGCTGGCACAGCTATGGCAACATTTAAAACAAATAATAGTCTAATATAAAACAACTCAAACCAAGATTATTGATTTTATAGCCTTTCCTTATATAAATGAACTGCATAGTAGGAAAGGAGTAAGAATGGCTGACTATGTATACTTGTTTGCAGTGTTGTTGTAACCATAACTCTAACCATAACTTTTACCCTTTGGGCTGAAATTTCCATGCTGTGTTTCAAGCTGAATTTTCTTTGGAAAGTTTCAGTAAATACGTTTCAACCTGGTCTGAGAACAAGGTTGAGGAAAAACGATGTTTTGCCAAGTTTAAAATTCCTAATGTTTAAAATTTAATGATATCAATTACTATTATGGTATGTGTAATAGATCTATATTTAAAATTTAGCACTGGGTAGGAAGGCCCTTCCAGAAAAGATACGCAGCATGAGACCAGGGAAAACTAAGGTAGCATTAGTATTGGATATAATTAGATACCAATAGCTGGGCAAAATATGGGCTAAATGTCAATCACATTTGCCCTCAGAAAGGATATGAAAACACCACCCCAAAACAAATCTACCCAACCAGATCTGCCAAATAAACTTTGGTGGCATGAATTGCCTTAGGAATTAACTGGATGATTATTTAGATAGTGCTATGATTGTTCAGAATGTAGTCTTTATTATTGGTTGAGTATATCTGGAATAAAGGGACTGGGTACTTCTCTCTTAATTGTAGTGGGTAACACATTGAGTAGTACATATTGGTTTTTATTTTTCTTTTCAGTGCATAGAGAATCCCTTACTCTTTCCATTTATTTGCCATTTCAAACAGAGATCTGAAAGCTGTTCCCACTTGGTAGGATTGAATCTTAATGAGTAATAAAAATAAATGGAAAGAAGGGGGGGTGTGGAAGAAGAGGAATGAATATATTACTCACTGAGTCTGCTTGAAATTGTGCAAAATGTCTCTTTAGTTCAGTATTAATTCTGTCGTTAATCATGGGGTCACTGAGGTCATCATTGGTTGGGTTCCAGTGGATGAGAAAACAGCAAGAAGAGATTCAGTACTGATGGTTTTTTTAGTTATAGATTATGACATATCAGCATTATCTGAACATTGCTTAGGGACTTAAAAGGACAGTTACATCTCATCTTGGTTTGTGTTAAGAAGGCGAAGTGACTTTCGCCACTCAAGGTTCAATATCAGTGTCTGCATTCCAGAATACAACGCTTTTACAGAAACCTTTAGGATCATCACTTTGCACTATATATTACAGCAGCTTCAGTCACATGCGTATATGCTTTTATGACGGTCAAGATTTCTTGATGGTATGAATACATAAAAGGATATTTTTGTTAATTGTCAACGCTGCAGGACAACTTAGCTCAGTACTTTTTGATTTTATTAAGTTGACTTATTGCAACTTACGCCATCATGACAACTTTTAAACAATGAATACATTAAGGAGAAAACTTTATCTTGATATTTTGTCTCCGTTCTTGCCCTTTTTTTATGCCAATTAAAAGAAACCTTATTGTGTCAAAACAATTTATTTTAGTACAGAATTAGAAATGAGCTAATTAAAACTGCATCAAGGAGCTTTATTGTTTCCAAATGTTTAATTTGAACACAGAATTGAAATTATGATAAGTAAATTTGCATCAGTAATAGCCAAAAGATTTATTGTGCTCTGTAAACCCCACAATTTAGCATCTTCTACACATTGTAAGTTCTTTTGGCAAAATGTGTTGTTCAGAGTGGTAGCACTGAATCATTTCCAAAAACTAATTTTGGTTTACTTTGATAAATCATGTTTTAGACATAAAGTCACTCCAGTAGCATATGGATAGTATGATCCAAGAAGTTATGACATTTAATTTAAATGCCTCAGTTTATATGGTTGACCCAATTAGATTGCTTTAAATTCACAGCCAGCCTTAAGTTGCATATTTTTTGTATGCAAAATGAATTGCATTTTAAATGTAAATGTGACTCTACCATGCTGAGGAAAAGTGACTGTAGATGTGTGGAAGTTTCAAAAGGCAAGGAAATAAATCCAAACAGAACATATAAGGTGCAGACCTAGATATAGTACTAATCAATAATGCTGCCAAGGAGGAAGATGGTGGCAAAAAGGGCGTAAAAGGCTGCTGCCATTTCATGCTCACAAATATAATAATTATATAAAATGACAGACAATCCTTGTGTGGAAGTTGATATGTTGAAAGGCTACAAGGAAGATAGAATTGGCTGTCTAAAAGGGAAAAGGAGATTATCCATCAGTGGAAATGTCAGGTTGAAAAATGAGCGGGAGCACAGTATCAATTGAATTAAGTAAATATTTTCAAGATCTGTAATTCTGTGATTTATTCTCTTGTTTTGTCTAAACTCTAGATTTCATGATGGGCTGTGCTGGACATAGGGTGACCAGACAGCAAGTGTGAAAAATGGGGACAGGAGTGGGGGATAATAGTACATCTATATAAGAAAAAGCTCCAACTATGGGGACTGTCCCAGTAAAATTGGGACATCTGGTCACCATAGCTGGACAGGATTTTATTTAGACAAGTGTGTATAAATATACACAACTGTGTGTGTGTGTGTGTGTAAGAGACAGGCAACTTAAAATGAATAAAATAGAAATAGCAAAACATTTTACAGCAAAACATGAGTAAAATATAATTCCCGCTGCTCCAAACATCTTTCCAGGTCTCATCCTCTTAGCAAAGCTCCCTTCCTATTTGAACTCTTTACAAATGATAAATTAGAATTTATGTTGCAAGCTGTCTCCATCCGGAGTGATGAACAGATCATGAAAGCCCTCTCATTCCATGTTTGGAAGGGATTGCTGTCTGTTGAACAGTGTGACAGAGACACACAGAGACCAAACTGCCAGATTTGTAGTGTTGAATCCTGATAAACATTTTAGATCCCCCCCATGTGGCATTTGACAATTGCATGGGCTGATGGAGAATTTTCAGAATCCTGAAATGCAAGAGCTCACAGAAATGGCCATTCCTGCACACTTTAAAAACCACTAATATAATTAAATATTCTGCAACATGGATACAATATTCTCCACTTCCTGTTCTACAGCGCGCAGTTGCATTGTGTTTCAAATAGCCACGCATTCCAGCCAAGAAGTGCTGTTCAGATGCACAGATGAAATGATTCCTCTCTGCAGAGTTTGTAAAATGCATTTGTATTCCTGGGATAAAATCCATTATAAATAAATATTATTACTATATATGCAACATGCATGTGTGTTGAATCAGAATATCCAGAGCTCCTTAGCTCACCTTCTCTGATTCAATTATCCCATAGTGCTACAATCACAGGCATTTTTGGGGGGAAACTTTTGAAACTCATTAGAAAACTTGAAAGCTGTAACACCGCTGGGATTACTGCATTTTGTCTTCTTTCATTTACCACTTATGAACAATATCTGTTTCTTCTAGTTCTTAATAATGAGGAAGAGATATGTTCCAATACAATTGCTTGCAAGAACAAATACATATTTAATATTTGCACTGACAGTTCTGATCTACATTTTGTAGCATTTCAAAAGTTTGGGCTGAAAAATGAACACTGTAACACTTAACAGGCAATAAAATGAAGCCGACAGCTATTGCCTCAATTTTTTCTTATATTATACAGTGCCAATATCTTGCATAATTTTTGTCAGACATTTTTCTGATGATTTTAAACCTTCAATATGCATAAAATTATGCCTGCCTTGCCTTAATATTGATGTTGTATAAATATTGTCGGTCAATTAATTGAACTAATACTTTTGTATCCTGTTTTTGACTTGTTTCTAAAAGCAAAAAGTCATGAATTAAAATGGCTATATCTGCACCTTTGAGGGCTAGAAGTTGTCGTTAGTCTCCCCTGTAGTATTCCTCGCTCATGGTATAAAGATCTCAGTACTAGTCCTGCATGGATGTGAGAAAATGGATTTTCAAACGGAGAAATTTTTAGAGTGTAAAAGAGCTGTTGCTGGCCTAGCCATATTGCCCAAGGGCAGGCTGATTTTTTTTTTTTTTTGGTAGAAATTTCTATGTCTGAGGGGAGATGGGGAAACACTTTTTCTGAAAGGTATGATTAAGAACAAAAGGTGTGTGTGTGTGAGAGATGTAAAATATATTGTTGCAGGGGTCACCAGTTGATACTGTTACACTTCTTAAAAGTTCTTTTTCTTCACGTGCAACCAATGTTTCAGTCTTGAAAGCAATGCTGTAGTATTTGATTATTCTGTTGCTGATTCTTTGGGGAGCTGTTGCCACCCAGCAAATCACTAACAACACTGCAATTGGAAATTGAGAGTTAGTTTTTCAGCCCTTACAGTGGTGGAAGTAGACCCTCCTCTAAAGAGCTTACAGCCTAAAAGACAGACTAGGAGAAATCAGGATGAACTGGGGAAAAACCAAGACAAATTTTGTATATGCTTCCTTTTTTCATGGAATTACGATAGACTGATGATCTCTGTGCACAATAGAAGAAGTTCCTAGAATTACAGGAGGTAATTGCACAAGTTCTTGGCATTAAGTCCCATATTTAGTCCTGGAGACCACAATATGTTACTAGACTTTCTATAGCTATATGTCATCTTCAACTAAGTACATCCATGCTATCCTAATATAAATATATATTACCACTATGTGCGCACTGTCTAGGTAGAAATGATGGCTTGACTAAGGCTTTTTAAAGGGTAAAAAAGGTGTTTGGGGTGATAACCTGCATTATGTTAAGATTTTATTTATTTTGGCTATGCTTTAAAGAGACATTTGCCTTTTTAAAACTGAATTCATTTTTGATAAAGCATCCATTTAGTAGTATGTCCTGATTTTTAAAAATAGTTAGGAAAACTGTTAAAAATTTTTCTGCTTCTCCGTTTGTTTGTTTAAAATGGTTTTTTGAGCAGGACTGAGAGCAATAAACCCAAACATTCTGAGGGTCACTGATTCCTCTCGCCAAATCCCCTTTCTCACGGTGCAGATACCTGCTACTGTTTCCTACCTATGCCCATGCAGCTTCAGCTCTGCTGCTACCAATGGGCATCCTTTTGTAGGGCTTGGGAAAGGGTGTGCACCAGCAATGATGTAATGAAATTAACTATGCCCCAAGGGATTGAGGGGAAGAAGAGACCCTTGTTCACATTCTTTCTCCCTCTCCGGGAGAGTGGGGAGGTGAACCTGGGTGTGTCTCATCCCCAGCAATGAGTGGTCTAACTACTGGGCTTAAAGTTACAAGGTTGCCTCTGATGGGGCTCCACCATCTCCTCCAGAGAGATCTTGAATGGGACCTGATACAGTCGGTGAGATATCCAGCCTGCCTCCCAGCCTAGGCCCCCTAGGCTGGATGTGCTCTTCACCACCTGTCTTTCCCCCAGTTTGTGAATGGCACTGGGGTGTAGACAAAAGCTAGATGTCTGTCGGGATGCTGGAACAATTTGTATAGTGGGGGTGCTGAGAGCCATTGAAAGAAACTGTAAACTCTCTATGTAATGGAAACCACTTCAAGCCAGGGGGTGCAGCAAAACACCCCGCACCGCTATTTCCAGCACCTATGTCTGGCTGCCTAGAGGGATGCAACAGTGCTCATGCCCAAAGCAGAAACTTAGGCACCTAGGGAACTTTTAAAGCAGAAAATGTAGGTGCTGAGTGAATTTAGATGCCTACAGGCTTGGGGGCTGTTGAGTGGGGTTTTGTGGATTGTCGTGGTGTTTAAAACTGGGACTATTACCTAAATCCAGGTTTAAATGCCTAAATGCCTTTGTGGATCTGGGCCAAAGTGCTGACAAATGCACAAAGTAAACACTGATGAGAGAGTTACTTTTCTTTGGTCTCTCAATTAGTGATATTTAAAGGGGCTCGTAACAGTAGAAAATGCATAACTTTCAGATGGAAATATGACTGTTTTTTTTCCCAAGTTGACAGCATCCCTTTAAGGAAATAATTGAAATACGCTGGATTATGAATGTGATGCTGGAACATATCACAAGATGTACAATAGATCATGTAGTGCCCTGGAGCTTCGTGTGGGACTCCCTTGGTGGGAGTGCTCACAGAAGTGGCAGGATTCCATGTTTTTCACTGTGGCTCACCTGCACTTGTTTTCACGAAGTCTAAAGAGCAATTGCTCAACTTTGCTGAAGAAAGTTTTGTCCTGTCCTCATATGTGTGTAACCAGTTTTCAGCATTGGGACCTGTTGCTGACAATGGTTTTCAAGAATGGGTCTGTTCACCAATGCAGATAGGCCTCCAATGTGTGTTTATTTCTATAAGGAATATTCATTTAGGAAGCTAACAGAGTCAATAGCAGGATGAAAGGTTTAGTGACAAATCATGTAGGCATGAATAAAGTGGTTACTTAATAGGCACACTCTTTTGCTTCAGGAAGCGCTGTTGCTATTTCCCTTCATATCAACCTTGAGCAGTCCCTTTGGTGGCAAGAACAGAAATAGGGTTATTGTTGCTAGAGTTAATATATTCTGCTAGTTTTCACTTCTTTGCATACCTGGGAGGATTTGACACATGTACGAAGTGCAGGAAGTCTATGCAAAAATATAAAATTAAGTGGTGACAAAGGCATGTTTTGACTTTTGGCTTTACTTGAAGTGCTGAAAAAAAGCATATGAGAAACATAAAGGTCTGAATACATTTGTGATACTGTGATGGTCTTTCCTTGTGGGGAGCATTGTCTAGTGGTCAAGGGCTTAGGCTCTTTGACCTGCAGAGGGAATTTTGATAGAGTAACCCAGGCCCTCCCATTCCACAGGGTCCTGTGAGGGCAACAAAAGGGTCTGACACCCTTAAGGCTGCCCTCTCAAGGTCATTTCTTACCAGCCCTCGATTGTCCACAGTTCACAGTCTGTACAGGAAAGTGTGAAGGCGGTCAGCTCACCACAGGGAGCCTCCTCGTGGCCAGGCATAGCATGGCAACTATCTCCCTTTTCGAGCGGCAGCTGCCTCCTCTCACACCTTAGACCTCTGGCCAGGTCAGTTCTGAGTCTCTCCCCTTCAGGGGTGGTCGACAAACAAAACAAGGGGAATTAACACAAATAAACTGAGTCCATATGGAGGGTGGGGAATGTCTGCCTCTCTGGGTGTACCTGAAGCAGGTCCTTCTTTCCTTCAGGGAGGGACCTTTAGGCAGTTGTTGTAGGGAGAGATTCTGCCTTTCCTGTGAGGTGCAGGTCTGCCTCCTTCCCTGGTCTGCCCGCAATTGAGCTGTTCTGCTTCCTTTTAACCCCTCCTCCAGCCTTTGCATCTCTTGTAGGTGTGGCAGAGTGGGGCTGAAGTCCAGAAAACCTCCTTGTTGCCCAGTGTGGGGTTTGTATATCGCATCTCAGATGCATTGAATTAGGCTTTATATCTTTGAATCTGGGGTTGCTGGGGCAGGTGGAAGACTTTATTTAAAAAAAAAACAAATATCTTTTTTGACATTTCAGTTTTATTGTTCTTTCCCCTGAACAGCCATGAGTTTATCTCATCTTCCTGCATGGCAATGTTTGGAATTTTTTCCGCTTCTAAAAGCTTTTTTGTTGGCTTCATGGGATGGTTTAAGCAACACAAATTCAAAATGACTGTAACATATCACAAACTGAAGTACCTGTAGCTTCTGTGAAATGTACTTCTGACTTCTCTAACCAGTTAGTTCTTGGCCTCAAGTTTTCTGACATGAGTGCCAAAAGTAACTTGTCAAACTTCAGAGAGCATTTTTATTAGCTCAGAATAGTGCTTGAGGAAATAGAGCTTCACATAAGGGTTTATGGGATTTATGGTTTTAGAAGTGGGTCTAAAATCAGATTTAGTGAATATAACTATGTTGGGCTCAGATCAGAACCATGCTCTGGAACCTTCAAACAGGTGGAATCTCCCAGGCATTAACTCCAATTGTAAGGATGTTACCAAGTTGGCAAAGAACTGCCAAACTCTTCCATAACACCCCACCTTCACGACTGTAGCGTTGGGGGCCCGCCTGGGGTATGGCTTGAGAGGGAACTGCACACTGGCTGTTTTTGGCTATTGACAGTCCCCTTGGGTACTACTTCAGTCAAGTATATTTTACAACAGCTCTCTCCTAATGGCAGCACAGATTACCCCAGCCATAGTACCACTGGGTATTTTCCTTTCTTTCCACCAAAACCTTTGCTGTGCTTGAGAAACCATGGGGGACTCTGTAGGAAATAACTCCCCTATGCATTTGTTTGGAAATGTGTAGTGTCTTAAGGGAAACATGCTACAGAGAGTCTACTTGTTGGCTCCACTCTCTGAACAAGCTTGTGTATCGCACCAATAGAAGTTGGTCCTCATCCACCTTGTCTCTTTAAAGGGAAGGGCAATTTTGACACTACACTAGCAGCTGTTGATCCTAGTGTGAAAGGGTTAAGTGGGCTGTGTGATTGTGGAAGGGGGTGGACATTTATGGAACAGTCTCTCCATTAAGATGTGATCCACAATATGAAAAAGTCTGAAGACCCCTTCTGTAGACCATTAGAAAGATGTATGGATTGCATTCATTTCTACTGTGTTAATATACTCTGCATTGATATGTCAGTGGAATCTCCCCCATTTAGCTTTTCATATTCTACCTTTAAAAAGATTTTGAGCAAAAGGTCAAAATGTTGTCTAGTGTTGTGTTGTTGTGACCCTGATTCCAGAGCTTTGTATGCACAATGTTAAGTGAGATTTTGGAAGCTTATTTGGTAGAATTTTGGTGCATGTGTGAAGATGACTGAATTAATAAATCATTTGCAATAACTGGTAATTTGTTTATGTACAATAAAAAGCAAAGCTAATATAATGCATAGCTGGGCTGCTTGATAAATGCTTTTTGGACATGTGACAAAGGCACAATATATAAAACATTTCATGCTGAAATTACAAATTTAATAAATATTTTAATTTCTTTAGTGAGCTGAGGCAGAATTAAAATCTCTCCTAAAATGTCATAATCCATATCACTTCAAATAAACCTTTATAACCTGACTCAGGGAATGGTGTGCAAACAATCAAGCAAAGTTGCATGTTGAAGTTGTGGTGTCGAAACACCAAACCGTGCCCTGTGTGATGAGGAGGGTTAGTGTATCCACATGTAAGAAGAGTCTGAATGAGCTCTCCCCTGACATCTAGTGGTGAGCTATGGAAAAAGATTTCAGAAGCTGATCTCGTTTGCATGGACACACCCAAATGATCACTTGTGGCTGGTGTTGGATCCCCAGTCTCCTTGTTATTGGGGCAGGAATAATAAAGCATTGTGATCCTTGTTGTGTGAACCAAGGGCAGCAGAACTGTACCTGGCACACTCTAATGAGGGACTCACCCACAACTGAATGGCACTCACTAGGCAGGGGACATGGGTTCCAAAGCCCAGTGAGTTGAGAGAGGGTGGGGATAAGTACTTGTACCTCGTGGTGGAGGCCCTGTTTAAGGGTCCTAGACACCATTTTACCCTTCTTCTCTCCATGGTATAGTAATAGAGCTAATTTAGACTCAATTGAGAGTCTTGTTACACACTGCAGAGCTGAAATCACTGATATCTAGGTCTAAGTATTAGACCGGCTTTGGGACAGTTTCTCTATTGCAAGAGACTGCCCCGTGGACACCAGCAGTGAGGTTCCCCCACTAACAGCTGAAATCACTGAGAGCTGTGTTAAGTGTGTGTGGGGGCCCTGAAGACATCTTGGCAAGCAGCCAGCAGGGCGGCTGGCGAGTGCCTGAGAAGTGCAATGTGTAAGCTGCCTCCTTATCCCCACATCACCTTCCACACAGGGTGGGAGGTGAACTCTGTGGATGAACCTCTGAACTCTGGGGCTACACTGGCCAAGGACAGTAACTGTGAGTGGGGTACAGAGAAGGGATGGGGCACGTTAAAGGGACTTTTGGGTTGCTGGACTTAAGACCCTGAGGGGAAAAGGATACTGCCCAACTTACTTGGGGGTGAGTCTTTTGCTCATAGTTTGTGTTTATGAACCCTAGTTGCAGTGTTTTCTGAAATTAATGCTGAGTTATTAAAAGTTTTTGCTACACTCAGACTCTGTGCTTGCGAGAAGGGAAATATTGACTCTCAGAGGCACTCAGGGGGTGGTGTGTAATTGTCCCAGGTCACTGGGTGGGGGCTTGAGCTGGTTTTGTGTTGTTTTGTTGAAAAGGAACCCCTAGATACTGAACCCGGCCCTTATTGCTGCTGGCACCACCTGGCAGAAGGGTTACACACATTCATGTAAGTACTGAGGTTGGAAAGAGACATAATACTTATAGAAAAGTCCTTCAGAAGAAAGCTAAGAGAATGATGCATATACTCTACTGGGGTGGGAGGGAGGAATGACTGAAAAATTGAATAATGCAAAGAGATTGGATCATAAAATGCATAGATGTTACATTACTCCTTTTGTCCTGAGTGCTCAGCTAAAATTGGGAGCTTATAGGTATATTCCTTCAGGGGCAGAAATTGATGGAATCAAATATGTTTACTGCAATATTGTTTGTTTACAAGAATGCATGCAAAGACCCTGAATGCAGCAGGAATCAAACCCCAGGAGCCTAGTTCCATTTTATTAAATTTCCAAGCCCCTTTCCAACTTGCAGCTTGCCTCAGAGCTATCTAAGCTTTTTCTCAGGATCACACTACCAGTGCCTCTGTGTCTGGTGCTTCCTTGCTGCCTTCACCCTCCTTCAGCAATGTTTCTCTGCCTGCATCTACACTCCTCACCACACACACCTCTCCAACAAATGATACCCAGTGAAACCTTTCTGACTGGCCCTGCATGGACCTGTTTTGGCTAATGGCTCCTGTTGTTTTAGCTTATCTGTCCTATTAAGGAGCTTGATTGTTTCTTACATTTATCTTGAATGAAGGGTATAATCATGAGCAAGCCCTGGCATAACACTGTCTGTTAGAATGCAGGAGGGCAAGGTAATGACAATATAATGGGCATCCAAACTCAGTGATATTGGGGGAGGTGACAGTAGGACTGCTCTTAACTGAGACAGCTAGGAAATGGATAAATTGGAAAGGGTTCAGAGAAGAGCCTTAAGAATCATTAAATAATTGGAAAACATACCTTAGAGACAGAAAGACTCAAGGAGCTCAGTCTATTGAGGCTATGTCTACACACACTGCCCTTTTGTTGGTAAAACTTTTGTCGGTTAGGGGTGTGAAAAAAATATCCCCCGATCATCATCAAATTTTTATTGATGAAAAGTGCTGGTGTGGACAGCGCTTTGTCAGCGGGAGATGCTCTCCTGCTGACAAAGCTACCGCCCCTCATTGGGAGTGGTTTTATTTTGTCAGCAGGAGAGCTCTCTCCTGCCGACAAAGAGCAGCTACACTGCATACACTGCATACTTACAGCGACACTGCTGTAAAGTGCGCAGTTGTAGCCATAGCCTTCGCTTAACCAAGAGAAGGTTAAGGGGTGACTTGATCACAGTCTATGAGAACTTGCATGGGGAACAGAAATTTGATGAGAGGCTGCTTTGTCTAGCAGACAAAGGTATAACAAGATCCCAGGGCTGGAAGTTGAAGCCAGACAAATTCAGACTGGAAATAAAGTTGCAATTTTTTTAAAAAAGTGAGGGTAATTAACTACTGGAACGATTTACCAAGAGTTGCGTTGGATTCTCTGTCACTAGCAAATTTTAAAATAATTGTTGGATGTTTTTTCTAAAAGGTATGTTCTAGTTCAAAAGTTGCTATTTGGGGTAAATCCTATGGCCTGGTGTTATGCAGGAAGTCAAATTAGATGATCACATCGGTCCCTTCTGGATTTATAATCTGTTACTCTGAGTGGATGCCCTATTGTTCCACTTAAGTAGTTATTCTGACTGTGGGAAGAAACCAGATTAATAAAGCCACCCAAGAAGACTTGAAATGCAGTGAGTTATTATTCAGTTTATCTTCATAGCTTTTAAAACTTTGTTCAGCAGCCCCTGTATTAAATTATCAGACTTGGAATTTCACACCTATTGAACACTTAATCACCAGCTAACCCTGCTTGGCAAAGTCTGTGTGTGTCCCCATTACACAGAATTTATGCTAATTACGTTCTAAAGTTAAGCAGAAGTTTTTGCCATTCAGTATTGACTCTTGGGGTAAATCAATTCATTGGAAGTCACCCTAAGAAAGTGGCTGTTATTGATTCTGTAAGTGGATTTCACTGCCTTGATAAATACACACAACTGGGAGGGTAAGGATTGGGTCATGGGCAAGAGAACAGTGAAGTCACTGGATGCCATATTGCAAATTAATTGAAGGAAATTACTTGACCTCCTTCACCGCAATTTGAAATAAAGTCTTTTCTCCAAAACATTGTGGGCTGAAACCCTAATCCAGTGAAGTAGCTAGAGAATCTCCTGCCTTGTCTATACTGGGGAATTTCACCACCAAAATAGATAAGTAAATAAATAAATAAAAATCAGATTTCACCCATGTTGGTAAAATGCTGGAAGCTGTGGGAGTCTCACCTCCACTGGAGTTCACCAGTGCAGCTGAGCCTGTAATAGCACCACTAAGAATTGTTGGGTAAAATTGCTGAGGGTAGAGACCACTTCTGAGGATGCCAAGTGAAGAAGATATCCCTTTCCTCCAGTCATAGACTACGAGCAGAGCTGCTCAGTGTTTGCTACTACTGCTTTTAGGGTTACAATAGCCCCTGCAGCTCCTTACATTTTCATCTCTCCCCCTAAACTTATGTATGGGGAAATGGCTTGTGGACCTATAAGACCATAAATGTACTGACTCATCAATAAAACACACAGCCGGCTTGGCTGGAGGAAGGCTTACACAGTTTTGGGCTGGTGTCGTCCTCTCTGCACAGAAGATCTGTATCTATGTGCTCTGTCTGTGGAGGGGATGGTATCTGCTGCTATGTTTTTTAGGGGCCTCTTTGTGCTGCTCTAGCACCACTAAGGGGCCAAATAGCTGCTGTGACTAAGCAGCTGTGAATTCCTTTGGTCTGGTAAAACTCTGGCTGTTATGGAACCACTCCTAATCGGATCTAAGCCACCCCTTTCCAGCCTGTCCCCTGTAGTGAATATACTAGGGCATGGTCAGAGTGGTGCTGTGCTCTAATCACCTCCAGCTGACATAACAGGTCTCAGGGGCCCACTAACAGATGACAGAAGTTAGAGATGCTTTGAGGCTTTTCTGACTTTCTCTGGTGGTCTGAACTGGGCCTCTGAAGCCCTGCAGATTAGATTTGAGAATTTGTCCAATAAGTGTTACCTCCCTACTTCTCCTGTCCCTTGCTATCTATAGGTGGGACAGTCTCAAGGTTATTTCTAAACCTTGGTCACTGGTTTGGAAGTTGGATTAAGTGCAAACACTGACAGCGAACCAGCAATGTGGAATAATTAATGATTAATTTCATACAATTGTAAACTAGATATCTCCACTTCTGAGGGCAGAATAATCCCCAGTATGTATTGATAGAATTTTTTTCCATCTTGGAATTCGATTAGGATTCTGTAAGTGGATGTACTGCATATATACTTTACAAGGAACTTCAGTGATCAAAATGTACCTAGCTGTGCTATTTTATAGCAGTTAATATTACTGGCTCTTACTAAAAATAATACCATAAATGATCATGGACTTTTTTTATTTTTTGTAGTGTATATATATAAGAATTTAATAGGAGACAATTCAGACAAAATAACCTCTTTTACAAACTCCAGGAGCAGTACTGTACAAAGCATTATGGTGTGTGGTCAAGGTTTAACAGGGTCAAAATTCACCCACAGGCATGTATGTCTTAGTTAGCCAAGGCTGAAGCAACAACAATTATCACAATTTGCCACTTGATCCCTTATCAGCATAGCACAGCTGTTCATAGAATATCATGGTTGGAAGGGACTTCAGGAGGTCATCTAGTCCAGTGGTTCTCAAAACTAGGGCTGCCGCTTGTTCAGGGAAAGCCACTGGCGGGCCGGGCTGGTTTGTTTACCTGCCTCATCCAAGGGTTCGGCCGATTGCGGCTCCCACTGGCTGCGGTTTGCTGCTCCAGGCTAGTGGGACTGCGGGAAGCGGTGCAGGCCAAGGGATGTGCTGGCCACCCTTCCTGCAGCCCCCATTGGCCTGGAGCGGCGATCGGCCGAACCTGTGGACACGGCAGGTAAACAAACCGGCCCAGCCCACCAGTGGCTTTCCCTGAACAAGCGGCAGCCCTAGTTTGAGAACCACTGATCTAGTCCAACCCCCTGCTCAAAGCAGGGCCAATCCCCAACTCAATCATCTCAGCTAGGGCTTTGTCAAAACCTGACCTTAAAAACCGCTAAGGAAGGAGATTCCACCACCTCCCTAGGTAACCCCTTCCAGTGTTTCACCACCCTCCTAGCGAAAGTTTTTCCTAATATCCAACCTAAACCTCCCCCACTGCAACTTGAGACCATTACTCCTTGTTCTGTCATCAGCTACCACTGAGAACAGTCTAGATCCATCCTCTTTGGAATCCCCCTTCAGGTAGTTGAAAGCAGCTATCAAATCCCCCCTCATTCTTCTCTTCCGCAGACTAAATGATCCCAGTTCCCTCAGCCTCTCCTCATAAGTCATGTGTTCCAGTCCCCTAATCATTTTTGTTGCCCTCCGCTGGATGTACTCCAATTTTTCCACATCCTTCTTGTAGTGTGGGGCCCAAAACTGGACACAGTATTCCAGATGAGGCCTCACCAATGTCGAATAGAAGGGAATGATCACGTCCCTCAATCTTCTGACAATGCCCCTATTTATACAGCCCAAAATGCCATTGGCCTTCTTGGCAACAAGGGCACACTCTTGACTCATATCCAGCTTCTCGTCCAGTGTAACCCTTAGGTCCCTTTCTGCAGAACTGCTGCCTAGCCATTTGGTGCCTAGTCTGAAGCAGTGCATGGGATTCTTCCATCCTAAATGCAGGACTCTGCACTTGTCCTTGTTGAACCTCATCAGATTTCTTTTGGCCCAATCCTCTAATTTGTCTAGGTCCCTCTGTATTCTATCCCTACCCTCCAGCGTATCTACCACCACCAGTTTAGCGTCCTCTGCAATTTTGCTGAGGGTGCAGTCCACACCATTCTCCAGATCATTAATGAAGATATTGAACAAAACCGGCCCCAGGACCAACCCTTGGGGCACTCTGCTTGATCTCGGCTGCCAGCTAGACATGGAGCCATTGATCGCAACCTATTGAGCCTGATGATCTAGTCAGCTTTCTATCCACCTTATAGTCCATTCATCCAGCCCATACTTCTTTAACTTGCTGGCAAGAATACAGTTGGAGACCGTATCAAAAGTTTTGCTAAAGTCAAGGAATAACACATCCACTGCTTTCCCCTCATCCACAGAGCCCATCATCTCATCATAGAAGGCAATTAGGTTAGTCAGGCATGACTTGCCCTTGGTGAATCCATGCTGACTGTTCCTGGTCACTTTCTTCTCCTCTAAGTGCTTCAGAACGGATTCCTTAAGGACCCACTCCATGATTTTTCCAGGGAATGAGGTAAGGCTGACTGGCCTGTAGTTCCCTGGCTCCTCCTCCTTTCCTTTTTTAAAGATGGGCACTACATTAGCCTTTTTCCAGTCTTCCAGGACCACCATGAGTTTTCAAAGACGATGGCCAATGGCTCTGCAATCACATCCGCCAACTCCTTTCGGATGCAGTGCAGCCGGTCCCATGGACTTGTGCTTGTCCAGCTTTTCTAAATAGTCCCAAACCACTTCCTTCTACACAGAGGGCTGGTCACCTTCTCCCCATGCTGTGCTGCCCAGTGCAGCAGTCTGGGAGCTGAACTTGTTTGTACAGAGGCAAAAAAAGCATTGAGTACATTAGCTTTTTCCACATCCTCTGTCACTAGGTTGCCTCCCTCATAGAGTAAGGGGCCCACACCTTCCTTGGCTTTCTTCTTGTTGCTAACATACCGGAAGAAACCCTTCTTGTTACTCTTAACATCTCTTGCTAGCTGCAACTCCAGGTGTGATTTGGCCTTCCTGATTTCACTCCTGCATGTCCGAGCAATATTTTTATACTCCTCCCTGGTCATTTGTCCTATCTTCCACTTCTTGTAAGCTTCTTTTTTGTGTTTAAGATCAGCAAGGATTTCACTGTTAAGCCAAGCTGGTCGCCTGCCATATTTACTATTCTTTCTACGCATCAGCACGGTTTGTTCCTGTAATCTCAATAAGGATTCTTTAAAATACAGCCAGCTCTCCTGTTGATTCAGCCATTGATGCTGCACAAGCTACATTAAGAAAATTAGGTATATCAAGGTCTGGGGGGAATCCAGACAAAGAATGCCACTATAAACATTTTTGGAATGAATTATAAATATTGTATATGAATAAAAGAAGAAAGGCCCCAATAACTTGTTGTAATATTCTCCCTCAGTAATAATAGTAATTTGGAAAACAATGGCCTGATTCAAAGACCGTTTAAATTAATGTACGGACTCCCATTGACTTCAAATGGACTTTGGATCAGGTACTTTTGTAGGAGTTCATGCTCAAGCTAGTAATGGGGAGTCCTCAGAAATTTAGTTCTGATAAGAAACCAATAAGACGTTTACCCTCGCCATATCCAACCTTGCTGAGACTGCAAAATTAGGCTGTAAATCTCATCAGAAAAAGCATTTCCTGTAACATTCCCATTGCTTGTTACATCCAGTAGGGTTAGCAATATCTTGAAAACAGAGAGGAACATTGACATTGTTATGCAAGTTGGCCTTATTATTTAAAAAATACTGTACTGTGCAAAATATTTCATTTGTTAAGACAGTGATGAATTTGGCCCACTATATTCACTGCATGTCAAACACTGTATTTGTCATTTATGTCTATTAATAGATACTTGTGCATGCAGTAGTAAGAACAGCCCAATCAAATGTATTTTTCTGAACGTTCACAAATATCCTCAATCTTCTTGCAGTATTTGTCTGAATGCCTGGAACAATCTACATCAGAACATGGAACCTGACATATGAGGAAAGGGTAAAAAACTTGGCATGTTTAGTTTTGAGAAAAGAAGACTGAGAGGGGACCTGACAACACTCTTCAAATATGTTAAGGGATGTTACAAGAGGACGGTGACTGATTAAGCCAGTGAGCCTAGAGAACAATCCACAATAAGAGAGATTTAGGTTTAGATATTAGGAAAAAACTTTCTAGCTGTAAGGATAGTTAAGCTCTGGAATAGGCTTCCAAGGGGGGGGGGGAGGGGAGTGTGGAATCCCTGTTGTTGGAGGTTTTTAACATCAGGTGAGACAAACACCTGTCAGAGGTGGTCTAGGTGTACTTGGTCCTGCCTCAGTGCAGAGGGCTGTACTAGATGACCTCTCAAGGTCCCTTCTTGCCCTAAATTTCTATGACTTATTTTATTACCAAGCTGGTGGGAACAGCAAGCCTTTCCAGGCCTCAGAGTAACATTTAAAAAAAAAAGTCCTGTTTGTTTAAGTGGGAATATTCACATGCTATAATATTGGAATATTTTTTTGAGGTCTACGTGACTCATCCAATATGAAGAGGATTTCAGAGAAATAGAGGTTTGTTGAGCTTCCTAGTTGTCTGGCAGGATGCTGGGGGTGAAGTGGGGGGAATGGTGGTGAGGTAGGCAGGAAAGACTGAAAAACTCAATGCAAACCAACACAATAGAGTTGGCTTATTGGGTTAGTTGGAAGCTTATTTTAACTAGGTTTTAAATAATACATGCAGAAACCTGGCACTGTTTCAGTGACCACAGTGAAGACTGCCTGAATACCACAGATAGGGCTACTTCAGCAACCCATCTCTTTGGGGAGCTGACTGCTACAGATCCTACAAATTAGCACCCATATGCATAGTCCAGAATCTTTCTACCCAAACCTAGGTTTCTGAACATGAGTTTAGCATTCCAAACACATTGTACAGAGTGGCTGCTGTTTTTATTTCTGTTTGAAATGCTTAGAAGCTTTAGTCTACATCATGGACTAATAACTGTGTAAAATATGATGGCTTCAGCTGAAGACATTGATTATAAATCAGAGCACAAAAAAAGAGCATTCTGAAATTGCAAAAATATAACTTATAAAGAAGTAAACTGATTTCAACCAGATTTAAGTTTGCTTCAGGATAAAACCTTATGTAATAAGTTTCATCATGGAGCATTTTCTTAATCATTTTATAAACCCCTGAAAATAGGACTGTAAGTGGATAATGTAGCGCCTTCAAACAACAGCTTGTGGCTTGCAGTCGGTAGCAACTCTCACTCTGTCTTCCCTTCCTTATGCCATTAAAAAGCTTTGCTATCACAATTTACCTCCAGTTTTAAGCACCACACAATCTATAGGTCTTTGATTACATTGTAACCAAAGTAGTAGTGTCAGTTACTTAAACAGCAAACTTCTTTCCTAATAATTTCATATATTTTCTAAACTAGGCTGAAACATTAGAAAACAGAATGGAAGTTTAATGGTAATGGGAGCTGCTAAATAGTAAAGAAGCTGTGTAGGCGAGAATAAAAGGAACAAAATATGAAATTACAAGCTCCGTGGGGCAGACAGGCTTTTACTCTTGAGTTTTTACCTAGCACAATGAGGCCTTGATCGTGAATGGGGCACATAAACTACCATGTTGTAAGTAAATTAATAATAATGGTGCAGACTTTAAAACATTCCCACATTCTTTTAAAGTGGCATTAAAATCTGTGAGCTCTCTTTGAATTACAAACAATTTGTCAATTTCAAGAGGAAAGATAATAGAGTAAATTACCATTTTATAGAACAGTGAAGAGAGAAAGTATTCACTTGAAAAATCTCAACATCCTTTACAATATAATTAAAATCCACTTTGTTCACTTTACAATAATTATCAGAAAGAATGAAAAGTAAAACATATCTTAAAGTTAAAATGTTTGCAGTGTTCCTTAGATAGTTCCAGGTAGACTAAGTCCAGTGCAGTTTATTAAAATAGTTGAAAATAAAGGTAGTCAATATGGCTCCTTTGATAAGACTCTTACCTTTCTGAGTGACACACCAACACTCAGACTCATGCCAATGTTGGTATTATAGTGCAGTGTTGGAAGTGGCCAATTTGATTGGTTTGGTTTATTAAAAATAAATGAGACCTTTATCAGGATGGACAAACACAAAAGCCTCCCCAGGGGTTGGCAATTGTCTTCCATATATGCCAACATATTTACATGAAACAGATCATACTGTCTGTTCATGAAGTGCATGCAGTTACTGGGCACTTTTTATTTTAAGCTTTCAGGACACTCAGTCCTTACAATTGTTATCACCTTATGGCCCTGATCTTGCAATAGAATGTATGTGGGTGGACCCCTGCAACCTCATGGAGCCTCAGTGGAGCCAATGGGGCTTTGTACGGTCATGCGTGTCTGTCTGTCTGTCTGTCTGTCTATCAGCTTGCAGGATTGAGGCCTCAGGTACAAACCCAGTGCTCTCCTTCTCTGGGTTATAAAAGGAGCATTCTAGTATAACCTTACTTCTACTCCGTAGAGCCCTTCTTGAAGCAGCTAATAAGAGAATCCACCTTCTCCTAAAATAACGGGATTTTATTTTGCTTAGTTCTGAGGAATAAAAATAAAGACAAAAATTGTAGGGAAAAGTCATGTCATATATTGCACAAGAGTGGTGAAAAATTAGCAAACCTGAATAAATCAGGTGAAGTTTTGTGAGGTTAGAAACAATGAACTATTGGGTAACCTAGATGGCTGTTGATGTGTGGCTTTTCTAAGATACATAATAGAGAAACAGCAGCTTCCTTTTGTTTTATGTGCTGTACTGTACTAACAAAGAAATAAGCAGATTTGCACTATTTTATGATTAACAGAACCATCTTGCTACAAAATGTTAGGTTTTGAAAATATGTTAGAAAGAGGATACAGTAATGACCGTGCACCTGGGAACAAACCTAAATCACAACCGCAATAAAAGCTTGATTGCTGTACTGAAACTTGATTGGATTTTCCACTGTGGGGGTCTTTTCAGAGGCAAGAAAGTTGAAAACATGCAGCTATAAAAGAGAAAAACACATTAAGTGAAGCCGTAATAAGCTGTGATGTAAATTTAGTGTAGTGTTTGGGAGAACATGTGAAAAAGGGGTGTCTGGTAATAAAATTCTGGAGACTCAATAGAGTTTTGAGAGAGACCAAAATGACAGTAGAGGGAGACAGCCCAGGGGGACCTTTCTACATAAGCTACAGCAGGAGGCAGCAGTTGGCTGTATTTTGTCTGCTCGTCATTATCGTTATACAGTATTTTTCCCTTGTCTTGAACCTACATGGTACTTGTATGACTACGGTTGTGTATATAATTCCTCTCTGCTTTTACTTTATTCTATGTTTCTAAGGGGGGGAACTGAGGAAAAGGTTGCTTGCTGCTGGCACACTCTTTAACCAAACCACTTGACTATAACCAGTTTGTTTCGCTTTCTGTGAATCAGTAACACACTTGTTAACACTTTTTTTCCCTCTTTAACATAGAGAAGGCCAATGCCAGCCCCTTCCATTACATGCTTCCCTGTGGGCCAGATTTTCAAGCCCTCAACATCCACAACTGGGACAAGATTTCCAAAACAGCTTCTCTCTCTCTCTCATTTAAGCACATAAATAAGGGTAAGATTCTCAAAAGACCTCAGCATCCCACATGATCTCTTTTGAAAGACAGGGCCCATATGACGCTCCCCTCCCATAAGGCTCTTTTATTCTCTTTCTTGTTGCACTGATGTGCTAAAGTAGGGAACCAGTTCTTCCTCTTCCCCAACAAGAGCATGAAGGCAGCATCCATTCAAAATAAAGAGGTGTGTCGGAGGAAAGTGTTCATGCACTGTATCTGCAAGATTGTATGGGCTCTCTGCAAGTTAATGGAGAATCTGGTGGGCATCAGGTAGAGCGCACTTTGTTTCCACTTGGGATAGCGGTAGACTCCTGTCTATGGCAGGAAAGGCATTGAATTACATCTTTGCTTTCAGGATACTGGAGAAGCCCATGTAGACTGAATTGTGGGCTGTTGCCAAGTTTTTTTAAATAATACACCCATTATTAAAACTACTTTTTCTCATGTCACTGCAAATAATTCTATCCTGTGTGTGCATTTTGAGTGTCCAATAGTATGTAGGTGCTACTTTTCATCCTTGATCTTGTCAGCAGTATCTTACTGTTCTGGAAATTTGGCTTGACAAGGGACTCTACATTGTAGTAAAGGCGTCTCAAGTGTTTCTTGGTATGAAGTTTCCAGGCAACTTCGAATACATGGACCATGTCTTCATCTGCTTTTTGGAAAGCACCTAGTGTACTGTGGAGACAAATAAATTTAAAAGGATTTCAGATGATCTCTTCTCTGCAATTCCACTGGATAGGGTTGAACAGCTAGCTGGTTCTTGTACAGGACAAGAAGTGGTCCTGTATTGTGATTTCTTTCTTTCTGAAAGAATTTTCAGCACAAGAATATTCCCTTCCAACAGTCAATACAGCATTTATTTCATGGACTCTGCATCCCCATTGTCAATGGGCTCTGGACAGGGTTTTCACCTAAGCAGGCTTCAGCATTAATTCCTTTATTTTTTTTGCTGTCCTTATGGTGGACAAATAGCTGCAGATCTTCTTTGTCCCCAAAGCTCTGCTAAATATTGTCATACTGTGGTTTTTATGCTGATTTATGCTGGTATGAGAGTTTTTATACCCTCACAATTTGTCATACTTTGGAACACAAATAGCGTTTTCAAATTGTCAATCAAATGCACAGTCCTTTCCCTGCAGCAATAACAGTTTTGATTATGTAGCCCGATTTTCTTTTCTCTTTCAGTAGCTTTTCTTGTAGGAAAAAAGGCCTTTTCACTGCTTAACGTCCCTGAACATTAATCACCTTGGCCCTGTCCAAATCTTAAAAGTGGTTAACCCAGTTTGTCCCTATTACAGCTTTTAAAACATGCTTCATAATCACATCCCCCAAGCTGTGTTCAAGCTATGCCAGGATGAATATGGCCAGTTCACTTTAAAATAGTATATCCTTGTTAGCTGTACTATGAAAAGGGTTTCACAGGGTTGGCTACAGAACTATTTTAGTCAAAGCTCCCAAGTAATCTGGTGATGGTTAAATTCTTATGGGCTAAACCAGCAGGTAGATATAGTTTTGCTATGTCCACATTTTCAGGCAGGAAGGATGGTCCAGATGTTAGGTCACAAGCCTTGGTCTTCGGAGACATGGGTTCAAGTCTTAAAACAATTCAGGATCACTGTAGTAAGCTGTAGAGGGTCCAAGGATTAACATGGTTGTGAAGATGTTTTTTGCCCAGTACAGTTTGATATAGGCTACATTTGAACTTTTTTGATAAAGGGTTTGACCTCTGTGATGAGTTCGTCTGTTACCTTGCCTTCCTGGCAGGTCAGATCCCTTGAAATATAGAGTCACAGTTTAAGGAAGTTATGAATTTTGTAGAACTGGTAGACTGCTGTAGAAAAGGGTCTGAACCAAACACTACATCCAAAATATTCTGAATTTGCAGTGATTTCAGGTTCTGGCTCTTAATTTTTTGTCTCTAATATGAGGAACCAAAACTTCAGGTTAATTTTTAGATTAACTGTATCACATTCCATCACCAATACATTCAGAGTATGGAACAGGGAAGAGCAGTCTTCCTTGTTGTGCAGATGAGATGGAATTCTGGAGGATGAGGGAGTCCATTCAGATCCTCTTTTTTATACAATTTTTAACTGGCTTGGTTGCACAAAACCAAAGCAAAGGACATGGTTCTATGAATATTCCTATATTGAAATCTGTGGCTTGACCTTTTCTTACAATCTGTATTGCAGAACCCCGATTCAAGAATTGCTCCAGGTAATCTTGGAAATATAGTCACTCCATAATGTTGTCATGCTCAGTGTTACCGATCAGTTCATAAACCATCTTGAACAGGAACATTCGTAGGAACATTCTATTAGAGAAATGTCTTTTCTGAAATAGAAAAGAAGCTCTTTTAATTCTGGAATCCCCTCAGCCTTGAAGCCCTCGGTATTTTTAAAATCTGACCTACAAGTTCAATTATCTGTTAAATTTAAAATACTCATGGTCATAGAAAATGAGTGCGTTTTTTTTTTTTGCTAAGAAAATTTTTTTTAAAACAAAACCCTAATGCTATAATACCTTTTATATTTTAAAGACTATAGTATTTTTAAAATCCCCCTATGTCTGATATTTAAAAAATGAAAAACTAGGCAAGTCATTAATGTTTTACTATATAGAAAATGTCATAACTAATAGGAAAAAATTAGTTTGCTTTTTTCTCTCTGTATTGTCAGAGAAAATGAATATATGTGGTGCAGCTCCTCAGAGATGTCTGTTCAGCTTCGTTTGTTGGCTTTGTTTTGTTTTCCTGCAGTACTTGTTTATGTTCCAGAAGAAATAATAGTAAATGAAACAAAGGGGGATCAGTTTCATTTTAAGATTGATTGAACTAGTGAAAGCATTTTTCAGAAGTATGTATTTTAGTAGAATGTTTACTAATAGCTATAGCTGTTCTCAGGAAATTCCCAGAGGGTTAAGCATCTGTGCCAGTGAGCATAACAGAAGCAGTATTTTTCTTGGTACTGTCTTGATATCGGCTAACAGAGAGCAAAGAAAGAAGATGAGACTGGATGGTTCAAAGGACTAGTAATAGAGATTGGCGTCTGCGTTTCTAAGTAGCCGGACTGAACCTGACCCTAGGTGGTTGAGGACTGAATGGTATTACTATCTGGTAGCTGTTCAGTGGCTTAAAAATTTAGGTAACAAAACCAGCTCAAACTGGCAGTCGTGGTAGTGGCAGCATGGCAAATGGACCGCTCTTTTACACATTGTCCCTCTTTTGAGGCTCACTGGTGTAGGGAAGTTTGCATACCTCTTCTGTGGATGAACACAGGATTTCATTTTGGCACTGTGACCTACAATTTTTCTAAAAATTGTTCCCTCTGATCACCTGCAACTTGTAATACTCTTCTTCAACCCATATATGAGCAGGTGTGGACACAGGAAATGTCCTGTGGCTTTTTAAACAAGTTATTTAATTTCTCTAATTCCCATTTATTGTGATTCATAGCTTTTCATTGCAATGCACTTTTCAGTTAGCAGGCCTTCGGGGTTTAATGGGAAGACTGAAAAGGCACTTGTATAATTTAGGCCTTGCAAGCTCAAGGAGCCAGAAATGTGTGTCTCAGTAGACACCCTTGACCATTGCATACAGATAATGAGTTTAACTGACTGAATGATGGCGCAATGTCATGTACAAGAATGGACTTGATTAGGGTTTAGTGACTTTAAGACACTTGCATTACCAAGGGTTTAGGACCGAATGTTGAAAGTGATCTTCTAAGGGGATTATCACGTCCTTTTGGACTGCATGACTCCTATCAATATGTTCACTTGTGTGATGGCCTTTATTTTCTATCTAACCTCTGATGTCTGTTCTCATTCAAGGCATTTCTACAGCAAATAGCTACCCTTATTGAAACTGAAAGACTACTTTCTTTTTAGAGTGGTATCTGTGTTAGTCTGTATCAGCAAAAAGAACGAGGAGTACTTGTGCCACCTGAGAGACTAACAAATTTATTTGAGCATAGCTTTCGGGGGCTAAAACCCTCTTCATTGGATGCATGCAGTGGAAAATACAGTAGGAAGATACACACACACAGAGAACATGAAAATAAATGGGTGTTGCCATACCCACTATAACCAGAGTAATCAGTTAAGGTGAGCTATTATCAGTAGGAGGAAAAAAAAACTTTTGTAGTGATAATCAGGATGGACCACTTCCAACAGTTGACAGTTGGGGGGAAAAATAAGCATAGGGAAATAGTTTTACTTTGTGTAATGACCCATCCACTCCCAGTCTTTATTCAAGCCTAATTTAATGGTGTCCAACTTTTAGGTCTGTAATCGAGTGACCCAGGATATTGAAGTGTTCTCCGACTGGTTTTTGAATGTTATAATTCTTGATGTCTGATTTGTGTCTATTTATTCTTTTACGTAGAGACTGTCCGGTTTGGCCAATGTACATGGTAGAGGGGCATTGCTGGCACATGATGGCATATCACATTGGTAGATGTGCACGAGAACAAGCCTCTGATAGTGTGGCTGATGTGATTAGGCCCTATGATGGTGTCCCCTGAATAGATATGTGGACACAGTTGGCAACGGGCTTTGTTGCAAGGATAGTTAGTGTTTTTGTTGTGTGGTTGCTGGTGAGTATTTGCTTCAGGTTGAGGGGCTGTCTGTAAGCGACGACTGGCCTGTCTCCCAAGATCTGTGAGAGTGATGGGTCGTCCTTCAGGATAGGTTGTAGATCCTTGATGATGCGTTGGGGGCTGAAGGTGACGGCTAGTGGCTTTCTGTTATTTTCTTTGTTGGGCTTGTCCTGTAGTAGGTGACTTCTGGGTACTCTTCTGGCTCTGTCAATTTGTTTCCTCACTTCAGCAGGTGGGAATCTTGTAGGTGTTTGTCTCTGTCTGAGCGGTTGGAGCAAATGTGGTTGTATCTTAGGCCAGGATGGTGTTTTTCCACTGGTGATATTCCAGAAAACTTCAAAAACAGACTCCAACGAGAAACTGCTGAATTAGAATTAATTTGCAAACTGGACACATTAAATTAGGCTTGAATAAAGACTGGGAGTGGATGAGTCATTACACAAAGTAAAACTATTTCCCCAGGCTTATTTCCCCCCCCCCCCCCACTGTTACTCACACCTTCTTGTCAACTGTTGGAAATGGGCCATCCTGATTATCACTACAAAAGTTTTTTTCCTCCTGCTGATAACAGCTCACCTTAACTGATTACTCTGGCTATAGTGGGTATGGCAACACCCATTTTCTCATGTTCTCTCTCTATATCTTCCTACTGTATTTTCCACTGCATGCATCCAATGAAGTGGGTTTTAGCCCACGAAAGCTTATGCGCAAATAAATTTGTTAGTCTCAAAGGTGCCACAAGTACTCCTTGTTCTTTTTACTTTCTTTTTGAGTATGTCCACGCTACAGTGGGGTGGGCCTGTGTCAGCTGACTCAGGCTTGCAGGGCTCTGGCTACCGGGCTGTTTAACTGTGGAGTAGACTTCTGGGTTGAAGCCCAGGCTCTGAGACCCTCCCCCCATCACAGGGTCCCACAGCTTGGGCTGCAGCCTGAGGCCGAACATCTATACTGCAATTAAAGAGCCCCTTAGCCTAAGCCACATGAGCCCGAGTCAGCTGATGTGGGCTGGCCCCTGGTGTTTAATTGCAGCGAGGACATACACTTTATGGTTAGACATCCCATATCTAGGGCACCAGTAGCCAAGAACACAAGAGCTTCTTTTTTTAAACGCATGAATCCAAAATTACTTTTTATTGGAATAAAATAGGTAGACTTTAAAGATGGTAAGGGAAATATGAGTAACCAATAAGGTACTCCAAAACAATGCATTTCATTTGTATTCATTTTGGAAGGAAGCCATTAGTGACTATAGTCCAGTGAACTATGTATTTCACTTCAGAATATGTGACTCTCTAATCCAGTGAAAAGTAGACTTCACTTAACTGTTGGGTTACAAACTCTAGGTCAAGGGTGAGAGTGCAATGAGCATTGCACGTGCAACTCGGAAAGCAGCTAATCATATAGGCTCTTAAAGGGAAAAGTTCAGTAGTTTACCTTTACTATTCTTATCTTGCAGTTATTACTATGGCTGTTCAAACAGTGTTTATTGAACAATAAACTAGGATGAATTTAGCACCTTTTATTGAGGATTATTCACAAACCATTCCTAGTTTCTGCAATTCATTATTTCTGTCTGTTCACCAAAGGGCTTGAACAAATAATTTTCAAACTACTGATGTGCGAGCTGCTGACTACACTGAATGCACTATTAGTTATTAGCATTTCATGTGTGTAATTAGTTACTGCATCCTGTCCGGATGATTTACAACATGAACAGAAGAATGACAAATGATAATTAGGAAGTATTGGATTCTTCCAGTACAAGTTCACAAAACTTTTAGGATTTACAAATATTTTCTTGAATGCCAAAATAGTTATTTAAATATTTATGAGATAAAGATATAATGAATGGCAGCAAATATAAGTGTAGGAACTTTATTTGTGACTATATTTGCAAGTGGGTTTTTTTCCTGTGACCAGCTTTTATACTAACGTAAGGACATAGTTAACACCATTATTTATACAGTATTTAAGGCCTATGTACACCCACAATTACAATGCACACTTTTTTCTTTTATAATCTTGTACCAATAAAGAAAATAGACAACTGGTGCAACACTAACTCCATTATGTATATTAGAGGAAAGACTGTGCCTGGCCTGCATAGTGTGGGGAGGTTGCTAATGGCATTTCTGTGCTCACCTCTGAACCCCACCCCTCTTGTGACCCGTGAACAAAAATCTGATGCAATTGTGGTACTTCTATCCCCATGCTCCCCCATGTGTGCACACTGCATGAAAGGGACAGAAAGAGGAGGAGGCAGCAGGGCCATCGCTTCATTCACCAGCCTGTGGAGTAGAACCAGCATGCAAGAGGGAGCAGGCTGCATTCCAAAAAGGGATATAGCAGCAGGTGTGATACCCTCTGCACTGTAATAGTGTAGTCTGGGCCCATTCTGTTCTCAGCACAAGAATGTGCCACACAAACAAAACCTGAACCATAAACATGAGAAATGCTCTTTAGTATTAGTTTAAATGGATTGTAAATAATGAATCTCTGTAGGATTGTATTCCCATCTAATCCGCTGATTGTCTGGTGACAGAATTATCACCTGAATAAATGTTTTATATTTTTAATATTTGCTAATTAATTAAAAATAATATTTAACATATTTCAACAAAGACCCAAATATTGAATTATTCAAGATTTCATTTCACTCTGAAATTACAGGTTCTCATGCATAAATAATGTGTGAAGTATTGATTATTTTCCAGTTATTTTGCATTGTGTTTTTTAAACCCTACTGGAGGAAAAACCCACTGAAATGCAAGCTTCTAAATGAGATTGTTGCCATTGTTTTTGTTTAATCATTTATTTTTTGTTTGTGGATGTGCCCATGTGACGGGGTACGACTCACCACCGCTGTCATTTTCTGCTGGTCATTCCTGGAATTAGCTCTTGACCGCTGCGGAACACCCTTGATGCATGGTGTCGGGCTCATCATTTGCTCTGCTGCCTAGGGCCCATGTTGCTCCCCACTCAGCAGTGTCCTCTTCAGGACAGTCCTCATCTGCTTCAGGACACTGGCCTCCAGCAGTGCCCACCACTTCAGTCTCACCCCCTTTTGGGGGTGGGGGTGTTGTTAACAGCAATCCTTCTGTCTGCACCTGCCTCAATGGCCAACTGCAACCTTGTAGTCTAGCTCCTTATCTCAGGGGCCAGTTGCGGTCTGTCTTGGCCCCTCTTCTCAATGGCCAGGTGCAGTGCAAAGGGGGGGGGGGCGACCCAGGGACCCTCTAGCAGCAGCCTCTCTCTACCCTTCTTCCTTCCCCTCTTGCCTGCTTAGTTTCCCTGGGCCACTTCCCCTTTGACCCTATGCACCTTCCTGACCCTTTGCAGCAGGGCCACAGCCTGGCAGGTAATGGGCTGGAGCCCCTATCTGCTCCCCCAAGTCTGCCCAGCACTGCTCTGTCCAAGGTTCTGCTCCTTTCATCAGAAACCAGTCCTTCTCCCTTGCTAGCCAGGGAGTGACTGCCTTCTTCCTAGCTGGGCAGCCTTTATATGGGATCTAGCCCGGTCCTGATTGGCTGCCCCTTCCCCCGCCCTGATTGGCTCTCCCCAGGCCTTCACTGATTGGCTGCTGCTCAGCGCTGCCTCTCTGGCCTGGTTCAGCCCTTTTCCTTAAGGGGTGGGGCTCTGCCCCACCACAGCTCATTATATAAATGAGGATGTTATGTGCTGGACACTTTCTAAGAAGAAGATCCCAGCCCCCAGGATCTCACAGTCTAAGGGCAGGCAGATATTAGAGAAGAAGAGTAACTAACAAAACAGGATTTATTTCAATAAAACGTATATACGTGCTCTGCAGGCCGCACAGCAGAAATAGGCTTTTTAAGAGACCTATCTACAAGGCGTCTCTGTGTATGAGTTCAGGGTGGCATAGGAGGTTCTGGGGAAGATGGCAGAGGCTGACAAAAAAAAATAAAGAAAATATAATGTGAAAAGGGGCATGGAGATTTTAACTTCCACCTGGAGAGTTATTAGAAATGAGTAGAAGAGTTTAGTGTCCCACCTGATGGACCGCGTTTCTAAGGAGCATTCATTTACTGAAATACAATGAGCTCATACTGAGCTTTGGAGTGGGTTTTGAGCCCATGCATTTGTGAACCATAAGCAAGAGTTCAGCTATATTATATTAGCATTATTATGACTGCATAGTGATAAGTTAGCAGTTGCTATGCCTGTGCCGTGGAAAACAGAAAGTTGATTAAGATGGCTAAATAATGGCTCTTACAGTGTGCAGAGCACTGGGAGTAAAGCAGAGTAGTGGTGCCAGGAGACATTTTGCCTGCATGAATCATGGGAGCTGGATGAAACACTCTTCACAGTGTCATGTGATATACCTGTACTCATACCATTGCTGTTCTCCTGGAGGTAGTTGGTGTTCAAAGGATACGGAGGGCAAGATCCTGGTCTTACCCGCATGTTGCCCAGACATGCCTGCTTTAGCTTTTATACTGCTATTAGCAGCCCAAGGAGATATTATTGCAGGCAGGGAATACAAGACACTATAGCTCCACTGAGGCTCCCTGGGGCCTCTACTCCTTGTCAGTGCATCCAAGCAGGGCACCCATAGGGCCCAGTTTTGCACCACTGCAGCAAGTGGAAGCTTCACCAATGAAATCAATAGAAGCTGAATAGGGCCCTTAATGTTACCCCTTCTGAAGAGTGAGGTGGAGATGAGAAGTGCAATAATACACTGCCACATTCTCTTGAGACCTGTAGTCAGAAATGGTAAAGCTCTCAAGCAAAAGCCTTGGCTGTTAAACAGAGCTGATTAACTCAATTAATTTTTACTACTCGATTTTGTCATTTGTTTCTGTGTAGTGGCAGGAGTCAGAGAAACCGAGTGAAAAACACATCCTGCTCTGGGTAATGAAACAGCAACTGTCGAACTACTCACTCACTCATGCACAAAAACATTCTTGATGCAGAGCAAATGGAAACTGCATATTTTAAAACAGGGACAGAAAAGGCCTTTTCATGAAAAACCAAACAAAAGCAGTTCAGTCTTGTGAGTTTAGGGAAACTTAATTTAACTCAAAGGAGAAAACTGCAGAGAGAGAGTGTGAGAGAGAAAGAATCATGCCATTAAATCTGCTGCTTTTGTTCTCTCTAGTCATGCTATCAGATAAAAATCTGACTGCCTCTAATACATAAATATCGGCAACTTGTAGATTTGCTTTTCATCTGATGCCTAATGGGCAAATAGCAGTTGATTTGTACATTTTTTCCAAGCAAGCCCCTGGTACTGGCTAACAGCAAGGGTGCATGATGTAATGCCTTCAGCCAACTTGGAAAGGGCAACATCTCTCATTTCACTGACAGCATAAGCGAGAGATCACTTGAGACCCAAGTTAAAAGTTAAGTATGACTGTTGAATCCTTGGCTGCTGTACCACTGAGTAAATGTGGCTTCAATTTAAGTAATTGAAGGAAAAATGGCAGCTTACCACGAAGCAAGTTCTTTAACACAGGTCCAAGGAACATACAACCATCTAGTAGGATGCATGAAAATAAGTGCTGGTGAGGGCATTTGTGAAAGCAGAGAATAAAGTGGTTTCTGCGGTATGTCTCTGCTTGAGACTGGACACTAGGTGGATGGAAAACTCTTAACTAATCTCCCTAGAAAATGATCAGGGATCCATATGCCTCCTATATGAAATATACATACATTACTGGAAGCTGCATCTGTTGCATAATGTGTTTTGTGCAGATTTTTGGGGTTCCCCACTCACAACTGTCCCAAATATTTTCTTTTGGGACAGCTGCACAGGGAGGGGCTGGAAGTAGGTGGAGTGAAGGCACTAATTCCCCTATGTACACATCACTTCTAATGCCGGGCTCTAGCTCAGTGCCACTATCTAGCCTTTACTTAAGGCTAGATAGTAGCTTATGATATTTGGAGAGAGATATCAACCAAAGACACACAACAGCTGAGGGCATATTACAGTACATTAAATGAATGTCTTCCCAAACTTTCTGTGCTACAGACTTTGTAATGAGGGATAAGGCCCAAATGAACCCATCAAGCAGTTTGTAATGGTGTTAGAGTTGCCGACTATGGAAAAAATGACTTGGGAAAGGGCAGTGTTGGGCTAAGTCTCCAGAAGTCCATGAGCTGAGAAATCATGGAGCTGAGCTTAATTTAAGTGGAGCTTTGGAAGTTGCTCGGGGACAAGAAATGGCCCAAGGACTCTAAAACCCATGACTAGCGAGGAAGCAGCATACAGAATAGCACAGCTACACGATGTTTTCAGGCAAACACAGACCAGTTGTGTGTTCAGTGAGAGGGCAAGTATAAATCTCACCTTTGTAGAAAGGAAACTCTGCTTATAAAGCATTGTGCAAATCAAAAAGTGTGTGTGGGGTGGATGAGCACAGGGGTCTGTGTTGATATGGGAGCATCAAGTGTGTTGGCTACAGAGGTCCACTTTGGAGAGAGATGTTGCCATGTTAGGTTCAATTAGATACTGAAGTATAAGTCAATCTATGATTCTCTCTTGGGCTGAAATTCCTGTCTATAAAGAGCCATCGTCGGGCCTGTTCATCACTTAGTCCTTTGCCATTAAATAGAATTTCATGTGTTTTCTAAAACTAAATTTTGGGCAGTGTTTGCTCTGATGGTGTCCTTTTTTGATCCAAGAAAACTCCGACATCTAGCACTCGTTTCTAGTCCATATTTACAATATAACACTAGAAGCTTTCTGCTTACGCTTAACAGTGCATGTGCTGGGGTGCATACAGAAGTTCACCAATCAATTTCTGGGTGGTAGGTACAAGGAGTTGAAGGTGGCATTACACCCTGTAAAGAGGGCCAGCTCATAGCCAGTACACCACTTAAGTCCCACTTAAGGCTGTTCACAGTTTTGCCCTCCCCTACAGGGGCAGTTATGCTGGCAGAGTGCTGATGTGATTATTGCTGAGAGGCAGACAAGGATTGCTGATGGACAAGCACCACAAGTGGTCAGAGATTGAGTTAGCTTGACTGAAAGGTGCTGGAAAATATTAGCTTAGCAGCTCTAATTATTATTTACTATTGCATGGTAATCATGAACACTGCTAGGAATTCAGACAAAGGGAAGCCTTGGCAGTATTCCCCTATCTTTCACTTACGTCTCTAACCACCATGTAGCCTATTAAATTATAAGCAGAAAGAATCAGACCACTTGTAAGATGTGGCAACTGATAGCATTCAGGTCAAAACCAAAGCCCTATATCAGCAAAGTTTTAAAATCTACCATACAGGCCCATCCCTAGTTAATATTTGAGACTGTTATAAAAATGAGAGAATCTGGAAGAAAAGGAGGGAGATTAATGAAAGTTTGTCTCTCTCTCAGGTCAATAGTCCACATCTGATGTCTTCCAGCACTTGAAAATTCAAGATCATGCCTTCTTCAGAAGGATTTATGATATGGGCCTGGGTGAATCACAATTAGTAGCAGCTGCAAATGTTACATGATAGTGATAATGCCTGCATGTTTTAGGGGTGTTTGGTGTGGAAAGTAAATATATAGGAAAAAGCTTTCAGCCAATAGCTAATGTAAGGGTGATTGGTTTTTAAGGGGAGTTGTGAAGATCATTGATTTAAAATATAGTTAAAAAAGGGGAAAATATGGTAGTAAAGAAAGGAAATGGATACTTTTAAATGTGAAGGTTTACAGCATGCACCATTTCAAAGTGCTGTGTACAGTGGCAGGGTGCTCTTCTATAGAGAGTTAAACATTACAATCAGACTAAGAATGCAGGAAATGTTTTAAGCACTACAAAATAAGCCCTGTCTGATTGCATTCTGCAAAATAAGTCTGGATTTCATATTAGGATAAATGGGTGTAGTCCTGAACAGGCTGGAAAGGAACTGGAACTTCTCCCTTTGCCTTAATGTTCTGGAAAATATTGGCAAGATGAAAGGAGTACATAAAAACTATATCATAGTGTCTGTACCACTATGACCTTTGACTTACCAAACTTAAAAAATATATATATTTCTTTATTTTTTTAATTCATGCAAATGTGTGATCTGTAATACTACATGAAAAGGGAGAAAAATAGAAAAATGCTAATGTAAATAACAAGTTGGTTTGGCCATTGGTGTTACTCATGTTGATGGTGTTCCTGTCGGATTTTTTGCAAGGTTTGTTATACTTTAGGAGCCTCGGAGAAAACCAGACATAACAGAACAATAAGGCATTTGTTAGTTATATCAAGGCAGGTTACATCTGGAAAAGGACAGATAAAAAGAGGAAGTCAGTGGTAATGGGATTGAGACTGTGGAAATTTGTAACACTGTCTCTGAATCTGATCCTATAATAATCTACTATGTAAGTAATTTCAATTTTGTATTTAAATTACCTCAGTTCTCTTATGATACAATATGTAAGAAAGACTATTTGTATTTCATGTTAACATAGATTTGCATTATAAATTACTACTTACTCGAAGAAAATGGGTGAACCAGAACAAGATATCACAATCACATTCAGATACTATACAATATTAAGTAGGTTAGTTTAGGTTACTTGAATTGAGAGGCAGATAGTCAAATGCTGATAGTGCTATAAACAGATTAAAAATTCCTACTAAAAAGAAAATATCCGTAATAAAATTTAGTATTACACTTAAGCTTCCAGAGTAGCAGCCGTGTTAGTCTGTATCCGCAAAAAGAAAAGGAGTACTTGTGGCACCTTAGAGACTAACAAATTTATTTGAGCATAAGCTTTCGTGAGCTACAGCTCATAATTTTGAAAAACAAATTTCCTGTTCTGGGGCTATTACAACACTACTGCCTTATATAATACAGCGAGATATTATAGTTTTCTAAACTTATATACAGGACAGCTTTCTATAAAAACTACCATTCACTTTCCCATCACATGTAGGTGTAGGTTACACTCTTAGTTTCCTGCATATTTTAGGTTCTTATACTTACAATTCATCTTGAAGTGAGTTAATGATATACTAACTTGAAGTGTTCAGGTCTCATTGACATCTCAGTTTGGACAGAAATAACAACATATCTATAAATGATACATCAGTATTTGCTTCATAATTGCAGAGTTATTGGTAGCCTATAAGATAAAGACTTGTCAAAAATAATTGTTTCCAGCTTTTATTTGAGCAAAGTTAAATAGGTGGAGGGGAAAACCATAATAGAAAATTGCAAAATAGGTTTTGGATCTGATAAGGTAATCTTCTAGTAAAATATTACTTTTGAAGAAAATCTAATGCTAACATTATATGTTTGTTTAAAAATATGCCCATTACAAATAGAAATATTTTCACTACTGAGAAGTAACTGACATATGAAACCAAACCTCGACCACCATCTTGGCGGTGGGGGGGGAGGGAAAAATCTCATCTGAACAAAAAGTAACATCTGTGAGTTACAATCCAATAAGATTGTGAGGGTTCTATATTTCTGCAGCTGATCAGTGGAATCCTTTCTTTTGTGAATTTTGGTATAGTCAAAAATCCAATTTTCATTTGGGGGGAAAAAAAGTTTTGATTGAAAATTCTCAACCAGCCTTTCTCCATGATTAGTGGTTCATATGACAGATGAACCTTCCACTTAACCTTTATCATAAAGTGTGATGGGGTGTACAACCCCCTGCACCAGGCAGCTTTGGGCTCAGGCAGTTCAGAAGGGCCTTGCCTGGTGGAGGTGACAGACCTCTCATCCTCCGCTCCCAGAGGGGAGCACAGCACAGGAGCCTTCTGTTGTCTGAGAGCATAGAGCTGCAGGACAGCTAGCTGGAAGATCTTAGTAGGACAGAGAAGCTGATGCCTCTTTTTATTTCTGTTTTTTTTTCTCATTTGTTGTCTTAAGAACTGGGACTAGGGCTTGACCCCAATGCAGACCCCTTTCCCACACCCTTCTGAGAACAAGTCCCCTGATGAGAAGGGGGGCTGGTGTAAGAAATAGCAGGCAGACCTTAACCACTTGCTACAAGGGTCCTTGGGAACCCAGGGTAGAGGGAGGAACTGGATTCCCTTTCAGCCTCACTGTGAACGCTAGTGGGAAGACCCCCAAATGCAAGGGGCCAGAAGGACTATTGGGTCTGGACCAGGGCTCTCAGTTGATATGAGGTCATGGGACCATTGGGTGGACTCTCTGGTTTACCCTAAAAGAGGGGAGATCAAAGGTGCCTCAGCTGAAGGGCCAAGTCTCAAGACAAAAGTGGATCACAAGTTGATCCTGGCTGGCAGAACTATAGAAAAAAGAGGCTGCTCCTAACCACAAAGCAAATGCACTGGCTGCTGAGTTGCTTTTGCCACAAGCAGCAATTAATGTGAAATACTGGGGCTTCCCCAACACTGGGGCTTCCTCCCAGAAGGTAGGCGTATTACTTGTTCTGTTGAAGTATGTGTTGGCTGGCTCCACTATCTTAAAATCAAAGCCATTTGTAACATCATAATTACTGATCATTAACACTCCTAAGTAACTCTGTCCCCACTAATGACTTACTAAGTGAAGTTCAGGACCATAGATTTCAATGTGGCACCAAACAGAAGGTAGCTGGTGTACAAACTAAATGTAAATAATTTTCCACAGAGATGAAACATAACTGAGACTGTAAGAGGAAAAAAACAACAACAAACTACTTAAGTTAAAGATAATTACCATAGTGTGTATACAGGCCACCTAATATCCCATGGAAAAAATTAAATGCCATTATAGTACACTAAACATGATTAACAGCTGGTGAATATAGACTTTCCATAATCAGCTAAGCACTCTAAGCACAGAATAATTAGAAAATAAGCTCTCAGCAGCATACTTTGGCAAGGTCCCAAGTGTGTACTGCGCTATGTGGTGGAGGGTTTCAGATAACATTGAGTAGAGTGTACACTGGAATTCTAGGAATATAGAAAGGGAAATATGGGTAAATAAGGAGATAAATTTTTCTGTCCAAATACACTGCTGTCCCCTGAACATATGCCACAGATAGATTATTCAACGCACGATGTAAATAATTAAGAATGTGCATGTATAAGTATTATTTTAGGCTGGTATTTTCAAAGGGACTTAAAGGAGTTAGATGCCCAATGGCCACCGAATTTGAATAGAAGTTGGACACTTAACTGTCTTAGGCCCCTTTGAAAACCCAGTCTTAGTTCCTTTTATGTTAAAACCAAACACAAAATATCTGGGATGAAATGATATGGGCAAACTCTGACTATCTGAATGTCTTGGGAGACGTAAAACTTTTGGATCATCTTTTGTTGTGTTACCTGGAGCTTCAGCCTTGCTGAGCTGAGGAGCAGATTCCTGCAATCCCAGGGGATAAAGCCTACCTTCAATTGACTCACAGTTTTGGTTTACTGAAGGATATTCCTGAGCTATGGTTTTTAGATGCAGAAGATCGGCTTATGAGGTGAAGGATCAGGTTTAGGATACCCAGTCTCACAGTAGCCACATGCTCAAATTCCTATTATATTTTTGATAAGCTAGGTTCGGACAACTCACCATATTCCTGGCAGCTATTTACTGTGGACAAGAATACCAGGCATGAATTACAATTGTTCTTGTCCTTTACATGGGCCATGTGAAGGCCCTATCCCTCATTATGCATCTGTGTAAGAACCAGGCAGCCTCTATCCTCAGTGAACATGTGGGAGATAGTTCATTAATAGTCCTTCTCTGCTTATTTGAGTGCTGAAGCTGCTCTGAGTTATGAACATTGCAGTGGGTTAGCAGAACTATGGATGACATTGTCTTTCAAGATTACAGCTCTTCAAACCCACTACTTTTCTCTTTTATGAACATTTGCATTTGCAATTCAAAGGCCAATTGGTAGTTGCCAGCTCAATCCAGAGTGGCATTTAGTTCTGTCTGCCACATTGTCATATTCAATAAAAAAGCTTTGCAATATTCTGCCCATGGGCTGAATCGCAAAGCTTTGTGTATGTGCATAAGTGTTAATTCACCACTATTGCAGAAAACTTTTGTAATCTTCTCCACTAACCTAGATTTTTGTTTGGTCATTGCGTCATAAAAGCATACAATGTGCAATAAGTGTCTTTTTCAAAAAAGTTGAGGCAAGGATAATGGTTGCTTTGCTTTTTCATTAGCTAATGAAAATGAGATGATATACTCTTTTAGCTGGTCATTTTAAATTTTTTTTATTGCAGCTTTATTCAGAATAAATATAATTCAGTATTATTATTATCATGCTGTTCAACGGATTCCTTATTCAGCCATATACTTTATGTTCCAGATATTATATGATGAATATGTTATAAGTACTTCAATAAAATGTCCAGGTTACCTCTTGGGTACTGTACAAATGATTTAATATCTTACAAATTCCATGTTGAAAAGGTTCTGTATAAATAAGGAAGGCCTGACGAATTACACAGAGCTCTATAGCTCTTTCCTAGAGAGTCTTCCTGAGACTCCTGGCTAGCTTTTTCTGCTGCTACCTCAGTGCACCTTCTCTCTGTCTCTTCCTGTGCCTAACAGTGTATCTCATTTTAAAGCAACCTTATGACCAGCTGAGTCTTCTTTGAAACAAGGCTTCAGGCTCCTTATCCTCTAATTAGGAGCTCTGATTAGCCCAATCAACCTTTTCAGACACTGTAGTGTTGGAATTCAGGATGAAGTAGCTGCGAAATTAAGACATGGCTTTCTATATTTGAAGTAATCGTCTGCGCCCTGTCACATGAAGTATATTGGGATAAGATTATACTGGAACATTTCTGAAATTGAGATGTCTCATCAGTCTCAGTGAACAAAGTTTTGAGGTGATCTGTAAGTGCAAAAAAAAAAAGATTTATGAGCTTTTCCACCTTCTAATATAGGAAGGTTCAAATGTTTGGGGATTTCAAATTTTTTTTACATTAGATGTTTGGGTCTGGTCTACCCGTTTTTCCGGGAAGCCTCCTCCAATGTTTAGCTGCCATGTAACAAGTTCTTTGTTTGTGTGGTTATATTTTACAGGCCACAGCTCTGCACCTTAAAAAAATAATTGAAGTCAAATGGTTTCAGGCAGAGATAGCCAAACTTACTGATGAAATGTACAGCTTTTAAAAAGAATTGTACCATAACCAACAATAGCTAGTCCTTCAAGATCTAATGTCTTACACAGTTAGGTACACAGAATGTGTATAAATTTCTGTAATAGTGTCATTTTTACAACTCTGTGGAAATGAGCTAATATGTTTATCGTAGCAAGTGGAAAGCTGATTATTTGAGAGGGCAAGTAAACTTTATTCAAACTTTGTAAAGCTTTTTGTTAGGTATTAGGTTTTGTTAGTTGTAGTTAACAATGCCTCTCCCCACAAAAATACCCCCCAAACTCCGAAATCCCCAACCAGAAACAGTTGGGTGCAAAGCTCTTTTGTGTAAGATTTAGGCAGAGAGATCTCCTAATCACCTTCTCTGGATATTTAAGTGGAGACCTTCAGTAAAACAGGGAAGACAAGAATTGATAGTCCTGATATTTCTAAAGTAAGAAAGAAGTAGAAAAAGAGAGCAGATTGCCTTTGTCCATCATAAAGAAGCCAAAAAGATAAACACCTATTTTTCCTTTTATTAGATCACCTTTAAAATAAAAAACAAAGATGGATGCAAAACTTCTTTTATTCCTTATGAACTCGTTTATGTTGCACACATTCATCCAGTAAGTTTTGATATAATGCTTTCTCTGCCATAGCGCCTTTCAATTTTATTAAATGTCATTTTAAAGCCTTCACTGTCCAATCACTTTTTATAATAAAGAGCAAATAAAGGGGGAAATTATCTGCTATTATTAATTTGAGTTCAGTTCAACCACAATTGCAAGCCTTTTACTAGAGTGACTAATCCTGAAAAATGAATTTTAAGTTCAAATGCTTGAATGTTGACTGAAACTGTATTCAAATTTCATATTTGAGTCAATATTACGATTCATATACTATTGCTTGATTACATTAGTCAATGAATCAGGGCTTTGAAACTATACCATGTGACTTGTGCAACTAACCACTGCAATGCAATTTTCAAGTATTTGCAAATAATCCAGTGATTTGCAAATGAAGATCAATGATGCAGAAATTTGCAAGTGAGTGTGAATAATAGAATTTGGGAATGTATAAATGGTCAGTTCATGGACAGGGGAAAAAAGAAAAAAAATAATTGAATAAACTTATGAATTATTTGCTCAATGCTAGTCCAAATGATTGCCTCTGAAGAGAGATTTAATAAATGGAGGTTAGCCTCTCAATGCCATTTTGATGTTTTGCTGTTATAAGTGTTCTTTCACTAACAGATGTATGAGGGTGGAGGTCAGCAGGCTGAATACCAGTTGATGTAGTATGCATACACAGAATTTTTTTGAATGAACAAAAGGCTAGAGTGGCCACATTTTGGGAGGGAGGTAGGCAATCTGGGGTCTGGGTGGTTAGATTTGGGCCCACATAATGCAATGTAGACACTGGAGCCTCTAGTTGGGACCCAGGGTTCAACAGTTCCTAACCTGAGGTTACAAATGAATGTAGTGGCTCAAGCCCTTTGTTACACAGTCATTTCTAGCTCACAACTTATGTATTGTCAGATAAAGCAGTTCAAGTAGATTTGGGTTGTATTTTCAAAGAAGCCCAGTTAGGTGCCTAAGTCCCATTGAAACTCAGTGGGAGTTGGGTGCCTATATCATAGGAACATAAGAACGGCCATACTGGGTCGACCAAAGGTCCATCTAGCCTAGTATCCTGTCTTCTGACAGTGGCCAATGCCAGGTGCCCCAGAGGGAATGAACAGAACAGGTAATCGTCAAGTAATCCATTCCCTGTCGCTCATTCCCAGCTTCTGGCAGAGTCCTTTAAACTCCTTTGAAAATCCCAGCATTGATGAACAAAGAAGATACAACTCAAGTCGAATTTTTTAGCTCCAGTGATTTATAATATGAAGAAGATGCTGGATCAATATGATCAGATGTAGCTTTTACTTTTTTCTACTTCCTCATTATAATGTGTTCATAACTGAATAAGCACAATATGGTCTATCAAAAATAATTTTAATCTTAGCAATAGGGAAAAAAAAGAGATGTAAATTCCATTATGCAAATGATTTATTTCTTGGTATTTTATGGCTACTGAGTTTGCTGCTCCATTTCCAAGTTAAGTTCTTTATGCTCATAGCTGTGAAACTTAATAGAGCTGTTTTAGGAAAATGCAAGCTATTTACTTTAGACTGTATTCATCTGATGTATTTATGAACTCTGTAACATCCAACATACTTTACTTCAGAATAACTGCATGCAGAGATAACAGAGCAGCTGTTTGTCTTTTAAGAGGTAAACTTCGCTTAATCAATCCTCTCTCAATAATAATAAAAACCAAAAACTTTGTAAACCTAGAACTACAGTTATTGGAGTTCCTCAAGCCTGGAGCCACTTGGATTAGCCAGATCAGGAGCAGAGATATATGAGTAACTTCTTAGAGTGCATGTACCCAGTGAATGACCATTCAGACTGAACATTAACCATTTTGATGGTAGGGAGCCTAAGAAGCTGTCTCCTATGGAGTCCTGGTAAAGCTCCATCTGATAGAGACAAACCAGGTGGCTGTGTTTGGTCCTGCCATGCCTCCTTAATTTCCTTGCCACTCTGGAGAGTTCTTTGGGCTTAGGGTAGAGTCCTATGAAGAAACCAAGTTTCCCCTTTTCTGCACCTGGCTTTTCTTCTGAATTGTGGAGTCTCTCGACAGACACACACCTTTGCTCCAAATAAGCTTACTTCCTTTGGCTTAGGGTTACCAGACATCTGGGTTTTCCCAGACATTGCTGCTTTTTTGAGGCTCCCTCCTCTGTCTGAGTGGATTTTTCAAATAACAGGAAATGTCTGGGATCTTTGCCGAGCAGATATTGCAGCTCAGAAAGAGCCCTGATTGGTCTCTCCCCTGCATCCATAGCTGATTGGTCCATTCCCCTGCAGCTACAGCTGCTGGATCCCGTCCACTCAGGCCCCCTCTCCCAGTCCTGGGGAGGGGGTCCTGTCAGCCACTCTGCCACCGTGACAGGAGTGACAGTGCCCTCCCCAACTCCAGTAAGAACCCCTGCCGCAGGCACCCCCTCCGCCTCCCCCAACTGTATCCCTTTCCTTTCCCCTCTCTTCCAGTTCCTCCCCCCCCCCAGTAGTGTCCTATTTTTGGAGAACCTGAAATATGGTAACCCTACTTTGGCTGGTCCCACAGTTAAACATGCTATGAAAGCATACCCCTGTTTTCCTCTCTCCTCTGTAAAGCTCAGAGAAAACTGGATCATCTATCCTCAGCCAACCCATTATCCCAAAGTGTATCCATCTGAATAGGTGACCATTAGGGTCTAACAACCCACTGTTGTACCTGGTCTAGGAGGGACATGCTAACAGCCCTGACAACAGAGGGTTGACTGCAGATTCATGGAGCTGTATTCCATGATACACTAATTCATAACAACCAGAATTTGCAAGCTGTACACAGACAAATTCCTCAAATAGTCACAGAAGCATTCGTGCTCAGAGAGGGGCATAAGTGGCATAGGGCTACTTATCTGGCAGAAGAACAATTGTGGTTTTGCTGAAACTAAGAATTGTATGTGTTATCTTTTGTAAACAGTCTGTTGTTTTTGGAAAGACGATGAGATGGTCCCCTCCAACAAAACAAAAACAAACAAAAAGACTGCGGTATCTTTGCTTATCTCAACCTGCCATCATGTAAAATCATTTTACAGAAAGATGTTTCCTCTTTTCTGAGAATGCTCACTTTGAAATAAGCATCTGTTGTTAGAGCTCCATAGCTTCTTAGATAACTGCAGCACAGTCTGATTCAGTGATAGGATATGAAAAGGTTCCCAGTATTGCCAAGTCCGAATGGGTCACTCTCAGCAAAATGTATTACTAAGGGTGACTTAACTGTTAAAGTGAGGGGCAAAAACACCCCAAAATATCTCTCCCTGTCCATCTATGATCTCTATGATCTCTCTCTCTCTGACCTAAGAAGGCAAAGGAATCAAGCTTTTTGACTTTGGGAGGAAGCCTGACCTGAAGATTAGTCAGTAATGCAGTTGGGAGAATGTGGTAAGAATTTTACCTTAAACCAAGCCTGGTTGGTAAAGTTTTAATATTAGGAAGTGTTTTATCTTTACTTTTCTTGTAACCATTTCTAACTTTAATGCATTAATACTTGCTGTCAAAACCTATCTCTTTGGAATTGAATAACTTTTTCTGTTTTTTAATAAAAATTAATTCAGTGTTGCAAACTGTGCAGGCAGGTAACTTCATTTAAGGAGGCAAGTTGTCGTATATTGTTCCCTTCTGGGGAAATGGACATTTGTTATCTGAACTGTTCAGGAGAAGGCTGGACAGTGCAGTACAGAATACGCATTTTTGGAGGATAAATCTGGAAATTGGAGTGTGTTTGGTGGTGCGGGGGAGTCACCCTACATGTGGTAACCAAGGCTAGTGGAAGCCAGTATGTGCTGGCAGGCTGCAGCTATACACAGACATTCAGGGTGTGGTTTGCATGCTCAAAAAGGCTGTTTGTGAGTGGCCCAGATGGGAACTCAGGGCAGTGTAAGGCACCCAAAGTTGCAGAGCAGGGGTGACACAACCCCTCACTGGTCTGGATTGTACCCCAAAAGGTCATAGGGTGCCAATCAGTGCTTTCTGATTTTTGCAACATTATTTCTGGAGGAACCATTTACCTTGAGCCCTGCTTCTTAAAATATTGTTGTTTTAATTTGTTAGGAAGGGTCAAATAATAGCAAAATACTCTCATGCCTCTAGCTGGGCTTATTTCCACTGGTGGATTTACATTTTGAATAGAAAATTGTCAGTATATATTAATGCAGTGAGCCACAAATGAACTCTGTTCGGAGTTGTCACTGATTGTTAAGCCATTTTGTCCACCTCCTGTATATCTGAAGAGCATTCTAAATGCTGCACAAATAGTGCGTTGATTTTTCAATAAACCTTATATGCTATATATGTTTCTCTATTACCTCAGGGGAGCTACTTAGCTATACTTAATATTTTTGAGAGAGATGTTTAAACACCAAATTGATGGCAAAGTTGAAGGGTGTCTGTTGCAAGGGATTTGTAACATATCCTTATGCCCCATTTCACACAGTTTTCCATATGATTTTGCAGTTGACTGCCCAGTCCACTCTCTGTGATCCAATACTCCTTGCAGATGCAGCAGTTAAATGTACACATTTCAGCTAAATTGCAAGGTAAGGCCAATAAAGATTTTAAGCAAGGGAATGGAAGAAGGCTGAGGACCCTTGTCTCGTTTTCCTCTTGTTACTCTGATAGCATCCAGCTCCTGCACAGTCTTTGGGTGTGGTATGGGGTGGGCTCAAAGTGACCTTGGATCCTGATCTGCAGAGGCAGGGATTGGAACATGGCCATAGGCCTGCATATCCCACTCTGGCAATCCAAGGTGTCACCAGTTCAAAGGTAGCAACCACTGCGCTCTTGGAAAGGAATGTTCTGCAGCCTGATTTCTCCCAGCAATCCCTGAGCTCCATGAGGCGGAGTCAGGCAGAGAGTTTTCCTGAGTGTCACTGAGCCACTGTGACTTGCTGGCCTATGACATCGTATACCCAATTGAGCCTTTAATGTTTAAGTGTTGAAAAACATCCCATTATCGTAAGCAGACATCTCTTTTTATATACTGTCCTCAACTCTGCTGCATCCTCAACTCTCAGGGTATGTCTTCACTACCCGCCAGATCGGCGGGCAGCGATCAATCCAGCAGGGATCGATTTTATCGCATCTAGTCTAGATGCGATAAATTGATCCCCGAGAACTCTCCCGTTGACTCCTGTACTCCAGCACCGCAAGAGGCGCAGGCACAGTCGACAGGGGAGCAGCAGCAGTTGACTCACCGCGGTGAAGACACCATGGTAAGTCGATCCAAGTACGTCGACTTCAGCTACATTATTCATGTAGCTTAAGATGCGTAACTTAGATCAATTTCCCCCCATAGTGTAGACCAGGGCTCAATGTCCTGAAGTAGGAGTTTAGGGTGCACACATCTTTTAGGATGTGACTTGAAAAATAAATCTAAACTTTTCTTGTAGGGGATACCTGTAAAGTTGTGGACTCTTTCAAATGTGTCTGTACCAAACTGACTGTACAGAGTGGGGGATGTGTTAATGGTGACTACCATGATCCTTGTGATCATTCATTCTGTCATAGCATGATGGCCTAATGTGTGTAGAGTCTGTGTGATGCAGCATGGGAACCCCACTTGCTTACAGGAGGTGACTGTGGAGGTGAAAGGGTGTCTTTCAAATGCAGACAGCCTGGCAATTTTAAAATTAAAATTTTTTTTTAAAGCAACATCTTAATCAAGTATGATAGTCTAGAACAGGGATCTCAAACTCAAATCACCATGGGGGCCACATGAGGACAAGTACATTGGCCCGAGGGCTGCATCACTGACACCTTTTCATTTAAAGATACAAAATCCCCCCACTCGGCCCCCAGCCCTGCCCCCACTCCACCCCTTCCATGACGCCCTGCCCCTGCCCCGTCTCTTCCCACCCCTTCCCCGCCCCCATACCAATCCCTTCCTCAAAGTCCCCACCCCAACTCCGCCCCCTCCTTACCCCTATACCAACCCCTTCCCCAAATCCCCACCCTGCCCTGCCTCTTCTCCGCCTCCTCCCCTGAGCGCAGCTCCCCACTCCTCCCCACTCCCCCCTGGAAAGTGCTAAGTGCCGCCAAACAGCTGTTTGGCGGCAGGAAGTGCCTGGAGGTAGGCAGAGGAGCGGGGACGCGGCGCGCTGGGAGGGATGGAGGGCGGCGGGTGAGGGGAGCATGAGGCCACAGGAAATAACTCTGCGGGGGCGGGAAGCTTGGTGGGCCGCAGCAAATAACTCTGCGGGCCACGTGTTTGAGACTCCTGGTCTAGAATATAAGATAAACTTATATTAACTTTGTCTAAAAGAGTAGAATAATGGTAATGTGTATAAGCTAGAACAAACAGTGAAAATCCACAATAGTAATCAATCAAATATTTAGAACACTAAAAACATCAAAAGGTTGTTAATCCACTGAGGTAGACTAACTGTAAAGCATCATGAACATAGTTTCGATTTTTTTTCCATTTTAAAATTATCTGGTTTTCAGCACTTTGCAAGACACCCTTCAGCCACCACATGATGCAATGGGAAAAATAATTCTGTTGAGATAACTCAAAACAATTCATGTCCCAATTTCTCTGACTAATAGAGAAGTGGAGACAAAATTAAGGAAAAGTCACTGCAACAGAAAGAGCCTGCAACTTGCAGCATCATCCTTTCTGTCTGAGGCACAAATGAGTATAAAGGAGCGTTTACAATAACATTGTCTAAAGAAATCAAATGAATGTGGGGCCTTGCATGCTTCCAATCTCAAGACATGCACTTTGATAAGGACTCTTCTAGAAGAAAAAAATCAGTTGGCAGAGACAAGTGCCCAGATGAAAATAAGTGTCTCACAAACAATTGCATCAGCAGAATTTTCAGTAGTTCCTGCCCTTATGCTATGACTGTATAGCAAGATGAGCAGCTATACTTTTTATCTCGGAGCAGTGCCCAAGGCTTGTTTTGCTGTACCTTCTTGAATTAGAATTATACACCAACATTAGTCTTATCAGTGCCTTACTGGCAGTCTTTTCAAACTGTAGGGCATCCAGGTAACAAGAGATATACAGAGTAGCATGACTAGTGTTTCTAATGTGGAGAGTGGGATAAAGGAACTGGATCAAATTCATCTCTGTTACAGCTCCATTGAAGTCAGTTGCATTGTTATGAGAAAAGAATTAGGGCCATGGGTATCAAAAGGATAAAATAGCATAGGATGTGGTTTTTACTGGCATTTCAACATTGGACTGCTATGTATAGGTGAATGGAGAGGTTTTCCTAAAAGCAATTTATGGCTCTAATGCAGAAGTAAATAAGTGAGGGGACATGGGCCTCTCCGAGAGGAGATTGTAACATTTGGTTTGTGTTCCTAATTAGTAATTTTAAAAATAAAGGAATAAAACCAAACTGAATTCCTGAAGCTTCAACCCTGCAGAGCTGTTACAGATAATTTAATGTAGTGGAGTACTAAATGACTCAATGTTGTGAAAATTAGCCTTTATTTAGTATAAAATAGTAAAGCAAACAGGCATTACAATATAATCCTACACTAGATTGATACTCACATTCTAAGATGAAATGATGCATTTACAGGTGATCAGTCTCTAAATGAGGAGAATGTGTATTATCCTTTAACTAATGGTATCTTGATGGTAGATGGGCACGTAAGCTAAAATTAGCATGCTACCCTTTGTATTATCAATTATAATCCCCTTAATTAATATTAAATCCACCTTTTACCATATCTATATTTGCGCTATGATAACTATATTGTACTTTTTCGCTGGCTGGTTAACAGTAAACATTCTTATCTCTCTAAATGCCATACCAATAACTATCGGTATGGATAGCATTTTCCAAAACATTTAACACTTTATCGAAAACACTTTATAAAAATCAGTAAGGACCAAAACATGTTTGCAACATGACTTGGGGTTATGCCTTATTTATCTCTAACTTGCCTCTGAATTGTCTCACTTTACTCATGTTTTACTAGGCCTTGCTTGACTATTGTCAAGCTTATTTTTAGAAAATAGATTTTCGGGCCTACTTACATGTCAACAAATTTCTATATAAACATAAGCAAGCATCATTTCTATAGTCTACAAGGTAGATTAGCCCCCTACCAACTGACTAGGATGTGCTGTCAGCAGCTGGTCACTGTATACTTTACTACTGCTCAAAGGAGAAGAAAAATTCATCTCTGGGATCTTGACAATGACCTACTGTGTAGAATTGCACCCTTTGCCAGCAAATCATTTGTAGAGAGAACTCCCCTGCTGGTGTCGCTACTCATCCTGCCTTTGTTGGCTTGATGGTGCCAGAACATAATTTAGCACCTCGCACTTGCTTTTATTTTCAATCCCAAAATATCCTTTTGGTTTACAATAATATTTTTCTGTATAACTACATTTCTTAATCCCACAGAAGTTCGTTGGTCCAAAGTTTGTTTAATCCTATTATTTAATGGTTGTATGTGATCAATTCTCCCCCTACATCAGACAACCTTACAGTAATTTCCAAATCCTTTTTTGAGGTGAAAAGACTATTTAGTATATTTGAATTGTGTGTATCTAATACTCACAAAATTGCTGAAATACATTATGCTGCACTAGATGTTTCATTTTGTATGCATGTACTAAAATGAATTTACATAAGCATTCCCCTAGCACTGTTTAAAGGCATGTCACTGAGAATTTTGTTTAAAAAGGTCATAAGGAATAAGTCAGGCTCCCATTATTACAGAAAAATACCTTTAGATAGAACTATTGAGGAATTATAAGAGAACATTACACAACTGAAAAACCCCCAAGACATTTAGAACATTGTATATTAAGTATATATTTAACACTCTTATCTAATTTGCAGAACTTCTTAATTGTTTCAGGACCAGTTAATTTTGCACCTCTTAAGAAGCTTGCAAAATTGTCCAGTGTTCTTCTTCTTCTGTAATTAGGAACAAATTTTCAACCTGGTAGTAGAGGACTTGCCACGAAACTCCCATTAATATTAATAGGAGCAGTGCATGTAATCCTCTATAGAGTAAACTGAAAATATGCCCCTTGTTCTTTATGGAATAGTCAAATTGTTTCTCGTCACAGCCAAAACATGTTTTATTTTTACCAAAAGTGGCATTTTAAGAGTAAAGGAAGTGTCTTTATTTGCAGTTTTCTATTTAGAAATTTATTCTCATTTCCAATGTGAAGTATTTCTTGGCACTTTTTTATGTTTAATAATCCCATTTTATTTCATGTATTACTTCTTCAAAGAGGGATACGTGTCTATAAATCTATATATGCAGATGTACCTTTATAAATATGTGCACTGACATATACTGTATCATCTGCAAAATATTTCTTGTGGAACTGATAGTGAGAATTGGGCTAAAACTTAAAACAAATATCTCTTCCCCCACCCCATCTGTGCTTTCACATTATATAAGTTTTCTTCTTCTTGAAGAGAAATTGGTAAACAGATCCTTTTATTACATGGATATTTAATGGCAAAGGTAAAAATGTATGTAAGAGAAAAATTCAAATGACAGTTGAAAAAAATGTTCTTCATTGGGTTAAAAAGAGGTTGTTACCTTGACTAGCTGAAAAAGACATAGTATTCTGCTCTCTTTCTGTAAACAGGTGGGATATTCTCCTGTTACCTGTGAAGACCAATTTGTGTGTGTGTTGCCTTCCAGCTTCCTGTTCCCATGCCTGTTTTGTTTCCCTGAATTCAGTGTTCCTGTTCCCATTTCATTCTGGGGAATATTTGATCCTGCACAGATTTTAAGGCACTTACTAAATATGTGAAATGTGAGCAGTTTCAGTTGCTAACCTTTGAAGAGATGACTTGCTGGGTAAAAGGATCATGGATTTTTTCTGTGTTGGACTACTGATCCAGTTATTGGCAAATACCTGTGACTGAAAGTTCACAGCTGTTGCTGACTTTCAGCCTGCCACTTCATAGGAACTACTACCAGCAACTCCCTTTTGTCTTAGTTTGTGCTCCTGAGGTATTTCAGAGGGTGATCTCCCAGCTCCTGAATAATATTTGACACCACTGCTGACACTCTTTAAAATGCTGAAGTGTGCATGGGGATATGTGTTATCCCAGTGAGTTGAATGTACCTAGTCATTTAAAACAGTGGTCTCCAAACTGGGGTGCGCGAGATGATCCCAGGGGGTACGCGGCAGCAGGAGCACCGCCGGATGGCACTCTGCCGTTTTTTTTCTTTGGCGGCAGCTCTGCACGTCCATGGCTGGTGTTCCCCTCTGGCGGCCTTTTGTTCTTCTTCTGTCAGCGGCGTGTCTGCGGCGGGTCTTCCAGTCTTCACCCTGGGGGTGCGCGAGCCAAAAAGTTTGGAGACCACTGATTTAGAAAACTGTTTACATTCTACAAAATTCATTCTGAGCATGGTGAAGATGTACTATTCGACATATCTTATGCAGCAGAGCCTGGGTGATCATTCCAGTAGCACTGTGACCAGCAGTCCTGGATGTGGCTCGTGAAGGACATTTGGGTGTAGTGAAGATGAAGAAACTTCTGCATAGTTGCAATTGGTGGCCAAGGCTGCACTCAGACATTGAACATTGCCTTAAGGCTTGCTCAGTCTGCACAATGCATAGAACTGCTGTTCCTTTAGTTCCTTTTGAAATCAGTAGTCATAGATGTACCATGGTAGAGAATTGTAGTGGATATTAGTGGCCCCTCAATTGCACTATGTGGCTACACACCGTTGATTATTACAGACACTTACTCAGGTTACCCTTTTGCATTCATAATTTCACAAGGCACCTGTGACGGGGCAGAGTGGTCCCGCACTGCTACCGCAGAGGTTAACCCTTCCTTCCTGGCAGAGGAAGCCCCGCCCTGGAAGCCCTGCTGGGCATGCTCCAACTGGAGACTAGATATAAAAGCCTGCAAAGATGCTCAGTCTGGGCTGACCACTAGAGGAGAAGGAGGCACACTGCCAGCTCCTGAGAAGGGACAGCCAATGCTCCAGGATCCAGGGGCCAGCCAAGCCGGGACGCACCCGGCCTCCCAGATGGAGGTCTTGACAGAAGGGGATGGACCGGAGGACCGCGCCCCCTGGAGTGGAGAACATGACTTAGAGGGTAGGAAGTGACCCAGGGGAACTTTAGAGACAAGCAGTGTTAAAGCTGCACTGCCACTTGGCTTGTTGTGGGCGGATCCCTGCTGAGCTAAGTGCGAGGGGGAACCCTGCCAATAGGCGAGCCCTGGGTTGGAAACCTGTGCAGAGGGTGGGCCCGGCCTGAGAGGGGGACTCTGACCATTGGGATACACCTCCCGGCCTGAGAGGGGGAAGGCTATGGACTCTGGCCATTGGGCCACACTACCCTGATATGCGAGGCGAGTTGCATGGACTCTGGCTGCTGGGCCACACTGCCCTGAGACTCGGGGCATGACACAGGGACTCAGACCGTTAGGTCCTGCTACCCTGACCAAGGGGCAAGCATGGGGAAACCGGCCATTGGGCCACATTGGAATGCCCTTAAAGGGACGGGCATGGGAACTTAAGAGTGGTGAGGCCCTGACACCCCATTCACCCCTGCCACAAAGGGGCGCTGCGGTGCAGGACCCGTCACATGAAGGATGTGGATAAATTGGAGAGAGTCCAGCGAAGAGCAACAAAAATGATTAGGGGTCTGGAACACATGACTTATGAGGAGAGGCTGAGGGAACTGGGATTGTTTAGTCTGCAGAAGAGAAGATTGAGGGGGGATTTGATAGCTGCTTTCAACTACCTGAGAGGTGGTTCCAAAGAGGATGGTTCTAGACTATTCTCAGTGGTAGAAGATGACAGGACAAGGAGTAATGGTCTCAAGTTGCAGTGGGGGAGGTTTAGGTTGGATATTAGGAAAAACTTTTTCACTAGGAGGGTGGTGAAACACTGGAATGCGTTACCTAGGGAGGTGGTGGAATCTCCTTCCTTAGAAGTTTTTAAGGTGAGGCTTGACAAAGCCCTGGCTGGGATGATTTAATTGGGGATTGGTCCTGCTTTGAGCAGGGGGTTGGACTAGATGACCTTCTGAGGTCCCTTCCAACCCTGATATTCTATGATTCTATGACAGCATCTTAAAGGAGTTCATTATTATCTAACCCCTTTATTTGTTATGTGTGGCCTAGCAGAGATCCTTGTTTCAGATAATGGGACATCTTTTATATTAAGAGTGTTTGAAGGCTTTCTGGTGAGTATTGGTAAGTACAGTATAAATCTGCTGTGTATCATCCCCAAGGAAATGGGATAGTGAAGACACTCCATGGGACTGTGAAGAAGCATGTAGCTTGCACACTGGAGGAACATCAAGATATACTCTTCCCTATTGCACTGTTATGCTTTATGGAGTACACGTGAAAATACTGAAGAAACCCCATTCTATCAGCTCTTCAGTCGACCTGTGAGGATCAAGCTGATCAGAAAAATTTCACCCAACCCCTTTTTGGTGTCCTTGAAGCTGATTGATGTTTCTAGAAATACATGAGTTTCAACAAGAGTATCCATTCAAGACTCCAGATGTTCAATCCTGGTCAAGCAGTGTACATTAGCTGAGCGTCTGGAAGCCTTTTCAATACTTGTGGTGTGCTCTTGTGGGATGCAGGATATGGAGCGTAATGAGTGCATTTACCATGGGGAGAATGTGTTAACTAGCAAGATACACTGCTTACTGAAAGGGGAACAGATAGGGAAGAGAGCACTTTCTGCACATGATGGTATGTGGCCAATTGGGGAAGTTGATCCACAGTAAGAGCATCCATCTCTTGAGCAGAATGAGAGAATCATAGAATCATAGAATATCAGGGTTGGAAGGGACCTCAGGAGGTCATCTAGTCCATCTAATCATTTTTGTTGCCCTTCGCTGGACTCTCTCCAATTTATCCACATCCTTCTTGTAGTGTGGGGCCCAAAACTGGACACAGTACTCCAGATGAGGCCTCACCAATGTCGAATAGAGGGGAACGATCACGTCCCTCGATCTGCTCGCTATGCCCCTACTTATACATCCCAAAATGCCATTGGCCTTCTTGGCAACAAGGGCACACTGTTGACTCATATCCAGCTTCTCGTCCACTGTAACCCCTAGGTCCTTTTCCGCAGAACTGCTGCCTAGCCATTCGGTCCCTAGTCTGTAGCTGTGCATTGGGTTCTTCTGTCCTAAGTGCAGGACCCTGCACTTATCCTTATTGAACCTCATCAGGTTTCTTTTGGCCCAGTCCTCCAATTTGTCTAGGTCCCTCTGTATCCTATCTCTGCCCTCCAACGTATCTACCACTCCTCCCAATTTAGTATCATCCGCAAATTTGCTGAGAGTGCAATCCACACCATCCTCCAGATCATTTATGAAGATATTGAACAAAACCGGCCCCAGGACCGACCCCTGGGGCACTCCACTTGACACCGGCTGCCAGCTAGACATGGAGCCATTGATCACTACCCGTTGAGCCCGACAATCTAGCCAACTTTCTACCCACCTTATAGTACATTCATCCAGCCCATACTTCTTTAACTTGCTGACAAGAATACTGTGGGAGACCGTGTCAAAAGCTTTGCTAAAGTCAAGAAACAATACATCCACTGCTTTCCCTTCATCCACAGAATCAGTAATCTCTTCATAGAAGGCGATTAGATTAGTCAGGCATGACCTTCCCTTGGTGAATCCATGCTGACTATTCCTGATCACTTTCCTCTCCTCTAAGTGCTTCAGGATTGATTCCTTGAGGACCTGCTCCATGATTTTTCCGGGGACTGAGGTGAGGCTGACTGGCCTGTAGTTCCCAGGATCCTCCTTCTTCCCTTTTTTAAAGATTGGCACTACGTTAGACTTTTTCCAGTCATCTGGGACTTCCCCCGTTCGCCACGAGTTTTCAAAGATAATGGCCAATGGCTCTGCAATCACATCCGCCAATTCCTTTAGCACTCTCGGATGCAACTCGTCCGGCCCCATGGACTTGTGCACATCCAGCTTTTCTAAATAGTCCCTAACCACCTCTTTCTCCACAGAGGGCTGGCCATCTACTCCCCATGTTGCGATGCCCAGCGCAGCAGTCTGGGAGCTGTCCTTGTTAGTGAAGACAGAGGCAAAAAAAGCATTGAGCACATTAGCTTTTTCCACATCTTCTGTCACTAGGTTGCCTCCCTCATTCAGTAAGGGGCCCACACTTTCCTTGGCTTTCTTCTTGTTGCCAACATACCTGAAGAAACTCTTCTTGTTACTCTTGACATCTCTTGCTAGCTGCAGCTCCAGGTGCGATTTGGCCCTCCTGATTTCATTCCTACATGCCCGAGCAATATTTTTATACTCTTCCCTGGTCATATGTCCAACCTTCCACTTCTTGTGAGCTTCTTTTTTATGAACCTATATCCTTGAGATCACCTGGTGTCGCTGGCCAAGTACCAATGAACTTTTTGGGGAGAAGGGAAGGAAATTGTAGAAGGGGCACATGCGTGCACTTGTGCTGCCTTCCTGTTTCCTGCTCCTGTTTTTGGTTCCTGGTCCCTGAATTCAGTGTTCCTGTTCAAGGCTATGTGTATGTGCGTGTATAGCATTGGGTGTGTGCAGTCTACTTAGGCCCTGCCCTACATATCTTCTGTTGGGACTATTATGTTTTGTTCAGACTTTTGCTGACTTAACCAGTTCATGGTTATTACATGGTTTTAATTGGCCACCTACCTGCATGTCTTGCTTTGGGCTTTTTGGATGGCTATTCTGGGGTGCATCAGAGTGTGTGTGCTTAGGCATGTTGTATCATCTACAACATTTTTCTTGTAGAAGTGCTCGTGAGGTGGATTTTTTTATATATATTTGAGTTTTAACCCAATTCTATTGGTGGTTTCACATTTTGTAAGCTTTTTCTTGGAGAAAATTTGCTATTCCTTTACCATTAAATATTAATATAGGTTAATGTATTGTAAGTAAAAGAGAAATTCAAATGACAAAAATGTTCTTCATTAGGTTACGGAGAGGTTGTAACCTTGAGTAGTTGAAAAACAAATGCTATTCTACTATCTTTCTGTAAACAGGAGGGATATTCCCCGGTTACCTCAGGGATAAAGTGACTAACAAAGTAATTCAGAATCACTGAGCATTTAAAACATTTTTACAAAAGGGAGTTAAAGCACTGTTGGAGTTCCTTCCAGGAACTAATAAAACAGGCTGCATGTTAAATCCTAACACATCTCTCACACTCTCAGGAGAAGAACAAAACCAAGCTGCTGCCAGGATTATAAAGGCTCATCTGTTCTTTTCTGGTGGATTACCTGGGCTCTTGCTGACCTTACCTACACTGAGGGGCAATATAGTGGCAAGGCTGAATTACTTCTAAGCAATCTCTCCAATGAATTAGGCCCACACATGATTTCTCCATGCCAGGCAGCCTTCCTAAAGAAATATTTTGTTAAAGATATTTCTCAGTGGGAAGCCTCAGTGTCTCCCTCTCTCTCTCTATATATAGTACTGAAGGTCTTTATGACATCCTGTTTATGTACTACAGGACTCTGCACCAAACCCATGCACACATGTTTATTGGAAAGTGCTTTCCCTTCAGACCACTCTGCAATATTCAGTGACTTTTTCCAGTAACACTGCCTTTTGGAGATTGAGATTTAAGTCCCTCAAAGCATGCTCACCTTTTGAATGGAATAAACTGGGGCATAAATGACCTCTCCCAGTCCACTGTTGAATTTTTTACTTCTGCCGTGGTTTCATTAATTTTTTGACAGACATTCTGCAAACTCATACATCTCCTTCCCTCCCTGGACCTTTCTAAACTTTTTAAATTTTAATTCCCTTTAGTTCTGTACCTTCCCCTATGCATTTTTCCTTCTCATCTCACTTTATTCTTCACCCTCCATATACCTCTCTTGACCCTCCACCTCGTGCTGCCATCAGCTGTACAGGACCATTACTAACATATGTTAGGCTATTTTGATCTTTTCCATAGTAATTTTGATCAATCTCTAGGTGTTCTATTTTTCTCATGACTGTTCCAGGCTTCTTTAACCTTGCACTCTCCACCAGCATAAACGTTTTATGAAAGCCCGTCTAACATCAAGCTTGATGAATTTAGCAACACTTCACCCACTACTCTGCTCCAACAAACCCTGGTTAAGCTTGATTGCACAGCAGGTTATCATATATTCATACAGTGTTAATGTGAAGCACTAGACTATGAAAATATTTGGGAGTGGGGTTTTATAAACTGGTGGAGATTATTTCAGTTTCAGAAAGCGCTGTGTAAAGCAGTGGTTCACAGTCTTTTCCAGACCAGGACTTTCTGGGATGTCTCTCCCATTCAACAAATTGAGAGGGGAAGGGTGATCATGATCTCTTGACATGTGTTCAAAATCCCTAGAATGACAACCTTTGGTGTGTAAAGTATTTTTTTACATAAAGTATGCAGCCAGGTGGTTATAGACAAATAAAGATATTCCCATCAATCATGTTAGCACTTAAAGGGTTGATATACCTAATGTCCACACAACCAAGAGCTATTATGTATTTGAAGAAAAGGCAACGCTCTTTGCAGCCTTGCAGAAAGAAAATGAAGACATGCCAGCATGACTAAAATATTAATGAGTAAACTTTAGTTTTACTTGACTGATTTCTATATTCACTAGAACTATAACCACATTCTGACCATATTCCAACGGTGAATGTTGATGGTCTACAATCCTAACTATGCTTTAGCTACAAATACAAATAATATTATACTGAAATGGAGTATGCTCAGCCAGTCAGAGCACAGGAATGCTGTAGTTACTGATCCACAACTGTGTGAGTATTTGGGGTAGGGATTTTCCGTATTATATGATTACGCTGTTCACTAATGGCCTTTATCCATCACACAAAGATTTGTATACAGACTGTGTGGCTGTTTATCAGTACCCGTGTGGTCAGTCAATGAAAACCCATACTCTGATTTGTTGTTACCCTACAAAATCACCTTTCATTTGCCTATAACAAACATGGTCTTCTCAACTGATCATTCCCTCCCTTCCTGCCCTGTATTTCCTCTCCTTTCAAAGGCCTCTCCTCCTCTTTGATGCTCAGATCATCCCTATGATAAATAAATTTAGCTTCTTAAAATTAAATTAGATTATCTTGAAAATCTCCCCCTTACCTTTCTCCAGCTCCTGCTTCTGTCCTGCCAAAACCTTCTCACCGTTTCCCCACTATGAATATATCTGTCTCCCCAATTTGCTTCCAGACACTCATTTCTGCAATGTGTGTTGTCAACTCTCGCAATTGTATCTCTTATTTGGTGTTTTTCATATAGGGCTGCCTCTTGGGAGCTTTTGAATTTCAGGAGGCCTGGGAATAAAGCCTGGATTTTGGGGTATAATGGCTGAGTTTGAACTGACAGAAAGGGCTTTGTGGGCTACAGATTAACATGACCTGCTAACCAAGAGAGGCAAGCCCTTAGAGATTGGTTTAGAAGACTTTGGAACCTATTAGGGACTCCCAGGAGGACAGATGTGGGGGACCTATGATAAGCTTAAATATGCATTTACAGCTTTTTGTTTTATGTTTTGTCTGTATGCTTTAGTCATTAAATACACGTGCTCTGCTCTGGAAGAGTGAGTGTTTGGTTTACTGGTAACCACTGGCATACATTGGTCATACCTCTTGGAGAACAAGCATAGCACGGGCTGGAGCCTTGGCTAGACCCACTGGGTTAAATTCTGTGAAGTAAAATGGGGTTGTAAATCTAAACCCCAGGTCAGGAAGGAGAAGGGTTCAGATCCCTGGCTAGAAACAGGTGATGGCTAGAGGCCTGAGACCTGAAAGGGTATTCCTTGAGCAGACTATGAAAAGGGTCAAAGATGTAGTTACCCCAACACTATGACCATTATATCTGAGAGTCAATATATTACTATTTGCTCCAGGACTGACCACATTAATAAACAGTAATGTCTCCAGTGTTTTCAGTAAAGTCACAGGGCCCTCAGAAACAGAAGATGGGAGGAAGGTAAGCCAATAAATCCATGGCAGACTCAACAATAGAACCCCAGTCTCCTGATTGCATCTTGTACGTAATCCCTTAACTAGATTTGGCCCCAGACACAACCTCAACACCTCAGAAATACAACCAATATACAAGCTCAAGATCTTTAGATGATCTAGAATTGTGATTTTTTTTTTCAGGGAAGGCAGAAATAATTGATGAAATTATGAAGACATCCGGGGACTAATAGCGTTATTAGGTTTGAAATTCTTTTTTGTACTTGTTTACTTGTTGTCTTTTTTTATGTTGTCTTTTGTTTGTTTTGAGTATGATGGTCCTCCCATACCTATAGAAATGCTGCAGTGCAAATACATGTGAAAGCAAACTCAGATCAATGAATATTCCACATTTAGGTTATATTAATTGATTCTATATGTGATGTACTGTAACATAGCCAATGATATTCTATTAGGGCCACCCCTGTTTACTTCACTTGGATTCAGATCAGGCTAATAGGCAGGATGATATGCATTACCTGATCTTCCTGAAACCAGTGGGGAGATCTGCTTAAAATAAATAAATAAGAGGTGCATTATGTACCCTGATGTGGATCTTAAGCAGTTTACACCATTATTACTACTGATAATTGCGTTGTACGTATTTTAATATGATTATATTTTTCTTTGGACTTTCTTCTCTTTGGACTTGGTCTTGTTTCTCTTTTAAGTAGATGGGAAGTTCGCCAGCAAGATTGTTTTTCCCTTTACTTTTGTGAAAATAAATGGATGAAACATGTTTAATGTTCAACAACATTGGGAAGTGTCCAGTTTCCCCAAATGATAGCAATGTTGAGCCTTGTCCCTTAAAAAAGCCAGAGTTTCTCCTCCACTGAGCTGCTTGATGAAAGGCTTGTAAATAAATTCTGTTAAGGCAACAAAATTTATTCAGCATAAAGATGAAATAGGCGGTTGGCAGAAAAGAAGAGATCAATATATTTTTGCTAATATGATGAAAAATACCGACTGGTTAGTGGTGTCAGCCTGGGAGCATACATTAATAATTAAATGTAATTTAATAGTAAAGCTTTTTAATAGTAAAACTTTCAAAACAAGGAAAGGATAATAGCATACGAGGAAAGAATGCTGTTGATATGCCAAAGATACGTCCGCAGCATTCTTTCCCCCATTCTATTATCATTTCCCTGTTTTGAAAGTGTCCCCAAAGTTTTCATTTATAGTTCAAGCTATGATTTTAAATTAAAATAAATTATAGGTGGAAGAAACAGGAAGTCAACATCCAACAGGGACTTTTTGTGGAATGGTAGATTCAAAAGTGAGAATAGATACTTTTTGACAAACACCCCCTCACAAAAAACCAAAACACATAATATAAGTGGTTGGATGACTGCACTGATGGGTCTTCAGAATTTTCTAATGGGAGAAACCTTAGTCTGCAAGGGGTTAAATATGCATGCAGCTCTTTTAGAATACAGATAGTCAATTGAACGTTGGGGATCTTTGAAGAGCTCCAAACATTTTGCCTTTTGAGAAATTAGACATAAGATGTACCTTCTAGAAAGACTGACTATATTTCTGCTACATGCATCTGACCACCAGCTGCATCAGTCTTATTCAATTTCCTCATTAAAAAGTATTAGTGAAAAAAGAAATTTACCATAAATTGTACATGGATGGCATAATTAAAAAAAAAGTCTCTCTATTTGCAGGATTCAACTGTTTCTTCAATTTCTCTGTCTTGGGTATAGCAAATGTTTTCCCATGTGTCTGTAGAACTGAAAACCTATGTTTGCTAAATTTTAAAATATTGTAGCAGCAAATAGTAGCTTAGCAAGTTCAAAAATTGTAATTACATTACTAAACAGTTCAAAGATTTAATACCTCCAGATAAGATCATGAAAAGCCTACCTGTCTTGAAAATATGGCATGTTATCATCTCAGGTACTTTGCAAGCAAGATGAATCAATTTGACTTGCAGGCTTTCCTTTTACAGGTAGATAAATATTTCAGTAACTGATTATTTTTTAATAAAATATAGAATTGAACAGAAATTTAATGGTTCATGTAGATATAGGTTAAACTGCTAAACACTCTAATTTAGAGCTGGATTTGTCAAATTTTACGAGATCATTCTTCCCTTAAATTACCAGTTAAGGCCCTCCTTCAGCAGGGAATCTAAATATATGCCTAACGTTAAGCATGTGAGTAACCCCATTGATTTAAGAGTTTTTTGAAGTGGAGGCTTAGATTAGGTTGCTGACCCCTAAAAGATGCATGGAGTTATTCTCTTGGGGAAAAAATTGTGGGAAAGCATGGTAAATTGTGGAAGAATATTTTTTTAAACCTGTTGATGGGGAAGCTAAGTAGTAATTTCTTGATTTTTTTGCTGTCTTCTAATGCATGATACTGAATTGGTCTGTAATGTCAGTTCCTATGAGTCATCTACAGAACTGACAATATCATAACAAATATTCATTATTCAGTGGATAGCTCTACTCTTGCCAAGTCCATCTCCTTAGTGAAAACTATTCTGCAAGAAAGAAAAATCTTCCTTTAGTAAATAATATACATGGAATACAGGCTCATAATAGGTAGATGCACTATGATAAGCTAAAGTATAATTATGTGGCACATAGATCATATACAAATAACTGAGTTCTAAAAAAGCACAGTCATACACAATTACATATGAGGTGCTTCATTAATTGGAGAAATTGCAGGTCAAATTCATCGTTGATTTAACTTTATCTTGACAATACAACCTAGTTACAATATAGCTGTAGAACAATTAATTTTAAATCCAACAAAACTATTCATAGCTATTTTATTTTCTAAAACTCTTGGATGTTTTGTTCTCATTTATTGGAAACACTGTTAAATAAAAATATCCAGCTACAACCTGTTTCTAACGCAAACTTTTACTATGTTGCTAGCCCTGCTAAATAAATATCCTAAGATCTTGAGTCAGTGCCCATATCAAATGGCCTATGTCATCGACACTCACTGAAAGTATGTATGTATTCCAGATCTTCCATACAGATGATTCCATTCTTACAGGCCCAACCCTAGAATCCTTACTCATGTAAATATCCTCATTGATTTTTAACCCCTCTGTGCATCAGTTTCCCTACCTGTGAAATGATATTTACAGTTCTTTGTAAAGCACTTTGTTACTGACTGAAAAGTGCCATATAAATGTTAGATACAAAAACAAGATATTTAACGATGTTTGAAATGGTATTGAACACAATACTTGTAAAGATACTTCAAATCTTGTCTTTTTTTCCTGCAGATATAAAATACTTCAGTTATTAATTGCTACCCATTCATAGCGACATGTGGTGCACAATAATGTATATATTTTTTCAATTCATTCTGGTTTATAACGATAGCAGACACAGGGCCCTTTTTCTCTCACCTCAAAAATGTGAAAGCTTGCTGAATCATGTTTAAGAAGCAATTGTAATACCTACATAATCAACAATTTGATTTTTCAGCAGGGTATCCTTTATCACAATAACAGATTCTGAATATGAAAAAATAACTTATTGAACTCAGAAACATTCAACACTTTTGCATAGCATATCCTGTTGGGTTGCATTAAATTATGTAGTATGTCTTTTGTTACCTGGGATGTAATCCACTGAAGCCAAGGGAGCCACACAAACACATGGATGGTGTCTCTGTAGGTGGACCCCAGTTTGGGAATATTCAGTGGTGAGATGGAGCTGGTTCGCACTGGTTCACTAGAACCGGTTGTTAAATTTAGAAGCCCTTTTAGAACCGGTTGTTCCGCGAGGGACAATCCGTTCTAAAAGGGCTTCTAAATTTAACCGGCCAAAAGTGGCGCCTTAGGCGCCGACTCCATGGGTGCTCCAGGGAAAATTTGGTGGGTGCAGAGTACCCATCGGCAGCTCCCCGCCCTGGCCCCAGCTCACCTCCACTCTGCCTCCGCCTCCTTCCCTGAATGCACCCCCCGCTCTGCTTCTCCACCCCCCAAGGCTTCCCATGAATCAGCTGTTTGCGCAGGAAGCCGGGGTGGGCTGAGAAGCAGGCTGCGGCTTCCCGTTCAGGCCCAGGGAGACAGCGGTGAGCTGGGGCGGGGGGAGGGGGGGCATGAGGTGGGCTGCCCGCACCACAGCAGGTAACCCGGGGGGGGGCGCAGGGGAACCGCTTCCCGCCCCAGCTCACCTCCGCCACCCTCGGCCTGAGTGTGAAGCCGCTGCCTGCTTCTCAGCCCTCCCAGGCTTCCCGCTGAACAGCTGATTCGCGGGAAGCCAGGGCGGGGCGGAGGGGGGGGCGCGTGGAGAAGCAGAGCAGGGGAGCATGTTCAGCAGAGGAGGCGGAGCAGGAGGTGAGGTGATCTGGGGCCGGGCGCGGAGCGGGGAGCTGCCGGTGGGGGCTCTGCACCCACCACATTTTCCCCGTGGGTGCTCCAGCCCCAGAGCACCCAGGGAGTCGGCACCTAAGGTGCCACTTTTGATGTGATAATTGGGGGAGCAGGTGCTCCCCCTGCTCCCCCCCAGCTATGCTCCCCCGCCCCTAGGAGCCAGGGGGACCTGCTGGATGCTTCCTAGGAGCTGCCCCAGGTAAGCACCTCCAGGACTCCCCACCTTGCCCCCTGGGTGCCTCTGGCTCTTAGGGGTGGGGTGGGCACCCACTACAGAGGCCCACAAGACCCTCCTGCCTGGTTCTGAGGGCAGTCAGGGGACAGGGGAGAGGGGTGGATGGGGCAGGGATCCTGGGGGAGGGCGTCAAGGAATGTGGGGGGGTTGGATGGGGCAGGAATCCTGGGGGGCGGGGGTGGGCAACGACCCCCTCGTGGGGTGAGGAGGGAACCTGTTAAGATTTTGGCAGCTCATCACTGGGAATATTGGATAGGTCATAAAAAATATGAATGAGATTTTCATAAAGGTTGGTTAGTCATACCTATTACCTGCCTTGAACAATAGCAGTTTTGCATAATTAATTGCCATTTGGGAGATGTGCAGAGATTTTAAATATTTTATAATTAACTCTGCAGGTTTATGCTTTATTGTGAACTACAGACCCATCATTGTTACTACTAAAATAGACTTAATTGAACAGGTCTCTCCAGCAAAGGCAGTAACTATGATTAACTACTTTATATAACTCTTTTTATTCAGTAGTTTGACATCAGCATATTTATGTTCATCTTTTCCCCAGTGCAGAGAAAATATATTCTTCACTCAAACAAGTCAATTCATTTTAATGTTCTTAGAACTTAAGCTGAGTCTGTGATGCAGGCTTTTCAGTTGCAAATCCAAGCAACAGGAATAAGTTTACTTTTTCCATTAAAATAGGAAACCATGTTGGTTTTGCTTTAAGAAAGATTTATTTCAGCAGCATTTTGGAGGATGAGATTATTGTATGATTTTTAGAACGTGTGTAGCCTTCTTCTGGAGAAAGTGTCCACTTCCTAGGCCAGATCATGGTCCCTACAGTGTTCCATTTGTGCTGCTGTAGTAGCATAAATGTAATGGAGAGAGAGCTTAAACAGTCAGCTAGCGATGCCCCTTGCATAGGGGAACCTGTGTGTGGCATAAAGCTGAGATATCTGGTTCTAAGACACCTGCTCTGGAGCCTGTACCCTTGCACAGGATTTAGGGTCTCATGTATTATCACAGATTTCATGGCCTCACTCCAAGCCTCCTCCTCTGGCACACAAGTGGTGGTAGGGTGCCCCTACGTGTGTAATACCCATGTTATGCCCTGCAGTTCCCCTTCATAGAGCTTAAATGGGACCAAGTGCATAGGGGTGACTTTTCCCCCAAAGTACCCACATTTGTTTATTTTATTCGTGCTCCATAGGAAAACCTACTACAAAAAGACACATTTTCATTAGAATTCCTAATGCAAAGATGAACTATGCAGTGTTTTCATTTCTGTGCTGTTTGTGCAAATTGATACGAGTGTAGCATCTCTACTAGATATTAATGCATTATATTTTTAGACTACTATGCTAATATTTAAAGCACACATGATTAGATTTACAAAGAAATGAAAGCATAAAATCACTGGGATTCACAAAGCCTAGCTTAGGTGCTTAGGCTCCCCATACAGTGAATCGGGGGAGAGCGGCACCTAAAAATGGGATTCACAAAATCTAGCAAGCTAGGATGTACCTTGGTTAAGATAGTTAATGGGAGATGCTAACCCAAAGGGTGTGCACTAAGCTCTACCCTCTTCTGTCTAAGTCAGGGCTGCAAGAAGTGCCTCTCTCTGCTCAGGATTCTCAGCTGCAAACCCTCGCTTGGTGTTAGGTGCCTATGCTGTTTTAGCAAGGAGCCTGGGGAAGGAGGAGGAGGACCTCCCTCATAAATTTTAGCTCAGTGGTTAGGGTACTCATCTGGAACATGAGACCCTCAGTTCAAGTTCCCCATCCACCTGAGGGATTTGAACAGGGATCTGCCACCTCTCAGGTGAGTGGCTTAGTCACTGGGTTATGGGATATTTGGATGTGGAGTTCCCTCCATCTCTCCTATTGAATCTGTTCCACTGTGTTTAGTAACTTTAAAAAAATATAGCAGGGGGATGGGATCCTGGAGCTCCCGGGTAAGTGCTGTAATCACCAGGCATCTCTCTCTCTCTCTCTCTCTCTCTCTCTCTCTTTCCCCCCGCCGGCAATTCTTTCATTTGTAATCCTCAGTGCAAGAGCTTCAATGTTGCTCAGAAACATCCCTGAATACCAGGAAGGAGGAAGTAGGCCATTGGCCTCTCATGAAGACTAAAAAAATCAGAAGGATAAGTATGAAGGGACTCTGGGCCCTAGGAGAGAGTAGCTACCTAACCAGAGCAGAGTAAGAGGTCCCCTGAGAGGCTTAAGTTCCTTAGAACCAAGCCTTCAAGAATACCTGTAGCAGCTGGTCCTGTGCAACACATGCATCATGCTGCTCACATGGCCTGACCAAAGAAGAGTTTACCGACACTATACTAACCATTATACAGATACATATAGAAAAGATTTTTGCCCAAAGATAAGTATTAATGCCATTTTTGAAAGGTGTATAACCAGTTTCATTTTCTCGAAAATGATGTTGCCATGGTTTTAATTTCCGTAAATGGGAAAACTGAATAACAATTATATTTTATTGGTTTTAAGGTTTATATTGTATTTTTAGGTTGATTTGTTTCATGTTTTTGGGGGGTGCTGTGGGGTAGAAGGGATTTCAATTAAATCAACATTTAGAAAATAATACATTTTATTGCAACCTAGCGTGTGGAATTTCTAAGAAAAATTTAAGTGTAAAAGGAAACTTTGTTCTACCTAGAAAATTCATTGTATGTGGAGGCATCTACCAGGCTAGAATTAATGGACTGTTCCTCTTCCTCAGACTCATCAAGTGGTTAAAGGAATAATTTGACCAAAACTTCAGCTAGTTCCTCCTCTGACTAGCCTTCTTCCCTTTTCTAAGTCCAGTTGCTACAGCTTTGTGATTAATTTTTTTTTATGATAAGTCTTGCAATATTTGGTATCCTTTCTTAACTCCACAGCTCCTGGAGTCGAGTGATTACATGAGAATTTTAGCTTTCTGTTTTTTAAAGTAAATTTTTAGCTCTCATAGTTGTGGGGGAAAGTTAGAAAATGTGACCTGAGTAATATTCCGAAGGGCTAGGCACCAGAAGGCAAATAAAAACAACCCAATATTTATTAGTTGTAAGTGTGTCATGATTTTCTGGGCCTGCCTCATGACTTTTGAACACTTGGGGGAGGGCAATGCAGTTTGATTCCTCAATGTATTTAAGCACATCCCTTAATCTAAGCACATGCATAGCCTCCCTGGAGGTAATAGAGCTACTGAAGTTCAAATGTCTAGTGATTACTCTTTTCTGAGCACAAGTAGAAAAAGTTAATCCAAATACTTATGAACTTATTATTCATATTTCTTCCCTTGTTATATGTGTATGTCTGGGGGGTGGAATGTGTAATAGATGGCTTTGATGAATACTGATGATTAATCTATTATGAATTTGAAAGGTCTTACAAACCTCATTTTCAGCATGGTTAAATATGGCATATGTGATTAACAAATATTAAGAAGTTCCAGTACAGAGAATTGGAAGACTGCATAGAGACAGGGGATGTTTGTTAAATGCCATTAATTGAAAACTCTAATTTGCAACTGTTATGAATAAGAGAATCTGAATCTGGCCAGTATTTTGAACTTTATTTGTTGCTTTGTTTTTAAGATTACTGAGGCTTTTCATTCTAAAATAGTATGTTTCTCTATAACATCTTTTGTTATTGATACTGTTTTCTTCTCATGTTTCCATACTTCCTTCTCTATTTCCTGCCAAATAGCTTATTGATTTTTATAAAAGCTAGGGTTCATGTTGTACCCTTAACTCATGACTTTTGTTTTCTTTTTCAGTGTTGTGTTTTTATTGACTTTCTTAATGTAATCATAACTAAACTGATTGTTTAAATAGTCATTTCTATTGCTTTACTGTATTAAATAGATTCTCTGAAATTTTCAAATAATGCAGCTAGTTCAAAATCTTGACAGAGGGAGGAAAAATTGTTTGTCAAAAACAAAAGTGTATGGGAGCTGCTCTGGTGCTCACCTGCTCTGGATTTAGATGCCTAAAATTAGGCACCTAAGTTTAAAAATGTTGCCTGTGTGATTTGACCCAAGCCCACAGAGGGAGTCAGTATCAGAGATGGTGTTAGTTCTTTGATTAGCCCACTGGATTGTGCTGCTTCTGATGCTATTGAACAGTCCCTCCTTGTAGCCATAGGATTCCTTGCTACTCCTTAAGGTTCTAGCTCAGGAAAGCAATTAAGCATGTAGTTAAAGTTTAAGTTCTTTTCTGGAAGGGGTTGACTTAATAAATAAGGGCCCAGAGGAGCTGGCCATTCCTGTAGGCGCCTGTAGGCAGCTGGCTAATAAAGAACATGCAGACCCCCTTGAGCCAGCAGTCTAGGTAGAACTGCTCCCTGTAGCTGAGCTCTGAATTGGGACCAATAGCTACAATTTCTCCAGACCCCAAAGGTCAGCCCTGCATGTCTGGAATGGGAATGATTTTTCAGAAGGTATCAGTGACAAGCTTTCAATGCATTTTGTGATCTGTTTACATTGATTACATTTTCAAAGCTAGCTTCACAGAGGAAAGGGATCACAATTTAATTTTTAAACCAAACACGGAAATTTCCTTCACATTTCTAGGTTCCCCAATTTAGGGGTGTGTGTGGGGATGGGGAAAGGGGGGCTTAGCCCTGGGTTTTGAATGCCTGCAAAGAATGGCTCTGCCTGGAGGTTTCTCTTTCTCTTTATCTCTCTCCCCTTTCACCATCTATCTGTCATTTTACAGGTCAGGTTTGAATTGCTTACTTTTCTTGACCAAATGTATCAGTCTCCCACTGAATATGTGTATTGCTAATGTGCTTGCAGAGTGCAGACATCATTCAACGGTATTATTTATTCTGCCATTTCCTCTTGCTGTGTCTGCTTTCTTTTTCTGAGCCAGTTGCTAGCAGGTCCACAGAGATTGAGGCCATGACCTTGCCTCTTTATTTTAAGGGTTTACAGAAAGTATCATGTGCTACGAATTCTGACGATATCTGGGGAATTGAGAACAATGGCTTGATGTAGAATGTTTTTAGTTATTTAGTATTTCTTTGTCTCCCTGTAGCCACCTAATGGAATGATATCACTGTCTCCTAACTGAAATATTAGGAGACTTTTATATTGGCTCTTCCAAGCAGTAGTCTAATCTAATATGGATGACATTTCTTTCTGAAATTAGCAACTTTTTAATCTATGTGTATTCCTTTGTCAGAGTCCCTTATGGAGAGACAAGGAGTCTGGACATTTTGAGATGGCATTGTACTCAACCAGTGCCACTCAGCAGGGACTACAAGGCTGGTGTGGCTGCAGAGTAGCAGGAGCTCTTATCTAGGCTCTTACTTGCTCCAGTCTCAGAGCAAGATCTCCCACTCCTCATTGTACCCGAGGTGCCATGCTTCCCTAGGCTGGTGTGGTGAGTGACCAAGTTTCCAGCTTCCCAACAGGCCTGGAGGAAAGATCCTTACGCTGTGCCCCTCCTGCCTCGATTACAGTTTTGGGCTTCCCATCTAGGATGTACCTTTCTATTTCTTCAGGAACACCCTCTAAGAATTGTTCCATTTGCATTAGGAAGGGCAAATTTACGGGAGATTCAACACTTGCTCCGGATATCCAGGCATCCCAATGTTTCACAATGTGGTAGGCATGTCGGGTAAATGACACGTCTGGTTTCCACCTTAGGGCTCTGAACCTCCGACGAGACTGCTCGGGTGTTATCCCCATTCTGACTCTCGCCTTGGATTTAAACAGTTCATACTCGTTCATGTGTTCTTTAGGCATTTCAGCTGCCACCTCAGCTAAGGGTCCACTGAGCTGTGGCCTCAGCTCTACCATGTATTGGTCAGTAGAGATGTTGTACCCAAGGCAGGCCCTTTCGAAGTTTTCTAGGAAGGCCTCAGTATCATCGCCTGCCTTGTAGGTGGGGAACTTTCTGGGATGGGAAGTGGTACTTGGAGAAGGATTGCTAGGGTTTGTTGGGATATTCTGCTGAGCCTTTATCTTCTCTATCTCCTCCACATACTTCCTCTCTTTTTCCTTCTCCTCCAGTTCTTTGTCCCTTGCTTCCATAGCTCTCCTGTGAGCAGCCGCTTGGTGGTGTTCTGCCTCTTTCGCTGCCTCCCTTTCTTGTTCCTTCTCCTCCTTCTTCAGCCGCATGAGTTCTATCTGTCTTTCATGTTCCCTTTGTCTTTCCTCAGCCTGAAATCTGGCTAATTCCAGCTGTAGTCGAGCCATGGATTTTGTCATTCTAACCTCTCTGTTTTTAACTAACTTTACACCCGAAGTTTAGAAGTAAACAAACAAAACTTGGCTGTAAAATTTTGCTGTGCTGGAATAGAATACCTATTCTCTGATAGTGATTGTCAGCCTACAGAAAAAGACAATTCCCTTGTCTCTGCTCTGGGCCCAAATCAAAGCAAAAAACTTCCAACTACTTGGAAACCTGTTTACCCAGCCCAAAGAAAAAACAAGTTTCCTTTTTAAACTTGTGCTCCTTGTAAAAAATCAAAATAAAAAAAAAACCCCTGCCACTTTTGTCTCCAGGCAAATGGATAGAACAACCCCCCTTCTATTTACTTTTAGGGAAAAAAAAAACTCTGGGTTGGAAGACTGTGAATTTCCCTGCAGGAGTTAAGTACCCTGCCTCCAGGCAAAGAAAACCTGCAATTCACAAAGATAATCCCCTTTTGTCTCTGCTTGGCCACAAAGCAGAGAAAAACAAGCTGCTTTCTGGACTTCCTTTCCAAAGGAAAAAAAAAATCTCCTTTTTTAAAATCTGTATTTCTAGTTCAAAAAATCTCAACTGGATCTCAAAATGATTTCAGGTTAATCCCACCGCTATGCCACCATGTCAAGGTTCCTCCCCCACTCTGAACTCTAGGGTACAGATGTGGGGACCTGCATGAAAAACCTCCTAAGCTTATCTTTACCAGCTTAGGTCAAAACTTCCCCAAGGTACAAAATATTCCACCCTTTTTGTCCTTGGATTGGCCGCTACCACCACCAAACAAATACTGGTTACTGGGGAAGAGCTGTTTGGACACGTCTTTCCCCCCAAAATACTTCCCAAAACCTTGCACCCCACTTCCTGGACAAGGTTTGGTAAAAAGCCTCACCAATTTGCCTAGGTGACTACAGACCCAGACCCTTGGATCTTAAGAACAATTAACAATCCTCCCAACACTTGCACCCCCCCTTTCCAGGGAAATGTTGGATAAAAAAGCCTCACCAATTTGCAAAGGTGACCACAGACCCAAACCCTTGGATCTGAGAACAATGAAAAAACATTCAGTTTTCTTACAAAAAGACTTTTAATAGAAATAGAAGTAAATAGAAATAAAAAAAAATCCCCCCTGTAAAGTCAGGATGGTAGATACCTTACAGGGTAATTAGATTCAAAACATAGAGAACCCCTCTAGGCAAAAACCTTAAGTTACAAAAAAGATACACAGACAGAAATAGTTATTCTATTCAGCACAATTCTTTTCTCAGCCATTTAAAGAAATCATAATCTAACACGTACCTAGCTAGATTACTTACTAAAAGTTCTAAGGCTTCATTCCTGGTCTATCCCCGGCAAAAACAAAATATAGACAGACACACAGACCCTTTGTTTCTCTCCCTCGTCCCAGCTTTTGAAAGTATCTTGTCTCCTCATTGGTCATTTTGGTCAGGTGCCAGCGAGGTTACCTTTAGCTTCTTAACCCTTTATAGGTGAGAGGAGATTTCCTCTGGCCAGGAGGGATTTTAAAGGGGTTTACCCTTCCCTTTATATTTATGACAGTAAGCTTTCGTGAGCTACAGCTCACTTCATCGGATGCATACTGTGGAAAGTATAGAAGATCTTTTTATACACACAAAGCATGAAAAAATGGGTGTTTACCACTACAAAAGGTTTTCTCTCCCCCCACCTCTCTCCTGCTGGTAATAGCTTATCTAAAGTGATCACTCTCCTTACAATGTGTATGATAATCAAGGTGGGCCATTTCCAGCACAAATCCAGGCTTTACCAAGAACGTCTGAGGGGGGGAGGATAGGAAAAAACAAGGGGAAATAGGTTACCTTGCATAATGACTTAGCCACTCCCAGTCTCTATTCAAGCCTAAGTTAATTGTATCCAATTTGCAAATGAATTCCAATTCAACAGCATTTGCTCAAGAAACTCCCTGAAAAAGCACAAGATCAAATCCGCACAGACACACCCCTGGAACCCCGACCTGGGATATTCTATCTATTACCCAAGATCCATAAGCCTGGAAATCCTGGGCGCCCCATCATCTCAGGCATTGGCACCCTGATAGCAGGATTGTCTGGCTATGTAGACTCCCTCCTCAGGCCCTACGCTACCAGCACTCCCAGCTACCTTCAAGACACCACTGACTTCCTGAGGAAACTACAATCCATCGGTGATCTTCCTGATAACACCATCCTGGCCACTATGGATGTAGAAGCCCTCTACACCAACATTCCACACAAAGATGGACTACAAGCCGTCAAGAACACTATCCCCGATAATGTCACGGCTAACCTGGTGGCTGAACTTTGTGACTTTGTCCTTACCCATAACTATTTTACGTTTGGGGACAATGTATACCTTCAAATCAGCGGCACTGCTATGGGTACCCGCATGGCCCCACAGTATGCCAACATTTTTATGGCTGACTTAGAACAATGCTTCCTCAGCTCTCATCCCCTAACGCCCCTACTCTACTTGCGCTATATTGATGACATCTTCATCATCTGGACCCATGGAAAAGAAGCCCTTAAGGAATTCCACCATGATTTCAACATTTTCCATCCCACCATCAACCTCAGCCTGGTCCAGTCCACACAAGAGATCCACTTTCTGGACACTACAGTGCTAATAAACAATGGGCACATAAACACCACCCTATACCAGAAACCTACTGACCGCTATTCCTACCTACATGCTTCCAGCTTTCACCCTGACCACACCACACGATCCATTGTCTACAGCCAAGCTCTGCGATACAACCACATTTGCTCCAATCCCTCCGACAGAGACAAACACCTACAAGATCTCTGTCAAGCATTCTTACAACTACAATACTCACCTGCGGAAGTGAAGAAACAGATTGATAGAGCCAGAAGAGTTCCCAGAAGTCACCTACTACAGGTCAGGCCTAACAAAGAGAATAACAGAACGCCACTAGCCATCACCTTCAGCCCCCAACTAAAACCCCTCCAACGCATTATTAAGGATCTACAACCTATCCTAAAGGATAACCCAACACTCTCACAAATCTTGGGAGACAGGCCAGTCCTTGTCTACAGGCAGCCCCCCAACCTGAAGCAAATACTCACCAGCAACCACATACCAAACAACAGAACCACTAACCCAGGAACCTATCCTTGCAACAAAGCCCATTGCCAACTGTGCCCACATATCTATTCAGGGGATACCATCACAGGGCCTAATAACATCAGCCACACTATCAGAGGCTCGTTCACCTGCACATCCACCAATGCGATATATGCCATCATGTGTCAGCAATGCCCCTCTGCGATGTACATTGGTCAAACTGGACAGTCTCTACGTAAAAGAATAAATGGACACAAATTAGATGTCAAGAATTATAACATTCATAAACCAGTCGGAGAACACTTCAATCTCTCTGGTCACGGGATTACAGACATGAAAGTTGCGATATTACAACAAAAAAACTTCAAAACCAGACTCCAGCGAGAGACTGTTGAATTGGAATTCATTTGCAAATTGGATACAATTAACTTAGGTTACCTTGCATAATGACTTAGCCACTCCCAGTCTCTATTCAAGCCTATTTCCCCTTGTTTTTTCCTACCCCCCCCCCAGACGTTCTTGTTAAACCCTGGATTTGTGCTGGAAATGGCCCAACTTGATTATCATACACATTGTAAGGAGAGTGATCACTTTAGATAAGCTATTCCCAGGAGGAGAGTGGGGTGGGGGGAGAGAAAACCTTTTGTAGTGGTAAACACCCATTTTTTCAAGCTTTGTATGTATAAAAAGATCTTCTATACTTTCCACAGTATGCATCCGATGAAGTGAGCTGTAGCTCACGAAAGCTTTTGCTCAAATAAATTGGTTAGTCTCTAAGGTGCCACAAGTACTCCTTTTCTTTTTGCAAATACAGACTAACACAGCTGTTACTCTGAAACCAGACTAAATATGCTAGTTTGTCATTGGACCATTTATCTCATCAATATGAACCTTGTAATTTGGTGTGTCTGACTGATTAGAGTAGGTTCACACTTTCAAAAGACAGTATACATCACCTCATGGTATATACGATATGGTTAAAAAAAAGTTTTACATTTTCTACACCAAGACCCTTAATTTTGCCACCCAGATAAATCTGAAATGCATCTGCCCGAAGTACAGTGAAATTATTTCCATTACTAGGAAAATTGCAAAGGAACCGAACAGCATTTTTTAAGAGCTACTTTATTTCTGTTTGTCAATTAAAGCAACATTCTCTTGTGTATCAATGCCTGCTAGGTATGACTAATATTGGAATCTTACAGCTTGTTGGGAAAAAATGCCATGATAGATTTAAAACATGGGAATTAACACCAAAATATGTGTTTTGCTCACTTCACATTTTCTAACAAGCTCCCCATAAACATCTGCCAAACTAACTCATCCTCCTACAGAAACTTCCTCAAAATTCTCCTTTGCTGTGATGCTTACAAAAAATTAACTGCTTGTGTACAGATACACTGCCAGTCATACTGACCAATGTTGTCTCATTGTTCCATGTACTCCCCCATTCACTTTCCTTGTCCGTGCAATTCTTTGTATTTCTACTTAGATTTTTTTTCAACAGAGGGGCTAAATGAGATGAGGACATGTTCTAAGAGGAATGACACTGAATCTCTTTAATGTCTGTAGAGAGCAGAACGGTTTTTTTTATCATCTTGTCTGAAAACTCCACATGGTAAACTGCATGAAATTCAGTTTCTCTGCCTTTTGGAGAAAAGTTGAGTCATCTCTGCCTTCAATTTGAATTTACAGCTCCAGGGAGAATATGTATTTGAAACTTTATTCTTTAGAGCACTAAAACATCCTCTCCAGTCGACCCTAAAAGCTCAACTGCTACTTATTTATCTTTTCTCTCTGCAGAAAATGCTTCTGCCAAGTCACGCATCTCATTCCTGCTTAACATATATATCATGAGAATCTCAGACCCATCATGGAGAACAAGAGAGTTGTCATGCACGGAGCTATGGCTGTTTTCCCCAGTGCAGCATTAGGCTCTACTCCAAACTTAAGGAGCACCTCATAATGATGATATAGTGCTTAAGAATTTGAAAGCATTGTGCAAAAAGTAATTGTAAACTCTGTCCCCTTTGAACTAAGTATATTTTCCCCCAATTTACAAAGTGGTTAAGCCACTTGTCTGTAATCACCTGAAGAAGAGTTCTGTGTAGCTTAAAAGCTTCTCTCTTTCACCAGCAGATGTTGGTCCACTAAAAGATATTACCTCACCCACCTTGTCTCTCTAATAACCTGAGACCAACATGGCTGCAACAACATTGCAAAGTAAATAAAAGTGTTAGAACCAGTATTTCAATCTAGGTCTCCTGGCTTACAGTCCTATGCATAGTTCAATAGAGGAGGAAATGAAGTATAACATATATTCAGCTGAAATGACCAGGGTCTGAATGTAATCGCTTTAGATGGAATTTAGATAGGACGGTGAGGTTGAGGTTTGACACATGCCACAGGATCTCTAGAAACTACAAGTGATCAGGGTGTGAGGTTCAAATTTTCCTTCTGTAGATGCCCCCTGGTACAGTGCCCCCTGACAATATGTTGGCGGCAGTAACTTACTCCTGATTCAGAAATAAGAGATATAGTACCACTTACAGAATTATCAGTTCCACTTTCTACAGCACCTAAATTTTACATACAGGTCTCTCATCAAAGCCATGACCCAATGCAGCTTTCTTATCTTATGAAATGTGAGGAGATCACAATTTGAGGTTGTGTGCCTACAGGCAAAAGAGAAATGAATTAATTATGAAGCACATAACATTTCACAGGTTGGCTTTATTCCATAGCCTTGTAATGAATGTACTTAGATATGCTAAACTGTAATTTGCTGTAGGATAGATATATTGGGTAAGCAGAACAAAGTTTTTAATTTAAGAAGGTACATTGTGTGGATCACGTACTTTGTGCTCACTGCAGAGATAGCCTGTAGTTTATTACTGTAAGAATTTGTAGAAGCTGTTCTCAATGTCTTGGAAACTTGTATGTAAAGAACAGTCTATGTAATTTACCTTCTGGTATAAATGATTCCTGAGAGATTTAGCAGCTCAAGTCCCCTAGTTTCCTTAGTTTATTTCCTTTCCACGACTATTTATCCTTTTATATAATTCAATGATCCAATCTGCTTAATTTGCTGTAATCTAAAGAAATAACATCTGATTGAAAAAGAACTAATAGCTGTTTCATTTGGGAGGGCCTGGGGGTGCAGTGATAAAAATTGCTGTCCCTAAAGGTTCTGCCACAATGATAGATTCTAAATATTTTTCTAAAGCAAAATAAAAAAACCCTCCAAAATAAATCCAAAAAATCCAAACAACAATCCAAGCCTTTTAAAATGTTTAGAAACGAAATCGAATTTAGGAAACCCTCTTAGCCATATGATGTGGTATCTACCATGGAATACTATATGTAACTTGTTGGCTTTGAATCAAGAGACAGACTTCTAGAAGAGTCATTGCTTAGCCTTTTTTGTTTCTGACACACGCACACCATCAAGTTGGACTTATTTATATCATGGCAGCTCAATGGAACCCCAATCACAGATTAAGGTGCCATCGTTCTAGGCACTGTTCAAACAATTAATAAGACAGTCCATACCCCCAGATAATTTATAATTAAGAATGTATGGAAAGGTTCAGGAAGGCAACCAAGAACAACTTGAGCCAAGCCAGCCACCTGGTCCTGGAGAACTCAACTCAGCCTCTTAGTACAGGTGCTGCACTCAAAGCTGATGTGAGCTTCTATTAATAAAGTGCTCTGGAAGCCGCTGGAGTATATCAGGTAAGTACTGAACATGCTAAAAAGACTCCCAACTATACAGTAAATATACTTCAATGTGAGATGAAAAAAATGGAAACTTAAAACCAATATTAGAATAACGACAAGCAGCAAAGCACTAAACAATAAAAGGCATAACTAAAAACAACTTTCCCAAGAAAGGCCAAATAAATGATACTGCACAGGCAAAATAATCCTTTTGGCAAGGAGGAAGTGTAGCTTCAGTTTATTATTGGGTTCTTCCTCTGTGATTTAATATGTAGTTTTCATCTGAGCAGAATTTAAAAAGGAAAAAGAACTTCAAGAAATTGTAAGTAGTAGAACATCTAGCTCTTCTCAAGGAATAGGAGATTAAGGTAACAATGGAGTGACTGCCCATCAGATATGGGAAGGAGGGTGATGGCTGAGGGCAGACATATTTGTCATGCCTCAGCAAGCTGGTGCATATGCAGTCTTATCGTGTGGTAGATAAATGTTTGTGATAAGATACTTGTTGAGTTTCATATGCAGGACTCTTTTCTCATATGTGAGAAAAGAGTTGTGGTTTTGTCATAGATGTTTACCAATAGAGAAACGCTGCTTATTTAGGACCTGCTGTTTATAGATATTGCTCAACATATGGAGCATAATTTGAGTTGTTAGCTTTTCACTGACATTAAAGGAAAGTGTGTGAGACTCTAGGTCAAAAATTACAATGACTTTAACAGTTTTGTGATAGTTTTGTTTTTGTACAAGAAAGATTGCTTCAGACATCCTTTCCTGTGGTGATCCGAATAACAGCATTAACTTGGTGCAAATAGCAACAACAAACACCACCTTTGCTCCTCCCACAGAGGAATGCTGCTTAAATACAACACAGCTTGTACGCATGAGGATTTATACAGTATACACTAGAAAGGCAATGCTTGTCATGTGGCAAAATCCCACAAACAGTATTGAACTGGGTGGGTGATGTTTTGTGTTCTGTTGCTGCACAGCCAGAAATCCAGCAAAGTTAGCACAACACAGAAAAAGAAACAAGGGATTTTATTTGTTAAACTTCTAAAGGGTATTAAAGAGAGTGCAGAATAAATAAAAACTAATCTCTTTAGTGTGGTCTTACTTGTATCAATGATGCCTTTATGGCTAGGCTCTGGTCACACTATTAGTCTATAAGTCTGGAAGCTGTGGGTCCCTTGTGCCTGTCTCGTTCCTATCATTGTTTTCTTTGTTTTTATCTTTGTTTCTGTTTTTCTCTTCTTTTAGGAATTGCAGCAATGATTTTAACTCTCCCTCACCTTTTCCTACCTTCACTCCCACTTCCGTGCTGGGTTATTTTTTCTCCCAATACAGCCTTATCTATTCTGCTCATCTTTGGTTTGCTTCACTGTGAAGCTTAACCACCCTTTCTCCTACCACTGCCTTTTCTCCCTATTCTTGGGTGCAATAAGGCCTTGTCTACCCAGGAAAGGTTTTATGAAATAACTCAGCAATGTTTCCTCCATGCTGCAAAAATGTTGCTGGCTTACAAAACAAAACAAAAAACCCAAACCCAAAACAGATAAATTATGGAAAGCCAAGAAAAGAATCATGGGAGTTCTTTAGTTAAACCCCAATTCCCAGAATTCCAGTAGGTTCTGCTAGGCATCCCACAAAGTGCCATGAGAAAGGTCCTAGTTCATAGAGCCTAGTGGCAGTACGCTGAACCATGGAATACCTTCCCAGAATGCTGTGTGGTTATTTAAAAAACAAAAACTGTGAGGGTGCACTGACTTGCAAGGAAAGTAGTGTAAGCTGGCATAAGCAAAGAAGGTGGATGCACTCTTTCACTATAGTTATTCCGCATTAGTTGCAGAATGATCAAAGGATTAGAAAACATGCCTTATAATGGAGACTCAAGGAGCTCAATCTATTTAATTTAATGAAGAGAAGGTTAAGGGGTGACTTCATTGCAAATCTTTAATAATGGGCTCTTCAATCTAGCAAAGAAAGATTTTTAACACAGTCTAATAGCTGGAGGTTGAAGCTAGACAAATACAGACTGGAAAAAAGTCCTAAACTTTTAAGTCAGAGTAGTTAGCCTTGGAACAATCTTCAAAGGTTTGTGGTGGATTCTCCATCACTGAACATTTTAAAATCAAGCTTGGATGTTTTTCTAAAAGATATGCTACAGGAATTATTTTGACGATGTTCTATGGCCCGTGTTATACTGGAGATCTGACTAGATGATCACAATGGCATTCCCTTTTGGCACTGGAATATATAAAAATAGTGGACACATTCCAAAAATCCATTTTCCATGTAGGCAAGGCCTAATTGTGTGAGGTGATGAGTTTTCACTATTAAATCAACCAGCACTTCAGCTGATTTAATGTAACTGTTTAAAAAAAGCTTAAAGTATACCGAATATTTAACGTGTCCCATAAGCTTAACTGGCTAGAGAGCTGTTCAGTGAATGTTCCTCTGAGAGCTGTCGCTGTGTGTCACCAACATCTGTTTTTCTGAACGTAGTCTGTTGGATGGTTGTTGCAACGTCAGTGAGACAATATTTATGTGAGGGCCTGAGAGAAAAGAATAACTCCTTGTTAGTTAGAAAGGATGGAAGGGAGGGAAGCACAGCAAGCACAATGAGCTCCACAGGCGCTAGGCACAGGAAGTTTTGGCTTCTGATTCCTACTTAGGCCCCATAGCACTAAAGCCAGGAAAGGCCCATTGGGGCAGTATGGCTAGAACTGTAGAAATCAGATTCTTGTCTGAACAGAATCTTGTCTGAGCAGAACTTTTTGACAGCAGATGCTATAACTAATTTAAATGCACCTACCTAAATTAGAGTGCTGTAAGGGCTCATTATTTTTTCATGGTAATGCACTTCAATGCATTTAAATAGGCTTTCTTGCCCTTCAAGATTAGTGGTGATATGCAGGAAAAAAATCTATATAAAATTAATATTTAAGTTAAAGGTTAAAAAGACACCACAGAAGGCTGATGTGATGAAAAGGAAAGTCCAGTATAGGTACAATGATTGCATTCTGAAAATCTTCTGTAAGTGTATATATTGCTAACTTTGCATGCTAGTTGGCTAACCAGTATAATAGACTAAAACCTCAATATGTCACAGTGATTGGAGTCTGTGGGTTTACCATATTTTAGGAAAGGATACATTTTAGTGCTTGATACTACACACTTTTTCATTGTAGAAAGGTCCTATGGAAAACAAACTTCCTGTAGCTTTTTTTTTTTAACTTGACCTCTAAAATTTAATTGACAATTATATCATGCTAGAGGATGAATTTTTTAAAAAGGATGTAATTCCACTGTCTCCTTTTCTATGGATGTTCCTGATGACTGTGACGTTGGCCCTCTCTTCTTCTCCCTCTACATCTATCCCTAGGTGCTCGTATCCGTTGCTGACTCTCAAATCTACCTCTCTACCGATGAGCTACCTCCATCCAATCTAGTATCTTGGCCTGTCTTTTTTTACATATCATCATGGATGTCCAGTCATCATCTTAAATTCATTGTGCTGAAAACTTTCCCCACAAACCTTCCCTCTTCCTACATTCCCCCTCTGAGTCCTTTCACTAACTCCCACTTCACTTCCACATTGAATATAAGTCTCTGATCTCTACCTCAATGCCCTTCATGACATTGACCCCTATCTTTACTCTGCCAGTATTCCCAGCCTTTCCTGCCCATCAGTCATCTTTCTCCCTTACACACCTCTGTACTTTTTCCTATGCTGCCTCTCCTGCATAGGGAAAATTTCCAGATAAAATCTGAAGAGCCATTACCTAATCCTCTTTTCTTACCCCACTAGATAATTTTAGATAATGTTAGATAATTTCTACCCTGAAGGTTTTATAATCTCTTTAATGTGTTTGTACAGCACCCAGCACAATGGGACTCCAATCCTGACTAAAACTTTTGGATGCTACCTCAATCCTAAATATTTACTACTAATAGCTTATTAAATTTTATAGATTTTTAAGAGTACTTTCTGTGACAGATATGGCAATTTCCTGAAACCTCCTTGAAAAACCTTACTGAATTAAGTTTTAAGTAGCTTCCGTGTCCAGTGCATCAAAAATGCAAAGTTTATGTATTATTGTTAGGGCCTACCAAATTCACAGCCATGTGAAACGTGTCATGGACTGTGAAATCTGGTCTTTTGTGTGCTTTTACCCTGCACTATACAGATTTCATGGTGGAGGCCAGCATTTCTCAGACTGGGGATCCTGACCGTAAAGGGAGTTGCAGGGGGTCGCAAGGTTATTTTAGAGGGGTCGTGGTATTGCCACCCTTATTTCTGCGCTGCCTTCAAAGTTGGGTGGCCAGAGAGTGGCAGCTGTTGGCCAAGTGCCCAGCTCTGAAGGCAGTATCCTGCCAGCAGCAGCACAGAAGTAAGGGTGGCAATATCATACCATGTCATGCTTGCTTCTGCACTGCTTCTGGGAGTGGCTCCGACTTCAGAGCTGGACTCCTGGCCAGCAGCCACCGCTCTCCAGCTGCCCAGCTCTGAAGGCAGCACTGCTGCCAGCAGTAGCACAGAAGTAGGGGTAGCAGTACCACAACTCCCACCCCTACAGTAACCTCGCAATCCCCCCCCCCCCCGCAACTCCTTTTTGAGTCAGGACCCCTACAATTACGACACCACGAAATTTCAGATTTAAATAGCTGAAATCATGAAATTTATGATTTTTAAATTCCTATGAGTGTGAACTTGACCAAAATGAACCATGAATTTGGTAGGGCCCTAGTTATTATTAAGGATCTGATTCTGTCACGGAGGTCATGGATTCCATGACTTCAGTGAACCTCTGTGACTACTACTGCTTCTGCCCATCACAGTGGCAGGGCTGGCGCAGCCCTTGCCCAAGAGCAGCAGTGAGGCGGGGTAGCAGCTCCAGCCCTGTGTAGCAGTCGGCAGTCAGTCCCCACCGTTGGAGCCATGGCCTGGGGCTGCCGGATCAGGAGCAGTGTCTGCTGCTGCAAGAGCAGAGGGCCCAGAGCAGCAGACAGGGTTGGTGGTTAGTGGTCGGCCCCTGTTGCAGGGACAAACAAACTAAGTGCATGTCTCAGGAAAGTGCTTGGGGTGTGTGAGTGCAAATGTACCCCTCCTGGTTAGGCAAAAACTCAGCCTTTTGAGCTAGACCCTGAGGAAAGGACCTTTGACTGTTGATCACCAGTTACATGAGAACAGATGAAAACCCCCAAACTGAATAAAGGAAATAATGAACAATTCATGGTGGTTCTTGTTCTTGCGGTGATCTCTGGTAATCTTATTAGCATATGTGTAGGTTCTTTTATTGTTTTTTAATGTTTTCTCTGTAATGTTTTCACCTTAAGTATAAATGTGCTTGCTTAGGAATGTGGGCGTGTCAATTGCAACTGTTCATAGCCTCTGAGGAGAAAGCAAAATTCATGCACAGGCCTGTTCAGGCAGTCTAGCTTCTGGGAAACTCACAGTGTAGGCAGGGAACTGTGCAGCCTGGAAGTCCCCTGGTCAGGAGGGAAAGAGATGCAAGTCTTCATGCAAGAGAGGCAACAGCTGGGGGTCAGGAGCTTAGAGTGGGTGCTCTTGAAGGACCGTACCAGGAGAATACAGGTGCAGTTGGTCAGACACTTTCTATAGATCCCTACTTAATGGGATTAGTGTTAGATTACCAGCAGGCTATCTGGTATTATTGCCATTTTGTTTTTGTCTTCAGTCCCATTTAAGTTGCTTTGAACTCTTTTATGATTTTTGATGGAAGTGCAAAAGATCTCATTTTCCAATATCTTGCTTTAAAATTGTAATTGGAAAGCCCGTACATGTAATTCTGGTTGTGATGTGGGGATCCTCAAATGTTTTGTCACTAAATTTGTCAGTCTGTCTTATCTCCTCTTTCTTATCTAATGTATGTTACTCTATCATCTCACGGAGGTATCTACATTATTTTATCAATCCAAAGCTTTGCAATTCCCAAACCCTAAATGAAGAGAACATTTATTTAAAAAAAATTGTCATATTACATTTCCTTTTATTTTTCTACTTATTTATACCTGCCTAAGCACTGATTCCTCCCTCACAGGGCAACTTCACCTTATGATTGATTCTGCCATGATGTCACATCCCTGTTATAACATCCCAAACAGCTGTCATAGATGCTATTGATACATTATCACAAATTCACCATTATGAATTCACTGTAGGCTGAGGAAGAATAATTTTGTAAGGGAAAAGTGAGTCCTTTAAGAATAAATTTCCTTGGTTGCTAGGAAGTGTAGTTAAAAAAAAAAACCAACACCACCATCAATAGATTTGTTTTGTTTTAAATCTGTGAAATCTGAAAAAGCTCTCTTAGTACAAAGCATCTAGCTGCTAAAGCACTGGATCATCAAATACTTGTTCCTACATTAGAAGTTTGTTTGATTCAAATACATATTCCTTCTGACGTAGAATATTCTTGGCAAACATTATATAACATTCCTTTGGCTACCTACTGAGCCCCATAAAACCACTCTCAATAGTAGAGTTCACATCACAAACTGGGCATCAGTGTAACCATCTGTTTCTGCTGTAACTTGAACTAACAATCTTCAAATAAGAGAGAACATAAGAATGGCCATATTGGGTCAGACCAAAGATCCATCCAGCCCAGTATCCTGTCTACCAACAGTGGCCAATGCCAGGTGCCCCAGAGGGAGTGAACCTAACAGTTAATGATCTAGTGATCTCTCTTCTTCCATCCATCTCTACCCTCTGACAAACAGAGGCTAGGGACACTGTTCCTTACCCATCCTGGCTAATAGCCATTAATGGACCTAACCTCCATGAATTTATCCAGTTTTCTTTTAAACCCTGTTATAGTCATAGCCTTCACAGCCTCCTTAGGCAAGGAGTTCCACAGGTTGACTGTGCGCTGTGTGCAGAACTTCCTTTTATTTGTTTTAAACCTGCTGCCCATTAATTTCACTTGGTGGCTCCTAGTTCTTATATTATGGGAACAAAAGTAAATAACTTTTCCTTATTCACTTTCTCCACACCACTCATGACTATATATATCTCTATCGTATCCCCCCTTAGTCTCCTCTTTCCCAAGCTGAAAAGTCCTAGCCTCTCTAATCTCTCCTCATATGGGACCTGTTTCAAACCCCTAATCCCAAACCCCTAGTTGCCCTTCTCTGAACTTTTTCTAATGCCAGTATACCTTTTTTGAGATGAGGGGGCCATATCTGTACACAGTATTCAAGATGTGGGCGTATCATGGATTTATCTAAGGGCAATAAGATAGTCTCCGTCTTACTCTCTATCCCTTTTTTAATGATTCCTAACATCCTGTTTGCTTTTTTGACTGCTGCTGCACACTGCGTGGACGTCTTCAGAGAACTATTCATGATGACTCCAAGATCTCTTTCCTGATTAGTTGTAGTTAAATTAACCCCCATCATATTGTATGTGTAGTTGGGGTTATTTTTTCCAATGTGCATTACTTTACATTTATCCACATTAAATTTCATTTGCCATTTTGTTGCCCAATCATTTAGTTTTGTGAGATCTTTTTGAAGTTCTCACAGTCTGCTTTGGTCTTAACTATCTTGAGCAATTTAGTATCATCTGCAAACTTTGCCACCTCACTGTTTACCCCTTTCTCCAGATCATTTATAATTTGAATAGGATTGGTCCTAGGACTGACTCTTGGTGAACACCATTAGTTACCCCTCTCCATTTTGAAAATTTACCATTTATTCCTACCCTTTGTTCCCTGTCTTTTAACCAGTTCTCAATCCATGAAAGGATCTTCCCTCTTATCCCATGACAACTTAATTTACATAAGAGCCTTTGGTGAGGGACCTTGTTAAAGGCTTTTTGGAAATCCTAAGTACACTATATCCACTGGATCCTCCTTGTCCCTGCAAAGAACTCTAATAGATTAGTAAAACATGATCTCCCTTTACAGAACCATGTTGACTTTTGCCCAACAATTTATGTTCTTTGTGTCTGACAATTTTATTCTTTACTATTGTTTCAATTAATTTGCCCTGTACGGATGTTAGACTTACTGGCTTGTAATTGCTGGGATCACCTTTAGAGCCCTTTTTAAATATTGGCTTTACATTAGCTATCTTTCAGTCATTGTGTACAGAAGATTTAAAGGACAGGTTACAAACCATAGTTAATAGTTCCGCAGTTTCACATTTGAGTTCATCTGGTCCCGGTGACTTGTTACTGTTAAGTTAATCATTTAATTCCAAAGTCTCCTCTGGTGACACTTTGATCTGTGACAATTCTTCAGATTTGTCACCTACAAAAGATGGCTCAGGTTTGGGAATCTCCCTAACATCCTCAGCTGTGAAGACTGAAGCAAAGAATTCATTTAGTTTCTCCGCAATGACTTTATTTTTCTATCTCGATTGTCCAGGGGTCCCACTGGTTGTTTAGCAGGTTTCCTGCTTCTGATGTACTTAAACATTTGATTACCTTTTTGTTTTTTTGGCTACCTGTTCTTCAAACTCCTTTTTGGCTTTTCTTACTACGTTTTTACACTTAATTTGGCAGTGTTTATGCTCCTTTCTATTTACCTCACTAGGATTTGACTTCCACTTTCTAAAAGATGCCTTTTTATCTGTCACTGCTTCTTTTACATGGTTGTTAAGCCACGGTGGCTCTTTTTTAGTTCTTTTACTGTGTTTTTTAAGTTGGGCCTCTATTATGGTGTCTTTGATAAGTATCCATGCAGCTTGCAGGGATTTCACTTTAGTCACTGTGCCTTTTAATTTCTGTTTAACTAACCATCTCATTTTTGCATAGTTCCCCTTTCTGAAATTAAATGCCACAGTGTTGGACTGTTGAGGTGTTCTTCCCACCAGAGAGAAGCTCTGGCTACAATACGAGAGATTACTAGTGTATTGTTTGGCATGTCATCTAGCTCAGTTGATAAAGCATAAAACTTCTAGTTCAGGACTCATGGTTTGAGCAACAATTGTTCGGGCTCCACAGATCATGGAGATAAACGGAGAATATTCCTAATTCCTTAAAAAGACAGTATGTAGTGCGTGTAACTGCATGTAATCTCTAAAACAGTTTTCTCCTCTGTATACTGCCCTTTAAAATATTAGTTGTTTGTTGAAATGGTGCTGTGAGATAGCTAAAGGAGTCATAATATTTGCAAGAGGTAAGTACTTGAATGACAGTTTCTTAAGTTTAATTCAGATAAAATAGATGTGATGCTCACAGGAAGAGGAAAGACTTTGAGGCATCTTGAGACAGAACACTGACCTTTCCCTCCATTAAGGATATTGATCCTCTTATCACCAAGATGGAGTGAAGTTGTTTGGTCCTATTATGTGCATCATTACTACTTAATGATCAGGTAACTATAAAAGAGGAAAAACTTTTTAAATCCCTGGCTAGATAGAGGACTGCTCCATCATTATCAGCCTCGGACCTAACTATTATGATCTACACGTTGAAATCTGAAAGACTAGGCTACTATTTTATTTTCCTTGGACTGACATTCAAGCCACATAATTACCAACTTGTATACCATGTGGGAGTGTCTCCTTTGAGAGTAATTAGCTTCTAAGAGCCGATCAGTCTGTTTTTGAAAACCCTTTACTGGTCCCTGTTTACTATCACATCTAATCCATGGTCTTGGTCTTTATTGGGTAGATGCATGCCCAGTTCAGATTGCCTCCCCACTTATAATGCTGTGACAGACTGTTGAAAGCTAACAGGTGAGCCAGCACTCTGATCACTTAGGCACCAATCAGTTCCCCTGGAGAAGGCTGATTGGAGATATGCAGCCCATTAGCTGAGCATGCTCGGGGGTGATGAACATTAATCTGAAATGCATTAACTTGCTCTTTCCTCTGCAGCGGATGTCCTCTGAATATGTATGATTGTTAGCAGTCCCTGATGTGGTCTTGCAGGGGGTCCCTACTGCTTCCTATCTGGTTTTCTTTGGTTAGCCCCTGATAAGGGCATTTCTTGGCCCCTGGCCTCTAATTAAGCTCAGGGGTATGGTTTGGTCTTTTGGGCCTTGTTTCTAGAGGCAGCCTGATGCAAGGGTGGTGCCTCTCCGCCGTCTCAGGCCTTTTTGCCTTCCCTCTTTCTCTGAACTCTCTCCTTTTGTAGCAGGCCTTGTTTCCCTTATTGGTTGAATCTGACTGTAGTTGTGGCAGCTGTGTGGGGGTGCAGTCAGGCTGCTTGCCTGCAGGCCGGAAAGGCTCCCATTCTGCCTCTGCTCAATATGGAGTTTGTAGACCCCATTACAGATATCTATTCTGAAATCTCTGGGAATAACTTCTGAAAGTGTGAAGTAGGATTAGCAATGCATAGTAATCATGATTTTTTTCCAAGTCTGTTTATAATACTCCAGTAGACATTTTTTCTTTGTTCTGCCAACATGACTAGTTTTACCAAAAACTAGCACATTACATTTTTTATTTTAATTTATTGCTTTTTAAAAGATTGAATATTTTAATACCCATTCTCTTACTACTTTTTTGGCTCAGTTACTCATTAGAAAAATCAACTTATAGCAACTTGACAACATTTTTTTACTCTTTATGAGGTAATACACACCTATTAAGGGGAAAACTCTCAAAACAGTGTTCCAGAGTTCTGCATGTCACGTAGATCTCTGTAGCAAACAGTAAGATTTGTGCCCATTCTTTGGACCACCTTACAAACTAGGCCCTCTTCCTGCAAAGATGCATAGATAATGTTACATCATTCAGTATTCCCAGTGAGATCAATGAGACTGGAAAGGTGTGTAAAGTTCTGAATATGTGTAAGCATTTTCAGGATTGGGGCCATCAAGTCTACTGTCACCTGTATTTGTATGTGTTGTCCCATTGGATTCTTTGGGACAACTTGTATAAAAACCGGGTTGCAAAATCAGGCATACCCCTCAGTGCTGGATAGAATTTCCATACTCTGATCTGTTGTATCACAGCAGCTTGTTTGTACAAAGAAATGTGAATATTGATATTCAGAAAGAGGTGTGCACACATTAATTTTTTTTGGTAATTAAGGCAAAGCAGATGGTTGTTTGCAACATTTATAGTAATGCTTAAATTTCATTTTCATTCATTAATGGAAACCATAAAATCACACAATGAATCAATGGAGACAAAAAGCCAGAAATTGAAAGTAGGTTGTTAGCAGTACTTATATTACCAAACCACTAAAAATTAACAAGTAAATATAGAAAACATAACTGTCAGATTATTTATAGAGCTTTCTTTTAACATAAATATTTCAGAATGTTGCTGTGCGTACCAGGTAAGATTGCCAATAGGATTGAGCGAATCAAGGAATTTACTAATAAAAGACAACCAAACTCAAAATTTCTGATAGTGGAAAATTATTTTAAAAAAGGCTCCAGCATATATTAATTTTAAATTGATTACAAACTAAGTTTGACTCCTTGACTGGTCTCCTCCTTACAGTAATATCGAAATATCACTTACATTCCATATATATTGTAATATCTAATTTAAAAAAGTGTTCTGTTCTGTACCTGTTCTGTTCATTCCCTCTGGAGCACCTGGCATTGGCCACTGTCGGAAGACCGGATACTGGGCGAGATGGACCTTTGGTCTGATCCAGTATGGCCATTCTTATGTGTGTATTGGGTCTTTCTCCCAATTCCCCATTTCCCCATTGTCTACTTTTATATGGTCTTCAAACACAAAAACGTACCTTAAAAAAAAACTAAGACACCGCTATTTTTCCTGGTCTGGAGTTTTGGCTAAGTTCTTTTGTGTGTTTCAGAAGTCTCACTGAAGTTCATATGCAAAGTTTTATGTCAATGGGAGTTGTGCGTGAGGAGGAATTGCAGGATAAGGACTTTTTGCTAAAAATAATGCCATAAGTATTGCTTTTGCTTTGATGACATTTTAACTTTTCATGCTATGAAATAGCCTGTATTATCCCTCTCATCCTTCAAACCCTATCTAAATGTCATTGTGTCACAAAATCTTTCACCAGTCATACATCTAAGATACCTGCAGTGCATTGTTTTTGATCCATCACATTACATGATATATATCTGAGCCGTGTTGTCTGGATCCAGTTCTGTGCTGTCTCTACCCAGGAGGTGCAATCCAGGGGCAAATGAAGGCCAAAGATGGTTTTATGCCACCATTATACTCTCCAGTTTATGGGTGGCCTTGAGAGCCAAAAACAGTCATAAATTACAGCAGCATCCACCTGTTCTAATATGTAGTCACCTGTTCCAGGCTGCCTGTGAGCTGTGGTGCAACTCAGAAACACATCTCCAATCCGCCCCAACCTTGTCCTGGGCATATACCTATGCCAGGGCTTGTGAGGGGGACAGGCTAGGTCTGATTACAGCCTCCCTATGCTGGGTCTGCACTGGGGGAATTCTCCCTCAGCACCCTATAGCACCTTAATAGCTTCCCCTTTGGCAAGGGGCTCTGTTGTCTTATATGATTGTAGACGCGATGGCTGGTATGTTTTCAAATTCACAGATGTTTGTAATGTAGCAATATTGCTCATCCGTTATCACACCATCTTACTCATCTTCTGTCTCCCTTTAATATTCTTGCTTAGCTGAGCAGTCCCACTCAGGTCAAGGTTAGCACCCAATGATTTGATTGTTCTAGTACTTTGTCTCTCCCAAAAGAGAATAGCTTTTTTTACTGCTACTACTTTCTTCAGTTTACTGTCAAACCTTCAGAATTTAGATAATAATTCTCAGCAACTCACAGTGCCTACTTTTACTCTGAGCCTAATGGGACAGGTGAACTACAGTGAGTAAGAATGACTTATTTATATATTTCCACTAATCCTAGAAAATCCTGGTCACTGAGAAATGAATGGAATGTTTTGTTTTTACTACTGCATCTTCATTACAGAAGTTGCAACAGCAAGAAAACAGCATACTTAAAGTTAGGCACGTGCTGAAGTACCTGGCTGAATCACGGCCATTGTGCTCTGGGCTCAAATGCCAAAAATATTCTGCTGATGCACTGTTAAATGTATCCTGTGCAACTGGAACACTTCTAACTCTCCTATCCCTGCAAGTGGATTCTTTCACTAGTGGAGGGCCTTGAGAAGGCCAGGGGGGACAGAAGGGACTATGTGTAATGGAACTGGCTGATCCCACTCCCTCTGGAAACAAGAGATTCTTGAATGGAAAGGATGATTCTTGCTCCATTTTCCACACAGTCTTTACTTGAAGAAAATCCCCACAGAAGTCAGTGGGAATTTCCTGGATAAAAACTGTATGTGGACTTCAGGGTTGGGCCTCTGCTGTTTGGATGCTGTCACTACTGTTTGAGGAAAATATAACGTATTGCTGCTTTTTATCTGTTGTTGTTATGATGTAAACACAGGATTTGTAACTGATTAGTTTTTTCTTTGAGGTAAGGAATGATGCCATAATACACAAGCAGCTGTATCTTCTAACAAGGGAAGATGGATGCCTCATATAAAATCAAGCTATTATCTGTGCTATTCATATAACAGCGTATTAAAAATGCAGAAAAGCTACCAGTCAAAATGCTGACTGTGTACAGTACTCTATCAAGCACTGAAACAACTGGCTGATGTACACTGTTGAAATGAATGTCCATCAGCTCTTTATTTCAGTTGTAATGGAACTATACAATGAGGAGAATAAGGATTTATTATGGACAACTATCCAACCACCACTTTCATAGCATTATTACTTGATTATCTGTATTCTGGTATCCTCCAAAGACACAAACACTGTACAAACAGATTTCAATTATATCATGCCCTTATCTGAACTTTTCATCACTGAGCTGGTAAGTGAAGTTTAACATACTTGGGATGAGATACTCAGGTTTATTAATTCAAACTGTATTTGAACCAAAACCTTGCAATTAACAAATACTATTAAAGCAGTCAGTAATGACAGATGGACAGAGAAGGACAATGATCAGTTATCTTCTCCTGGGGCATAAGTGGGTCATGATGCATTACTTCTACAATGCTCAAATTAACCCTTACTTCCTAGCGCATTTATACATATTCTTGTTACATATTCATTAACTGTCTTGCAATCAGCATACTGTATTACACATTTTCCAATTAATATCAAAAACACATAAACTAATAGCCATTTCACTAGTTAATTATTATTAATCATACCTAACCCACATACAGTGATCACGCCATATATTGGCCACCTAGACCATGATTGTTTTTCTCTACTATGCTTTCCTGTTTGCCTCAGTTTCTCTGTCTTCTCCTTAATGGTGCTTTCCTGTTTATTTCAACTTCATTCTTGTGGTCTCTGACCAAGGTGGTACACTCTCTCTCTCCCTCTCACACACACACACACACTCACACACATACTCTGCTAGTTTGGATATATTTTACTGCTTTAACAGAAATTTAGAAACTTCCCATCCTGGAACATAAAGTCCATTTAGCAAGCTTAGTAAACCTTAAGTCACATTTTAACATTTAGCTGTGTCAGGCCTAGTTATTGCTCCTACATAATCCTAATATTTTTTTAGTTCTGCAACAGGGGGATACGTCTCAAGTGTAACAAAGTGGCATGTAATTTGTTGGTTGGAAAAACAAGCCCTTCCCTCCACCTCCATTTATTGTTCACTGTGTAGTTGGCTTTACACTCTTGGCTACCTAGTAGTAGTGTCATTGATTTTCTAGGGCAGCGCAGCACTACATATCTGGCACAGAGAGGAGTCATTTTGTGTGGAGGTATCAGGCACCATCCCCCAAAAGAATGAAAAGAAACCAGTGCCTGACCTGCATGAGGAGAGATAAGACACTCCAAATACTGGTGATATCAGTTGGCTAGGAGAGAAAAGGGAGGAGGCTTAAGCCACACCTTAGGGGAGGGCTATATTAGATTCTCATAATGTTTCCTTCCGACATTAACTTATTTCATAGGTTTTTTTGTCTGAAGAGTTGGCTATAGATAAGTTTTGATGCTGTCTCTCATCCTTTATAGTTCTTTGTTTCATGGATGCCACTTCAAACCCTCTAATAGGTTCTTTTGATAGACCCTTCCACATTCTCTAAGATCCTGTGTTAGAACCAAGACACACTGATACCTGCACTGAATTCAAGTTCCCTGTAGTCTAGATGAAGCTGGGGACTCTTGGAGAGCCTTGGGCAGGAGAGTGGGAGCAGGGGTCTATATGAAGGTACCAAGGAGGGAGGAAGTCATGGCTGTGTTGGGAGTCCCATGGAGGAACTGGGGATCACTATCTGAACAGCGCTCAGGTTCAGGATCAACCTGGTTCTGTTCAGGGGACAGGTGTTGGTTTGCTTAGGTTGTTTTTGGTGAACTGTTTTCCCTGCTCATAATTCTCTGTCTTTGCTGTTAGTTTGTTTTCATGAAAAGAGGATATTAAGAATTCAGGACTAGACTGTGCCTTACTCATCTCAAACAGAGCTCTGGCAGGCATTGTCCCATTGGGAACAGAATGCCTATGGGAGCTCCCCAGCATTCAGGAGGTACATACACTTTTGGAGTGTGCAGCATGCCAGTCAACAGTGTGGACCAGAGTGGAGATGGGGACAGGACTATGGCCTTGCATCCTCACTTACTTTCTTCATTAGGGCTGGCTAGCCCCAGTAGCTTCATGCATTCTTGACAGTCAGATTAGCACAAGCACTCTGATTCTGCTGTGCCACTGGACAAGGTCAGAAGGGAAAATGCCTTCAGGGGCTCCTGTTGAAGGATGTTGTGACAATTGGGGTGCAGGAGGCCTAACCTGATTGCTTAAGCCTTGCTCAGTCAGTCAGCAAAAGGTGCTGTCATAAATGACATAGTAACTTACAACGATATAGGCTGATAGAAAAAGCATGAAAGAAAGACCTAAAGACTAAGTATAAACAAGAGGGGCGACTGCTATGACTTAAGGTCTATGCTTAAGTTGTAACTTGCCTGGAAAGAGAATTAAGGAACCAGGGGAAAAAATGGCCTAAATGGGCATGTTGGGAATGATGCTTTACTGATTAAAATGACAACAGTGGATGGTGTATTGTGTCCATCCTGTCTTCCTGTGGGAGTGTGTGTGGCCAAGTGCAGATTCTTGGAAGGCTAATTCTTCCCAGAGGCACAATAGCTTTTGTTTATGAACCTTGATACTTTCAGACAGTCATGCCTCAGCTCGCCATTGTACAATCACTTCTGGACAAGTAAGGATCCCAGATCAATGCAATGGAAAATTTAGGTCCTCTGCTTTGTTACCCTTCCCTCAGATGTTTTACATCCTCCACTATCTCATGTCTTTTATGTTTAATAATCTTTTATACTCAGCAAGAATTTTATACTCTTTGCCATAGTGACTAAGGAAGCTCAGGTCTCTATGCTCACACATCCCAAATCATGTTGTACAGTTACAGGGTAGTAATAACACCTCTGGTAAGCTGAGCCCATTCCTTTAATTTAACCCACAATTAGGCAGCTCTACACTGCCCCTGCCACAACATAGTTTCTGTAATCCAACTATAACTATGAATTCATTGCAGGATTAATACAATGTTACAACTTTATTTTATATAGGGTTTTTCATAAAAATGTAACTCCAGGTACTTCACAGGATTAATAATAGAACACAGACCTAAATAATATAGTTACAGAGATGAATAATGCATAAGAGCAGAAAGAAAGAGAAATTAAGAGACAAAGTAGGCAATGGGATTTTAGATTAAGCAGGAGGAAAAATTGGTAAAGTGAGAGGATTTGTTCAGAATCAGAGGTCCAACTTTTTAATCTCGTTTTAAGTGAACCTTCATTTTTGCAGGTGCAAATTGCAGGCAGACGGAACCTTCAGTTTACATCATGTAGAAGTCAGAGCCTCTGGAATGCATCTACCAGTCAAAGACCGGTTTACGCAGGCACACAATAGTATCTACAATGATCCTCTCTCTCGCTAAGTTTTTATTAGGGCTGGTCAAATCTTATATTTTTGTTAGAATTACAATTTTGTTTGAAATTTTCTATGATTCCATTCAAAATTATTCAAAATATTTAAAGTCAGCATGGAATGAACAGCATTAAAGAGAGGAGAGAGGCATTAACGGAACTATAACAAGGCCTGAACATAAAGCACTATCTCCCTAGACTGACTCTGAGAGTCAGTTGCAGTTGATTTTTTGGACTTTATAACCCACAGCCCTCATCAACTGTGGAAAAACATCAAAAGCTGTGAGGAAGAGCTGGCTGTGATTCCCTGAATCTTCAAGGCAGAACTTTAATTTAAAATGCTGAATTGCATGCCCTGTGGGTTTCAATATCAGACGTTTAATACTATGGTTGATAATACAGGGAGGCCTTTTCACCCACACTACATCATCATTAATGCACCAAGGAGCTAAGTATCTTGCCCTTCAAGCAGTTGGTGTTAAAATGTAAGTGGAGGGCAATATGCCTTCCACTAAGTTTCTTTGTCTGCTACAGTAAGCTATTAAATACCAAGAATAACCTCTTCTCTGAGAACTTGAGTCAGTTTACAGTTTACAGTTTTCCCCCTTTGATCTGATATTACAACAGTGCAGATTAGTTTCTTCGGCCTCTCTTTTCTTTCCAAATTTTCTCAGTGAACTGAGGGTATCGAATAAGTGGCCTCCTAACCTAGATGTTTGAGTTGTGCTGAAACATGGAAATACTCTTTCTGAAGTAATATGAAAGATAAGTCTGTACTGTAACATGCTTCTGACTGAAACACACTGAAACATGACTACAACATGCTTATACGGTTTTCTCACTGAATTTAACCTTTGGGAGAAAAGGTGGGCTCAGCACCATACATGTTAATGTTCCTATTACAATGTTGCTGATAAGTATCTTTTAAAGAGCAAGAGATTTATTTAGTTAAACATGCTTGTCACACCATTTCAGTAAGGTTCAAAACTCTGTTCACATTAATGTGAATATCTGTATGTTACAGTATGTAAGTAAACAAGAATGATTATGAATACATGGTAAATGGTAGTATAATTACAGTCACCTAAAATGAAATCAGTTTATCTATATCTATATGAAAACTGCTCACAACTCCCTTAAGACCATACTCCGCATACATTTTGTTCAGAGTCTCCTGAGAGGTTGAAAGTCCACGTGTGATCAACCTATGCAACAACTATTTTCTAAAGTGTTGAAAACAAGGTGGCTGAGTTCCATGAATCTCTGACAGAAAATACATATATAATTGAAATCCTGGACACACTGAAGTCCCTTGAAGTTTGGCCAAAGGCTTCAGTGGGGCCAAGATTACTCATAGACTTCTAAGAGAGCTCAGAATGCTTCTACTGTCATGAGAAATATGTTTCGGATACAACACTGCAGAGATGCCAACTACATAATGTTTTAAAATATATTGCTGACAAAATGTATTACATATTTATATACATACCAGATGCATCATAAATTATATAACTGATTATGTTACACTAATAAAAATGATACCAACAGGATCTTGTAAGAGGGACAAGGCAAATTGCCACGTTTATTGTAAATACAACAAAATATTCCTATATGCAATTTCTATATAGATCCATTCACACACACAGACATTCACACACAGGTTCTACAAAAAGGTTGTTATAGTTACCAACCTAGATGTTGCTCATGCCAAGTCACTGGCCAGGTGGCCTGGACATGAGAGTGGAGCCGAGTCATTGTCAGATGCGCATCCGATGCTCTTGGAGGGTGGTCATAGAACCAGACTCAAAGAACACAGTCCCTGGACCCAATTTTTATAGGTCTCTGGTTCAATACAAGTCTATGGAAGTTGCTTCATCATGCTGAATTTACAACTGAGATGACCATCAGTCAGCTCAATTAGCAGGTGGTACATCCATGACGGCTTCATGATGGCTAGGTGTTATCTTGTTCTTCCTTGATGCGTTTTGGGTGGATTCCGGTTCGCCCCCCGGGGGTCATCCAGTTATCTCCACTATGCATATTCTTCGGCCCATCGATACCAAGGTTGAAATTCTTAGGATTAGGCTGGCACCATTTACTAACCAATTATTTCCCTGCTTCAGGTTCTCATTTCCATGCATTCATCCTTTTACTTAACAACATAATCTACGACTCTTGATTCATTTAACAAGTTTTGTCCCACTATTTATTTTTCCCTCTTTGGATACCAAGATTTACATAGGGGCCCCCACGGGGGAAGAGCATCAGGGTGTTGTTTCAAAGAACAGCATTGTTTTCTCAAAGTTCTTATCACTTTCCAGCACAGACTCTTTGTCCTGTACCAGCCTGAAATAATTAGCACTTTGGTCTTGCATTTGTTACAGAGTGAAATTCAACAGCATGGAACTGATGTTCATACCTTTTTACAATACCTATAAACTCTTTTGTCTGTCTTTATTTCTTCTACTACATAATTATAATTCTATCATACTTGTATAACTTTGAAGGCGACCCAACAATTTCTTCAGCATGTGGTTTTTATATGGTTTATTGTTTTGGTCATCTAAGTTCTCTTCACTAATTAAACTTTCCTTTTAATCATTTTCTAAGAAAATAAATAAAGTTTGACATATTTTAGAATCTTTACTACAAATACAACATTGTCATCCCAGAAAAATAGTAATACAGTGGAGTGATTGATATCCTTTCTCTGAACACTGTGAACTTGGCTTGATTGATTTATGCTTTTCAAGTTGCTTAAGCAACTTTTATTGAATCTTTGTAAGTTCTACCAAACCAGAACTACTGTGCAGTGAAATTGACTGCATTTCAGTAATGACTTCAGTCAAGTAAATACAGCATGATAACTTCGGAATTGGTGCCCCATGGAAACCTTGTTAAACTTATAAAATGCAGCTATGGCATAAACCCATAACTCTTTGGTGCTCATCCTCCCTGGCATATTGTTGTGGGTACAGAATATAATATATTGACAAACCATCTTCAGAAACTGCAGACTTGAAACCGACTGTCTCAAATTCTTGACCAGCAAAAATATTTTAAAGTCAAGAAACTGCTGGTGTTCTGTGACACTGTTTTCTCTTCTCATTGAAGTCTCAGCTGTATTCCACAGGCACTTGTTTATTGTTCACAGAGTTCATTTTTTCGTTAAAGAGACTTCAGAAGTTGATATGAATCACATACCACCGCAGATACATGGAAGTGGAAAACAAGGTCAACGTTGCCTTCTGCCATGTCTGTTAGTGGCAGGATACAATGAAACATCTTACACCATTGTCCTGTCAGATTTCTGCCAATTGATTCACTGCTATGTTAGCTGCAAATTTGTCCTTTGCAAGTACTTGTGTATAAATAAAAAGAAGAGATAAGAACAAAAGCGATAAGCCATTCTTTAATGTGACAAAGAGAATCAAGATGACACAAACAGCAACTGGTTTGAATAGTTTTCGAAGTGAAATAATATTAACTTTTTTTTCTTATTTAACTTCAGTGTTGCAATTTGTTCATTGCTGCTGGTATAGAGGCTAGGTTATAAATAATTAGCAAAACTTGATTGAAATACCAAGAAGATGTGACAAAGGCTTGAGGCTTTTCAAGGAGGTAAGAGTTTTTCGAGTGATCTGTGCCTGTATGCCTGTTAGATACATAGATAGCTGTGCAGAAATTTTATACTTAAGCTAAGCAAAGTTTGCTTGTCAATATTAGTAAAAATTAACAACTGACCAGTTGGGTTTTCTCTCTCCGTGTTGTATTTTGGCTGTTTATCTCCTTGATGGTTACTTGCAAATTGTGCTGCTTGTCCCTCACTATTTTGGTGGTGTTAGATAGAAGTGCTACCAAAATTATACCTTTTAGTCTCATTGAATAAATAAAAGAGGAGAACATTCCCATATTTTGCTTGTTCCAAAAGAATGAAAAGGATCTATTCTCACCACTGGAGCTGTGCAAACTATTTGATTCAGAGGGTATGTCTACACTACGAAATTAGGTCGAATTTATAGAAATCGGTTTTGTAGAAAGCGTTTTTATACAGTCGATTGTGTGTGTCCCCACACAAATGCTCTAAGTGCACATAGTCGGCGGAGTGTGTCCACAGTACCAAGGCAAACATCGACTTCCAGAGCATTGCACTGTGGGTAGCTATCCCACAGTTCCTGCAGTCTCTGCTGCCCATTTGAATTCTGGGTAGAAATCCCAGTGCCTGATGGGGCTAAAACATTGTCGCGGGTGGTTCTGGGTACATGTCATCAGGCCCTCCTTCCGTCCATGAAAGCAAGGGCAGACAATAGTTTTGTGCCTTTTTTCTTGAGTTACCTGTGCAGACGCCATACCACAGCAAGCATGGAGCCCACTCAGCTAACCATCACCGTATGTCTCCTGGGTGCTGGCAGATGCGGTACTGCATTGCTACACAGCAACAGTTTATTGCCTTTTGGCAGCAGACAGTGCAGTAGGACTGGTAGCCATCATCTACATAGTCTAGGGTGCTCTTTTAACTGACCTCAATGAGGTCAGGGGTGCCTGGGCAAACATGGGAGTGGCTCAGCCAAGTCATTTCCCTTTTAAGTTTCGTTTCATGGCGATTCAATCCTACCGGCAGTGCACTGTCTTTTAATCTGCAGCCAGCAGAAGACGATGGCCAGCAGTCATACTGCACCGTCTTCTGCCCATCACCCAGGAGATGACGATGGCTAGCGGTCGTATTGCATAGTCTGCTGCCAGCAAGATGTATAAAGATAGATGAAGTGGCTCAAAACAAGAAATAGACCAGATTTGTTTTGTATTCATTTTCTCCTCCCTCCCTCTGTGAAATCAATGGCCTGCTAAACCCAGTTTTGAGTTCTATCCTTGAGGGGGCCATTCAGTTTCTTGCAAAGCCACCCCCTTTGTTGATTTTAATTCCCTGTAAGCCAACCCTATAAGCCATGTCGTCAGTCACCCCTCCCTCCGTCAGAGCAATGGCAGACAATCGTTCCGCACCTTTTTTCTGTGCAGACGCCATACCAAGGCAAGCATGGAGCCCGCTCAGATCACTTTGGCAATTAGGAGCACATTAAACACCACTCACATTATCCAGCAGTATATGCAGCACCAGAACCTGGCAAAGCAAAACCGGGCGAGAAGGCAACGTCAGCGCAGTGACGAGAGTGATGAGGGCATGGACACAGCAGATCTTCTCTCAAAGCACGGGCCCTGGCAATGTGGGCATCATGGTGCTAATGGGGCAGGTTCATGCGGTGGAATGCTGATTCTGGGCTTGGGAAACAAGCACAGACTGGTGGGACCGCATAGTGTTGCAGGTCTGGGACGATTCCCAGTGGCTGCGAAACTTTCGCATGTGTAAGGGCACTTCCATGGAACTTTGTGACTTGCTTTCGCCTGCCCTGAGGCACAAGAATACCAAGATGAGAGCAGCCCTCACAGTTGAGAAGCGAGTGGCAATAGCCCTGTGGAAGCTTGCAACACCAGACAGCTACCGGTCAGTCGGGAATCAATTTGGAGTGGACAAATCTACTGTGGGGGCTGCTGTGATGCAAGTAGCCCACGCAATCAAAGATCTGCTGATATCAAGGGTAGTGACCCTGGGAAATGTGCAGGTCATAGTGGATGGCTTTGCTGCAATGGGATTCCCTAACTGTGGTGGGGCCATAGACGGAACCCATATCCCTATCTTGGCACCGGAGCACCAAGCCGGCGAGTACATAAACCGCAAGGGGTACTTTTCAATAGTGCTGCAAGCACTGGTGGATCACTAGGGACATTTCACCAACATCAGCGTGGGATGGCCGGGAAAGATACTTGATGCTTGCATCTTCAGGAACTCTGGTCTGTTTCAAAAGCTGCAGGAAGGGACTTTATTCCCAGACCAGAAAATAACCATTGGGGATGTTGAAATGCCTATAGTTATCCTTGGGGACCCAGCCTACCCCTTAATGCCATGGCTCAAGAAGCCATACACAGGCAGCCTGGACCGTAGTGAGGAGCTGTTCTACTACAGGGTGAGCAAGTACAGAATGGTGGTAGAATGTGCATTTGGATGTTTAAAAGCGCGCTGGCGCAGTTTACTGACTCGGTTAGACCTCAGCGAAACCAATATTCCCACTGTTGTTGCTGCTTGTTGTGAGCTCCACAATATCTGTGAGAGTAAGGGGGAGACGTTTATGGTGGGGTGGGAGGTTGAGGCAAATCGCCTGGCGGCTGGTTATGCACAGCCAGACACAAGGGCGGTTAGAAGAGCACAGGAGGGCGCGGTGCTCATCAGAGAAGCTTTGAAAACCAGTTTCATGACTGGACAGGCTACGGTGTGAAAGTTCTGTTTGTTTATCCTTGATGAAACCCCCCGCCCCTTGGTTCACTCTACTTCCCTGTAAGCTAACCACCCTCCCCTCCTCCCTTCGATCACCACTTGCAGAGGCAATAAAGTCATTGTTGCTTCATATTCATGTGTTCTTTTTTAATTCATCACACAAATAGGGGAATAACTACCAAGGTAGCCCAGGAGGGGTGGTGGAGGAGGGAAGGACAAGGCCACACAGCACTTTAAAAGTTTAAAACTTTAAAACTTATTGAATGCCAGAATTCTGTTGCTTGGGCAATCCTCTGGGGTGGAGTGGCTGGGTGGCCGGAGTCCCCCCCACCACGTTCTTGGGCATCTGGGTGAGGAGGCTATGGAGCTTGGGTAGGAGGGCGGTTGGTTACACAGGGGCTGTAGCGGTGGTCTGTGCTCCAGCTGCCTTTCCTGCAGCTCAACCATATGCTGGAGCATATTAGTTTGATCCTCCAGCAGCCTCAGCATTGAATCCTGCCTCCTCTCATCACACTGCCACCACCTTTCAGCTTCAGCCCTCTCTTCAGCCTGCCACCTCTCCTCCCGGTCATTTTGTGCTTTCCTGCACTCTGACATTGTATGCCTCCACGCATTCGTCTGTGCTCTGTCAGTGTGGGAGGACAGCATGAGCTCAGAGAACATTTCATCACGAGTGCATTTTTTTACACCTTCTAATCTTCACTAGCCTCTGGGAAGGAGAAGATCCTGTGATCTTTGAAACACATGCAGCTGGTGGAGGAAAAAGAAGAGACAGTGGTATTTAAAAAGACACATTTTATAGAACAAGGGGTACACTCTTTCACAGTAAACCTTGCTGTTAACATTACATACATAGCACATGTGCTTTCGTTCCAAGGTCGCATTTTGCCTCCCCCCAGCGCGTGGCTAGCCCCTTATCCCTCCCCCCTCCCTGTGGCTAACAGCGGGGAACATTTCTCTTCAGCTACAGGCAAACAACCCAGCAGGAACGGGCACCTCTGAATGTCCCCTTAAGACAAGCACCCTATTTCAACCAGGTGACCATGAATGATATCACTCTCCTGACGATAACACAGAGATGAACAGATGTTGTTTGAATGCCAGCAAACATACACTACAATGCTTTGTTCTACAGTGATTCCCAAGTACGTGCTACTGGCCTGGAGTGGTAAAATGTCCTACCATGGTGGATGGAATAAGGCTGCCCTCCCCAGAAACCTTTTGCAAAGGCTTTGGAAGTACATCCAGGACAGCTGCGAATGCCAGGGCAAATTAATCATTAAACATGCTGGCTTTTAAACCATTATACTATTTTAAAAGGTATACTCACCAGAGGTCCCTTCTCCGCCTGGTGAGTCCGGGAGGCAGCCTTGGGTGGGTTTGGGGGGTACTGGCTCCAGGTCTAGGGTGGGAAACAGTTCCTGGCTGTCGGGAAAACCGGTTTCTCCACTTGCTTGCTGTGAGCTATCTACAACCTCATCATCTTCCTCATCCCCAAAACCTGCTTCCGTGTTGCCTCCATCTCCATTGAAGGAGTCAAACAATACGGCTGGGGTAGTGGTGGCTGAACACCCTAAAATGGCATGCAGCTCATCATAGAAGCGGCATGTTTTGGGCTCTGACCCGGAGCGGCCGTTCGCCTCTCTGGTTTTCTGGTAGGCTTGCCTCAGCTCCTTAAGTTTCACGCTGCACTGCTTTGGGTCCCTGTTATGGCCTCTGTCCTTCATGCCCTGGGAAATTTTGACAAATGTTTTGGCATTTCAAAAACTGGAATGTAGTTCTGATAGCACGGATTCCTCTCCCCATACAGCGATCAGATCCCATACCTCCCATTCGGTCCATGCTGGAGCTCTTTTGCGATTCTGGGACTCCATCATGGTCACCTGTGCTGATGAGCTGTGCATGGTCACTTCTGCTGATGTGCTCTGTACTCACCTGCAGCTTGCCATGCTGGCCAAACAAGAAATTGAAATTCAAAAGTTTGCTGGCCTTTTCCTGTCTACATGGCCAGTGCATCTGAGTTGAGAGTGCTGTCCAGAGCGGTCACAATGGAGTACTCTGGGATAGCTCCTGGAGGCCAATACCATCTAATTGTGTCCACAGTACCCCAAATTCGACCTGGCAAGGCCGATTTCAGCGCTAATGCCCTTGTTGGGGGTGGAGTAAGGAAATCAATTTTAAGAGCCCTTTAAGTAAAAAAAAAAAAAAGGGGCTTCGTCGTGTGGATGGGTGCAGGTTTACATTGACTTAACGCTGCTAAATTCGACCTCAACTCCTAGTGTAGACCAAGGCTCAGTCTACAAAGTCCTTAAAATCAGGTTTGGCTTGAACTGTCTGAATCAGCAATGGTTTCCCAAATCCTGATTCCCCTTTGTCAAAGCCCAAAGAAACAGGTTATCTGCCCAAAACTTACCTGGGCACTTGATGAGAGAGGCTCAAGGCAGCCATGCATGAAATACTGTCACATCTGCTCTATAGCTGTTTCTAAAGCACATGAGCTGTTAGTAGAATTTAATTCTGCTACCCCATCCCCATCTCTGAGCAGCGTGTTTTTTACAAAGTAGATGCATCATAGTCAGTCTCTCTGGACCAATCCCTGCCATTGCTCTTTCAATCCTCATCTTTTCTCCAAACCTGGCCTGTGTATTTTTGTGGAACTCTCCGCTGTGGCACATGGGATGAAAAGTCTTCTTTGCTGATCCTCCCTTTGGCTTGTTCTCTCCTGCTTTTCATGTATTTTATACCTGCATAGGAGTTTGATAAACATATTCTATATATACTATTAGAGCCTCTCAATTCAATCTAGCAGTGTACTATTTGACATAAGGCCAAAATCTCTCATTTGCTGGAGAAGGATGATCTCCATAAAAAGTGAGAATATCCATGCTGAAGATGAGAATAGAATGAGTGACCTGAGAAGTCATGTGAGACACTCTACAGGCTGGGAACAATGATATGGTGCACTGTAGGATATTAGTGAAAGCAGCTATGGAGAAGAGATAGTGACAGTACAGATGACCTACAAATGCTCCATGCTCCACAAATGTTTGTTGGCCTGCAGATGCCCATTTCACTTGCATTGATTTTACATTCTATCCACATGTTTTTAAAATGGGAAGAGCTTCTTGTAGAAGAAGCTATATCTTACAATTCTGTATGCAAGATAATGAACAATGCAAGGTTTCAAATTAATAGGATTTCTGATACACCGATATTTGCTCCTGAAAAGTGTGTGTGTGTTGGAGTAATGAGCATCTTGTTAGGATTCTCCTCCTTATCATTGAATTGAGCTATCATTGTTCAGCTGGGTTGTAAAGAAAAAAAGTTCCCTTGTCTAATTACTCAAGGAAGCTCTGCTTTGTCACCTTGTCAACAGTTGTGACAAGAAATTTATTTATGAAAGTGAACGGGAGATTTGTTTTTGTTTCTTAATTTCAGATTTACAGCATAATATAGCAAGGATTTATGATATGATACTCTCATATGTTATGAAATATAATTGTGCTTTCTATGTCTTTGTCATTAGGGCCATTTTTCTTTCTCCTATGATGATCAACTGAGTGCTTATCTTCCTCCTTAAAGTTGCCCAGCAAAAAATAAGCAAAATAAGATAGCGTGAAATACTATATGTGGTTTTTTTTTCTAGATGCATTATAATTTTGCATACATTATTTGCTTTGTAGGCTGTTGGTTTATAAAAATTAATTTAAACTATTTTGGACTTTCACAAAAATATCGTGGACTTGATCTATCATACAATCAATTAGAAATGATGGACTGAAGTGATGTTGCTATTTTTTCTTTGCAGTTCTTTGGTGATTGAATTGCATGCTGAGAGCATTCACATAGGTGTTTAATGAACTTTAACTTCACGTGCCTACTGTGTGCCCCCATGTAGATAAGCCCTAATATTGTGTTCAGTTCTGTTATCCGTTCCTTAAAAAGGACACTAAAAAATTTGAGAGGATTCAGAGAACAGCCACAATGATTCCAGGACTGGAAAACATGCTTTGTAGCAGGATACCTACTTAACTTTTCAAAGAGAAGTTTAAGAAGTGACTTGATCATGATCTGTAAGTACCTACAAGGGGAGAAGATAGCTGACAGTAGAGGGTTTCTTAACCTAGCCGACAAAGGATTAACAAGATCCATTGGCTAGAATTTGAGGCTAGACAAATTTAACGTGGAAATAAGGTGCAAAGTTTTAACAGTATATTTAACAATTGAAACAGCTACCAAGGTATGTACTGGACTCTCTATCACTTGAACCATGTAATTGGGATTGGGTGTCTTGGGATGTAATTGAGATTGGGTGTCTTTCTAAAAGATATACCCTACTTCAACTACAAGTTATTTTGCTTGATGCAGAAATTACCGTATGAAATTCTGTGGCCTGTTTTATGCAAGAGGTCAGACTGGATGATCCCTTCTGGCCTTAAGATCTACCAATCTTGATTTTTTTTTCTCTTATACACTGTTAAAAATTAGTGCATGAGTTGTTTTGGGAATATCAGAGAATCACAGCAGTGAGAAACATGGACCTACACTAATAATCACTGGAGTGGCAACAACCCTAAGCCCATCTTCCTCTTTGGTTTTTAATTTCTTCATATACTCCTAGACTTTCATCATGACCTTTGACACCATCAACTTCCAATCTATCATGAATGAATTTGCAGCATGAATGCACACCTACCTTTCGTCACCTCATTGTGTGTGTGCATGGTAAAGTAGGGAAAAAGGTTGGCTCCATATGTGAACTTAGCAAACTAAATATCCTTGCACTCTATTGTGAAAATCCCTGCTATGTGTATTGAGAAGCCGCGTGTTAGTCCTGTCCAGCATACTGAAGAAGTTCCGCCTACTGAAATTATATTCTATAACAGCAGAAGAGAAAGAAGCCAAGCTCTTTGAGATTTTTAGTGCTGCTTAGCTGTTAGAGGACAAAAAGAGCCCATATTTTTTTAAGCTACAGTAAAAAAAAAAATGCAAATCAGTGTTTTCATAACTCAATATACAGCACAACCAAACTAATAGTGAGCCAAACTCTACTAGGGCTTACATCAGCTTTATTGAACACAAAATATGGTGGGGCAGAAAAATTGCCAATGTGGGGAGGTTGAAACAGCTCAAAGAAGTGGCCTCTGCTGTCTTTAAATTAATATACATATTGGGTGCCAGTATAGTCCGAAAAGCTATCCCGGCTGGAGTGGTCTACTACAAACCATTCTGTTAGCTACGGATTGCCGGAGGTGGTCTGACCTCCTACGCTCCCTCGCTCTCCAGGCCTGCTTTGACACACGACCTAGGCCAGGAATGACGTTAGTGCCAGGGAGCTGCTATACCATCTTTTCTACACCTGCAGGTTCCACTATGTTAAGGGAATCCCCAGCTCTTGTTGCTTTGAACTGCCTTTAATTAAAAATAAATTTAAATATGAAAGGTTAGAGCCTTGAATTAAATTGTGTTGGGTTAGAAATGATCAGCAATTGGGCAGCAATTTATGTGCATTACATATGGGGACCTAATGCCAGAACTCTAGCAGTTGTATACATTAATTTGGATAAAATATAGTGTAGCTACCTGTTTTGAGCTGAGCAGTTAGCTGAAAATGTAGTGCCTTGCAGGTTGTTTCCATTAAAAGAAGAAACTGATGAATGGAGATATCTTTGTAAATAAAACAGGATTCTACCAAAGAATGTGCAAACTACTGATTCCCTGAACAAAGCAGTAATCAAATGAGTGTGTCATTGGTCCTAATTCCAAGACTCTCTTCCAGTCAACGCTTAGTCCATGCCTCTTTTCCAGTCAGCACGTAGTCCAAACTTTCTGCTCTTTCCCTGTGTTTGTTTCTCTCTCTCAGATACCCCTCCACATACATTTTAAAAATGCCTGACTGGTCTCACCTGTACCTTTTGTTTTGGGTGGTACTATGCGCTTGGGTTTTGACTGGAAGATGCTATAATTTCAGCTACCTGCTTCCATAAGGGAATTTACTAGTTAGTTACAACTGCAGAAAATGAAGAGCAGTGGTTACACCCCACTTTAACTCAACCCACAACACTCGGTATGGGAACTGCACAATAATCTTTTTCAAGCAGACAATCCTCCCTCACCACTCCAAGCACTATTATGGCAGTTTTAGGTTATATAGGACTGTAAAGTTTCTAGTAAAGATTTTGTGTGTAGATTTTTAGAAGGTGAAGGGGAGGTGAAGGAACGTGTATAAGATGTATCTAACATGACAGTGTTGTCCATTTGGTTGTAGTTTTATTTGCTTTTAGGCTTTTCTGACTGTTTTTTGCAGTCATAGGCAGCTGTTGTCTATTTTTACATTTATAGTATGGTATGTTTTTTTGTGTTTTTTTTTAATAAATTTTCTGTATCTGTCTGTGGGTTTGCTGTTGCATATAACACACATCATTTATTGAGCATAAATTATAGATTGACCAAAATATTAACATGAACAATATTGTAATTAGGCTTTGAAGGGTTAGATGTTTATCAGTAAAGGTAAGCAAACATCGATTTTACCATACACGTACAAACTGATGGAAAAATATTTCCATTGATGATGAACAAAATTTGCTGATAGGTAAAGTAAAAAATTTGCTGCTTTGAGAATTTATTACAGTTTGATTGAAGGATATTTACTTTGTAAAAATTTTTTGACCTGTGATGTTAATTTGTGTGTTAATGGCGATAAAACTGTAAGGTTTTGAATCTCAACCTCTACTGTCATTAAATGATTGTCTGATTTCCCCCATAATTTCCCACAATTGTGAACATTTCAATAGATAAAATGGAAAAAAGCTTAACACACACAATTGTGAAAATGTAAATCAATAAATGACTTAAAAATAAACATCGATGTTACCGTCGAAGAAATAATAAAACAAATTGAATACTGTCATGCCTAACTATATTACAGACAAGATTATGAAGGAGTGGGAGGAGTTTTACTTTACTTGTGATGCATGGGATGAGAAAATAATCACATAGCATATCAGTGATGATGATTTGGAGACGACACATCCCCTGAATGGGTCATCTGAACTGGGCACATTTCAGTTCATTGAGTCTCCTTCCAGTTGCCCAGTCAGGAGAGGGGGTTGTCCCCCTCTCAGAGCGAGCAGGGTTTGGCCAGACAAACCCACATATGTTCTGACATCCGTCTAGGCTAATTGCTTAGCATGACTCCTGAATATATCCCTTTCTCAATGGTCACATGTTCCCCACACAAATTGTACTGAAATGGCTTTCTTGTGACTGCTGTCCCAAATCTCCTCTCAAAATAGGAAGGGAATATTCACTATACAGAGATGAAAGCAACATAAGGAAATGCTGACAGTATCTTCTTCAGCTGTGTCTCACTGCTGTTATATATACCCATGGGCTTGAGGCCACAGAAGGCTGCTCATGGTCCAGTTCTCTACTAACTGTTGTATGACACCTCCACAGCTTCCTTATCTCATGGACTGGGCGGGGAGGGATGCCTTATATGGAATCAGATGAAGGGTAGAGGGTGCTGGTGATCTGTTTTCACCACCTCTGTGTCCTCCCACCCCAGATGCACCTGCTTAGATCTGGAAAGGAGCATTAGAGACTTAATCTCTGTAGACATGAGAGCAAGAAAATGTGACTTTTGAGTCTCTCTGGTTCCTTCAAAACAGACAGAGAAGGCATAGTTTAGAAAAAATACAAGTGAGGTGGTTGCTCTGTCTGTGTTTAACACCTCCGTCCCATACAAATCACAGGTAGAATACATTTTTCAGCAAGGATGAGCTACAGTTCGCCATTGGGGATCAAAGAACGATGCAACCGATGCCCTTAAAAGAAATTCATTATCACAAAACATAAAAGTTGCACATTACAAGATCATAAATGAAACAAAAGAAAGGAAGCCTTTGAAAATCAAAGCAGCAATGTCTGTGTCATAACATAAAAGAACTTGTACAATTTTCTTTCGGCTTTAAACCCTGAAGAGAAACATCACAGACGAGATTATTCATCTGCAAGTGCACAATGTTTTGAAGTTCAACAGGTGAAAGTCGGTGTTCCATTACAAAAAATAGGAGCTGCCCTGCACCAAGGCCTGCGGGCAGTGGAACCTGTGGAGTTGCTCTCTGGATGTGTGTGTGGGTGGGTCGGTGGGGGGAGGCCAGGATTTCAGAAGTCCATGCAGTAGTTACAGACTTCCTGCCCACCATGCAGCAGTGTGCTGTGGGGAGTCTCCTTTGATCCAAGCGTTAACGGATACTTTTGTGGGCAATCAGGGAGGCATGCTAGGTCATCCCACTCTTGTGTAAATTATCTAGTTACTTTGTGCAGATCATCTAGTTATGGGGGTGACATTACAGCCACATTTTATCTGCATGCCAGGGTTATTCTGGACAATTTCCCTCTCATTAGAGCTGTTGAATGGTTATAGTGTAATCCACATACCTCCTGGGTGTGGTGCTTTGTCCAATCTCGTGGCATCAAGCCCATTTAGAGATTAATGAGTCTGCTACAGCCTTAGCAAAGGGCTATGTGGCCTTTAGCTCATGCAGTAGAGGCTCATGCACTAAGCTCCAGAGGTCCCAGCTTCGATCCCACCTGCCAACATCCGGGGTGGGGGCTCATCTGGGATATCAACGGGGAAGTCTCTGAAGCTCAGGACAATACCAAATTGATAAAACCTTTATTGAAATTAACATAAAAATAAGAAATGCAATGAAACTTATAACTGCAAAACAGTAAAAGAATTCCAAAACTCCTGGTGGTACCATCTCTAATATAAGTACCTTAACCTAACATACTCACACCCTTCCTTGAGGACCTGGTAATAGGAGGTGAAGCACCAGCCTCACTCCTAGCATGCCCGATTACGCGATGGTGCTGGCTTCCCCAATGGTTAGGAATGTTGAGTAGTAAAACTATACTGCATAAGCTGAGCTGATAACATGATAGAAGATAGAATGGATAGAACTTAGAACTTAGAAGAGTGGAACTTATCCCTAAAGCTATCCCTAAAGACTGAACCATTGAATCTCTCTTACAGGGTATTTTATAGGATCCTGACCTATGTAATTCAGGCCCAACCTACTATACCCAAATCTTATTTCCGTACCCTAAGAAATTTTTGGATACCCTTCTCCTATATGTTAGTGGATTATGACAATTACTTTCTAAATATATTAATAAGAATTATCTCATTCCAAAACTGTCAACCTAGGCTCTCTTGATGATCTCCAATTACCAACCGATTGTAGAAGCCGGATAAACCTGTCATGTGATGTGGATAGTTCCTCCCTTTGATTCCCCAAAGTTCAGGGACCATTTTTATCTGTGCCAAAGGTTGCCAACTTTTATGCTGACATATTTATAACTGATTATACTTTTTGCTATGTAGCGGATCTTACAGGCCAGTAGGCTTCTTGCATTTCCGCATTTCAGCAAAACTTATTATTAGGAAACACATGCCTCAACACACCCTAAATTCCAAGGAATTGTTTCTGAGGCTGTGGATGGTGTTGTGTTCTGTACGGCTGAGGTTATGGGGCAAGTGATGCTGTTTGTTCACAATTTCAGCCTGTGCACGTCTGCAGAAGCACTCTATGTAGAAGTCCAGTCTGTCATTTTGACCATCAGGAGGAGTCCAATTTGTATGCAGAATTCTTCTTGTAGTGTTGGTAGGAGGGTTTCTGTGGGTCAGTGCACTGTTCAGTGGTGTGTTGAAAATATTCCTTGAGTCGGAGATGGTGAAAGTAGGCTTCCAGATCACTGCAGAACTGTATCATGTGTGTGGGGGTGGTGGGGCAGAAAGAGAGTCCCCGAGATAGGACAGACTCTTCTTCTGGGCTAAGTATGTGGTTGGATAGATTAACAATATTGTTGTGTGAGTTAAGGATATCACTACATGGCATGTAGGAGTTTAGATAGTTTACTGTCCTTTTTCCTTTGTAGAGAAGAAAAGTATGCGTTGTAAATGGCTTGTCTTGTTTTTGTAAAGTCCAGCCACGTGGAAGTTTGTATGGAAGGTTGGGTTTGTATGAGAGTCTCCAGTTTTGAGAGCTCATTCTTGATCTTCTCCTGTTTGCTGCACAGGATGCTGATCAGGTGGTTCCTCAGTTTCTTTGAGAGTGTGTGTGGCACAATTTCTCACCATAGTCAGTGTAGTATGTCAATTGCAATGGATTTTTTACCATCAGTCCATTTGGTATGATGTTTATCTGTTTGCACTTGCACTTTTATTTTTGCTCCAGGCTGACAGATTCTGAGAAAAGCTGACACCGGCGGTGATTTAAAGGGTCTGGGGCGCCGGCTGCTGCAGGGAGCCCTGAGCCCTTTAAAGCGCCGCTGGAGCCTCAACCAGAAGAGGCGGGGCCTTTAAATCAAGATTTAAAGGCCCCCGGGCTCTGGCTGTGTTTGGGTGCCCCAGGGCCTTTAAATCACCCCAGAGCTACAAGCTGCAGAGGCGGCTGAGAGCCCCGGGGCTCAGGGGCGAATTAAAGGGCCTGGGGCTCCAGCTGCTGCGGAGCCCCGGGCCCTTTAAATCACCGTGGGAGCCCTGCCACTGCTACCCCGGGGCTTGGATGGCACTTTAAAGGACCCGGGGTAGCAGTGGCAGGGCTCCCACGGTGATTTAAAGGGCCCGGAGCTCTGTAGTGGCTGGAGCCCTGGGCTCTTTAATTCGCCCCTGAGCCCCAGGGTTCTCAGGAGCCTCTGCACCAGGTAGCTCCAGGGTGATTTAAAGGCCCTGGGGCTCCCAGCCACAGCCAGAGCCCCGTGGCCTTTAAATCTTGTTTTAAAGGCCCCGCCTCTTCCGATTGAGGCCACGCCCCTCAGGATTCCGGCATACCAGTAAATCCTTTAAATTACTTTCACCCCTGGCCCCAGGAGAAAAAAGAAATGGTTCAAAGAGCAGTATATTGGAATACATTAGAAATGCTTCTACAGGAGAGTGGGGCTTACTAGCCTGAATGTTGATGAACAGGGTTGAAATGAAAAGGTGTCTAGAATGTATCCATCAAGTAGGAGCAAGCAGATAAAATCAACACTAGACTAGCAAAAGTGCTTCCAAAAAGACACAGCCATTTAGATGGCACATGGAAGTCAACTCCTGTGATGCTCACAGCAATGAATCAAAAGCTAAAATAATCAGATGCAACAGATGACATCTGATGAAAACTGAATGAGTAATAAAGATGATCGGTGTCTTTGGGGCACAAAAATGAAGAATCTCCAACATGACTTAGAATCTATAATCAAAATAAGTGCATACAAATTACTGGACAATGCAAATATAAAGATACAACTGAACAGTGAAATAACTATACAAAACATCCAGTGGAAGAGTAATTTGCCAAACATGTGATAGAAATTATATGTCACCTAGTCCAAATGCCTGAAATAGAAAATAAATTTTGTTCTATTGGCTGATTCTGTTCTACTATATGTGAGTTATTACTGAGCATTTAATGACTTTTGTATTTACCTACTGTCACTACACTACTGACAACTAACTCATTATCTTGTACAGTGCTTTGGGATACCTTGGGTATTAAAGACATAAAGCCCAAATCTATTCAATTCTTTAGGCTGTTACTGTATCTCTTCTTGTAGGGAAGCTGCATCATCATCAAGACTCAAAGGACAAAACTCAGAAAAAAATGTGTTAAAAGTCAAGAAGATGTAGCAGAAAAATCCACTTTGTTTCACCTTGTTGTAAATTCCAGATCAAATAGTTATTTAAATTGACAGTGACCATCAAATCTAAAAAGAATTATATTCCTTTCAACATTTAAAATGTCACACTGAATATTATACATCACATACAACTCTAATTTTAAGGGGCCAACCTTTCACTTGCAGCTTTCTTGTATATCCTCTTTTTGACCTTCATCTCATCCTATTTTATGCCCAATAAAAAAAAGCAGTGATTCTGTTATGCTCGTATTGCCAGTGATTGTTTATTTGCTTATTCATGTATATATTTTGGAATATATATTTACTTTGTGAGACGACGAGCAAAAAGATTATTGCAAAACTGATTTATTCCTGGCAGCTGGTTACTCTGTGCATAAAACACATTGAACAATCTAGCTGATGGGGAAAAAGGAGATTTGAAGTTTTATTTTGTATTACAGAACCTTTATTGTTAATTGAGAAGCCAAAACTATGCTCTATGTATTATATGCACAATTAGTTTTTCCAGATGCAGTGGTCAAATTATAACTAATCAAAGGACAGACAGTAGAGAAGGTAGGATAATGGAAATGAAGAAATCTCTTTTGAAAAGCATTTATCTTGCCTCAAGAGAAAAAAGTATGCATCCCCTTGAACGGCACATTTCCCGCTATCAAAGCAGCACAAAGTGAAGAGACACAATAGACATTTCTACATCATTTGAGAGGGCTTGTATTGTCAACAAATAAGACTGAAATTTTGAGGATGCATGATTTGTATTGAAAGTAAAGTCAGAAAAGCTGTAAAGGTTCATTAACAGAACAATGGAGCTACAGATTAAAGGGAGGAATACATTTACATCATTAACAGCACTAGAGCTTGTGAAGATTGAAAGAATGTTTTCATGACAGTTTAAGACTGTATTAGATTCTGGAGGGTTACAAAACTGGAAATGGGTTTAATTAGTATAAATATTAAGTATGTTACTGGTGGGAAAGAAAAAAGTGTCGAGATGGAAAATATATAGTGTAAAATAGATCTAAAATGCAGATACAAACCAAAACACCATATCAGTGTAGCATCTGGTAGAATGATGCTGCTGGGAATATGGAGAATTAAGGGAGCTGGTTATTTTGAGGGCTTTGTCCCCTCGATTTTATGGGGGAGGGAAGGAAGAGATGAGTCAAGGAAAATATATCACACATTAGATGGGGGAATAGGCATTAACAGAGGCTGAAATATCTACTCTTGATTCCGTAGGTTTCACTTTGTAATGACTCTTAGGAATACAAAGTGTTGGTGAACAAGGTTCCATTTCTTCATTTCATGTAATTCATGATATGATAAGGGATAAGATCCCTGATGACACAAAACTGGCTGGGTGATGATGCAATATTTTTTTTTTTTGCCCTAGTTGTCTCTGCTGAGTCAGTAACTTTGGCTCCACTGGTTCAGCATGTCTAGATTTCAGATCTGAACTCACAGAGTCCAAGGCCTTGAAATAAGCTCAGCACGCTAATATGATGGTTCAGTAACCTTTGAAAGGCCTTCACTATCAAATCCGTCTTCGCAAGCTACAAGTATTGAGACAGTCATGATGCCTAGAACCAGCCCAGCAAGGCAGAGTTTACAGAGACCTGTCCTTGGCAGAAGCTAAGCCGGTTAAAGGTTTTCAGCCAGTGAGCTCACAAAGGTGCCTTGACATCACTGTGGCAGCTAAAGATGATGAGTCAGTGATCTTAAAGGGGCCTGTCCAAGTGAGCCTGTCTCGTGACACAAGACCAGAAAGCAAATGGTGCTGAATGACGCACCTTCCAGCATGTCTGAGCTGATGAATCAGTTATCTCTGAGGCACATGCTTTATTTGTGTTTATAATTGTTTATTTAGGAAGCATAAACAATTTTAAAAATCATTACCATGAAAGTACCAAAAATGCAATATTAACAAATACAAACATGGATTCAGCACTTTTTTGCTTGAGAAACATTATGCACTGGTATAATCAAGTTTATCTTTTTGGGCAAGGTACTACCATGTAAGAAGATTAACCTTCTTATACCAGCCAGGGGGACTTGCCTCTGGATATTTCCTTAAACTTAACAATTCTGCCTTTACTCATTACCATGCCACTGCAAGTCTATCATAGTTATTAATATTAAAAAATAAGTAGTTAAATGCAATCATTTCCTTGCTGATAAATGTACTTTGAGTACTTGAAAAAATAGGAATCAAATATTTAAGTATCTATTTGTCTTCTCTTTATTTTGCTAAGTACATATTTGATGTACTAACTATTCCTTAGCAGTGATCTTCCATGCCTTATGAAATCATTCTTTTGGTTTGGGGGAATTTCGTTTCCTTGTTCCATGAGAAAGCCTAACTGCTATTAATAGATCAGATATTAATTCTTCATTCATTTGAGTATGATCATTTCTGCTAGGAAACCCTGAGGATTACTTAAAGATCATTTGGTACTAAATATCTGTCATTTTATAATTGTTTATGAATCACATACCAATATTCATTAGTTGTGCATAAAATAATATTTTTCCTAACATCTATTATCTTTAAGATTTTTTTTTATTGAATTACAAATCAAGGTTGCTGGTCACCTTTCCTCTTGAGCAATTAGTCTACTCCAATCATCTTCCCACCAAAGCATACATGGACTTTTTCTTGTCAGGAAAATTGTTGGTAAAAATGAATATGCATTTTTTTGGTAGCCCATTCAGACAGAAGCCATTGCTTTTCTAGGATGTAAGAAATAACATCTAACTTGAAGGTATTGGCACCAAGGGAGAGCAGGTCAGTGACACTTGATTTTGATTTCTTAGAAAGTTAGAAAAGTCTCATTGGTAAACTACTGACCAACCATACATATTTCACAGCTCTCTAGTCTTTGAAACCCTGATATGTATGAGTTAAAGCCTGGTTTTATTTGTAATGTGGGAGATATGTACTTTGTATTAGAACAACAAACTGAGCCAGCAACCTCAAAAAGGACTGAACCTTGGCATCACCTCAGAATGATAAAGCTTCTGAAACAATCACCTTCAGAAACCTGTGTTTTGAAATCAGTGCCTGTCCAGAATTCAGATTCTCATCTGGCAAATCAAGGGTGGGAAGTGAGTGGATGGGGACAGGAAAGTTGGCTTATGAAGTAAAGTGGAGGGAAATGCAGAGGCAGGTGAACGTGTTGAGAAATAACAGGGTACTTCAACATAACTGACTACTGGGTAAACATTACTATTGCATAGGCATAGAAGCGCCATGCAAAATGAGTTGTGGGCAAATCACGGTACTTCAGAAAGGAAAGCCTGCCCAAAGACGTTAAAGGAACAACAGGAGATGTTACTATGACTTATGGAAATAAAGTTCTTTTCACTAGGGAAAGTGTCTTTTTGCCTGTGTATTCCTCCTTTCTATTCAGAGTGCAGCATATTCAATAATGTTGTATTCTCTGGAATGATTAGTGAATTTAGGGAATATATGGGTTGGATATATGTCCATGACCCATCAATAATGGCAATAACCTTGCATCTTATCTATTAATTTAGACAGAAGAACTAAGCAAGTCTTCCTGCCAGTGTCCCTTTCTGCAATCCTCTCATTGACAGTTATGCTCGATGGAATGACAGCAAATATAGAATAGCTGGAAATACTGCACATATCACACAATATCACTGACACTCTGCATAGTTGAGAGCCTTGATCTTTGAAACTGTGGGGCAGTTTTTCTAGGAATCAGGTTATGATCCAACTAATGCACAAGTCTGCTATGAAGTACTAAAGATTTACTAAATGGGGGAAAGTAAAATTTAAATTTTCTCTCTTGACAGTTAGCAATTAATAAACCAAAAAGCTAACACCCTCTGTGCATTACAGACTGCATTAATTAGAGAGGTAAAATAATTATTCTAATTTCATATAAAATGTCAGATTATATTATATTGACAAAAATACTAGTAGTAGCAAGAAAATGTAAGCAAAACATGAATAATTTGGATATCGTAGGAAATAATTATGTCTCTTTATTTGAAATGATAATAGAAATTCTGCCTACTTGAGAGAGGAAGTACTACTCTAGGGGAGTGACAGGCGCAGAATCAGAACCTCTACTATATATCACAAAGAAGGAATCTAATTGTTTTTGACAATATCCACTAACTTTATGCATTGCTGACATTCCAATACCACAGTGCATTCCATATAAATAATTTTTGGGTAAACATAGTGGTTCTTAAAGAAACTATTGCGAAGACAATAATCAAGGTACCAGCTCAATGCTGACAGTCCAGTTAACAAGTGACCTTTAACCAATCTATTTTTTTAAATGTCATTGACAGAAAGTTGTGGCAAGGTAACTGGCAGGTTTTTTCATGTGCAGACTGTTTTGACCCTCTTCCATTGGGCTACAGGCCTCGTTATAAAAAGAAAACTGCACTAGTAGTGTTAGTGGATGATCTCCTTCTTGCAATATTGCAGTTAGTGTCCATGCTGATTCTGTTAGATATCTCAGCACTTGTTCATGCAACTGGTCATGAGCTATGTTGACTCATTTGTGGAACCTAACATGGGGCTCTCAACTGGCTTTGAGAGAAACCAGTAGCTTTGTGCAGTTGTTTCTCTGCCCCAAAGATTCTCTTCAACAGGGATCCATAGTGGCCAATATTTCTATCTCTCATGTTCAGTGTGGGAAGGTTAGTCAGTGGGACAGCCTTCATTAGTAAGTATTACAAAAGTTTTGTAAAGGTGCAGAATTGGGCCAGGAAAGACTTATGTCACACCTTTGTCCGGCTTGTCCTCATCCATCCCTCCACAAACGCAAGTCAACATCACACCATTCTGTTTTGTTCCAAGCACATTCTTTCCATTTCTGGCCAAAGTGTTTTGTCATGGGATAGGCCCATGTTCAAGACTTATGTACTTGAAAAAAAATTGTATTGTATGTGGCAAGTTTAGATTACAATAAAGACAATGAATTCAGGAAGGTGGTTAACTTTTCATTTAAAATCTAGTCAGCTTAAATTGGTGTTAGACCATCAAAATAATGTCAACTAGAGGTAAAGTGTTGAAGCTAGCTAGACTCTTAATAAAACAGTTCATAATTTGAAAAAAAATCTTGTAAAAAAATATCTTGGACCACGACCATTCTTTCTTTAAAAAATAAATAAATAAATAAAAAACCCAACAACCTTTAATATAAATCAGTTGCCAAGACTAGAATGTTATGGATGCTTTTGTTTCTTATAATTTTTTTACAGATAGCTGTGGTAGAAGCTTAAATAGCTATACAGTAATAGTAAGAGTAGACCATTATGGAGGGATACAAGGGAGTTTGAGAGGGAGAGGAGATCTTTCTGCTGAAAGAACAAGGTGCGAGTACTAATCTTGGGGTCAGTGAGTCTGTTTTGGCATGTGTGTTTTTTCTTTCTCTTACAAGTTATTTAAAGTTAGCAGGGTCAGTTGGGATTGTGTGTTTGGGGACTGTTTGAGCTTTTGTTCCCCGGATCATCCTTGATCATCTTTGATCAGCCTCAATCAGCTTTGTGATCACCCATCCCCTGTGTGATTAACAAGGGGTAGGGCTGACATAGGAGAAAAGGCCTTAAAAGCAGGAGGATAAGCAACCAAGGGGAGCTAGTGAATACGAGAGTTTAAGCTGGAGTTTGTAAGAGGGAGTCGTAATATAATTATTATGGTTAGGAAGGACCACATCGCCAGCGGAAACACTGCTCCTGTCTCCTCCACCTGTGCCTGTATGCAGACAGAGAACCTGACAATGGATGCCTCTACCCAGATCCTAGTGTGGGGTTTGCAGAGACTGTAGCCTGCATTTCCCACTCTCAGAAAGCCAGGCTGGGGGACCGTCCAGTGTGAAAGGTGTCTGCTGGTGGAATCTCTCAGGTGGGAGAGCTATAGGAGGAGGTGGCTAGGCTGAGGAGCATCTGTGCCCATGAGGAATTCATTGAGGGTATTCATATGGCAACATCCAAGGCTGAGGAAGCTATCCAGATCGAGTGGACTGCTGTCATGCCACTGGGGGAGGAATATATGGCTCGCTCACAGGGAGGACACTGGCTGCTGGTTACTTCTGGAAGCAGGCAGTGCTTCACCCCTGCTCCCAACCCACCCACAACAGTGAAGAAGAGCGGTTATGTTGTCCTGGCAATGAGCAATGAGGAATCACTCCCAAAGGTAGAGGAGGAGAAGCCATGTACCCCAAGGCTGGGAGAATCACAGCCACCACTCCCAGGAGGAAACATAGGGTAGTGGTGATTGGTGACTCTCTTCCGAAGTGGATGAAGACACCCATCTGTTAGTCTGACATGGCATCTTGGGAGGTATGTTGCCTGCCAGTGGCCTGTATCTGAGACATTACGGAGGGATTGTTGAGCATCACCCAGCCTCTGACCACTATGCCATGCTACTCATCCATGTGGGTACGAATAATTACTGCAAGTTATGATCCTGAGCTGGTCAGAAGTGACTACATGGCTCTGAGAGTATGGGTGAAGGAGTTTGGGACACAGGTCATGTTCTCTTCAATCCTTCCGATCAAGGGTAGGGGCCCCTGCAAAGACAGATGCATCCTGCAGAATGAATGCCTGGCTGTGAGGACGGTGTCGCCAGGAGGGCTGCAGTTTCCTTGATTATGGGATGCTGTTCTGGGAAGAAGGACTGCTGAACAGAAATGGAGTCTACCTACTGAGGAAGGGTAAGAGCATATTTGGATACAGACTAGCTAACCTAATGAGGAGGGCTTTAAATTGGGTTTCATGGGAGCAGGTGACAAAATCCCACAGGTAAGTCCAAAATATGGAGACCTGGGAGAAGGGTCAGAATCTGGGGGAGGAGCATGGGAGTACTGATAGCAGGGATAAGGGAGAGATGAGAGAACATAGGGGGGAAATTAAATCTGTATCGTAGATGTCTGTGTATAAGTGCGAGAAGTATGGGGAATAAGCAGGAAGAACTTGAAATGCTAGTTAATAAACACAACTATGACACAGTTGGCATCACAGAGACTTGGTGGGATAATATGCATGACTGGAATATTGGTATAGAAGAGTACAGCTTGCTCATGAAGGACAGACCGGGGAGAAAAGTGAGGAGATGTTGCTTATATATTAAAAATGTATACACTTGGACTGAGACTACATGAATATTGGGGGCTGGGGGCTGGTTTTCATACGTTGTTTCTTAGTTCCTCTTATTTTCATTAGCATCAATATGGTCAAGGCAGGACAGTCCATGATGTTACAATCAGGTGTCTCGTGATCTTGGACAATACTTGGCAGTTTATTGCAATCCAGTTTTCTGTAACGTTACCTATTGGCACATCTTTTACAATAATCTGGTGACCTTACTGATATAAGGTTATTCCTAGTCATCCACTCATGTCAGGTGTTCTTAAGCCTATGGCCTAGTCTGGGTAAGCTAAAATCTTACAGGTGTCAGCCTGCAGCCCTTGCGTTCCAGCCTTGCTTTACTTATATATCTAATACACACTTATCATTCCTATATATTTGTCTCTCTTATACTTCTATATCCTACAAGTTAAATCTGTTTTGCATACATAGATTATATATAGAAATAGCATATGAATTGACCATAACACCATATAACACAATGATAAATGGATGATAAAAATGAACTAAATGGCTATATCACATTTAAAAAAAAAAGACTATGGATGCTAAAGTATGTGAAAAGATTCTTTAAAGATGGTTTTCCCTTTTAATTCACTGACATTTCCTGGATTTCATGAAGAATGTGCTGATCATTTTGCCCTCCCTTTTAAAATTTCATTTGTTTCATTTGAGAGTTGTCTTTGAGACTGTTTCAATTTCAAGGCCATCTTGCTTAACATCTACTTTCCCAAAGGCACCAGTAACTGGAACAAAATATAAATGTTAACTAGAATTATACGAACATTAAAACATTCACTTGCTATCATATATCTTTTATCAATCTGTTTCCATTTGTTAACCAAAAAATAAGCCAAGTGAAGTGATATTTTGGTAAGCATTGCAGAAATGTAAGTTTGGTTCACAGTTGTTCCCAGTGTTTAGGATTGCAAAACAAATCTTGTGAAGCAACCGATGTGGTAGAAATCTCCCCAGTTTTTCAATGAAATACAAATTCTTCTCTTGGGTATACTGTAAACCCCAGTGATTTCCAAATATGGGTCTGAATGGATATTATTATGTATATATTGCAGTGGTGCTTAAAGGCCACCAATCAAGATTCAGGTCTTATTGTGCTAGGCACTGTACATACACATAATGAAAAGATTGTCCTGGCCACAATGAGATCTCAGACCCTTTGACTTAGGCTTTATGAGAGGAAGTTTCAAAATTAAGTCAATGGCAAAAAGTGTAAATTAAAACTACCCTGTGTAGATATACCTTATTCTGGCTAGCTTGCCTGCATACTTTTATACTTACCTCTGAACATTCAGTAGGATACATTTACTATACTTAACTTAAATTTTCCTGTTTAGCTTCCAAGATTTTGCTCTGAGTAACTCTGAAAATCCAGAAATGCAAGTGTTTCCTAATGGTAAAATACTGTATTCTTTTGCTTGTGGCCAATTATTTGGAAAAAAAAAATCAGAGCTTTCATTATAAATATAATGGTTACCCAGGCAAAGAATTTTCTGAGTATCTCTAAACCCAAGAGTAGCTAATGACATCATGCCTACAGCCACACCAGTGTATGTTGTTTGGGCCTTGTAACAGGGCAGTGGGTCCCTTTAATAGCAAGCCTTGATCCAGCCAGCACTGTTCCTAAGCTTGACTTCTTTAAGGCCAAGGATATTGGGAGGTATGCCTGGGAATTGTGGGCTGGGCTGCACTGCATGATGAGAGAGGAATCAGAAGATGAGAGGCCTTTTTCTCAGAAGATAGTGAGGCAAGGAGACCATTTTGTTTAGTTGGACTCTTGTTTTCCCGGGGAGGACTTTCTAATCAATCAGAAGGTAAGTTACTCCACCAAACGAGAGTCCTGACATCACTGACTTACCAAAGCACTTCAGGAGCTGAGAAGTGGGAAAACTGAGGCAAGCGTGATCTGACATCAGAAGAGTTAAGCTAGTGTTACTGACATATTCAATAGTTGATCGGGAGTGCTCCAAAGTACAGTTGATACTATAAGGAAATGGTGATTTAATAAGTAGCACTCTCAGAGACAGAAAGGAACCAATTGCCATGCAGGTTAAGGACAGCCTGTAGCTGGACATGCCAAACATTTTTTTAAAAGAAAAATGCCATCCTAAAGACCTCTCATGGCCCATTTTGCCAGAATAGGAATGTTAATCTCAATATCCTGCATAATTCCATCTCTTAGTAAATTATTGTTTCTATTTTAAGTTGATGGTGTTCTTTTTCACTTCCTGTTCCAAAGCTGCGTAATGACTATGTACAGTGGAGAGAAAAGCTTCTGCCTTTTAGCTGTGAGTGAAGTGATTGGGCTACAGTATATATTTTGTAAAGTACTTTGATATGGAAGGTGCTAAATTACAAGTAAATTACAAGTAGAAAAATATTAACATTTGTAAGAATGTTGCCATGGCTTTGTTGTACTGTAATGTTTTTATTCTCTTAGTAATCTGTAGGTTTCCCTGACTTTCCATTGACACCAAGAATACATTTTCTATTCTACTCTCTTGGCTCTTTTAATAGGCTTCTTGGTAATTGTCCATGTTCCTTGTATTGTGGATGTTAAACCATAGGAATCTGTAAGTCTCTCTTTCAAGCAGAGAGGGAGTCTTCTGTTTGGTATGCTGTTTAACCTTCTGAGTGGGCTTGAACCAGCCATTTCTCTTCTTGTCTTCTTGATATTAAATAGAATATTTCATTTGATCCAGGTAGACCAACATAAACCAATTCAGAAAAATAAATCCCACTCTGTCATGAATCTTCACCGATCCCTATAATTAAATTTCAGCTATATCTAATGTAAGATTCTGACTTGTTTGGTTAAGGGACTTCACCATTCTAAGAAAGATAGAATTGGAATATACTCTACAATGTTCTTATCCCCCTTCTTCCGCTGATGTGATTTCAGATCTTGTTGGAGGAAGGGTGAATGAATATTCTTAAGAAAGCTGTGATGGAACCTCAAATGAAGCAAGATCAAAATATTTAGATGGAGCAGAAGCCATACTCTAATAACCCTACAACAACGGCATATTTTGGTCTAGAAAACTGAGCACATGCACTCATATGGGAGAGACATATGAACAACATTTGTTTGACAAAAATTTTAGGACAGACCAATAGCAAACACGTTCAGTACTAGGATTCTATGAAAAGATAAACTTGATACATATGGAGGATCGTGCTTTGCATTAGTCAGTCTAATCAGAATGATGCTGGACATTGCCTCCCAGTACTGATCTTGTAATTACCACTTGAAAGATTTCTAGTGTTTCAATGCTGGCTCCCTTCCTCCTATCATTCACCTTTAAACTACTTTTCCATCTATTTGTGGGGCAACAGTTTCAGCATTCAGTGTCTATCAGACTGATAATTTACAAAGAAAGGGAAATACCACAAGCTGGAAAATATTTTAGGGGGCAAGTAGTGATGTGATATGCTTGCCAGTCCATTTTCTGATCTTGGTAATACTGCAGTTATATGCCTCTTCAACAAAATCCTGTTGTATATTAAAGTGTTTGCTTAGTAGAAATCAGATAAGGGTTATTTATATGTGTCACAGCTTGCAGAGTTCTAAGGGCATCATTTCTGGACTGAAGCAGAAGGTTACAAGCAACCAAGTGAAGCCTTGTAGATGCTAACGTTAGAGCTTTATAAATCATTATTTAGAAGAAAATAATGCTTCCAGCTTCCTTGACAACCAAGTATCCATTGCATTGCTCACTAAATTACATTCTATTTCTAATGTCGTTTTGCAGCTGGTGAGCTTTTAATGTAATAGGTATTTGTATTTCAATGTTCCTATAGGAAAAAACAACCCATAATATATAAAAACATTCCAGCAACATGCATAAATGAAACCTGATTTTATCTTTCCTTGACTCAAGTGTTGATACCTGTGCTAATAGTAACTCAGAAATCTGATTCATAACAAGAATTAAATTGGTAGCATCATGCATTTCTATTATGAAAGTTGGCTCTGCTGGTATTTACTGAATTAAGCCTGGTTCAAGGGTGTTCATTGGATGTTACTGAACATAATGACAGACTGTATGCAATAGCAAAGTTTTATTATCAAGACAGATAAAAAATTACTTTTTATTTTAGCTAGGCAGGCTGGCCTACTGGTTAGCACCCAAAAGGGGAAGTTAGGAGACTTGGGTTCTAGTTCAGCTCCAATATTCGCTCACTGAGTTACCTTAACTTTTCTGAAACCTCAGTTCATGCACAGCATGAAGTACCCTTCCTGAATAGGGATCCCTACCTGATTTGCAGTTCGTGCAAATGCTTATGCTGATGCTTGACTTTTACTGTGAGTAGCCTGACTAGTTTCATTGGGACTGTTCACATTAGTAAAGTTAAACTTGTGTGTATGTTTGCAGGATCAAGACATCAGCACACAGAATGTAGATAAATTTTACTAACATACTTCACAGGCTTAATTCATTAGTGTCTGCAGAGCTCTTCAAGATTCTCAGATGGAAGGCACTACAGTGTAGAAATACTAAGTATTTTCTTTAACAAGTGCTTTGGCTGCCTCCTCATATTCCATTGCTTTAGTTATTTTTGATCTGACGTATACAAATTTCAAGACATCTGGGTAATGGTACTTTGATAAACAGTTCATATAATCTTAAAAATAAACAAAAAAATCCCTCCAAGATTAGGCTCTTATCACCATAACTGTCAGCATATTAATCTTGGCCCCAAGAGTTATACCTTCAGCAGTTATCAAACTTTAGCAACCTGAGGACCCCCATTTTGATTTAAATTATTTTGAGGACCCGCAAGTCCCCGCTCAGCCCCAGACCCTACCTCTGCTCCACCCCTGCCCCGCCTCTTTCCTCCCCTTCCCCTGAGCACATCCCATCCCCACTCCTCCTCGTTCCTCCCAGTGCCTCCTGCACACCGCTGAACAGCTGTTCCCGAGTGTTCAGGAGTCACTGGGAGGTAGGGGGATGAGTTGATCAGTGGGGCTGGCAGTCCCCCTAGAGTACGCTCCCAGACCCCAGTTTGAGAAATGTTGTTCTAGACTGTCTTTCAGCACACAAAGATGATTGAGAACCAAATGCAACTATAGTGATATGTCTAAGACATTTATAGAGTAGCAATCACTGTAGCATCTTGGTACTGATGGCAATAAAAATATTGGGGGAAACTCAAATAAATTAAAAAGCAACAAATTAAAAAATGATTAAAGAATATGAGCAGGTGACTTTTCTGCCTGCACTAAGAGACAGATCACCCATCATATGAAGGGTTAAACCTCACCCCCTTCCTAGGGTTTGAATTTATTAACGTGCAAATGAACAATAACACAACATACCCCTATCCCAACATTTTTCCAGGCTTTTTTCCACAGCCACAGCCATTGTTGCTACACTGTACCCGAAGGTCCTCTCCCTCTCATTCAAGATCACATTTTCAGGGCAGCCCAACTCTGAAGCCTTATTCCTCCCTCTTTATTCACTGCAGCTGGAGGGTCCTCCCTCCATGCTTGGCATTGTTGGTAAGTGTTGTAGGCCAGGGCTGGCTTCAGCTCCTGTCTGCAGGATAGACCAAATGAGTTTGTCCAGTCCATTACCGCAGTACTCTTTTTATACAATGTTTATTTAACCTGTGGAGGTCACTGGCAAATAAGAACTTGAACTTCCCTCTCAAATCCAAATCTTTTGGATTAATTTTAAAGTATAAATTCAGAAACCCATTTTCCTTATTATTTTTAACATCTGTACTTCTGGATTCCATAGTGGGTTTCTAGCTTCACAGGCACCAGTAACAGAAAATTCATGAGTTGCTGTTTTTGTGAAGTTTCCACTTCAGTTTTGGGGACTCAAGAGGTTCACATAAAATTCAGAGAGCATCCAAACTCAGAATGAGCATTGAAACCTAGTATAGGATAGGACACAAATTAATTTCATAACATTGAATTAGTCCACATATTGGTCTATACTGTTTACATAAACGCCCTGTTATGGGAAATGCCAGAGGATCCATGCTGAATTAAAAATTATATGTTTACATTTAGACAATCTTCTAGTAGTAAATAATGACTATTAATCTAATTTTTTTCACTATCAGTTGGCAAAATGTTAGTAAGTTAATTGTAAAAAAAAAAAATGTCATGGGAGCACAAGAGTGTGAATTTTCACTGTTTAGTGACTGAAAAATGTATAAAGAGAAGCCCCCAAATGTAAATCACAGTCCTCTCACCTTGTAGAAACTAAATAAGAATTAAAAAAATGCTGTGTGAAAAGACCGCTCATCTTCATGCAGAAAGGGTCTCCGAGAGATAGCAATGAAGCTACTATGCCCTGTTGCTTTCTCAGCACAATGTATGCTTGAGATAAACTTGATTACACAATGCCCCATAGTCCAAAAGTGGTGCGACTTGGCAAGAAACTGTGAACTATAGAAATAACTCAGGCACCACCTACAAGCAGTGCCAGCTCTACCGTGTCCAGCTGGTTCTCTGCGTGGGGAAGACAGAAATGCTATTCAACAACGTCGAGGCTCCACTCTCTCTTTTTTCACTGACCTGACTGCAAATACACTTCAAAGTACAAGGTTTCTGTGGAAATAACAAGAACCAAAGAACTTGCAGCAGGTGGTATGTATAAAAGCATTCAGTGTTATGGCACCACCTGCTCATGCCTGCTTGTGGAGGAAGGTAGAAAATCTGAAAGCAATTCGAAGACTGGTGAGTGATGGGATGGAAAATGAGAAGCAGGGGCTTTGGTACTGTGACTGAGGAAGACTATAAATTAGTGGAATTTCTGCCTCTCCTCTTTCTTTGTATTTCTCTGTGTGATCATCCTGTATAGTTGTGTATCACTCTCTGCAATCTACTTCACAAATCAGCTGGCAGGTGGGGCTGGATAGAAAATAAAGTCGTGGGGGGAGGGAAAACTTTGTGCTAGAGAAGTACAGATGTCTGTGAGCAACATTTGATAACTATTTGCATAAGGTGTGATAGGAAGAGGGATCTTTTTGACACAAAGTTAACAGCACAACGTACCTCATTAACATTTGGATATAATTACAGGCCTGGGCCAAATATTGCATTTCCACATGCAAATGATTGCCAAACTGCATGCACAAAACCATGAATTTGCATATACAGCTCATATGTTTTTACATGCACACAGATTTTTTTGGCCAAATTGGAGGCCCACTGACAGTTTGGCCCTAGGATCATAAGCGCAATAGAATCAGGATATATTGTAAAGAACTCACTTGCAGGAGTGAGGTCTGTATTTGTTAAGTGTTTGATTAATGAGTTTAGAAAACATAATTGTTCTAGAAGCAGTGCGGGGGAGACTGACTTACAACATTTAATGCTGTGACGTTTCCAAAGGAGTTCAAGGAAAATACTCTGCTTAAAACAGTTGTTTCCAGTGATGAGCTGCCAAAATCTTAAAAATGGATTCCCTCCTCACCCCACGAGGGGGTCGTTGCCCCCTGGGACTCCTTGCCCCCCAGGACTCCTGCCCCATTCAACCCCCCTGCATTCCTTGATGCCCCCCCCCAGGACTCTTGCCCCATCCACCCCCCTCCCCGTCCCCTGACTGCCCCCAGAACTGGGCAGGAGGGTCTCGTGGGCCACCGTAGTGGGTGCCCACCCCACCCCTAAGAGCCAGAGGCACCTGCCGGGGGCCAAGGTGGGTAGTCCCGGAGGTGCTTACCTGGGGCAGCTCCCAGGAAGCATCCAGCAGGTCCCTCTGGTTCCTAGGGGCGGGGGAGTGGCCGCTCCCCCACTGATCACATCAAAAGTGGCGCCTTAGGCGCTGACTCCCTGGGTGCTCTGGGGCTGGAGCACCCACTGGGAAAATGTGGTGGGTGCAGAGCACCCACTGGCAGCTCCCCACCCCGTGCCTGACCTCACCTCTGCTCCGCCTCCTCCCCTGAACGCGCCGCCCGGCTCTGCTTCTCTGCCCCCTTCCCCAGCTTCCCGTGAATCAGCTGTTCGGTGGGAAGCCCGGGAGGGCTGAGAAGCAGGCGGCGGCTTCCCACTCAGGCCCAGGGAGGCAGAGGTGAGCTGGGGCAGGGAGCGGTTCCCCTGCGCCCCCCTCCCCCCGGGTTACCTGCTGCGGCGCAGGCGGCCCTCCTCATGCTCCCCCGCCCCAGCTCACTTCCACCTCCCTGGTCCTGAGCGGGAAGCCGCTGCTTGCTTCTCCCCGTGGGTGCTCCAGCCCCGGAGCACCCAGGGAATCGGCGCCTAAGGCGCCACTTTTGGCCGGTTAAATTTAGAAGCCCTTTTAGAACCGGTTGTCCCTCGTGAAACAACCGGTTCTAAAAGGGCTTCTAAATTTAACAACCAGTCCTAGCGAACCAGTGCGAACTGGCTGTAGCTCACCACTGGTTGTTTCCCTTCTCCTGGTCACATTTACCCATGTGTGCATGGAGCTGATCTCCAGTATAGCAGCCATTGAGTGGAGAGAGGTGGCTATGCAGTGGTGATGGGAGAACATAATATACCTCTCTTTTTGCTCTAGTCTTTATAAGAAGAGAGACTGAGATCTTACCCTTTGTCCCTTTCTCTCCAGGGAAAACTGTCATTTAGCCATCCTCTTTTTTCAAAACTGTTCAATGTAAAATGTATCATTTTAGTAGCTGACTTATTACACTTATTGTTGGAGTCTTTAGTTCTCATAGTAATCCCAATACTTCATTTACTATGAGAAATGTGTCATTTTATGGTTTGGGACAACTAAAATCTGGGACGTGCATGGTATTTATATTTAGCTTTTTAATTTTGTAAAGGTAGTGGAGCTACATTGATTTACATCAGCTCAGGATCTGGCCCATAGCCTAAAATAATGCTTCTGAATCTTTGGTTCTAAAATTTTATAGTCACATGTCAACAAAAGACAACTGTTTGAGATGGAGCATTTGGAGCATCAGAGCCTAAGAGTGGCGTAATTTTACTCATGTAAATAAAGGTACTCGTGTTGAAGTATTTGCAGGATCAGAACTATAGTGAGATGATGACTTGGATAATGGAGTGGAGAGTAAGCTTATAAATTTGCAGATGACACCGAGCTGGGAGGGGTTGCAAGAACTTTGGAGGACAGGATAAGAATTCAAACGACCCTGACAAATTGGAGAATTAGTCTGAAATCAACAAAATAAAATTCAGTAAAGACAAATGCAAAGCACTTCACTTAGGAAGGAAAAATCAAATGTATATCTGCAAAATGGGGCAGTACTGGTGAGGCAGTAATAATGCTGAAAAGAATCTGGGGCTTATAGTGGATCACAAATTGAATATGAGTCAACAATATGATGCAATTGTGAAAAAAGCTGATATCAATTCTGGGCTATATTAACGGAAGTGTTGTATGTAAGACATTGGAGGTAATTGTCCTCCTCTACTTGACACGGGTAAGGCCTCAGGTGGGGTAGTGTGTCCATTTCGGGGCACCACACTTTAAGGAAGATGGGGACAAATTGGAGAGAGTCCAGAGGAAGGGAATAAAAATGATCAAAGATTTAGAGAACCTGACTTATGAAGAAAGGTAAAAAAAATTGGGCATGTTAGTCGTGAGAAAGGAATACTGAAGGGGGACCTGATTATGGTCTTCAAATATGCTAAGAGCTGTTATAAAGAGGACAGTGATCAGTTGTTCTCTGTGAACACTGAAGGTAGGACAACAAGTAATGGGTTTACCCTGCAGCAAAGGAGACTTAGGTTAGATATTAGCAAAAACTCTCTAACTAAAGGGATAGTTAAGTACTGGAATAGACTTCCAAGGTAGGCTGTGGAATCTCTCACAGGAGGTTTTTAAGAACAGATTAGACCAACACCTGTCAGGGATCGTTTAGGTATACACTTGGTCTACCCTCAGTGGAGGGGGCTGGACTAGATGACCTCTTTGAGTCTCTTTCAGCCCTAGATTTCTATGATTCTAAGAGCCTATGATTATCTCACTGACATGCTCCTGTAGAAATGGATAACTGGAATTTCTTTAGAATAAAGAATAAGAGCATAATTTTTTTGTTTTTGTTAGAATTCAGTTGATTTTTTTGGCACTAAAATTGCCAGTTTGAAACCCTGACAGTAGTGCATTAATATTTCCAGTTTTCAGACAGTGCTCATTTTATTCTTTCTAAAATATGTCTCTGGTAAAAAACATATTGTCGTTTTGGGAAATGTTAAATGTGCCACTCAGCTTTCTAAAGAAATTGCTGTCTAATTCAAGAATTGATTTTTGCTGTAACTCCTGCCACTCTGGGGTATGCTGTAGCTAGTGAAAACTAAAAATAAGGATTGTCTGAGTTCTTTCAAACTGCATATATAAAAGGAAAGAGCGTTGGATAAAATAGAAAAAAGTTAATGCAGATTGTCCCCCAGCATTGATACGAAAAAAACATTAGGTGCTTTGATTTTTTTTAAAAAAATGTCATTCCATGTTTCATCTGACTGGACTTTGCAATGAGATAAAACATATTCCAATTATCTGTAATGGGAAACCCAATTACATTCCTCAGAAGAAATCCTGATAAACCATTTTTCATTCTTTTGCATGTATTGTGTTAACATATTACTAAATAATTATACAATGGCATGAACTCTCCTGTTCTGATTTGCTAATAGTGAGTCATCAGTATGATATTTACACTGCAATCCTTGAAAACCTCACTGACCTATTAGAACCTTAGAACACACAAACTAAGACATTGCAACTATTCTTATTTTTCTATTTTTAGTGGACGTAGTTTTGCCAGTTGGATAGCACAGGAGACGCACCCATATGTTAAGTGGCTAGTGCTGGGTCCTTAAAATCCTATATCACAGCAATGAGAGTTTACTAAGAAATCTTTCTTCTCCATAAACTGTGCGAAATCATGACAATTGGAACTGTTCTGGTCTAACCGATCCACCTTTGTCCCATACCAGAGTGTAGAACCTCCTGCTGCAAAGAGCTTTGAGGGAATGATAGGTCAATACTTCCTTTATAGTACTGTCTCATTGAAGGAGAAGGCTTTTACTTGTTACTAGACATTGTGGTTCTTCTGCCATTAATACATTAATTTCAAGAAGATACTTTGGCATGCAGCAGCAGAGAGGATATTGAGGAAATTAGGAGCTGTCTATCATTGATGTCTGGGACCGGTCAGGAAAAGGAAAATCTTCCAAAGAAGAATCATTCCTCCTTACAAGCATATTGGTTCTTTCCAAATGAATTGTGGCAGCAGGTGGCATCAGTAACTCTCTCGAGATTCATTCTGTGTCATCTGTGGGCAGACTCCTGGGTCATATCTGGGTCTCCAAACACAGAAGTCACATGCTGCAGCCCAGCAATTGTCTACAATGCTAGAGAAGTAGGAAATGAGGGATGAAGAGTTGTTAAGATTATTTATTTTATATTTATTAAACACAAATAAAAACCAGAAACAACAGAAGATGGGTTTAGGCAGGCAGGGAAGGGAAGATATATATTTCTCCTCTTTTATTATCATTTTTGCTAGAATTTTTAGAGTGAAATCTCTCTCTTGCCCCAACAGTTTAAAAAGCCAAACTCAGGGAAAAATAAGGATGTATTAGTTTTTCATATCCCATAAGCAGTCTCTTTTCAAAACAGCAGGGAAATACTTCTGTGCTGTAATCAGGGTCTTGTAATCACAGAATCAGCCTCAGAATTTGCAAGTTCAGTCAGCTGTTACAAATCTTCCTAGTCAATCTATTTTACTAATTTTGATGTAATCAGCTGCCATTTTGTCCCTTCTATTGGCTTATGTTTACCCTCACAATCAGATGTTCTAGCCACTTTCAGCAGGCATATTCCAAAGTTTGGTGCATTTGTGGTGTGGATAACAGTAAGGGGCTTCCTAGCCAGCCAAATTTCTGACCAGGACATGTTTCAGAGTAGCAGCCATGTTAGTCTGTATCTGCAAACAGAAAAGGAGTATTTGTGGCACCTTAGAGACTAACAAATTTATTTGAGCATAAGATGAAGTGAGCTGTAGCTCATGAAAGCTTATGCTCCAATAAATTCGTTAGTCTCTAAGGTGCCACAAGTACTCCTTTTCTTTTTGACCAGGACATGTACATCATACTTGAAGGCCCAGAACTGCAGGGTCCTCTACATTTTTGAAAAATAGAGCATTTATTTAGGTACATATATATAGATTTAGGAGCCTGACTTTAAGCACCCAGTTCTGAAAATCTTGGCCTCTTCCCCCCTCCCCCCAAATTATTCTCTGAACTGCCACAGAACTTCCAGTTTGCTACAGAATTTAGAATTGGTGAACCATTGAAAACAGGTTTACATAGGGCCCTGACTGTAATCACTCTATTCAATGTATATTTGACATGCTGATGCTCATAATTATTGAAGTCAGTTGTCTTCAGTGGGAGCATTATTTTAATTGATACCTTATAAACCTTACAGTTTAATAAAATTCAGTGATCTATTTTGTTAATTTCATAGACTTTTTTGGATTCAAGACGAAATAGGAAATAGACTAGATCACATGGGTTCTTTGTTTTTGTTTTATGTTTTGCTGCTGCTTACAGTGGTGTAGTAATACAACTAATACTTTTGTAGTAGTTTCTATGGACACACATCGTGTGTGGATAGTTGTATTAGATTGTCTTTTGAACCTCTACTTGTGTGATATCAATATACAAAGATAATGAAACTTAAAATACATGCAAAAAATCAAGTAGTATTCATGATGGACTAGGAAATTCATTTTAGCTCTGTTCTGATGGTAAACTGATTACAAGCCATCATTGCAATGGCTGATGCCTTTTCACCAAGCAATTCTTCCTCATGCTGAAAGCACACTATACATCTCTATGCAACCATTTTAGAGATCTACAACTCACTATGAGTTCTCTTCTTCAGGAGAAGCAGAAGCAGTCAATATTATTCCTTTCACTCTTCATTTCTCCTGCTGCTTATTGCCTATTGTGAAGGTATGTGTGTATGTTCGGAGATGAGTGCTTCAATTGCAACAGCTGTTAGCAAAAAAGAAAACAAAAAGGGGCACCAGAAAATATCAAAACACTGGAAACAGTCAGGAGACGTATGGTTTTGGGTGGTTATCTACTTCTAAATTTGTTTGCCTTACTGGATAAATATTAGCATTTAAATTGCCCCAACTAGACATTGAAGTTAAAACTTCAGTAAGATAAACAGGAAAGTAGAAATGATATATTTACTCCTGCTGTTTAGCTACAGACAATTTTCTACAAGAATGACCTAGCAGAGTGACTGCATGTAAATATGTAGGAAATGCCATTGAATGGAGACTAAAAGTTTAATGAAAATGAAAGTAAAAAAATTATGAGGGATAAAACAAAATTGTGATGGGGTGTACCAGGTGTTTGCTGCCCCCTGTCAGAGTCCCTGTCACCTTGGTGTATCCTGCCCTACAAAGTGGTCTTGCTGCTGGAAGGGAAGAGCAGCAAGTTCAGACTACCGCGGGGTGCCCGGTGGGGTCTCCCCTGATCAGCTGCAGGCAGCTCAAATGAGAGTTGGTCCTCCATCATTTAGCAGGGCCAGGAGGAGTCAGAGGCCAATCAGAGTCCAGCAGGCCAGATAAAAAGAGCTGGCCAGTTCTGGGTGAAGCCAGGACGCTCTGCCTGCCCTAAGCCAAGTAACCTGGCCCAGTTTGGGGGCCTAACCATGCCAGTATTTGCTTTTGTATCTGTAAAGGACTCGTGTTTATGTTGGGGATTTTAACATCCAGGTGAATATTTTGAGCTTGGTGCTTTTTTTTCCTGTAAACCTGTGGTGAGCCAGCTCTCTGGGATACTGGGCTCAAGTGAGCCCTTGACAAAAAATCTTCAGAAATACCCCTGCAGACTGAGTATCTTTGCACAGACAGTCTTCTCTAGGACTGATTATCATTTATATAGAGAATGTATGTTGAGATAGTTGTGACTGGGGTCCCAGGGAGCCACGTTGAAATTACTCAATTAGGGTGAATTGCAAAGAATGGGGCAGAGAATCCACAAAGCTGGTGGATATTCCAATTCTTAGATTTACCAAACCAGCACAAAACAGCTTCTATAATACCTCACTGGTTACCCAGAAGCCAACATCTCAGTTCTCTTAAAGCAATCCAGCCTTAGGCCTCCACCACCCAAGTCAAATACGATGAGGATTACTGAAAATCTTATTCGTCATGTAAGAAAGTTCTACAAATCCCTAAGGATTGGACACATTACCTCCCAGGTTAATGAATATTTCAGATGTTACCCAAATACACACTTACAGCCAATTCTTAACTAAACTAAAATGTATTAAAAAAGAAAAGAGAGGTGAGTATTGGTTAAAAGATCAGTATACGTACAGACATGAGTAAAGTTCTGAGATCAGATTCATAGTAGAGATGGTGAGCTTTGTAGTTGCAAAGAGTTCTTTCAGAATTAGTCCATAGGTTATAGTCCAATGTTCATATTCAGGGTGATCCGGATAGGACTGGAGATCTCAATCTTTCGACTTAAGCTTCCCCTGCATGAAGCATCAAGCAGATCTGAGATAGAAAAAGATCAGGACCCAAGGGGTTTTAATACAGTTCCAGGTTTCAGAGTAGCAGCCGTGTTAGTCTGTATCCGCAAAAAGAAAAGGAGTACTAGTGGCACCTTAGAGACTAACCAATTTATTTGAGCATAAGCTTTCGTGAGCTACAGCTCACTTCATCGGATGCATACTGTGGAAAATACAGAAGATGAAACCTGTCATTATCTACCAATATGTCCCTAAAGGTTGAATCTGGGTCAATTAGCCTGCAAGCTGCTTAACCCTTTCTGGCCATGCGTCACAACAGTGACCTTACACAAACACACTTGTCTGTGTAAGTATATATATTTAATACACATATGCATGGATAGTTTGATATATGCCTTACTTCTTGGGGATATACCTATCTGAGGTGTGTTTATATTGATTTGGTTGTTGGGTATCACTCAGTTGCACTAGTAGGGTTAAGCACCACAGAGTACCATTTAACTGGGATATTTATCTACCTTAACTAAACCATGCATTTGTATAGCTCTGTGACTTGTTATATGTATAATGCCTTGTCAGTGACTGGGTCATAGATTGTGCTAGTGTTATGTACAGTCAGACTTGAATTCATCAGAAAGAACTTTAGGTTCAGTTTGGCACCTCCAGTCTCCTGAAGGAAAAATGCAGATGAGGTGAGAAGTATTGGCAGTAAATGCTTCATTCTAGATCTTTGTCTGGAATTTGGTCTCTTCTTGTTGTGTGTGTTGCAGGGACTTGAACTTGCATCTCCTGCATTTCCTGTGAGTGACCCAACCACCAGCGTATTGGCTATACTGGACCTGTGAAACCTTCCTGATGAAAGTTTTTTTTTTCATCAAAACTGATACATTTCTGTGAAAACTTTTATGAATCCGCATCGGGTTACCAGCTGTAGTTATTGTCTTTGCCTGCTAGCTTGCTGATCAGGCTCTCTTGCTGGAATTAAATGATAAAGTCCAATTTCTGCAAATGGTAGGAGGTTCCGAGCTGTCTGTTTTACATATAGGTGCGTGCTCCAGTGTGTAATGAATCCCATAGACTAGCAACTTTCCCAAATACACTAGCACACCAAATCATAATCCAAATGATTCAATGTAGAGTAGTAGGAAGTACAGAGAATTTGAAGGAGTACAATATATACAAATAGATCTTGTAATTGCTTCCACTTGCCATTTTTCCAGAAGTTTGCCTGTTAGAGTAAATAAAAAAAAAAAGGTCCTTATTCCACTCATGACACCTTGTCGGGTAGATCTTTATGCAGTATAGATAGTGCATTGGATCACAGGAAGGAAACATAAAGCAGTTCTGAAGAACTTTGCCAAACCCCAGAACTTTTAACGTAAGAAAGAGAAATAGCTTTTCGTACAATAAAATTGAATTCTTAGCCTCACTAGAGATGGAGGTATGCTTTTGCTATAGTCTTAACTGAATCAAGTTAATGAGGTTACAAAGAGAATGCTGCAGTAATATACACTCTGATGCAGATGAATACATCTTTTAATGACACCTGAACATGCACACCAAAGTTCTGATGTCAACATTTGTGAACAAAATAGGTCAGTAAAATTTGCAGATTTAAAGATCCATGCCCACATTAGCTCTCAGGAAGTTTCTATTTCTGGTGCATAATTGAATGTGCTGCATTAGCATAATCAAATAAATTTAATAAATGTGCCATCAAGAAAAGTGAAAAGATGGGGGAGAAAAATAAACTAAGAAACCATTTGAACTTCGGACTTTGCTAAGGGATGCTATTTTAAAGGTCAACAGTGGAACCAAAAAATGCATCTCCTTTGTGATGTGTAAAGACAGCCTAAATGTTTGAGAGGTTCTGTTTTCCTGATTGTTTTACTTTTGAAATATTACATCCTCACTTTACTCTTTGCTGTAGAACCTCAACAACATATTTGGAGGACTTGAATAGTAATATAACCTGAGTAGCACCTCTTCCTTTCACAGCTGCATAGGGAGGAGGTTCTGATTTCTAAACAGTTTTAGCCTTCGGTGATGTGACTCTTCAGGTTCCACATAGTTTCCAGTGTCCTGCAGTAAAGTGAAGACTTGCTATTACTAATGTAAAACAAATCAAGCAGAATTAAACAAAACAAAACAAAAAAACCATCATAAAGAAGCAGTATAACCAGAAAATAAGTTTGTTTTTTATTTTTGCATTGCCATTCATCTTTGACAGTGCTAATTTTGATTCCCTTTTCAGGCAACTGTTTTAATCTCTAAAGAAGTTAAAGGTCTGACTTCTAGGCTAAAACCTCACCCTTAGAAAGGAGGGGCCTGAAGTCATTTCTTGCCTTTGAAGTGATTCACTTAGCAACCTTAATGTTCTTTTAAAAAATGTTTGTATGGGATTTCATTTTGTATTGAGACAAATGAATAAACAAACTAATTGCTTCATCTTTAATTATGTGCTGGACTACAGCAGAACAATCTGTACTACATAATATGTACAAGTAATGATGTAGGTATGAGAATATGTATTGTTTCACAGTAGCAGGAAATCATGCAGAAGGGGAATGGAGGAAGATTCTAGGCTGAAGGAGGATCCCCTTAAAGAACTACTTCATCCCTGACATAGATATTCATTTAAAAAAAATACAGCACTGTTGATGAACATTTGAGTTGCAAACACGTGCAAAATACAGAGAACAATGGCAAATATTAGAAAACCTAGTTGACATGCACACAGTATATTAAAAATAATACTTTACAAATTTGACAAATGGCAGCCAAATTCTACTGAACTTTTGAAAGCTATGTTTGTGCTCCTCTCCATACCCAATCACTTTTTACTAATATCATGCTGCGGCTGTTCATAATAAAGTTGCTAGGTAGGTGAGATAATATCCGTTGGTGAGAAAGACAAGCTTTGGAGCTTACACAGAACTCTTCTTCAGGTCTAGGAAATGTACTCAGAATATCATTTGTTAAAACAAGATGGAACAGATTATTTCGCATAAGTGATTAACACATCTCAAGGGACCATTTACCTTGTATTTAGCTGTGACATGCTGAGTACATTTCCCAGACCTGAAGAAGAGCTCTGTGTAAGCTCCAAAGCTTGTCTCTTTCACCAGCAGAAGTTTGGTCCGATAAAAAGATATTATCTCACCCACCATGTCTGTCTAATATCCTGGGACCAAAATGGCTACCGCAACACTGTATACATAAAGTTGCAATTTAAGCCCCCGACCCACACTCTGTTCTTGAAGATGAGCCAAAATGATTCAACCAAACTTTCCAAAAAATGTTCCTGGACAGAGAAAAAAGATGCCAAATTTAACCAAATGCTTTTCAGCATTACCTACCATACTACATCTTTATCTCAAAGTCTAAATAAAGTGCATTAAACAGAAAAACATGGAGGTTTTTTTCAAGAAAAATAAATATTTGGTGCTGTGATGACTAGTTCCAAGCAAAATAAAAATGAGCTAATAGTACTTAGGGAGAAATGATGTTAAGCACAGCTACTTCCAAGTGACTGAGAAATAAGTTATTGAATGATGCAAGAGATATCACAGTGCTAAGAAAAAGAGGGATATATGATATGTTTTAAATGTAAATAATCTTAAGATATAAGAAAAGAGGAGAAAATGGTAAAGAGGAGATGCTGGAGAGTAGCAGCAAGATTAGAAAGTTACAGGTTTTCACACAAGCTTACTTTCAAGGAAATTTTCCCTTTCTATACAATTTATTTGTGATGGTCCATATCAAAATTGCACAGAGGTTGAACTCTGCACATTGTTTTAGGGATGCCATCCTAATAGGGAGTTAGATAGCAGGTGAAAACCCAGACACCTGTGACTAGTAAATCTAGGGAAGAATTACCCTGTGATATGCAGTTTAAATGCTAGAGTGGAAGAACTATTTTTGAAAATCATCTCCACTAGACCTGAATAATTCTGCACATAATAGCTGTGGAAAATATCAAAAGCTGGCTCCTGAATAACTCAACGAATCTCAGTTCAGGAAAGAATAGCTTTCAAAGCTAACTATTGCCTTTATAGCTTGATATTTCTTCTTAATTGTTGTTAGTGGGGGAAATTAACATTAGAATTTTTAACGTCATTTTCCCGAGGGACTCTGACAAATGAAAATTAGAAAAGTATGAAAGAAAATGTCTGTAAGTCCCATTTTAGATTACTCTAATTTTTTTTGCAGCTAATGTTATCTAAAAATCCCTGTAGCAAATGTTTGGATACAAATTTTGTACCAGAATTACTGCACCTAAACAAATGTTCCTGTTACACGTATACTTCTGATTTTAAGGTTTTTTCTGTGAACCATAATTTTACCTCTGTTAAAAGATATGAGAAAAGGCTTTATTAAAAGGATCCATGCCTTCATCTGTTGTTTACATCTTTGTGAATATTTGCCTGTGTTCCCCTCAGTGTAATCTATCTTTTGCCCATTCCTGTGGTTTAATATAATTTCCTTAGCTACATCATAAGACAACTTACTAATTGTGTAGGGAGAGGTTTATGCACTGGGAAAAGCATTTTAAAGCCCTGAACCTGGAAACACTTACATACGAGTAACTTTGCACCATGAGTAGTCTTATTAATACCAATAGGATTGTTTATAGTGTGTAAAGTTATAACTGTGCCTAAATCTTTGCAGGATCAGGGCATACTAGGGGAATTAAGAAAAATAAGCTTTTCTATTCCAGGGTTTTTTTTTAGCTCAATCAATATATTTTGCAGTCTTTTGGAAGTTTATGATTGCTCAAGGGGTGTGAACATTTCATCTAAATGTATAAACTTAAGTTAATTGCTAAAACCTCATAGCAAATTTACTCTTTAATTGCTTTTACTGTCATCTGTGGTATAGGAAGGCAGAAGACCTCTGAATAATACTATTTTAAGTTGCAAGGTGTAGTCAAATTCATTTTAAATGTCTGGAAGTGTGTCTATGAACAGTTTTAAAACTACTTCAACTTTTGATACAAAACAAAATGTTTAACTTCCAAACCCCACAGAGAACTTCCTTGTTTGCTTTAGAGATAATTACTTAAAACTCCTCAGTTTGTGATTCCTAGCTTTCAAAAGACATTTAGAATACTGGTCCTTGTTACAATAAACACTTACTTTGACTGTTGCATGAAACTTGGAGGCATTAGACAACTGTGAAGCCACATATTTCTGCAGTTGCTTGATAAGAAGCTAAACTGCTGGGAACCTCGGTGAAGTTAATAAAATTGAAACACTGGAGAATGACAAATCCTTTAGTCCCCCCACTATAATACTTCATTTCTGAGCAACGTCTATATTGTATTTATAGGATTACAAAAAACTGTAGGCACCATTTGCATTCCATAGTTATTCCTGACCAAATACAGTATTGTTAAATGACATTTTTTGTGCACTGTATACATTAGGCTTTGGTTAGTCATTGTTAAGTCTACGTTTTAGTCCTGGGTATTTTTAGTAAAAGTCATGGACAGGTCACGGGCAGTAAACAAAAATTGATGGCCCATGACCTATCCACGACTTCTCTATATACTAAATCTTGGGGAGGCCTGAGATCCCTGCTGGAGCTGGGGTGGGGTTGGGGCGGGCGGCACGCAGCCTGGCCAGGACCCCCTCTGGTGCTGGGGTGGGGGGGGTGCAGGAGGCGACGCGTGGCTCAGCTGGGATGCCCGCTGGTGCAGGGAGAGGGGTTGGCACGGCCAACAAGCTCCCTACCTGGCTCCGCGCCTCCCTGGAAGTGGGGGGAATCCCCCTTGCTCAGCTTCTAGGTGGAGGAGTGGCCAGGCAGCTCTGCATGCTGCCTCCGCCCGGAGTGCTGGCTTTGGGTGGGCATGGTGCCTGCAGGTGGAGGCAGTGCACTGCCTGGCTGAGCCTAGGAGCTGAGCACATGTTGCCACTTCCAGGGAGCCCCCTGAGGTAAGCGCCACTCAGAGCCTGCCTCACCCTGTCCCATGCCCCAACCCCCTGTCCAACTCACACCCAAACTCCTGCTGCTGGGGGAGGGGGGCGCGGTGGCCTGAGACTGCCCCAGCAGCAGCTGATGCAACTGGCACAGGGGCTGCCTGAGCTGCCCCGGGCCAGGTGCACCAGTTGCTGCAGAAGTCACGGAGGTCACAGAATGTCACAGAATCTGTGACTTCTGTGACCTCCGTGACAAACGTGCAGCCTTAGTCATTGTATGTACAAACAATAATCTGTTCTTCAGTTGTCCTGATGATCATCAGATCATATGTGTGTTAGAAATGGTATCGAAATAGTAAAATCAGCTGTGTGAGAAACTCTTACGGAAGGTGTTTACAGCTAGTAAACTTCGTGATTTTTATCTTTGTCTGAAGATGTGGAAAGAAAGACAAGATGCAAGGGATGTGGTTTAATTGTTACTTAACTCTCCTGGAAATTAACCAGAAATGATTTGTACAGTTTGGATCATGGTTCCATTGTTAATCATTTCCACCTGGAAGGCAGCCCTCCACATCTGGTCCCAACCCATTGCTCGACTCCACCACCTTTCCCTTGTCTGAGAGTTAAGGGGTTAGGGAAAGGGCATTATCTCTTCACTGTACCAGACAATAGACACCCCAACCCTGTTTCTCAGGGGCTTATTTTACAGGATGCCTTCCCTTAAATCAACTTTCCAATTCTGGTTTATCAGGTAACTGAACCCCCTATGGAATGCATACAGGTTGGAGAAGCAGGGTGTACATACTCTCATCTAGGTGTGCAGGGGCCAGTTACTTACCTGAGTCCCCCACCTTGCCCACCCCTTCCCCAATTCCCAGGGTTGGGGGGACTGTTCAAAAAGTCACTGCCCTATTTTCCCACCAGTCTAAACAAATTCCTCCTGCCTTGAGGATGCAGGGGATGCAGTCTGGTGATGTACCAGGACAAGAAAGTCTACTGCTAGTTTAGTTCAACATGATTTTACGTGTAATATTAAAGCCATTTTTATAACCCTCAAACACTTTGGTTTCTGAAAAGCCACTTTGCTATGCAAATAATCCTGAGAATGTAGCTCAGATAGTTGAACAATTTGTAAGTAGTTTAAATTGTGAATATTTATTTAAACATAAAAATAGTTAAATTTAATATAGAATTTGAGTCGCTTGAGTCCACTATCTTGCTAAAAATGACAATCTAGCAGTAGTGTGAGGAAAGCAAATATCATTGGGTCATTTTTGGCATTATACTTTGTGACGGGGCAAGGCCAGATGGCTATAGAAAAGTAGTGGGAGATAGATATATTAGCTCCAGGCTAAACAAATCCCTGGTACCAGGATAAGTGAAATGGCAGCTGCTCCAAGTCAATTAAGACACCTGGGGCCAATTAAGAACTTTCCAGAAGGCAGGGAGAAGGCTAGGTTGATTGGGACACCTGAAGCCAATCAGGGGCTGGCTGAAACTAGTTAAAAGCCTCCCAGTCAGTCAGGTGGGTGTGTATGTCAGGAGCTGTGGGAGGAAGTTGTGCTGTTGGAGAGGCTGAGTAGTACACACCATATCAGGCACGAGGAAGGAGGCCCTGAGGTAAGGGTGAAGTGGAGCTTGAGGAAGTGAGGGCTGCTGTGGGGGAAGTAGCCCAGGGAATTGTACGTGTCATGTTTCTAAAAGGTCAGCTACCATAGCTGATACTATTAGGGTCCCTGGGCTGGAGCCCGGAGTAGAGGGTGGGCCCCAGCTCCCCCCCCCCACTTTTGCCCCTGATTAATCACTGAGCCTGGGAGACAACAGAGACTGTGCAAGGAAGGATAACTTCTCCTCACCTCCCCCGCTGGCTTATGATGCAAATGGCTCAGTAGACTGTGACCCTTGTCTCTAGAGAGAGAAGGGTTACGTTTAGGGTCACGGTGAGCCTCTGAGGCTAGCGAAACCTGCCAGGAAACACGGGACCCACGGAGGCAAGGACAGAGCTTTGTCACAACTTGTTCTGTATATGTAACTCTTTTAAACAATGGCATTTCTGTGCACGGATGAAAGGAATTATGTAACTATCGATGAAACACTTGGAGCCCTCTCCTTCCCACAACCCCTTTTACTGAAGTTTAGAACAATTCCCATTTATTTCAGTGATGTGGAGGCAAGCCCTTACTATTTAAGTGTTATTTTAACTACATGTTAAATGGATGTGCCATATTGTGGGGTGCAATCAGTGAGTGGTTATCACTCTCTGCCCCATAACCTTGGGTCCCTTATAATGCTTTGCTGTTGTAGCTCTTGACCTGGGCCACTCTCAAACAGCCTACAAGCATGCAGGCCACACCCTGAGTGTCTGTGTATAGCTACAGCCCTGATCCAGCAGCTCTGACCCCAGTAGCCTGTCAGCAACACTCCAGTAACACTCTGGCTTTCACCAGCCTTGGTTCCTTTCAGGATGGCCCCAACACACCCTCGGCCTGAATTTTCCCCAAAATGCGTGTTCTGCACCGTCCAGCCCTTTCCTGGACAGTTCAGACATTAAAGGTCCATTGCCCTGTAAGGGTCAATATTCAACAGTTTACTACTTTTAAAAGAGTTACCAAACAGTTCAGTTTAACCACAGCACTGGATTGGTTTTGATTAAAAAGTAAAACAAGTTTATTAACAAAAGAAGATAGGATTTTTAATGAATTCAGGTATCAGGTATTAAAGTCAGAAATGGTTACAAGAGAAAGAAAAAAGCTTTTTAGAAGATAAACAAGCTAGACTTGGTTCAAGATAAAACCCTTGCCAGATGTTCCCAGCAACGTGGTTGACCAAATTCTCAAGTCAGGATCTCCTCGCAAAGTCAAAGGGCTGGCTCCTTTGTTTTCTGAGGTAGAGGAGAGAGAGAGAGAGAGCTGGGGTTTTCTGCCCCTTTCTTTTATAGTCTAGTTAATCTTGGAAGTAGATTCTTCTGAGGGTTACTGTTTATTCAAACAGTAAAGAAAGTAACATGGAGTGTGGTAGTGAAGGAGACTGCATGCTCTCTTCTCACCTGAGTTTGCTGAAATGCAAATTTGCTTCATCTGCCATTTCTTCTCCCTGCTGTTTTGAGGACCCTGTTTACTACTCCTATGTAAATTGAGGTATCAGACAGGATGCTTCTGCCTGGGCAGGGCTGTGTGGTTTTAACATGTGCTAACATCATACAGGAGGATTTCATAATTTTACACATAATGTGTTACATACATGTCACCATGATATTGTTGACCAATGAGTTATTAGTTTTCAAATAATACCTCACAAGGCTTATTTTGTAAAAAGATTACAATAGTGTGTAGGATGTAAGTACAGAGATGCTTTCGGTCACAGGATGCTTATATTAAGTTTGAGAGATTGAAAACCGGCTAATTTCCATAACCAATAGAAACTTGATAGATAAGGAAGGTAAGATGATAAACCCTGAAACAAAGAAGGGACCTAAACTTAGTTGCCATGAGCTTTTGCTCCAAGAGTCAAGTGGGCTAAAGGGAAACAATGTGTTTCCTGGAAATCTAGCCTATCCTGCCACAATACTCTGTGTAGACTTAAGCAGAAAGTCTCCACTGAGAACTGTGTTGGGATAAGTTTTCTTTATTTCCAATCATGGGGCCAATGTGAGTAAAAGCTGATAAAACTGGGATGTTTTAAACCTCACTTCCTTCAGAAGCATAACATTGTCATTGATAGGTGTATTTTGTTCCCACTCGAAGAAAAGATAAAATATATCCAGTTTTGCTAAACTGTTTCTAGCCAAAGGTTGCAGTTATAAAATGCAATAAAATTCTGTGGTGGATTTCATCTTTATTATAGTCCCTTTTCCCAGATGAGACAGATTCAATAGCTTCTAATAGAATTAATCTTGTTATTTATTTCCCCCCAGTTGGCTTTAACCATCTTCTCCAGTCCTCTGTCAGCATGAAAGCCTGATATTTCATAGTTCTTCCCCTCCCTTATCCATTTAAAATTCCATTGCAAAAAATTGATTGAGGTATGTGCCCAAGAAAATTGCAGTATTCTAGATTTTCTTTAGTGATGGCACAAAGCCTCAGATACATTTGAGAATGTTTAATCTCTATAATTGATTTTTTAAAATGATATATGCAAACTATTACTACATACCTAGAACATTTATTTTGTACCTTGTATAACAGTACTCATAATGGGAAAAAAGGTCATAACTTCACAGCAGTTACTACACAGCGGAGTGAACTCTGCTAAAAACAAACCTACATACTTCTGTAAAATATTCAAAAGAATAGTTGCACATGTTTTTTAACAGTGTTTACATTATTTTATGAACTTCATAGCTAATCTGTATCATACTTACCCAATACATGTAGCATATTGTACATTCAATCATACAATTTGAAATTCATGCTGTGATTGTTTAGTGACATAGATCATCCAATCAGGGAACAGAAGCAATACCCTGGGATTTAAACATACATGTGCTGAAAGTTATTACTATAATTAGTCCTAGTGAAATCTGTTGTCAAATGACCTTTTAATTCTGATTATTTTACAGACTGGGCTACATCTCCATGTTAACTTGTCTCCATTCATAGCTTTATAGAAGAAAAAGGTATTTATCTGCTTTAATATTCTCAGTTCTATACAAGAGTCTAGATCCCTGATCCTGCAGTGTGTGGGCAGATTGATGTGTCCACATCAGTCTCATGGGTAGATGGCATGTGTGCGTATGCAGTGCACGTAAGATGGCCCTTAGAGAGAGAAAGTACAGCCTCCTGAGGCTAGAGTGGCTGAACCGGAAGAGCTGAGAGCAACAAAAAGAGGTCCATAGAGGAGACTTTCAAGGATGCAGAAGGGTGGTCCCACCCCCAGTCTGACAGCCTCTGTGCTGTTAAGGAGGACAAAAGTCTCAGGGAAGGAGAACATCAAACTGGTGTGGAGGGAAACAGTCCCATAGTTGGGACCTTCCTTCCAGATGATGCCATGGTATCCTCTTGCACTGAGGATACCCTTCCTGGAAAGGGAACCCTAGTTACTAAAAAGAGTAAGGTACTAGTAATGGATGATTTGATTATTAGAAATATAAGTAGTTGGTTTGTGATGACTGGGAGAACCACATGGTAAATTGCCTGCTGGGTGTGAAGGCTGCAGATCTCACTAGACATCTAGGACAGACTTATGTGCAGTGCTGGGGAGGAGCTGCTGATCATTGTACATGTAGGTACCAATGACAGGGAAAGGTTGGAGAGAGGTACTGTAGGCCAAGTTAAGGCAGCTAGGTAAGAAATTAAAGTCCAGGACCTCCATGGTAGCATTCTCTGAAAAGGTTCCAGTTTCACATGCAGGGCCAGAAAGACACACAGAACTGCAGAGTCTCAGAGTGTGGCTAAGACAATGGTGTAGGGAGGATGATTTTAGGTTTATGAGGAACTGTGGAACCTTTAGGAAAAGAAGTCTATAAAGAAAGGATGGGCTCCACCTAAATCAAAATGGAACAAGAATCCTGGCACGTAAAGTTAAAAAGCCTGTAGAGAGTTTTTTAAACTAATGGCTGGGGGAAAAGCCGACAGGTGTGAAGGAACACATGGTTAAAGCAGAGACATATTTTAGGGATGAATTTTTAAAATGGGGACCCCTATCATAGTAAGGAGGATAGGAAAGAAGTTGGTAAAGTACAGGCCAGTGCTAGTGAGGGACAGTCAAACATAAAAGTTCCATTTAAATACAATACATGAAGGCAAGCAACTGAATATTGACAAAATGTACAAGTGGTTATGTACAAATGCTAGACATCTAAATACTGAGATGGGTGAACTAGAGTGTCTGTGATTAGATGAGGATATTTCTGTAACAGGCATCATGGAGACTTGTTGGGATGAATATAATAAATGGGACATAGTAATACCAGGGTACAAAATATATAAGAATGACGGAGTAGGTCGTGCTAGTGGGGCAGAAGGCACTATATATGAAAGAAAGTCAAATATAGTAAAAATCTTAAATGAATCATAAAATTTTTATGGATAGAAATTCCATGCTTGAACAGTAAGAGTATAGCAGTAGTAATATACTATTGACCAACTGACCAGGATAGTGATAGTAATTGTGAAATGCTCAGGGAGATTGGAGAGGCTACAAAAGCAGAAAACACAATAATAACTGGGGATTTCAACTATCCCCATATTGACTGGGTACATGCCACCTCAGGATGGGATGTAGAGATAAAATTTCTAGACACCATTAATGACTGCTTCTTGGAGCAGCTAGTCATGGAACCCACAAGGGGAGAGGCAATTCTTGATTTAGCCCTAAATGGAAAATAGGATCTGGTCTTAGAGGTGAAGTGTAGCTGAAGCACTCAATAATGGTGACCATAATATTAAATTTAACATTGTTGTAGAGGGGAGAAAGGCCAGCCTTTCACACATCCTTTATACCTGTCAAAAATGCATGTGTTCTGGAAAACCATATTCGCACCCTCTCAAAATCTTTCCTTCTCTGAGCTTGCATATCTTAGGGGTGCTGGATGAGCTGGTATTATCAGTTAACATTAAGAAATGGGCTATAGTAACTATTTTAGTGGCCAAAAGAGGTATTTTGAGAAAATGGAAATCTGCAATTCTTCTCACATAAACACACTGGCTTAGTTCGCTCTCTACTACTGCATTAATGGAAAAATGACACTTTCTAATAGAAATGCTTGGAAAAAATATGAAGATGTCTGGTCACACATGAAACTATTGCATACTTTTGCAGTTTAGTATATATTAGTCTGTGATACTCACAGGTTATGCTCTCATTTATCTGTTTAGTTACTTTAATAATTGATGTCCTGCATGATCTCTGTGGGTACAGGTTTTTTGTTTTGCCCAGGTTTTGCAAATAATGAACATTGAATTTTGTTATTTATATGCGACTTCCATCTTGCACATGTATTTATATCTGTTTTGTTTCATTGTCTTTCTATTTTATATGAAAATAATAAAGTTAAAAAAGAGGATAGCAATAGGAATATATTACTGACCACCAAACCAGGATGATGATGATGATGACTGTGAAATGGTCATGAAGATTAGAGAAATTACAAAAGCAGAAAACACAATAATAATGGGGGATTTCAACTATGTTCACACTGACTGGATACAAGTCACCTCAGGAAGAGATGCAGAGATGAAATTTTTAGACACCATAAATGACTACTGCTTGAAGCAGCTTAACTTGGAACCCACGGTGGGAGAGGCGTTTTTTGATTTATTCCTAAATGGAGCACAGGATCTGGTCTAAGAGGTGAATATAGCTGAACTGTTCAGTAATAGCAACCATGATATTATCAAATTTAATGTTCGTGTAGGGGGGAAAATGCCAAAGAAACCCACCTCAGTAGTATTTAATGTCTAAAAGGGGGACTACACAAAAATGAGGAACCAAGTTAAATGGAAATTAAAAGGAACAGTCACATGCACGAAGTCTATTTAAAAACACCATAATAGAGGCTCAAATTAACGTATACAGCAAATAAACAAAACCAGTTAGACGACCAAAAAAGATGCCTAAACAGTAGAGTAAAAGATATGGTTTGAGGTAAAAGAGCATCCTTTAAAAATTGAAAGTCAGATCACACTCAGGAAAATGGAAAGGTGTTTAAACTCTCTCCGGCAAGTTGAGTGTGAAATATATAAGGCAGTCCAAGAAAGAATTTGAAGAGTAACTTGTTAAGCACACAAAAAGAAACAGAAAAAACCCCCAACATATTTAAGTACATCAGAAGCAGGAACCCTGCCGTACAGTCAGTGGGTCACTGATGATGGAGGTACTAAAAGAACAGTCAAGGAAGATGAGGCAGTTGTGGTGAAACTAAATGAATTCTTTGAATAGGTCTTCACTGCAGAGGATATTGGGGAGGTCCCCACACTTGAGCTATTCTTTTTAGGTGATAAATCTGAGGAACTGTGCCAGAATTAGGTGTCAATAGAGGAGGATTTGGAACAAATTGCTAAATTAAACAGTAATAAGTCACCAGGACCTGATGGTATTCAGCCAAGAGTTCTGAAGGAACTCAGGTTACAAACTACAGTAAATAGTTCTGCAGTTTCATATGTATTGCTCAAATCAGTCTCTGTAGCAGATGACTGGACGCTAGCTAATGTAACATCAATTTTTTAGAAAAGGCTCTGGAGGTGATCCCCTGGCAATTATAGACCAATAGTCCTAACTTCAGTACCCGGCAAATTAGTTGAAATAATAGTAAAGAACAGAATTATCAGACACATACATAAACACAATTGTTGGGGAAGAGTCAGAGCTTTTGTAAAAGGAATCATGCCTCAATCAATTAGAATTCTTTGAGGGAGTCATTAAGCGTGTGGACAAGGGTGATCAAATGGATATAGTGTACTAGGACTTTTAAAAAGCCTTGGATAAGGTCTCTCACCAAAGGCTCTTAAACAAACTAAGCAGCCATGGAATAAGAGGAAAGATTCTCAAATGGATAAGCAACTGGTTAAAAGATATAAAACAAAGGGCAGGAATAAATGGTCAGTATTTCACGATAGAAAGAGGTAAATAGTCCCCCAAGGATCTGTGCTGAGACCTGTACTATTTAACATATGCCTAAATTATCTGGAAAAGGGGGTGAACAGTGAGGAGACAAAATTTGCAGCTGATACACAATAACTCAAAATGGCTATGTTCAAAACTGACTGAAGAGTTACAAAACTGGGTGACTGGGCAACAAAATGGCAGATGAAATTCTTTGTTGATAAGTGCAAAGTAATGCACATTGGAAAACAATACCAACTATAATACAGAATGATGGGGTCTAAATTAACTGTTTCCACTCAAGAGTCTGAATCTGAATTAAACCAAATTTTGAAATATCAATATTTTTCTTGCGAACTGGAAATTCTGAGTTTTGACCAACTTTAGTGAAGACCCCCTTTCATTTTGGTACTTTCAAAAACAGTACTCTTTCTGGGAACACTTCAGAGTGAAAGAATATGGATACCATTATCATTTATCAAATATTCAAAGTATTTACTATGTTTAAAGGATAACCCCCAAACCACCTTTTATTCATCCATACCAGCAGTTCATGTGTGTGGTATTTTTCTGTCATTCTAATCTGCAACTGCCTCTAGGGGATATATGGTAACCAGAATAAACTAGACTATTAAGTCTATCTTATCAAAACTGCTCATGTGTACCACCAATAATTATTTTTTTCCTAAAAGGAAATTAAATTCAAATTTAGAGAGTAAGTAGGAGAAGGTTTAAAACATGAGACATCAGTACAGGGAACTCAGAAGAAATTACTGATAACTTGTTATGGGAATTATTAAAGAACACTCTGTGGTTTTTTTCACTGAGTCAAACCTGGTTGCTATAATGCAGTTGGATATCTACATGTGGGTGAGATTTACCTGTATTCAGTTTCTTAAATGTATTAGGTTTAGTCTTGTGTGTTTTTGCTTTATTTTGCTTGGTGACTTACTTTGTTCTATCTGTTATTACTTGAAATCTCTTAAATCCTAATTTTTATACTTAATAAAATCACTTTTGTTTATTACTGAACCCAGAGTAAGTGATTAATACCTGGAGGAGTAAACAGTTGTGCATATCTCTCTGTCAGTGTTATACAGGGCGGACAATTTATGAGTTTACCCTGTATAAGCTTTATACAGAGTGAAACAGATTTATTTGGGGTTTGGATCCCATTGGGAGCTGGGTGTCTGGGTGCTGGAAATAGATGACTTGCTGAGCAGTTTTTGATTAAAGTCTGCAGCTTTGAGAGCGTGGACCAGACCTCGATTGGTGTTGCAGCAGACTGGCATGTCTGGCTCAACAAGGCAGGGTTCTGGAGTTCCAAGCTGGCAGTGGAAAACAGGCTCAGAGGTAATTCCAGCACGTCAGGTGACAGTCCCAAGGGGGTCTCTGTGACCGAACCCGTCACACTAGTTGCTGGCAAAAGTGGATATGATTTCAATTCTTCCTGATATAATAGGACAGTCAGCATGCAACCATTGTGGCTGAGAAATTGTAGAAAAAGTAGTGTTTTCTGGTTTTGATGCAGTTAAATCAGAACAATGTACCTACAACATATAAAGGACCATTTGACTTACTTATTTTGAGAAAGAGGTTTAAAGCTGTAATTGAATATAATCTTTCATGCTAAGTGAAATTTTGGCAAAAGCTAAATCAGTAGTTCACAAGTTATTAGGGTCAGATTATGAGCTCTTTTCTCAAATTTCTGAGCAGCCACTCTTTTGTGAATTGTACCATTGAAATCACCTGGAGTACTTGTGTGAGCAGTTGCACACCGATGAAAGTAAGAAGTTCACAATCTGGCCTTAAATGAATGACTTCACAGCTATATATGAGAGTGAGAACTGAAATCTATGACAATATCACCAAGAAATCTACAAGCAGATAGTCTGGTCTAGAACAGGGGTTCTCAACCTTTTTCTTTCTGAGACCCCCCCGCCACACATACATGACATAAAAAATTCCACAGCCCACCTTTGCAACAACAACTGTTTTTCTGCATATCCAGTAGATTAAAAGCCATGGTCAGCATCAGGGGTAGCAAGCAGGGGAATATACTGGGGCCCGACACAACAGGCAGCCGTGAGAAGCTAAGTTGCTCAGGCTTTGGCTTAAATCCTGGGCAGTGGGGCTTGGGCTTGGGTTTGGGCTTGGGCTTTAACCCTGGGTGGCAGGGCTCGGGCTTCAGCTTTCTGCCGTGGATCCAAACAAGTCTAATGCTGGCCCTGCTCTCTGGCTTATTTTGGCAGACCCCTGAAACCTCCCCGGGGGGCCCGAGGTCCCTGGTTGAGAACCACTGGTCTAGAAGACAATTCAGACTATTTAGAAGCTACTGGAGAACATCTCTATTTCAGTATTTAAGATTTCTTATGAGATTTTAATTAGCAGTTCAAACATTGATGAGGTCATTACAAATCCATAACACTTTGTTCAATACAATTGTCTTAATCAAAGACAAAAAACTCCAATTAAGTGATCAGTAAAAGAAAACAGGCAGAAATCATACACTGTAAAAAGAGAGACCTACAAAAGTGCTTCTAAAATTAAACAGGATGATTCTGTTCATGAACAGAGTTGTTTAGATGGTGAATGGAAACCATCTGCTATGAAACATAGCAAATATTTCATGTTCATAAATAATTGAAACACCTAAGGGTAAACTACGCAATTGCAATAGATGACATTTAATAAAACCAAAATAAATAAAAAGGATATAAGACAAGCAAAGAATACCTAGCACCTTGTAAAGGACCTCAATGCAACTGCGTCTAGATTATCAAATGGTGTAAAAGTAAAACTAAGTGACCATATGAAATGAAATAATAAAGCAGATGTTCTGCCTGCTTAGAGAATATCTAGTAGAGGAGCAATGCACAAACCAATGAGACAGAAATGATGTATAAACATAGGAGTAAAGAGTAGGTGGAAAAAATATTCAGAACAATCTTGGTTTCCTGAATTTGTTACTGTAAACCTGAACATCTGAGATTGGAGAAACACCACTAATTGCTCCATTTTAAATATTGTCATGGACAAAACTAGATACCCTAAGATGAAAGCAGTAAAAACATTACTCATCCTAATTCTGATATTTTAAGGTGATAGAAAAACATTTAAAAAATGAAATCCAGGTAAATTAAATCTACCGCATTTCCTTTGTCTAAAAAAATAAGTTATCTTCTCAAAGAACAGATCAGGTTGGTCTGACACAATCTACCTTTTGTAAAACCATATTGCATTTTATCCCAATTATCTTTACCTCTATGTCCTAAACTACTTTCTCTTTCAAAGTTTGTTCCAAGACCTTACATACAATTGAAATAAAACTAACAAGCCTATAGTTTCCCAGATGACTTTTTTCCCCTTTCTTAAAAATAAGTACTAATTAGCAGTTCTCCAGTCAGAGGGTACGACCCCTGAATTTACGGATTCATTAAAAATGCTTGCTAATGGGCTTGCAATTTCATATGCCAGTTCCTTTAATGTTTAATCACATTAAGATGTTTGCGTTTGACTTCCATCATGGATGTGGTAAATTCCACTTTCATATCCTTGTTCCCATTAGTCACCCTGCCACTACCCCTAAACTCTTCATTACCCTTATTAAAAAATGAGTTAAAGAATTTGTATAGGTATTGGGCCATGCCTAGTGTAGCGGGGTGGACACCAGCTCGGGCCCAGAGGGATTTAGAACTGCCCTGAGAGACGGCTGTTGCAGAAGGAAGGCAGCGGGGCTGATCGGGGAAGCAGCCTCAGCTGGGGGCCATGCCCCAATCAGGGCCCAACTGGCTCTATAAAGGCAGTGAGCCAGCAGCCCAGGGAGAGTCTCCCTCTGTCTGTAGAGGGAGAAGGGCCTGGCTGCATGAGGTGACGCAACACCTAGATTGGACCAGGGCTGGGAGCTCTGGCCTGGAAAGCCCTAGGCTGCCAGCCTGACTACAGGCCGAATAGGTGCAGGGTTGCAGAGGGACAGCCACAGGTAGGCAGAGGCAGTAGGTCCAAACCCAACCTTGCCTGTGATGAATGGCTCATATTGCAGTCTGCTCCAGGACGTGGGGGCTAGCTGGTGACTGGCAAGAGCCTACGACTGAAGCGAGGTAGGGTTAGTGGGTTGGGGGGTTCCCTTGGGAGGGGGAGATCCAGAACTGTGGGGTACTGCCAGGGGGCAGCACCTGGAGGAAAGGGGCACCAGGGTCCTGGGAGGGACATGGGAGCCAGCAGCAAGGTGAGACACTGGCCTGAAGTGCGCTCCAGAGGCTGGAACGCTAATTCCCTGAGATGACCAGCAGGAGGTGCCGCCGGTGAGTCTGCACCCGGTTACACTTAGATTATCTTCAATCTCCACCCCATCTTGTTTTCTAGTCATTGAAACAAGTTTCTATAGTAGGCAAGGCATGAATTTCTAATGTAAAATACAAACTGGGGGTTTTGGGGGAACCCTTTACATCATAAAGTAGCAACACAGGACACAAGCTCATTTACTTTTCTTTTGTAGGTCACTTTTAGAATTCTTTAAGACATTTTCAGGACATGAAAAATTCAAACAATTACATTTCCTAGAAAAGTAACATGAATACAAGCCCCCAATATTACTTTGCCTAATCTTGTGTTTTTAATATTTTTAATTTGATATAATTCTGAATTCAGACCTGCATGCAAATGAATATTGGCATTATGCATAACATTTTTAAAGCTCATTTAGGAGTAACTTAGTACCTTTTGGTCTTTAATAACCCGAGATCCTATAACCTAGCTATTATTTGATTGTATGTATCTCAACACTTTCCTGAATAGAAAATTTAAGGAACAGAATATTTCTGCTTGAGACTATTTCAGAATCCCAGTAAAGATTCATAAGGGTTATGTGTGACAGTATAAACAATTATCAGCTAAATATAATCTCATGACATGAATAAGATATTATGTATGCTTACATAAGAGACAAGGGAAAAAATCCCTCTAACAAACAACATAAGAGATGTTCATTTCTTGGAACCAAATACTAAAAACAAATATCTAAATTATTTAACATTTGTACCATGAGATATTCAAAAAGAAACATATAATTAATTTACTTCAATTAAAACACTCTTGTGTGTGGAACCTCAGTAAACCAATGCCTTTTTTTACCCCAGCGAGTTCCTAAAACATTGACTCCGATGATGATCAGGTTGAGCATCTGAGTCCAATTCATCTAATTTCTCGATCTGTGTCACACAGTCAGTCATGCTTATTTCAAATATTTTTCGAAGTACAATTGTTGTTACCATACCACAATCTTAGAAAACATTTTCAAACACTAGCCCATCTGTTCCTATCAGCAGAATATCTAGCCTTCCATAGGGAACTAGATAAGATTTCTTTTAGAAGTGGGAGACTGACTGAATTTGCTAAAGCCTCATCTAGTTCATGCTGGTAGTGACCTGACCTGTAACATCCTTGCAATTCTAATCCAACACATGTCTTTCAGGCTGACAGTCCCCTCCTTCCAATCAGGCATTGCCAAATATGATAGTGGTTTTGTGATATGATTCCTGTGGCACGCCCAATATGTACATTTTACTTGACTTGTTTCAGGTTTACAGATATAAGACTAGTGGATTTTATTATTCAGTGGAAAGGTAGATAATTAAAAGATTCCACCATTCTTACTGTTAGTGAGTAATATCTTAGCCCTGCAAGTACTCACATTTTCTTCATTGTGTCTAATCACAGAGCAAGGTACCATTCAGTATGCCTAAGTGTGGTAGAATTGGGCCCTAGCTACTTAGTGCCTTCACTTTTAAAATGGTGATGACATTTTTTGATGGGATTTTCAAACTCATTCAATGACATCGGAGTTAGGCCAACACTAACTGTGAACTCCTGGTCCCATTGAAGTCAATGACAAAACCCTCATTGATTTCAACAGTCAGCATTTTGGATCAATCTGTAACGATTTTTTTTTAATTTGTGGCTAATGGAAACCTTTAAAACTATTCATTTTGGGTTGAACAAAAGATATTTAGATTTCAAGCTTTAAGTTTTTAATAAAATATAAAGTAAATTTCTAAACAAATCATTTAGAATAAAAAATTGAAACATTTAGGTTTTCTTGGAAATCTTCCCAGGTTTTTTAATGACAGAAATAACTCTGCAAAAGCCATACAAATTCATGAAGTGTTTTGGTCAACCCAAATCTGCAAATCTGAAGGGGGGAAAGAAACAACAAACAAACACAATCTCACCCACAACAATAATCAGTGGAAAAGTTTCACCCAGCTCTAGCTATAATAATTAATATCCTCTCTAGATCATCACAGAGGACATGTAATGAGCACTTACCATTGTGTTACATGAACATGGCAAACCATAACTCCTAATGCTTTGAAAGAAATCTCCTCCTGAAAACCAACAAAGTAAAATTGACTGATTTAACATAATGTCATCCATTTTAAGTATTTGAATTCTAACATGTCCTCAGTGTTAAGCGTTTTTGGGGGAGGGAGAGAATTTTAAACACATGCAAGAAAACTCAGCCCTGAAGTGTGGTGGTTTGTTTTAACTTCTGATAAGGATAGACCAGGAATGGCCTATTGTTTTGAAATGCTTTTGCCCCCCAAACTTAGAGGTTACGAAAAACAAGACTCAGATTCTAACTGACCCCACGAGTCTTGGTCCATTCATGGAATGCATACGCCCTAATCTTCTGGTTCAAGTTCAGATCTAGTTATCTCTGCTATAAACCAGGTCAAAATAAGTGAGTCATTAATCACTTTTTTTTCTTGTATGTGCAACAGTGATTCACAGCTAGACTAGCTGTTCCTGAGTCAGCCATAAGTAGGCAATTGGGATCACTGCTCCCATGCATAGAGCTCCCACTCAAAGATTGCAGGAGCTATAATCTGGGGGTACCTGGTAGAAGAGAACTGCCAAGAATTCTCCTTCCCTACTGGACAGTTACATTTTCAAAGTGAGAATGAGAGGTGAAATTCTCTGGACAATTGCAGGGAAGGGGAGAGAGAGATTACTGAGAAACCCCTGTGATGGATTCGGTCACAGAGACCCCCTTGGGACTGTCACCTGATATGCTGAAATTACCTCTGAGCCCGTTTTCCCTGCCAGCTTGGGACTTCAGAACCCTGCCTTGTTGAGCCAAACACACTAACTTGCTGCAACACAGATTCAGGGTCTGGGCCACACCCTCAAAGCTGCAGACTTTAATCAAAAACTGCTCAGCAAGTCATCTATTTCCAGCACCCAGACACCCAGCTCTCAATGGGATCCAAACCCCAAATAAATCCGTTTTACTCTTTATAAAGCTTATACAGGGTAAACTCATAAATTGTCCGCCCTCTATAACACTGATAAAGAGACATGCACAGCTGTTCCCCCAGGTATTAATCACTTACTCTGGGTTCAGTAATAAACAAAAGTGATTTTATTAAGTATAAAAAGTAGGATTTAAGTGGTTTCAAGTAATAACAGACAGAACAAAGTAAGTCACCAAGCAAAATAAAGCAAAAACATGCAAGTCTAAGCCTAATACATTAAGAAACTGATTACAGGTAATCTCACCCTCAGAGATGTTCCAATAAGCTTCTTTCACAGACTAGACTCCTTCCTAGTCTGGGCCCAATCCTTTCCCCTGGTACAGTCCTTGTTAGTTCCAGCAGACATCTCAGGTGGTAAATGGGGGCTTTTTCATAACCGGCCCCCTTTGTCCTGCTCCACCCCCTTTTATAGCTTTGGCACAAGGTGGGAATCTTTTGTCTCTCTGGGTCCCCACCCCTCCTTCTAAATGGAAAAGTATCAGATTTAAGATGGATTTCAGTATCACGTGGTCACATGTCCTGTGAGACCCTAGCCTCCATTCTTCCTGGGTTGGCCCACACGTACACAGGAAGGTTTGCAAGTAAACAGCCATTTACAGTTCATTGATTCTGAAGCACCCTTAATAGCTTCCACTTAATATATTTACATCAGTAATACAAGTTTATAATCTTATTCTCCTAACTCCAGACATAGAAATAATACATGCAAACAAATTGGATGAAAACACTCAATAGATTATAAACTCTGTAATGATACCTTACAAGAGATCTTTTGCATAAAATTCACATTCATAAGCATATTTTCATAAAGCATATGGAGTGCAACATAACACCCCTTCTCCCTGCTGAGAGATAAAATGCACCTTGCTTTGCCTCTCTCCCCCAATGCCAGAGACTCTGTGTGTGTGTGGGGGGGATGATGGCCTCTAGAAATGTGGGGTTGGGCTGCAGGCAAGAGAGAGATTATGAATTTAACATTAGCTGCCTGACAGCACTAAAGCAAGAAGCTGGTCAATGTGCCATCTTCCCCTCTCACCTGTTACAGATCTGACTTGCTGTAGAGGGTATGTGTGGAAATCTATGTTCAGAGAGGTCAATTAATCATCAGACTTTGGGAGACTGTTGCTTGTTTTACTTCTGAATTCATGCTACTACTTCTGTCTAGTCATATTACCCTCCAGATCTCATAAGCCACTTGACCATTCTATAACCTTGAGAGTGAGGGAGTAAAGAGCTTTTTTAAAGTATTGTTTTCATCTCTGGAATATGCTTCCTGTTCTTACTCATAACTCTTGGTCTGTATCAATATTTACAACTATGCTAAAGAGCTCATTTGCTGCTATTAGTATGTGTTTGCTGACATGATGTAAATGTCCTTCTTGAGTGATGTTATATATTTTTATATCATACAGTGCTCATACTTCTTAGGGAGAGGAGTTTTATACATTGTTCCCCTCAATGACTTCTTGGTGTGCTGCCAGTTAGACTTCCAATTTTTTTTCATCAGAGAGAGCTATATATTTGCTAAATCTCTCTTTTATGCCTGTTTTGTCATTTTTTTCTCTCTTCATACCCTTCCTCAGCTCCTAACTGGAGTGAGTTGTTCTCCACCTACAAACTTTCTTCACAGCTGCTTACAGTTTTTCATATAATTAGAAAATGCACATGATCGAAAGGTCAGTGCCTTGTCAGTTTGAACAGACTGAACCAGAAACTCCAGTCTACAATGTGGTGTTGATAGTTCTCAGGAGAATGTAGGTTACCATAGCAATACCTGATAAATATGGCATGGTAAGAAGACTCAAAGATTACCAGCAATTTCTCAAAACAAAACTTATGAAAGCAAGTAAATCAATCATAGACTTTAAGATCAGAAGGGACCACTATGATCGTCTAGTCTGACCTCCTGCACAACGCAGGCCACAGTATCTCAGACACCCACTCCTATAACAAACCTCTAACCTATGTCTGAGCTATTGAAGTCCTCAAATCGTGGTTTAAAGACTTTGAGGTGCAGAGAATCCTCCAGCAAATGACCCGTGCCCCACGCTGCAGAGGAAGGCAAAAAACCCCCAGGGCCTCTGCCCATCTGTCCTGAGGAAAATTCCTTCCCGACCCCAAATATGGCCATCAGCCAAACTCTGAGCATGTGGGCAAGACTCACCAACCAGACATCCAGGAAAGAATTCTCTGTAGTAACTCCGATCCCACCCCATCTAACATCCCATCACAGGCCATTGGGCATATCTACTGCTAATAGTTGAAGATCAATTAATTGCCAAAATTAGGCTATCCCATCATATCATCCCTTCCATAAATTTATCAAGCTTAGTCTTGAAGCCAGATATGTCTTTTGCCCCCACTGCTTCCCTTGGAAGGCTGTTCCAGAACTTCACTCCTCTGATGGTTAGAAACCTTCATCTAATTTCAAGTCTGAACTTCCTGATGGCCAGTTTATATCCATTTGTTCTTGTGTCCACATTGGTACTGAGCTTAAATAATTCTTCTCCCTCCGTGGTATTTATCCCTCTGATACATTTATAGAGAGCAATCGTATCTCCTCTCAGCCTTCTGTTGGTTAGGCTAAACAAGCCAAGCTCTTTGAATCTCCTTTCATAAGACAGGTTTCCATTCCTCGGATCATCCTAATAGCCCTTCTCTGTACCTGTTCCAGTCTGAATTCATCTTTCTTAAACATGGGAGACCAGTACTGCACACAATATTCCAGATGAGGTCTCACCAGCGCCTTGTATAACAGTACTAACACCTTCTTATCTCTACTGGAAATACCTCGCCTGATGCATCCCAAGACCGCATTAGCTTTTTTCACAGCCATATCACATTGGCGGTTCATAGTCATCCTGTGATCAACCAGTACTCCGAGGTCCTTCTCCTCCTCTGTTACTTCCAAGTGATGCATCCCCAGTTTATAACAGAAATTCTTGTTGTTAATCCCTAAATGCATGACCTTGCACATTTCACTATTAAATTTCATCCTATTACTGGCAAAGAGTCCTATTTTGGATCCATGCATCCGGTGAAGTGGGTATTCACCTACGAAAGCTCATGCTCCAATACGTCTGTTAGTCTATAAGGTGCCACAGGACCCTTTGCCGCTTTACCGATCCAGACTAACATGGCAACCCCTCTGAAGCTTGACATCCTATTACTATTACTCCAGGTTACAAGGTCATCCAGATCTTCCTGTATGATATCCCGTTCCTTCTGTATTGGCAATACCTCCCAGCTTTGTGTCCTCTACAAACTTTATTAGCACATTCCCACTTTTTGTGCCAAGGTCAGTAAGAAAAAGATTGGTCCCAAAACCGATCCCTGAGGAACTCCTCTAGTAACCTCCTTCCAGCCTGACAGTTCACCTTTCAGTGTGACCCATTGTAGTCTCCCTTTAACCAGTTCCTTATCCACCTTTCAATTTTCATATTGATCCCCATCTTTTCCAATTTAGCTAGTTCCCCATGTGGAAATGTATCAAATGCCTTACTGAAATTGAGGTAAATTAGATCCACTGCATTTCCTTTGTCTAAAAAATCTGTTACCTTCTTAAAGAAGGAGATCAGGTTGGTTTGACAGGATCTACCTTTCATAGAATCATAGAATCATAGAATATCAGGGTTGGATGGGACCTCAGGAGGTCATCTAGTCCAACCCCCTGCTCAAAGCAGGACCAATCCCCAATCAAATCATCCCAGCCAGGGCTTTGTCAAGCCTGACCTTAAAAACTTCCAAGGAAGGAGATTCTACCACCTCCCTAGGTAACGCATTCCAGTGTTTCACCACCCTCTTAGTGAAAAAGTTTTTCCTAATATCCAACCTAAACCTCCCCCACTGCAACTTGAGACCATTACTCCTTGTCCTGTCCTCTTCTACCACTGAGAATAGTCTAGAACCATCCTCTCTGGAACCACCTCTCAGGTAGTTGAAAGCAGCTATCAAATCCCCTCTCATTCTTCTCTTCCGTAGACTAAACATTCCCAGTTCCCTCAGCCTCTCCTCATAAGTCATGTGTTCCAGACCCCTAATCATTTTTGTTGCCCTTCGCTGGACTCTCTCCAATTTATCCACATCCTTCTTGTAGTGTGGGGCCCAAAACTGGACACAGTACTCCAGATGAGGCCTCACCAATGTTGAATAGAGGGGAACGATCACGTCCCTCGATCTGCTCTCTATGCCCCTACTTATACATCCCAAAATGCCATTGGCCTTCTTGGCAACAAGGGCACACTGCTGATTCATATCCAGCTTCTCGTCCACTGTAACCCCTAGGTCCTTTTCCGCAGAACTGCTGCCGAGCCATTCGGTCCCTAGTCTGTAGCGGTGCATTGGGTTCTTCCGTCCTAAGTGCAGGACCCTGCACTTATCCTTATTGAACCTCATCAGGTTTCTTTTGGCCCAATCCTCCAATTTGTCTAGGTCCCTCTGTATCCTATCCCTGCCCTCCAGCGTATCTACCACTCCTCCCCATTTAGTATCATCCGCAAATTTGCTGAGAGTGCAATCCACACCATCCTCCAGATCATTTATGAAGATATGGAACAAAACCGGCCCCAGGACCGACCCCTGGGGCACTCCACTTGACACCGGCTGCCAACTAGACATGGAGCCATTGATCACTACCCGTTGAGCCTGACAATCTAGCCAACTTTCTACCCACCTTATAGTGCATTCATCCAGCCCATACTTCTTTAACTTGCTGACAAGAATACTGTGGGAGACCGTGTCAAAAGCTTTGCTAAAGTCAAGAAACAATACATCCACTGCTTTCCCTACATCCACAGAATCAGTAATCTCATCATAGAAGGCGATTAGATTAGTCAGGCATGACCTACCCTTGGTGAATCCATGCTGACTGTTCCTGATCACTTTCCTCTCATGTAAGTGCTTCAGGATTGATTCCTTGAGGACCTGCTCCATGATTTTTCCGGGGACTGAGGTGAGGCTGACTGGCCTGTAGTTCCCAGGATCCTCCTTCTTCCCTTTTTTAAAGATTGGCACTACATTAGCCTTTTTCCAGTCATCTGGGACTTCCCCCATTCGCCACGAGTTTTCAAAGATAATGGCCAATGGCTCTGCAATCACATCTGCCAATTCCTTTAGCACTCTCGGATGCAACTTGTCCGGCCCCATGGACTTGTGCACGTCCAGCTTTTCTAAATAGTCCCTAACCACCTCTTTCTCCACTGAGGGCTGGCCATCTACTCCCCATGTTGTGATGCCCAGCGCAGCAGTCTGGGAGCTGTCCTTGTTCGTGAAGACAGAGGCAAAAAAAGCATTGAGTACATTAGCTTTTTCCACATTCTCTGTCACTAGGTTGCCTCCCTCATTCAGTAAGGGGCCCACACTTTCCTTGGCTTTCTTCTTGTTGCCAACATACCTGAAGAAACCCTTCTTGTTACTCTTGACATCTCTTGCTAGCTGCAGCTCCAGGTGCGATTTGGCCCTCCTGATTTCATTCCTACATGCCCGAGCAATATTTTTATACTCATCCCTGGTCATATGTCCAACCTTCCACTTCTTGTAAGCTTCTTTTTTATGTTTAAGATCCGCTAGGATTTCACCGTTAAGCCAAGCTGATCGCCTGCCATATTTACTATTCTTTCGACTCATCGGGATGGTTTGTCCCTGTAACCTCAACAGGGATTCCTTGAAATACAGCCAGCTCTCCTGGACTCCTTTCCCCTTCATGTTAGTCCCCCAGGGGATCCTACCCATCCGTTCCCTGAGGGAGTCGAAGTCTGCTTTCCTGAAGTCCAGGGTCCGAATCCTGGTGCGAACCTTTCTTCCCTGCGTCAGGATCCTGAACTCGACCAACTCATGGTCACTGCCCCCCAGATTCCCATCCACTTTTGCTTCCCCCACTAATTCTTCCCGGTTTGTGAGCAGCAGGTCAAGAAAAGCTTCCCCCCTAGTTGGCTCCTCTAGCACTTGCACCAGGAAGTAAAACCATGTTGTATTTTGTCCCAATTACCATTCACCTCAATGTCCTAACTATTTTCTCCTTCTCAATCTCTGTATACATATCAATATGAAAAATACACATACAGACACACCTATACATATATGGATGTATGTTACCACCATCACTATAACCGCCCCCCTCCAACATGTATGTCTATAACAAACAGCGCACAGATAACTACTTCTTGCAGCAACCTAAGACAAGACACCTCTGCTCTGTCCGGAGGATCAGCTGTCTTGTGCTGTTCTCTCTATAGAACCTCATGCAAGTTAACAAACTCTGTGCTTTTTCTTCCCTCAATCCTCAAGAACCCCCCAGCCCACGTCTGCTCACTGAGACCATGTGGTCGTGATAGGTGAGTCTGGACATCTGCTCTCCTTTAGTGAACTGCCTTGTATAACACTACGAAGGGAGACACCATCCCACTGGCTAGGAGGAGGCTATGGGGCTCTTCTGGGCCTTTGCTGTGCTAATGAGGCACACCTGCATAGCTTCTTCATCTTGGAGGAAGAGAGGCTTAAAAGGCGAAGCTTACCCTAGGAAGGGGCAGTGACCAGGAAGAATGCTGCTCCATGCAGAGACTGCTAGTAACAGAGGTGGGCCAGTTGAGGAGTAGACTGCTACAGAACACACCACTTCTGGAGCCATCCCAGCTGACAGCTAAGTAACATACTCCAGGAAGAGGGTAGGACATAAATCCCATGAAGGGGCAATAGATTTTGAGAGACCGAGCCCATAAAGCCATATCCAGGGGCTGTCCGAGAGCTGACAACAGTTCCAGTCAGACCCTTCTCTTTTGCAAGGGGAAAAGCGAAGGAAGAACCTGCCCTCTGCTAGGGAGCGATTGCCTCAGAGAACTCCCCCAAATGAAGCCACAGGGGGAGTAGAGAGGGTAAATGTAGGACAATGGGACTTGGGGGGGGGTTCCTAGGGAGTCCCACCCCCTCCTACAAACACAAAGGAATCTCAAAGCATCAACTAGCAGAGAAAGAAGACTCAACTCAAAGAATACTATTAACAGTGTTCTGGGTGCAAGTTCCTGCATGGCAGCTTTAGCTTTTTCTATGGAGAGTAGTTTCCTCCTGAGTGCTTATACATCTGTAGCCCGCAAAATGCAAGCCATTAGTAGTACCTTTTGTTTCATATTCAACTTTCATGGAGATTCTATTTCTTCCCATTTAAAATAGTTGGTTAGTTCTCTCCTGATATTAGATATTAGATATTCTCTCTTTTCTGTACACCATAGCTGACCTTTTATTTTTCTTAATAATTACAGAATTTTCTAATGTCTACAAGACAGACATGACAAATATAGACTTGGGATTTCCCAGTATCATTTTCAAAATATTGTCTGTGGAGAGCGGGCTAATTGCACAGTACTGGCTTTTTTGGTTTCCGGTTGTTAAACCACATTGGGTGGATTGTTTCATACACCCTATTGCTCCACACAGGACTAAAAACCCAGTCAATTTCATAGCCCAAAGCCCCATGAGCCCGCGGCAGCTGACAAGGGCACCCTCGGGTGTTTTATTGCAGTGTAGACATACCCTTAGGCTGTTGTCCTACAACCGGATCCAAGAAGGCGGACTCCTGCAGCCAGTGTAACCCCTTGACCTCAGTGCAGCACAAGATGGGCTCAAGCATCTCCCCATGTGAATTCAGTGGTAAGCTCCAGTCCCTATGTACCATCTCCTGTTTTAAGGGTAAAATTGAATTAAATATTGGTTAAATATTTTTCTTTTTTTCAGTAAGATCTTATGGATGAAAAGACTAGATCAGTTGTATTGTGTGGTAACAGAAATTCGGTGGGTATATTTACTTATCTGCAAGTGCCAAAGGGAAGACATTTTCCTAATATTGGTCTTGTGGATGAAACAGAAAGCCTCTGTCCTTAATTCCTGTCATTGTAAAAGATCCTCTGACCTTTATAATAAAAGCAGGGGCATTAGCCTCTGTGTCATAGCCAGGTTCTAATTTTGGTGATTACATTTTGCCTACTTAAAACTTCCTTGCAGCTGAACAAAGTAAACCTCATTTCCTGCCCTAAACTGTATAATGTTGCAATGTGCTGTTAAATCAATGCTGTATGCCAACCCAGAGGATGGTGAAATGAATCTGTGTATATATAGTTACCAAAATATCCCATAGTACTTTGCAGTCTATATAAATGTAGGATGGTCTTCTTGTTCTAGGTAGCGATCCCATTGATACAATGATGAGATCTGACATACTTGTGTTGCCTTTTAATAATAATCAGAGCAGATGAGGCTTAATGCTTCCTGTTCTAGCCAAGTTTTAAAGTGGGCTGTATTGCTTGAACAGGGTGTATTCCATAGATGTTTGAGGTATACACACTATTTTATATTTTACTCTGTTTTTCTGCACTGTATGAAGGGATGGCTTGGCTTGCGAAACACATTCACAAACAACAGCAATATCGTTCCTTCCCTTCCCCCTTCTCCCCCCACCCCAAAAAAGCCACTGATATAAATATTCAGATGAAAGACAATTCAGAAGTGTTAATGAACTAAGAAAAAGAATTTTGGAAATAACTAACCATACACTTGGTATAGTGTATTTTTTTCTCCAGTTTTTAATCTATTTTGGTTGGTTGGTTTAAAAAAAACCCACAAAACAAATGAAACTGCAGATTAATAACATTTAAGACTGACATATTCTATGCACAGAAGAGATGAAGCATCAACAGTGTCACTGTGAGCTTTCCCACACCTCCCTGTTTATACTCCTAAACTATTTTCTGGAGCTCACAGGTCATTGTCCAGTTTCATTTTGGGTCAATCTTTCCAGAGCTTGATATGCTGTGCACACAGAAGCTCCTCCATCTCACTGGAAAGTGTCGGGATAAGCCTATTATAATGGGGTATACTGCAGTATTTTAGAATTTCAGTAATAGTTGACAGTACCAGGATTGTGTCTCACTTGATAGTCGAACCTCTGCCTATCTGCAGTGCCTAAGCAGCTCTGGGCAGCTCTGCTCTCATTTCACCAACAGGCTTCAGCACTGAGCTCTCTTTTTAGGCTTCAAGAAGTAATTCTTGTTCTAGGATTTTTCCTCCATTATGTTCAAGTGCTGCAATGTGAACATGAATCGTCAGTCACATCAAGGATGTTGAGGAAGTCAACAGTAACCTAAACATGCCTGATCTCATGTGCGTTCATAATAGTAGGGCCGGACGGTATAGAGGCTAGGAACCAGTGCCCGAAGCCACCTATTCTCCTGCAAGAACTGTTTAGTGTTACAAAGTCATGTGGAAAGCTTGCTAGCTCAAAAGTAGTCTGTATAAGCTGGCATTTAAATGGTGCATATACAACTATGGACATGTTTCTTTTCTCTCTCTCTTTTTCTCTCTCATTTATATATATATATGCTACATGTTCCTTCTTCCCAGTTTGTATGACATCATACCTCTACCACAAACTTCAGTTTAACTAGCCTGTCAAATGTGCAGTGTTCTGCTTTCAGCTGCTCTGAAATAGAGCTGATAAAATCTTTTATGAGATTGGACAAATCTAAGGTGCATGGCTTCAAGCAGGAAAGTCTGCCTGCAGAGAGATGGCTGGTCCCTTGTGTCACTATACTCTCCACTCTTCTGAGGGGCTTGCAGCTAGCCAGCACAGCCACAAAAGAAGCCAGCTCTGATGGGAGAGGGAGGCATTTATATGAATTTTAGTTTGTTGCAATTCACAGCAGGTGTCCAGTGCAGAGAAGGCTAAGAAGGCCAGCTCTCAGAGGTAAAAGACACTGGATTTCACAAGTGAACCTTGTGTCTCTAGAGCAGGTGAGTTAGGAAGTATTTGATGACTGAGGTCCTCCCTTCTGGAGGGGAGGGCAAGAGGATTCACTGAGTCCTAGGGCTAGGCTGAGAAGCATCTATCCTGAGTTACTGGTTATATGGTGGGAGCCCTGTAGCCCCAACATTGGACCCAGTTAAATGCCTAGTATGTGAGAGACAGTGGAGATGCACTACAGCATTAAGGTAATAAAGTTGTAGCCTGTTGCTGCTTAAATCCATCATTGTGTCTGTTTTCATTCACCTGTGTGTCCTGATCAATGCATCTCCATGGCAGCCTCTACTAGCAGATCTCCTATGGTGTGCCAGCTACAATTTAAAATTATCCAAACTTACAGGAGAGAGAGGCAATACAAACATCACCTGCCTTCCATTTGCTAGGGCGGGCAGATGCAATTAGAACTCCCTGTGTTAGCAGCAGTGAATCGATCTCTGTGCTAAATGAGCAAGTCCCACTGTTTTCCTGTTCTGAAAAGTTACTGTATCGAATTCTTCTACAATATTGGTTTGAAGATAAAGGGCCCATGTAACTGAGGGACTTCAACCATATATCACCTTCTGGTTGTCTGCTGTGGAACTTGGGTTGTACTTGCCTCAGTTTCTCTTAGTTTGTTCAGGGATGGAACCTATACCCAGCAATCTTCATCTGTAACTCCAGCCCTCTGAATGCGTTACTTCTCTCTCCTCTCTTGGGACAGAAAGGAGTCTGACACAATTCAAAATTCTGCTGGTCCTTTTAGTGAACCTTCACTCAGTAATCCCTGGAGTTTGAGCCTTTGACTCAGGGCCTATCCTAACCCCTTTTCCAGTGCTGCCCCACTTACAGGTTTCTTCCCTTCTTTCTTCAGCAGGGCAGAAATTAAGTAAGTTAAAGCAGAAGTACAAAGGCAAAATGCAATATTCCTGTTGTTGCCATCCCGGTCAGCGTTCTTGGCAGTCTTTTCTCCCGTCCATGTAGGAGTGCTAGGTGGACCCAGTACTGCCCTCTTGTTTGGGTCCCAGCCCAGGGACCCTGGAACTTGTTTGTTTAAATCTCCAACTCCTTCCCTGGGTCGCTTCCTACCTCAGGGCCTTGAAGGTACCTTCTGCCTGGCAATCTTCTGTGTTCCCTTCTGGCAGAGAACTTGTTCATCTGGGCAGCATCCTCTGCTCTGGAGCCGTTCATTGTATCTCTGTCTCTCTAGCAGCCACCACATTCTTTTCTTTTTCTCTTCTTTTCTCCTCTTTCATGATGAAACAGAGTTGAGTAGGTAGTCTATGGTTGCCACCAATTATAATTCCTAAATACCTAGCTGTTTATGTTCTCCTCTCCTGCCATGTGTCGTTCAGGTAATGTAACACCAGCTTTCTAACACTACTCCACTTCCCCAATATTTTTATTAGATAACATAATGTAACTTTTGTTACCTTAAGTCATTTAAATTCCTCAAAAAGCTTTTCCCTTTCTCTATCAAACCCCTTACCCAGACATAAAAGACTATCAATTGTTCTACATTAGTGTGCACATAGTCCATCCTATTTGTTCAAAAAAGATTTTTGATTAAATCACAATGGCCCGTTAATAATCTAAACAATTTCCCTTCATTTTTCCTATCTGGGCACTGAAGTATGTCATTATCCTCAACTCTGGGGCTTATTAATTCAGAAAAATTCCCCCCCCCCCCAATTTTTTACCATTCCTCTTTTAATTTTTTCTTTTAGATTTTTTGAATTCCTGTTTACCCTAGAGTGATTTAATTACGTCACCAAATGAAGACATCCTTTTTATTGCCATAAGGCCTGATTGTGAGACCCCAAAAATCACTGCAGCTGCTCAGTGGTCTTTGCAATTCCCATTAACTTTGGCCCTGAAGTTAGGACCAGTAGTTTCATTCGTAATTGGCAGTTCATTAGTAGCTATCCATAGCGCACACATGATGAGTGTTGTACTAAATTTACCACCCACAACTTGTAGTTCCTGTGCTTGTATTAAATCTGATTTTTTTAAGTTCTGAGTTTGATGCTGACTCAAAAGCTGGCAGCTGTAGTTGACAATTGGCCCGATTAAGGCTCTATGTACCACCAGTAGTGTTTTCTTATCTACTTCCTGCAATTAGTCCCAGCAGTACTTTTAAGCAGGTTGATCCTTACTTTGCATTTATATTTAACATAGTCGATATGATCTTTCCAAAGTAATTTAGTCTCAGATTTTATCCTAGGAATTTGTTCTCTGTACAGATAGTTTACATTCCTTTGTAGCTTTCCTTTTTGTGATGATAAATCCTTTGGTTTTAGCAACGGAGAGCTTGAAACCCCATGCATTTCCCCAGTCTCTTGTAATACTTTGTTTCCTTTTTCTGCCCCCTCATTATTCCTGCTCCTAAGCTGTAGAGAGCATAATCATCTGCAAATAGAATGACATCTACCCCAGCACTTCTTCATTTTGGAAGATTCTTTAGCATAATATCAAATAAGGTTGGACTGATAACACTTCCCTGCAGTGAACCATTTTTAATATGTTATATTAAAATATATTATGACATAATTAATTATATTAATTTATATATTAATATATATATATATATATGACATAATAGTCCCAACTCTGACCTGCCTAGTCCTTTTATTCAAAGCTTATCAACCCATCCATTCTTCCTCTTATTCCTATATAACCTACTTTGTACAATAAACCTTCTCTCCATAGCATGTCATATGGTTTTTCAGTATCTAGAAAGACAGCTATCAGGAAACCTTTGTTTCTGATGCTTTTTTTGTACTTAAGTTTCCAATTTAACAATAAGGTCAATGGTGTATCTTCCTCTCCTAAAGCCACTCTGCACCTTTTCTGTAATGCCACTGGTTGCCTATTTGGAAACCAATCTTTTGTTCACCATTATCTCCATAATTTTACCCAGACAGGATGTAAATGCAATTTGTCTGTAGGCATCCACTTTAGTCTCCATTCCCTTGTAGGGTCTATATAACCCCTCATGGTTTGCTTTTTAGCTATGACTTCCTTTTAGCCTCTGCAGTTATTTACAAATGTACTTAATTTCCCTTATATTTAACTAGACAAAACACAGATGAAATCAGGTGCATTGACATCCTACATGGAATTGGAAAAGGTTCAGAAAAGGAAAAAAAACCAAAACAATTAGGGGTATGGAACAGCTGCCATATGAAGAGAGATTAATAAGACTGGGACTTTTCAGCTTGGAAAAGAGACAACTAAGGGAGGATATGATAGAGGTCTATAAAATCAGGACTGTTGTGGAGAAAGTAAATAAGGAAGTGTTTACTCCTTCTCATAACACAAGACCTAGGGGTCACCAAATGAAATTAATAGGCAGCAAATTTAAAACAAACAAAAGGAAGTATTTTTTTTCACACAATACACAGTCAACCTGTGGAACTTCTTGCCGGGGGATGTTGTGAAGCCCAAGACTATAACAGGGTTCAAAAAAGAACTAGACAAGTTCATGGAGGATAGGTCCATCAATGACTATTGGCAGGGATGGTGTCCCTAGCCTCTGTTTGCTAGAAGCTGGGAATGGGTGACGGGATGGATCACTTGATGATTACCTGTGCTATTCATTCCCTCTAGGGCACCTGGCATTGGACACTGTTGGAAGATAGTTGTGATAGGGCCTTCAATGGCCAAGCAGCCTAGCGGCTAGATCGATCCTTAGGGGCTGGAGCAGCGGACACCTGCCCTGCTTTCCTTCAGATCCTGGCTTGGGGTATGGCCCTGCTAGTCCTGTTTTCCCACAGCTGGGGCTTGGCAATAGATTCCCCTTGGCAGCGGAAGACTTATTTGCTTCCAGTGGCTGCATTGGCAGGTAGGCTGCATCTGTGTCTTCAGGCAGACACACAGAAAGCTCCTGCCTCTTCACCAATCATCCACTGACTGAGCCAGGCTCCCTTCTTTTCTCCCAGGCCTCGCCTTTCCAGGCCTGACATTGGCTGCAGGTATAACAGGGCAGGGCTTGCTGAACTCACAGATTTTCTTTAACCCTTGCTGTGCCTGTCAGCCAGCTCTCTGCTCCTTCACAACAGGATACTGGGCTAGATGGACCTTTGGTCTGACCCAGTATAGCTGTTCTTATATACATTGGTGTAACTGCATCCAGAATCAACTGTGAGAGCAAAATTCCACCCACAGTTAATTGTCAATTGCAAGAGCAAAACAGTGACTTCAGTGGGCCTATGCAATGGACACTGACAGAGAATTATTTGACCCTATCTTTCCAGAACTTTTTTTGAGAAACAATGAATCATTTGTTTAGCAAAAGTAATCTTTTTTTTGTCCCAGTTACAACTGCTGATAAAGGCAGCTAATAGCACAGGTTAATGCTCTTTTCTTTGCCACATGACTTTGCTGAAGTCTAGGCTTTATGGCCCTTAGTAATGTAGAGCAGTGACGAAAATTCAAGGACATGAACCTCTAACAGGATTCCAAAAGGCTTAAATAAAAAGCTTAAATAATGCTACCATGATAAGTATATGATCATGATGATGGGGGAAATTGAGTCTTTCATCTTAACTTTTAATCTAAAAGCAATATTTCATTTTTTTTTTACCCAATAAAATAACTGAAAATAGTTTTACATTGAATGTAGATAAGAAAATGCTGGTGATTAAAGATAATGTTGTGAAATGTCTGGCAGGGTTTAGTGCATCAATAACCATGACACACAACTAAAGTAATTGAAAATGCCCTGCATGTGTTCTCTGAAAGAAGGTAGTAAAAGATCATTGAGGTACCAAGGTTCTTTCAAAACATAAGATATATTTTAAAATCAATCTCTTTTATTCTATTTCTCTAAATCTCTATAAAGCCAATTCTTCATCACTGCCTTTGGCAACTCCTATTGGGAGAGAGTAGGAATAGAGCAGCTTGTATTTCACTCAGTTAGTAAGCTCAGCTAGTATTAGATTCCAGAACACTGCTGTGAGTCTGATCAGTGAAATAATAGTGCTGGTCAACATCTGGTGGAGTGTCCCTCCTCTTTTCATAGATGTCCTCTTCTCCATGTCCAATTCTTGCACATCCGTTCTTCCAAATTAACAGCTTTAGCTTTTTTACCTTCCTGAGTCTCTCCCTGTCTCTATTCTCTCCACAACTATATTTTAAACTAACTCTAACATTCCCTCCCTGACGCCAAAAAGCCTCTGACTTAGGATTTCTATAGGAGGAGAATTCAGGTTTTTAACTTTCTGCTAGGTTTAGAATAATCTCTCTCCAGGATTTCCATGGTCAGATGTGTCCCAGATTGCATTTCCCTTAAACTTTGGAGAATCCTAAGTACTCAAAAGATTTGAATACTGCGGTGAGTTTAGCAGAAAGTTTAAGACAGTTTGAAACTTGAGAGATTTTTGGAAATGTATGAAGGTCATGGGGAGAAAAGAGGTACTTTCTAACATGCAGCAATAAGAGGTCTGGTTTTACTTCATTTCAGATTCTTGGCTTTTCATTATTAGATGACACATCCTTGTAAAAAAAATTTAAGGGATCCCCAAACTTTTCGAATCAAAGTAAAACTAAAAGGAGTCTCTTGAACTACATTAGATATCAGGAGATATCGGGGGTAGTCTGCTTCAGCTTTTCCTGATTACATCTTTTATTCTAGTTCTGTAAATCTCTATAAAGCCAATTCTGCATCATTGCCTTTGGCGATTCCTATTGTGGCGAGAGTAGGAATAGCAGCTTGTATTTCACTTAGTTCTTTAAGCTCAGCAAGTACTAGATTCCAGAAACACTGCTAGGAGTATTCCTTTTATGATGCAGACCCTAAGCCTGGGGCCAGCCTGGGCACAAATGACTAATGCTGTCCTTTTTTGTTTTCCTCTTGGAGGATGCTGCATAAAATTTTTATCCATAGGTCCCTTTCAGCAAAAAGCAACAAGATATACACATGTTGTACAAATAGCTTCCTGAAATTGAGTTTAAAAATTTATAATGAAAAAATGTAACTTGTGAACAGTTTTTCAGAAGGAAGATGCACATTCTGGAGCTCTGTTGCATTCTATAAAATAAATATATAGAAATTAAAGACTTAATTGGGACAACTTTTCACTGAGGGAGTGGGTGGGTGCATGAGGACTCAACCAGAATTCCTCCTGTGGCAATAAAAGGGTGCAGGGTATATTCCGTTGGCACCTGGCTCATACTGCTAATATATGTTGATGGTGAGGGGATGTGATAATGCCTGAATTTCTACCTGCTTCTGTGAGGAAGATGTGACTGACAGCACGGTTAACGTGGCTCAGTGGCTCAACTCCTCAACCAAGCTGTGACTGGGCCATGATCAAGGGATTAAAGGGGGCTCTGGAGCTGTGGGGCATCTAGTCCTCCCACACTTCTGAACAACCATGCAATTAGGGTGACAGCCCCAATTTTATAGGGACAGTCATGATATTGGGGTGGCTTCTTATATAAGTACCTATTACGTCCCAATTTTTTTTCACATTTACTATTTGGTCACCCTACCATGCAGGGACATAGATAATTTAACTCTATTGGACCAAAATCGATTTTCATTTGTACATGTGAAAACTCTTTGTAAATGGATTTGCACATATGCAGATGACAGCAGAGTTAGGCCCAATTGTTTGTTTTTTCCCCTCAATAGGGACATAACTGCCATTGCTCTTTTTGGGAGTTAAACACAAGGAGGATAAAATATTCTGATCCAGAGCCTAAGAAACAGGGAAGATATTACATCTGTTACATCTGTTCTAGGGAAGGAACCTGAAAAATTCTCTCAAATGCATGAAGTGTAATAACTTTGTATGTTTGGAACATATGTCATCTATTTGCTCCATTTGTTCAAAGTTGTAGGCCATTTACTGCCACTTTGCTGTGTTTGTGTCTTTTATATTGTCACTGTTGCCTTATAGTGGTTAACATGGGGTTAGACCCCACACCTATATAGTATGTAGCTTTCTTTAAAATGTGTTTGATCATTGGGTCAGTTACACCCCAACACATGCACTATGTAGCATGCTTCTGAATATAGGAAAGTTTTAACTTGTTCATAGTTTTATAGTTCACTGATTACCATAAAGTCAGTTATAAATACATCCTTTAATTTTTCCCCAGTTTTGATATTCTAGGGGTCTCCAAGACTCCAGTATGGACATAGCTGGGTGATTTTTGGTCCAATATGAGTGTGTGTTTGAATTTTCTTTTTATTGTATCTTTATTTTTCAGTTACAACATTAACTCAATACATAGCTCAACCAGAAGGCAAATATAATACAACGGATAAAATACTCCCTCAAGTAGGAGTAGAAGAGCTGTACTCATGCGTATAATACCAAACTATCATCTGCAACCAAATTATTACAAGTAATGATTAACAACATCAGAGTAGTTCTACAGCAGGTTTAAATATTTACATTATAAAACATGGATTTTCTTGTTAGAGTACATCCATATTCTTTACTACCCCTTTTCTCTGTCTCCTGCAGACATCTCTCTCTTGTTTCATGCTGAAATGGGCTTGCCAACCCTCCATCTTCCCTTCATTCAAACATTTTCTAAAACTGCTTCTGCATCATTGCCTGAAAAAAATAATACATTTATACTCTTAAGAAAAATAGAAGTAGCATGACATGTGCCTATCATCACCCTGATCGCTTTTCTTGCATATTATATTTGTTCCTCCTTCTGACACCTGTTTTGTCTTTTTAGGCCCTCATTCTGCAATGTGGTCTGTTAGCATGTTCATAGAATGATAGAATCATAGAATCATAGAATATCAGGGTTGGAAGGGACCCCAGAAGGTCATCTAGTCCAACCCCCTGCTCGAAGCAGGACCAATTCCCAGTTAAATCATCCCAGCCAGGGCTTTGTCAAGCCTGACCTTAAAAACCTCTAAGGAAGGAGATTCTACCACCTCCCTAGGTAACGCATTCCAGTGTTTCACCACCCTCTTAGTGAAAAAGTTTTTCCTAATATCCAATCTAAACCTCCCCCATTGCAACTTGAGACCATTACTCCTCGTTCTGTCATCTGCTACCATTGAGAACAGTCTAGAGCCATCCTCTTTGGAACCCCCTTTCAGGTAGTTGAAAGCAGCTATCAAATCCCCCCTCATTCTTCTCTTCTGCAGACTAAACAATCCCAGCTCCCTCAGCCTCTCTTCATAAGTCATGTGCTCTAGACCCCTAATCATTTTTGTTGCCCTTCGCTGGACTCTCTCCAATTTATCCACATCCTTCTTGTAGTGTGGGGCCCAAAACTGGACACAGTACTCCAGATGAGGCCTCACCAGTGTCGAATAGAGGGGAACGATCACATCCCTCGATCTGCTCGCTATGCCCCTACTTATACATCCCAAAATGCCATTGGCCTTCTTGGCAACAAGGGCACACTGTTGACTCATATCCAGCTTCTCGTCCACTGTCACCCCTAGGTCCTTTTCCGCAGAACTGCTGCCTAGCCATTCGGTCCCTAGTCTGTAGCGGTGCATTGGATTCTTCCACCCTAAGTGCAGGACCCTAAGTGCTGAAGTCCATTGAGACTTCACATGGGCACAGAGGTCTTCGATGATATATAGTATTGCAGGATCAGAGCCTTAGACTACATGCTTTTAGGGGAGGTAGCGTGTCTTCCTGTATGTCAGTACCTAGCTCATTTTGGGTGTTACACAGATAACCTATAATCATCATTATCCTAGAAAAACATACAAAGGTTCAGGGGGGGGGGGGGGGAGAACTGGATGGAGAAATAAGCACTCAGTCTCCAAATGCTTTTTTCCCAAATCATCTTTACGCACATTCTCCTGTGTCCATTACAATTGAAATCTTTGTCTGCTATAGTGTGTGGGTAGGGGTTGGTTCGGGTCTGGCTTGATGTTACAATTTTTGTTTTTTTCCAGAGTATATATTACAGTAAGTGTACGTGCACAGACATCTTATGACAGGTGCATTTGTTAAAAGACAACCAATAGCCTTCATTACTGAAATTAAGTTGGTATGAAGAGGTTTGATCCCTTCCTTCCCCCCCCCACTTCTGAGTACTTATAAATCACATTGTAATCAAGGGGACACGTTTTTGCTCAGTGCACTTGAAAATCGGGCCATTCTATTTAGGTGTCTGTGGGTTAAGGAACCTTTTTTTTAGGCACTGAAGTTTGAAAAAATTTGGCTTAAATAAGGCTAGATCCTGCATCTGAATCTACCCAATGCTCATGGAGTGCAATTGATGTAAATGGGGTTCCTTCAAAGATCCAGTTGTACAGAGTAGCCCTAAATAAACAGTCTTGCATACATATATATGATCAGATTTTTCCAGGGTTGTCTAAGCAGCACTATGATTGTATTGCTTTATCTTACCAATTTACTCTGTGCTGCACTAATTAGAAATCTGTGTGTCAAGTGGTCCTGATGTCAATCTCTCTCTTGGGAGTTTTATTTGAAAACTCACTGCCTACTGTCAAGCACCAATAGACACGATTGTATATCTGGACAATATCCTCAGTCACAAAAGAAAAAGAGGGAAGGTGGGGGCGGAGGGAAGAAATTTCTGCAACATAGAAAATTATCTGAAATAGTTTTACAAAAAAAAAAAGCCTAACTGGAGAAATTTCTTTTCAGAAAGTATTATGATGAATGCCAAGGAAAGCTGCAAGGAATCTGGTGTCCAGATGCCTTTCTTTCTTATGGCTAAGTGTAAAAGTCCCATTGACAGCTGGTGTCTGCAAATGATTCCAGGAAACAGATGATACCAATGAATTACCAACTAGGATATTTTCATGACAGCCAGATACTGTAACTGTTTGTATCAAACTCCACTGCCCCAAGGCTCCCAAACTCACTGGTACAACAGAGAGAAACTTGGGTCTTGTCTGTGCAGGGAGTTTAGTTCATAGTGAATTGACACATGTTAGCTAGCAGACTTCAGTTAAAGCAGACTTTAACAAAGAAGTAGCTAGGTAAGCTCCCCCTCTGAAGAAAATCTAAGGGATAAAGGAGTTCAGGACAGCTGGCTGTTTCTCAAGGGGATAATATTAAAGCACAATTTCAAACTATCCTGAAGCAAAGGAAAGATAGGAAGAACAGTAAGAGGCCAATATGGCTCCATCAAGAGCTCTTACATGACCTCAAAATCAAAAAGGAATCTTTCAAAAAGTGGAACATGGACAAATTGCTAAGGAGGATTACGAAAGAATAGCTTGAGCATGTAGGAACAAAATCAGTCTCCATTCCTCCATTGTTTTCAGTTTCTGTGAGGGAATCTGAAATGTAGTCTGCGAACATTCCATCTTGAGCTTTCCACTTCTTCCCTCTCAAATTAGTTGGCCAGTCAGCTATTTTTTAAAGGCCCTGTCCCTGAGGGTCTGGCCTCTGCAGGTACCATGGGTGGGGTAATAAAACAAGTAGATATTTTTTATATTGCAGACAAATTGCAATAGCATTTTTGGCATGTATTTATGATTTCCTGAGATTATTCCCAATTATGAGGGGACCTCAGAGACCATAAGTTTTGTATGCATGAGGAGGGCTAGAATGAGATTTTTGTCTGTGCAGCATAAGCTGTTTGGGTTTGCCATTGTGACTTGGAGGCTGTGGGGAGTTGAGAATTATGTCCCTGGTTTGGCTTTGCACTTTTGCTGTACTTTGGAGGTGCTTTTATGGTGTCAGAGGGGCTAGCAAGGGGCACCTGGAGCTGAGCTGGATAATAATCCCCTCTGTATTTCCTTTAGGCTATCGTGACTCTCAATGACATTACACAAGAAGGCAGAGAATGGCCCTATTAAAAAAAGCAAAGGGCAGACCAGGCAGATCCTTGGCTAAGTTATTCACTTGAGATGATCCTGCCCTCCTCCCTCCCAGAAGTGCTGCAGGAATGGAAGGGAATTGTGAGCAATCCTGGGGGCTATGATCATGGAACTACACCACCATATAATGTCCACACCAGAAGTGAGCAATTTCTCAGTCTTAGATTCTGCTTTTTCTCCCTTGTAGATATGTTAGAAGTGCAGAGAAAATTAGATTGGATTCTGCATTGATTGGGAGTAGTTAAGGCTTCATACAGTCTTTCTCTGCGCAAGCCTGTGAAAAGCCACTAAGGGCTGTATCACCTTGCTATCCCAGTGGTAAACTTCTTTCCTGTGCAAATGTGCTGTGGGGCTTTTATACCTCAGCACAGAGCTATAGTCTTAGTACCTTTACTTGCATGCAATACCTATGCCAACCTCATGTAAACTGAGAATACTAACCAAACTCCTTTTCCTGCTGTAACCACTAACTCAATATACTGTTGAATTTCACACACTGGATGTTTGCATGATTTGAATATTCCATGGGAAGCTGGTCATCATTTTGAGTGGGCAAATGGGTTTTGGGGAGTGGGGAGGCGTTCACCAGGCAAGACAGATATGAGGACGGGAGAGGGAAATAAATAGATGGTTATGTGCCCTCTGGGGCATGGGCTTGAAAACAGTCAATAGTCAGAACTTTAGTGTGAGAAGCCAATTGCCTGGCTGGAGCAGATGCCATTTTGAAAATGTGTACAGTGAAGGCTGAGGGAGGAATGGAGATGGGAGGAATGGAGACACAGAAGGGCTCCAAGCTTGCTGCAGCCATAACAGAAGGTAGCAGACCAGTATAGTATAATAATAGACGGTGACAATAGATCCTTATATGCTGAGGTTCCTTGCATAGCATGTCTTTTTGATTCCTGTTTCTGCCAGGGAATCGAGCTGGCTTCCTACATGGCCTCCCTTAGGGTGCTGAGTCCCAAAGAGATCCTGGCTTTCTGGGGGGTGCTCTTCACTACCCTCGTGTTTGTCCTCAGTGAGTGTTGCTGCTCGTCCTCAGGGGGATCAAGTTAGGAGGGCACCACCAGTGGTATAGTAGGATCCACAACTCCTTGGGGTTTGCTAGTGGTGTAATTGCTCAAAATCCTGCCCAGCTTCTCAAAAAATGAACAGGTCACATTTCCAGTGGTGGACTGTCTCTTGGCATCTGTGGTTTGAATGCAAGTTCCCCTGAGCTGTTAGTTCTTTATCTGGCACTAGTTGACATACTTGTTGTGACGCCTCAGGGACATCTGATTGGCAGTGTCCACAAACAAATCTTTTGTGCAGTGGCTGGCCCTTAGAGCTTGCTGCACTGATGCTTCCCCCAGATGGCACAGAGATCTATGGCCTTGGCATGGCTCCAAGTGGCAGCTCAAGGCACATTGTAAGGCTTTTAGAGTAATATCACAAGAGTGCTAATATACATCTGAATTCATGAGCAAATGGGCAAATTACACCTTTTTAAAGTGTAACAATTGAAATTTTGAACCAAAAAGTCATTTTGAACAAAACACTACTTTTAATAAAAATTCTAAATGCTCCTGACAATTTTGAAACTTTTGCAAATGTTAACCAATTGTAACCAGTTGCAGTCCATTTTCATGGAGAGATAGCAATGTGTAAGTAGAGAGGTTTGGTGCATAGTAGTTAGAAGAACACACCAGCTGTGGTGGTGGTGGTAATATAAGCTTCAAGATACTTTTTGGAGTTTTAAACTCTATATACATAACAAGGATCACTGCATCAGCTACCAAAATGAATTCTATTAAGGAATTACAACGGCATCAGTTCTGCCCTCTGACCGCAAGCTCAGTTGGTGACTGGCCTTGCATGTGGCCTGTGTATTGGCCCCTGTTTCATCTATCACTCCAAAAAGGAGCTTAACTGCTTCTTATATTTATCCTAATGAAGAGCATTTCTCTTCCCCCACCAGCTTCAACAAGGGCACAACCAGAATTTTCCTAAGGATGGGACCCAGAGCTCTCCCTCCTCTGCCCTGCATCCAGCCCCACACTCTTCCCCTCACATTGCTGCACACCCAGGTCTGAGCTCTCACCTGCAGCCAGCCCCGGTCTACCCTTTTCCATGTTCAACATATGGGAGATTATTGTGTTACTGTTATCTATGGATTAGTATCAGAACAGTACAGTGGAGATGTTAAACCTCTAAGGATTCTTAATAAAAAATAAAGCCAATTTAAAAAAATAATTCTGGTTGGCATACCAAGTAATAGATACAGAGTCAGGAATATTTGTTCAGAATACCTGTTCAGAATCCACAAAACAGTCATTTATGTTAGAAGCTAAGTAGAAATGATGAACCCTGGAGGCTCAACAGAAGTACAGAAGTCCAATAAGATTTTTCATCAGAACAATTTCATGATTATCTCATTATAGAACAGTTCACCTTCAGATCATAGCTTCATCTCTGTAGTGAAGCAACCATCTTGAATCTTACGGCCAACTCTTACTCCTTATACCCTACTGATGTTATCATTTGACGAGGAAAATGCCCAGGAGGAGGAATGGACATTATACTTAAAGTAATAACACTTTCTGGGCAGATAATTTATTTACTCTTTCAGGAGATAGAGAATGTAGAATCTGCTACTTCATTATATGGGACTAGGACAATCTAATTTATATATTAAAGTGCCCTGGTGATTTACTGTATATTGTCAAAACCAGTCTCACTATCAAACCAAGATTTAATTGGTACAAAAGTGCTATTAGATGACATGATGATGATTCCTCTGTAGCTGTGCATTTTAAACAACTTCAACAGGAACTACTAGAAGGAAGTTAATTGATGATGACCGAAAACCACCACAGAAGTGATAGTGACTCTTTTAATTAAGAAAAGGCCATTTTGGTTCTATAAGATAGCATGACCTCAAAGGAGTGCAATACCATGGTAACTTTGTAGTTAACTACTGTTAGCTTTTTTGAAAAAAGTTTATTGAGGAAAAATATTATATGGTTCAGGAATATATTTTTATAGTATGGGGGGTTATTTTAATTTTTCCAGTAAGCCTTTTTTTCAGGATTGTAGCTTATCTGATTATTTTGTGAACTCTTCCAATCTGTTGAGCAGATAATAAAAAGTGTCTCTCAAAATTACTGGACGCTTCCAATATGAATATTCACAAATGTTTATTCACACTAGCATTCACAATTTTTTTACTTTCCATCAATATTATTTCAAATAATTACTGCACATCTACATAATGAATAAAAGGGGTCACAAATTGGTTCATTTTATTAGCAAAAATGTTCCTGAATACTCTTTTAATGTATTCACTCAGTCCTATTTACTGTTTAGTAGTATTCACAATTAAATAGCTTAAGCAAAATCAACTTCATTTCCTGATGGATTTATTAAAATTCTCTAGAGAAATGGAAAAAAAAACCACTTTGTTTTATTTCAGTGGATGATGGTAAAAATTCCAAATTATTTCAGCTAAGTATAAAATATCTGGGAGTCTAAATTGCTGATCAAATTTCAAATGTATTCAGATTAACTTATGCTCTTTTTTTTTTCCATGAGAAAGATGACACATTAAAATCCCTTGTATTTCTTGGATTGCTACAAGTAAAGTTCTAAAAATTAGCATTCTGACCAGCATGATCTCTTTTTAGTATTTTACTGATTTCTTCAGGACATTATTTCAATGTACTCCATAATTTATCTGGTCAAACAAATTATCCTACACTAGTGGAGAAAACGTATACCAAATTAAGTAAATGGAATGAATATCCATCTTTTTTTCCTCTCTATATTCACAAACAAAAATATTACAGAAGAAATTATATGTCTTTACTTAAGCACATTTCCTATTGAAGCCAATTACTTATTTCCCCCCTTAAGTTAACGGTTGCATATTTTTGAATTAAATGCTCCTATAATAATTTGCACTTGAATAAGAAAGTTGAGTGAATATGAGAGTTGTGCCTATGTAGCCCATCCTTTTGCCTCATCGTGCAAGTACTTTTGCTTGTGAGTAACCTTATACAAGTGCGAGTAGTCCTGTGGAACTCAAGTCTTTTACCAGATTTGCCCGTTACTTTGGGGGTATGCTCATTTATTAGAGTTACTCTTTGGGGGGGGGGGGGAGATTCTGTAATTCTATTAATGTACTGCTTATGTCACTTGCGTTCATACGGAGCTCTACTCCTTCCTTCTGCAAGTCCCTTCCCAATGGAGCTATCCTGCAGGACCTACGTTCCCCAGGAGTGGGTTCCTCCAGCCCTAGAAGCAGATGAACGCGCGTGCACACACACTCTCACTAACATAGCAAGTCTGAGCAGACTGGGTCAATCAGCACTCTCAAGCTGATCCCCTTATATGTCCCTATACTCAATGGGCTGGGTCAAATAGCACTTTCAAGTTATCACCCTTATGTGCCCCTGGTCTCAATAGGCTGGGCCAAGCAGCATTTTCAGCTGCCCCCCGCCCCCTTATATGCCACAGGTTTAAAACATCCCTGTCCCCACTTTCACGTCACAATTGTACTGGTAGTAACCCACTTGATGAGCAAACCCCACAGTATTTTGGGCGCTGCAGGGATCTTTAGCTTAGGTAAAAGAAGCATTGCTGCAGAGTAAATGGGGGAAGTTAAAAACACAAAAGAGTAAAGTTCAGAGAGAAAGAGAGAGAGAGAGAAGCAAATGAAGAGAGATCTCACCCACTCCATGGAGCTTGAACTGGTCGGGGTTCCCAGGTGATGGTGGTAGTTCAGGGTCCTGAGTGCTGGGGACAGGCAAAGTCCCCAGCACAATCAGTCAGGAGAAGATGGCGTTCCAGTGGAACTGATGCAGAGTTTAGGTTCATGCATCAGAACACTGACTGGAGGGTGAGTAGGGATTTTTGTAGAAAAAATTCAATGGTTCAAGGGAGAACACTAGATTTGTTTATAGGTAAACTGATGACTCAAGGGTTTTCTTTCAGCTAGACAATAGGAGCTGATCACTCTTGGCTGTGGGTGGTGTTTTCTTCCAGGGAACTCACAATGCAACTAGGCTGCTTCAGTATTTTGGATATCAATCAAGGATTCATTACTAAAATTGGTCTGATAACTGCTGAGCTGAGTGTGTGCAGGTGTAGGTTCATTAACATCTGGAGCAGAGATCCCCCATGATGCAGTACTTCCCTGCTTCTCTGGTCCCAGAGTTCAGTGTGGTTCTCTGTTCTTCATTCTGTATGCTAATGGAGATGTCTTAATCTTGTCACCCTTGTCAGGAGGGGTTTAGGTGTGTCTCCCAACTCCCTTCACTGCTCTCTGCAAGCCTTTTCTCTGATTGGTTTTGGTTCAAGCAGAGACTGGTGCAGGTGTGCAGGGGGTGTCTTTCATGAGTCAGACAGGCTAGACACTGTGCCCTGGTTCCCCAAGAACACAGAGCTGACTGGTATCAAGTGCTTAACATGGTTTTACTACATAGCCCAAGATTCTGACCCATATTGTTCCTGACTTAGTGAATCACCATAAGCAAAAATTGTGTATATGCTTTATATTTCCTATAGCAATAGAATCTGGACCTTTAACTCCAGCTACCTCATAATTGCAGTACCAGAAATTTGGAGCAGATCAGCTGTTCATCTGATGAAATTATTTAAATCAGTCATAGTGGTGGTTTATAAAAACATTTCATTCAAATTTTACTTTTGTATAAATGTTGAGAACTGTTTCAATAATTAGAAGTATTAATTATAGCTCATGTATGTTAAAAAGCAATGGTTTATGAATTTTGAAATCTGTCAAATTCATATTGCATGAGAGAATATTCTTAATTTGATTTCTAGGTGTGCAGATATGCACTACTACTTTTGGGGCAGGTTTTCCTCAAGAATTGATCTTAGGTTTGCAAAGTTTTTAATGTAGCACTGCAGGCAGTGAAATGATTTTGTCATGTAAAAAGTTATTCTGAAACTTTGTATTAGATGGAGGACAGCCAAGTCCCTACTTCAGATCTCTTTTCAAGTGCTACAGATAATTCAGACAGAAACAGTAGTCAAGAAAAAGAGCTTTGTATATTAAAGTTGCTGTGAAATAGAATACCCTTTTTTCTCAGTTAGGTTAATATTCCAACTTAGTTGAATTTCCTAAGTTAATAGGTTTATCAAAGTTCCACGGCTTTTATTGATCGAAAGGTTTCAGCCCTGTGGATGCTAGCTGTGGAAGCTCAATGATTCAGCACCTGCAGTATCTAATCACAATTCATGTCTAAGCTTCATAAGACTGGCTCGCAATGTTTCAAACTTTCCTTTAATTATCCTCACTTAAGTAGAATTTGCAGGGCTATGTATGTTATGGTTTTATATGTAATGATTATGTTATATGGCCAGTTATATCACTTAAGTCTGAGCCAGGCAGATGTCCTTGGGGAAAGTGTTCAACACTTGCTCCTTGTACATTCTGTTGGGGAGAACCTTCTGAATCTAGAAGAATGAATATACAACAATTAATAGGAAGGCAAATTTAGATTAAATTATCATATGAGGGAAGTTAAGTGGTAAAAGACTGTGTGTGTGTGTGTGTGTGTGTGTGTGTGTGTATACAGTTAGGGTGACTTTGAGATCTCAGGCTTCTCAGCAAAAATGCAAACTTAAACAAGATATATTTTTAATTTGGCCTTATTGCCTCTGCCAGCTCAGTCTGGTTCTCAAACAGGGATATGTTCACAAGTGGGAAAGATTCATTTAAGTGAAATCATTATCCCCATTCAGCCAGAGCTGGAGTTCCAAAGTAAAACCTTTTAAAGCTTACCAAATTTTGAATGAATGCAGGTCAGATACTGGCCAATCAAAAGTCCAGTACTGCAGCACAAAAACTGGTAGATCACTTTGAGTTAGACTAAGATGTGTCAAAAAAGGAGCATAAAGGCAGGCTTGTAAAACCAAACTTAGGGCTCGTAAATAAGTGGTCTGACTTTCCAGAATTTCAGACTCAACAGCTCCTAATTTAGTCAGACTGCTTGCTCATACCACCTCTGAAAAGCCTAAATATAGAGTTAGGAACCTAAATTTAGGCTTCTGTTTTTAAAAGTCTTGACCTATGGATTTCTTCTTTTGAGAGTGCACTATAGTTATTCTTGTTCATCCATGATTTGAGGCTAGTTTTTTTTTTATAATTTAGATTGTAATAGCCATAGTCTGGCTGATGTCCTTTAGTTTTCTAAGTAGAAAAGATAAGGAAACTTTTCCAGGATGAAGAATCGGGGGAATTAGCTTTTTCATTTGCTGATCAATGTGATATAAAACTATGGTTTTTACATTAGAGAATCATCATTTGGATTCGTAACCATGATGCCAAAGTGAAAATATTAATTGAAACAGCCAACTGTTAAAATTCATCATCATTCATTGCACCATTTGCAGTGTGAATCCAAAATAACTGAATCCTTTCCATGTAATGGGTGAAATTTCTGCATAGCCAATTTGTTGTATTAAAAATACAACAGCAGCGCAGTGATGAGGACATGAACACAGATTTCTCTAAAAACCGTGGTCCCCGGCAATCATGGTGTTACTGGGGCAGGCTCATGCTGTGGAACACCAATTCTGGGCATGGGAAACAAGCACAGAGTGGTGGGACCGCATAGTGTTGCAGGTTTGGGATGATTCCCAGTGGTTCTGAAACTTTTGCATGCGTCAGGGCACTTTCATGGAACTTTGACTTGCTTTCCCCTGCCCTGAAGCGCAAGAAAACCAAGATGAGAGCAGCCCTCACAGTTCACAAGCGAGTGGCAATAGCCCTGTGGAAGCATGCCACGCCAGACAACTACCGGTCAGTCAGTAATCAATTTGGAGTGGCAAAATCTACTGTGGGGGTTGCTGTGATGCAAGTAGCCAACGCAATCATTGAGCTGCTGCTATCAAGGGTCATGACTCTAGGAAATGTGCAGGTCATACTATATGGCTTTGCTACAATGGGATTCCCTAACTGTGGTGGGGCAATAGACGGAACGCATATCCCTGTCTTGGGACCGGACCACCAGGGCAGCCAGTACATAAACCGCAAGGGGTACTTTTCAATGGTGCTGCAAGCACTAGTGGATCACAAGGGACGTTTCACCAACATCAACGTGGGATGACCAGGAAAGGTTCATGATGCTCACGTCTTCAGGAACTCTGGTCTGTTTAAATGGCTGCAGGAAGTGATTTACTTCCCAGATCAGAAAATAATTGCTGGGGATGTTGAAATGCCTACAGTTATCCTTGGGGACCCAGCCTACCCCTTAATGCCCTGGCTCATGAAGCCATACACAGGCACCCTGGACAGTTGTAAGGAGCTGTTCAACTATAGGCTGAGCAAGTGCAGAATGGTGTTAGTGTGCATTTGGACATTTAAAGGGTCGCTGGTGCAGTTTACTGACTTGCTCAGACCTCAGCGAAACCAATATTCCCATTGTTGTTGCTGCTTGCTATGGGCTCCACAATTTCTGTGAGTAAGGGGGAGACGTTTATGGCGGGGTGGGAGGTTGAGGCAAATCACCTGGCTGCTGAATACACGCAGCCAGACACCAGGGCAGTTAGAAGAGCACAGCAGGAAGCGCTGCGCATCAGAGAAGCGTTGAAAACCAGTTTCATGACTGGCCAAGGTACTGTGTGACACTTCTGTTTTGTTTCTCCTTGATGAAAACCTGTCCCCTTGGTTGCCTCTAAATTCCCTGTAAACCATCAGCCCTTGCCCCTTCGATCACAGCTTGCTTGCAAAGGAAATAAAGTCACTATCATTAAAAAAATATGTATTCTTTATTTATTGATAAAAATAGGGAGATAACTCACAAGGTAGCCTGGGTGGGGTGTGGGAGGAGGGAAGGAAAAGGCCACTTTCAAACTTCTTGAATGACAACCTTCTGTTGCTTGGGCTGTCCACTGGGGTGGAGTGGTTGGGTGCATGGAGCCTCCCCCAGCATTCTTGGGCGTCTGGGTGAGGAGGCTATGGAACTTGGGGAAGAGGAGGGCGGTTAAATGGGCTGCAGCAGCAGTCTGTGATCCTGCTGCCGTTCATGAACCTCTACCAGATGCCGGAGCATATCCGTTTGATCCTGCAGTAGCCCCAGCGTTGCCTCATGCCTCCTCTGATCTTCCTGCCGCCACCTCTCCTCACGTTCATTGGCCACTTTCCTGTACTCTGCTATTGTGTCCCTCCACACATTCTGCTGAGCAAGCAGTGCCGGACAACTGATGAGCTCAGAACATTTCATTGCACATGTGGTTTTTTTTGCTGCCTTATCTGAGATAGCCTTTGGGATGGAGGAGGGAGGCTTGAAACATTTGCAGCTGCTGGAGGAAAAGAACATTTTAGAGAACAATAGCTATACTGTTTCACAGTGAACAACACTATTCACATTACATAGCACATGTGATTTTGGTACAAGGTTGCATTTTGCATCTTATATTGAGTGTCTGTGGCTTTGGTGTTAGAGATCACATATGCAGTGCCGGGCAACAGAATTCAGCTTGCAGGTGGCCATGGTAAGCAACAGTCTTTTGGCTTCTGCAACCTTCATAACAGCAGCGCTCTCCTCTCACATACCAAACAAAGCACGTTGAGTTGGCCATTTAGTGCTGCGGTTTTCCTGTTAACGTGCAGCCACAGAAACCTAACTAACCCCCTCCATCCAATTCTCTGGGATGATTGCTTTACCCCTCACCCCACCATGTGGCTGGTATCAGGGAAGATCCCTGCTAGCCAAATGCGAACAGCTCAGCGCCAATGGCCCCCCACTCCCACCGCATGGCTAACTGCAGGAAGGATTTCTTTTCAGCCACAGGCAAAAAGCCTAGTAGGAACGGCCACCTCTGAATGTCCCCTTAATTAAATTCCCCTAATTCAACCAGGTTACCATGCACGATATCACTCTCCTGAGGATAACACAGAGATAAAGAGCAGATGTTGCTTGAATGCCAGCAAACACCGGGACCATACGCTGCCAGGCTTTGTCATGCAATGATACCAGATTATTTGCTACTAGCATGGCGCGGTAAAGTGTCCTACCATGGAGGACGGAATAAGTCTGCTCTCCCAGAAACCTTCTGCAAAGGCTTTTAGAGTACCTCCAGGAGAGGTTCATGGAGAGTTCCCTGGAGGATTTCCACTCCATCCCCAGACACATTAACAGACTTTTCCAGTAGCTGTACTGGCCATGAATGCATCCCAAGTCCTCAGGGCTACTTAATCATTAAAAAACACTTGCTTTTATAACCTGTATTATATTTAAAAAGGTACACTCACCAGAGGTCCCTTCTCCGGCTTGGTTGGGTTGGGAGGGTATTTCAGTCAGGGTGATAAAAAGATCCTGGAGAATGGTGTGCTGTGTGCTCTCCTCAAGCTCATCCTCCTCCTCATGTTCCCTGTCTGCAAAATCCTCAGGCATGGCGGAGAGTACCCCATCATCGGAGTCCATGGACAGGGGTGGGGTAGTGGTGGCAGCCCCCCCTCGAATTGCATGCAGCTCAGCATAGAAGCGGCATGTCTGGGGCTCTGTCCCGGAGTGTCCATTTGATTCTTCGGTTTTCTGGCACGCTTGTCTGAGCTCCTTAAGTTTCTCGCGACACTGTGTTGCATCCCTGCTATACCCTCTATCCCTCATAGCCTCAGAGATTTTTTGAAATGTTTTGGCATTTTTGTCTTTTGGAACGGTAGTTCTGATAGCATGGATTCCTCTCCCCATATAGCGATCAGATCCCATACCTCCCGTTCGGTCCATGCTGGAGCTCTTTTTCGATTCTGGGACTGTATGGTCACCTGTGCTGATGAGCTCGCCTGGCCAAACAGGAAATGAGATTCAAAAGTTCCTGGGGCTTTTCCTGTACATCTGGCCAGTGCATCCGAGTTCAGAGTGCTGTCCAGAGCAGTCACAATGGTGCACTGTGGGATAGCTCCCAGAGGCCAATACCTTTGAATTGCATCCACACTAACCCTAATTCGAAACGACGATGTCTATTTCAGTGCTAATCCCCTCGTTGGGAAGGAGTACAGAAATCGGTTTTAAGAGCCCTTTATGTAAAAAAAAATGGCTTCGTTGTGTGGATGGGTGCAGGGTTAATTCAATTTAACGCTGCTAAATCCAACAAACTCTTAGTATAGACCAGGCCTAAGAACCTCAGGCCAGAACCTCAGCTGATAATTGGCAAAGCTCCATTGATGTAAATGGATCTATGCTGATGTGCCCCAGCTGAAGTTCTGCTTCCTGTTGTGTCTGATGTATTTACAGAAATACAAGGCAAGGGAGGGGGAAGAGTGGGCAAAGAATTGTTGAGACCAAGCCTATTCCAGAAATGAACTGAGCTCTGTACAAATGTATTGTACCAAGCCTGGTCATTTCAGTTTTATATATTGTATGTTTTATTATGTCTAAGACTACAATTTCCTTGTTTTTATTGTGACTTTGGATAGCTGGAGATTCTTATCTCTATGATTTCTTGATTCCCAAGAGACAGTCCTCCCCATAGATGCCATAACATAAAATCACCATAGCAAACAACACAGGGATTTCAGTCTGCACAATAAGAGAGAAACAATCGAAGGGGAGGAGAACAAGAATAACCACAGAAACCAATCCAATCAAATTCAAAACAAAGAAAATGTGTCAAAATACTACATGGGGCTAACTAGTAGAGTTGTGTGAAACTGGTTGGTGTAAAGGGGCTAGCCAGCAGCGGGGAGCCACACTGTCTCACTACACACAGCTCAGGATTGGGGAATTAGTTCGGCCGCGGAAGTCTTGTGGAGGCAGCAAATAAGTATAGTTATGCCGGGGCCCTAGGTCAGGGCGGGGCAATAAAGACTCAGGCCCTCAGGCAGGGCTGAGCGGTAACAGTACAAACAGTAGTGAGCCCAGACCCTAGGTCAGGGCGGGGCAGTAATGAGTCAGGAGCTCAGGCCCTCAGGCAGGGCTGAGAGTAACAGTAGGCCCAAGCCTCCAGATGGTTTCGGAGAGGGGGAGACAGCCACCCAACTCATGGGTGGCAGGGGGGACACAGGCCCTCCCACTCCACTGTGTCCCAGCCCGGGGCCCTAGCAGCGGTAGAAGATCCTCTGCTGTGTCAGTGTGGATCCTGGCTGCAACATACTGACATGGGCTCTGGCAGTGCTACAGCCAGACTCGGGTCAGCTGTCCCTGGGCTACTTCCTGATTCCCCCTCTGGTGGTACCTGAGTCACGGTGGAGTCTTCCGGGGGGTCCAGCACCATGGGTTCCTTGGGGTACCGGGTGAGCGGCAGGTCCAGCAACTCCTCCGGGTAGCAGTCGCAGGGCAAGTCGGGCCAGTCCTGGCATGCACCTTGGGCCGCAGGGGCTTCCCAGTCGCGGGCTAGGCTGGAGGTGTCTGGCCTTCCCGGCGGCTGGCCCTCTAGTGAGCTCTGAGGGTGAGCCTTTTTACTTCCGGGTCACCACCTGACCCTCTAAGGGATGGACTCAGAGCTCCCTAGCTCCACCCACCCCAGCCTCTGGATGGGTTCATCCCTCTCCGGGGTGGCGGGGAGCCACACCAGCTCACTACACATACCCCCCCTCAAGTCTGGCTCCCACTCGTCAGGGCCAGGCAGTCTGTGTTCGCATGGTCCTTACCAGCCCTATGCCGGATGGTGAAAGTGTAGGGCTGTAAGGCCAGAAACCACCGCAGTAATGTATTGTTTTTCATTCTCATTAACCATTGGAGGGGGCCATGGTCTGTGACTAGTGTAAACGGAGCCCTGAGGAGGTAGTACCGTAGGGCGTCACAGGCCCACTTCACAGCAAATGCTTCCTTCTTGATTACGGCGTAGTTCTTCTTGCAGGGGACTAATTTTTGGCTGAGGTATAAGACTGCGTGGTCATCTTCATCAACGTCTTGGGACAGGACGACCGCGAGCCCCACCTCCGAGGCATTCATGTGGAGGATAAACCCCTGGTCAAAGTCCAGGCTGTATAGGACCAGCTCCTGGCAGAGACACGTCTGGAGTGTCCAGAAGGCGTCTTCACAGTCCTGGGACCATGGCACCCACCGGGGACTGTCCTTCGTCAAAAGTCCTGTTAAGGGGGCTGCGATGGAAGCAAACTGTGGAATGAACTGCAGATAGTAGCCGGCGAGCCCCAGAAACTGTCGTACCTGGCGTTTTGTGGTGGGTGGCAGACAGGCTGCCAGGGCTTGAACTTTCCCCATGAGGGGTTTCACTCGTCCTCCCCGCTATGGTGTACCCTTGGTATGTGGCCTCCTGCCATCCGATGCAACACTTTTTTTGGGTTGGCTGTCAATCCCGCATGTCGCGGGGATCTCAGGACTGCCGTTACATGTTCCAGGTGGTCCTCCCAGTGGCGGCTATATATTACGACATCATCCAAATAGGCCTCTGCATACTCTTGATGGGGCTGCAAAAGGCGATCCATTAGTTGCTGGAATGTCGCTGGGTCCCCGTGGCATTCATGTAAACTGGTAGAGTCCCGTTGGGATGGCGAATGTCCTCTTCTCTGGGATCTGCCAGTATCCTTTACTGAGGTCGAGGGTGGTAATGAACTGGGCCTCTCCTAGGCAGCCAAGCAGTTCAGCTACATGGGGCATAGGATACGCATTGAACCGTGAAATGGCATTAACCTGCCGGAAGTCTATACAAAAGCGCTGGGTGCGGTCAGGCTTGGGCACCAAGACCACTGGACTGTGCCACTCGCTCTGCGAAGGCTCAATGACTCCTAAAGCCAGCATGGCCTGTACTTCCTCCTCTACCTCTTGTTGCATTTGGTACGGCAGCGGCCTGGTCGTCTCCCAGATTATCTTCCCCGGCTTGGTCTGAATTGAGTGATGGACCAGGGTTGTATAACTGGGAAGGGCCGTAAAGGTTCTCCAGAAAGCCTATAGGAGACATTGGGCTTGCTTGCGCTGTTCCTCCGTGAGGGTGTCGCCAAGCAGGGGGACGGCAGGGTCCTCTGTCAGGGGTGTGCGGGGACCCAACTCTGGCTCTGGTGAGTAAGGCTTAATCAGCGGGGCTCCCGCCACGGTTTCAACAAATTCATGTAGTATTGTTGGGTGGTCTTGCGCCGGTTGGGCTGGTGGATCTCGTAGGTGACGGACCCAACCTTCTGAGCCACCTCATAGGGTCCCTGCCAACAGGCCAGTAGCTTCGACTCCCTCGATGGCAGGAGGAGCAGGACCTGAGCCCCTGGTTCAAAGGCACACACCTGCACTTCCTGCGCAACCTTTAAGTTTTCATGAGCGAGGGCGCCAGCCTGAGCGAGGTACTCCTGCAGCTGGAGGACATACTTCAGAAGGCCCTAGGTTGTGGAGGGGGACTGCTCCCATGTTTCCTGCATTAAGTCCAACAGGCCTCATGGATGGCATCCATATAGGAGCTCAAATGGGGAGAACTTTGTTGATGACTGGGGTACTTCGCGGATGTCTAGCAGCAAGGGAGGGAGCAGCTGGTCCCACCGGCATAGCTTCTGTGGGGGGAACTTCTGCAACATCTCCTTTAGGGTCCGATTTAATCATTCCACCAGGCCGTCCTTCCGCAGGTGATAGACGGAGTCACGTAATTGTTTAACCCCCAGGAGCTCGCATACCTGCTGCAACAACCAGGAGGTAAAATTGGTGCCTTGGTCCGTTAGGATTTCCCAGGGCAAGCCCACTTGAGCAAAGACCTTCACCAGTTCACCGGCGATGGTCCGGGCGGTGGTGGTCCACAAGGGCATGGCCTCCAGGAAACGGGTGGCGTAGTCAACAATGACCAATACATACTGGAACCCTGAAGCACTTTTCGGGAGTGGGCCCACCAGGTCCATGGCCACTTTCTCAAATGGCGTCTCCACGGTGGGCGTGGAACTAAAGGGGCCATGGGTACTCACAGGGGAGCGGCTAACTGGCACTCTGGGCAGGAGCTACAATAGTTCCTCACCTCTTGGTGAACACCAGGCCAGAAGAACCTCGTCAAAATCCAGGCGAGGTTTTTTTCATGGCCCAAGTGCCCGGCAGTAGGGATGTCGTGTGCAAGCTTCATCACGGCTCATCGGTGACACCGTAGTACCAGCAGCTGCGTTCGTGGTTCTTTTGTGTGGGGGTCCTGGTCAATCCGGTAAGGGCGGTCCTGTTGTAGCTCAAAGTGGGACCACTGGGTTGCGCGCTGGGGGTCGACCATGGTCACATCAACTGCCGCTAGCTGTTCGTAGGCCTGACTAAAGGTGGGGTCGGCTCTTTGGTTTCAGCAGAAATTGGTATGGAGTTGGGGTTCGACCGAGGGCCCCGGTAGGGGGCCGTCTTTCTTCGGTCCCTCTCTTGGGTTCCGGGGTCCCATCCTTCTCCTCCAGCTGGGCCTCAGGACACTTTCCTTCTAGCACTGGGGTCGAGCGGAGGATCTCCTAGAATTCGGGCCAGTCCCACCCCAGGATCACCGGATATGCTAATCAAGGGGCCAGGCCGACAGCGATTCGTCGGGTGACCCCAGCCACTGTTAATGGGATGCAGGCACTGGGATAGGGCCGCACATCGCCGTGGATGCACTGCAGCCGAATTGTTCCCAAGTGGGGGTCAGCCTGGGATCCCAAAGCCTGGCGAATCAGTGTCTCGCCGCAGCTAGAGTCTATCAGGGCCTGGGTGGGATGGTCTCTGACGACTACCGGAACCATGATCTTGGGAGCCTGTGGTAGCCAGGCCCTGGTCTCCCCCGCACAGACATGGCCGAAGCTGCAGTCCATTTCCGTGCAGTCCCACTGCAAATGTCCATATTTCCCACATAGAAAGTAGGGTCTGAGCTCCAGGTGGGGGCTCCGGCGGGCTCCTGGGTGTACTCTTACTGGTCCCCGGGATGTTCAATACAGTGGTTGCAGACCCTTGTCGAGGGGGAAGTTCAGGGCATCTGACCCGAAGTCCTGAGCAAGCCTCTTGCCTGCGGGAAAGGCCCCGCAGCTCGGTCGCGGTACCCCCTTTCTTTTCGGTGGTAGGGCGTTCCGGCCTGGGGGGTTGGGCCCGGATAGCAGGCCCCACTGGCACTTCAGCCGCGAGGAAGTCTTCCCTCAGGGTGACAGCGACTGCTAACGTTGCTGGCCAATGGCGGAGCACCCAGGCCCGTCCTCGGGCCAAAGGATGTGCACAAACTGTTCTAGGATGACTTGTTACATGACCACCTCTGCCGTCCTTCTCTCTGGCTGTAGCCACTGCTTGCACATTTCCTTCAGGCCTTGGTCCACCAGACAGGGTCGGGTGTCTATGGGGTATGTCTGGCTTCGGAACTGCTGCCGGAAGGTGTCTGGGCTGACATCCAGGATGTCCAGGATTGCTGCCTTTACCCGGTTATAATCCCTTGCCTCTTCCGTAGCCAGCCCCTGGTCCGCCGTTTGGGCTGTCCCGGTCGGGTATGGGGCCAAAAGAGTGGCCCATTGGCCAGTGACCAGTGCTACCCATTCAAATGTTACCAAGAAAGCCTCGGGGTCATCGTCAGGTCCCATCTTGGTTAGCCACACTGGCGCAGAGACCCGGCTGTGTCTCCCAGTTGTGGCTCCTTGGGGCAAGGTAACGCCATCACCAGCTGCTGCAGCTGGGCTCCTAGTTGTTGAATGAGCTGTTGCTGCTGCTGGAGCTGGGCGGCTGCCTGCTGTCACTCCTGGCTCTCTGTCAGGAGCTTGATCAGTCGATCCATCTCCATGGCGCTCTCGGGGTTGTGCTCCCCCTCAGACCCCTTCTCACAGGGGCCGAGGGATCATGCCCACATTCTCCACCACATGTAAAGGGGCTAGCCGGGGCTTGACGCTCTCCGGGGTGGCGGGGAGCCACACCACCTCACTACACTGGTTATAAAATCTGAAGTTGTATGAAACTTGACAGATGATAGTACAGGCTAGAAATTCAACTCAGCTTCGTCTAAAGGCTTGCAGGCATTTTGAGTAAACATGGGACCAATTTGAGTGAACCTGGGTCACATTACAGTTTTGATGCAAAGCCACTTGGATGAGACAGTTTCAAAATACAAAGTGGACCCTGTGGGGGTGAGAACATATGTGAATCACCACATAGAAAATGTTAATCCAATCCCCTGCAAATGGATACCACTGAATTTTGCATAGCTCTACCTCATTAGGAGATATTTCCAAGACAAGAGTACAGTGTTGTCAAGCAAATCTCAAGTATCATTCCCATTCAATGAACAGATTATATGAGCCCTATTCCCTGTCCATATCAACATTACTTGCTTTTCACAGCATTTATGATACTATAGACAGTAAACAAAATGAGGATAGGCATTTTAGAGACATACAACTAGGCAAGCCCAAACAAAACTCCCCTTCAGTCTCTCATAACTAATGTGGAATATTTTGGATTTTTATCATGAAGTAGTTATGCGCCTCAGCTTTAAAGCCAAAGGGTTGTTTGACTGTACATAAACCTCACTACCACTGCAATCTGTTTCAGGGAGCAAAGAATTGCTCCCCTATCATTTGATCTCTTCTGGTACGTATCTTGGCACTGTTGTCAGTTGCTGAGAAATAGCGATAAAGTTAAATAGTAATGGGAAAAATTAAAATACTTAGTTTCCAAATGTTCCAAAGACTGGGAGAAGTTTGATATAAGCTCTACCACATTTTTTCTCCTTTATATTTCCTGTGCTTTTAAAAATTACTTTTGGTACATAAAGAATGAACAGACATAGTCAATATGTCGGAGCAGGATTTTATATTTGTACTATAAGAATTAATGTATGATTTGATCATCCTGCAAGCCACCCTTTTTGAATAGCAGAAAGGAATGACCCTCTGGGACACTGGTAAAAATGCATCTGACAGACTGCCAGTGTCAGATCAGATGTTAAGGCAGGGACAGACCAGAACAATCCTTATGACTGATTATGGTCACCCTTTTGTTTTAGGATAAGTTATAATGTCTGCTAGGGTTTCCTATATGTATTATAAATTAGGCACTCTAGTTAAATATACATTTCTTTGTTTTAAGGTTTAGTAAGTAAGAGACAGGATTTTGTATTGTGTCTATGTTAAGGAGATTAGAGGAATGTAGAAGGCCTGGGCCACAATGTGAACTGTTTTGATTACAAGATTTAGTAAGGTTTAATTTACAATGCCTTTCTTGCTCAATATAAAAACTGCTGTATACCTTTTGAAGGTCTCCGTAAAAGACTGTTTGTTTGTGTGAATGAGGAATGCATGCATCAGGAAAAGAGAAGGTGTGAAGGCCATTGTGATAGCCAGATGGTCAAGGAAGAAGGAGTGAAGAGACTTAACGACACCAGAGAACCATCAATGCACATCCATAATGAAGGAAGGGCAGATTGACGACCCTGAGGTGGAGGCTGGCACCTCTAAAGACAAGGCAATTGTTTAAATCAAAACCAGGACAGGATGACCCTCTGGGAGGTGTTTGGAATGTTAACATCAAAAGATAACACCAATTAAGAAGTAACCAGTTACAAACTGCCACAGCAAAATCCATAGACTTCAACAGAAAAAAAAAAGACTATAAGAACAGGATGCTTGGCCATGGGACTTTGAGTTCATCTTGCCACAACTCCAGGAGCATCGGATCATGACCAACAGAGCCTGACTCCCCTCTGTGACCAATCTGGCTGGTCACTAGATTGATCCAGACTCTGGACTGGTAACTATAAACATCAACAGGCAGGACTGTGTGCACGGTATGTGTGAGTGCGTGTGACTGAAAAGCATATACTAACTGCTGTATTCTCAATAAATGCGGCACATTGCCTTTTTCCCTGAAAAAGATGCCGTGTGCTTCTTACAAGCATAACAAATATGCTCCTTACAACATGGTTTTAGAGACGGTCACAATCTGCCTGATGGAGGGGATCACGGAGTATGGAACTGGTGAATTCCTGCAGGCTAATAGTCAATGTTGTGAGCTATATTGGTGGCTGCAGAAACACTGTTACCACAGGAATGACCAGGAGCTTCTTGATGAGTCAGGATTTGAAGGATGATGCTGGATAGGGAGATGTGAGACCATTTAATGGTGTGGAGACAGTGTTCCCCAAAGCCTTATTGGTTTCACTGCCTGGTGCAAAAAGGGGACAGGGACATGGGCTCGGCTTTCCCTACCTCCTTTAGAAAATCTAGTGGCTGCTGATGGCAGTAATCTCAAGGAACACAAGTATTGAGAGTGTGGCTGGACCCTTCATAGGGGAACCTCTTCCATCTTGCTCACCCTTTTTTGGGTCAGACACAGTCTGGCTTTGTGTATGTCTGGCTTGAAATTCAGAAGAGTGGCTGATGGCATTGTACAATTTGTCCTGAGATAAAGCTATAAGTCTTAGAGCAAGTGGACATAGGTTAATACTTCTGGTCACTGTTATTTCTGGAGGAAAAACTATTTCTGATTTATGGGCCAGATTCAGTTTGGATTTTGCTGGCTTTTTGAGCTGAAACCCACATCAGGATAACAAGGCAGGAAGAGATTTGACAGGAAAGTTGTGGCAGGAGAAATGGCAAAGTGTGGATGTCTCTGTTTAGGTAAGTAGAATGATTAGAGGAACCGAGGTTGTGCCGATGAGCACATTGCCACAGTAGCATCTGCCAGCAAGGCTCCTATGGAGGCGTTGGTGGAAATTAAAGCTGGTGGAAGGGCAGGCAATATTGCCTTTCTTGGATGCTTTTAACTGAAGTGTGAGACCCCACACATCCCGCTAACTCCCATGCCTCTAAAATTCACATTTAAAGGAGCTCCTAGGGCACTCAGGATTCCCTGACATGGAGAGGAGTAGCCAATGGAGTAGCAATGCTTTAGCAGACAACAGAGTACAGAGTGCCTCAGAACTGGTGTCAAAGCACATTGGGGACCATGGAATGGCTCTGCTATTGCTTTGTGGCTTGAGGGAGGGGATTTCATCCCACTCTCCCACAGCTAATTTGTAAATCACTGAGCAAAGCATACTCTGTGTTGCTGACAGATTATTTAAAAAAAAAAACCACATCCACACCTGTCTGCTACAATGGGAAGCAGTTCTGTGCAGCATGCAGTGCAGTGTGTAGAGGCTGCACCTGCATCCTACTTCCCACTGAATCATGGAACTGTACCAGCTCTGCTTCCTTTCAATCCTTATGACAGGATGTGTCCCTAGATATAGCTGATGGTGTGAAAATAGGCTTATTCTTTGTAATATGATAGAAACTGGAGACTCCAACCAAGCTTGGGGGCACATTGTTCTAGGTGCTGTACAAATACAGTAAGAGACCATTCCTGCCCTGAAGAATAATGTGTAAATAGACAAAGGGTGAAAGGGGAAACAGAGGCAGTGAGGTGAAGTGACTTGCCCAAAGTTATACAGCAGCCCAGTGGGAGAGCTGGGAATAACACTCAGGTCCCCAGATTCTTTGTTCAGTGACCTACCAACCATACCACACTGCTTCTCATATCTGAATCATGACCACTTTATATCTTAGCTTCACCACTTCTAGGCTGGTAATAGAAGCTTTTAAGGAAATACAAATACTGGTGCAGGATGCCAACTCTTGTGATTTTTATCTCACAAATAAGTCTCACAATATTTGGTGTTTATCTTAAGGCCCTAAGTGATGTAACAAAGAGACTGCCAAAGAACCTCACCTTTCAGTTGGAAAAAAGTTTCCAGTCTTCAGTATGGCAGAAAAAATCTTGAAAACATGACGTGAATGTACCCAAAAGACTCAGAAACCAAAAGGCAAATTAAAATAACATCAAACTTACTTTTTTCGTTATAATTTTATGACAAACCAAAGTAAGGATTTGTAGGTGAGCCCTGATTCATGATTTTTGAATGCTTGGGATTGGCAGTACTGCAGTAACTGAAGTTTTGCAAAATCCCCTTTGAAAATTCCTGTAATGTAGGGCTATTTTAAAAGTTTATTTTTCAATTTCCTCATCACTACTTGGCTGGCAGTCTGAGAGCTGATAGAGGAATTTAATAGCTATCCGGGAAATTCTAACAAAATGTTGAAAAGTAAAAATAATGTAGATAAGAAAAGGAAATAACAGAAAATGTCATCTAAATTCTAAGAACTGCAGAAAAGCTTTCAACCAGCATGTTAATTTTCAACTACATTCTGTCCCTGGGCTGATTGATCACAAAGTAAATAAAATGTTTTTGGATCAGAAAAACAAAAAGCTATTAACTTTCTGTATACCGCACACAATAAATCAAGCAATGAATAGTCTATACTAATCTAACATAAATTGGAGGAGGTGGAAATAGTCTTTTGTAGTTGCAGTAACTAAGACAAAGCCAGCAAGAATGAATGACCGAATTTAGAAGTTTTTCTATGGATTAGATGAGAGCTTTTGTAAAGATGTCAGGTGAGCAAGAAAAGCAGGGACAAAAGCATCTAGCTAAATGCCAGCATGCTCAGCTCCAAAGGTGAGGAGAGTTTAAGGAACAAAGTGAGGAGTTACAAATTAGGATTTGTACTGGAGTGACTGAATAAAAGACGTTGAAAACGATTCTAGGATGAGCAAGGTTCCAACTCAAGCTGGATGAATTTTGATGATTTCACCTTGTAAGGGCCCTTCTCTTTGGTTTTGGTTGCACAGGCTTGAACTCCGGCAGTTCATATTATATTGGGAGATTTAATTCAAGGCAAAAAACTCAGTTGAAATGGCCATTCAAAAAGTGCTCTGACTGTGGGGGGAAGGGGGAAGCCTTCACAAAAGCAGAAGCTCTAGTGTTCTTCTGTGCTTCCCCTCTTCTTTTAACCCACAGAAGTCAGAGCAAGAAGTGTGGTGGTGGCATACCCAACTGCAGCACCAAATTTCATATACTTTCTATTTGAAACCCTAAACTGTCATATAGAATCATAGAATAGCAGCGTTGGAAGGGACCTGAGGAGGCCATCTAGTCCAACCCCCTGCTCAAAGCAGGACCAATCACCAACTAAATATCTTGCAAACTTGGCCCACATTTATTTTGTATGGTTGTATTTTTTATCATGAAGGTTTGGCATAGCTCTAGTTCCAGCCTGTGTTGATATAATAGCAGAGAACTCATGAGCAGAGGTAGACAACAGTTTTCCATTGGAAAATGCTGCCTCAATGAAATTGAAACATTTCACAGGAAAATATTAATTTCATGAAAATATTCAGTGGGAAATGATCAAAATATTTTGTTTCAATAGGGTCAATATTTTGTTTCAGCTATCATTTCAACATATATGTTCTATTATAAATTATAATATAATAGTCAAAACAATAGTTGAAAGAACATATTTAGATTTTGTTGAAATGAAACATTTTTAAATAATTCATTTTGTTAAAAATTCTAAAAAATTTAATTTTCATCCTGCTTAGGGACAAAATGAAATTGAAAGCCTCAATTCCCTTTGGGATGACAATTTTGTTTTTTGATCATCTCTATTTATGAGCCTGAAGACAGGCGCATGCATGTGCGCGCGTACACAGTTTTGATCTGGAGTCAGATCCCATTCTGCATGTCAGAGCTAGAAACTGAGAAGTGGCTTCATTACGGTGAAATACCTACACAGGAAGAAAATACCAATCTAGTGCAGAAAGAACTAACAAAAACCACTGGCTGGGAATCAAAGCAGAAATAAGGAACACATTTTTAACAGTAAGGGTAATTAACTGTTGGAACAAACAACTAAGAGAAGTAGTGGATTCCTCATCCCTTGATGCCTTCAAATCAAGATTGGTGCCTTTGTGGAATATATGCTTTCTTCAGACATAAGTTACTGGGTTCAATGCAGTTGTTACTGGGAAAATTCAGTGCCCTGTGTTATACAGGAGATCAAAGTAGATGATCTAATAGTCTCTGCTGGCCTTAAAATCTATGAAAACTCAGGCACAGGAAACAAGAAATCTGAACATGCTCAAACTTTGTCCGATTCGTGAAAATAATGCACCTGCTCTCCATCAGACGTCTGGTGGGATTAATACTAGAAACCACCAATCCTCAGAGCAAAGCTTTATAGTACAATAAGGTTTTCAACTTACCTGATTTAAAAGAAAGGGAAATGTCAAATAAAGAACTGAAGAAATGAAAAAGGGGAAAATACTATATTTTTTTACACTCAAACTGAGCATGACATAAGGAAGCAAAAAAACTTTAAAAATACTTTGTCATTTTGAAAAGTTATATTCAAGATCAGAATAGAGACAGCATATTGATTTCTACAGATTCCAGAGTGACTTGCACCAATTAAAACTGCTTCTCCAAAAAGAAAAAAAACCAAGTTTTTAAAAATGTGTTGTATTCATAGTTGAATTTTGTCTTAAATTAATAAAACCCACTTTTGTTTAAAACATTTTTTTTAAATGTTGGCTTTTGCCTTTATTATGAGTCCAGCCTGATCCATAGTTATTTGGAAGAATTATCCTATCAGAAGCTAGATGTGAGGATTATGAGCTGGAGTGTTTCTAAAATTTACTTTACATGAATTACAATTGTATATGGTTATTTCATTTTAATAAATGGGCTTTCTTAAAAAACACAAATGCTCATTTTAAAAAGAAAAATTGGCCATCTTTGTTTGGTTCTATAATTTTTAATTTTTAAAACATCTGTTCTTTATACGGAAAATTGACACACTTCAAGATGTGCCTCTTATGAAAGTTCAACACACCTATTGTGGGAGATATTTTGTCTCCATTCTCATGCCTTTCTATGTATCTGATATGTGCCAATATCTTATAATAGCAACACACTATTTTTATTATTTTATCTAGTGTCCCAACAGGCACTAGATGCCTCACTGTACAACTGAAAGGCACAGTCCCTATCTTAAAGATCTTACAGTCCCAGTATACACAAAACGCAAGAAGTAAGAGTAACAAATAGAAGGGAATGGAGCAGCGAAGACAAAGATAACCACAGTAGAATCATGGAGTTACGCAATCTGACAATTCCATATTCATGCATGGGAATTCCTTACATACTGGGCCAAGTCATCCAATACACAACTTATTTCCTTAAAATAGAATAAAAAATGCAGTGATGTGATTCTGGTGGGCCAGTAGAGTTTTCAACTAATCTTTTCCTTGGGAGCATTAAGAATTCCCTCAGAGTTAAGGGGGAAAGGATGTTGTGGAGAATGTTCATCCCTCTATTCTGACTCTTTCCAGCTCCTGGTCCATCCGTTCCCTGCATATTGCTCTTTTCCTCCAGAGGAGCAGCTATGGAGAGAGTTTCTGTGGATTAGGGGGGAAAGGGGAGCATGCCTGGATCTGCTGCTGGTTATTCCCCTCCACTTACATATGCATAGGGAATATTTTGTGCTGTAGTCAGGATGCTGAGGGTGCATCTTAAGACCTTTTATTTAAGGAAGTCATTAGTAGCTGAAAGTAAAATTATTCCCACAAATGATTAGTTGCTGCAATAAAACTGTAAGTGAAGATACATCAGTGGAAACATTGTCATCCAGTGATATTGAATCAGGCAACAAAATCAGTAGGATAGCTTATTTCTAGCTATACTTGCTACAGAGAGGTACATAAAAACTGCTGATTGTCATATTTATTTTAAGAGAAGACAGGCAACAGTCACATTAACATTCCTTCCAACCAATGAATTGCTAATCATCGCACCACTAGTTCTTCTAAAATTATTGTCATAGCCGACAAGCTAATTATGTTAATATTCTATCAGCCCTCATGAAGAACAAAGGGAACTAGATAAAAACACAAAAGTTGTGTTTGCAGTGGAGTGGCTTTAAAAGTGCTTGTGCATGGTACAGTTGTGATGCTCTGTACCTCGTGGGAACAGCCAGCACCCCCATGTTCATCCCTGTAAAATGATTGTGTGGTATCCAATGCAAAGTTTGTCATGTTGGGTGTCTTTGGAAGGCTTATGATGCACTGAGCATTGTTGTTATAATGATGTTATAGTAATTGTTGTTACAGTAAATTTAGGTTATAATTTCATGTGTATAGTCATGAGGCTGAAAATGGGTCCTCATGGCTTAAAACAAGCCCAGACAAAAACTCTCCTAGAGCAGAGGGGCAGTTCACACCTCATCAGGGCATGTATAGGACAAACCCAGCCCAGTCTCACAGGAACAAAGGACGCAGGCCTAGACAGCAACAAAAGAATCTGTTGGACTCTCGAGTGAGTCACTCCCCCACTTCCTTTGGGCAGTTTGGGACTGCAATGAGGTAATGCTCACCTGACTCTGAAGGGGGGTGGGCAAAGCCAAGAGGGAAAAGAGGACATGATAAAAGGGAGAGACTTTGCCATGCTCTTCCTCTCTGTTCCACCTACATCTACAGACACCACACCAAGCAACTGAAGTGCTGATCAAAGGGGAGAGCCTGACTGAAGACCAACCAGCCAGCCTGTGGGGAGAAGCATCTATGTTTGTAAGGGCATTGAAAGTGTTAAGATCAGCTTATAATGCCCCTACTCTACTTGCGCTACATTGATGACATCTTCATCATCTGGACCCATGGAAAAGAAGCCCTTGAGGAATTCCACCATGATTTCAACAATTTCCATCCCACCATCGACCTCAGCCTGGACCAGTCCACACAAGAGATCCACTTCCTGGACACTACGGTGCTAATAAGCGATGGTCACATAAACACCACCCTATACCGGAAACCTACTGACCGCTATTCCTACCTACATGCCTCCAGCTTTCACCCAGACCACACCACACGATCCCTTGTCTACAGCCAAGCTCTACCATACAACCGCATTTGCTCTAGCCCCTCAGACAGAGACAAACACCTACAAGATCTCTATCAAGCATTCTTACAACTACAATACCTACCTGCTGAAGTGAAGAAACAGATTGACAGAGCAAGAAGAGTTCCCAGAAGTCACCTACTACAGGACAGGCCCAACAAAGAAAATAACAGAACGCCACTAGCCGTCACCTTCAGCCCCCAACTAAAACCTCTCCAACGCATCATCAAGGATCTACAACCTAACCTGAAGGATGACCCATCGCTCTCACAAATCTTGGGAGACAGGCCAGTCCTTGCCTACAGACAGCCCCCCAACCTGAAGCAAACCACACACCACACAACAGACCCACTAACCCAGGAACCTATCCTTGCAACAAAGCCCGTTGCCAACTGTGTCCACATATCTATTCAGAGGACACCATCATAGGGCCTAATCACATCAGCCACACTATCAGAGGCTCGTTCACCTGCACATCTATCAATGTGATATATGCCATCATGTGCCAGCAATGCCCCTCTGCCATGTACATTGGTCAAACTGGACAGTCTCTACATAAAAGAATAAATGGACGCTAATCAGATGTCAAGAATTTTAACATTCATAAACCAATCGGAGAACACTTCAATCTCTCTGGTCACTCGATTTCTGACCTAAAAGTGGCTATTCTTCAACAAAAAAACTTCACTAACAGACTCCAACGAGAGATTGCTGAATTGGAATTAATTTGCAAATTAGATACAATTAACTTAGGCTTGAATAGAGACTGGGAGTGGCTGAGTCATTACACAAAGTAAAACTATTTCCCCTTGTTTATTCCCCCCAACACCACTGTTCCTCAGACGTTCTTGTTAACTGCTGGAAATGGCCCACCTTGATTATCACTACAAAAGGTCTTCTTCCCCCCCGCCCCGCCCACTCTTCTGCTGGTAATAGCTCATCTTAAGGGATCACTCTCCTTACAATGTGCATGATAAACACCCATTTTTTCATGTTCTGTGTGTATATAAATCTTCTCACTGTATTTTCCACTGAATGCATCCGATGAAGTGAGCTGTAGCTTACAAAAGCTTATGCTCAAATAAATTGGTTAGTCTCTAAGGTGCCACAAGTACTCCTTTTCTTTTTGCGAATACAGACTAACATGGCTGCTACTCTGAAACCTGTCAAAATCATGAGTGGTATAGAGAAAGTAAATAAGGAAGTGTTATTTACTCCTTCTCATAATACAAGAACAAGGGGCCACCAAATGAAATTAATAGGTAGCAGGTTTAAAACAAACATAAGAAAGTATTTTTTCATGCAACACACAGTCAACCTCTGGAACTCCTTGCCAGAGGGTGTTGTGAAGGCCAATACTATAACGGGGTTCAAAAGGGAGCTATATAGATTCATGGAACATTGGTCCATCAATAGCTATTATCCAGGATGGGCAGGGAATGGTGTCCCTAGCCTCTGTTTGCCAGAAGATGGGATTGGGTGAGAGGGCATGGATCACTTGATAATAACCTGTCTATTCATTCCCTTTGGGGCACCTGCCATTGGCCACTGTCAGAGGACAGGCTACTGGGCTTGATGGACATTTGGTCTGACCCAGTATGGCCGTTCTTACGTTCTTATGTACCTGAAGCAGTGTGTTTGGTTTGAAATGTGTCAGAGACTCCTCTTGGGATAACAAGCCTGGTACATATCAATTTCTTTGTTAAATTGACGAACTCATATAAGCTTGCGGCGTCCAGCAGGCATAACTGGACACTGCAAGATGGAGGTTCCTTGGGTTGTGTCTGGGACTGGAGATATTGCTAGTGTCATTTGGTTGTAAGTAGCTGGGAGCAGCTTACATGCTAGAGGCTGTGCGTGAACAGCCCAGGATTGGGGGTTCTCACAGCAGAGCAGGGTAAGGCCGGCTCCCAGAGTCAAGGATTGGAATGACCTAGCAGATCACTGGTCCGGATAACACCAGAGGGAAATGTCACAACAGTGTATACCAACAATTACACCCTCCAGGTGTCCGTTGATATTAGATGATGAATACATCCCCTGAAGTGTTATGTAGCACTTATAAAATGATTGAAAATAAGATAAAACAATTTTAAAAAATTATAAATTAATCCACCAAAGAATATTGTTCCACGTTTTATATTTATATCTACAACCACACACACTACTTAGAGTTGCAAAATTCCGTAAATTCTGAAAACCTGCTTTCAATTATCTATAGCGTCTGAAGTTTTGCACCTCTAGTTAAGCAGGTAAACAGACTGTAATGTGAGTGAGACATGTTTTAAAATTCCCTGAGACCTCTTTTCTCCTTCCTCTGCTCCTTCCCTCTAACTTCCCTTAATGAGTGGAAAGGTGCAGAATTTAAATAAAGAAGCCCATGTCACTGGACCCATTCCATTCATCTGCTTAACATCAGCTGCTGCTTGTTCTTTGATGCTTCATTACTGCCAGATAGTCAAGTGAAAATTTCCAAAATTTTGAAAATTGCAGTGAAAATGTTGAAAATCTCTTTTGGAAGAAAACAAGTGTGAATATTCAGGGAGTATACACTGAATGTAAAAATAAAACTTGCAGCTATAAACAGTTCTTTTGGGCAGTTTCACATTGCCAAATCTTCCCTTTTGCAAGACATATTTGTGAAATAGATATAAATTATTGTATTTCAGTATTAAATTAGTTTACAAAAGCACACTTTCCCCTGAGAAACATTGTAGTTCAGTTCTGTTGTATCAGAGTCTTACTGTCTCAAGGCTTACTTCAACTCTCATGTAACTTCATCGACTTCAGATGAATTATGCTTGTTTACATTAGGCCTGCATTTAGTCTTCTGATTATTTATTGAGAACTGCACTTACTCCAGTAGGCTATTTCCCTTTGATAGTCCGTTCAGCCTACAGCTTAGGAACTGATTTATCCATCCAGTATATCTCTTGGTGGACTGTGTTCCCTTGCAAAATAGTATAATAATTATTAATAATGTTATAATTAATTATTAATTAGGATCTCAAATACTGGAAAAAATAATTAGTTTCCAGACTCTATAGCTGTGGGATTTGAGAATGGTTGCCAAAAGGAAATCAACCTTCAATATTCAGGCACTTCCCCACCCTCACCCTGATTCATTCAAAAACAGCATACGCTATAGTCTCTTCCTCTGAGAAATAGCCAAATTGTCTCTGCTGGTCTTCTTGGGCATATGATATGGAGTAGCCAGAGAAAGAATATAAATACCGTGTGAGCAGTCCAAATCGCTCCAGCATGAAGACTGAAATGTACTGCAAAAAGTTGTTTCCATTTTTTTTAAAGGTAATGTCAGTTAGGGTACATCTACAGACATACCCATGCTAGCTCTCTTTGAGCTAAAAATAGTAGTGTGCCCATGATGGCATGGGCAGCCACTTGAGCTAGCCACTCTGAGTCCAATCCCACTGAACCCCCCTGGGTACCTATTTGGGCAGCTTGCCTGAGCTGCCACCCATGCTGCCATGGGCACACTGCTATTTTTAGGTACTAGCTCGAGCACAGCTCGAGTACATCTACACAAGCTGGGAATCACACCTCCCACCTCAGATGTATACCTACTTTTAGTGTAATATCTCCAGTTTGGTATCCGACACAGAGACTGCTAATGTGAAAACACAACCCAGGAGCATCCAGTGATTTATTGCTGCCTGTTCATAGATCACTCCAGCCTATACCACATCCTTATTCCTGCCTGTTGCACTTCTTGGTGTAGGCTGCTACTTGGTCTCTCAAAGACACAGTTCACTACATTTACGATAAATTGCCTCCACCTTTGAACATTTAATGGATGTAAAAAAATGTTGTAACTTACACTACATTTTCATAGAAGCAGCTCAAATGTGGGAAGAAAGAAAAACTAGTTTTAACTTCGAAGTTGAATATTTTGCAAAGTTTAATGTCTGAAGAAGATTTGCTTCTTCCCATTTTTTCGTTGCTTTTTTAGTTGTTCTAACAGACGCTTGCTACGATTGTATTCTTTCATTATTAATTGCAACATATCAAGTACTCTCATCTGGCCAACTCAATGTTTATTAAAGGTATTTACTGCTCTTTCAAGCAATTTTGAAAACTGTTTGGGAGAGAAACTTAAAGGAAGCTGAAAAAAGCAAAGCTAGACGGACACAAGGATCTTCATGATCCAATTACAAAGGACTGGAGGGAAAGGCAAAAAATAAGTAGCACCAGGACAATCTCTCCGTCCCCAAGTACAGTCTCCTTCTCTAAGCACATGGCTAGAGGTGGCAGCAATAGATTCCAAAGCAACTTTTTCTGAAGTTATGGGGTCAGTAGGCCAGCCAGAGCTGGTAGCAATAAATCCAAACTTTATTTCATTAGCAAACAAACAGCAGCATCATAACATACCATTTGAGAATTGTTCTCATCGTTGTCCCTGGGCCTGACCCCAGGGCTTGAGGCTCAGAATAACTTTCTCTTTGTCTCTAATGAGGGCTGAAGGGGCAGCAGATAGGGATAAGAGATGTAAAATTTGTGCTCCTGCCGAAGAAACATGGGGAAGCAGCATTAGTCGCATTCTTCCATCAATGACAGAGAGGAGCCAGATCTCATTAGGGTCTTGTAGTTGTCCCAAATGTGGCCACTGGGCCTATTCCAGGTTTGCTTCTAGGGAGAGTCATGACCTGCTCCCAGCAACAAGCCATGCTACAATTTAATGACTTTTCTAATAATCCAGAACCTTCAGAGACAAGCCTATGTAGTGAGGGATCTAGTGTTAGCAGGGCTGCAGAATGCAGTAGCAATGGTGTGGATTGACTGAGAAATGAAGAGCAACACAATAGGAACAGCAGCAGAAGTTTGCTCTCATGTACTGCAGAATCAGTAGTAAAATAATAAGTGTAGTGCTTTGAGATAAGTGAAACTGTTTAGATAAGGCTATTTTAGCCCTTTCTTTCAGTTGGCTCAGTGGCTCGCTGGGTACTCTTGGAAGCATTACATGTAGCACCAGTGTCCACATTAATCCACTATTCCATTAATCAGTAAAATGGGTTTAAAGATTCAAGACCGTGTTAACATTATTGCATGCATAATAATGTTTGCTACTTTCCCCTACCTAGTCATTGTGCATCAAGTATCTGAGCCTTTACCTTGAAAAATGCTTTTGACTTTCTTGATTATGAAAGAGGCTACAATATATAAATTCAAAATCTATTTTGTTATACAAAAATGCTTGGGTAATCCAGTTCAGAACATAACAGAAATGCTCACTGCCCACTGCCATTTGCAGTTAACTCCCCTCTCTTCCCCCCCCCCCCCAACCTCCCCCCTAAAAATCCACTACTGACTGTATTGGAAGTAAACTGCCCTTCAGCCGGGGGGAACATGGACACATATCAGCTAGACATTGCTAGTTGGGGACTTGGGGTCCAATGCCATATCTTTATAGTTTGTTTTTGCATGACCCTAAAATTAATTTGAAACTTGGTTATACTAGGGCTATAGTAATTGCATAGCAATCAAATTGTTACACATAGTGTAGTGGTGAGCAAAATAATAGAAAGAAATTATTTTGACTCACTGATACTAGTGGATAAAAAAATAACTGCAATAAAATACAACCTGTTCTTTAGTTTTTTAGCTTGAGTACTGAAAAAAACTGTTATGCTGGAGGCTACCTGAAAGAGCAGACACAGTCCATTTTTGCTTCTTAGTCTGTGCTCTTTTAGATGTTTTTTATTTCTCCTTTCTATCTATTGTTATCATGGCAATGATTCACCTTAGCGGTTGCTATAAACTGTTGGACTGGTTCCTACTTCAAAGGCTACAGCTGACATTGGAGTAACTGGTCCACAGCAGGGAGGCCGGATTTAGAACTGGTCACAACTGCTCTGACCAGGTGCTAGCCTTAACCGTCCACATAGAGTCTGGCTACCAGTGAAAATTAAAACAGCAGCTGCATGCATTGATCTTTCTTCTACATATGATGCTGTATGGCTCAAAAGTCTTCTGCTGAAATAATCATTAGTTTTCCCATGCCAATCAACCATCAGACAGGTCACTGAGATGCTGAGTAACAGAAGATTCACTGTGTGCCTTGGCGAATCTGCCAGCAATTCATGGAGACTGAACAACAGCCTCCCACAGAGATTGTTTAAGCGCCTGCACTGTTCAATCTCTAGTCCGGTGACATCCGGTCAGATCATCCCCCAAATTCATCTCTGCAGATAAAATTGCACTAGCAATGCTATTGTCCTCTGTGAGGGCCACAGAAAAGGTCATGAAGAATGACCTCTGGACCCTTGAGACATATTTCAAAGCTTGGAAGCTGAAACCCAATGCTTCAAAAACACTCATCTCTGCATTCCACTTGAATAACCAGGAAGGCAAAGTGCCACTGCCCCTATTACATGATCACTACCCATAGAAACTTGGAGTTACCCTCAATAGGATGCTGAGTTATCACCAGCACCCTGAAATGACCACCAGGAAGATAAGGACAAGGGTTAACATCAGGCAACAGCTCGCTGGCACAACCTGGGATGTAATGCATGCACACTTTGAACATCAGTAAAAGCCCTGGTCTCACCAACAACAGAGTATTATGTGCCAACTTGATGCAATAGCTCCCACATCAATACTGAAATCAGTGCTGCACTCGGGTTTGTTAGCAGCTCTCTCATGTCAACGCCAATACTGTAGCTACCAATTTTGGCTGGCAAAACACCAGCTGACATCAGGTGAGATGCTGCTGTAGGCCAGAAGTACAGGATCCTGGATGCTCCGGACCTGCTGATATATCAAGACCTCAGTTCACTGCCAATCTCCTGACTCAAATCCAGGAAGCCTTTCTGGATCCATGCATTAAAGCTACAGGCTAACGGAAAGGGTATCAGTATAGCTGGCTCGAATCGTGGGCCACTTGTGATGTCCCAAATGAAGACCCAATTGAAGATCCATTGAAAGAAGTCCTGGGAGTCAGCCTTCCTCATAGGTAGCAGACTGAATTTAACTGCATTCAGACAACACACAGGTGGTGTGGATATCTCCTCCACAAATGGAAAATCAAAGAATCACCAAATTGTGACTGTGGTGATAACACTAGATAATACTTAGTTCTGCCATGAGTGCAGGAGACTGAACTACATGACATCTCAGTGTCCCTTCCAGTCCTATGATTCTATGAAGTACAAACTACGTGGCACATCACAGAAAACTGCCCCATTCACACTTACGGTGGTGGCATAAGGAGGATCCACCTAGGTACCAAGGAAGCGTTAGAATGACTTTTGAATCTCAAGATTCAATTATAATCTTGACCTGATGCTTTTCAAATGTGATATAAAAGAAGAAGTGCAATGGTGGTTAGAATAGAGCCACACCACTTGCAACCTTGCTTAGTCCAAAGAAACTCAAGATCATGTGTCATACAACTGCAGAGGTGTTAACTGCTTGCTTCATTTTGAATGGTTCCTTGAGCCACGTGTTAACTCCTTATGCTTAATAATCTTTTCCACTTTGTATTTAACTGTGACACTCTGAAGATGTCTTTCTCAGACCTGAAGATGAGCTTTGTATAAGCTTGAAAGCTTATCTTTCACCAGCAGAAGTTGATCCAATAAAAGATATTACCTCATCCATCTTGCATGTCTAATATTTCAATACATGCAAGACCAACAAAATAGCTAAGAGATATTTGACTTCCTTGCAGAAGGGATCTATAACTTCAGTTTTCTTCTGATTTAAAATTTCTTTTAACTTCCATAATGCTCCAGGTTTCCTCATGTTAGAAAGATATGTCCTTTATAAACTGTGCAGTGAGACGGAACACATTAGTCAACTAAAATATTTGAAGTTGAATTGCTAGAAAAACTTAGGAATGATGAAGAGTTTATTACTTACAGTGACTGCACTTCGTGACTTCTGTATTAAAAGATTCTGTATGTTTGAGAGAGAGTCCCTATAACTAAAATAGGGACTATTACTGAAGCAAGTAGCCTTCAAAACATTAATATTGTATTCTACTTGGCCATGCTCCCATGCCATCTAACATAGGCACTAAGTCTGGGGGTGCTTTGGGGCTGGAGCATCCACGGGGAAAAAATGGTGGGTGCTGAACACTCACCGGCAGCCCCCCTATCAGGTCCCTTCCACCCCCCCCCCAGTGCCTCCCGCGTATCGGTGCCTCCCACATCTCTCCCCCCTGCCTGCTGCAATCTGCTATTTCATGGCGTGCAGGAGGCTGCGGGGGAGGAGCAAGGACATGGTGCGCTCAGGGGAGGGGGTGGAACTGGGCGGGAAGAGGCAGAGTGGCTGTGGAGCATGGGCAGAAAAAGGTGGGGGTGGGATCTTTAGGGAAGAGGTGGAGCAGGGGCGCAGCCTGGGGCTGAGCTGGGGGTTGAGCACCTCTTGGCACTTCGGAAAGTCAGGTGCCTGTGCCATCTAATATATCTCTATCTATGCATTTTTGATGTATGCATCACCATAGTATCTGTCTTCAAGAACCACATTAACTACCTTTTCTTCAAAAAGAAAAGGAAGACTTGTGGCACCTTAGAGACTAACCAATTTATTTGAGCATGAGCTTTCGTGAGCTACAGCTCACTTCATCGGATGCACCTTTTCTTCATTATGCTGTTTTAAATTGGGATGTCCTGAAAAGAGTTGGTCAAAATTATGTACCTTACAGTGGCAAGGCTTGGGTTTATCCTGATCTCCTATGGCTGAGAATTTGGCTGTTAAGGTCCTACCGTTGATCTTCTCATCTCTTTTCTAGACGTATCATTCTCTAAAAGTAATATATCCTACAATGATATCACGGGGCATTGGTTTGGAATGTCTCTGCTTCACTTTGTGAGGCAGAGGAGAGTAGAAGGAGGGAAACAGCTGCAGCATATTTCAGGAAACTAGCATACCATAATTGTTTTGGTGGTAGATTATCTTTTCATCTTCCATCTGAAAGTTACAGCAGACTGTTAGAAATAAAGTGGGTAGTAAAATCCCAACAAAGTAATCAGTGAAGAATACCTTGTGGTTAATAAATAATGTTGGTTTTAGTGTAGTCTGCAAATACCAATCTACTCATGTACAACATGGAGAAATAAATATTAGAGCACAGTATGTAAAAGGGACCATTAACTTAGTGATGAAAAACAAAGAGGGGCTGAGGAGAAGAGGAAGGAAAGAGTGTTGTTTTTTTTAGCAATCCATAAGAAGACTTAATATACTAGATAGAATGTTTACATTCTGTGATAAAGAGGTCACACATTCTGAAGAAAGTGGAACCCATGCTGGGGTGAAAAATGAATATATACTTGATTTAACAATCCTCTACTTTAAAGAGAAAGAATGGATTTGTTATTAAGGTGTTAAACTGGAACTCAAGAGAACTGTATTCAGTTCCTGGCTCTGTTCAAGATCTGTTTGACCTTGCACAAATAACTTAATTTTGGAGTCTCAGTTCCTGTTGACAAGTTGCAACTTATCCTGGGTTGCAAGCAAAATTCAAATGGACGGGCTTCAACAAATAGGTCTTGCCGCCACCTGCATGAAGTCCATGTCTCAGTTAGGGATGTGCAAATACCTTTGCGCTGAGACAAAGTTCAGGATCTATCAAACTGTGTATGACCTGTATTGCTATCCAGGTCAGAAACCTGGGCCCTCTTACAGGCAAACTTGGGGCAGCTAGAGGCATTCCATACATGCAAAATCCTGAGTGTAAATTGATTTGACTTTCTGTGAAATGTCACAATCCCACCAACATCTGGCTTTCCTTTAGTTGCTCATTATAGTAAAAAGCAGCATTGTGTGCTCTTTAGCCATGTCATTGGGATGGAGAAAAACACACCAGCCCAACATGCTCTGAAACTTTCCATCAACGTGCGAAGATATATGCACTCTGACCCTCCCTGGTGCCACCTGCAGGGCCACTCCAGAGATTCATAGGATTGAGCCAGATGTGGGAACTTCACTACAGGATGCCTGGGGCGATGACATCAATCATGGTCACAGTGGCTGGTGCAATGGTTCTTAGTAGATTACGTGTGTTTGATTTGATATCTCAGTTCCACATCTGTAAAATTTCTTTGAGGCAAGGTCTATACCTTACTATATGTCTGTACTGAGTACTACTGTACCACACATAATAAATAGCTGCAGAGAGATGAAGTGGGAATGGTGGCATCTGGATTGAAATTGGAGAGGAGGGATCAGTGGGGGGTATGTAATGGTAGGAAAGGTTGGGATAAGGAGAGCAACCATGTGGTAGAGATGTCAGAGATAGGAGGAGGCAGAGTGAGAAATAGATGGCGGATGGATATATGGGTGGGAGGGATAGAGTAGGATTGGCAGTAGAAAGGTAAAAAGAAGAGAGATGTAAGGTGAGCAAAAATGAAGAGAAAAATAGAGACAATAACAGAGAAGGATTGAACTAAAAAATGAAATGCAAGTAAAGGGTGAGTGATCAAGATATAGGCTAGTATCAAATAAGTTTGTTGGCAAATCAGGAAGCCAATCAATAAATCAACTAAGCAGATCAAAGAGGCAACTAATTAGGAGCAAACCATTTGTACAAGATAATTAAATGCAGTAAGAAAATAGGGACAATTAGCTGAACAGAAAGAATTAAGTATATCAAATAAGCAGTAATCAATCAACTAATTGGGAGCAGATCGGTTAGGTAAGTACATTGCATTGCTACTGACAACCATCTAATTAAATGGTCATGCTGTGAAGACAAAGAGGCATGAATTAAAGTAAGAAGAACAAAAATGTCTAGGAAATATTTTCTTGTCTCTGAAAAAGCTGTCGGAGAATATAGCCCAGGAGTTCAGTGTTGAGAATGCAGAGAAAACAACATTCCAGTGTTTATCTAGCTCTGTATGCTGATATGTGCTCCTTGCTTTACAACCATGACATCAGCTTCTCAAGATGTGAACCACACATTTGCTACGATTTTTGACATTCAGTGTACTGTGTTAGAATTATCAGATGTATAGTGGATGGTGGTTCTTTCTATACAGCTTTGGCTTCGGATTCTATGTGATGTTTCAGATGCGTCAAACTAGTTTGATGGTATTCATGCTTGGTGACTTGTAGAACAAACCTGACTGCTTAATATTATACTTGGAAGGGGAATCAGTAATTTGAACTATAAAGATTATAGAACTCTATGGGTATGTCTACATTTCAGTGTAAACCCAGGGTTTGAATGCTGGCTCAAGCCTAACCACTCCCCCCGCTTCCATAGACATAAAAATTGTGCTAGGCCAGGACTCAGATTCAGGGTCCCAGGAACCCACAAGAGAGGAGGGTCCGAATCTAAGTCAAACTGGGACCCACAGTTCAAGCCCTATTGCTTTGCAGTGGAGATGCAGCCCCACTGGATTCATGGGCAGGGACTCTGCCAAAGGTATCCCATAATACCATGGTCCAACTTTCAAGTGTTCCTATACTACACCACAAACAAAGTGCTAGAGCAGCCACATTTTGGGAGGGTGCTCGGAAGTCTAGGAAATGGGTGGTTGGACTCTGGCCCGCATAATGCAGTGTAGATGCTGAAGCCCCAGGCTGGGACCCACAGTTCAACAATTCCTAACCTGGGGTTAGGGCTTGAGTGTCTACACTCAAGTGTAAATTAACAAATTCAAGGTCCGCTAATTCAAGTTCTGCTAACCCTGGGCTTACATTGCAGTGTAGACCTATCCTCTCGAACTACCGCAGTGACAGGAAACATTGCTGTCTTTATTGGATTCTGCAGCTGGTTTAATTGCCAACGTGTAAAGCCAAACTCAAATTGTTATGGCCTAAGGGTATGTCTGAATGGAACATATTCAGTCAAAAAGAAATCAGAACTTAGTTTGTGTCCAGCTTATTCAAGATACAAATATTGGCTAAAAATTGTTTGCTGATTATTTCAGGATTGCTGTGCCACTGTAGATAACTCCCAGTTGCTGCAACATATGGTACCTGAATGCACCCTTTTGTGATATAACAGGTAATGGGAGCTGGATCCAATATTTGCCTCTTTGAGCACATTTTAATCAAATTCATCCCATTTATCCCATTATATCTAGCTTAATTTTTCTCAGTATGAACAACATAAAGTATTTAGCTAGTAAGCAATAACACCCGTAGGAGGAATTCAGATTTAACCATTAATATCACAACATCTGACTTCATCATATCAAAATCCTATTAAAGTCACAGAGGGCCATATATTTTTTTCTCTCTTCTGAGTGTTGACTTCAATCAGGTTAGGATTGAGGTCAAAGACAGCATACATTACCTGTGCACTAAGGCTTACTGTAGTTGGTGCAGAACCAGGATGTCTACTGAGCCGAAGCCATATGAAAAGAGCCAGCATATATGAATAATATGAATATAATTTTAAAAACTGGGCAAAAGAACTCTTCCGGACTACGAGACAGTTCCACTGTTGTTATTTGCTTTGTTGGTTCTTGTGATGTTGTTTTGGAAACAGCTTGCATTGGACCAATAATGAAGTTATTTAAATTTGTTAAAAACTTTCTAGGTTTTATAGTTAATATGATTAAAAATTTGTATGACCTTGAAAGAGATTTAAAGCATGACTGATGAGAGCAAGCTGGCATGCAAACAATAAACGGTAAGCAACTATTGTTCTCACTACATCTAGGTTGAAAATTATTTGGAAAAACAAGAATCTCTGCTTCTCAGATTATTGTACTGTCATTCAAAGAATGATTTTGGCAGGACTCACTGGCAGGAAAGTATAGAATGACTAGGAAGGTATTAATAAACTTTTCATCACTAAACAAAATTTGAAAACACTGAGTATATTATATCTTTGATTGAACCATATGCAGCTTGAGCTATTCAGGACTTTCGTATGCATATTTGCTTATGTTTTTCTATTGTTGCAGCTAAACATGTATGGAGATGTTTGCATATATAATAAAATGTGCTAAGGCTAAATGAAAATGCGCACTTTTTAATGTAATTTGGCAGACAAAGCATTCCTAGACGAAGTATAACTGATAATGCTTTGTTTTGATGTTATCAAAAGGAAGGAGGAGAGGTGAAGGTTAAAGGTGAAATGCATGTTTCTGTTTGTAGGAGCAGAGGGCAAAGCATTCAGGATGTAGCTAAGAAGTGGGGAGAGAACAAAACCTGGCATGTTGGTTGGTTTGGTCAATTGATGTTCCTGTTTAAATCTGAGTATCATGCATGGCCATTCCATGGTTAGGGCTTCTAGGTGCCACAATAATACAAATAATTAATATTTGTTACAGCATGGATAAGCCACATGTGTTTTGTAAACACTGATGTGACATGGAATCTTCTTTAATGCCAAAGTTAGTATAGGTTTCCTTACAATATAACATATATCAGATGGTTGAAATGATATATTAGCCATGTAGTTTCCATTTTTTGTTTTGTATTAAATATATTATGAGATTATCAATATCAGTGGCAACCCTCCTACCTTTATTTTTGGCTGACTACTGCAATTTCTGCATTTGCCCCTACCTCTTCTATTGAGTTAAAGATTTAGTAGAATGTAATAATCGAGCTGCTGATTGTACCACTCTAATATAGATAATAATTTACGGATACCATTGAGTGGCTTCCTTTCTCGCATTTTCTACCCAGATAGAATATAGCAAGAATATAGCATTTTTCCACTGAATGCATCCGATGAAGTGAGCTGTAGCTCACGAAAGCTTATGCTCAAATCAATTTGTTAGTCTCTAAGGTGCCACAAGTACACCTTTTCTTTTTGTGAATACAGACTAACACAGACTAACATAGCTGCTACTCTGAAACCTGTCAAGATATCCTGTTACTCATTGTGAGTAAGAGAGAAACATTGGTAGGAAAAAGAATGAGGAGTACTTGTCGCACCTTAGAGACTAACAAATTTATTTGAGCATAAGCTTTCGTGGGCTAAAAACCACTTCATCGAATTCTTGCAGTGGAAAATACAGTAGGAATATATATATATACACACACACACAGAGAACATGAAAAAATGGGTGTTGCCATACCCAACAACAAAAAAAGGGTCGGGCCCAAACAAGCAGGCTACCGCAGTTTGAGAAAGTTAAAGAAAGAAAGTGAGAGGTTAACTCTGTAGTTACTGGAGCAAATTAAGCAGTGAAACTCTGTACAAATGTTAAAAGAAGGTGTCATGAAAAGAAAATTCTTGGTTCCTTTCCAGAAAGGGCGCATTTCTCTGGAAGAATTTCTGTAAATAATCCAGGCAAAAGGTTATTTAAGTAAAATCATTTAACTATAAACAGGTTAGGCAAATTAGCCAAAAAACCCAAAACCCTCCTGTTGTGTACAATCTTTATTTTATAAGTTTAAAATAAATTGCTGTTGTTTTAAAATTGTAAAACCAAAAAAATACTTTTGCCAGACAAAAGAAACTAGTGTTGTTTAATTGTGGTATTTAGCATTTAATCCTTAAGGTGACTTAATGCTTTACAAGATTTAAAATGTTTTTAAATAAAGACCAAAGTTGTGGCTGTAGCAGGGCAGCCAAAGCCAGAAAAATGGGGAAAAAAATTTAAATCTGTTTTGGTAACAAATAGCAGATAAAAGCTGTAGTCAGTGCCCCACACTAAGTCTTAAGGTGGCTCTGTGTAATCAACAGTCACTTTGCCAAAGGGAAGCCAAAATTGGTTGTGTTTTCCTTTTCAAATCAATGTGTGTTTAAAAGCAAAAGTTAAAAGTTAATTGTGTCCTTTAAGACAAAGTCTCTAAGCGGCTGATAACTTTGAATCCAAAAGCAAGCCAAAAATGTCTGTGTTAATGCAGATCAGTTCAATAATAAAGATAGAAGCCATTAAAACCTGACCTGCCTATAAAACAAATAAAGGAATATATGGGAAGTAATTCCTCAGTTTTGCTTGTAATCAGCAAGGGTATTTGTAAAGAAAGGAATAATTTAAGCAATACTGCCAATAGTGTGTAATCTGCCAGCAACATAGTGTTGGTAAAGCTGTCAAGTGTTGGCAGGCAGCACATCCCCCTTCCTGGGCACCTTTTGTAAATATTCAAATTAATTTTATTTAAGTGTCTAAATGTTGTAATTATAAGTGTGTTGGTTTTAGCTGATGTATTTTCCAACTGGGCTGAGACCTTTCCCTGTAAAAAGGCAGATGCCAAAACTGTTGTAAAACTTTGTTTAAGGATATTGTACCACAATTTGGCATACCTGTGTAGCAACAGTAATAGTGGACCTAATGTTATTGGACCTAATGTTATTGGACAAATTATAACAAGTTATGTGCAGCTTTACAGATCCAACACAATCTCCACTGCCCCCACCACCCGCAGTCTGCCGGAACAGTAAAATGTCAAAATGAAATTTTAAAAAATAAACTGGCCAAGATCTGTGCTAAAACAAATTTAAAGTGGCCAAATGCCCTGCCATTAGCATTAATTAACATGAGAGCCACTCCCAATCAAAAGACTGGATTCAGCCCTCATGAGATTCTAACAGGGCACCCGATGCAACTACTGGCTGCGCCCCCCACTGGCCCTGGCTCAGATGGACAGTCATTTAATGGCTGACACAATGCTTAATTATTGTCAGGCACTAACAAAATGTGTTAGGTCTTTTTATATACAGCAGCCCTGCCACTCGCTGAAACCAGGAGACTGGATCTACATAAAGGTCCATCAGCAAGAAACCGCCCTGGCCCCATGCTGAAAGACCCTTATCAAGTCCTGTTAATTATCAACACCGCTGTGAAGTGCCGAGAATTGACTACCTGCCCATGTTTCTCATTGTAATGGCTCTCCAACTGATGATCAGTCTATCTTTCCTTCTGGCATTGTTGCTCCTTCTGGACAGCAGGAGTGAAGGACAAGGTAAAAAGCCAGTAACCTCTCCTTTGTCCGCTGATAGACCCACTGTGCCTTTAAAGGCGCAATCTCGCCACCTGAAGACATAATAAAGCCTCCAACCAAGCAAGGTGATTGTGCTAGTAACCTCTCCCTTGCTACCTCATTGTCGGACACCTAAGTGAATTAAGACTACGAAATCTTAAAAAATAGCTTGCAAAAGCTAGCCAAAACTACCTGAAGATAAAACTTTTAATATTCCTCAGCCTCTCCTTCTTAACAAACTTAGGGTGGGTATGGGAAAGTAATATTTTTCTAGATCTTGACCAGTCAGTAGCCTCACTAGTAAGTAATCAAGCGTATACCCAAAAAGTTTGTTCTGCCACCAGAAATTTTGCCTGTACTGAAATTATCCCAGTAACTGCTAATTTAACCTGTCCCATATTGTAATATACCCTTTCTTATGCCATTGATGCTAATGCCTCTCAGCTTTTTTGTGAAGATGTTTAGCCAACAGATGTGATATAATACTTCACAAGGGAGAGATGTGTTAGTGTGTTGGGACACCGATGGACTGTAATTAATGCCACATTAGGGACCATTAAATTCACATTGCCCTTATCCAGTTTTTAAATTACCTTTACATATCCAAATTGCTCAAAAGGGGCTGCCATCAGGTTAGCACAGCAAAGGCCTGGGTTTCCCCTAGAAAGAAGAGAGACTTGGCTGGATACCTATGAGATGGTGCAAATAGCGTAGCTGCAATCTGGAATATCTATATTTTAGATAAAGGTCAGCGACATAAAAAAGAAAAAATTGGGACAGTTAAAAATGCCACGGGCCTTATTGCTGGAGCACAGCTAGCCCAGGTTCAGGCTGGTGTTGGTGAATTATACATTATCTCCGCCTTAGTTCAATGACCCAAAAGCTATTAACAGAGATGGTACTGGGTATCACCAATGCTGGAAAGGCATTGCAATGGGATCTGGCTTGTTCAGAGGTTCAGGATTTTCTGAATGACCTGCTCACGGCCATTCAGAAGGATCTTGAACATCAGGCGTGGCATACTGCCCTTACAAATACCTCAGGAGTTCCATCTCATCTGTGGCCGTGAAGACAGGCTTCAAGATTTTCTAAATGAAAATGCAGACGTTCACAGTGCTCCTTCCAAGCATACGGGCCGGTTGGAGGGGTATGGGCTCCCACCTACCGAATCCTGCCGGGTCCGTGGGGGGGATGCATCTGGATTTGAATAATTCACCAAGACATTTGGGAACTTAAACTACCTGGTATGCCCAACCAATTCGTAGTCAGTGCTCCTGGAGTAACACCAGATATTTTGGTAAGGATTAAAAGCCAATGGACACTCTGGCCGTTAGAACCCCCTCAACTTCAGTGTGTACATAAACTAAAACCAGGAAAGGTTGTCACTGTTCATGACAACATTTGTTGGGAGGGTATGGGACACGGGACTACCCTGACAAGATATCTACTTTTCCAAGCTAATAATAGCTGGGTGCATGTTGAGACCACTACCCTGAATGATGTACATTTTAATCTCACCACAGCCTCAGGCAATCATATCATTTATTGGCCTGAGGATAAAACTCTACAATTAGCCCTTAGGTTCCAGATACCCTTTAACTGGACTGCTTTAGTACCTAACCAATTCCAAAATTTGTTTTCACTCCTATTAAAGGTTCATAAAATTTCCAAATTACAGGGACAAATTCACATGCTCCAAAATATATATCAAGCCGAAAAAAATGCCTTTTATACTGCCTATAGAATGTCTACTTTGTGTACCAAAACTGACGTATTGTGTTTTGTAACTAAAGCTATTCGACAATCCCAACCACATCATATTATCGCCAAGGGAATGTTGTTGTTTTTACTGCTGTTTAGCATAGGATTGTGTTATTGTTACTATAAAAGATGTATTTACCATTGCCTGTCCAGCCCTAAACCTGCCAACCTCGATGCAAGAAAGCAGGTGGCACTAATGATTGTAAATGAGATGTATGACACAGTTTGGGCAGAAGAACAGGAGAACGAAAAGGAGGAAATTAACAAGCTCATGGCTGTGGAAGTTTAGGCCCAATTAGTGATGCCAAAGAAAGGCACCAAAGAGGGGAATGTGGAGGAAAAATCTAGCAGGCCTAAACTTATAGGCCTAAAACTTTGGTCAAGCTAACTGTGTATACAGAGCAGAAGAAGAGGGTGTGGCAGATACATTGTTGGGCAGATACAACAGCACGGCTTAAGAAATGTAACCACAGCAGCTAGAAATTAGGAAAGACCGTGAACCGCAAAAGAACAAACCTGTCAATAACAGGAAAAGCTTATTTTGCTGTATTCCAAATAAGGCAGAGCAACTGTTAAAAGCTTACATTATATGCCAAATAAGGGAAAACACAGTTGGTGCAAGTGTGCTTGACCAATTGTGGTTTGGGGGCAGAACAAATTTGCAGTAGTCAAGCTTATGAAATATACAGCCGCAACAGTTGTGTTAGAAAGGTCGCTGACTGCAAAAGAATGGACAGTGTGAATAACAAGAGGGGCCTAGTGGGGGAGACGCTTGTTTTTGCTTTTGACCAGTGTTAATTTTGCAATGTATTCCAAATAAGGTAATTAATACTGAAGTATGTGAAATTTGTCTGTAGTTTTAAGCTTTAAAAAGCTGTGTGTGCTTTGCACGGGGGGCAGCTACTTCGAGCTGTTCCCCCTCTCTGCTTGTAATCAATAAAGGGCCCTCAGGGCTGTTCTGATCCAAACTCATGGGCTAAAACCCACTTCATCAGATGCATTCAGTGGAAAATACAGTAGGAAGATATATATATATATAGAGAGAGAGCATGAAAAAATGGGTGTTGCCATACCCACTATAATGAGAGAGCTCAGTTAACGTGAGCTATTAGCAGCAGGAGAAAAAAAACCTTTTGTAGTGATAATCAGGATGGCCCATTTCCAGTAGTTGACAAGAAGGTGTGAGTAACAGTAGGGGGAAAAATAAGCATGGGGAAATAGTTTTACTTTGTGTAGAGACCCATCCATTCCCAGTCTTTATTCAAACTTGATTTGATGGTGTCTAGTTTGCAAATTAATTCCAATTCAGCAGAGTCTCGTTGGAGACTCCAACGAGTTTGAATAAAGACTGGGAATGGATGGGTCTCTACACAAAGTAAAACTATTTCCCCATGCTTATTTTTCCCCCTACTGTTACTCACACCTTCTTGTCAACTACTGGAAATGGGCCATCCTGATTATCACTACAAAAGGTTTTTTTTCTCCTGCTGCTAATAGCTCACGTTAACTGAGCTCTCTCATTATAGTGGGTATGGCAACACCCATTTTTTCATGCTCTCTCTCTCTATATATATATATCTTCCTACTGTATTTTCCACTGAATGCATCTGATGAAGTGGGTTTTAGCCCATGAAAGCTTATGCTCAAATAAATTGGTTAGTCTCTAAGGTTCCACAAGTATTCCTCATTCTTTTTGCTAATACAGACTAACACAGCTACCACTCTGAAACCTGTCACCATTGGTAGGAAAGCTTGTGTTCTGATCTCATTTGGAAACCCAACTGAGAGTTGAACTTGTTGCTCAACGGACAGTCAGATACTATGGAAATTAATAAGGCATAAATACCTAGACAGACAGACAGGCAGTGCTCAATGGGGAAATAGAAAACATCACAAGCTAGTATGTGATGTGAAGTCTGTTGTAAATTCCATCAGTGATAATCAAGTTTGAAAGCTGAGGCACTGAAATAGTTCTGCATTAAATCCTTAAAGCAGGGGAAGGGATATGGCCCCAATGAGCCCTGATACTTAATTATTAAGCAGATATTGACTTTACTGTGGCAAACTTCAAGATATATTGACCTGAGAGATAAATATTGACTGAAGCTCCTTCATTTATCCCCTGAGCAAGTCGCACTTTTTTAAATCTCTGACACAGCTTCCCTTCTTCTTCCTAGACCCTTCTCTGAATTAGAATCTTGGGCCCAGCGGTTCCAGTCTCTTGCTCTATTTGCAATGCCAGCATTGTTTTCCAAGTGGCTGTTTTAAAGATTGGAAACAGAAGAAATGAGTGTGTCTTTCTAAATCAATAAAACCTAAACAGTACAATGGCCAAAAATGGGGGAAGCTGTTTGGAAATCCCAACAACCCTTTATAAAATAATAATAAAAACCTTCCCAGCATAATCAAGATATTGGATCCTACTATAAGCACTAGCAGATCTTGAAGCAATTTAAGGAAATGGTCAATTGTACTTAGGAAAAAATTGACTTTATTCTTAATGCTGCCTGAAAGATACACTATGCTGCTTTCTGATCCAATATTATATCTTTATTTTGGTATATATTTTTTAAAAAGGTGAACTAAGTTTTATTTTATGTTAATGTAAGAAGTAGCAGTTTAAGAGCACACAAAAACCACGTACATGGTGGAGGAATGTGTAATGGCAGGAAAACGACAAAATGGATCACATGAGTAAACAAATGTGAATGATCTTTGAAGCATCTGCATGACTAGATGTAATGCTAGCCTACTTTTACTGAAAATCTGAGATATATGGAAGCAGTTCTGTGTCTTGCATTACATTCACCTAAGAGAGTGTACTGTTTGTATATTTATGGGAACATAATCTAAGGGTATGTCTGTACTAGAAACACTACAGCAGACACTTACTGCACCGATGGGAGGGATTCTTCCTTCATTATAGTAAATCTACCGCTCTGTAACTATGTTGAAGGAAGAATTTTTCTGTTGCCTAGTGGTGTCTACACCAGGGCTTATATTAGTTTTATTACACTGCACAGAGCATGAAATTTTTCACAGTCCTGAGCGTTGTAGTTAAGTTGACCTACTTTTGTAGGGTAGACCAGCCCTAACAGTTCTGTGGGATTTTAGCTGTGGAATTTCCATTAACTTCAATTAAATCACATGATTTAAACCTAACAAAGCTTTTTCAAAATGTACAGCTGTATATAGCTATTTTATTAGTATTTATAAGGTATTTAAGTGAATATGTGATGCACTTAAGAGAATATGACAGGAAAATTAATAGGGAGTGTGATAAGCATTCACCCCACACTAGTCGAGAGAGGGTTAATGAGGCAGAGAAGGGGCAATTAATTGGATAGGCCACAGCTGAGGGGAATTAGGTGCCCTAAGGAACGTCTGGATGATGATGGATCCCAGCAGGGAAAGGAACATGTGGAGCTAGTATAAAGCCAGGTAGCTGGCAGCAGAAGAGGGCTGCAGTGAGAGAGCCTGAAGCTCCCCTCTGGATGTTAGAGAGCGAAGGAAGGAAACCCAGGGGGAAAGTGGAAACCCCAGGAGATCCAGGCCTTGAAGGAAGGGTTTTATTCAGAAGGGTGGTGGAGTGAAAGCCTCAGAGAAGTGGAGTAGGAAAAGGCTCAGGGAAACAGCAGCCAGATGAGATCTTGCACACCTTGGCTGCTGATTAGAGGGTTTCTGAGCTGGGCACAGATTAGTGGGTGAGCCTGGGTTCCCGTACCAGTCAGTGAGGCAGTGGCACAGTCTGGGCACCAAGGGAGATGATTTCCATTTTGGATGGAGAGACTTTGATAAACCCCTAGAAGGCAAAAACATACAGTGACCTGGCTGGAGGGCTAAGGCATAAAGAGAGAGCAGCCTGAGTGGCAGAGAGAGATAGAGGTGTCAGGGTGCGTGAATGAGTGACAGAGGATGGCATCAGACCTGGAAGGAGCTAATTCCCAGAGCAGCTAGAAGGAGGCACCCTAGCAGTGAGTTTACCTTGTGACAAATAGCTATACATTAAAAGGTAAAAAAAAAAGGGGAGATGCTCATATAAAATGGCCCATAGAAAGCTTGCAGCCATCATATGAAGAGTCATCGTATGAAGGGCCATATTATAAGTCAGGAATGTGTTTTGCTCTTTCAATCACCAAGTCATTTAGTCCTCTGTTGAGATGAGTCTTTATGCTGGAGCCAAGCAGCCCTAAAATTTAGGGGTAGTGACGCTACTGACTCTGAACCTGAACACAGGTTCAACTGGCCTCATCTCTCTAACAGAGTGTGTGTGTGTGTGTGTGGGGGATCTCTTTTCTTTGTATATTTGAACTTTGCAGCTTTTAAAAGGAAGAATTGGATCTGAATTTTGCAACCATAGGCCCATCATTAGTGATGTACTGAAATATAGATCTGATGGATTTGGAGCGTCTCTGTAATAATTTGAATACTGTAGGTTGGCCTGGTTAGTGAAATATTAACTGCATGATTATATTAGTTTAATTCTACAGGAGTCTGGGAAAATGAGCAGGAAAGCAAAGAAAGTAACTCAAGATTTGCCACCACTCAGCAAACACTTGAGCGTTATTAAAGGACAATGCCAGAACCATTAGCACAGAGGAGTCTGGTTCATCTGAGTACTGAGCAAACAGGACTGGTGTGGACCAAAAGGGTCAAAGCCTTTGACAGAAATATAGGTATCTTTACTGTCCAAATGTTACGTGAAGTTTACATCTCAGCTTTCTCATCAGAAAATCTACAACTACAAAACTGCATTCTTGAGTGCAGCAGTCATCTGTTGTCTGAAATCCATAAAACAAACTTTTCTTTTAATGTCAGTTCATCAAAAGTGCTTTCTTTGTCCAGGAAAAATACCCCTGACCCTCTTTATGTTTTTCTAAAGAGCATCGATGGAATTTTTCTGCTCACCGCTTACAGCTGTTGTGATATAATTATTGATCAAGAATGATGTTATCTTGACTGAATATGTTTTTGTGGAAGTGGCTTCTGAGAGAGCACGGTTCTGACAAAGGTAGGAAATCACATTCTGAAATTTCTCACTTAAATGTCCAATAATTCTTTTTTTCACAGCTTTTCTATTTGTTAGACACATTAGAGACCTAAAACTTCACACCATTACAGGTGTAAACGAAAGAGTCGCAACAAGAGAAGTGACCCAGAGAGTGTGGAGCTTTGTATCATGCCAAACTTATAATAAACATGCTGAAAAGAGCAACAGTTACAGAAGAATCAAGTCCTAAAAATATTCAGTTTGTGAGACATGGAGTGATTACCTAACCATGGTCCTGTAGCAATGCAGTAATGTGCTGCAGTGGACTTCCATGCATCCTTAGATAAAATTCCTCTACCCGAATTTGAGGTAGTTTTGGAATAACTTCCTTGTGTCTGATAATGTTGACACACTCCTTAGTCCCCACAGACTGCTAACTCATCTCTGGCAGAGGTGACTTATTCCTATAACTTACACAAATATTTCTGAGATCCTGGGCAGCTGGTTGGTCTCCCTTTTTATTGCATCCCTTTCTGATGCAATTCCTCCTCCTCTGGTATATCCTAAGTCTCTGACAACACACCAATTCTGGACAAATTCATTAGTTTTACCCCTCTAATGGAAATGAATATCAGGCTTCACCCAAGCTGGCATGGGTGACAAGATCACACACTGAAGCTTAGGTCTTTCAGCCAATTAAATGGTTTGGCAGAAGGCCCAGATTTGCTTGAACCAATTCTAGATATATTCAGTGCTGGGTCAGATCCTCAGGTGGCATTTAAATTGTTGGGAGTTATGCTAATTCACTCTAGCTAAGGATCTTGCAGTATGCCGTTCAGGAATAAAATGTAAATCTTTCCAGCAAATGCACATAATAGAGGCTTGTTTGCCCAGTGAGTAATGCCACTTTCTTGGGTTATAGAAAGTGTTCTTGTTTAAATGGTGGAAATAAAATAACACATTTCCTATTCCTCACCCTTCCTGTCTTTGAGCACACTTGACTCTGGAATATGATGTTTATCACAACCTAAAAGCAAGCTGTTGTGCGAGCCCCTTGTTAAAATATTGGCAGCACATCTCTCGGGCAAAAAGCAACATATTTTAAAACAGGTCTTGACTTGGATAGCAGTAAAAATAAAGTGGAAGAAATCGGTGCTCATGTGAATTCCCCTCTTCACCTCCACAACAAGACGAAAGTCTTAAAACTACAATCAGACTATACTTTTTATTAGTTTGCTTAGCAAATCAATAGATTTATTGTAGGCACTATTTTAAAGCAGTAGGCAAATTAAAATGGCTTCTCTATGATGTAGCTGAGTCATGGCAGTGAAGATGAAGAATTAATGTTATTAGCCTTTGATGCTATTAGTCTAACGCTGGTTCTGACCATTGTTTGTATTAGACTATTCATATATTTCATAAGTCTGCTGTATAGCAGTAAAATGTTGGCTCTTATTTTAAATTAGAACGAAACAAATGGTTTGAATAAAATATATTACCATTACAGACAGACAGATGGATACAAATGATGGGCCAAATCCTGCTTGATTTCAGTGGAACTACTTGCATCAGTAAATCAAACTGGATTTAGCTCACAAAAATTGCTGGCATAACCTTGTCAATAAAATTCAAATCTAAACTGATTCGCTGAAAGTTTGAAATCATAAAGATAGCCCCTTGACTCTTTGCCCCCATTATTATTTATGGTATCACATTCTCTGGAGATCAGTAGCACTGACTCCATGAGACAGGCTATTCTTGTACAGCAACTGACCCATCGAGAGTCAGGGAAATCTCTCAAATAATCCTGTACTTGTGAGATTTGCATCACAGTTTTTTAGACTCCCTAGGTTCAAATAGTTCAGATAGAAGTTTTGTAAGCAGCCAGATTTTATTACTTATTGAATCTCAGTGAACCACCAAGCCTCTGAATGGCACTCTGCTCCTCATTACTTCCCCAGGAAAACTGCTATTCCTTCATATCTTTGATGCTACAATTAAAATCAATGAAATGTCTACATTTTCAAAATATGTATGAGTGGCATGTTTCTGACTATCCTGGCTTCTTTTAAGACGATTAAGAGATCAAAGCAGATGCTGGAGGTAAGCATATTTTCAAAGAGAAAGTGGACTGGGACTGCATAGCACGCTATTAGAAATCCCAACGTGTCACTAGAGATATTTGCATAAACAAAACAGCCAATGTCAATATCCAAATTTGCAAACAGTGATCTACCTGCAGTACAAGTTAATTAATTGCTTTGTATAAGATGGAGTCCCATAATTTTTTTTTTTTAGTCAGTTGGACCAGTCATGACTGCATACTTAATTTGCTGTTGATTTTATTGACCGTTCTTTTGGTATTTCCCTCTTGGGAAGTTTCCTAATTTGTACATCCATTAAAACTAGTAAGGAGACTGAAATGGGGGGTGTGTGTGTGGAATTTTTCTTGTACACCATTACCATGTCCTTTTCCACTGGTGGCTTCTCTCTTTTCCTTTTCCGGATTACCTGAGGTTCAGCTTTCCTTTCCTTTTTCTATTGGAGAGTCTCCTCGATTCACCCTTTCCCTCTCTCTAAGGGCTAGCCTCACACAAAATGCTACATTGGTGCAGCTGCACCACTGTAGCGCTTTAATGTAGATAGTTTTCCTGTCAGCATAGTTAATCTACCTCCCCAAGGGGTGGTAGAAGCTCTCCCATAGACATAGCACTGTCTATACAGGGGATTAGGTTGGTATAACTACGTCGCTCGGGGATGTGGATTTTTCACACCCGTAAGTGACGTAATTATACTGATATAGGTCTGTAGTGTAAACAAGACCTACATGGGCTGCTTTTGTTCCCTTTATCTATGTCCAGTGCCAAACTCTGTCCTGTGGGATATAGCTTCAGTGAAGTGGGAGACAGTAAGGACAGTAGGAGGTTGTGGTAGTGAGAGAACTGCCACCCACCCCACAGATTGACCTAGGGCAGTTTTATTATCTGGCCACAGCTTCCTAGAAGCCTATTGCTGGAGACTTACTTGAGAGACACTAAGTCATTACATCACTTTGCTGGCTGAGTCATGTCCTCCTGGGTCGGACCTGCCCACTAATACATCCCTACTAGCCAACTCCTTGCCCCATTACTACTAGAGCAGGGGATGCAGGCAGTTTGTGCTGCTCTGCCTTCCGTTCCAGGTGGATTTACTGGCATGGGAGGACGGCACCCTTGCTTGTGCCTGAAGTAAATCTGTCTCATGGTTTCTATCTCTGTGGAGATTGATAAAGGCAGTGCTACCTTATTTCACAGGTTTTCTTCAGAACATCAAAGTCTAATTTTTTATACTCTTTTAAATGAAAGCTTACGATGAGGCCTCGGGAATGCTGGAATAATGTTGCAGCACATTCCAATTTACCACTAGCAATACAAGAACTGTAGTTCAGACACTGTAGACGTGGTGGTATGAAAATGTACAAAATACTCTCCATATTTCAGACCACACATTCTCATGGTGTTTTCATTAGATTGTGAATAGTGACCTGAAGTATGGGGGAGGTTTATTTAACATACTAAATTACCAGTAAGATGATATTTTGGAGACACAAAGTTACATACAAATAGTTGATTCTTCTATTTCAGCACAGTTTTTAGATGACTCTCTTGTGATGAACAAATTCCATTGGAAGTTAATGGCTCATTTTATCAATATATGACATAAACAGATGAACATTAAGAGCCAGAAGAAGACCATCTGAGCTATCAAATCCATTCTTAAAAATCCAGGAAATCAAAAATGATACCACCAACTCATTATTTGAACCTCAGAAAGCTAGTTAGTGGAAAATTCCTGTAGTGTGTCCTTTTTAAAAATATGTTATGAGCCAATTTATTTTACTAGCTCCCACTGCTGTTTTCAGTAGTTTGATTTCATATTCCAATTATCCTTCACCTAATGAAATTCTCCCTGAACTGACGCAATGCTAATCATCTTTATACAATCAATCCACAGTGACTTCTTGTGCTTAAATACAACCTTAAAAGATCAGGTCGTATGAGGTCAGAGCTCCTGCTGAGCCTCACATGAAGCAGAGATCTCCACGTTATTTGGTATGATCCAAAATGACATATATGCACTACAGACTTCAGCTTTCCTTTGGAATATTGGGAGATAGTTATTTTAAGAAGTTCTATCATTATCAGAGATTTACCACACATACATAAAGTACAATTTTTCTTTATCTGTTATGGCTTGAGAAAATCAAAACTGAGATACTCGAGTCCCTTCTCCTACCTAAGGAGTCCAATGTCAGCTTTCTACCACACACCACTAAAGGGCTAAAACTGCTAATGGAAAAAAAAAGTTGATTTGTTTTTTAGATTGGCAAGGCGTGGGGGGGAGGGGGAGTCATTTTCAAATTGGCAGAACTGTTTGTGTTCACATTTTCATTTTTAGGCAGAAACAAAACCTGGAAAATTTCAGATCTAAAAATGGGAATGATAAAATTTTAGACCGTCTTAATTGCTTATAAATCATGTACACCAACGTGAGCTGCAGATATTGCTACAAGCCTCCAAATGTAATAGTGTGTGTATTTGAATGTAATAATGTGTATGTATGTGGTGTGTCTGTCGTGTATTTACACAAAGGCACTCTTCATTTTATGGCGGAAAAGGGAAAAAAAGAAAGTAATGATGAACCTCTAGTCTCATTTTAGCCTATCCAAAGGTAGGGCCTTTTAAAATACAGCTTTCTGAACAAATCCAAACCTCAAATTGTGGCAAGCTGTGATTTGGGTTGGTTCTTAGGGCCAAAATTCATTGTTGTTCTGACACTGAAATCAAAGGGAGCAGTTTGTACGTAAGTGTTTAAGAAGAAGCAGTTTATTTATCCTATGTGCATAATAAGCAGATCTTTTATATTTGGTCTAGAAATGTAGAGGTGAAGAACCAATGTGAAAGACTAAACCTAGAATTGAGCACCTCATTCCTAGCCCATGGAAATCAATTGAAAGACTCCCATTGACATCATGGGCTTTGAATGATGCTATAAGTGATTCAACTACACTAATGCTGGATTTTCATGACTGTTAAAAAGTAGGGGGTTTCTTTTGTCTTTAGAGCAAGTCAATTCTATTGCATGTTTTTATGCTCCTGACTTACAATGATTTTATTTAAGAGGATGATCCTGTCATATAGTTAATGAATACATTGTCCGGCATTAGAAGATATTATGTATGGTATTTCATGAAACTCGACATAAGCTACATTTTGAAAAAGTACAAAGTAAGTTGAGGAAAACATTATAAGAAGATATTAATACCCTAACAATTGATTTTATGCATGACAAATGTAAGTGTTCTTAAAAAACAAAATTAAGGGGGGGAGAAAGTTAAAAGATGAGATTTAATATTTAAATGGGCAGAATCTCTTATTGTGTCTGATCATAACCTAATGAATCCATCTGAACAGACTTCATATTTCATTCCAAATTCTTATAAAAGACTTATGAAATAAAATATTTACACAATGGGAGTTGATATTTGGTTGGCTTAAAGAGTTTCTCATAATTTTAAAGAAAAAAATGTATTTAGTTCAAGTAGCTTATTGAATTTGTAAAAATTCTCTAAATTTTTTAAAATCGCACATAGACTTGAATCAGTTGTTCAACATTAATGAAATTATGGGACATCATGAAAATCCATTACAAATTTTCTTTTCTCCTTCATACCTAGAATCACTATCATCAGCACAGTCATACAGGCCTGTAATTTGGGAGTCCACCACTTCCTTTTCTACAAAACATCTAGGCTACAGCCAAGTCCTGTATCATCTTCTTCTATAACATTGCAAACAGCTATTCCTTTTTTTTTCCTGTTCCAACAGGCAAATGACTAGTATATGCCCTCATCGTCTTCTGTCTCAACTACTACTGCATCGTCCCCCTCTCTGGTCTTTTTTATGCTAACCTTCCCCACATTCAGCCCATTGGATGGGCTGATGCCCAAACAATATTTCTTGCCCATTGCTTCAACCATGTCAGTTTACTGGTTTGTCACTGCTCAGTATATCAAGTTTAAACTTTTTGTTCTGGAATTCATGGTCCTCAACACACCTTTTATAAACTCCTCTTAGAAAATTGTTTGTGCCTTCCTCAGAGCTTGGAATACTCTCTTCCAACATGTTGAACAAGTCACCTCCTTCAAATCTGTCTTCAAAATTAATCTCTGGTCTCTCTCCTACTAGAGGTGAAGGGGAAGGAAATGTTTATTTTTTTAAAACAAAATAGTGAAGATGTGTGCATACCTTACTGAGAAGCTCCATGATCTTATTTGTGCCTTCCCCTTTTGTCCGTTTTTGTTCCATACTTGTCATGAAAATTTAAGTTCTGACCCTTCAAACATGTATACATAGGCTTAATTTTAATTGTATGAGTAGTCCTGGATTACCAATGTCCTTAAGGTAAAGTTTGTGCATACTGTTTACAGGATCAGGGTCTTTTTATTTTTTGTGTAAGGTGTCTATCCTGCTTCTGGGCTTCTGAAACGGAATAAAGAATATAAATATTAAACGGCATGGGCTAAATTAATCAACTGCAGAAACCAGTGGATTCAATGTGAATTGCGCGTGCTCAGCACCTTTGAAAATCTGACCACTAATTTTTAGAAGCAGTACGCTAAACTTGCAAATGTAAACAATATCGTATGCCCATACAGTACTTTTACCATCTCCTGTTTTGGTAAGAATACTTTTTATGTCTAGCAGCTTTCCTTTCAGGTAATAGATTGCATCCACAGAAGCGATAGTTCATAATCTTCTCTGTTTTATTGCAAAGTAACGTATGGCATGCCATGTTTTGTGCCTGACCATCTGATTTGTGGGCCGTGAGATTTTGCAGCAGAGATCCATGTTTGAAATGAACACCAATTACTAACCTCTTAGTACCTCTTTAATGCTGCTCCTCCTGGAAAATATGGACTCCTACTCATTAAGCCTTATATTCAGGAATTCACTGCAATTTTCTTAGGCTCAATTTCAAACTTTTATGGATTCTTGCTTCAAACTTTTCAATCCTTCCCCCATTTCTTGATGATGGAGTTGCGCGATTGGAAAAAGGTAAATATAGTGCTCATCTTTAAAAAAGGGAAGAAGGAGAACCCGGGGAACTACAGACCAGTCAGTCTCACCTCAGTCCCTGGAAAAATCATGGAGAAGGTCCTCAGGGAAACCATTTTGAAGCACTTGGAGGAGAGGAAGGTGATCAGGAACAGTCAACATGGATTCACCAAGGGCAAGTCATGCCTGACCAACCTGATTGCCTTCTATGATGAGATAACTGGCTCTGTGGATATGGGGAAAGCGGTGGACATGATTATCTTTATTTTAGCAAAGCTTTTGGTACAGTCTCCCACACTATTCTTACCAGCAAGTTAAAAAAGTATGGATTGGATGAATGGATTATAAAGTGGATAGAAACCTGGCTATATTATCGGGCTTAATGGGTAATGATCAACTACGCGATGTCTAGTTGGCAGCCGGTATCAAGCAGAGTGCCCCAGGGGTCGGTCCTGGGGCCTGTTTTGTTCAACATCTTTATTAATGATCTGGACGATGGGATAGATTGCACCCTCAGCAAGTTTGCAGATGACACTAAGCTGTGGGGAGAGGTAGATAGCTGGAGAGTAGGGATAGGGTCCAGAGTGACCTAGACAAATTGGAGGGTTGGGCCAAAAGAAATCTGATAAGGTTCAACAAGGACAAGTGCAGAGTCCTGCACTTAGGACAGAAGAATCCCATGCACTGCTACAGGCTGGGGACCGACTTGCTAAGCATCAGTTCTGCAGAAAAGGACCTGGGGATTACAGTGGATGAAAAGCTGGATATGAGTCAGCAGTGTGCCCTTGTTGCCAAGAAGGCTAACAGCATATTGGGCTGCATTAGTAGGAGCCTTGTCAGCAGATCGAGGGAAGTGATTATTCCCCTCTATTTGGCACTGGTGAGGTCACATCTGGAGTATTGTGTCCAGTTTTGGGCCCCCCACTATAGAAAGGATGTGGACAAATTGGACAGAGTCCAGCGGATGGCAACAAAAATGATCAGGGGGCTTGGGCACATGACTTACGAGGAGAGGCTGAGGGAACTGGGCTTGTTTAGTCTGCAGAAGAGAGGAGTGGGCGGGGGGGGGGGGGATTTCATAGCTGCTTTCAACTACCTGAAGGGGGATTCCAAAGAGGATGGAGCTTGGCTGTTCTTAGTGGTGGCAGATGACAGAACAAGAAGCAATGGTCTCAAGTTGCAGTGGGGGAGGTCTAGGTTGGATATTAGGAAACACTATTTCACTAGGAGGGTGGTGAAGCACTGGAATGGGTTACATAGGGAGGTGGTGGAATCTCCATCCTTAGAGGTTTTTAAGGCCCGGCTTGACAAAGCCCTGGCTGGGATGATTTAGTTGGTGTTGGTCCTGCTTTGGGCAGGGGTTTGGACTAGATGACCTCCTGAGATCTCTTCCAACCCTAAATCTTCTATGATTCTTCTTCATTAACTGTAAGATATATAGTTGCATATGTTCAAAGAATGATGGCGTTTATTACACTGCTAGTCCAGCCATGTTACAGCTGCTATTTTAAATATGTTATTGATCTTCTAAACCATAATTTTAATAGCATTCTGCACTGAAGAAAAAAACAAAACAAAAAACAAACAAAACCCAACAACAACATGGACTGGCAGCAAAGGTGAAGCTAATTACAATAGCAATAATCCCTCTGAAGTCAATCTTTCCAAAATCTATTTGATAGGAGTGTGTGTGAACTTTGAATCATTAATTATCCTGGGACTACTATAAGTGACAGATGACTCAGATTATTAATTAAATCACTGTTCTGACAGTACATGGGATAGACAGTACATCTGACAGATACAGTGGGTATGGTTTTAAAAATTTGCCTGAATGAATTCCCAGGGGCAGTCAGGACCGCAGACTTAAAATGTGTGGGGTGTTTTTGAGGGGTCAGGATGGGGTGGACTGTTTGCTTTTTCAGTACAATTCCATGTACTGCCTCTTCACAAAACTGAGGAATTTATTTATTTTCCAAGATACAGTCTGTCTAGGCAATTCCAAATTTATAGCTGCACACTTATGACACCATGTAATTAAGTTTGCTAGAGTTTCCATTTCAGTCCTCTATCATGTATTCCTAACTTTACAGATTGTCTTGCTTACAAAGATGAAAACTCATGTAGATCTGGTCTCTGCCCAAGGGCGTGGTTTTTTGTATGATTGAGTTAGATAATATGGCATTTGAAAAGACTGTAGTATTGTGTGATGGTGATCTCAAAAGCTAAAAGGGGGCCACGTTTCAACAAGTAACGTCCCATAATTGGACAATTAAATTGGCACAAAGGATAGGTATGTAAAAATGGACTTTGATGTATCTTGATTTGAGTATCCAAATTCAGGATATTGGCATCTTATGTAGTTCACATTTGGAAACTGAAATCAAGATAGGATATAATTCTTTAGATAAGCATAACAAACCAAGGCTGTGGGCATGGTCAAAAGTGAAAACTCTGCACCCTTGGAGCCTTAAAACTCTACTGTCCCACAGAAAGTTAGTCTGTCTTTTCTAAATGGGAATGCAATGCTATGCAATGAATTTCTCCCTTCAGAGCAGTTAGTACCTGAAGGCCAATGGAATTACAAGGATTTTAAGGCTCCATGACTGCATAAGAGGCAAAGAGAATGAAATTTTACAGACCTCTACTACTTTAACAAAAGGAGAATGTCCACTAGATATCCGTAGTAATAAAGCTAATCACCTCTTTTGTAGGCCAGCCACTAGGGGTTGAGACAATCTCACACACTTGAGCAGGCCTGAATATAATCTATAGGTTGATAGATAAACAGTAATCAGCCTAGTTCTTTCAATAGGTTTAGCATTTGGAAGATTATGGGTGAATTTCGGGCCCCGTTGAAGTCAATGGCTTTATGCCCACCTACTTATAGGGCCAGGATTTCACTCTATGTATTCTAAACACAAATACATGCCATTCTTTGACATACCATTACAGTATTTCAGTGAGGACGTTGTTAACATAGACTCAGATCCTGCAGTGTGTCATGCATGGGTGGGTTGCTGTGCTCAAGCTCAGACCTAGAGGGTGAGATGGGCGTGAGAGCCCGAGCTGCAACATCCACGCTGCTATTTTTAGCATGCTAGTGCAAGTCTGCCTGGGAGTATGCGCTGGGAGGTTTGCCCACAGCTGTGGTGTTGACATATTCTAAGGGGTTATGGGGCAGAGCAGCTCCCTGCACAGCTGTGGCTAATTGGTTGAACAGCAAGAGTTGGGATAAGAGGCTGCAGCCTAGGCACAGGAGGTAGCTGTAAGAGAGGCTAAGAGCTAACCTGCATCAGCAGCAGTCTGGCTGAAAATTGCTCAAGCAAAGGGTTGGAAGCTCATGATGATTGGAGTGAGACTGCTAGGGTAGATGGCAGAGCCCACGGTAGGTGTCCCTTCTTTTGCACTCTGTTCACTGTGGAAAAACTGGACTTTTTATGGTCCTGCTATCAGGTCTGTTAGGAATACAGTATAGGGATTTGAAGATAACTGGCATTGAACTAGAAGGCTAGGAGAGCATGGTCTTAGAGAGCTGGTATACTTCCAAGGAACTTGAGACCAGACAAAATGGACTGAACTCAGACTGATGTTTTAAAACTCATGGTGTATGTTCTTACATAGATTATTTCAATTAAATCCCTCTGATAGTTAGTGTAAATGTGTATAAATGTATGCTGTCCCTAGCCTCTGTTTGCCAGAAGCTGGGAATGGGCAACAGGGGATGGATCACTTGATGATTACCTGTTCTGTTCGTGTCCTCTAGGGCTCCTGGCATTGGCCACTGTCAGAAGACCAGATATTGGGCTAGATGGACCTTTGGTCTGACCAGTATGGCCATTCTTATACCAATATTATCTTTGTTTGTTTTTTTTTAAAGTAAATGTGAAAAATGCAAAAATTGAAACTAATGAAATTAAAAAGAAATAAAATCCAATCAGTATTAGTTTTCACTGCTGTTAAGAACAACCAAACACCATTTTAGAAAGAAAATCTGTCATTGCTACAGAAGATTGTACAAGCCTACACAACTTATTTATACATTTTATTCAGGACTTATGTCTTTGCATATGTTTTAGTGGTGCCCCAAGACTGACCCAGGAATCCTTGAAAATTTTAAAATATATCCATGAAGCCCCCAACAGCCAGTCTCCATTCTGGTACATCTTTCTCAACTCCTCCTCCTGCTGGTGTGCGGGTGGGGGGAATCAAGAAGCATGATATGATCCAGAAGTGGGTAAAAAAACCCCTTAGCTCTCACTGTTAAATCAAACAATGCACCATCATAATCAACTCTTCACCTAATTTTGAAGGACTAATTATTTCTTTGTTCAATGATTTAGTTTATACAAGTTTTGCTAGTATTCCAAAATAAAGAATAGATTCTATCTAGTAAAGTTGACTAAAAATTACCAGCAGTAATCTCACATTTGAACAGTCCATCATCATTAATAGTAAAAAATAGTGCAAACTTTGAGTTTCCAACCCCTAATTATTCCAGTAAATCTATTGTGGATCCCAGTTCCCTTTGTTGTTGTTCATAGGTTTTCATAAATACTACACCATCCATCCTTTTCAACTTTCTATTTATTTTCCAGTGACCTTGAGGAAAAAATTAAGAAAACACTTGTTAAAGAAAATACGGCAGTTATAACCCCTACTTTATTCCTTTTATAGTTTAAAACTCTCTCTGTGTTCAACAATAAGCCATATTTTTTACTTTTACTGCTCTTTTTCATCTGTCCTGGAAGTGTTTCAGCATCCATGTCTTTAGATTGCAGACCTGTTACAATTAAAGAAGAGCTTTTGCTCATTTAATAGGACAACAAATGCCCATGAATAATAGCACCTCATTTACTGAACTCACAAGGCAAAGTCAGACAAGCCTGGTGTATTTTTAATTAATTCATGTCCTTTAAAAGCAGTCCTAGGAATGTGAAGATCAAACCACTTTAAAGGAAAACAACTGAACTCTTGTAATAAAAAAATTTGCAGATAGTGATTCACCTTGCTCTTTCTTGGATTTTCCTTTTTATATGCAATGTTATAACTATTAAAACAATTAACAATACTAATTAAATCAGACTGGTGCATAGGCTTTCTCTTAATCTGTGTTTGTACAGCTTCCAGCACAATGGGGCTCTGATCCTGATTAGGGACTCTGAGTGCTAATGTAATATAAATTAATTATCACCAATGCCTGCAATTTTAACCACTGAAGAAATCACTACATACAGTATTGTACAGACTGTCTGTGCACTGCTTTGGGAGTGTATCAAAGTAGCAGGTTTCTCCTATTATCTTGCCTTATTAGCAGGTGGTATAACACTGCGGAGAGCAGCAGGTTAATTACTGCAGCAGGTGTGACTCATTAAACTCCACAGATTTTAAAGAGAACATTTTTGATAGAACAGTTTTCTTCTGGAAAACGATATTCCATCAAAATTGAAGTGTTTCATGGGAATGTGTTGAAATTGTCAATGAGAAAATTTCAGAACAATTTAAATTGAAATGGCATATTGTGTTCTGACTTTTATAATGTTATAAAACATTAATTTTAACAATACTTTATATTTAATTTTATATTGTACATCATATTATATATTATATTTCATATTGTTGCAAAATTATAGAAACAATCTTTTGACATTAACAAACCAAAATATTTAGACAAGGTCTTATTTAACGTTTCAAAAAAAACCTTCAGAATTTCCGGTCCACAGAAATGTCAAAATATTGACTTTTCATCCCAATTTGGGCTGCAAACAAATTTCAAAATGTGGGAAATTCCCACAGAACAGAAATTCCATTTTTCCACCCAGCTTTGGTCCTCAGGGGAAGAACCTTTGGAGAAGCCAACTCTGACAAGAAGGCTTAGGTTGGGTTTTATATAGCATTATTTTTTACCTATTTTTTTGTTAATAAATCAAACCCCAAGTGACATTTAGATTCTACAAATTTATAGCTTTGTTTGGATCTGCTTGGGGATGCCTTCAACTTACAGGCATACTTTTGGATGAAAAATATATATAAACATAAGATATGACCATAATCTTTGGTATTGTATTGTCTGTACCACTTATGAGGAAACCATTAAAAAGGATATATAGTCACAAACAGATTTCTTACAATGCCTTTCATAGAGATACACTAAATTTTATTGGGAGCACTTCTCAAACTGCGGACTATGTCGTTATGCCGATCTTGATTTTTCTCTCTGCTGTTGGCTGAATAATGGAATAAAAAGTTGTGTAACATTTGAAGCATACCATTAACTTACAAAATTCAGCACTTACTGGGTCACCTCAGACATTAGATGTTGCTGCTTGCCTTGGATGCTAGTGCTAGGTGAATTAGCAACTTATTACTTAAAATATGGTAAGTGCAATTTTTCCTGTCACATGCATAATAAGCCATCAGTATACAAAGGGAGAGCCTGAACCTAGAATCCTTACACTGCAGTGATAACTCATGCAGGTATTTTCACATTTAGAATAGCAAAAGGAAAAATTGATTAGTTATGTTTCTTTTTCTGCTGGGAAGAAGGTGTTCTGCATCTCCAGCTGAGTCCTGAGGATCTTCCAATTCTTCCTTCATTAATCCCCATCACCCTCCGTGCTCTAGATAGTGTGCAGGAGTGAGACACAGACAGGAAAATCATATATTGTATATCATAGAAACATAAGAATGGCCACACTGGGTCAGACCAATTGTCCATCCAGGCTAGTATCCTGTCTCTGACAGAGACATGCTTCAGAGGGAATGAAGAGACCAGGGTAATTTCTAGTGATCCAATCCCGCCATCTGGCAGTTGGAGGTTTAGGAACACATGGAACATGGGGTTGCTGACCATTTTGGTTAATAGCCATTGATGGACTTATCTTCCATGAACTTATCTAATTCTTGTTTGAACATAGTTATACTTTGGCCTTCACAACGTCCCCTGGCAACAAGTTCCACAGGTTGACTGTGCTTTGTGTGAAGAAATACTTCATTTGTTTGTTTTAAACCTGCTACCTATTAGTTTCATGGCGTGACACCAAGTGCTTGTGTAAATAGCACTTCCCTATTCATTTTCTCCACCCCATGCATGATTTTATAGCCCTCTCATATCCCCCGTACTTGTCTCTTTTCTAAGATGAACAGTCCTAGTCTTTTAAATCTCCTCTCATATGGAAGCAATTCCATACCCTCAGTCATTTTTATTGCCCTTCTCTGTATCTTTTCCATTTCTAATGTATCTTTTTTGAGATGGGGTGACCAGAATTGCATGCAGTATTCAAGGTATGACCATAACTTGGATTTATGTAGTGGCATTATGATTTTTTTTGTCTTATCTATTCCTTTCCCAATGGTTCCTAACATTCTGTTTGTTTTTTTTTGATGGCTGCTGCATACTGAGCTGATGTTTTCAGAAAACTATCCACAATGATTCCAAGATCTTTCTGGAGAAGTAACAGTTAATTTAGACCCCATCATTTTGTGTGTATAGTTGGTATTATATTTTCCAGTGTGCATTACTTTTCACTTACCAAAATTGAATTTCACCTACCATTTTGTCACCTGCTCACTCAGTTTAGTGAGAGATTTTTTGACAGGTTTCAGAGTAGCAGCCGTGTTAGTCTGTATCTGCAAAAAGAAAAGGAGTACTTATGGCTCCTTAGAGACTAACAAATTTATTTGAGCATAAGCTTTCGTGAGCTACAGCTCACTTCATCGGATGCATTCAGTGGAAAATACAGTGGGGAGATTTACCAGCAGGAGAGCCGGGGGGAAAAAACCTTTTGTAGTGATAATCAAGGTGGGCCATTTCCAGCAGTGGACAAGAACGTCTGAGGAACAGTGTGGGGGTGGGGTCAAACTGGACAGTCTCTACGTAAAAGAATAAATGGACAAAAATCAGATGTCAAGAATTATAACATTCAAAAACCAGGCGGAGAACACTTCAATCTCTTTGGTCACTCGATTACAGACCTAAAAGTTGCAATTCTTCAACAAAAAAACTTCAAAAACAGACTCTAACAAGAAACTGCTGAATTGGAATTTAATTTTTAAACTGGATACAATTAACTTAGGCTTGAATAAAGACTGGGAGTGGATGGGTCATTACACAAAGTAAAACTATTTCCCCATGTTTATTCCCTACCCCACCCCCCACTGTTCCTCAGACATTCTTGTCAACTGCTGGAAATGGCCCACCTTGATTATCACTACAAAAGGTTTTTTCCCCCCTCCCCGCTCTCCTGCTGGTAATAGCTCACCTTAATTGATCACTCTCGTTACAGAGTGTATGGTAACACCCATTGTTTCATGTTCTCTATGTATATAAATCTCCCCCACTGTATTTTCCACTGAATGCATCCGAGGAAGTGAGCTGTAGCTCACGAAAGCTTATGCTCAAATTTGTTAGTATCTACGGTGCCACAAGTACTCCTTTTCTTTGAGATATTTTTGTAACTCTTCACAATCTGCTTTGGAACTAACTAACTTGGGTAATTTTGTATCATCTACACAAATTGATATAATATATTGACAGCTGTTGAAGTGAATATCAAAACATATGGACATGAGAAGTATACATTGAACAATACAAGGCTGGTATTCATAATAAAATGGAAAAGTAATGCATGTGGTGTTAAATATATTTTGAAAGTTTTCACTGGCAATCTTCCCATTATAGCCATAAACTTTAAAAGTGTATCATTTTTTTCCCTTTTAAATTATTCTAAAGGGCAGATGAAACTGAAGTATGGAGGTGCAGGAAGCATCATTCATCTCTTGAGTAGTGAATAATTTTCTAAACTCAAATAATCAAGGTGCACTCATTTGCATACGTTTTGATTGGTTAGTATTGTAGCAGAACTGAGTGAGGTGGTAAATAACAGAACATCAACCTAACTTGAGACATGATTATTTACAGCTCATTAATATTGTAAGCCACATTTTTGTTCTAGTGAATCATAATATTACCATGCAGACCTTCCAAGTCATGTTGTAAAACTTAATTAATACTTGTAAAATATTTTTAGTTCCTTGAATGAAAGGTAGTATGTAAATCTCTAAAGTGTTATTGATCCATGTACAAAATTACTTCAGGAAGACTTTGACAAATATGATACAATATTTACTTCTACTTCTAAAGAAAAATGAAAAACACTAGACTAAAAGTATTTGTAGAAGTGCAGCTGATGCAAAGCTACCTTTCGTAGGTTTTTTGACCGTTCATTTACAAGTCAACAAATGGGCATAATATATGCTGAAAAGCAAATGATCCACCTTACTCATTGCTTCATCCCAGTCTTTGCCTTTATGCTTAACTACTATTTTATTAGGATCTTTTCATTTCCTTTTAAAATTGTTAGTTCCTATACATCTTTATCATATTAATAGTGATTAAAAATTTTAATTAAAACACATACTAAAAAGACTGACTTTAAAATATGTATCTTTTTATAATGAAACTAAGGTAATGGCTGGTGAATCCTTTTGATATGAAGACCAAGAATCATAGAAATGTAGGACTGGAAGGGACCACAGTAGATCATCTAATCTAGTCCCCTGCACTCAAGGCAGGACTAAGTATAACTAGACAATTCCTGAAGAAGATAAATAATATATGTTCTGACAAAACCAGACTCTAATTATGTTGCTATCATCATTCATATCTGAAACAATGGCTTGTGAGAAGTTAACAAATGTTTGTGATACTTTATGTAAAATTATTGTATGATTTTCTTCATGAAGATAAAGCTAATTTCATAAAGCATCTATCTGTGAAAGAAATATCCTGTTAAATATTCATGAAGGGTGAGATTTTTCAGTGCTGACTATGGGATTTACCCACATGACTCCCTCTCATTTTAATGGGAGTTGTGTGGCTAAAATTCTATTTTGCCTTTGAAAATTTCAACTGAAGTTTATATTAAACTATATATTAACCTTAGGTTAGCTCCTCAGGAAGCTATCATATTGATGAACAGGAATGAATTATAAACAGTTAGATTTTGGATAGTATGGTTTACTGCTTAGAGTAGATAATTGGGAGATATTTCTCCTAGAATTGCTGTGCATAGATAAATATTCTGGAAACTCCAACACAGCAGAGACTGCTGGACTCTTTTCAATAATATCTATCTTTTGAAAATCTTCATAGAAGGGAATACCTATAAGAACCTTCCAGGGCATTTAGTGGTTATGATTTGGTGATTCAGCATTACTGGTAATTCTGGTGTCTTGCCAGTGTTCTTGCATTTAGGTTTCATTACTGCTAAGAATGTGGCAGCATTAAAAACCCTTAGCAATAAAGTTGTTGTTCCACCTTTATGAAACAAATGGTTACTATGCACTACTATTGGAGACCACTAATTGCTAATGTGTGTTATAATGAAGTAGGTACTTGTCATACATATAAAGGGAAGGGTAACCACCTTTCTGTATACAGTGCTATAAAATCCGTCCTGGCCAGAAACAACATCCTGTTACCTGTAAAGGGTTAAGAAGCTCAGATAACCTGGCTGGCACCTGACCCAAAGGACCAATAAGGGAGCAAGATACTTCCAAATCTTGGGGGGGGGGAGGGAGAGAGAGCTTTTGTTTGTGCTCTTGGGACTGAGAGGCCAGACAGAAATCCATCTTCTCCAACCCATCCTAATCCAAGTCTCCAATATGGCAACCAATATAGGTAAGCCAGCCAAGGCAGATTAGTTTACCTTTTGTTTTATGTGAATTTTCCCTGTGTTAAGAGGGAGGTTTATTCCTGTTTTCTGTAACTTGAAGGTTTTACCCAAAAAGGGTAAATCCTCTGTGTTTTGAATCTGAATACCCTGTAAAGTATTTTCCATCCTGATTTTACAGAGGTGATTCTTTTACCTTTTTCTTTAATTAATTCTTCTTTTAAGAACCTGATTGATTTTTTCATTGTTCTTAAGATCCAAGGGTTTGGGTCTGTGTTCACCTGTACAAATTGGTGAGGATTATTATCAAGCCTTCCCTAGGAAAGGGGGTATAAGGCTTGGGGGGGATATTTTGGGGGAAGACGTCTCCAAGTGGTCTTTCCCTGTTCTTTGTTTAAAACACTTGGTGGTGGCAGCATATTGTTCAAGGCCAAGGCAAAGTTTGTACCTTGGAAGTTTTTAATGTAAGCTGGTAAGAATAAGCTTAGGGGGGTCTTTCATGTGGGTCCCCACATCTGTACCCTAGAGTTCAGAGTGGGGAAGGAACCCTGACAGTGCTCATTCTGCATAAAGGCTTACACACTTCCATTAATTGAGTGCCAAAAATTCAGGGACCTTATGCTTATAGCCTAAACTTTCAGTTACAGAAGTATAGATGTAGCGGTCATTAAGAAAACAGACTAAAAGAGGAATTAGCAAAACAGTAACAAATGAACCAAAGTAAACTACATGCAAAATTTAGCCCCTTGGCATTTAATCACTGCAAGAAATTGGCTAAAAAGGAAGGGAAGGAGTGTTCTACATTCTAGAGTTATATTGTGTATTTAATCTTGCAAGGTGCTTGGATACTGTGGCTAGTGCTGGAGATATAAATAAAAAAGGAATGAAACAAAGTACACAATCACAGAGAAAAGAAAGTCACAACATCAGAATGATGTAAACTAGTTGTTACCCTTTTATCTACCTTATTTGCTAGACATAAGAGGAGGGTTCACAGGACAGAATGTAGGAGAATAAGACTACTGCAAGGTTATATGCTCCTTGTAGTTAGAGAGACAAAGTGGGTGAGGTAATATCTTTTATTGGACCAACCTGTGTTGATGAGAAAGACAAGCTTTTGAGCTTACACAGATCTCTTCTTCAGGTCCAGACCTGAAGGTAGATCCAGAAATCAGCAGGGCATGCTCTCATCTCCTGCAAGCTGCTTATACCCCTGGGCACTCACAGCTATCATTCCTAAATGTCACTGCAACATTCTGACTTTCTCACAGTAAAGCAGAGAGTTAAAATAGTCCCTCACAGCTGAGCTCTGACACACTTTGCAGTTTCATTCATAACATTTACAAAACTCCCCTCCCCACTAATTAGAAATACCTGAGCTCATGCTATGTCTGTGTGTGTGTCTCTCTCTCTCTCCTCTTACTGATTAGCAGGGGGATATCACTCATCCTTGTAACCTCGTCATTCCAGTAGTTCTGCTATTGTCCTCCTTCAGGGCCAGAGCTTCATAGGCACCCTGCTGGCGGAGGCTATCCTAGTCCAACCCTTCTCTGGTCAGTCCTTCCTACTCTGGGGAATTTTCTGGATACTTTTCTGGATGCATTGCTGTGTTCATGCTCTTGGCATTCAGCCACCAGCAAAGCCAGCTTTATACTAGCATGGAGTGGTTTGGCCCATTGGATCGGTCATGATAGTACTGGTATGTCATAAGAACAGGCATACTGGGTCAGACCGAAGGTCTATCTAGCCCAGTATCCTATCTTCCGACAGTTGGCCAATGCCAGGTACCCCAGAGGGAATGAACAGAACAGGTAATCAAGTGATCCATCCCTTGTCACCCATTACCAGCTTCTGGCAAACAGAGGCTGGGAACACCATTCCTGCCCATCCTGGCTAATAGCCATTGTCCCTTGCCTTTTGTTGTTCTTGAATATTATACAAACCTTAGTGGTGCTTTCTTGCCTCGTTTCTTTCCTACTACAGTGCTGCTACCCAACACTTGGAACATCTTTGTTGTCCTAGTGCAATTGTTGACATTCCCCCTCTTAACTGAAATGTACCCTTAAACGTACTTTCAGGGATAGCTCGCTCAAGTAGTTACAAACTAAATTTATAATTTAAAATGATCCAAATCCTTAGCTAGCATAAATCAATGTAGCTCCATTGCTTTATGCCATTGGAAGATCTGGCCCGTCTGCATCACAGTGAAATGAGACTCTATATAAGACTTACATTTTCTGGAGAAGGAACGGTATCTTCCTCTAGCTTTATCCATTGCTGCTTACATAGTATTTGCCTCATAATGTGTAATGTTTTTAACAAGACTCTCTCATAATATTCCAAGCCCACATTTCTCTTACGTACAGTAACTGAACTAAAATTTTTTTCCCCATTGGAAGTAAAAAATGAACAGTAAGGCAGTGTAGCAGTAGAAGTTGATTTCTATATTTCTCTATGCCTTTTCTCTAGAGTCCATAGATACTGACATATGCCCTCTTCTTCTCCAGGCTCCTCTCATGATGCATCTGAACCCCACTGATCCTGTAAGATTCAGCCAATGGAAATAGGTCTACTCTTTCTGTTGAGAATGATATATAGGTAGGTTTTGCTACTCTCAAAGTAGTTTCACTAGCATATCCTCTTGGAGAAACTATTGTTTGTACATCACAACCACACCTTTGAGACCTCTCTTCTTGCGTTGCGTTGAAAGTAACAAAAGGTGGAAATGAGTTAGTTTCATTTGTATCTACACCGTGCCTTCCACAGTTCTATATTGTAGGGGATTGTAAAGAAAAAATATGGAATATTTGTACATATTCGCATGCATTAGATCTTCCCCCTTACTTTTTTCAATACTTTTATTAACTTAAAACAGAGTTTGTGAATACTGCTAGGTTTTGAAGAAAATCTGAACTACTCTGTGGGTTGGTGTTTTTCAGTGTCAACAGAGCCTTAAGAGCCTGTGGATTTTGGGATGGATGCTATAGGTACATGAGTGAATAATGCAAATCATACATGTCTTAAAGAATGAAGTATCCTAATGAGAATCAAGTTCTTCGCTAGTATAGGCAAAGAAAAATATTTTACATATGATATAGGAATTCAGTTAATCTCTTGAACTGTATACTTCCCATGAGATGTCTCACAGTTTAAAGTTTTTATTACTGTGGTAATCCTTGTATGCTCTTAATGTGTCTGTTTCCTCTCCTTTTATCTTCCCACAACACTAAAAGATATTATATTTTCTAGTACTTTGGAAGAACAACAGTTGTACTTATCTGAGTTTCTAGGCTGATTTTCTACTTGTGCTTCAAGGGACCTTGAAACTCAAAAGCTTGGAAGGTTTTATGCTCTTAGTGAATATAGAGGTAGGGACAAAGATTTTAATGCAAGGTCATAAATAGAACTATTATTGTCACCTTTCCAGAATATAATTGCAGTTTCATTCAACTCTCTAATATTCCTCCTTCTACTAAATAGATGTGTGAATGCTACCCTCCTCCTGACCCCTTCTCCCCAGAAAAGAAGCATTAAGGAGAAGGTCATAGCTGAGGTAAATTGACATACCCCTCTGAAATTGGTATATTTAAATCAGCTGAGGATTTGAGTCTAATAATTCACTTTGACAATATTTAATCCCTCTTATTTGCTTTCCTGAATTTTGACTGAATTTTTGTTAGCTAACATGTTCATGGCAAAAGTGTTGCAAATATTTGATTGTGTATTTGAATGCACATTCACATTAGAAATTTTTGTATGGCCATTTTGAAAATTATTTATGGGAGTCCTCCATTCAGGGAGCAGATAAAATATTATGTGACTTAGATGAAACTCTGTGACAGACTGTACCTTTATGTTCACCACTTTTACAAGACTATGATAAACTTGGTACAAAGTATGCCTGATGAGGTATCCTTTGAAAACTCATAATGTACTGATCATTATTGTCATGGTAAAATGTGTGGCAACATTGTAGTTATAAGATTCTACTGCATAACATTACTGAGATGTGTTCCAAGTTTAGAAAAGCAAGCAAAAACCAGTTCTTCAGAGACAAAAGGGTAACTGATGCTTCAGCTAGGTGTCAACATCAAAATGGACTATCACCTGATTTAGTGGCCATTCTTTGGCAGGAAAAAAGGTATGAGCAAGAAATTTACATTTTGGCAAAGACACATCTAAAGATGATTCTCAAAGAAGAGAATTGCTTTAAGACAGGAGAGAACTCTCTAGATTACCTCTCTCCTCCCTTTTTCTCTACCTGTGATATCCAGAACACCTGAAGGACAAGGAAAAGAGCATTGGCCTTGGGAGGGATCCTGTCTGAAAAGCATCCAGCCAGTAAGACTGCAAAAACATGTGAGAGACCTTTTTAGTTTAAGTTCACTTAGCTTGTTAAGTTACATATTAATTTGCATTTTTCCTTTTTATTTCTTTTTAACCAGTTCTGACTTTTATGACTCATTACTTATAATCAGTTAAAAGCTATCTTTCTGAGGTTAATACTTTTTATTGTTTTATCTAAACAAGTGTTTGGTTTGAAGTGTTGGGAAACTTCTTTTGAGATAACAGGGTTTGTGCATATCATTTTCTATTAACGAAATGACGTATTTTCTATGAGCTCGTATTGTCTGGGAGGGTACTAGACAGTACAAACTGTACATGTCTGGGACTGGAAATTTGCTGGTGTTGCTCTGTAATATAATTCAGGAATAGTGCTAGCTTTAGCACTCTTGAGGCATAGCTGAGAGTAATTTAGTTGCTGAAGGCTATTTGTAAGCCGGCCAGGAGTATTTGCTGTCACAGCAAAGCAGTGTAACAGGCACCTCAGGTTGAAGAAGTGAGGGGACACAGCTGTACAACAGTCCAGATTTTACCCTGGGTAATGTGTCAAACTCCAAATTACCAAAAGCAAGTACTTTAAATAATAGCCCTGGCAGAAATTTGCCATACCAAAATGTGTTCACACAAAGCATTTGTTGAATTTTTAAATGAAAACATATTGCAGATTATTCATGAATGTAACAATTGTTCAAGTTAATTGCACATATTCTTCATCCACCTACAACTGATTTACATTCATAGAGCACACTTCTCCAAAAGGATCCCAAACATGCAGGCTATTTACAGGGATCACTTCACATACCATTGACACAGAGGCACCCTATGGAGGAGAAAGAGCAACCATGCAACAGTGACAGCAACACAACACAACACTTCAGGACAGGTGTCTCCACCTGAAAAACCACAGTAAACTTACCTTAGGTAGAATGGGATTATCCAAATAAACTATCCCTTCTGTTGTCAAAGTGATAATATTAGAGATACTTATTGTACTATTGAGATTATTATGTATCCTTATTAGCATATCCTTAAATAATTTGCTCTTTTACAGTGTCACAGTAAATGATCAATTTATGGAAGTTTATATTAGGAGATTCTCAGATGTTCTTATCTATATTTCTACCTGATCTTTGAAAGGCAAGATATTCATTCAGACTATAGTTACTAGAGTGAAGGTATGAGGTGAAGTAGGTTAATAGTCAATAGACGAACATCAGACATGCAGGGGCACGAGGACATTTACAATTAGGCAGTACAAAACAATAGAAAATATAGTGGAAGGGAACCATCCTACAATAACAAGAGGATGGACAATATTTTCCATCTCTAATTTCTGTGATTCTGTTATGTTGTTTCAGGGAGATTGACTGAACTAAATGCTAGAGACAGTTCTAGGAGGAAGTGCTGATGTAATAAATATCTAAACTGGGTATTTCTAAGACACTTAACATCCTGGTGTTCAAGCACATCCTTACGCAGGATTTCATAAGTGTGTGTGCATATATTTCTATGGCGATCATTCCTGAGGAAAGTCTGCACTGAGAATATGCATTTTTGGCACTCAGTAATACCCCATCAATGGGGTGGATAGGCACTGATCTGATGAAGAACCAAAATCCTGCTATCAGTGAGGGGAGACATTTGCAGGCAGAAGGATACTGCCGAGAGGAGATGGCCAACAATTAGAAAAAGCAGGCACTAGAGTATGACAGGTCAACCTAGGACTGACTTGCCCTGGAGACAGGTACTCCTGGGAGACCGCAGTTCAGTTCCCTGCTCCATCACAGATTACTTCCTGTATGACCTTGGGTAAGGCACTTAGACTCTTTGTGTCTCAATTCCCCATCCATAAAATGGCAATATTTCCCTATCTTGTAGGGGTGTTATGAAGGATAAATACATTTTAAAAAGACTTTGAAGCACTTTGAGACCTACTGATGAAAATAACTTATTTAATAGGTGGTGTTGTTATCCTTCTGCATCTTCCTGGCTGATCTAGCTAGTCTGCTACCCAGCAGTTTGGTCCACCTTCTACTAAGATGGAGGCAGACCAAGCCAAACATTCTTGTATCCCCATATGGGTGGTCCACTATTCCATAAATTGCAACCTCCCTACTTTATACCATATATCTAGCCAACAGGTTGTCTCCAATGTCTTCTAGAGCTCAGGTGATGAGGCTTCCATCAGTTTCCTTGTAAAACTATTCCTTACAACTGGGTCCTGCAGGACACTGGGTACTCAGTCCCTGATCCTCCAAAGCACATGCTTAACTTAAAGCATATGTGTAGTTCCTGTTACTGCCATAGGAGTATCCATGTGGTTAAAGTTAGGCATGTGGTTTAATTGCTCTGCAAGATCAGGGCCTTAGTGCTTAGCACCTTGCAGGCTCAAACATCATGCTAACATTTCTCACAGACAGCTTGTTAAAAATATTCCCTGTTCTTATGTCTATCCCATTATTCCTGCTTACCTCCCCTTGCAGCACCTTAAATAATGTCTCACGAACCTTTGGTGTTTATAACCTTCAGATATTTGTAGCTGATCACATTCCCCCTTACTTATTGTTTAGCTAAGCTACACATATTTGGTTTAAGAGTAACAGCCGTGTTAGTCTGTATTACTTTTCTCATTAGGCTATCTCTCCAGTCACTTAATCCTTTTTACTGCTGTTATCTGAACTCCTTCCAGCTTTTCTACTTACTCCTGGTATTGAGCTGCCAAAAACTGATTATAGCATCATTTCCAGGGCAGCAGAGAACATGGAAAGTAAAATGCAACAACAAAATAGTAAAAATACTTAAGAGTTTTGTATTTATATTTCAAGTGAAGTGTTTATAAAGGGAAAACTAAAAAATGTTCATAAATACCCCCGAAGGAAGGGGCAACTCTATAGACAGAGGGGAAGGTGAGTTTGAGATAATTAGGCCTCAGCCCCAGGTATAAAAAGGCACAACTCTTTAGTGAAGTTACTGGAAATTGTGCTCCAGAGGGTTCAGGAAGGAAAGGCTGTTAGAAGAAATTGATCAGAGGGGATCTATAGTACGGACACTAAAGTGTCCAATGATCTGAGATTAAGTTGGGAAATTGCTGTACTGATGACACAGACTTAAAAATCCTAGAGGGTTGAGGTCATACAAGATTCTGTGTCTTCATCACCCATTCCCATCTCTGCCTTTTTCCATGCCATCACCTATGCATCAAAAACCAGTTTGATAAGGCACTGCCCTTTTAATATCCCTCCTAAATAATTGCATCTTTTACAATGCCCACAACAAGTGACTCAACAATAACTAAAATGAAAACAAAATTAACTCCCTGCCACCTACCAGTTCCAAGTCAGGGCTGCCTTTCCCTTTCCCTTTCCCAATGTGTCCTGTTTCTGTATCTGTTGATTTGGATTGTAAACTTCTTTGTGCAGGAACTGTCTCTTCGGGTGCTGTATAACATTCATTTCAAAATAATCAAGGTAGTCCAGTTCGAATGTCCATGTTTACAAGCTACATCCAGCTCTTCTTTATTTTTAGGCCTTGCCTACACTAGAAAGGGTTTGCAGTATAGCTATGCTAGGGAAGACTAAATTTATACCAGCAATGACAATTAAAAGTGTGATTCCTCCTCCTCCTCCCCCTGTGCGTCTAATTGGCATGGCTATACCTGCAAAACTGGTAAGTATAGACCAGCCTCAGGCTCACTCCCCAGCCAGCTCCAGCTGCACCTTTTTTTCTTTTTTTACCTGACATGTCGCTGTGCTCTGCATCCAGAGTCCTCTTTCATGACCTTACAGGTGCAAAAACCATGCAGAGTTTCTAAGTCTCCATACACCATGGTTTTAAATCTATTCAGTTCCAAAGTTTTCACAGGGTGAAAGGAGGCAGCATTCTACTGAGGCATCGCTGACTAGAAAGAGACCAAGAGCTTGCAATATTTAGAAACAGAAAATGGTTAGAGCCCATTACAAAGAGTGCAAGAAGCATGGGATATAAATTATTGCTAAAGACAGGGATTCTGTTGAGAGTCAGAAAATGGAAAGGAAGATCAGCAAGAGGGATGTAATTATCACTTTCAAGATCCGGAAACAATTGTTCTAGGTGTCTGGGGACATTATTTAGAAGAGGTAGATGGGATATTGCATAACCTGTTGTGCTCAGGTAGAGGGATCTGGGTGCCCTGGAGCCTGCAGGTGTCAAAGAAATGGTTTGGGGAGTTGGAAATTAGAAGCCCTTTCCTTGTCTATTTTGGCATGAAACATCACAAGCTTTTTATTATATTTTTGTAATATTCTTCTGCTGGAGCATTCATAAATTGACATATACATGTAGTCCCAGTTTAGCAATAAGGTATATGTTTAATATACAATGGTCACACTAAAAATAATCTTGTATACTGAAAGATTCTGCCAAGGAAAGAGAGATTCACTGTATTTAAAATTGGGACTAGCACAGGGTCTGGTAGTATCTCTCAAAGTGGAAGAAAACTTGAAGAGTGGTCGTTTTACTTTAAGGGAAGCTGGAGAACATGATACTGCTCTTCTCAAATATTACCCCCATCTCTGTTTTTCCAAATCAAGAAACTGATCCATTCTAAACATTTTTTTTCTACCTCTGAGATTTCTTTAGAAGTATGGCTGTAGTTCTGGACTTAAGTTTATTTGGATGATGATAAATGACACTACAGTATTACTTGTAGTGAACAGATTTGAGATGATTGCCATTTCACTTATCTCATTAGTTCTTTCCTGCATTAGGGGAAGCTGATTGATAAGACTTCAAGCAGTAATAAAGCCACCATGTGGGATTTTTATTGTTGCAAGAATGTTTGTTTGTGATATTATTCCTGGGATTTTACATACATATTTTGGTATCAGCTGTTAATGTTTCCAGTATACATTCTTCAAAATAATAATTTGCGTTCCGCTGTTTTTACTAAAGCACAGCACTAGTCAGTAATACAGGCCTGATGTTTTGTTAAGCAGAGATGTCCTGAGAAGAACTTGTTTCTAAGTTTTTGGATTTATATAAGTTCTCTCACAATCCTGCTGAATTTTCCTCTTCTTAGAAGAATTAGAAATTGGGGCGGGGGGGGGGAGGAGGATTGTCTAATAAAGTTACCTTACATGCAAGTTCCAAATGCTGCATAGAGTAAAGGCTTAGTTTGAAGACTCAGAACAATGTCAAATAGCCTTTTATCAATGTCTTCTACCTTCATATGAGGGCTGAGCAATAAGGGTACTGCCATAAGCTTTGTCTTACATTCCACTATCATATTTCAGATCCAAGAGTAGATTTTTTTTTTTTTTTTCCCCCCAAAGCATCCATCAGCTGCAAAAATGTACTAGGAGCATGCACTTTGCTAAACCTAAGCGATTATTGTGAAATATCATGCAAATGCCTTTCCAGTCCAGAGTACATGTTACAAACACATCAATGAGCAGACTGAGGGCAGGGCTACAATATCGAGCTACATCAGCACAGCTGCACCAATGCAGCAGCGCTGCTGTAGTGCATCTGGTGAAGACACGCTATGCCGATGGCAGGGCGTGTTCCTGTTGGCATATTTACTCCACCTCTGAGAGGCTGAAACTATGTCAGCTGGAGAGCATCTCCCACTGACATAGCACAGGGTGGACACCACTTTAAGTTGATGTAACTTATGTTGCTCAGGGGGGTGTTGTTTTCACACCCCGAGTGACATAAGTTACATTGACTTAAGTGGTAGTGTAGACCAGCCCTAAAGAGAGAGCATTTTGCAATATACATTCATTTTATTGAAGCAGCAAAGAATCTCTTCATAAATATGACACCTTGTCTCTACCCTTAAATCTAACAATGGACCTATTTTCATGAACTCTCCTAAAATGCATGTATTTGGGAAATGTGATATTCTGCAACTAATTTTAACATGAGGAAAATGTGAATTTGTGTTTCAGTGTCCTAAGGAGAAAAGAATCATATTGCTCTGTGCTGTAGTATCAAAGACAATGTGAAATTTTGGCTGGCTCTCTTTCCACACACAGTAGTATTAATTCTCACACAACAGTCCAGTTGAGATTCCTTAGCATTTCCTAATACCTAACCACTCTGATAGAGAAATCTGGGTCAGTTGTCATAAAAACCAAGGACAGGGGCTAAAAGCAGGAAGTGTCTCTTAATATGGGTGATAAACATTCACCTTTCAGAATCTTTAAGTTTTAAAGAAAGAGAATTTATAAAAAAAATATGCATAATGAACATATGTAATACAGTGTGTGCCTCATTCTATCCTGATTGTGCTTCAAAAAGGTAGGTTGGTCGTTATGTGCAAGCATCATAGATGTTAGTAGCTAGGAAACGTATATAAACTGCGGTGTGAACTGGAATTGTGATATTACTCCGTGCCTAAACTCCCCATGTCTAGGCCTGCCCACTGTGGACAAAGAGCTGCTACATGCCTGTTAGTGACAAACTGGAGTTGAACCGAGTATTTTGGATGCCATAGAACTGGACAAAGTGTTCTCCCATAACTGAACAAGGTGTCCTGGATAAACTGAGTGGAAAAGGTCTCTGAGGGAATCCTAACACATGCAACCTTAATTTGGCCAACTTGTGCATTTATGATCACATACTGCTTTTTCCACAGTACCCTGGCAAAGTTATAACCAATTGAAAAGAAGGTCTTGTAATGGAAAGTATTAGGCCATCTTAACTATCAGCAATGCTATCATCACTGCTTATAGTACACAGAAATAGTGAAGAATCAAAGTTGAACAACACCCTCTCCCTAAATTCTTAATGAAGGGAGAATCTGAACCTGTTGCTGCTTAGTTAAGAATAACTTTTTACATGCTCTTTCCCCCCTCAGTTACCTTTTTAGGTGCATGCACCTAAAGAATGTCTGCAATAGTCTTTTCTTTAATCTGTAGAGGATTAAGTGCTTTGGTTATCATCATGGCTGAAACTGCGTTTATTTGGGGTGTCATTAAAATAGATGGGAATTAATATGGGTCTCCTTGAAACACAATAATCAGTTCTGGGGGAGTTTTCCTCTTCACATTTCAATAAATATATCCCTCTTGGTGGTTTTGTAAATGTGCAATCCTGATTGAGACCAACATATACACAGTAAACTGTAATTAGGTATAAAGGAAACTAAATAAGGGGATTAAATAATTTATGTAACGATCTGCAAGCATCTATATTTTCTATATATTTCAGATATCAACCTCTCATGAGCCATTTGAGGAAAATGAAGTTTTATAAAGTAAATACACATTTTGCCTTTTCATTATTAAACAGATATTAGCTCAGCTACAATTAATAGTAACAAGCCAGATTTCTGAGGAATATTGCTCCTTTTAAACAATGGATGAGAGTATAATGAAGGAGATCTGATCTCAATAAAAACAGGAAACCAGTCAAATGCATCATAAACAATGCATGAATGAGAAGATTGTTGTAGAATACATAATCACCCAGGAAGCTTGGCTGAAAGATAGTTACTGAAACAGGCATAATTATGGCTTCCAATAGAAACAAGCTCTTATTTCTTGCAAAAAAGTTCTGGGATTAAAATATTTAGAATTTATATTTTATTTTAGTAGATGCAAAAACATAATTGCAGTAATGTTTCAGCCTTATGAATATAATTTGTAGTTGAAGGAAGATAATTCCATACATAAAACTATATTAAAAGAAGTAAAGTTGCAAAGAGAAACACTCAAATGTCAGGAAATGGAAAAGTTAAGCCAGTGCATACCATCTTCATGCTGTCCTCTTTTGGCTATAGCATGATTAAGTGTTTTTATTACAAGGTCACATTATTTGATAATAATGTCATGATAGTATTTTCCACTTTCCTCTGTAAGTATCAAAACAATCTGCAAAGGAAAAGCCCATCTTTACAAGGTGGGGGTCACTGATGCAGAAGGAGGCTAGGTGATTTGCCATTTATTTTTCTTTCCCCAGAAAGAAAATATTTCTAGTGAATTGTCATTTTAAATCCCTTAAACTCAGTTCTCCTCCATGCTTATTAGGAATTTCCCAGGCAGTAGATGTTTCCATTGAATTCCCTCCCTGCAAATGACTCACCTTTTGGGAGGGGGGGGGTCTTTTGGTCAAGAACCTAGAGCTGCATAGGACCTAGCTACCTTTTCTTCACAACCTCTTGTTAGAGATTGAAGGTTGTTTCACCTCTTTTGGAAGGTCTACATGAAATCCTCAAACTATAATAGAAGATTTAAGTTAATTATCTAAAAATAAGGTTATTAGAAACAGAGAGAAAAAATATTGAATTCCTGACTTTCATCTAGTCTGAAACATTTCAAAAGCTCTTTTAAGTAGAATCATAGAATCGTAGAATATCAGGGTTGGAAAGGACTTCAGGAAGTCATCTCCTCCAACCCCCTACTCAAAGCAGGACCAATCCCCAAAGCAGAGTCATTACAGTGAATTTAAAAAAAAATACATTTCTAGAGAATGTCTAGGAAGTTAAAAATGAATGCATCAGAAACCCACATCAAACATCACTACCATAATTGTATCATGTCATTTTTGGCAATGTCAGCACAAACCATATGAACTCTCTGAAATATTCATTTTTAAAATAGAAACATATTGAGACCTGGCATCAAAGGGTAGCTTTGAGAACTGCTCGGACTAGTTGTTTGTACAACTCCTAACAGAAAAGAAGTACAATTCCCCAAATGAAGAAGGAAAGCAGAAAAGTGAGATTAAATAAATACGTTCAGAAAGAGGTCATAATACCTACCCAAACCAGTAACTTAACCAAATCTTTGTATGTTATTGAACTCTTGAATAATGTAACATGCTCACACTTCAAAGTTCATTTATTCCAGAGAGGAAAAAGTCAATTCAACGATGTTATGCTTATGCAAAGCACACAAGATTTTTTTTTGCAGGGGAAAAGGCAACGCGCCACATTTATTGAGAATACAGCAGTTAGCATAAGCTTTTAAGTCACACACACACACACACACACAGAGTCCAGCCAGTCGATGTTTATAGTTACCAGTCCAGAGTCTGGATTAATTTAGTGGACAGGCAGATTGGTCGCAGAGGGGAGCCAGGCTCTGTCGGTTGTGATCCGATGCTTCTGGAGTTGTTGGCAAGACGAACCCAAAGCCCCATGGCAAAGCACCATTTTTATAGTCCTCTTCCTTTGTTGAAGTCTATGGATTTTGGTGTGTTAGTTTATGACCGGTTACTCCTTAGTGGGTGTTGGTTTTTTGATGGCCCAAAACACCTCCGGGAGGATTATTCCGTATGGTTTTGATTTAATTAATTATTTTGTGTTTTAAGGATGCCAGCCTTTACCTCAGGGTTGTCAATCTGCCCCTTCTTAGCCATGGATGCGCGTTGATGGTTTTCTGGCGTCTTTGAGTCTTTTCACATTTTTTTCTTGGCCATCTGGCTTCAAAAATGGCCTCTACACCTTATCTTTCCCTGTTGCATACATTTCTCATTTACACAAAGAGTTCTTTGCAGAGACCTTCAAAAGGTAACAAATAGCAGTGTTTTATATCGAACAAGAAAGGCATCATAAATTAGAGCTTACTAAATTTTGTAACTATCCTTTCCCACTTTGGGGCCTGGGCCTCTGGTATTCCTTTAATTTAATTAACGTAGACGTGGACAAAATCCTGTTTGTTACTTACAAGGCATAAAAAGAAAATGGCTAATACTAGTATTCACTATTCTATTCATTTATTTTAATACCTTAATTCTTATTATAAAACATACAATATATATAGCCAAAACATAATCAATTATATAACACAGTACTCATGGTGCAACACAACAACTTTATTCTTTCAACCTCCATGAAGGCTAAGCGTTACTGATCTAGCTTAGTGTAATGCATTTATCCCTGATCTCTTAGAGTGAAATTCACTCCATAACTGAGGGCCAAGACAGGCCTCTGCACCACTTAAGTCCTAGTTAAGTCCTATTTTGAGGTTTTAAATTGTGCTTTAAGTAGGACTCAAATATATAGGTCTTGTGCTACCACTTGCTCAAGGGTGAATTTAACTTTCAATGGACAATCTAAACAGGGACTATGATAATCAGTTAGAAGAATCAGTATCTAGAAAGAATATATTAAGATGAATTTTCATAGGAACTAAGTACCATCACAAACTTCATCTTCCTTTCTAAGTGCTAGGCACATTTCTTTGACTTTGTCTTCTCTAATATAAACATAGCAACATGTGTGGATCTTTTTATATATAAACTAATGGCTGAAACAGGCTTTAGAATTATTTTTTATATATAGAATAATCTGAAGCAAAACACTAAAAGATCAGAAAAAACAAACCTGTCAGATGTTAGTCATGTTGCTTAATGCACTATTAGAAGGTGCTCAAGACCCAGATCCTTAAAAGTATTTAGGTGCCTAGCTCCCATTGATTTCAATAAGTTAGGCACCTAAATACCTTTTGAGGATCTGGGCCTCAGATACTATAGTGATAAACATGGTATAAGGACTTATATAGAATAGAAGGCAGATCTGCTCCTAAATTGTGGGAAAATGACATGGAGTCTCATGTTTGCCTCAATTACTTCCATATCAAATTTAAGGAAGAGGACACTTTTTTACTTCCCAGCCTATAGACTCCGCCTGGGATTTGGAAGTCCGGCTGTATTTCATCAATACTCCTGCAGAAGATTCTTCAGAGAAAATTCTGCCTTTACTTATTCTTGTGCAACTCCACTGTTTTCAATGAGCTTTGGTAAGTGTAACTGGGCTGAGTTTTGCTCTGCAGTAGAAACTTAGTTAACTGTTCTGTTGATGATGCACGAGCTAGCACAGAATCCAGTTGTTCTTCTTAGAGTTGTGCTAGCTCTGCAGTAAAACATAGAGAAATATTTTTTTATTTTCACCATCATAAGCAGATGAGACACCAAATCCCCACAGATCAGATGATTAAGACGATGTCACTTTTACACAGCCACTATTTAGAGAATATTGCCCAAAATATCATACAGAAATGAACAAACAGCGGTGTGTGTTTTATACCAACCCAAAGGCTTGTCACTTTCTGAAACGTATGCACATTTAGCACAGAGTGAGCGCTTTTTTTGTAATCTCTTCCCTTTCTTTTGAGCTTCTCAAATCTCCTCTCCACCATCTGAAATATGACATTCTGTATGAACCATTGTTGAAACTTCTTTCGTTTAACCTTTATTTATACAATAGTAAGATTTGAACAGAAATATCCCCTTTTGAAATAATTTGTTATATTTCCACAGTCTTGTTTTTTCCTCTCAGGTGAAAAGTGAGAACAGAATACTTCTTACTGGGTTTTTTTGGAGGAGGGCATAAAAGAGTAGTCCTGATTGTCTTATTTTAGTCATTTAAATGGCTAATCCTTTTCAAGTACATCTTTAAATTAATGATGAGTGGCGTCTTTGAAATATTTGATTAAATTATATTTACTTTAGAACATTTTTAAATCAGACATTTCAGATTCGTAATTAAAACCTGAAAATCTCTTATGAGAGAAAAAATTCTCCTCAATTTCCATGCAGTTAAAGTCAAATCATTTTTGATGCAAAAATGGCTTGACTGAAAATTTTCATCCTGTTTCAGCTAATGCTAATCATTCACAGCAAGCTGCAGTAGCTGTGTTTGGCATGGGAAGACTCCTCAGGTTTAAGAAGTGATGGTATTTTTGTTCCTAGGCTGCAGTGCCCTGCTGTTGCTACCTCAACTATGACTGTACTTCCCCATTTTGCAGGGAAGCAGGACCATAGTTGTAGACAAAACGTGGTCCAACTCTCAAATCCACTATAAGGTCTCTGCAGTGCTGGGGATCCTTCCAGCACAAGAGTGTAGACCTACCATGTGAGCTTCTGGAATCATACCACTTTACAAAGTGGAACCGCGCTGGTTCTGCCTGGCTGCCCATGATGATTTTCCCTAAAGCAAATAAAATACATTCTTAGGGAAATATGTGAATGTGCTATTTTTTTCCTGTAAAACTCATGAACTCAGTTTTCATTGTAAGCTTGTTATGAACAGTTCTATTAGCATTTTGAGCTTGTTTTCTCTCTATACAAATATTCTCATTAGAGTATTTGCATATACAATGCACATTTAAAAGAAATATTTTAAACTACATTTCAAATTCAGTTTCCTTTTCATGTAAATTTTTGTTAGATTATAGTTTTGGAGAGCACTGCTCAGATAGTTCAGAAACAAAAGCAGTCTCTGATGTGGGAATCACTTTTTTATATGCTTAACAGTGCATCTGGCATATTCCACATGGTATAGAAAATCAGTCATGATATTGCTGTTTTTTAATATGAGTAAGTTGGAGAGAATCTTTACAAGTATTCACTAAACACATTACCGCTATTCTTCCTACCATCTGATTAGGATGTAGATGAGCAGGACCACTGAAAGGATCCAGATTTCAGATGAAGTACATCATCAGTCCAGTTTCTAAAGAAAGCATTTAGAAACAGATGTTTGTACAGAGTATCCTGTTCACAGATGTAGTAAAGAGTGACACTATGTCTGGAGTGGCTCACTACCATGACTGCCTATTTTAGGGCAGACACCCCAAACTGGTGGTATTTTCTATAATTAGATTTCATCAAGCCAGGGACAAATGTGAATGCCTCGGTTACTGTAATAATCTTACTGTGGAGTCACAGATAGTCCCGAGACAGGATTATGTGATAAATTGTCACTGATACAAAAAAAAAAATCACAAATATTATTGGTTACATCCAGTCCCAAGAGACCTGTCACTCACCCAGCTAGATTTGCATCCCAGATCTCACATCAAAGGTAATACTAGGAAAAAGAAATGAGCTACTGAGAGGTCAAAGCAGGTGAAAGATATGTACAGGTGAGTCATAGTCTATAATTCCAAATGATAGCAAAAAAAAGTTGTAATCTGCCAGTTCCCCCAAAGTGTCTCAGGGCTACCTAGTATAACCCTGGGGACCTCCATCTTCTCGTTCAGTTGTTCTGCCCCGTTAAAATCCAAACAGTCCAGAGATGAACTTTTCTGTGTGTCCATATTTATAGCTTCTTCACACAGAAAACAAGTTTACAGTTCAGTTACCCATGTGGGCTCTTTCTTTGACAGAGAGGAATGCATTTAAAGTGGTTGCTCTACAAACACCGCACACAAAGAAAGATCACTTGTTTTGAAATGTGCAAGAATTAGCACTTCCTGTTAAAGTTCTTCATTTTCATTACAAAAGGCTTCTTTCTCATTTGATAGGTTATTTAGTTATAGGGGTGTATACAATGTAAATGTTTGCTATTACCTTCTAACAGGATACAGATAAGTAAACACAATGCATGCAGCGTCACATTGATTTTCATGAAGTTTAAACACCAGATACATTCTTATCCTTTTAACAATCACTTTGATCTGTACTCATACACAAATAAATTGGCCTGGGGCCTTCGCATGAGCTGGCACCTAAATCTGCCAGCATCACAAAGAGTTAACAGAAATTTAAATGCAGAACCTCTAATCTATGGATAAACAGTACAGGCTCTTGTGATACTAATAATATCTACTTGAGGAGTCAGCAAATACTCATCTTATACATTTTGCAGGTAAGTGAGGTGCTTTCAAACTGATTAAAAATAAACCCAACAGCTTCAAATACAAATTTTCAAAATTATATTCTGCTATGGACTGAATTTAATTTAAAGAGCAGAACTTCAGTCATAAACTGCTGATAACACTGTTGGCAATACTGTGCTACTTCTATCCTTTGTATCTCTTTTGTGAATAGCATTATCTGTTTCTTCTTTTGCTAATTACCTACTCATGCAGGGTCCAGAGTGGCATAAAACTTCTTTAACATACTTATGCATGTGGCCCATAGAGCTGGGTGATATCAGCATACTGAAAGCGATGCCGTCTGTGACTGCTCACTAACCCTCCCAATGACTCCATATACACTTTGAAGCATAGAAAAGACAAAGTGGAACATAGTGGGACTTCACAAGTGCCCTTAGTAACTGTCTAACACCATCTTTTGGGAATACCCAATAAGCAGAGTCCCAGTTACCCCTACAGGTGAATACATAATATTTCAAGCTTATCCATATGGAAGGTGGGTGATAGCTCTAACAATATTGGTATGGGCACTGTAGTCAGCCAGCTCTCAGGATCAGCTTGGCCATCATCCCTTTAAATCTGTTGTCCCTGGGTCCCCCCCAGAACCACATTCCTGGACAAGCTCCCTGTTCCCTGTCTGAGATATGCTCACTCCCGGGGTCATTTCTCAGTTGAATTACCTCCAGTCCCTGCCAATGCTCCTCAGCTTTGGCTACAGGGCACTGGCAGAGAGCAGACATCCAGAGCCCCTCTCAGAACTGCACTGTGTGCCCTAAACAAAGGGGAAGGGATGGCTAGTCACTGCCTTGGTCTGGGCTTCCCCAGCTACTAGGCTCCCTATCAACCTCTCCTCTTGGGCAAACTTGCCCTCAGCCATCTTCACCTTTTTAATGCTCCCCTTCTCCAAGTAGAGCATGGTCTGCAGGTGTGCCTCACTGGCACTGCCTGAGGTCAGGGACACTCAGTGGGATGGGGGCATGTCCCATCACAGGCAGCTGGAGGCTAATTCTCCACTGCTACACACTGTATTGTAGAGTGTAAAATGTTACCATTCTGCTATGGTAGCACTTTATACCCACTCTGCACTAGTGTAAATAAGATAGTGGAGAATCAGATCTCTGATCTTTTTATATGTGTGGGAGAAAATAATTTACTATTGTCACCAGTACAATCCATGTGCCATATCCAGATCCCGATCTGTACCCAAGCTGACATGGGTCAATTAATTTAAGATATTGTGCAAGGTGTTTTCAAATTGTAGATCTTTCTGGTTAAGAACAAGTGCAAATATTCTGTGAGCAGTAAATCTTTATAAATGTCATTTAACACTGAAAAAAGGAGAATGTTACAGAAATTCTATTTTCCCAAAGTTTATTTTCTGTTCTTACTTCAGCTACTTTATAGACTGATGTGACCAGGGAGATTCTTGTACTGCATGATCAGTTGGTAAGCTGTTGATAAACTATATGACTTAACTGAGTCCCTGTGTACTTTTAAGGCTAGATTCACAAGGGGGCACTAATCCGTTACAAGGCTGAGTGTTGCAATGCCTACATTTTAGGTGCCCTGCCAACTGGTAGAATTCACAACCCAGAATTAGGCATCCAGGCTCCCTGTACAGTGCATGGGTAGGGTTAGCCATCTAAAAAAAGGGGATTTACAGAAGCCACAAAGCTAAGCAGGAAGCTGCTTAAGCTAGACAGTAGGAAATTCTGAGGGGAGGGATGTAGGGACCCTCTGAGCCTTACCTAACTTTGGGTCAAAGGGCTCCTTCTCTTTGGGATTTACAGCTGTGAACCCTCTTTTGTAGTTAGGACCTGCCTTTGGTACCTTTCTCAAGGAAAAACTCAGGAGGAAGAGCAGATGGTGGTCCTGTGACCCTTTCCTCTTCTCCACGCTCATTAGCTCTGTGGTTAGGGTCCTCAGATGAGATGTGAGTTCAAATCCCTGCTCCCCGTTAGGCATAGGAAGGTTTTAAATTCAGGTCTTCCACCTCCAAGGTGAGTGCCCTAAACATTGGGCTAGTGGGTATAAGGGCTACCACTGCTCTTGCCTTTTGTGTCTCGTTAGGCATACTCTGATCACGTTTACCAGATTCCACTTCTTAAGTGGTACAGGTGAGAGAACGCCTAGTTTGTGAATCCTGCCAGGGCTTAGGTAAGAGTGAAGCACTGAGCTGTTCAGTGGTGTTAGGACTTGGGCAGTTGTGGGCTTGCCCTCTGACCTAAATGCAGGTGCACTGCAGACTTTACCAGAAGAAACCTTAGGCCCCTGTGGACTTTAAGCACCCATAGGGTCAGGAGGCAACTGAGCAGTGCTTTTTTGAATGCTGGTGGTGTCATAGATGTTGCATTTAGATGCTTTAAATGGTAGTTAGGTATCTAAGTCCCCCTTGTGAATCTCTACCCTAATTTCTTACACCAAATTCTCATGAACACCACAGTCCAAATCACATTATTGACAAGTCAGTGGTACAGTCTAGTCGTCATTTAGCTGCATTTTTCTAGTAATTAAAAGTAAGAAAAATTTAGAGCTTGTCTACAAATGAGCTATTCTGGAAAAATTCCAAGTGTATTTCAGAACAAAACAAACTTTTTTTCCTAATTATCTTAATCCACTTGAAATTCATAACTGACCATATTCCATAATAACGTCTATGTGTAAACAAGCTCTTACTTCTAAGTGCTCTTTCAGAAGTGCACAGAGCAGGATCAGCCTGGTAGTATGTCCAGTATATTGGTAATCTTGATTCCACGGCTCACTGGCTTGCTTGCTCAGCCAGCAGGGGCTGCTCAGCTCCAGGGAGAATGGCTAGCCTTGTGTCCCTCTAATACTTGCTCATTTGGACTAACTGGGGAGTATTACTGATGGGCTCCAAAATTAGCTCTGTCCAATCTCCCCAGATGGAGGAAAAGTTAGTTTGGATGCTTTCATGAAGATGTAGGATCCTCTTTACTTATGTTCTGCGTTATATGTATAGGGTTGAATGTACCAACCAAGAACAAGTAGGAATCCAAAGGATTACTTGCATATCAGCCCAGATTTGAACCTTGTTAGAGCTGGATTGGTTTGAATAAGGACTCCCCTCCTTCCTAGTTTTTCAAACAGCTGTTCAGTCCTTTTACCTTCTTAAACTTTTTTAATTTAGTTCATTCAAAGGTCTATATAAGCTACTAGCAAACTTGGGTGATGGCATTTTAAAGAAACCAGCTAGAAAATAACTTAGAGCACTTCCAGCAATGTTGAATTACTGTTTAAATAAAGCAAATTAAATCCAAGACCTGATCTTTCATCAACATCCCCTCAAGTGACATCTTCAGCCCAGGATTGTGTTAATCATCACTATTGCAATAACACTTGTGTTCAGCAATTAGGGCTCCTGTTTCTTTTTAAAAGATTTCAGAGCCTTAGGTTGCATTTATAAATTGTTCTATTTAAATAGTAATTCAGAGCTGTTGGTAATTCTGAGCCTGAGGAAGGCTGGTTTGGCTGAAACTTCAGTTGTTCTGAAAAATGAAATGGTTTGTTGAAGCAACAAAGTAAATAAGGCTTTAAATAAAAAAAATTGCCTCGAATTTCACACACACACAAAATTCACTAACACAGGATGTAGTGTAGGAGACACTAAGAAGGATTTAGAAAAGGACTCCTTCAGTGGGTGCATTTGAAAAGTTTCTCCAGACTTTAGATGCTAGTGTTCCCTATTTTAATTACTGGGCACATCTCTGAAAGAGAGAAGACATGTAACCATGCTATCTTGGCTGAAATTTATGTCTGATTCTCAGGTGGTCTGTCAGTCACTGAGGAGCTGGAAGGATCTGAGCCACAGCGACTGAAATGCTCCCACCTTTGCCCTAGCAGTGTTGCAGGTCAGAGTAACTGTAGACAACATGGTGATAAAATACTGGCAGCTGGTCTATGCTAGTGCTCCCGTTGCTATGAGCACAGGTGGAGTTGCATGAGTGCTGAGGCACTAGTGGGAGAACTTCAGAAAATTTTGTGTTGTTGGGAATTAACTCAACATTGTATGGGGCTTGGGAGGTGACCCACCCAGTGAGACTCCTTCTGCCAGCTGCCCACAAGGCTACTGTGAGGGGAATCAAAGCCTCTGGATACCCAGGCTACAGCACTGTTTCCTCCTTGGGCCTGTCTGAGACATTTCCTGGGCATGGACTCTGCCTGCCACCCCTTCACGGAAATAGAGCCCCTCAGCCCCCCTGCCTTAGGCCCCCCAGAACCAGTGCTGACGCCACGAGAAACCCCAGTTACTTACACACCCTGTCCCACAATCCCACCCTGGAAGATGTGAAACTTCTAGATTATAATGCAGCTCTCTGAGTGCATGTGGTTGTTGTGAAGCATAAAACACACAGAGGATTTGCACAGGATTCTAACACCATTGCTCTTTTACTATATAGTCAACACACAAGAGAGTGTAGATCATTTAGAAAATAACGAACATCCTAAACACAACCACCACTAGCTCACCCTTCACTTGCGATGCTTGTGGGTCCATCTGTGTTCAGGAAGGCAGGCTTCCCAATGCCATGTCAGGCTCCTGTATGCAGCTCCTGTTAGCCTGAGCAGGTGAGAAATGGCTGGGAAAGAGCTGCATTGTGTTCAGCTTCAACAGGTGACCACACCAGGTTATCTGTTGCTTAGGGCTTTTCTGGATGAACAGTTAGTGCATGTACACTGGGGTGTAAATCTTCAGTGAATTTTTAGTGTACAGTAACAGGGTCCACATGGACAGATAGTGCTTGGCATGCTAGTGCGCTATAGATTTACACCTCAGTTTGTGGCACTCTGTCAAGACCAGCCCTTTTTTACCTTGCCCCTGGAGTTCAGACTTTAAAATCTGGTGTGTCCTGTGTGGCACCCATTTTTCTGTTCAAGTGTGCTCCATTTGAATGGACAGTTTTAAAGTTTAATGACCTTCCCTTGTATGTAACGTTGTTGTAGCTCTCACCAACGGAAGTTGGTCCAATAAAAGATATTACCTCACCCACCTTGTCTCTCTAATGACCTGCTATTGTCAGCTATTCTACCCTTTAGAATCTCATTCCAGCGTGGAAGTAGAAGATAGCAGGAAGGCGAAGATCAACCTTACACTCAAAATGGAATTTGCAGCCTGGGACAGAGAGAGTTCATAATCTCACACAAAATGCATCAGTTGTAGAGATACCAAACTTGAGTGTATGGGGCTAGTGAGATCTCACCCCACATGAGGCTTGAACAAAAAGTACAATAATAAATAAAGCAAAACAGAGTTCAATAGTCAGATATTAAAGAACCAGAAAGTAGCATGTCTGAACTATTGTTGGCTCTGTGAACAGCTATAAAAGGAACGGCAGGGTATCTTACATTGTCTTAGATTAGCACGATTTCTTCCTGTTTCTGTCCCTACTCCCTGCAGTTTCATTTCTAGTTGTGGGTTACTGCCAGTTGCTTAGCACCCCTAATGAAAAAAATAGCTGTCATGCAAATAGTCTGCTTATTTGAAACATCTTCTACTAACTGCCAGGGGACAAAAATAAATAGATGAAATAATTTATTAAACCAAATAAGGTTTGACTACACCATAAACAAAAGTTAGAGAGCTCTGGCTCAAAGGGAACCCATCCATCACACATGCACGGGAATGCCTCCTCTTCTTTTCCTTTTTCCCCCCCTTTGATGTCTGGATTATTGCCTATTTTTCTTTTGTGCTTGCTTTTTGCAAAGCAAGCCTACGTAAGGCTAGTGGGCAGGTCTCATGAACTACCACTGAACCTTCTATTCGCTAGCATTGGTCCTTTGCTGGTTGGCTGGCAAAAGAGAGTAATAATAGAACAGGGGTTCTCAAACTGGTGGTTGGGACCCCTCAGGGTCTCAAGGTTCTTACGTGCGGGGGTGACGAGCTGTCAGCCTCCACCCTGAACCCTGCTTTGCCTTCAGCATTTATAATGGTGTTAAATATATTTAAAAGCATTTTTAATTGATGGGGGGGAGGGGGTTTGCACTCAAAGGCTCATTATGTGAAAGGGGTCACCAGTGAAAAAAAGTTTGAGAATCACTGTAATGGAATGTCTTCCACCTCCCTTGCTGAGACCAAGGAAATAGCATCTGATCAGGTTTCTAACCGCATAATATTAATACGTTACAACTGCACTATCAGATCACACTTGTAAGTCCTATATAGGCATTAATTATTTTCTGTCAGATTGCTTGTTTTCATTATGTTCTCCAGGATGGAAACAAAATAGCTGAGATTTGAATGAGATCACCATTATAGTTGGTTCAGAGGTAGTATTAAAATAACAACTTTGTGCTATTAGTTGTACAACCACATGCTTTCTTTATCAATGACTGGATCACATATGTAACTAACTGAATTTCGTATTGCTGTATTATTCATAATTGTTTGCACTTTGGTTAGTTCCATGGCATTATTAATTTAATCAGGGAACAAAAGCAATATCATTTTACTTAGGCAGGTAATCAGCTTTGTACAAATTGTACTTATTTGAAATGAACTGTTAGCAAATAATCTGTTAATTTTATTATTCTGTTGTTTTATTTTCTGAAGACATTAACTAGTTTCAAATAATGTATGGATCCAGAATTTTATGATTTGTTCACAGTTTAAGAACAAAAATCAAGGCACTACTCAATGAATAAATTCTTCCCTCAGCTCTCATATAGGGGATGCCCAGTGGAAAAAGCATGGCTAATTAATTTATTGTAGGAGTTTGTTTTGTCTTAATATATCTTTTAATTGATTTGCCCTGCTAGTTGTTGTACTCTGGGGGGTGGAGAAAAGCAATAAACACAGATATTGAAACTTATAAAGCAATTTACACTGTGGAAGGATTAACAGATTTTCACTGTTAATGTTTAATTATCTCAAGATATTTTGTTCTTTATTTCTTGTAATTGGATTGACTTAATCTGACATTTCTATTTCTTAATTAGACAGAAAAGAATCTTCAAAGTGTGTTGTTGCTCAGATTGTTTTTAGGTGTTGAATTAGTGTATATTATTGCTGGCTTTAAGCTTATATAATTGGTGGAGTTTCATGGGGCAGCATACCGCTATCCTTGTCTAGATAGCACCCAGATGCCTTTAAAATAATAACTTAAATAGACTATATTGTGTCAGAAAACATCTTACTGGAGGCTTGACTTGACTCTTAGGGAACTTGTTTTAGGATTTTCATGGTCCCCACATTGAGCTATGACAGATGCTAAGGATACTAATGGCCCTCCGATGGTGTGTGGAGACATTCAGATAAAAAGAATCAACAAGAGTGGAAAAAACAACTTAATATTGTACTGTCAAATATATCTGGAAGATTATTTATTTGTTCACTGACAGAATCCTCCTTTCCTCAATGACACAACCCAGTTCTCTGTGTCAGTTAATTTTGCTCTTTGGAAAAGAATATTCTAAGACTTATACATCTCTATTATTCTTCCCTTTAATGCTAAAAAGGAATGTTCTACTGCTCCATTTGTGGCAGGAATAGTCAAGTGAAAGCACAGAATTTATAGAGTTCAGGTATGCATCACTGTATTTATCTAATCTAATCTATCCCAGAGGAAGTCCAGCAGCTAGTAATCCTTTTCTCCCTCTGCTTGAGCCATGGGTATGGTGAACATCAGGTGGAGATGCTGAGGGTCTTTGCTCTTGAGACTACTGAGGAAAGAAACACTGAAAGGGAAGAGTGGGTGGACCCATCACAGCTCTTCTGATCCCTCCTTCAAGGTACCGTACATTCTGACAGAGGCCTGAGTTAGCATACAGCTTCCATTCACACATGCAGAGAGGTAGTAGGGCCAATTCCCCTTACCCTCCTGCTTGGTGATGAGGGCTCCTGACACCACCAGTTAGAAATGCTGCTGTATAGGGCAATCAGGTGGACGACATATAAGGGAAAATTGTGCCCCCTCATGCTTACCCTAACTCTTGCCCTGGCCCGGATGGTATTCTGTATCAAAATAATGCTATTTGATTTAAAGTTCCATTAAAAATAAGTGGAATGAGCCACCATAAATGAGTTCAAATCTTAACAAGAGCCCTGTGTTTCCCTGGAGCCTTGTTTCTTAAAGAGATCCAAAGTAAGTCTTGGCTTAACAGGTTTGCCAAGGAGCTAGTCACCAGTTTTATGGGTGCTTAGCTCCACTCATGATTGATTTAGCCTATTTCCCCTTCCTATGTATAGCTAATATTGATATATAATATATTTAGTTAGTATTGCAGTCCAGGAAGAAAAAGGACAGATTTCTTAAATGGTTTAAAATGTATATTAATCTGCCCCTTTTCTTCCTGATCAGTTTACCAGCTCCATTCGTCCATAAAGAACAGATGAAAAATGAGAATAGGAATCTGCAGCACCCCACTGACTAGAGCCATAGGATAGGGAACTCCCAGTGAAGGTGCTGCCCTTCTGTACTGCAGCTATTACACCCTCTCTTCTTTGTGCAGTTGCAGAGTCACACTTAACGTTTGGTTTCAGAGTGGTAGCCGTGTTAGTCTGTATCAGCAAAAAGAATGAGGAGGACTTGTGGCACCTTAGGGACGAACAAATTTTCTTGGGCATAAGCTTTCGTGGGCTAAAACCCACTTCACTGGATGCATGCAGTGGAAAATACAGTAGGAAGATATATACATACAGAGAACATGAAAAAATGGGTGTTGCCATACCAACTCTAATGAGACTAATCAATTAAGGTGGGCTGATTAGTCTCATTAGAGTTGGTATGGCAACACCCATTTTTTCATGTTCGCTGTATGTATATATTTTCCACTGCATGCATCCAGTGAAGTGGGTTTTAGCCCACGAAAGCTTATGCCCAAATACATTTGTTAGTCTCTAAGGTGCCACAAGTACTCCTCGTTTTTTTAGTTAATGTTTGAACTTTGGTGTGAATAGCCATTAGTACATCTGCCACTTTTGAGGAAGAAAATGCCATATGCAGCAGCAGCTTCTCCTTTCCTACCCCCTAAGCTCTCTAAAATATGTCCCCTTTTACTCACAAACTCCCTGGGCAAGATCTGCTGGCATAGGATTCCCTATGTTCATGGAAGTATAGGGTAGTGATCAGAGTTAGGCGTAGAAGTCAGAGTGGAAATTCCTACCATATATAATTTCTACTACAGAGGACAGTAGCTTAGGAAGGCTAACTCAGGCTTCTGTATAATCATTATTTGGAATTTTTTGGACCTTTTTATAGAGCCCTAATTTTCAGCTTCATTTCATTCTCCTTTATTGGTTTCCTTAATGCTTACAACAAAGAACATTTGATTTACAATTGCATTGTGAATATGTGAATGTTATGAAAAGAGGGAAAGGTTCTTAACATTGCTAACAGTGATTCTAAATGGATATGGGTCGAGAACTGAACTTAAAATCCAAATGTCTCAGGCTTGTGATTGTGTAGACTGGATTTGAATTCCTGCTTTCCCTATGATTTGTTCTGTGTTGGAACCAGAAGATCTGTTTTCTAAATCTGACTGGAATGTGGCACTGATAGAAGAAATATCCTGAGACCAATTAATTTTAAGAGGTTTGTCTTTGTTGACCAAAATCTTGCTAGAGTATTTTGCAAGATTTCAAAGCCATTGAATTTATGCTGTTCTTGGCTTGGCTCAATGTCAACGGTTGAACCTTAACCTAACCTGGATCACAAGTGAATCTCACATTCTAAGTGACTTAATTCTCCACTAAGTGGATCTTCCAATAAATAATAATTGGAGGTTTGTGCTGGTATTGACACATGTGCAGTGGAAGCTGTTTTAGCTGCCTGCAAGGATTTATGGGCAGCTGTGAAACATTTAGGTAGTGCTATGTTTTGCACACGTTCTATGCTTCCCTGTGTCTTGGATAAACATTCCAAAGATTGAATCTATTCAGTGTTCCTGTCTCTAGGGACTGGTCCTGATATTACTATACCAAGTTTGCACCAGTGTAATTTCATTGACTTCAATGGATCTAACATGTAATTTATACTGATGTGAGATCAGAATCAGGGTCCTTGGGTTTTTCAAAACTAAGCTAGAAATAATACAAGAAAAAGCTTTCTCACAGCATTTTCAGTTCTTCCTATTTCCAGTTCAGCCATTAATATTGTAAGAAAGGCTTTTTGTAGTACTTTGGCACTTCTGCTTTTGCAGAGAAACATGAAAAATAATGAGAATCAAAAATGTAGTGTCCACACATCTGCTGTGCTCTTGGAAGGTCCTGGGGGATTTCACCGTTTCAGTGGAGTGCTAAGGGGATATACATGTAAAACGTTATCAAAACAGTGGCAAGTCATGTACAAAATAATACTTTGTTCACTGAAATAATTCTGTAGATTATATGTGACAGGCATTCAACTTGATTTTACATTAGCATCTGTTGGTACAAGAAGTCCAGAGCTCCCCTAGCCTGAGAAAATCAGGCTTTTTCAGTTGCATTAATCACCCTGGCGACATTTAAAGCATTTTGAATTGTGGCTGAAATAGCAAGTGCTGATCAGTTTACTTTAAGTACATGCAAGCTGCTTGCTCTAGCTCGTGTTTTGAAAGGGGATGCAATTGCTTTACTGACTTCTGTTTGTACTTGTGCCTTTCGACATTAAATATGTTTATGGCAGTCTAGGATTTGATAAAAATCCTGGATACTGCAGAAGTGTTGCCATGGGATTCTGTTTATTTTTCTCTCAATGACTTGTATAGCAACATTGCCCCGTTTACAAACCAAAAGATAAATTATCTTCACTGCCAGTGCTGCACACTCAGTCTGTGATCTGAAAACCAAGTAGTGTTCTTTCTGTTTCCTCTGATATGACCAGTAACAAAGACTCCACAATCAGACTTAACTGATCATTTAGTGCAACGAAAGGTAGCAAAGTCTCAGCAACACTAGTTTCTACGACAGATAGAGCAATTCATTTTATTCAGTCATTATCTCAGTACTGTTTACTTGTTGAACTTTAATAACTGATGCTGTCTACTGCATTCTCAAGAGCCCTTTCTCACCAAGTCACCACAATTAATGTCATTATTCACTGCTTAAAAACGTCATTAACACAGAATTGAGATTCACCAGCAGTGCCTCAAACCCTTCCAGAATGTTGAAAGAACCTATCCTTAAAACTCTGAAACACAGAGTTGAGGGTTCAGGGCCGCATCAGTGTGTACCTTAACTCTGCCCCCAGGAGCTGGCAAGAACACAGTGGAGCTATTCTGTAACTATCGTTCCACCAGAACTGCCCTGTAATAACCAGACAGGAGGGTGTATCTACAGCTTGAGCTGGAAGTGTGCTTACCAGCTCAAAGACACATCTGCTTGTTAGCTCTGATTGAGCCAGCACACTAAAAATAGAGTGTAGCCACATCAGCACATGCCTAGGGTTTCGGATGGGTACATACTCGGGGGGGCTATCTCCTCTGCCACTTGCACGGCTGCAGCTGTGCTCTATTTTTAGTGTGCTAGCTCAGGCACAGTTAGCGCATGTATGTCTCCTCAAACTGGGAAATATACCCCCAGCTTGCGGTGTCTATGCATCCCATTTTAGGTGGGATGTTGTCCCACAGAAGTGAATTTTTGTCATTCATCCACATGCATTCCAACTGCCCCAGCTGTATTTACTGGTGCAGGGATTACTTGTGGCAGGTTGCCACATTTCCCATTGAGATATGAGGAGAGGGGCACCTGCACCCAAATGGATCATGGAAACCTCATTTCTGTGTTAAGTTACGTGGGTTGTGCAAACAGAGGCGCATATGTGGAGGCAGGGGAGACACACAAGGAGGTTTCCTGGGAATACCTCACTGCCACTTAGCTCTCTCCCTGGCCCCATAGATCTGAAGGGGCCACAAAAAGGAAAGGAGTGGTAACCGATCAGCTATGAGGAGCAAAGCTGAGGCAGGAAGAGATAGTGGAGAGGATTCCTGGAATCCATGCTCCACTTCACGGGCAAGTGTAAGGGGAAGAGAGTCTAGCATAAGAAGTGAGGTATGAAGGGACACACTGATAGAAAGGGGATGTTATGTGTTACCAGATCAATCAAAATACTCAATGGAGATGAATAAAACCTGACACAACAGCTCTGAGAGATGTGAACTGATTTATTAATCTCAATGAGTGTTCTCTTCCCCCTCTCTCAAAATCTACCCTAGCGCCTGTTGGAGAATACCAGTGTTGAAGACAATCTTACTTATCCCTATGGGTTTTAGAGCAATTTGAATATTAAAAGTAGGTCCTAATGAATAACCAAATGATTCCAAATACAATAACAAATTTGCTGTGTTGTAGCATACCATATTTCAAATAATCTCACATGTGGATTTTAGATCCTTTTTAAAAATTAAAACAAGTTCATAACGTAGGGAGCCAAGTGTTAGGAATCTCTTGATTAAATTACTCCAGATTTGCCCCCCACACTCTACCCCAACCTCTGTTGTGGCAGTGTTGCAGCATGAGCCCTGGGAGCCTGAGTCAGCTGACTGTGGCCAGCCACAGATGTTTAACTGCTGTAGACGTACCCTAAGGGGCCAGCCACCCTGTTTGTACAGTATAATTTTTAAATGTTTGTTGTAGTTTGAGCACTGTGCACTGCTGAATTTTTGTATAGGTTGTTGTGGAAAGTTTACATTTGTTTTCCTAGTATATTTTTCATGATAAACAAAGTTACTGTTTTGACTGATGATAATATCCTGGCACTGCATTAGTCGATGGCTGCCTTATGCCAGTCCTTACAATAGGGTAATCACTATTATGGGTGTGTTCTGATGCTTGGCAACCTCGTTGATCATCCTGATATTGATGAAAATCACAGCTACTTGCTTTTTTTCCCTAAAAGTCAGTTGTTAAGCAGTAAAATAATCTCAAAATTAACTATAGTACACCTACCACCCAACTCTAAAAATCGGAAAGTACCTATATAAAATTGGCACCTTGTCAGCACCATTCGTAAATTCAAATTGGAGCTACTTAACTTTCCCGTCAGTAAATATTTTCCCACAGCAGAGACAATAGAACATTGGAAAAGTGAGCTGGATTCCATTCTGGCCTATGTAGCATCAAACAAAATGCAGCTAAATTCTGACTACAGTCTTTATTACTAGTGGCAAAGTATAGAAGAGGTGAAATAAGTCTGTTTTTCTATGGTACTGATTATCACAGTTTAGGGCAACTGCACCTTTATTTCTCCTTGGGCAAAGGCACACACTCCCAGGCTTCTAGCTTCCCAGCTGCTGCCTTTTGGGGTGGAGATCTGTGTCTCACTCCCTTCTGACTGGGGTATTTCCACACTGCACAACTCCCTGCCTTCACTGCGTTATTCCCAGTAGAGATAGGCTGCCCAAGCACCCCTGCTTGCTTTCTCTTTAGAGACAGTTAATAGTGTGACTGTCCACAATTATAACCCCACATAGTTCTTTCTATGCAAGTCTATTTTACTCTTAAAGTAAAAGCACTACAGAGCCAACATATTAAAAACAACAAAAGAACCTACACACATGCTAATAAGCTTAGCAGACATCACTCCATCTCTACCATGGGCTCTGGCAGAAGCAGTCCTCCAACACCGCATCGAAGGGATTTCCTTTGTGGTCACAAGTAAATCACTTCAGCTCAGAACTAGCACACTCATAACATGTTTACTCCACCCTTTATACAGTTCAGGGATCTTTGATCTGGAGTTTCCAGGAGCAGGTAATTAGCAGACAATGAGTTCCCTTCCCCAGGGTATAGCTTCAAAAAGTCAGATTCTAGGGGATCAGTTTGCATTCCCCTTACATCCAGGTACTTCCTAGGAAATCCACCTCACAGGTAGTGTTCCAAAAAGCCCTTTTAAGTTCCTAATACCTTCCAGGGATTGCATTAGTCAATCTCCTAGAGAAGTTACATATCTACAGTTCTACAAGAACACATGCACAATTGCATTTTTAATACAATGGACCCCAAAAGTATTACAAATAATTAAATAAGGTTTAACTTAATTCAGTGAAGTTCCTCAGGATATGGTCAGTCTGTCACACCACTATTACTGTGGTGTCTATGTGCCATGGTATTGAAACTGGAGTTTGCAAGGCTAGGAGTTGTTAAAAGCTTTTGCTGATATGTAAAATGGGTATAAAATATAAGAGAGTCCCTAAAAGAGATCACTGTGTAACCTTATGATTTCATATGAGTCACTTTTTCCCCCCCTTCCAGGCCAAATTGTGCCCTTACATATGCATGTGTCACTGAAATAAGAGACATTTCTCCTCATATCTGTGGGCAGAACTTTTGGTCATAACCATACTTTAAAGCAGAGATTCAAATGGAAGGACCAACCAGTGTTGCCCAAAGAGCAGATTTGCTGAAAGTCAAATGTTTTCTTCCATTAAGACCCCCTGCTGCTGATGGCAGTTGTTAATATTACTCAATAATATATCGCCTAAAGGCCCTAATCAAGACTGGGACCCTGTTGCCTAAGTGTTTTACAAAGAGAGGTACATAAACACAATCCCTTCTGAAAGAGCTTAGAATCTAAGGCCAGGTCTATACAGCAGACCTATGCTGGTATAAATCCACAGTCCTGAGTCACCTAGTTATACTGACCTAACCCCCTGTGTAAATAGCACTATGTCAATGGGAGACCTTCACCCATTGACATAGCTACTGCCTCTCTGCGAGGTGGATTAACTACACCAATGGGAGAAGGTCTCCCTTGTGTTGTAGTGTCTTCACTAAAGCCCCAAGATAGCAAGCAGTGTACAAAAGGTGGGAGAGAGGAAGCCAATAAAGCGTGTGTGTGTTTGTAAAATATAAAATTACAAAACTGTCATATTCCTATACTAGATAAGCTCTGTGACCAGTGCCTATTTATAGGCACCAGATGTGTTCATCAGAAGATCCTTTAATGATTTGCCAGGTATGGCTGAGGTTCTTTTAAATAAGGCATTTTACACACAGTACCACCTAACAGCTGAACAATATAATATAGTTTTAGCATTCCAAGAGCTACACAGTTCTGTATTTTCATAAATCACTGTATATATTGACTTTCCTCACTGTCCCTCACTTTGGCATAATATGCTAACTGATTTATTGCAGGTGTTGCAGTGCAAAGTGGGTCCTGAGAAAGGATATGGAAGAACTTCCGTTAGTAGTTCAAAAGAATAGTGTGTAACTAAGGAGGGGCAGAGCGGTGAAGGATCTTAGTGGTTCAGCCAAGAAGTGTGAATTTGATGTAGTGGAAGTGGGAGAAATGTTGCAGAAATTCAAAGTGAGTGAGAAGAGGACTGTTTGTGAGAGCCTGAAACCTTTCCTGAAATATTTCATCTATTTCCTAATCAAACAGATCTCTGTGAACTAACACTAAACTGTGTATTGGAAGTGTAAAAGAGGAACTTAACCTCAGTATTCTATGCCTGTAATAGAAAAATGTGAGTCTGTTCTGTATCAACCGGATGATTTTATTCAGTATAAATTATTTTCAGGAAAGCATATGATCAACTAAATTATACACAGTAGATAATGATGAGTTTGCATTGCACCTACAGATCACTCAAGCCATGACATTGGAATCATGTTAGTAATAATTAAAAGTATGTACATGCTTTTGTGCTTGAATATACTAGGCTGACACAGGATTAAGCTGTACATTATTAGAACATGATTTGCGTCCCATTCCTAGTCATCATTTATAAGTCAAACCTTGGCTCTAGTAGGTCTATACCCAGTTTTACTCATTATCTTGTGCACTGAGGCAAATCCATAACCTTGTTTGCTTATGAAAATAATAAAACCTGATTGAAGGGTTCTTATTTATTTATGCAATCTTTCATTTTGCATGAAGGTTTTCCCTAACTTGATGAAATTTTCTGACTCTTCCTGATAGTGTCTATCATACTGTTAGTCCCATTCAAACTTTTGAGAGCAATATCACACATGAGGAATGTGTAACAGCCTAGTGATGACCAAGATAAGCAACGAGCTTATATAGAAATGTAAGAAATATGACCCCACCAAAACACGAATCAGAAAATTTGTAAAATATTGCAACAAAAACATCCCAGTGTGATTAGAGGAGGAGACAGTGTGTGTAGTTGGGAAACCTAGAGAGTTTCTAAATTTTGTAGGACATGAGAAATCTACTGAAGGGAAAGAAACTTCTGGGCTGAAGGTGATGAATTGTGTAGGTTGTCCTGGCAAAGATTATAAACTCTGCAGACTCCTGGTCATGGCATCTCTCCCTGTAAATATTAATGCAAACATATGGTGGTCCTTGCTAGCAAGAAAATTAACATCAACATCATTAAACAACCATGCCAAATTTAATTGTAAATGAAGAAAACATTCTCTCAGAAACTGTGTGTATAATTTAGGAATATCATGATTAGAGCCTGACAAATTAAAGAAAAATTGTTTCAGGTTGAACCAAAAATGAATCTTTACAAAATTTTTGGTGAATCAAAAACTAGAAAAAAAAATCTTTTCAAGTTGGTTGCACCCCAAACACAATGTTTTATTTTGATTTTGAGCACTTTTTTTTTACACATGGTTACTAGAAAAACGAAATTAAAGGAAATTTTGAAATGAAGTTATTTTGAACTGAAAAATCAACTTTTTAAAATGTCAAAATGAAATCTTTTGATTTATTATTTTTTGTTTTAGTGACCAGAACAATTATGTGAAATTGACATGAATATGTGAAATATTTGTAAAAACAATGCAGAGTCCTTGTGGCACCTTAGAGACTGTCCATTTATTCTTTTGAGTAGAGACTGTCCGGTTTGGGCAATGTATGCAAAAGAATAAATGGACAATTCAGACATCAAGAATTATAACATTAAAAAACCAGTAGGAGAACACTTCAGTCTCCCTGGACACTCAATAACAGATTTAAAAGTGGCAATTCTTTAACAAAAAAACTTCAAAAACATACTTCAACGAGAAACTGCAATACTGGAATTAATTTGCAAACTGGACACTATTAAATTAGGCCTGAATAAAGACTGGGAGTGGATGAGTCACTACAAAAAGTAATTTTCCCTCTGCTGATACTCACAACTTCTTGTCAACTGTTGGGAATAGGCGACATCCACCTTGATTGCATTGGTCTCGTTGGCACTACAAAAGTAATTTTTCCTCTGTTGATATTCACCCCTTCTCGTCAACTGTTGAGAATAGACCATTTCCACCTTAATTGAACTGGCCTCATTAGCACTGACCCCCCCCACTTGGTAAGGCAACTCCCATCTTTGCATGTGCTGTAATATATATATACTGCTTACTGTATTTTTCAGTCCATGCATCTGATGAAGTGGATTTTAGCCCACAAAAGCTTATGCCCAAATAAATTTGTTAGTCTCTAAGGTGCCACAAGAACTCCTCGTTGTTTTTGCTGATACAGACTAACACGGCTACCACTCTGAAACCTGTCACGAAATATTTGTGTCGCCTAATCTGCATTTTTGGCCAAATAAAAGATTTCTGTGAAAAATTTCACTCATTTCTAATCCTGATGCATTTTATATGAATTATAGAGACATAGTGTGATGTGATCCAGTGAATAATGGCCTATTTGAGTATTGTTGGACAGATAGTCAAGTGATCTGGCTTGTTGCCTGACTCTACCTCAGTCTGCAACCTTGGAAAAGTGACTTTACTTTTCAGTGTCAGCTATTCTGGTCTGTGAGTAGTGGAAGTGGAACCAGGATTTCTCCCTCTGTCTATCCTCTCCCTGCCCACTAATTGATATGGGTAGTAGCCCTTGCTCACATCTCCACCCCTCATAGTTGGAGTCACATTCTGAGCAGGGTTGAACCAGCGAGCAAAGTAACGCTTACATTTCTAAAACCCAAGCAGATCCCTTAGACAATTGCTTGGGTGTTATTCAGTTGATTATTGTGGCAAGGTATATATTTCCTTATTGTTATTTTATACCTTATAATGCTATAACAAAAACATGAGAGGGAGGAAAGCATATATTTTAACTTTCTATTGGACACCTTCATGCTTGAATAGATTTCCCTGGTGGCTGTGATGTCATCTAAATCCAGCAGACAATGGAAGTGAGCCGGACATACAGAAGTAGCTAATATGGGTCCTAAAAGAAAATTGACAAGTTTTAGGGAATAAAATTCTCTATATTGCTGTAGTGGACGAAAATGTCAGGCCATATCTTTAGTATTAACTGGCATAGTTTCACTGACTTCAATAGAGCTATGCTAATCTGTCGGCTGAGTTTCTAGTCGTTCGTGTTTTAATTTGTTGAATTGACATTGAATAGATTTAGTATGCTATTTTTATTTATGTATTTATTTCTGCACAACGTAGTTTTTGAGTAACTCTTGTACATCACTGACAGCAATTTTAAAGGTACTCAACTAACATGTCATGGCTTAGATCCTATGTGATTCCAGTACAGTTAACTCATTGAAATCTCTGATTCCCATATCCTGAATTAGATGATGAAGCAGAATTAATGTATCATTCCACTATAGCATCATGGTCAGAATTATCTCCTTTACAGAGAAGTTCAGGATAACCATTTCTCTGATTAAATGCGCACCCGCTTGCTTAATAACTATAAAAATGGCCACTTTAGTTGTATAATTGCTTGGCAGTACTCTTTTTTTTTTTTTAACGCTATTGCCTGGTGCATATGTATGAAAGCTATGGGATGAAGAAGAGGCGAGATTCGAAAGATCAAGTTATTATTTAAGTATGTTAAATATTTGTCTCTCTTAAAATTAATCTCTGGGATTAAACAAAAAAATCCCTGGATTTTAGGACAAAACTGCAGAACACTCCAAACTAAAAGACTGAAGAGACAATAGAGCATATATATCACTTTTAAGTTTTGTAGTTTTTTTTCTCCCATGATCACTGGCTTCCCTCTGTGCTATGTTCTCGGCTCATGGTACCCAATGGGGACAGGAGGTAGCCTATCTGTGTGAACCTTTCTTTCTTTTCTTTTTCTGTTCTAAGATACTTATTCTTACATTGTAAGATAGAAATACTAAAATTGCAAGGTTCCATTTGTGATCCCTTATGTTGGGGATTCCTGGGGTGCACACTAGAGCAATCATGGGACTACGTGAGAGGATAAAAATATGCTAAAAAGATCCCTTTCCTAGATCACCCTTGTCACTAAAGAATTAATCTTAAAGTTCTAAAGTAGAAGTTAAACTTTGCACATTTTTCTAAAATACAATACTACCAGATTTAATTTCAGAGCTACTGCAATTGCATACCCAGTTGGATGTAGTTTTGCTTTTATTCACTTTTCTAATCTCTCCAAATGTCATTCAAAGTCACAGCCCCAGTTCTGTATCCACTAGTGCAGAGCCTGCCACCTGCTACTCAGAAATCTTTACAGACAAAGATGTGGGTTCAGCTCTCACCACAGTATGGTTTGGATTATGATTTTCATAAACATCAAGATTTATGATTTGTAGACTGAACCTCTTTTTATGCTGGAACTTGCAAATGGGAAATAAATAGTTGATTGGTACTTCACATGAAGCTACAAAATATTTTTCTCTTACACAATGAAATCCAGTCTCTTAGATGGAGGCTACAAACGTAGTCCTAAATAGGGGCTGGTTTTAAGCTGTGATGTCCCAGGAATGGGCAACAAAAGAGTGTGCCACGGTGGCTACCGTGAGAGGGGAGGAAGGAGGGTACATGCTCTTCCTTCCATTAGGCTGGAGCAGATTGCTGCCCCCAGGGAACTGCCCCTGCTCTGCTTGTGGTTCATCATGGGAAGGAGTAGGGAGCTAACACTCCTTGTTCTTCCAGAGTGAATGGACTGCTGCTGTAGAAGGTTTCTGTGCAGTAGGCACAGGTGTGTGTTTGCATGTCTGTGTGCATGCGTTCTGCTTGGCTGCATCAGGTCCATTACAATCTGCCCCTTGGATTGTAGGCTTTTTGGGGCAAGGACAATATCTTTAATTTGTCTGAAAAGTTTCTTGCATGCTTTGGGTACTGGGTACTTTGGGTATAAAATTAAATAAATTTCTGCTTTTCAGATGGTAAAATAGGCCACAACTGTAAGTGTACTTTCCTCCATTTTGCCTGTGTACAGTATACGTCATTCTTTCTAAGATATCCACAACTGTATGTTCATGTGTATCCTTTTCCTGTAATAATTTCTTGTCAGCACAAGGACACTGTAGGTGGTGTATTACCTCTTTTTGTGGGTTGGATTCTACTACAACATATTTGATAGCATGCCACTCTGAAATGTCTATCTGTCTTTATATTGTGTTCACATTTTGCTTTGGTTCACATAATAGTCTTTCATAAGTAGTAAATACTTTTGTTGGTTTGATAAATACTTTGTCTTATGCATGATTTATGCATCTTTGCATGATTATGCAGTGTCTGTCTTCAGTGACTGAATATCAAACCACAGCTGGTAATATCTTTTGTCATATTTTGTCCTGCTCCTTTCAATCTAGACTCACATGATTCTTTATTAATATACTTGTAGATAATTTGCTCAGTAGGCTGATGTTTTTTTGGTTTCTTTTTTGATGCAAAATGCATTATGTTGTCTCATGAATAAGGCTCTTGTCCCTTGATAACCACCCGACTGTAGTTTCGCTGAAATTCTTCAGCACTTGCACACATTAAAGCCGAATCCTGCTCTCACTGATGAATTTTGCCATTGACTTCAGTGGGAACACAATCAAACCCTAACCTTTAACATTCATCCATGTCTCCAGAGAAGGAGGGGTATTGCCATGTAGTTAAAGCCCAAAGAGCAGGTCATATTTAAATAAATGGAGGAGTTTATTAAATATCTCTAATTGCATGAAATATTGAGGAAACATGAATCAATAGTTTTCTGCCATGTTAGGGAAACAAAACACAACAATATTGTGATAGCTCAGAATTGGTGCATCTCAGGAGACCTATAAGAGACAAGAATGAACACAGTGAAATCTGGTGTCCCCCGTGCTAGCTCACCTTAAGTGATCACTCAGGTTACAGTGTGTATGGTAACACCCATTGTTTTATGTTCTCTATGTATATAAATCTCCCCACTGTATTTTCCACTGAATGCATCCGATGAAGTGAGCTGTAGCTCATGAAAGCTTATGCTCAAATAAATTGGTTAGTCTCTAAAGCGCCACAAGTACTCCTTTTCTTTTTGCGAATAAAGACTAACACGGCTGCTACTCTGAAAACTGAAATCAATGGAGTTGGAAAGAACACACTGAAATCAATGGAGCTAGACCAACTTGCATAAGCTGAGGATGTGGCCAATAGAACAGACCACAGCATAAAGACACTAGACTTTTCATGTTGAACTAATCCATTCCTATGCTTGGCTAGAATAAAGAAAAAAATTCAGGCTAATGCATTAATATGTATGGTGAAAGATCCATGCCCTCTCCAAACTAACTAAAGAACTGTCCTGATTTATACTAGCTGAAGATTTGATCCATGGTGTCCAGGGAGGACACCTGTGGATAAAAGGGAGATTCATTTTGCCTTTGGATATGTGAGTATAGCTCCCATTTAAGCTAAAAGGAGCCAGGTGTCTCAGAGTGCACAATTCAGTTCTACACAGCGTGTACTACACCTTGGTAGGGTGATAGAAAATATATTTAAATTAATCTTGCCCATCTGTTTTCTATGACTGGGGTGCAGGGGAGAAAAGGACTTTAACGGATGGATTTATGGTGCATGCAAATTGACAGCAAAATAAATGCTGAACTATATGGAGGTGAGGTTGTGGGCTAGAGAAGTGGAGAGCACAGTTCACACAACACTAGAGGGAGGGCTCCGAAATCGTTTTTGTACCTGAACCCTAATTTACTGTTAATTATTTTAAATTGTGTCTGTGCTTTTCAAATTTAGAAAGACGTTTCCTTGTTCATTGTGAAAGATAGATTGTAGAGCCAGATAGCACAGTAGATTTTTATGTTTGCATGAAAGAGGAGTATAGATACAACTTTAAAATAAAAGGAGAGAGGACGTAAATCTTTTAGTAGTTATTTGAATACATATAATTTAATGGATAAATTGCAATCTTTGCTGTTGGTAGAGAAATTAAGTGATTGTGAGGATACTAATCGATATACGCATATCCATTTTTATAAGGGTCATATAAGAGAAAGTCTGGTCACTTTTATTATACATTATTTCTGTGGTAGAGGATGCACTTTTCTTTCTTTCTTTCTTTCTTTCTGGAACAAGGTCTTGTTTTAAAAATAAGTTCCCTCAGGCCTGTGGTGTATGTTGATTGGCCACATACAGAGCAGTCATACTTCCCACATATTTCAGTTCTGTTTAGCCTAAAACGATACTATACATTTATGACTTAAAAGTGCCCTAAAAAGAAAAATACAGTGTGTGTGTGTTTCTCACTTCAAGCCATGGGGTTCGGCAGCATCCAGCACCCAGTTCCTGAACTGTAACCCAGTGGAGAGGGAAGGCCTGGGTTACCCACCAAAGAAGGTGGAACAGAAACCCTCCCCGAAAGGGCTAAGGACTACTGAAGCAACCTGATACCAGGGTTAAGGATTGGTGAGTCCGGACTCAGACTGAGAGTCCAATGCGAAGCTGAAGGAGTAATAGTTTACCCTTGAAGAGGCGATACTATATGTGATCTGCCAGAGGGCTGATTCATAAGAAGAAGCAGTCAGCAGACCACTGCAGGGCTGGAACAAATGTCAGCAGGAAGCACTAACGGAGGTGAGCCTACTACACCATGCCCAGCCACCAGGGGATTTGCTGGCAAGTCACATGCTTATGGCAGATTTTAAGGGGTATGAGGGCAGGATTTAGTGAAATGGCAGCATGTTCCCTGCAGGTAATCTGTGACTTCAGTCCCATTGGAAAAAATGGGAAATGGTGGGGCATGTTTACTAGGGACACTCGCCTTCAGTAAAATATGTACTGAGTGCATCAGCAGCTTCATTCCCATTGGGTTGTCTGAGTCCCATTGTAAAAGATGGGAAATGGCTACCATTTAAAAATAAAGGAAAATTATGAATGCAATTGGTCAGAGAAAGAGACATTTTTAAACTTTGCTTCATTACGATGTAACTTTTATCAGATGTGCATTTGAAGATAGCTAGTAATGTTTTAACTATATATAAAGTTCTAAGAATAACATAACTATTTTTAGCAAAAGGGTAAGACACTGAGTAACTTCTTAAAGTTCTCATTTACTTTAATTCATAACCTACATGGATTTCTTTTAAAAATCACCAGAAAAAAATCACCATCATCAGTTTTTTACCCACAGATCTTGAGCCATAAATGTGGGGAAGAGACACTGTACTCTTCACGTAAAACGAAGCTGCAGAATCTCTGCTGTAAGTGAAAAATGGAACCCAACTTCAATCTAGTGGCACTAGCACAGATATAACGTATATAATGTGTGCAATGTATAATGTGAATGACTTATTACTTTACAGTCCTAATGTTTTCTCCAGACATTTCTTCATTTAAATTTAGAACCATAATGTATTAATGTTTGCAGTTAAAATATTTATCATTTGTATGTTGTATTTATCAAGCTGTTCTGTGAATGAATATGTAGATTTTGTTCTCCATGTAACAAAGTATTACATTCCAATATTTTTCCAAGGGCATAGTTTACTTTAGAAAAAAACTAAAATACATAAAAACATACATTCCTTCCCCCCCCCCCCCAATGTACTTTGTGGAATTTAAATAACTGAAATACATTTTACTGGAACTGCAGTGTTTTGCAGATTGGCATAACTATCAAAGCTTCAAATATCAATATCACAGATCCAACTCCATTATAATGAAATTCATCATTTTGTATAAAGCCCAAAAGGAAACAAGTTTACTACATGACAACGATCATTAAAGTACATCAATAGCATCAGCCTTTCCACAACATCAACCCTTGGGGCACATTTTGTCCATATTTTCATAAATAGCATAATTTGTGGAAAACATGAGTTTCCTTAAAAGGAAAAACAAAAGCAAAATAGTAGTAGAGCATCACTGAAATTTCTTCTTTTATTTAGGCTACCAAATCTTTTGTCAGTCATCATTTTACTTTACATTTTACTATACAGTAATTAAGAAAGGAAGAATTTGATACTATTAGAATCTCATACTAAGAAACATATTTCTGAGGAAATATGAACCTTATTTTGAACGATGTATATAGGGTGACCGGACATCACAATATTAGGGGCTTTGTCTTATAGATGCAACTATGCCCTCCACCCAGAAAAAAAAAAAGTGTCCTGATTTTTCACACTTGCTATCTGGTCAACCACCTACATGTATATTTCAAACAGTAGCTGTGGCTGTAGTTAAGCTAAGTTAGTAAGGTAGGAATGTGAGATGGAGAGAATATAGGATTTAAATGTGCTTGTCAAAGACTCAGCCCTTTTCTTTAGGCTTATAACCTGACTCATCTGCCGTATCCAAATACGGCCAACAAGTTCATGACTACATTTGTGCCTTGAGGGGTTTTACCCTGATGTGTGCGTACCACTCAGGGGTTTACATTTGCATACTTAAGTGCACACATAAGCTAGGCAGGGGTGCTGAGCTAATCTATATAAAACTCTATTACACTTTTCTTCCTTCACCTCAGCTTGACTCTTGGTCCAAGCACAGGTCATAGTTCAGCCCCTCCAGGACTTTACAGAAAAGATTACACAGATAAACCTGAGGGCTATTGTATGCAAAACTCATAAATGTGGATTTTAATAACAGTTCCTAGTCAACTTCTGTCAAGGTTCCTCCCCCACTCTGAACGCTAGGGTACAGATGTGGGGACCTGCATGAAAACCTCCTAAGCTTATCTTTACCAGCTTAGGTCAAAACTTCCCCAAGGTACAAAATATTCCACCCTTTGTCCTTGGATTGGCCACTACCACCAGACAAATACTGGTTACTGGGGAAGAGCTGTTTGGAAACGTCTTTCCCCCCAAATACTTCCCAAAACCTTGCACCCCACTTCCTGGACAAGGTTTGGTAAAAAGCCTCACCAATTTGCCTAGGTGACTACAGACCCAGACCCTTGGATCTAAAGAACAATGAATAATCCTCCCAACACTTGCACCCCCCCCTTTCCTGGGAAATGTTGGATAAAAAGCCTCACCAATTTGCCTAGGTGACTACAGACCCAGACCCTTGGATCTAAAGAACAATGAACAATCCTCCCAACACTTGCACCCCCCCTTTCCTGGGAAATGTTGGATAAAAAGCCTCACCAATTTGCATAGGTGACCACAGACCCAAACCCTTGGATCTGAGAACAATGAAAAAGCATTCAGTTTTCTTACAAGAAGACTTTTAATAGAAATAGGAGTAAATAGAAGTAAAGAAATCCCCTCTGTAAAATCAGGATGGTAGATACCTTACAGGGTAATTAGACTCAAAACATAGAGAATCCCTCTAGGCAAAACCTTAAGTTACAAAAAAGATACAGACAGAAATAGTTATTCTATTCAACACAATTCTTTTCTCAGCCATTTAAAGAAATCATAATCTAACACATACCTAGCTAGATTACTTACTAAAAGTTCTAAGACTCCATTCCTGGTCTATCCCCAGCAAAAACAGCATATAGACAGAGACCCTTTGTTTCTCTCCCTCCTCCCAGCTTTTGAAAGTATCTTGTCTCCTCATTGGTCATTTTGGTCAGGTGCCAGCGAGGTTACCTTTAGCTTCTTAACCCTTTACAGGTGAGAGGAGTTTTCCTCTGGCCAGGAGGGATTTTAAAGGGGTTTACCCTTCCCTTTATATTTGACAACTTCAGAAGGAAAGTACCATACAGTTTCTTAGTGAACAAACACTTAACACGTACAAGAACATTGTAAGTAGCATATAGACTTCTTATGGATAACTTCCCAAACAAAATCTATTAGGTAGTAAAATTATCAGTGTTCCTTATACAGATCTTCCCACTTTGTGGCGGTTACATACATTCAATGCAAGGTTTCAGCGTGACACCTACACTTCTATATTTTAAGATAAACACATAAAATTCTCTTAGGTCTTCTTTTAGAGATGATTTCTCAGTATATTGTGTGACCATAATATATAGTGTGTGTCACCTGGATTCTTCCCTGCTTGAGAGAATGGCAGAGCCTCAGTCCTTCTCCAGACACTTCAGAGGCATGTCAGCAAACAAAAGTCTGAGGATCTTCACAGCTAGCAGCATTCGAGCTGTGCAGTTAATAGTGGACTGGTCTCCTTATTGCTGGTAAGATAGGAAATCTGGGGCCAGTATCGAAATTGGTATAGGTATTGGGTTCAGTGTATAAAATATTCATTGCCTTCGTTTCTATAAGGCTCTCTCTATATATGTCACTATGTTTTCCCCACAAGCCCAGCAAAGGTCTGGTTTACACTTAAGACTTATACCAGCATTGCTATGTTGGTCAGGGGCATGAAAAAAAACCCATACTTTACAGACATAGCTATGCTGACAAAACCCTTAGTGTAGATGCCGCTATGTTGACACAAGAGTGCTTTTGGGTGGAGGTGGTGTTCCTACAAGTACAGAAAAACTCCTGTTGCTGTAGGCTACATCTTCGCTCGGGAGCTATGCCAACACAGTTATGCCTACAAAAGCTCTGAAGTATAGCACTAGCCCAAGTCAGATTAGGGTGTACAAACCCTTACCTCACTGAGCTTTGCCCTTGTTCTTTCTTTAACTGAGAAGAGAAAAGTTCAAAGAAGTTAGTTAACTACTAAATGTAAATTCTACAGGCTCTATAGTGTCCGTGAGACCAATTCTTCCCTCCCTACTCTCCCTCTAGGTCCATAAACCACACTGCGGTGGACCAAACATTATCCTAACTGACAGCTTCCCTAATAAGTAAAGCTGTACTCAAAGTGATATCGCCATTGGGACCCTGCCCTCATAGCAGACACATCTCTTGGTACAGCATCAATCCACTACCGATTCCACAGGGGTTGTTTTCAACTACCACACTTATAACCTTACCTCCCTGAGCTCTGATTGCCTCAGCTCTTTGATGGAAGACTGCTTGCCCTCAATGAAAACTTATACAGCTTTAGAAGAAAGTATTGAGCAGGTCCAGTGACTAACACCCTACTCTGGATACTTCTGAGCCTGTATAGCTGATGTTTCATGACCACTCTAGCTATTCTTGCCCTACCCTGCTTGCTGCACCTGTGCAAACACAAAGTATTCCAACTAAAATTCATGGCTCCTCCCCACTGGTTCTCTCCCTTTCTTTGGACTTAAAAAATTAAATGCTGCAGTACAGCATGTGGGTTACATATGCACAACCTTGACTCACACATTTGAACTGGGGGATTTGCACACATGTCAGCTGGGTGCAAAATGTTTGCATATTCAGTTATATACTTTAAGAACTGTGGCCTTATTACCTAGCTTCCCTTATCTCCTGTTTTTAATGTGTGGGTTTTTTAAAGTATAGTCTGTTGAATGATTGAATCTACACTTACCAGTTAAGCATTATGGCAGAAATTCACTTCTTCCCTGACAAAGTCCAAGGCCTTAACAAGTGTGTTCCCTAGTGGATAAGGTAATGTGCTTGGTCAGGTGACCGCTGACTTGTGTGACCATGGGCAAATCACGTCACCAATCTGTGCCTCTAGTTCTCCTCCTGCCCTTTGTCTATCTTGCATAGTGCCCCTTCTCAACCTGGTTACCTTCTTTAATGCCAGTCTGCTTACAGGTGTTGATGGACTGGTCTGGGTTCTTCTGGATCCCACCACCCACTCAGCAGGGTGTATCTTCTTTATTTTTTCCTACGAATTTATTTGGTGGTGACTCCACCCCCCTCACGCCTTCCTGGCAGAATCATCAGGGCATCTTGGGAGGAAAATTCTAACAACAGCGTAATCCCCAATTACTTGCCAGATAGTTGGAGACTTCCAAGAAATAATACAAACACATACAACATATTCAACACAATAATTATATTAAACAGGAGACAAACATAAAGTAACAGGGTAAAACACTATTTTTAGGCTCACCGGTGCCCACGCTGATAATACCTGTGACTTTCCCCAGTCACGTGACTGGATGTAGCAAATGTAAGATTAGCATCCCATTGGTATGTGTACTTTGTTGGGGCCCTTGATGACCTATGACCACAAAATTCTTCTCTGCAGTGGTTTAGCAGTGTGGCTGACTGGGTTCAGTACAGCCCAAACGACTCACAAGTAGGAGGAGGTGGTAAGTCCCTCCACAGGTTTAATACGCAGCAGGTTATAAAATCCCCAAACCCTTACTCCCTGGCTTGAGGACACAGTTCAGGGAGTAGGGGCTCCCGAAAATAAGTTCCCTGACTGACTAACTAAAAGATGGTGCACTCAAACTCCATGAATGATCCTCAGGTTCAGAGATGACTCTGGACTCCTGAGTCACTGCAGAGGAGCTGATCTCTGCTGGCAGGGATCCTCTTCAGGCAGGAGTTGGGCTGCTTCTGGTCCCAGGATTTCCCCTCACCACAAAGGGGTGCAGGACTCAAGGTGCAGATTACACAACTATACTAAAATCCAAACTGTAGTCTCCTAGCCCAGCATCCAGACACACTCACAGCAGGGAGCAGCCCTGGACCAGCAGCCAGAGCAGAGCTGACCATGTGGTGACTGGTTTCACCTCGGGAGCTGGAGGGCTAACTCAGCCTGGCTGGGGAAGTTTCCCAGCAAAACTCTACAAACTGGGAATCATCAGTGGAGAAGGAAAAGTCCAGCTGAGGGATCTTGCTGTCAGGTCCTTAGAGGCCAGTTCTCAGGGGGAACCCTGCATGCAGGCCTGGGACTCACCAGCTCCCCACACAGCCAGTCTTGCCCTTGCGGGCTCCAGATGCACTCAAAAATGGCTTCTCCCCTTTCCTGAGCTCCTTGGGAAGGGCAATTCACTCCCTATTGGTTGCCAGGCAGACTCTGAGTCTGCCTTGGCTCCCCCTCCCTACCAGGGACAGTGTGCCTCTCCCTGAGCTGCCAGAAGACAGAGCCCCAGGAATCTAGGTAATCTCCTCGGGGGTTACAGACTGTAAACTCTTTAAGGCAAAGTCTCTCATTACATGTTACCACACTTTAAGATGTGGACAAAATGGGGAGAGTCTTGAGGAGAACAAAAATGATAAAGGATTTAGAAAGCTGACCTATGAGAAAAGATTAAAAACACCAGGCACATTTAGGCTTGATAAAAGAAGACTGTAGGCAGACCTGATCACAGTCTTCAAATAAGTGAAGGACTTTTTATAAGGTGGACGGTGATCAATTTTTCTTTTTTCACTGAAGGTAGGACAAGAGGTAATGGGCTTACTCTGCAGCAAGGGAGATTTAGGTTAGATACTAGGAAAACTTTCTAACTAGTCAGGTTCTGGAATAGGCTTCCAAGTGAAGTTGTGGAAACCCCTCATGGGAGGTTTTTGAGAACAGGTTGACAAACACCTTTGAGGAATGGTCTCAGCACACTTGCTCCTGCCTCAGTCTGGGGAGATGGACTAGATGACCTCTTGAAGTCCTTCTGGCCCAATATGACTGTGAATCTATGTTCATACAGCATTTAGCAAATTAGGGCCCCAATATCATTTAGGACCTCTAGGTGCTACTGTAAGAACAAATAATAATAATTAATAAAAGCAGGGGGGTGAAGTAAGTAGTGGAGTGGGTATGAATTTCCCTCCTATTTGTCATGCTGCCTAACTGACAAACTGCATTTCACCTGTGCTGCCAAGCCTCATCCCTCCCCTTGTGTGAGCCGTTGTGTTGTCTAGAACCACTGAAATCAAAGAACAAGAAATTTTCCTGACTTTCTGTCTTACCTTCATGTCAGCATTTCTCTGATGACTTAAAAAAATTATGAGTCAAACTGTAAAACAAATGCAGTCCCTTCCTCCTCCCAAACCTGTTTCTCTCAATTTCAATCAGCTCTTACTAGGGGAGCCTTTTTTAATTAACTCTAATGTGCCAGAAATCTATTGTAGTAGAAGGACTTGTGCTGTTTTTCATTTAGCTGAAAAGAAAGCAGCATCCCTAAAAGAAAGTCATCATTCAGTGAATTACAATAAAGTATATTTCTTAAAGTGCTATTTCTTCCTTCCTTCCTTCCAGTATAGGCCAACTCTTTAAAATAAATTATTATATTTAATCCATAAAACAAAATTGGGTTTTGTGAGGATTTTGGTTTGTTGTTGCAACTCCTTTGGACTTAGTACAATTCCAGTGCAGCATACTGAATTTTCTCATCATGTTCCATTGAAATCAATTTAGCATCTTTCCTCGGTGTGGACAAGCCATAGCAAAAAGAAGTGTAATCATAATAATACATTTTACTTATGACCGCTATCCCAAAAGGTGTGTTAGGCAGAGGTGCATGAACCTTGTGCAAGTGCTTGAGTACAAACCAGTCTTTTTAGATTTGTTTGGAGATTCAAATTTGAACTCTAACTTCCAAAGAAAGTTTTAGTTGAACATTACTTGCTTGCCTGAAAATAGTGTGCTATATGGTGCCTAAAAAAATGTCTGTAGCAGCATCGGTTAGTTGCTTGAGCTCTGCTTGGACTCAGATTCCTGATGCATGGCTGAAATGGACTGGAGTACGTAGTTTTTTTTATAGGTGCCACATGGACCTATGTAAAGCAGAAACAAAAGCCATGGCAGTGTCTGTTCTTTTCAGACTAGCATTGTGAATGTCAGTCGGGGCTGATTCCAGAACCAGGATAGTGTCTGGTCAAGGCTAATAAATAGTCATTTTTTCAGACATATTAATGGCATAAATTGTGTGTCTGTTTGCGCAGGCACTGTCAGCAGCTGGTACATTCCGAGCTACATTTATTTCTACGTGAATGATGACAGGTGGAAGGAATATTTGGCAGATTCTGTTATGGGGGGGTGCTTTTAGCCAAGATTTTTTTTTCTCTATTGCCCTTGTTCCCCTCCTCATCCCATTCACACACATCTTATCTTCCCCCTTGTACCACCACCACTCCTCTATTTTCCTCCACCACCTATCTCTTTTCCTACATTTTAGCCTTCCTGGTAGAAGGAAGGTTGGTGTGTGTGTCAGCCTTCTATCACCAGTTATAGTCTCACTGGAGAAATTATAAGTATGCAGGTGTGATGCTGTATGATCTAATATGACAATTTATATCCTTTATATTGCCACAAATTGCAAGAAGAATGTCAAGTAAAGTATCAATGGAAAAGACGAGATTTGCTAAATATGATCATCCTGGTTAAATCCATGTATTATCTTTGTATCTAAAGTTATGAATATTGGCCACGGACTTGTATCTTACACATGTGGTATTCCTGGGTAACACCCAGCGGGTAAAATTTACCCAGACAGCTATGTGTTGATGGCTCATTAAGGACACTTCATTCTAACAATAGGCCATGAAAGAAACTCATCCCACCCAGTAAGTCTTCCTGTGAACACCTCAGCAAGAATATGGGCAATGGCTGCCCCCGTGAGTCAAAGCATGTAAGGACATGTGATAGGCTCAGGTGACCTCGGACTCTATCTTAAGCCAGTAACTTTCCACAGAGACAGTAAGTTTGAAGGCACTGGGCAGAGATTTAAAAGGCCCCTGAGATATCTCCATTTTGCCTCTGTCTTGCCCTGATTCTCTGGACTGTGGACTTACAACTATAAGGAGCATTTTGAACTATGGACTGAGGATCTTCCAATCTTTTGCAAGTTACCAGAGAGACTTTAAAAGATAGCAGTTTATTCCATCGCTGCTACAAACCTGATATAAGGACTTTGCAATTATTTGTATGGATATGATCTGTTAACATTATTAATTCTCTTCTTCTTGCATTTTATTTTTAAACCTTTAGTTGCTTAAGGCTTGGCAGCAGTATGATTATTGGGTAAGAGCTGAAATATATTGACTTGGCTAAATGGCTGATTTCTTGGGTTTAGTAGAATCCTATGTTTGATGACACTGGTTTTCAGTAACCACTCTTCACAGAGTACAGTATATGGGTGGTGAGACTGAGGCTGTAACGTCTAAGGAGACTGCATCTGACTTCCTGGTAACTACTGTGGTGAGACAGAAGTTTACTTTTGTTAGTGGGTTGGTGTAATATAATGATAGAATAACCCCCAGTTTGGCATGTGACTGCTCTATTTCCCAGCAGTTTGTCCTGAATCTGGTATTCTCAGCTGTGACCCACAGAGGCATGGTGACACCAGGTAAGCAATAGGGCCTAGCAGCATCCAGTCCTGCAGTAAGGCGTCTGCCTATACAGGCATTTTGCAATGGCTTTAGGGAAACTGAGAACCATATTTGTCTTTTCAGCAGCTGTCTTGTCCTAGGGAAACTGAAATTGATGGGGCTGGCAATGAAAGGGGACAGTCCCAGAGACAAGGGAGGGAACACTTGCTGAGGGATACCAGGTAGCTCCTCTCCCTGGGAGTCTCTGGAGCTAGCATCCCTTAGCTAGCTAGAGGGGAAAGGCCAGCATTCTCTAGATCCCAGGATTTAACATGGAATGGGGAACCATGTGCAGCCTCATTTGGCTCAGTTCCAGCAGCCCCACTCTGAACTAGGAATGGGAACACAGCCTGACAGATATTGCAGGTCTAGCCAAGTGCTTGTTTGTGGATCAGGAAGAAATTTTTTCCTCTCATGGGCCAATTGGCAGAGGACCAGGAAGTTTTCCACCTTCCTCACAAGAGTTTCAAGCCTCAGTGCGCTAAGTAGGAATGCACTTAGTACCTAACTGAGGTACTTGGGTTGAGTTGCTAAATCATTGAAACTGGCTGCTGGTGATTAAAAGGATAAAATGAATGGTTCCTTGGGCTCATGGGATAGGGGAGACCTTGTGATCTTTTCAGGATCAGGTCCCCAACCTTCTGTACCCTTTGTCTGCTTCACAGGTGGGAGAGTGCTGGAACTCAGAGCGAGCTGAGTTTTGGGAGGCAGGCTGTGGAGAGTCTACGCTGAGTTATGTGATATACAGTAAGGAGCCCAGTAATCCCAGTTTTGGAACCAATTAAGTACCTGGTATAGGAAAGTAAGGGTGATAGGTGCAGAGGTGACATGTGGGATGGGGCACATGGGGATCCTGACACAGGGAAGAAAGGTAAGCAGCAGGATACGGACCCTGGACTTCAGGAAAGCAGACTTCGACTCCCTCAGGGAGCGGATGGGTAGGATCCCCTGGGGGACTAACATGAAGGGGAAAGGAGTCCAGGAGAGCTGGCTGTATTTCAAGGAATCCCTGTTGAGGTTACAGGGACAAACCATCCCGATGAGTCGAAAGAATAGTAAATATGGCAGGCGACCAGCTTGGCTTAATGGTGAAATCCTAGCGGATCTTAAACATAAAAAAGAAGCTTACAAGAAGTGGAAGGTTGGACATATGACCAGGGAAGAGTATAAAAATATTGCTCGGGCATGTAGGAATGAAATCAGGAGGGCTAAATCGCACCTGGAGCTGCAGCTAGCAAGAGATGTCAAGAGTAACAAGAAGGGTGTCTTCAGGTATGTTGGCAACAAGAAGAAAGCCAAGGAAAGTGTGGGCCCCTTACTGAATGAGGGAGGCAACCTAGTGACAGAGGATGTGGAAAAAGCTAATGTGCTCAATGCTTTTTTTGCCTCTGTCTTCACTAACAAGGACAGCTCCCAGACTGCTGTGCTGGGCATCGCAACATGGGGAGTAGATGGCCAGTCCTCTGTGGAGAAAGAGGTGGTTAGGGACTATTTAGAAAAGCTGGACGTGCACAAGTCCATGGGGCCGGACGAGTTGCATCCGAGAGTGCTAAAGGAATTGGCGGATGTGATTGCAGAGCCATTGGCCATTATCTTTGAAAACTCGTGGCGAACGGGGGAAGTCCCAGATGACTGGAAAAAGGCTAACGTAGTGCCAATCTTTAAAAAAGGGAAGAAGGAGGATCCTGGGAACTACAGGCCAGTCAGCCTCACCTCAGTCCCCGGAAAAATCATGGAGCAGGTCCTCAAGGAATCAGTCCTGAAGCACTTACACGAGAGGAAAGTGATCAGGAACAGTCAGCATGGATTCACCAAGGGAAGGTCATGCCTGACTAATCTAATCGCCTTCTATGATGAGATTACGGATTCTGTGGATGAAGGGAAAGCAGTGGATGTATTGTTTCTTGACTTTAGCAAAGCTTTTGACACGGTCTCCCACAGTATTCTTGTCAGCAAGTTAAAGAAGTATGGGCTGGATGAATGTACTATAAGGTGGGTAGAAAGTTGGCTAGATTGTCGGGCTCAACGGGTAGTGATCAATGGCTCCATGTCTAGTTGGCAGCCGGTGTCAAGTGGAGTGCCCCAGGGGTCGGTCCTGGGGCCGGTTTTGTTCAATATCTTCATAAATGATCTGGAGGATGGTGTGGATTGCACTCTCAGCAAATTTGCGGATGATACTAAACTGGGAGGAGTGGTAGATAGGATACAGAGGGACCTAGACAAATTGGAGGATTGGGCCAAAAGAAACCTGATGAGGTTCAATAAGGATAAGTGCAGGGTCCTGCACTTAGGACGGAAGAACCCAATGCACAGCTACAGACTAGGGACCGAATGGCTAGGCAGCAGTTCTGCGGAAAAGGACCTAGGGGTTACAGTGGACGAGAAGCTGGATATGAGTCAGCAGTGTGCCCTTGTTGCCAAGAAGGCCAATGGCATTTGGGGATGTATAAGTAGGGGCATAGCGAGCAGATCGAGGGACTTGATCGTTCCCCTCTATTCGACATTGGTGAGGCCTCATCTGGAGTACTGTGTCCAGTTTTGGGCCCCACACTACAAGAAGGATGTGGATAAATTGGAGAGAGTCCAGCAAAGGGCAACAAAAATGATTAGGGGTCTGGAACACATGACTTATGAGGAGAGGCTGAGGGAACTGGGATTGTTTAGTCTGCAGAAGAGAAGAATGAGGGGGGATTTGATAGCTGCTTTCAGCTACCTGAGAGGTGGTTCCAGAGAGGATGGTTCTAGACTATTCTCAGTGGTAGAAGAGGACAGGACAAGGAGTAATGGTCTCAAGTTGCAGTGGGGGAGGTTTAGGTTGGATATTAGGAAAAACTTTTTCACCGGGAGGGTGGTGAAACACTGGAATGCGTTACCTAGGGAGGTGGTAGAATCTCCTTCCTTGGAAGTTTTTAAGGTCAGGCTTGACAAAGCCTTGGCTGGGATGATTTGAATGGGGATTGGTCCTGCTTTGAGCAGGGGGTTGGACTAGATGACCTCCTGAGGTCCCTTCCAACCCCGATATTCTATGATTCTATGTGCCCCAGATTTTTGCCAGGGTTTGCTGGCCCCACTTGGTCATATGGTGTGGCTGGGCCCCCTCTTTGCACGGCACCTGCTAGAGCCAGCAAGTTGGGAGCTGCAGCTGTGGGAGAAAGGCAGTGGCAAACAGCTGGGAACTGCAGGGAAAGCAGCTGCTGTCTCTTTCTATGGAGCTAAAGGAGTGGCCCCTCCTGCAACTCCCAGCTATTTGCTGCTGCCTCTCACTGGGGAGCTAACACCTGGATGCCGCAGGAAGAGGCTGCTGAGGGTAAAGGAGGGGTGTGACTGAGGGGCATGATGTAAGATGTTGGGGGCCCTAACCTTTAAATTATGCCCCCCCCCACTCTCAGCAGGCACCCGTAGTCTCTGGGTGGGTGGGTAGTGCTCCTGCCTTGTGCTAAAGTTTAATAAAAGTGGCAGCCAGCTGCTTAATTCCATGCATGTGTCTGTCCTCATTTCACCACTGTGTCCGCATGAAGAATAAAACAGTTGAAATACAGGTAGTGAGCAGTCATTTTGGTTTGAGCTGGCTCATTATAATTAAAGTTCAAAAAATCTAAAACAAAAAAGACATGGTCTGTAGAACTCAGGTGCTGTGAGATACATTATTGAGTTTCTGCCTTCAGTTTGAATTTCCTTGCATTTAAACTAGATCCTGAAATTGGTAATGTAGTTTTTTTTAATTGGTACATTAGAGTACTGCTGATAGCAACACTGTAGCTAATAATTTCCTCCTGGCAGTTCTTGGCACAATTACTTCAAAACTGAAAAAATGTGACAGTATCATACAGATTGACAATATTCCCATTATAAGCCCCTGTTTTCATATTTTAGTATGCAGAGGTGGATTCTAGTCTACGAACTTCATTTAAATGCTCATCATCAGAGCAAACCCTGCGAGTATTACACGAGGGCTGCATACTAAACTTGAATCCAGGCACTAAAATATAGTCTGCTCCTAAATCTTAGTGCAAGGAGAACCATTGTCCGTAAATTACTGAACATTTGGCTATAGTTTATATAAAAGCTCATAAATGATTAATGGAAGCTATAAACATGAGCACTATGAGTTTATAGATGACTCTGAGCACATCAGCAGAAGGTATGGTAATAAACAACCTGTTGGACTCTATGGGTATGTCTACACTGCAACTAGGCACCTGTGGCTGGCCCATGCCAGCCGACTCAGGCTCGGGCTGCGGGGCTGTTTCATTGCAGTGTAGACTTCTGGGCTTGGTCTGGATCCTATGATCTGGGACCCTCCCACCTTGCAGGATCCTAGACCTTGAGCCACAGCCTGAGCCCAGAAGTCTGCACTGCAGTGAAACAGCTCTGAGCCAGCTATGGGTTTTTCATTGCAAGAGGCAAAATTTTAAGAATTAAAACTTAAGCCAAAATGACGAAACCTAGGTGTCTCCTAAATCCATATCTAAGCACTTAATACAAGTAGCCTCATTCGTAGAGCTGTTGAATGGCCGCAATGAAAGCGACAGGAGCTCCCAGGTGGGTTTTAGTTAGGTACTTAACTGCAAATTGTGCCTTTGAAAATCTTTTCCCAATTGCTTACAAAACTTTGAATAATCTGCTTTTATTCAGGTGTCTAAATGTGGATTTAAAAGCCAACTTTAGGCATCCAAATCTGAACATTGTAACCCATGGCCTCCTGGACTATCTGTATGTCTGAGGGGGAAAGCTAGAGCAGGGATTCAGGGGCCCAGACTCCACTTTTGTACCAAGGTATTCTGCACATGATGATTATACTAAGTAACTCAAGATCTTAATAATAGTCCTATGCCACAGAACACTATTTATAGTACAGTCACACTATGGAGACCCAGTTCTAGACAGGGATCCCATTGTGCTAGGTGCTGTACAATTGGACAAGATTTTTTGAAATGCAAATTTACAAATCACTTAAATGTGAAAGCTACTATAGATTTTCATAGCTCTCCGTTATTTTAAATGGAAGGACAGCTGTGATGGAATGTCACTTACAATGTTACCATGTGAGCTGTAGGTTGCCCAGGCAGAAATGGACAGTCCAGAAGCCCTGGCTGGAATATATTAAAGGCAATACAATATGCACTACAAAATGGAAGCAACTGAATTTTTCAGAGAACCATAATTTGAGAATATTGGGTTTCACAGAAATAAGGGAATTGCCATTCCCCTGGATCACACAATTGGTCCATCTACTCCTGTATCCTATCACTGAAAAGAGCCAGCACCTGATGCTTCAAAAGAGGTACCAGTCACTAGTCTATCCAGAATACCTATTGTGCCAGTGATGCTACTCATTCTGAATATCTTACCTGCTGCCAGGACATAAGAATATGGGCATGGCAGGAGAAGACATTATACCAAAGCCCATGTTTCACACCCAGGGAATCACATCAAATGGCTTTGCAGTGGGCCTCAGATTTACTTGAACCAGCTCTGCACAGGACCCCAGAGTAGAGATTAACAAATCCACCTCGATCTTCCTGGCCTGATTCAAGGGCCTGATCCAAGAGCCTGACTGTTAATGACCAATAAGGACCATGTGATTATTGTTTTATGGGAAAAGACTGTTTAGTTTCAGAATCGTGGATACATATATTATCTGACATTACCCCAGCAACTGTGTATATATGCTCAAAGGCAAAAAACAGATTTCTCTAAAGACAGATTTCTCTGAGCAGGGAGCTGACTTCACAATTTTATTTTCAGATAAACTTCAAGTGGTGGGGAATGAATAGAAATACATCTTCTCAGGGTTGACTCTGATGAGGGTAGACACTTTTAAATGTGCCATACTCAAGATATGAAGGAAAAAGGGAAGTTGACAAGGGAGATGTATCTGATTTTAGTGAGGTTTCAGCTAAGAAATCCATCCTTCCAGACTTTTGATATCTGCCTAGTGTCATACTGCCTTTGTTTTAGAGGAAAAGGACTTTACACTTAATGGTTTTTATCATTATTTATGAGGTGGGACTGTTTGCCAAGCTTGACAATCAGGGCCTTTTTTCCTCCAGCTGTGGTGCCTAATAGAATTTAGGTATTTCTCTTTCCCTCCCCCATCTCTCCATTTGTTTGCTGTGAATTGTTCTAGCTTTGCTTATTTTAATAAAAGTTTAACCCATCTGTTTACCTGGTTTTTTTTAATTTTGAAATCTTTATAGATGATCATCAGAAGCCATATTGTTCTTGTTGTAAGTAGGGATGTTTATTTGATTGTACTAATATTCGTTCGTTTTTTAAACTTTTGAGCCACTGAGTGAGTTATAAAATTAACTGTATTAGAACCTTAAATACCACCATGCAGGGCAGGGGACTGGGCCCAATAGATGATGTACAAGTTAAACAATGATGTACAAGTTAAAGTATTGCCAACTCTCACAACTGAATCACAAGTCTCAATGATACTTGGGTTTTTTTCCCCCCCTTAAAGACCCAGGTCCTAGAATCCTGTGAGTGAGAACTTCAGTTCTCATTTTGTAAGAAAAGTTTCTAGTCCTCATGAAACGCTAGCAAATATGACCCAGCTGTGCCCTTTCAGGCTCAGAAGTCAAAAGACAAAGAACTCCCACCCCATCAGCTTTAGGCTGATGTAGTAGAACATAGGCAGATCTCTGGACTCCTGCCTGCCTGCCCTTACTGGTCCTGCCACTGCCTGGCCTTACTGTATCTGGTTTCACACGGGTAAACTGTTTTAGGGGCACTGGGACAATCTTACCAGGGCTTGTGTGAACACTCTCTGAAAGTATGGCTTGTGGCTCTGGAAGGCAGTTCTGTTGCCAATGACCTCCCAGGGTATGCTTTCCTTTTCCTTTATGTAAAGTGAAACTGACTTTAAAAAAAAAAAAGTGAAAAGAGTGAGTGTGGGGACTTCTCTTCAAGCATGTCTTGGAGTAGTGCTTGTTTGTTCTCTATTTCATAATGGAAAACATTACCTATCTTTGCTACAGTAATATTAGAATACAGATGAATGTGAATACACAGTATATCTGTGCACCAGCTGATAAAAATAGGATGTTAAATCAAACATGAATTGGCATCATTACATTATTCATTTCCAGTTAATTTATAATCCATTGTGATAAAAAAGTTATTTTATGTGGATGAAGAGTGCAGAAAAGAAAATGTTACTTCTAACTTGAAATACAGATGCATTAGAGCAACACTGTATGCATGTAAATCCTGAATAAAAATAATTGATAATGTTCCAGATATGGTAGGAAGACAAAATAGTCTCAGGAAAATATATTTATTCAGTCATGTTTTTTTTTTTCAACTACCTCCCAGGATTTATTTAAAAGGGACTATTTTCATTAATAGAGAATTATATAATTGCAGTGAAAACCTATCGGTGCTTTTATTTTATACAGTCTATCTTTCTGCATTCAAATCTGTAGGTATTTAGAGTAATTTCTGTAGTACCCTATTAGTTTCTTTAAGACTTTTCCATAGAGATAGGTTTTAAAGAAATTCTCTTTGGAGATCTCACTTAGGTTAACTGAGGCTAATTAAAGGAAGATGCAAATGTCACTTTTATTAGCCATTGTACATGGTGAGAGGCTAGTATCTGATGCCTATATTTTATGTAGTGTTTGAGGTACAATGTGAGAAGTCTAGTGAAGTTTCAATACCAGTCGATAGTGTACAGCAGTGGTTCTCAACCTTTTTTCATTTGTGGACCCCTAAAAATTTTCAAATGGAGGTGCAGACCCATTTGGAAATCTTAGACATAGTCTGCAGACCCCCAGGGATCCATGGACCACAGGTTGAGAACCACTGGTGTGCAGTATTGTGTGGAAGGATAGCCAAAGCTTTTGAGCAAAAAGGCATCAAGATAATGATGGATGGTTTCTTTTATTGGTTTTCTGGTAGCACCCACAATGACCTAAAAGTTGAAGCCACCAGTTATGACAGTGGAAGATTGTGAATAAGATGACTGAAAATCAGGAAAAGGTTGATGGGGAATAATCAAGGGATGGTAGATGACAAACATGGAGTGAGAGGAGAGAATAGAGTCTGATGGAATGTGGCTTGGAGGAGAATGCATGAAGAGAGACTGGAAGTGGAAGAACAGGATACCCTCAACACACTCCTTTTAGGATGTGTGACGGGGGGACTAGGACCAGAGGCCCTCTGCTGGAGGCTTCAGGGTCCTGCCACACCCATTCCAGGAAAGGAGCAGTGGAGCTAAGTCCTCCAAGCAGCCTAGAGAGACTGCAAAAGGCTAGCCAATCAGAGAGGCTGCAGGGAGCTGCCAATCAGGATCCAGGCGAGGCATAATGAAAAGGAGATGTAGAGCCAGAGGAGTACAGGTGGTGCTCCTGTCTGGCCAAAGGAAACTGCAGCACCATGGACAGTTCATTGCTTGCAGGGACTGGTGGAGCAAGAGAGACCTCCTGGCTGGTGCTGGGCCTGAACACAGAAGAGCCCTGTGCTAAGGGTGAAGCAGCGATGAAGCATGGGGCTGCAGGGAAGTGGGCTCAGGGAATTGAAGGCAGTTTCACTAAAGGGACATAACAGTGCATGGCTTCTATTCTTAGGGTCCCTGGGCTGGGACCTGGAGTAGTGGGTAGGCTGGGTTCCCCCCATACGCCACTGGGGAAGTGGCCTACTCTTGGACAGTGATAAACCCCTGGAAAGGGAGCTTAACTGTAAGAGGCCCAGCTGGACCCAAAACAGACCAAGAGGGCAAAACCATTGCCTCTAGGGAGGAAGCCCTGGGGGTACAGCTCAATACCAGGGCCAGGACTGGTTATAGACCACAGACACACCCAGCCAGAATGGGCACTTGAGAGAGGTGGGTGGCAAACCGTTACCTCTTTCATCCTGAATCATGCTGTATGAGATGGGGAAGCTGCCGAAGGAGAGATCAGTGCCACTGGCAGGGAGGAAAAGTGCATGGTAGGTGGAAAAGATGGGGCTATCACCATTTCATATCGTATTTTTAAAGCTGACTTCATAGAGTCAAACAGTTCTCTTATGTAAGCTTATTCTGGTGAATGGTAAATTAAACAGATATAACCTTGACTCTACAAGAGTGTATGCAAATAGCCCTAATTCAAAGTGAAGATATCAATGATGCAGCAACAATGATTAAATTAACAGAAATCTTGCATTAAGTAACTGAACACCTTGCAAATAATGTGAGATACTGCAATTCTTGTGTCTACTGTATCACTCTGGAATCAGAGAAGATAAAGGAAATTGTATGGAGAAAAATGCCTGTGAAAACTTTAATCCTTTCTCTGGAAGTGTGGACTGTGTTCCTCCAAGTCTGAAAAGTAAAAGGTGTTAAAGCCTCTTGCTTTACTGAAGCTAATCTCCTAAATACATAAAATTGCTTCAGTAGGTATGTACAATACCTACGATCAACTTCATTTCCTAAAACTTTAATGCAATGATATTTTCAAATTAAAGAAGACAGTTTTACTGACCATGTTCATCTGTCTACCTTCTACCCTGGTTGTGATGAATAAGGAAAAAAAGGAAAAATAATAATCATTGCTACCATAGCCACTGTAATATTTCCTTCTTTTCATCAGGGGCTCTGTATCAGTATTAGCTTCTTCACATTTCATTAACTTTTTTCAGGGAAAAGGGCATTATAGGGTTTGATGGGGTGCGACTCACCACTGCGGCATCTCCTACTGGCTGTCCTGTGAATTAGCTCTGCGCCCTCTTCTAGTGGTGTCTTGTCTACCATCACCTCTACTCCTGGATGCACATCACTCCCAGGACCACAGCATCCTCTTCATGACACTGCCCTCTGGCTGTGCCACACTCAGTGTTATCCCATTCCGGGGGACCTGCAATCTCCACCCAGCCACTTCCCTTAGTGGCAACTGCAGTCCATTGTCCTGGGACCACTTCCCATGCAGCTCCAGCACCCTCTTCTGCCTTACCTCAGGGCCTCAGCCTGTAGCCCATAGCAGCCAGCCAGGAGCTCTCTCTAGCTCTTGAGTCCCTGCTTGCAGCACTAAATTGTCCCAGGTGCTGGGGCTTCTTCCCCCTGCTAGGAGCCTGGTCTTCTCCCCTCAAGTTCCAGTCAGCTACTGATTGCTGTGCTGCCCTGTAACCCTTCTTATATGGGTCTGTCAGGTCATGACTGGCTACTCCTCTCAGCCCCTTTCTAATTGGCTACCTCCAGTGCAGCCTCCCTAGGGCTGCTTTTAACCCCTTTTCTGCCAGTGAGGGGCAGCCGCCCCATCACATAGGGAATAAGGCTTTTTTAATACAGAAATGTAATTGAGAGAGAAAAGTAGTATGAACAGAAAAGTATGTTCATTGTAGTGATTCTTGGTCATCCCTCTGTCAGGCTCAGAGGGAGGCCACTCTGTCTTACTATATCACACAGTAAGGGGTCAATTATCAGGCATGGGCTCTGACCCTCTGGGTGGGACAGAGCAGAGAGCAGTCTTTAGCAGGGCCCTAATAGTTGTGGGTGGTCCTGCCACTGGGTCAGTGGGAAAGTTACCAAAATACATTGACTCATTTTCTGGCCACACAACTAGACTAGTCTGATTCCCCATGGCCACTTCCCATCCCAGTCTGGTTGTAGGGCTCCATTGTTTGTGGGTCCTCTGTCTCCTCTGGATATTTGGTGGACAGCAGTCTCAGCCACTCCTCTCCACAGTCAGTCTCCTATGGGGGCAGGTCACTGCATGGCTTGGTCTCTGGTCCAGAGTTCCACAGCGAGGTAGAGACATCTGCCTGCTTCCTGCTCAACTGACCTGGAGGACCTCCCTCTTATACTTCCTGTTCCCCCCTCTGCTTCCAGCACTGGGAGGGTAGGGCTGGTTTGGCTCCTCCCACCAGGGGGCATGGGGCAATCCCTCTCCATCAGGCTCAGAGGGAGGCCACTCTGCCTCACTATACGGTTTATAAATGAGGAGAGGAATAAAATTCCCAATTATTAAAAGTGACAGATATTTTTAAAATTATATTTAACAAGAAAAAGACCATTTCAAATAATTCTTAAGAAAGGAAAAGCCTATAAAATAGCTATTGGCAAAAATGGGTACGGTACTATTTAAAAGGTGTAAACTGGTCCTGAACATAAATATTTAGGGAACTTATTATTGTACCACTGATAATTTTTTTTCTGAAAGCTGTTGGAGAACTCAGATGGGAAGATCTGAGGAAAAGCAATTACACAAGTTTTCCAACAGAGGGAAGAAGAATGATCTTGATAATTACTGTTTTAAAATTTAGTTACTCTTCCTTATAAAATAATGGAATATATATTGTGAAAATTATGAAATATTTAGACAACAGAAACATCAATAATAAGCAGCATGGGTTTATAAAATACATTGGAATTCATGTGATTTTTGGGGTAGATTTACAAAAAAAAGTCTGAAACAATAACCATAACAATTCATAGCATATTTTTTGGATCCAAAGAATAGAGAAAATTTCCTTTTTACTTTAAACTCTCATAGAAAAGAAACTTAGTGATAAAATCAAATGCCAATAATTATAGGACTTAACAGGATATGTAATACTGTAAAACATGATTACAGATGGAGTGGAGGCCATGATGCAAAGGAATTTACTTGATTTATTTACCTGTGTTTAAAGTAGACTTTATTTTAATGTAATTTCTTATTTAATTGTGGTTGTATACATATTGTAATTCCCAATTTTTCAACATTATTCATGAGTGCTTCATCAACCTTCTGCTCATATGTACTGGGCCTAACCTGTTCGTATCCTCTACTGCTTCCAATGAGACTTCACATGAGGTTTGGTCCAATTGCTGTGTATTATATAATGTAATGAGATAAAGCAGCATATTCTGATATGAAATTTACTTGGGAGTTAATGGAATACTGTTAGATACATCAGAGTTACAGAAACCTTAAGGGTTAAAGTAAAAATAGAAAAAAATAGGGGGGGAAAAGATCATTTGAACTGTGTGTTAGCACATGCATACTATTCTAGAGGTCTTTCTTCCTTCCGTTTCTATTACAAAAAGCACCATTAATGATTGGTATTATTAACTTAAATGTCTTGTCTCCAATCCACTTCTGTCTTCTATTCCCTTTACAGTCTGAATTTAACTAAACTTAATAAGTGATAGTCAATTTTCTTTGCAGTAATCTTTACTATTTTTCATCAGACTCCCACCCTTGATCAAGTGTGAATTTTGTAATCTTAACTCACTCATAAATACATAGTTCAAATAAAAGTATGTTGTCTTTCAACATAATCAAAAAGACCAGATGATACTGTATAAACAATATTGCTCAGGCTAATAGTAAGTGGAAAACAGTAGTATTTGCACTAATGTGCAATGAATTTTCTTAACAAAATGTCTTCCCCCCCACCCCAAAAAAAAGAAAAAATCCTCCTCCCTTATGCCATGGAGTGGCTGTGGAATCTAATGGGTGAAATAGCCTGTGCAAGACCCTTACATAGCTCCTCTGTGTATCCCTGTCCATGCCCTATCCCTCATCACTCCTGAATAGTAGTATGCTAGGGGTTCACGTGTTGCAAAGGATGTGCATGCCCTGGATGTCTCCAGCATCCAGCCCTCCACTTGTTTATCAGAATGGCACTGTTCCTGCTGCTTTGGTGCCCTGTGAGACTGTGGAGAACAAAACTCCATATGACCCTAACTGAAGATTTTTTTCCCCTGATGTTTGAGTGAGGAAACACCATGCTTCTTTTGGACTGCTGAGATAAATGCCTTTTGTACTGGGATGGTGTAATGGGGTGGTACTTACCTCTCACCCCCCTTGATTGAGTGTGTGTGCTTGCACACACTGGCCTGCAGTGGAGTCTTCAGTGACTCAGCCTTCCAGCCAACTCACACACAGTCTGAATGTGAAGTAAAAAACAGTTCCAGGGAAACAGTCCTACAGAGGGGCTATCCCAGTATCCCTCAGTTGGCCTTTCTTTCCCAGTAGCCCTCCATGGGCTCCAGCCCTTAATTAGTCCAGCAATCTTTAAAATGGCCTTGGCCCTGGTATTGAGCCATTCTCCAGGTCTCCCTTCCTGGAGTCAGTGTCCTCACCCTCATTGGGCCTTTTGGGCCCAGCTCTCCTGATGGGCCACTAAAAGAGTTCATTTCCCCTTCTGGGGTACATTAAAACCAGGCCATTTTCCCAGTGGCTGATGGGAACCCAAACGCACCTTCCACTGCAGGTCCCAGCCCAGGGACTCTAAAGAAAGCAGCCATCTCCACGTCCCTTTAACTAAGCTGCTTTACTGCTATGATTCCCTGGGCCACTTCCCTGCAGCCCCAGCTCATTTTTCACCTTTACTGCAGTGCCTTGCCCTGGTTGAGTCCTAGTAGCTAGGCAGGACCTCCTTCTCCTTTCTCCCCACAGTCTCTGCCAGCACTGTTTTGTCCAAGGTCCTGTAGTTCCCTCATCCAGCCAGGCACACCATCCACACTCCTCTGGGTCCAGGCAGCTATCAAACTCTGCTTTGCACTGCAGCACCTTTTATATGGGCCTGATGGGCCCGGATTGGCTGCTCCCTGCAGCCCTTCTCAGATTGGCTGTGTCCCATGCCACTGCTCTAGGCAGCTTCTAGGACTCTCTCCACTGCCCTATTCTGTGACAGGGGGTGACAGGGTTGCGAGGCCTCTAGCAGGGAGGCCTCAGAGCCTAGTCCACTCTGTTACAGATGGTCAATCAAGAAACTAAGGTGTTTTTTTTAAATTTTCTACATAGGTCATGAACTCATTTCCAGCAAGGAAAAAGAAATCAGCTCATACTCTAGATCATTTGGATGTGTTTGTGAAAAGCAATCAGTAGAAGTATTACTACTAAGAAATCATTGAAGGTTAAATAACTCTGTGGTTGTATAGAATGATTTAACTTCTTATTTTATTATTATTATGTATTCCTTGTGCAGGTATAAGGTAAACTTGTAAAAAAGCAAACAAAGAAACAAAAAATATCAATATGCATTGAGGCCCAGTCCTTCAAATACTTATAGTTAGGTTTGATGTGGCTATTCATATGCATAAAACGACTCTCGAGAGTGTTTGAGGAGCAGAGCTAAATGGATAAAAGAGAATAGCAAAATTTAATCGTGTATGTTGGTCTTGGACATTAACCTGAACACAAACAATTGGATGCCATTACCTATGACAACTACAAGTGCAGTTAAGTGAGTGAATTCTTAAGTATCATGTTCCATTGTTAAGTATAAAGTATAAACGCAGCTACTGCATATGTAATTGTATATGCTACAACTGAGGTGAAATGCTGAATATGCAGCAGTTAACTGACATTTGAAATTCCTCATGTTCTGTTGCTACAGTAAAAAGGTTTGCGCCTTGAAAAAGTTGTTCAGAAACCTTTCTCCAAGAGATTCATTCCTGATTCTAGGATTAATCAAACAATCAAAAAAGTGTTTCTACCACTGAAAATCAGGATCTGCATAAGTTCTTACTTACATTAGTAGGCTATTTTGGTATCTTTGTGATTTGGCAGTGAGTTGAATGCAACTGTTTCATTATAAAATGTAACTGCATGCAGTAGTTGATTACCATGTCAAGACCCTTTTTTTTTTTTTTTTTTTTTTTACATTTCTCCTATGGAGAATTTTAACAGGTATGAAATGGATACAGAAGCTATGCTTGAAAAAATGTAGACTATAATGAAGATTTATATTCTTTTTCATTTTTTTTTAATCAATAGACTTCTGTATCAGGGATATAATTTTTATCTCATTCTATGCAATAGTTCAAAAAAACTTACATGTTATCCTTTTCTTTGCAATTCTAGACAACTTTTCCAGAAGGGATATAAGCTATAGATCATTTAGGCAGTTGGCGCAACATGAGCATAGAGTGGCATCCACAACTCAGATTTATCTTACTTTCAGATATTTGACATTAAGCAAAATTGTTATAATTTAGTATCAGAAAAAACAGATGTCTATTAACTTGCCATTTCAAACCATTTTACTCATGGTAACACTAGACTGCTCTTTGAACATAGTCTGCTTAACTTGTTTGTACTCTGTAGGGAAAATCACTTTTATATACATCTTTGCATTACCTGTGGTCCACTTACTGTACATTACATGATGTGATGTGACATAAAGCCATGTACTCTGAGACGCTGTGATTCACTAGTGCAGTGTTTCCCAAACTTGGGACGCCACTTGTTCAGGGAAAGCCACTGGCAGGCCGGGCCAGTTTGTTTACCTGCTGCATCCGCAGGTTCGGCCGATCGTGGCTCCCACTGGCCACGGTTCGTTGTGCCCAGCCAATGGGGGCTGCGAGAAGTGGCACGGGCTGAGGGATGTACTGACCGCCACTTCCCGCAGCCCCCATGGGCTGGGCACAGCGAACCGCGGCCAGTGGGAGCCGCGATCGGCCAAACCTGTGGATGCGGCGGGTAAACAAACCGGCCTGGCCCGCCAGGGGATTTCCCTGAACAAGCGGCGTCCCACGTTTGGGAACCACTGCACTAGAGAGTTAAAGAAACATCAAACGCTATACTGAAATCTGTGAGGATTAAAGTAGCCCCCTGCAATTTCACAATAGCTTCTCTATCCAGAACCTTAAAGAATATACCATTAATTCCTTCCTGTTACAAATATTTGGAGATACTTGGTCGTTTCTCTTTTTCATTATCTTTAATATCCCCAGGTTCAAGGGGCTGATACTGCGATCCTTACTCAAACAATGTTGCTACTGTAGTTGATGAAAGTTTGCCTGAATGAAGAGTACAGGATTGGTCTAAATGTGTAACACTTCTCTCCTGTTAAAATCTTTATCCACTTTTTCATCTATATGAGCTAATATAAATACCTGATAAAAGGTCTCTTTACCTGGCATTACATTTTAATGCTTTGCATTTTAACAACATTTCATTCCCTTAATTGCATGTACTCTCATGTCAAGCAGCTACTTGCTGCCTGATCTTACATTCCTTGCACATCCCAAATTCCCAGGACTTATCCAATTTGTTGTCTGTGAGCAATTAAGAACTTCAGGTTTATTGACTTCAATGGAACATTTGGGTGCCCTCTCTGAATGGGGTAAAGGAAGTGGTGGAGGGAGAAAATCAGAGATGCTTGGACCAGCATTAATTTCTGACCACGTTTCCACCAAATCCTAAGGGAAGCATGCCATGAACAGTGGCTGCTCCCTGGCTGTGCCCCTCTGATTCCAATGCACCTCCTTCTTTCCTGTTTAACTGTAACCTCTGATGGGGTTGTGAAAGTTATCAGGAAGTGGGGAGCATCCAGCTGGATTCTGCATCCTGGGTTTTGCTCCACTTTATATAAGGAGAGGGGAGTATTAATAGAATTACAGAGTATTATTTCACAGCACAGTCAAGGCAAATATACTATTAAAATTTGTGTTTGAAAGTAATTGTAAACTTCAAAGTATTAAACATCCCAGTCACAGACACCTGGTACTGTTAAAACTTACCTCAGTTACTTAAGCCTAATTTGTAGGTTATATTGAACTTGAGTTCTAAAACCTAATATTCCATTTAAAAATGTTACCATTACAAGGTATATATTGGAAATAGTTGGCTTTTATGCATGTTTTCATCTAAAGAAAATAATTAGTTAATTATTAAGGATCAGGATATCAGTGACTATAGGTTCATTTGTACTGTTTTGACATAAGGCGAAAGAATAGTCTTAGTTTAGAAGGGAAAGAAAATGTGGAAGTATATTTAGCAAGCATTTCAAAATAGACTTGAAACAATATATATAAAGCTTTGCTAACTGTTTCTAAGAATTTGAATCCAGTCAAATTTAAAAGCATTAAACAATTGACAGTGTCCAAATTGTGGTATGTAGGCTTCATGGTTATATAGTTTCTATCTATATTACTGTATAACAGAGTTTGCTTTTCCCTGGAAATAATGTTAAAATATTGGTGACTCCGCTTTATTGTACTTTAAAGTCACTGCCTAATATCATTTATAGCCTGATCCAGCTGCCACTACGGTCCGTGGAAAGACAAGAATGATTCAAGTTCTGGAAAACCTGTTTTATAGAAAGAGATTTAAGGAACTTAATCTCAAGTGTTTGTCCTGGAGAAGGTGATATGATCACAGCCTATAAATACTTACATGGGGAGATCATTTCTGTTAGTAGACAGGTCTTTAATACAGCAGACAAAGACATAACAAGATCAAATGACTGGAAACTCAAACTAGACGAATTCAGACTAGATATAAGACACACAATTTTAACAGTGAAAATAATTAACCATTGAAACAATTTACCAAGGGACGTGGTAGATTTTCCATTACTTGAAGTGTTTAACTCAAGGTTGATGTCTTTCTAAAAGATATGTTCTAACTCAACCAGATGTTATGAGCTTGATGTAGAAATAACACAGTAAAGTTCTGTGGTTGGAATGAAGAATACATCATAATGGACCTTTCTGGTTTTAAAATCTGTGGGGAAAATCTTAGCCCTGTTGAAGTCAGTGGCTTAACTACCACTGAAGTCAATATAGAATCATAGAATATCAGGGTTGGAAGGGACCTCAGGAGGTCATCTAGTCCAACCCCCTGCTCAAAGCAGGACCAATGCCCAATTTTTGCCCCAGATCCCTAGATGGCCCCTCAAGAATTGAACTCACAACCCTGCATTTAGCAGGCCAATGCTCAAACCACTGAGCTATCCCTCCCCCTGATATGGCCAAAACTGCCACTGAAGTCAATATGGCCTAGGTTTTGCCCCATGACTGGAAGCTGGATCAGACCCATGGAATCAAGATACTGTGTAATATGTATCTGATTTGTCTACCTATAGTTATATAAAAACAAAAGTCTCTATGAGGTTTATTTTGTGTGTGTGTGTGTGTGTGTGTGTGTGTGTGTGTGTGTGAAATTACCATTAATATTAATAGGAGTTGGGTGCTAGATTTAAAAGAGATGCCCTATATTTGTAAAAGCAGTATATAGTACTCATTAATATATTGCCGTTTGTGAGGGTTTTAATGAATCAAAAACCATGTAGCATTCCTCAGCTAATGTCAATATACTCATATATATTTTATTTTGAATAATAGATGTAAAACTAGTTATATGTTCCTTCTAGGACTAATTTCAGTATATGGCCACATTCTTTCCTCATTCACACCCATGTAACCTTAGTGAACTCAGGCTTGGGATTAGTTTGGTTTGACTTGATGCATCTGAGGACAGAATTTGTGTCTTTAATTTAGAGTAAACTATGCAATTTTGGGGGAAGAGTAGGCAGAGAATGGTGATGGTGAAAAGAAGTGCATTTTCTATTAAGTGCAATCTGTCTATATTTGCCTTACTTCTGGCATTTACCCAAAGAGTAAACATAAACAGCCACTGAAAAGAGCACCTCTATAATGGTAGAATTTTTTGAAGGTTATTACTACAATAAATTCTCATCTTGGAAGGCATGGGGGTTATAGGTGTTTTTCCTCAGATGCCTTGTAATTTTACTTCAAAGTGAAAAAAATTCATTGGAGAAACAGTGAGCTATTTTTGCATACTCCTGGAACCATAGTAGTTAAAATGACCAAATACACTATTAAGTCTCCTAGTGCATAGAGATAGTAGTTGAATTTGTGTTTGTGAATGAGATTACTCAGATACAAGGTGTAGAGGGATGTATCTCTGTAATCCAGACCTGTTTCCTTCTGTCCAGATTAAAATCTCTGTCTCTCTGACATCTTCTCATGGATGGTCTAGTGATCAGCTCAAGATCAACATAACTAAAACAGGGATCCTAATCTCCCTTGACACACACACAGCATCCTGCCTGTCATCAGGCCTGTAACCTGGATGTCATCTTCAACTTGTACCTCTGTGTAGGTCCTCACGTGCAGGCTATGTATAAATCTTGCTGATTCTTTCTGCATAACATCTCTAAAATATGGCCTTTCTTATCCATTACACAACTAAAATTGTCATCAAAGCATCATCATCTCGTACATTTATTACTGCAACATATTTCTCTCTAGCCTTGACAAATTCAATATTGCCCCTCTCATAGCCATGCAGAATGCTGCTGCAAAGATAATTTTACTGGCCCATCACTTTGATCATCTCATCCCTCTCTCTGCATCACTCCACTGGCTCCCCTTCTCTTTGCATCAAACATAAACTGCTTGTTTTCACTTTCAAGTTCCTTAACGGTCTACCCCCATACAACCTGTCATCTCACAGTAGCTCTCAAGATGTCGATTCTCACCTCTGAGTGGCCCATGATGCCACCTTCCTTTGATCACTTGTTAAATTTTCAAACAAGAAACTTTGTGCTTTCTCCCATGTTGCTCATCATGCTTGGGAGGAGCTCTCTAGAAACATTAGAATCATCAGCCCCCTTCAAAATCTTCCTCAGAACTCTTTGGCCATGATGATTACCAAAACTTGACAATGAATAGGCTGCTGGAGTGCTGATTCCACAACCTGTTATGATGACCAATACTGTCTCATTGTTTCCTTGTACTCTCCCATCTGTTTGTCTGTATCCATCTATTATCTTTCTTATACAAAGATTGCAAGCTCTTCAGGGCATGGATCATCTTCTTGTGTGTTTTCAGAGCCTTTCACATAAGAGTCCTGGACGGTCCATAACTATAGTCCTAGGGGGCAGTAATACAAATAATAAATACCTTACTGAATTGGAGCCATACGTAACAATAGTGCCAAATAGAAACAATATTAAATAAATACTGTAGTCCCAAAACAAATGTTGTCTACACTATTGGAAAAATGAAAGAAAATTAAAATGGCAAGTGTATTAAATGCAGTTCTTCATATATAACTGAGTTTCCAATAAATATATCACAGCTGTGTCAGAATGTATCAAAATGCTGATTGTAAAGAAAAAGGTAAAAAACGACTACTAGTAGTAGGATCCTCACTATGGTCGTTAAGATAAAAGAAGTTATTTAATTGAATCTTCACTTCCTGAAGTGTTTCAAAATCAGCAGATTTTTAATTTTTAAAACCATTTCTACAATATGATTTTATTAAATGTGTAAATATGCTGCTGGCTTGATTGTTCAGGCCCCTCTTTTCATCTTGGGTTTATTTTGCTAAATTTTTCTCCTTCTCCTGATTGAGATTTTGAACTTTCCTCTGAGAAGCTTGTGAATTTTTAAATTACAGCCTTTGCTGCAAAATTAATTGTAAAAATCACATGGGGGCTGATCCTGTAAGCTCTTAGGATGTGGAACTCTAATTAAAGTCAGTGGGAGTTCTGCACACAGAGCTCTTACAGACACAGGCCTTTCACATGCAGCTCACTATAAATATCAAATGGGTGCGTTAGAGCTCTCTCTTATTGAAAGGGCTGAACCTACATACTACTGAAACTTGCTTTTAAAACTCAAAACATGAACGTACCAACTAATTGGGAATGGTAAGCCTGCTACAGATGCTGTCAAGCAAATCTGTTGCTGAGTTGTGGGAGTGCGAAGGAAGGGATACTTTACCTTCACTTCTCAAGTTTAACCATTCTAAATTCAGGGCCTGTTAGTCCATGCCACCTGAGTGGGGGCTGTTATTCTCCACTGCTATGTGGATTCCATTGGCCAGTTCCTGAGATGACCTGGAGCTTTACTTGACACACCTTGGAAATGGAGTATACAAAAGTGGCTCAAACACCACCTTTGCATTCCCTGATCTCTGAGTTGTTGTGGGCCAGTTCACCCCATAACATAATTTACAGCAGCCTCAAAGCTGGATCTAGTCAGGCATCCTCTTTGCAACATACCCTGATCACACTTCCTACAGCTGAAGGTGAGGATGGGCCAGGACATGGTTGTGCAGAACTGGCATAGGTAAGGTGGCACTACACCATCTGGAAATTCCCCTACACCAGGTGAATTCTCAACTGCCTCATTGTGGCAGCTTTATGAACTCTCTGTCCCGCCGAAATGGTCCATACCAGGGGCAATGTTCTGCCCTTGAAACTCTAAGTTTTCTGTGCCTAATGCATTTTGGGGGAGCTGAGGAGTTGGAAAGGAATAGTTTCCAAACTGCATGAATCTTCAGGCCATATAGCCCATTTCTTTCTTGCTCTTCTGCTCCAAAAGTGAAAGGGCCTATGGTCTGATCCTACATCTTCTTGCACCGCATCCCCTCCAACCCCCCCAAAAAGAGAGCATTGACGTGATGCTGAAAGCACTTGTCCTCCTTTTTAGGAGACAAATTTCCTGGGTGTTCATATTGTGTACTCAAATGAGAGTGCCACATGGTATTGTGAATTAAAATATTTGTCATAGAATGATAGAATCATAGAATATCAGGGTTGGAAGGGACCTCAGGAGGTCATCTAGTCCAACCTCCTGCTCAAAGCAGGACCAATCCCCAACTAAATCATCCCAGCCAGGGCTTTGTCAAGCCAGACCTTAAAAACTTCTAAGGAAGGAGATTCCACCACCTCCCTAGGTAACGCATTCCAGTGCTTCACCACCCTCCTAGTGAAAAGGTTTTTCCTAATATCCAACCGAAACCTCCCCCACTGCAACTTGAGACCATTACTCCTTGTTCTGTCATCTGCGACCACTGAGAACAGTCTAGATCCATCTTCTTTGGAACCCCCTTTCAGGTAGTTGAAAGCAGCTATCAAATGCCCCCTCATTCTTCTCTTCCGCAGACTAAACAGTCATATACTGTGATTGCTGTCAGGATTATGCCTTTAGTCTTTTATATGTGAATGAAATAACTGCTCATTTTGGGGGGACTGTATGCTTTTAGGAACTTTACTAGAGGAATGGACAGTAAATGAGTTGTAAAAAATCTTTATTTAGAAAGTGTAAAACTACTATTGCTGTCTGATCTTTATTTCATCTTAAGGCAAACATTAGCTGGTACCACAATCAGGGTGTCAGAGGTTTGGGAAATGACATTGTGTGTCAATTCCTTTAATCATAGAAGGTTAGGGTTGGAAGGGACCTCAGGAGGTCATCTAGTCCAACCCCCTGCTTGAAGCAGGACCAATCCCCAATTTTTGCCCTAGATCCCTAAATGGCCCCCTCAAGGATTGAACTCACAACCCTGGGTTTAGCAGGCCAATGCTCAAACCACTGAGCTATTCCTCTCCCCTAATGATTACATCAGGGGAAGAACTTACTTATTGTGAATGGAGCTCTTGTCAAAAGCTTGATCCTGCATTCCTTGATGGTGGTGGCTGAAATCAAAGAAATGCAGGACCAGGCCCCCAAAGTGTTATTGTATTGTTTCATCAATATGAGTAACATTAGTTTTGATTCTAAGGAAAAAATACTCTTTATGCAGAAGCCAGAGAGTACTGAGCTGTAATCAATGTACAAAGACAACTTGATATGAATTCTGTATCTCTGGAGCTGGGCCTGATCAAAAGCCTGGACCAAAAAGCTCTCAAACTTTGTGGAAAATTGGATCCTTATCAGGTTTGAATTTCCTGGCTTGGGCCAGTCTTTAGTTTTCCTTTAACATATTCGGAATGTGGTGTTCCTTTGGTGATATGAAGGTTCAAATTCTAGTATTGATTTTCAGTGGTGTATTCTGGAGTAATTCTATTGCTTATTGGAGGTTTTCCAGATCCACATTGCTGTAACTGAGGGCAAAAACTGGTTGTAAGGCTTTAGCACTGAGCAGGACAGGAGTTCACACATTAGTGCTAATTATTTTTGCATACCGGCGTGTATTCAGAAATTCCAATGCTATCTTTTGGTGTTATACTGCCAACCACCACCTTCCATGTAAAATCAACAGCAGTAGTAAAGTCCCCAATGAGCTTCATGGATGTCTGAAACTTCTGGGGTCAAATCTCTGATTGGGATAGAGGTGGGGGGGTTGTTTGGTGGGCCTTATATTCACCCTCATAGGTCTAGAGCCCAGGCCTTTAGAGCGAACAGGTAGTTCCCATCTCCGGGCTGCTACCCAGCAGCAGCTGTAACCAGCCTGTGCTCCACCTCCATTGACCTGCTGTGGACACACCCCATGGGATGTTCCACCTCAAGGGTTTTACAGGCAGCAGCCCCATGGCTCCCTGCCCTATATAAACCCAAGAGGCATTCCAGAAAGTGTCCAGGCAACAGTGTGGATCTTCTGTAGCTGTTATGACTGTTCCTATTCTATGCTATTGAACTCTTGGCTTGACCTCAGCTTGCTTTGGACTTTGCCTCCTGATTTGGACCCAGAAACCTGGTTTGGCATCTGACCCTCAGAATCAACCTTGGCCTGGAACTAACTATGAACTCCTTGGCTACTCCTAGTCTCAGGTTTTCCCCTGCTTTGACCCTTGGCCCTGACTGCCCTTGTTGGGATCCTGACAGTGGAGGAACTCCTAGTTATCAAAGTAGTATCTTGGAAGGAAAGGACAGTCGTCCATTTGTACAGGATATTTAAACTCAGACCTTTGAGTATCATTTTAATGAGGCACTTTGATTCCTTTTATGTATGGATAAAACAAGCCCCCAAACTTTGCACAAATTCCAAAAGGCTCATTTGATTTTTTTTTAAATTATTCTCTAGTAGGCTGAAGTTGCCCATCCTTCTCTTTTGTTTAACGTTTGTTTTTAAAGTTCTGCATTATTTAAATGACACTTTACTGTTAATGGATGAAAAAGCACAAAGCCTGCCACCAAGCTTAGGTCACATGTTGGCAGAGAAGTTCCATGGGGGTGCTTCTGCACCTCTCACGTACTGCAGAAGGGCCTCTGAGATGGTTCCTCCTCGGTTGTTGCAGAGGGCAATAAGGGGGATAGGTCAGGGTGGAGACCACAGGATCCACTCCAGTGGCTCCCACAGACTGCATTAGTTTTGACAGGTTGTTGCAGCAGTGGTCACTGAGGGTGGCATGTGGGAAAGCTATGCTGCAATCCAGAGTTTCTGTGGATTGTCTTGGAGGCACAGGGTAAAAGACAAGAAGGGATGGGGCCTAATCTGTCTGCAACTTAACTCATCTGGGAATTATCTAGTGATTACTTGTACAGTGAAGGTCATGATTCCTTCCTCACTCATTTTCTATTTATTTGAGGGCTGCTGTTGGCCTCCTGCCCCTCCATACCTGGTTTCAGTCCATTGCTGGGACCCCACTGCCCACCCCCTGTACGAGAGTTAAGAGGTTGCAAGAAAAGGGTTATCTCCTCCAGGTACCAAACATTAAGAATCCCAGATCTGTTCCACAGCTCCTTTGGGAATGTCTTCCCTCTAAGTGTACTTCTACCTGCCCTGTGAAATGGGTGTCTGCACTGGACACCTGCCACCTGCTAAGTCCCAACAATTTGAGATGTCCCTCCTCAGTTATCCTGTGGCATCCCTAAACTGCTGTCGGGAAAACCCACCCTGCCCCAGCCAATCTGGCAGTGAGGGAAAAAGTCCTTCTCAGTCCCCAAAAAGGTGATTAGATCAATACCCACAGCTGGGGAAAGCTGTGAGAGAGAGCCATATCCAGAGAGACAGGGAACCTACCTTGGGTCCATATGGAGCATTGGCTTATCTGAACCCCCCCAGCTCAAGTGATGCCCCTGCCACCCTCCTCTCCCAAACCAAGGAGAAGGAAACTCTTAAAGGAGCCACAACCCCTGTCTTTCCCACTGACCATATAAAGTCTTTCTTTCCCCTCTCTCCCCACCCCACGCCCCATCTTTGAGGTTCCAGGGAGTGCATTTCATCTTTCCAAGCAACCCATCACCACCACTGTATGTCACCTGATTTCTCTGGCTTCATGCAGTTTTACACCTTATCCACTTGATGCTTCCTTTAAAAAAAAAAAGTCAGAGAAAACTCAGACACAGAAAAATTGCGGACACTAAGCTTTCTAATAAAAATTGTTGCTCTCAGGACATGGTTTGAGATCTTAGAGAGAAATTATCTGGAGAGGCGCACACACACATGTTTTCTTAATGTGTTGCTACAGGGAGAGGTATCCCAGCATGCAACATTTCCTTTCTGTACCATGTACTATATCTCCAAAGAAAATCCCCTTTGGGCATTATACGATTTCTTTCTAATAGCAGACTGTAAATTCACTATCCTTTTAAGTTTTTGGTTTTTTTTTAACTACATAAGCTTCCTAAGAAAGCAAAGACCTCAGCCTAACAGCAATGAATGTTGATGTTTTAGGTGCATGCCTGCAGTGCAATGTGCAAATTATAAAGACAGACATATGGTTCTACAGGTGGAGGCTTGTTCAGATGAAAGATTTGTTTTCATTTGTCTAATGCTATCTGAAGGCAAATTTTATGGAATATCAATACAATTTGCCACTTCAGAACCTAGGTGCTTGCATGAATTAATGTGTGGGAGATCTTGATGTGTACTTAGGCAAAATAAAAATGCTATTTTATGGCTCTAGCAGGATATGTCTACTCTTATCTTAATACGGCAGTATACAATGCTGTTATGTTTAAAGAAAAGACAGCTCTTCCATTCTGAACACCTGTTTTCAGTTGTTAACTTACTGATTAAAAATTCCTTGTCTGGTGGTTGGTCCCAGCCTGGAATTATTGCCCTCCAGCTTTGGGGGCGGGGTGGGAATGGCTTAGCTGTATCTGAATAATTGCTTATAATTACATACACTAAACAATATCTATCAGCTTAGTATTATATTTATTATAACGTAAATCCTCTCTATGGGGCAATGGGGTCGAAGATTAGTCCTTATTTGGGAACAGTTGTCTTGCTGATTTTGAAAAAAACCTTTAAAAACTGCAGTGTAAAACACAGCTCTTCCAGGAAGCCCTTTCATTAACCTGATTCCTCCTGCCAAAAAATGTTAACATTGATGAATGAAAAACATATCTCAAAATAACTAATGCAAACAAACTCCTGGAACCAACCAGTTGTGTACTTAACAGCATCCCATCTCTTCCCCGTTTCCTGATTTGTATGTTGTCTATGTAGCTAGTACGTTCTCTGTGGCATGGATCTTGGGCCAGATTCTCTGCTGCAGCCAGGTTCCTTGGGCCACAGCAGAGAGGAGGTTTTAACCACCTCCCTCATTCTCTGCTTGCCTTCAGCCTTCTCCAATATGTGCCAGAGAGCAAACAGTACCCAAAGAGATTATTCACCAGCTGAGGATAGCTGGAACAATGCCTCTTCTTCAGACCCTTGACATGCACTGGTATTATAGCAGGTAGTGCATGAGCTGACTGTACCAGCTTTATGCCTGATGGGCACTTGCCAACACTGGAGGGAAATCCCTAGCTAGTGGGGGAGCAGCCAGCTGGCACATTCTTTGCACCATCTGAGCTGTGGAAAGAATCTTCCCCCTTGATTTCACATTATCTGCAAGACACACTGCATACACACAAATTGTACTAAGTATAGAACTAATAACTCTGGTATTGTATTTCTTTAATCTGACTTCATTACAAACCACACACTTCAACATCACCTCAGGTATATTGCCTACTGTTACGCTGTTCTCTCAGCAGGCAATCACGTGACAGAAGACTGTAGCACAGCAATGCATTCCCTTCACAAATTTATTTAAGGTTGGGAATTCTTTCTCTAAATTTATTCGCTTTGTGAATTTAAATCTCAAACTTAACATTTTGATAACTTAGTTGTTTTACATTACAGTCAATCGTTTCATTGAGTAAGAAAGCATTAGAGGTCTCCACAGAAGATAGGTGGGAAGAAATACAGTATTGTATAATTTAACAAGACCTTTCAGATTTGCAGCTGTGGACTGTAAGGTTAATAGTTTTTTCCTGTTGAGACTGTGGTGCTTTTGATCTTGCATAGAAATTAACAGGCACCTGTGTATAGAATTTGTTATATTAACACTGGATTTCTTCATGTAAAACAAAATGTCTCTTGCATTCTCTATCATCCCGGGTATGCTTCATTTTTATATTAGGACCGCTTACAAAGTTATTTCTTATTGCCCATTGCACCTGTTATTCTGTGCACAGTATTATTAAGGTCAGTTTTAGCAGCAGTTTCACACACCTTTGTGATATGAGGTGTAAGAAGTAACTGTTCTTTTCAAAGTAACAATTTAGCTACAATATATTGCAACAGGAATTTTGGCAATCGCTATATTTGAATAAGGTTGAAATTAAGCTTCCATTTAACCCCTCCTTCCCCGTCTTCTCAGCTATTCATAACTTTATCAAACAAACAGATTTTTGGAATGAAATTTTCCATGCTTATTCTCCAGCCAGAGGCAGCTCTTTTATAGAAATCCCACTAATGCCCCTGAGTTTCAAGTGTATTTAAAATGAACAAAACAAACTAAACAAAAATAATTTGTCCCATATAATATCACTTATCACTTAGTGCTTTCTATATTCAGTGTGCTTTACAAAATTAACCCTCAATGCAGCATGGGAAAATAAGTATTGAATCCACATTTACCACATGGGGAAACTGAGATAGTAGTGAAGAATTCCCATAAAAATATGCATGTCTAACTCACCTACTCTGACCACACTTTATTTAAAATGGGCTTGCCTGCATTTTCTTTTCTTTGAACGCAAGCATTCAGTGCATGTATTTGTCCTAAAGTGCTGTTAGTTAGACTCCAGGAGCTTAGTAGAGCAGCAGTTTTGTACAGAGGCTGCACTAACTTTGAAAATCACAGCCAAAATGTTCAAATATAAATGTATTGTACAGCAACTGAACTCATTGATTCCTCTCCTCTTTAACTTTTAAAAGCTGCCAGTAGATCCCCTGACCCCCAGTAGGTGAAAGTCTTTCTGGCTGTTCAGTATACACGAAGTAGTTGCTGGAAGGGGATTCATATGGACAACTATTTTGTTCCAAAAAGAACAGGAGTACTTGTGGCACCTTAGAGACTAACAAATTTATTTGATCATAAGCTTTCGTGAAGTGAGCTGTAGCTCACGAAAGCTTATGCTCAAATAAATTGGTTAGTCTCTAAGGTGCCACAAGTACTCCTGTTCTTTTTGCGAATACAGACTAACATGGCTGCTACTCTGATACCTGTTATGTTCCAGTGGCTCTACCAAAACCTCAAGATGACATGATACTACACCAGCCCCCTATCACGTGTTGAATGGGAGTTTAGGGATCAGGGAGTGTAGTTAACATTTTTCCATAGTTTTGAGGGTTAGGGAGGAAATGTACCAACAGTCTCTATACACCCCCATCTGCTGAAATTCACTCAAGATTCTAATGTGGATAATCTGTCTCGGGGGCAGGGAGGGTACTTGACCCACTAGGATATGGGCAAAAAAACAGAGCCTTCCTTTGTTCTTGATGGGGAAAGTCTGCAAAAGCAGAACTTGGTTAATAGATTATTTCAACTTTTAGTGCTATGGATTTATGAATGAGAACTGCATGAAACTGCACGAAACTGACTGCAACCCCCAAGATTAGAGGAGTCCAGTAAAATAGTCTGTCATTGTAAGAAACCGACGCACCTACAGAAGCAGTTATTCTGTGGCTATTTTAATGAAATCTATAAGAACTTTTGCATACCACAGTAAATTCTAGTCATCGCTGGAACCTTACTTGATGGAAAGATGGTGCATTTGTCCAACATATGCTAAACAGAACAAATATTACCTTTGGCAATGAAAGCAGTTGTCAATACAGATGTAGCTGAAGTAATAGGCTTGTACATGAAGATAAATGGCAGCAAGAAGAAATAGTATTTCAGTACAAGCCAGCTATTTGCACTCCTGTGTTCCTTCTTATACCTGGGGCTTTGTAACATAAAACACGGTTATTGCTGGAAGCGTGCAGTCTGATTTGCAGAGGTGTTGAGCTGCAGGTGCTCAGCATCTCTGAAAAATTGGACCAATAGCTTTTTAATGGTGTATCTGGATTGCAAGAACATGTCACCTCTACAAATAGGTACGAACCCCAATAAAACACACACTAACCTCATGGGAAATACTGTACCCTTAACATGGATTTCTACTCCAAAAAGTCTTTGTAAAAATGGGCTTGTGAGGGTCATTATTAATTGTTTCATTCATTTGCGTATTAAATGTGCTCTATTTGCAAGTAAAAGGATTGTGTTCTAACTTCAAGCTTTGCAAATTCATAGAATCATAGAATATCAGGGTTGGAAAGGACCTCAGGAGGTCATCTAGTCCAACCCCCTGCTCAAAGCAGGACCAATCCCCAATCAAATCATCCCAGCCATGGCTTTGTCAAGCCTGACCTTAAAAACTTCCAAGGAAGGAGATTCTACCACCTCCCTAGGTAACGCATTCCAGTGTTTCACCACCCTCCTGGTGAAAAAGTTTTTCCTAATATCCAACCTAAACCTCCCCCACTGCAACTTGAGACCATTACTCCTTGTCCTGTCCTCTTCTACCACTGAGAATAGTCTAGAACCATCCTCTCTGGAACCACCTCTCAGGTAGTTGAAAGCAGCTATCAAATCCCCCCTCATTCTTCTCTTCTGCAGACTAAACAATCCCAGTTCCCTCAGCCTCTCCTCATAAGTCATGTGTTCCAGACCCCTAATCATTTTTGTTGCCCTTCGCTGGACTCTCTCCAATTTATCCACGTCCTTCTTGTAGTGTGGGGCCCAAAACTGGACACAGTACTCCAGATGAGGCCTCACCAATGTCGAATAGAGGGGAACGATCACGTCCCTCAATCTGCTCGCTATGCCCCTACTTATGCATCCCAAAATGCCATTGGCCTTCTTGGCAACAAGGGCACACTGTTGACTCATATCCAGCTTCTCGTCCATTGTAACCCCTAGGTCCTTTTCCGCAGAACTGCTGCCTAGCCATTCGGTCCCTAGTCTGTAGCTGTGCATTGGGTTTTTCCGTCCTAAGTGCAGGACCCTGCACTTATCCTTATTGAACCTCATCAGGTTTCTTTTGGCCCAATCCTCCAATTTGTCTAGGTCCCTCTGTATCCTATCTCTGCCCTCCAGCGTATCTACCACTCCTCCCAGTTTAGTATCATCCGCAAATTTGCTGAGAGTGCAATCCACACCATCCTCCAGATCATTTATGAAGATATTGAACAAAACCGGCCCCAGGACCGACCCCTGGGGCACTCCACTTGACACCGGCTGCCAACTAGACATGGAGCCATTGATCACTACCCGTTGAGCCCGACAATCTAGCCAACTTTCTACCCACCTTATAGTACATTCATCCAGCCCATACTTCTTTAACTTGCTGACAAGAATACTGTGGGAGACCGTGTCAAAAGCTTTGCTAAAGTCAAGAAACAATACATCCACTGCTTTCCCTTCATCCACAGAATCAGTAATCTCATCATAGAAGGCGATTAGATTAGTCAGGCATGACCTTCCCTTGGTGAATCCATGCTGACTGTTCCTGATCACTTTCCTCTCGTGTAAGTGCTTCAGGATTGATTCCTTGAGGACCTGCTCCATGATTTTTCCGGGGACTGAGGTGAGGCTGACTGGCTTGTAGTTCCCAGGATCCTCCTCCTTCCCTTTTTTAAAGATTGGCACTACATTAGCTCTCGTCTCATGTCTAGCAGTCAAACTGGATTCTTTCCAGGCTCACACATCATCCCCAGTAATACAGGGTCTGCAGAGCAAATTGTGCCCCTGTGACACCTTTGCAAATCTACTTATCATAGAATCATAGAAGATTAGGGTTGGAAGAGACCTCAGGAGGTCATCTAGTCCAACTCTTGCTCAAAGCAGGACCAACCCCAACTAAATCATCCCAGCCAGAGATTTGTCTAACTGGGCCATAAAAAGCTCTAAGGATGGAGATTCCACCTCCCACCCCCCGCCAGGGAACCCATTCCAGTGCTTCACCACCCTCCTAGTGAAATAGTGTTTCCTAATCTCCAACTTAGACCACCCCCACTGCAGCTTGATACCATTGCTCCTTGTCCTGTCATCTGCCACCATTGAGAATAGCCTAGCTCCATCCTCTTTGGAACCCCCCTTCAGGTAGTTGAAAGCAGCTATCAAATCCCCCCTCATCCTTCTCTTCTGTAGACTAAATAAGTCCAGTTCTCTCAGCCGCTCCTCGTAAGTCATGTGCCCCAGCCCCCTAATCATTTTTTTGCCCTCCACTGGACTCTTTATAATTTGTTCACATCCTTTCTGTGGGGGAGGGGAGGGCCCAAAACTGGACGCAATATTCCAGGTGTGGCCTCACCAGTGCCAAATAGAGGGGAATAATCACTTCCCTCGATCTGCTGGCAATGCTCCTACTAATGCAGCTCAATATGCTGTTAGACTTCTTGGCAACAAGGACACACTGTTGACTCATATCCAACTTCTTGTCCACTGTAACCTCTAGGTCCTTTTCTACAGAACTGCTGCCTAGCCATTCAGTCGCTAGTCTGTAGCGGTGCATGGGATTCTTCCGTCCTAAGTGCTGGACTCTGCACTTGTCCTTGTTGAACCTCATAGATTTCTTTTGGCTCATCCTCCACTTAAGACAATGAGGTTGCACAAGTATAGTTGAGGGTATAATTTGGCCTGCAGGATGTTTATTACTGGTGATGTATGAGATGGAAAGAACCCATTTTGACTAGATACTCCAGGGAGAGTTTGAAGGTCTGCCAGTTAGCAAAAAAAATGTTTTAACATATAAAGTAAGCAAAAAATCAGGGGAACATAATGAACATAGAATCCCATAAAGCCATATTTAGAGTCAACGTATGGGATAAAACTACACTTCTGAGATGTGGAGATGTTCTGAATTTCTATCATGCCCTGGATGGGGGGATTCTAGCATTTTAATTAGTTAGAAACCTCTACAAGTACAATTTAGTAACAATTCAGTCAGATGCCTTTGTTGCTACTTTTTGGCAAAATAAAATGGGCTTTGGGCCAGATCCTCTCCTAGTGGATGTTACCATAGTTCCATTGAAGTCAGTCGAGTTGTACCCTCTTACACAAAGAGAAGATCTTGCTTTAAGTTACTGATGAAAAAGCAAATCTTTAAGACACCAAATGGAAGCAAGATTAGATCCATTAGAGAGGATGAAATTATTACTCAGCTCAAACAGACCATGTAAATGTGAAAGAGGAGTGTTCTTAAATGACAAGTCAGTTAGCAAATTCTTCATCTTCCAGCCTTGATTCTTCTGGCCTTGATATTGAGTATTTTCTTTCTTTGTAGAGATCTCACTCCTTCCATTTTCTGGCTTTTCCCTGCCTCTTTGTTTTTTGTTTGTTTTTTTGTTCTTTGAACCCAACTCTTTCTTTTAGATTTCAAATCAATCTCTCTCCATTTTCCCTTCTCTATAGAACTGAGAGATGGTATGTTGACAGGCAATTTGAGTTAATGCTGTAGGTTTTACTACACCCTGGCAATAGCATTGACTTCAGGATGTCACTTAGTTCTTTACTAATTTGAGCACTTAGCCTTAGTAGCCACCACGCATGCTTATCTGTGTTGCTTGCTCCTGTCTGTAAGGCAGAATACAAGGAACACCAGGCAGGTTATTTTTATTTACCTGTTGTATTGGAAGTTATAGGATACACAGTTTTCCTCTAGAACTTGTGCAGCTTTTTCTGGTTCACTCAATACATCAGCTACTTGGTGTGCAGAACTCTGTACACTTTTGCTTTCCATGTTAATCAAACACAGCCAATGTGAGCATTGATTTGCTTGTTTCTTTTTTATATGGTATTAAGATCATCATGTCTTCTGTAATAGGAAGACAAATCATTTAATGAAGGGGGCTGATCCTATAAACCTTCTCTTCTGTGAATGGCCCTTACTCACACAAGTAGTCCCACTGAAATCAAGGGTCAATAGTCCTGTGAATGATGGTTTGCAGCCCTACCTGAATAGAGACTTGCAAATACAAACCTACTAATGGATAATGAAAACTCGTAACTTGAATGATATTGTTATTAAATGGCAAAATGAACTTTAAGACAGAGTTAGGTTTTTCTGATGACAGCTAGTGCCCTTCCAGAATGTTAAGTTCAGCAAAACTCAAACTTCTGAAAACCAGGTAAGACAGAGTCAAGTTTAAATGCCCACATAACCTTAAGTCTACCCCTCTGGAGCTGGCATCACACTCCAGCTACATTTGCTGTGTTACTTGTAGCTGTATTCAATGGTGGAGGAATAAGTTGGAGCAGCTTGGAAGAGCTGTGATTGTGATCCCAGGAGATCTGGAGATCAATTTTAGGAGTGTTATCGAGCTGTGACTGTGATCTGAGGAGATCTGGGTGTGAGTCTCCCTCCCCCATGTGTTATCAAAGGAGAGCGGCACATGTGTACCTTGAGGTTCCAGTCTGCATCATTTCAGTACAGAATTGTTCTGGTTGTGTCATTAGAAAGTCACAAGTTTCTTTTTGCCATGCATATTGTCAGTAGGGAGGTGAGATATGAGAGCAGTCTGTGAATTTAATGATGGGTAGGGGAAAGTATAGGCTTAGGTGATATCCACTGTGCAAGTGTGAAGGGGCGGTAAAAAGCCACAAAGTGGTTGTTAAATTTAACTGTCAGAGGAGTAGGCTCTGTGTGTGAGCATAGGGCAAGTGCAGGCAGTGCCTGTCTGTTACAGTGGAAAGGCAGAACACAAGTATGTGTGTTCTGGGTGTTGTAGCCAGGCATTGTTTAAAGAGGGCAGAGGTTAAGATACAGAGTTAAGGTAAATGCCCATGCATCTCCTGGTTTTCAGAAGGTTGAGTTTTGCTGAACTCAGTGTTTTGAAAGGGCATGAGCTACCACTGGGAAACCTTAACACTGTTAATGAAGATTTTTGCCATTTAATTTCCTAGTTTTTTAAACAGAAGGAGAAATGTTTGTTGGTAGGCAGTAGTAGTTCTCATCTAGGTTTGCAGCTGATATGCTACTGTGGCCAGGTAACAATCAAAAGACTACACTCTGGACAATGGCAGCATAACCCCACAGTATAAACACAGCCTACATTGATGGAAAGGCTTTTCCATCGGGGTAGGAACACCACCTCCCCGAAAAAAGTTAGCTATGTCAATGGACGCATTCTTCTGTCAAAGTATTAGCACCTACACTTGGAGTGGTTCCACATAGCTTTGTTGGTCAGGGGTGTGGATTTTTCACATTCCTAAGCAACACAGCTAGTGACCTATCTTTAGTGTAGATCAAGGCCTAGCTTTTATATAGTGCTTTTCATCCGTAGATCTCAAAGAACTTTACATCACTATCTCCATTTTACAGATGGGAAACTGAGGCAGAGGGAGGCGAAGTGATTTGCACCAATCAGGCTAGTGGCAAACCTAAGAATAGTCTCAGTCGAGTGGCCTTTCCATTAGGCTGTGTGAGTCCTCTGTGCTCCTCCTTGCTCTTGTACATTTGATTCTAGTGGAATAAGGCTAATTGTCATGTTTTGAAATGTTTGCAATGTATCATTGTGATCAGGGCTGGTGAGAGAAATGTTGTCCATGGCCTGTATCCCAAAACAATGGCAGTTTATTAAAGGGTGGGTACAGTAACTTTAAGTATGTGAGAGAAAATTGGTGTGTCTCTCCTGCACTCCTTGCCCTCCCATTCTCTGCAACACATAGCCCCCCACCATTTCCAGCTTCTCCAGCCCCCTGCCCCCCCCAATCTCATTAAGCCATTAGTTGGCATTGTAATAGTCACTAATGTAAAAAGTTGCTTCTTGCTTTCTTCTGCCCTGTGCTGCGGCATACAGCTATCTCATGCCGTAGCTTAGTGGAGGGCTGCACACTACTTTGGGTGTGTAAACCCAAGCTGCACACTGAGTTGGGCCCCTCACTCCCACTCCCAGCTGGGACTCCCATCTCTGCTTCAGTCAGGCTTCCCCAGCTATGCCCCATGTCCACCCCTCCTCCAAACTTGGCCTCTCCCGCACATACATTTGTCAGCCCCAACCCCCAGTGGGGTGCTGTGTATCTAACTATTCATTTTCTGGATTTCAGACGTTTGAATCTGAATTACTTTCCACTCCCTTCATCCCCCCAATCCCAGATCACATGGAGGGGCAGGGACGGAGCTCAGACAACCCAAGAGGAGCAAGGTCCTCAAGATCCACTGTGGGTACTGGGGCAGGGAGAGGGGCTGAGCCTCCAAAGGGGTAGTGATCCCCCAGATCCTCATGGAAGAGGAGAATTCAGGCCTGACAGTCCCCCTAACCCTAAACCCCCAACTCCCTCAGTCTCCAACCTCTCTAATCTTTTCCCCTCACACGCCCACTAATCCCTACATTCCCTTACCTGAGCTCCTATTCCCTCTTCCTTCCACTACCACCCATTTATCCCTGTCCCCATAATATCCCTAAGCCTTGCTTCAAACCCAAGCCCCTTTTGCATATACTCTTGCACCCATAAATCAGCCCTCACTGCCTAGTTAGCATTTTAGAATCTTTCTTTAAGTAAGAAGGGCTTTGCAACTTTAGCTAGAGCAGAGTGAGTGCTCCATTGTATTATTTATAAAATTAGAGGGAGAGTGGAGGGGAGGGGCTCTAGACATCTATCAGCAGCATAGCATGCTCAAAGAGGTGTGAAGTGGCCTATTCATCTCAATGAGATGTTCACAGCTAAAAGAAGATACTCAGTGGAGATGAATATAGCTTGAAACAATAGCTCTGAGATGTGTGAACTGCTCCATTCCTGTCAGTGGGTGTTCTCTCATCCCTTCTCCCCAGTGCTGGAGAGTTTCTGATGTGTCTCGGTATTCTCTACTCACCCCAGTGTCAGCAGTGTGTTCTTGGAACATGTCTGTTCTATGCTACCCGCCCACAGGGGCAGGGCTTTCCCAGATCCAGGCTCACATGGGGGTGGGGGTAGGGAGATGGCACAAACATCCTTAGAGGGACAAGGCACTCAGATCCCTTTTGAGGGGAAGCAAGTAGAGATGTGGAGGGGTGTAGTTAGACCGCAACTGATGGGCAGGAGCACCCAGATACTGGTTGGTCACATGGGGCAGGGAGTGGGGCTCAGACAAGGACCTGCAGATCCCATCTTACATGGTGGGGAGGTAGGGATAGGAGTTCAGACCCTCCCTAGAATGGCAATCCCCCTACCCCAGAACTTGGCTCACATGGGCAGGGAAGGGAGGTCACATGGGGGAGAAGGGGAGGCTGGGGGCCCTCACATCATGGTGCACACATGGGAGGGGAATGTGTTAACAGCTGATCCTGCCCTTCCAGTCCCAAGGGTTGCCAACTTTCTAATTGCACAAAACCAAGTGCTCCAGCCCTGAGGCCCTGCCCCTGCTCACTCCATCCCCCTCCCTCCATCGCTTGCTCTCCCCCACCTTCACTCACTTTTACTGGGCTGGGGCAGGGGGTTGCGGTGCAGGAGTGGGATGAGGGTTCTGACTGTGGGTGCAGGCTCTGGGGTGGGGCCAGGGATGAGGGGTTTGGGTGCAGGAGAGGGCTGCAGGCTGGGGCAAGGGGTTGGGGTGTGGGAGAAAGTTCAGGGTGTGGGATCCCAGCAGCGCTTACTGAGGCTCCTGGGAAGCAGCCACCAGGTCCCTGCAGCCCCTAGATACATGGGCAGCCAGAGATACTCCACGTGCTGCCCCCGCCCCAAGGGCTGGCTCCGCAGCTCCCAATGGCTGGGAACCGCGACCAATGGGAGCTGTGGGGGCAGCCAGGGAGGCTCCATGTACTGCCCCCACAACTCCCATTAGTCACAGTTCCCAGCCCATGGGAGTTTCGGAGCCAGCCCTTGGAATGGGGGCAGCGCGTGCAGAGCCTCCCTAGCTGCCCATGTGTCTAGGGCTGCAGGGACCTGGCGGCCGTGCGGAGTTTATCCCCGAACCCCAGCTGCGCCGCCAACTGGACTTTTAATGGCCCGGTTGGTGGTGCCAACTGGAGCCACCAGGGTCCCTTTTTGACTTGGTGTTCCGATTGAAAACTGGACGCCTGTCAACCCTACAAGTCCCTTTGTCACTCAACCCCATGTCCCCCTTCCCAGTCTCCCCATTGCCTCCCTGCAACCTGATCTCCCAACCCTTGTCCTCTGTTCCCACCACCTCTTAGAATCATAGAATCATAGAATATCAGGGTTGGAAGGGACCTCAGGAGGTCATCTAGTCCAACCCCCTGCTCAAAGCAGGACCAATCCCCAATCAAATCATCCCAGCCGGGCTTTGTCAAGCCTGACCTTAAAAACTTCCAAGGAAGGAGATTCTACCACCTCCCTAGGTAACGCATTCCAGTGTTTCACCACCCTCCTAGTGAAAAAGTTTTTCCTAATATCCAACCTAAACCTCCCCCACTGCAACTTGAGACCATTACTCCTTGTCCTGTCCTCTTCTACCACTGAGAATAGTCTAGAACCATCCTCTCTGGAACCACCTCTCAGGTAGCTGAAAGCAGCTATCAAATCCCCCCTCATTCTTCTCTTCTGCAGACTAAACAATCCCAGTTCCCTCAGCCTCTCCTCATAAGTCATGTGTTCCAGACCCCTAATCATTTTTGTTGCCCTTTGCTGGACTCTCTCCAATTTATCCACGTCCTTCTTGTAGTGTGGGGCCCAAAACTGGACACAGTACTCCAGATGAGGCCTCACCAATGTCGAATAGAGGGGAACGATCAAGTCCCTCGATCTGCTCGCTATGCCCCTACTTATACATCCCAAAATGCCATTGGCCTTCTTGGCAACAAGGGCACACTGCTGACTCATATCCAGCTTCTCGTCCACTGTAACCCCTAGGTCCTTCCACCCCAATCACCCTCCCAACAAACAGTTGGTCATGTAGTTTATTTTCTTGTCAAAAAATAGTTTCAGTGCAATCTGAATGTTCCGTTGTGCTCAGATTTCATTGCCCTAAAATAAAAAAGCCCTTTGAAAGAGGCAGATTGGAGGAATATTCCTTCTTTTTTTAACTTCATATTTCTGTCCTGGGCCAGATTTGATGTACAGTGCATGCGATGGTGCTCAGATCAGATGACCATAACATCTCCTTGGAGCTATACAGGTCCTGTGATGTAGAGGCAGTTTTCCAGATTGTTAGCCTCCCTGTGTGCAGGCACCGTGTAGTGTATTTGGTCTTAGAACTGCTTGACACGTGCCTACCTTTTTCAAATAATATTTTAATTTGATATCTCCCAAAGGGTTGGTGGGTGCTATGCACTCTATTGAGGTAACCCTTGCGTGTCTGAGACCCTGGTACGATGACCTGAGAGCTGTGGTTTAATCTCTTTCTGTATGCAACAAAACATTGCCAGAATGTGTCAATCTTAAGAAAAAGCTGGATTTTTTTTTCTAGGGTCTATAACTCAGGAACCCCTTAGTCAAAGGGCCCCAAATTTGGATCACTGACTTGAACATAAATCTCCTTACATTGTACTCTGCTCCTGGTACCAGACAGAGCTGGGCAGAGTCATCTTCTGTGTCTACTTGATAATGGGTGCAGAGTGACTGAGGTTACTGGAGTTTTTCACATTCCCAACATTATTTCCTTTCACCCTAGTCACACCTGATACTCCCAGAAAGCATGTCAAATTTCAAGGCAATCTGTGTAGCCATATGGATTTTAGAGAAGTTAGAACAGTTGGGCTTTAAACAGAAAGCAGGTCTTAACTTTAACTATAGCAGAGCTGTTTCTCTATAATGCTATAATGCTATACTTTCACTGCATTCTTTATGGGCTGTTTCATACAAAGAAAAATGAAGAATTTAAAATTACAGCCTTAAGCCTTCCCTACATACTTCCTAGAAAATATAAATAAAATTATGGAATTCAATTGCATTTAGTATTGGCCACATTGTAAAAAAAAAAAAAAAAAAACTCCCAAACCCTTAGAACTTTGCCAGTGGTTGGTTAAAACACCTACATACATTGACGAATACTTACCAGGAAAACCTCTCTAATCTTATTTTCTCTTTTTAGCATGCATTCTGTAAACCTTGTGATTAATGCATAAAATTTACATTTAGAAAACTAGCATTCAGAAATTGCATTAATTAGTAAACATTAAAAATTCCTCCCAAAACACACAGATTCAGCATTTCAATGTGATTTTTTTTAATTACTTCAAGAAGATTCAAACTCTAAAAATGCATGGAGTCTATTCTCTCCATACAGGCGTGCATCTCTCAGTGTCAGTGGAAGTTACATGCAGGATGGAGAGGAAAACAGACCACTTGAAGATTCTAGAGATAAATGTTTTAACTATGCATTCTCTTAATATGTGGGTACATTCTTTAGGTCAAGGTTTGATCCTTGATTTGGGCCTCTAGATGCTACTGCAATAGAAATGATTAATACTCATAACATATTTTACTGGTTACCTTTGCCATTTTAGGCAGGCAAATCAACTGTCCTGCTAATCAAACATGTATTTTCAGACAGTTTGACTCATGCACATTGTTCTCTCCCTCTTGATGAATTTGTGAACAAAGAGGTTAAAACACCTGATTATGAATTTCAATGAGAAAAACATGTCTAATTATATTTAAAGGGTATTTTGCCGTTTTTATAAGGGCCTGGTGGCAGGGAGAGTCTATTTACTAACTACTGGTACAGCATCTTGTACGGTGGAGCTGTGACTCCTGATTTGGAGACACTAGGTTCTATTCCAATTAAAAGTAATAAGCCTCAGATGGGATTTGGTTTGCAAATCCAAAACCAGGGCTGGTTCAGACGAGTGTTAGTCTGCCCTTAGACTCGAGACTGACATATCCATTAATGTTTCTGAGTCCTCCAAGGGAAAATATTGTCCAGCCAAGAACCAATACATTTTTAGCCTGGTGAAACATTATTTGTCCAGATGAAACACTACCTTGTCTCTCAATACAGTGGTTCCTAAATGCTTCTTCCTTCTGTCATCACAGGAAACCTTTGCTATTTAGGCGGCCTAGAGCAGCTATAATATGAAGAAAGGAAGCAAAAGTGCCAGCAGCAGAAGTCATGTTCCAAATCTGACAACATAAAGAATTTTTGTAGTGTTATGCAAGGGTCTGATGAAGGGTAAGAGAACTTTTTCTCCTTGATCACTGTACATTCATTTCAGGGTTAAGTTGCCATTATCCTAAATATAAATGTGGGATTAGCCCTTATGGGACAGAATGGGAAGGATAAAACACCACAATCCTTCTTCCTATTACTTGCAGCATGAATACCAGTGGCAGTGGCATGGAAATCTACCCACATATCTACACTCCATTAAATGGCTCCAGAAGGCCTGGGACAGTCTATTCATGGAAAAGCTGATTCTCAACAAAAAAACACTCAGGCTTGCTCTACACTAGGAACGTCATATGCAGATATATAGTAAACTGTTACGGATAAAAATATATTTTATTTTGTGTCCTATTCCCCTGAAAAGAATACACCTACAACCTAAACAAAAACAGACATACCAGAGACACATTTTGCCCCAGGAAATTTAAATCATTAGGCATTCAAATCCCAATCTCATAAATTATTTGAAAACTCATCCCTTGTGTTTATCATTAATGGAGAACACAGGAAAATATACATGAAGCAGAGAGGTTAATTGACGGCTAAGTTTCAAGTGATCGTCAACATGGATACAATTATACATTAAATAAAGCAAACCATGAAACAATAGAAGCAGAAATATTTTTGCCATAGTCATAAGTGCATTTATACAAAGTAGTAAATATTAAATCCAGTAACGTACACTTGACATTTCCATCATGTTCATAGTGAACCATGCACAATTAGGTTTTTGAATTGAAGTCTAAGTATTATTGTGTTCATTTTAATGAAGTACTGTGTGTTGGGAAAAAAAATCAGAGAACTAAATGTTTTCTCTGTATTTAATTTAAGGCCTAATACAATTATATGTTCTTCTAATTTGCAAAAATAGCAATTTATGACTTTATGGTAGTTGCTTATTCAGTGAACTGATGCAGCAATGTTTTTTTTTAAATGGATTCTAAAAAGCAAAATATGTCTACTACATTATAATTTTACAATGTTTAAATATACAGTTTGAATTTATTTTTTAAGCAATAATTTCAATTCATTGTGACATGTTACTGTAAATGGACTCAGTATTATAACCAGTTCTGATTCAAGGATTACTGACCTTAGGGGGATGGGTTGTCTTCCCTTGTAGGGGAAAGATATGAAGGAGATTTGAAACTGTTCACAAAATTTCACAAATTTGCACCTTGCAATTTCCCAATATGAGACTAAGTGCAAATGGCAGCTTCACCCTGAAGACCCCAAAGATTTTCAGGAAAAATGGCAGCCACCTTGTGCATCCTGGACATGAGGAAATGTCCTCCTGTCCCCCTTTCATGGCAATGCAGTTTTCTTCTGAGTTCCCTTACCACATGGGCTATATCTGTGACTACAGAGCAAAAAAATAATCAGGTACAGAGGGTGGCATGCCACATAGAGTATCTGCTGTGCTTACTCCAAACCACTGGTACCCAACCAAATGGAATGAGGTGCTTCCGCTGGCATGAGGGAAAGAGGAGAAGAACACAGTATGTTGGAAGTCTCTGGCCCATTCCTGGGTAATATGACCCTTTTCTAGCTCTTCCCCTCTCTTTGTTATGCACTGCACTATTGAGCAGAAGAGGGCATAGGGCACTGGGTAAAAAGTGTGGCAATCCTATGACAAAATATTTTAAGTTTAAGAGAGACATTTAGATTACTAGCCCCTGAGGTTCGGTTGTAATTTTAAAATCTTTAAATGGTCTGAATAGGAAAAATAAACTCTTCTGAAGGGTAATTTTTCCAATGCTGCTTGAAAATAGTTAAAAAAGCAATTAGATTTCCCTTTTTCGTATGCGCAAAACTCCAGTACGACACCTAAGCAGAAAAAACAAACAAACCAAAAAAAAAAAAAAAAGAAAACCAGAGGGGAAACTATAACCAGTTATAAAAAAATCCCAAGGTCTTTATATGTTAAGATCTCCATTCTGGTGGGATGTGTGGTTTTCTGAAATGGAAAAGGGGAAATCACTCAATTTATGAAAGTTTTAAAATTTCCAGCAGGAGTTTTTGCCTCACAGTGAAGTATTCATCTGAAATATAAGAGTTAATATAAGGGCACAGGTGCCATAAGGCATAGAATGTAAACTGTCCACACACTCCTCCCCCACACAGTCACTACCACCATGTCTCTGAACGTATATAAGCAGGAAAAAAGCTGCTTGCAAGAAGCCTTATTGTAGATTACACTAATCGACATATACAGTTCAAAGCACAAGGCGAGAAGAACTATTTTCTTTTTTTAAAGATCATTTTTAAAGCCTGTTTATTAAAGTTGGGATTAGGTTCACTAGATGGGGCCTGGCCTAGTATGGGCATGCCCAGCATAATCCTGCCCATCCACTCAACCAGTATCTTTGTATTTCTGTCTGAAATACCCTCCACTCCACATGTTTTGGGGGGCTGGGGCAGAAAAGTGATCATGATGGTTTGGACAGGGGTATTACCTGTTACCTATACAAATTAATCTGCTTGTTTTTCTCCAGGACAGCAGTGTCAAGCGATTCAAAGCTATATTCTCATGGTGCTTTGGGAGATAATCACAACTGATTAGGAGTGGCGAGAACAGTGTGCAGACCCTATTGAACAGCCTTTTCCCATTTCCTTGACTACTAGGTCTGAGGAGTCCCATCTCCTCTTCATAGTCTTGGCCAGTCATAGAACAGGAAATCTGTTAAAATTTGGAATGCCAGAGGTACCATAAGGTGCTGAAAAAAAATCTGTCCCATAACACTCAGACTGTGTGTTAATCAATGTTGGGAACGAAAAGCACATTGTTCTGCTTTGAGTTTTTCATATTTTTCCACCCAAGTCCTACTTTTTCATCACTGAAACCGTGATTTGGCAGCAAAACCTTTTAGCTCTAAGAAAGTAGTTAAATGTAATCAAACAAACTTGGAAAAATAAAATGCCTCTTTCCCTCCCCTTGCCCCCATTAAAATTTCCATAAAAGCTGCTGGCCAAAATGGTGACATTTTTCCCTTTATAGGTGGTTTTGTTCAGTTTTAGACCTAACTGTAGCAATGGCAAAGTTTGGGCCCATCAGTAATAGATGAGGTGGTATATTTCTTTGCTGCAGAGACTGAGGCACAAAGACTCTTGTTTCTTCTGCAGAAATAAAATAAGGTGACAAAACAGTTTGTCATAAATATTAAGAACTTTTAAAGCAAAGCTGTTCAGCAAAAGAGATGTTTTCATTTAATCTTTCTGAAATTAAAAATAAATGCCAAATTAGTTAGGAACATTTCTCAAGTGAATTGTTATGAGATTGAAATAATGGGCTGTATTAAAGTATTCCTTTTAAAATTACAGTGTCTGTCTGATTTGTTAATATTCATGTGTTTTTAAAAAGATGTTGCATAGTAAAAAGGAAGGAAGAACATCATTTCTACAAGAATTCAAACAGTGGGGCAACTATATTTTTGGTTTATGTCCACTGGCTTCATTGGCAATAGACACGAGAGAAAAATTAGGCCCAGTGTACCCAAAAGAAATGGTAGAGACATATTTGGGAAAGGATATATTTTGGATTCAATCAATATAATGGAATAAATACATTTAGATCCAGGATCCTGCTTTAGGTCCTGATTTAGTAAGGTGTTTAAGTATGTAGCTAACTTGAAGTACTTAGGCCATGATTCAGGCAGGGCTGGCCTTACCATGAGGCAAACTGAGGCGGCCACCTCAGGAGCCAGACTGTGGGGGGGGGCACTAGGACCCAGAGTGTAGAAATTTGTGTCTGCTGCTGGTGCATATGTATTCTCTCTGCTCGAGATGCACAGAGATGGTGGAGTGCTGTGCTGGAGGAAGGAAGGCACAAGAGACATAACAGGCAGGCAGGAGAAAAGGTGAGAGGAAATAACAGAAAGCAGCAGGAGCTGCAGGGAGAGAGAGGAGGAGGAGCCTCTTATGTACCTCTCTAGCACCCCAGGAGCCTGGACTGATTAACACCAGCTTCTCAGGGAGCTTCCTGTTTCCTGCTTCTTCCCTGAACCCACTTGAGGAGAACAGGCAGTCACCTGAAGTAGTAGGAGCCAGTTAGGCCCTTAAGACACAGATAGCTTCCCTCACTCAGGCCCTGCTACCAGCCTACTTATTTGTCCCCTTCAACTGAGTGTTGAGAGCCAGCTGGCACAGAACAGCAGTCAGGAGTGAAAGAAGAAAACGCCCCTCTGGGGCAGCATTCAGAAAAAGAAAGAAAGCAAAGGAAGCTTTTCTATCTAAGCAGGAAGGAGCTCTCCTGAGATACATAGACACAAATGTTCACGGTGAGCCTTCCAGCCCCAGTGAGGATGTGAGTGGTGAGGAGATGCCTGATCTTCCAGTTAGTCAGAGTGCAGGTGACCTGGCAGCTACTGCAGTATCCATATCTCTATCTGAAATGGATGTAACCATGTACGTTCCTGAAGAAAAGTGTAGATCAGAGAAGAATGTGGTGGAGGCACAAGAAACAGCTGCTGAGTTTAGTTCCTTAAGTTTAGATGATCCAGGAGTGTGGACCCACTTGAGCAGTAACCTGAGGGACTCCCTTGTACTACATGGACCACAGCAAGTCAAAAACTTCATGTTCCCCAAACACAATGAAAATAGAAGTTTCCATCCAACACATTACTGGTGTGAAATCCCCAATGGTGACAAAGTGGAGAGGCCATGGTTTATGTACTCAAAAGCCCAGAATGCTGCATACTCTTTTTGTAGCAAACTCTTCCAGCCACATTGGGTTCTACAGGAACAAAGGACTGGACAAATCTGGCTAGAAATCTGGCTAGAAAACTTCCTTAAAATTGTGGAGCTGATGGCTGAGTTTGATGCTGCACTCCAGGAGCATCTAAGAAGAGTCACCACCCAAGAAATGTACACACGCCACTACCTTGGAAAAACAATTCAAAATGAGATCATACATTTACTGCCAACAAAATTCAAACAGAAGATTGTGGCAGATCTGAAGTCAGCAAGATATTACTCTGTTATTCTGGACTGCACACCTGACATCAGCCATATGGAACAAATGACTTCAATGGTGTGTTTTGTAACAACAACAGAACCTAGTGAAAATGTCCCTGCAATGGTGACTGTCACAGAGCATTTTCCAGAATTTATTGACATTGATGATACTACAGGAGCTGGTATGACAAATGTGCTTCTTAAAAAGCTGAAAGTTATGGGAATTGTGATAGCTGACATGAGAGGTCAGGGCTACGATAATGGTGCCAACATGAGAGGAAAGAACAGAGGAATGCAGACACAGATCTGAGAGTTAAACCCTCGAGCTTTTTTTGTGCCATGCAGTTCTCATTCATTGAACTTGGTGGTCAGTGATGCAGCATCAGCTTCTAGTGAGGCTGCTGAATTTTTTAATGTAATTCAAAGCATCTATGTATTTTTTTCTGCATCAACTCATCGATGGCAAATTTTGAAGCAACATCTGGGAACATCCTCTCTTACACTGAAACCACTCAGTGCCACACGATGGGAAAGTCGACTGGAGGCGATAAAGCCTATCGAACACCAAATTGGGAAGATAGATGATGCCATAGTTGCCATTATGGAGGATAATGCTATGACAGGAACTGCTCTTGGGAGAACAGTGGTAGAGGGAAATGGAATCACCAGAAACATACATAACTTCAAACTTCTGTGTGGCTTAGTGTTGTGGCATGACATACTGTTTGAAATAATGTTGTAAGCAAGAGACTCCAAGGTGTTGACCTTGATATATCTGGACCAATGGAACAACTGGACAAAGCAAAGTCATAGCTACAGTCTTACCGGTTAGATGAGGGATTTCAAAACGTTCTGAAGAGTGCACAGAAGTTGGCAGAGGAACTTCACTCTGAAGCCATTTTCCCACCCATTCAAGAATACAAGAGTCACCGAAGAAGAAGATATTTTGATTACGAGGCACAGGATAATCCCATAAGAGACCCCAAACAACAATTCAAAGTTGAATTCTTTAACCAGGAGCTAGATTGTGCAATACGGGCAGTTGAAGAACGTTTCATGCAGCTCAAGGAATACAGCAGTATATTTGGGATGTTGTATGACATTCCAAAACTCACTGTACCTGAAGAAGACCTACACCAGCAATGCAGGGCACTAGAGACAGTGTTGACACATGATGATATGTGTGCTATTGATGCGAGTGATTTAGGTGATGAACTGAAAGTCCTTTCAAGATACATTTCAGGAGGCTCAAATCCAGAGGCTGTTCTGGAATATATGTGCACAAATAAGATGACCACCGTCTTTCCAAATGCTTTTGTTGCTCTGCGCATACTTCTAACACTTCCTGTAACAGTTGCCAGCGGCGAACGCAGCTTCTCCAAGCTGAAGTAATAAAAACACATCTACGCTCCACAATGACACAGAGAGCCTGGTCGGCCTTGCAACCATCTCAATAGAGCATGAGCTGGCCCAGACTGTGGACCTTCAGGAAGCAGTTCAAATCTTTGCAACCAAGAAGGCACGGAAAGCACCACTTTGATTATTCAAACAGATAAAAATGGCAGTGTTTACTATGCAGACAAGAAAAGTTACATTTGCTGTTCAGACGTTTGAAAGTTAAGAGTTACTTAAAATTTTTGAACAAGTCATTTTAAGTTGTTAGTTCTCCTTTATTGGGGTAGGTAGCAGAGCAGTACCATGAGAGCAGTAGAACAGGAAGAAGGCAGAATTGAGATCTTTCAGAGTTTTGGCCCAAGCGAGGGGGCATGAGGGCGTCATTTGAGCTCCCCGCCTCAGGTGCCAAAATGTTGTGAGCTGGCCCTGGATTCAGGAAAGTAATTGAGTCCCTTTTCAGGAAAGTACTTGGGCACAAAATTAAGTTTGCATGTGCTTATGTCTAATTAACTTCAGTGGGAGTTAAGCATGTGCTTAAAATTAAGCAGATACTTAATTTACTAGGGATGCTTTGCTGAATAAGGAGCACATGTAGTCCTGTTTACTTTTGATGCTTAAGTACATTGCTGAATTGAGGCCTTAGGGCCTACTCATTCTGAAGGCAATATTTTGCCATTGATTTCCATAAGAGTAAGATCAGGCCCTTAGAATTTGTTATATTGTGTCTTTGTCCTGGGAGGATGAAAGGGAAACTGCTTTACTAAAATGTCAATCCTCTAATCACTGAATATATGTTAGTATATAAATATGCTATAGGTTAGAGAGTGTAAGCTGATTACCTGAGATCTCTGGGATCTCTCTACACTCTGTTTATAGCATTTAGCCAGTTCTGCAATGCAATGTGAATTTATTTTGCCTTCCTTCGCCACTGCTGAAGGCTGGAGAGTCTAATGAGATATGGCTGCTATTATGTGCTGGGATGATGAATGCCAAACGGAAACCCCCCATAGAACTGGCAAAGAATTTTCAATTATTATAAGAAAAGTACAATTATATTATTATCAATTAAGTTCAATTCATGTGGAAATATGAGTTCTGACATTTGTATTTTCTACATACTATATTTAGAAGATATATGACAATATAAACAAATAATAAAATAATAATTGGGAACCTCAGTGTACATCTCAGACAGAAAGAAAATGAGAGCGAGAGAGAGATGTAATCTATTATACAATGGCTTTTAAAGATTATGAAATTTTATTTGTAGTGCTATGCAGCAATACCATTGTGACCCTAAGAGCATCTCTATGCCAGAAGGCTACAGGATCCCTCCTATCTAGCAGTGAGTTTCAAGTGGCCTGGCCAGCTCAATGTATACCAACTCACTATTGATATAATCAGTATCTAAAAGGTGTCTTGTAATATGTCACTGGAAAACTAATAACTCACTCATCACTGATATTATTGTGTGGTGTATGTATAGTCAACCTGCAAAGGATTATAGAGATGTGCTAGAATTATGACTAAAATGTGACTTGGATGTATATAAATTGGTCACAAATTGCTTAAAGACAAAGAATAGCACATTTCCATGTCAGGCAAACAAAGGCCTCAGGAGAGCAATTAGGGAAAAAGTGAGCACTTAACAAAATCAATGGGGGAATGACACCTCCCCCTGCCCCAGGAAGGATTAGCTTTCCTGCCTCTTGAAACAGGGTCTATGGACTTTGAGAGAGATACTTTTCAAAAGTTTACTGGAGTCTAAAGTCGGGGCAGAGAATCCCTAAATTATCCTTCACCTGAGGAGACAAGGAAGATGAGTGCCTTGGACTCTGTGGGAAGCCTGATTAAGAGCTTTTCAGCCATTGCTGGAAAAGGAAGCTTGATGAGGAAACTACCTTGAACAAAGACTGTAGTTTGTTAGATCTTAGCCATTGGAAAGCATATTGTTACTTTTGTTTGTTTGTAACCTTTTCTATCTTTATCCCTTATACTTGAACTCACCAAAAACCTCTCATTTTGATGGAATAAATTTGTTATACTTTTATCTAAACTTTGATGAAATTGAAATGATTTTTAACCCCAATCAAGATAACAAGCTGCTGTTCCTGTCTCTTTAAAGGAACAAAAAGAAAAGGAGTACTTGTGGCACCTTAGAGACTAACAAATTTATTTGAGCATAAGCTTTCGTGAGCTACAGCTCACTTCATCGGATGCTGTAGCTCACGAAAGCTGGAGTGGGGGCGGGGTGGGGGGCGGGGCTAGGGCGGAGGGAAGAGGCGGGGCTGGGGTGGGGCCTTGGGGAAGAGCTGGAGCAGCATGCAGCTGCGTATGGCACTAGGAAATTTGCTGCCCCAAATTTCCTGGTGCCCTACGGAGCTGTATACTTTGCATATGGGTCAGGATGGCCCTGACCACAGTACGACGCTGGCTGCCAGAAGGAGCTTTGAAAGGGGAGGGGTGCATGCCTGCAGGGCTGCTAACTTCAAAACAATGAGCAGGCATTGTGGGACACATCCAGAGGCCAATTACAGCAATAAAAGCAAGCAAGGTGTTTACGCTGGCACTATGGCGCTAAAGCCTCAGCGCAAAAAGCCTTATGACTCTCATTGAGGTGGTTATATTACAGCGCTGCAACTAAGGAGGTTCAGCGCAAAAAGTGGCTTTGCAGTGTGTACACCTGTGCTGTTTCAGTGCCAAAAGCAGCCTTTTGGCAAAAAAAACTTGACAGTGTAGACCAGGCCTTGGACACGGCAGAGAGACAGTTTGGGCGAAATTCAGGACTGGGTAGGTGTGGGATCACTCCACAAAAAGTAAGTTGGCTGTGGAATCAGGGTGTGATCTGCATGCTCATATGCTGACTATTGGTGTCCAGGCTGTGAGTCACAGCAGCAGAGCATTTAAGACATCTAGAATTGCATGGCAGGTGGTGATACAACCCCTTACTGGTCTGGGTTGAACCTCAAAAATGTACAACATTCAATTAAAATTAAAAGTTGAATGAAAGGGAACTGTTGAGGAGCCCAGAATACTGCAATATTGACTTTCCATTCCTCATCATAATTCACTAGGGGCCTGCTTTTCAAAAGAGTTTAGCATCCAGCAAAAAAGCTGGGAAAAAGCTCCCTCTCCGTTAACATCCAGGGTCAGAATTTCAACAATCTTAAACTACAATTGTGGCCAGGTTTTTCAAAGCTACTCAGCTCCTCTTTGGGCACTTTAATGAGGGGGTTACATTTTCACCCAGCTTCTCCAGAGCTACTGAGCACTTTAGAAATTCTGGCCCTGGATATAATGAGAGATTCCACTTCCATTGTATTGTTTTGAATACATATAGGCATATGTATGTTAAGTTTTTAAAACTCTTGCTGTAATAAATGCCAGAAGTAGACATGGGGAGTGTCATTTTTTTAAAAATTGCTTCTAATTTTGCATCCTCAATCTTGCATCCACAATCAGTTGTGGGCCAAGAAGATAGCTGGATATCTAAATACTATCTAATTCTGCTTGCAAACCAGATAGATGTCTAAGTTTGTAGCTGCAGGTGATTGCAGATTCACAAATCTTGGCACAAAATTATAGCCTGGATTGAGACCCCCTTAAAAAAGTTCCAAAATGTTTGTCTTTTAATATTGTCCTTTTGTGAGACCATTGTTGTCGGTAGCTGTTGTCATAAAATTACTGCAAGGAAATTTATATGCCAGAAAGGTTGTAAAAGGACCTGTCTGGGGGAGAGAACAACAACAACCTCTTGAACTATTTTTGTTTTGCTGAATGCTACTTGTTTACCTCTTCTCTATCACACTATATATAATATATATATATATATAGCAGGGGTGGCCAACCTGTGGCTCCTGAGCCACATGCGGCTCTTCAGAATTTAATATGCGGCTCCTTGTAAAGGCACTGACTCCAGGGCTGGAGCTACAGGCACCAACTTTCCAATGTGCCGGAGGTTTCTCACTGCTCAACCCCTGGCTCTGTCACAGGGCCTGCCCCCACTCCACCCCTTCCCGCTCCCTCCCCTGAACCGGCCATGCCCTCGCTCCTCCCCCTCCCCCCTAGAGCCTCCTGCACGCCACAAAACAGCTGATTGGGAGGTACGGGGAGGCGCTGTTTGGCAGGGCTGCCAGTGGGCAGGAGGCCCTGGGAGCGTGTGTGTGTGTGTGTGTGTGTGTGTGTGTGCTGCTGCCTTATTACTGTGGCTCTTTGGCAATGTACACTGGTAAATTCTGGCTCCTTCTGAGGCTCAGGTTGGCCACCCCGATATATAGAATGAAATTGACCCCTAGACAAAATGTCCAGCATAGGACCAGTATACCACTTAAGTTCTACTTAGGTCCTCAAAATAGGTCTTAAATTGTATATAGGTTTGTGCTGACAGTTTGCACAAGAGTGAATTTTACTCATGATAGAGAAGACACTGAACTGTATTTTTAATGGGAACTATCCTCTGACCTGTCATTAAAGACAAGGAAACCTCAGAAGTTTTAGTGGTAAAGGTCAGCTCATCCAAAACCTAAAGGAATTTCCAAACATTTCTCATCCATTTGTTCCCAGGCCCAACTCCCTTCCAATTCCCCACATTCCTTCTCTCATCTCCTGGTGATTGGTTACAGGTTGCATGTCCAGTCAGACATCAGACTAATAGACCTAATCCTCTGTAACTGCAGGGAGGTTCTCTCAGGCTGCTTCCTTACCATCTTTCTCCTGTCTCTGCTTAGTTCATGATAGCAAGACTTTGGGAGAGGATCAAGAGTTATCTTTCCACTCCTGGTTAGAAGAAAGGGCAGTGCCCCAAACAGCATTTTTCTGGCTTCGCCTGATATAACCCCCTGCAGGACTAATGGAATGTCTTTCATTGTACTGAGCAGCCAACAGCACAGTGACTATGTTCTGGTTCCAAATACTTCCAAAACTAGACACCATTTGGGATGTTCATCCAAACCCGAATAATATTGATATTTGGCATATTTAGAAAAGGTATTTTGATTAGTTTGCCATCCTAAATGGTTGCACATGAATGGCTATGAAGAGAATCTGTTGTGTAGGGCTGGCAAACTGCTGACCTGTGTGTTCCCATGTGTATGAGGAGTATTATGTAAATACAAATTGCATTCATTCATTCCCTCTATCTTTCTCAGCTGTGGTCTATGAAGTGTTCTGACAATAGGTAATATAGTCCATTTTCTTCCAATACTTTCTGAGTTTGTCACAGCATAAGTAATCAATAATAACTGCATGTGGCATTCAATTAACTATATTGGCAACAAGGGGAGGCAAGAGGAGCCCTGAGGGCAGCTACATGATATCACAGATCTGAGTCTGGCATTGTGGAAAGTCCTAAGAATTTATATAATCTGAGAATGCTCTTTGTATAAGAGGTAATAACTATATACTGGCTTAAACAAACCAAGAGCAATGGCAGAGGAGTCTATTAGCTTAGGATACAGTCATTACCAAGTTGACAAGGTGTGCACACAAGCAATTAGAAATATATTGAAACAAAATGTGATCTCTCTCACATACATCTTGTACACCTCAATGTTCAGTGTGCTTAAGAAGGACTAAATCCCGCAACCACAATGAATAGTTTTTTACTTGATATTTATTTTAAAAGCTCCCTTTTTCATGCTCTCCTTCAACTAAATGTATTTCACATTCAAAAATTTTGTTAAAACTTCAATGGGGAAAGATTATATCCCCTTATACTCCCATCTACTCTGCTGTTGTTGAAACTGTGGGAGATGGAGAATGGATGACTCAAAGCTTTAAAAAGGAATACATGCATTATTTATTATCTCAGTATTGATATATTTATTATAAACACCTTGGGATTTATTACAACGATATATAATAAATGATGAAAAGGCTCTAAAATCCTCTCTGACCATTTACATACAAGATTTTTATGTGACTCTTGATCTTAGAAAACAGCATGGGTAAAGTTGTCAGTATAAGTTAAAAATAGCCTCTTGGAGCAGGAGTATATAGTCTCTTAGAATTAGCCCCAGTGACATACTGTGGGAGAAATAAAATGGATGAGAGTGGAAAATAAAATAGAAAAATGTACAAGAAAAAAATTTTCATGCTATATGGTGGCCATTTTCATCCAACTGGGTTTCTATTCCACCAAGTGCTGGAGAAACTAGTTTGAATGAAATACGTTTGACCCATATCTGTTTCCATTCTATCAAACAAATCAGAATCAAATTCCCTCCAATTAAACAGGTCAGTGTTGCATTTTCCTTTTCTTGCCTTTTAAATCCCCTGCCTCTTTCTCTATCCCAAATCATTTGTATCCCTATATTTGTTTCCCTCCAATACTGTAAAATTTCAAGAAGGTTCAGATGAAGATTGCAGTTAATAACAGTGATGGACCATAGTAACATAAGAAAAATAGACCAAACTCATCCTTCGTCTAAGTGCATTCCATCCCATGGAATTGTGCCAAAGATAAAATTAGTCTATTAATTTTATATTTTCATCCCATTTCTTTTTTGCACTCTTTTCACACAATTCTTGTAGAAAGTTTTGTCTAATGTCAAAATCCTGCGAACATTCATGTATATGCTCAATTTTCATATGAGCAGCCCCACAGATGTCAATGGGACTATGAATATGCATAAAGCACTATATGTAAGTGCTTGCCACAGTGGGACTTCAGACAATAAATTTAATACTGTGCTTACGAAATCCCTATTATTCTGTACAACATTCTCTTGTAGTATGTATTGTAAAATTAAACATCTTCAAAATCATAGCTCCAGGAAAAACTGCCTGAAGTTCTTAAACTAAATTTTCTAGCAAACAACTACATAAAAGCCTATTTACATTCTTCCTCCACAAAAGAATAAATGAAAAGCAAAAGAAAAAAAAAGTTTTATATATTTTAAATTATAGCCCCAAAGAACTTAATTAACATCAATATATGTGAGACATGCACCTTATGCATAATTTCGAGACAGCACTAAGCTTATAATATAGCAATGGAATCTGGGGACTATTTAAAGGGACTATATTAGGATATGCAGAAAAAGGACTCAGTGAGATCTGTCAATCAACCTTTACTCTTCTGTATTTTAAGGGCAATTTCAAGGACAACTGTGTGAAGAAGTGACCTCCAAGAATGGAGCCATTAAACGTGTTGACAGCCTCGTTCCTGTGTTTTAGTGAACAGCCATAGATAAGAAAAAAATAAAACTGCCTGTTATATTCCTTCACCAGCCATTCCTAAACATACTTTAAATGAAGACTTGTACCTTGATGTTCTGCTATTCCATATGAACTGTCTGCCACTGAACACCCAATATTTTTTCAGTGCAGCATCAGTTCTTATAAACCAACTCATTCCATAACTAGGTAGTAACATAAAATGAAATTCCCTCCCCAGCAATGGTCCTCATTTTGATTGTTCAGTGGTGACAATCTGAAATAACTCCACTTTAACCTTCTGGAGTTATATCAGGCTTATTGTGTGTATGAAGAAGAAGATAAAATTGTATCTTTCATGTGAGGCCACAAAAATGCTTATAATTTTATGTTCCTATAAAATCAAATTATTACTAAAACAATTTTTGTTCATTTATGTTACTTGTTTTATACTGAAAGTAGTTTTGAACAACTTCTTACCTTTCTTTCAAATGACTGTTCCCTCCTCCTCCATTCTTTATCTGTATTGACAATTCTAGTGTCCTTCCTGTCCCTCAGTCCCACCGTCCTTGAAATTTTGAGGTTTCCCCATTTTGTTTTAATTTCATAAATCGGTTCGAGCTTACATAGAGCTCTTCAGGTCTGGAAAATGTACTCAGCGTCTCACTGCTAAATACAAGTAGTTAACACATATGGAAGTGGTTGGGTCATTACAAAACCTAAACCTAATTTTCCCAATACTAATTTCTCCCTACTGTTACTCACATCTTCTTTTCAACTATCTGTAATAGGCCACTCTCATTATCACTTCAAACGTTATTTTTCCTCCCTCGGTATCCTGCTGTTAATTGATTTATCCGGTTAGACTGACCTCACACTTGGTAAGGCAACCCCCATCCTTTCATGTATTTATACCTGCTTCTATATTTTCCACTTCATGCATCTGATGAAGTGGGTTCTAGCCCACAAAAGCTTATGCCCAAATAAATTTGTTAGTCCCTAAGGTGCCAAAAGGACTCCTCATTGTTTTTGCTGATACAGACTAACACGGCTACACTCTGAAACATATTTCAAGAAACTATTAAAGGTGAAGTGGCCAGTTAACACCTTTCCACCCATATGTGGGAAAGGAGAAAAATCACTACATTCTTGTTTGAAATTGCACAGGAAAATGATAAAAGATGAAAACCACATGAAAACCTACGGGTGAACACTTTTCACAAAGTGATCACTCCATATCACTTTCAGTCTTCATCCTCAAAGGAAATTTGTACAACACCTACAAATGATGAGCCTGGTAGTTTAAATTACTATTTTTGCTAGTCACTAAAAATTATGGACTGGAGAAGTGTTAACTGGCCATTTCACCTTGAATAATCCCTTGAAGTGTGTGTTAACTAGATTCATAGATATTACTATCTTACTAACTACTTATGTGAAACAATCTGTTCCACTTTGTATTTAGCTGTGACACTCTGAGAACATTTCCCAAACCTGAAGAAGAGCTCTGTGAAAGCTCAAAAGCTTGTCTGTCTCACAACAGAAGTTGGTCCAATAAAAGACATTACCTCACCCACCTTGTCTCTCTGATATCCTGGGACCAACATGGCTACAACAACATGTCATACATAGAATTTTTTAATGTATATTTTCATTCTAAAATGTGGACGCTTTTCCTTATTCATTCCACTGACAGATAATGTTTGCAGTTCACAAATCTCTTCGGATTAGCATAGTATTCCTGTCACCAACTCTTCTTACTATTCTCATATGTTCAACTCTAAACAATGCCAAACATGTTTCAAAATGATGTTTAAAAAGGATCTAATAAGGGCACATTTATTTGTGTTTCACTGCTTGTTTGATAAAGGAGAAACAGACGAGAGATAAATGAGATCTCGCTTTTCATGTTTCTAATTTTCTCTCATAGCTCTTTTTCTCACACTTTCTCATTATATCTAGTTTCTTTCTCTTTGTTTCACTCACATTTAATCCTTATGTATTGTTAGTAGAGGTGGGTGAATAACTTATTTTTCAGTGTGGTGACATTTCTGAAAAATAATGAAAAAATTGGTTAGAGTCTAACCCAATCAGAAATTTTTCAAAAGTCAATTTCAGGTTGAACAAAACATTGTGTTTGACCCAAATTTTTTCCTGAGCATTTTTAAAAGGCTAGATTCACATATGGAAGGGTTCCCCCCTTTCTCCCTGGTATAAACTTTAACCCAGTGGTTAGGACACTCACCTGAGATGTGGAAGACCCAGGTTAGAATCTCCATTTTGGACCTGGGATTTGAACCCAGCTTTTCCTTCCTCATAGGGGACCCTCCCCCCCCAGCCACTTGGTTAGGTCTTACTCAAGCTCTCCTGTTGAAGCTGTTTCACTTCGTATACAATTCTTACATAGTCATTGTTCCACGGAAAGAGAGTGAGAATGACTGCAGCCTGGTGGCTAGGGCAGTCACCTAGGAGGTCCAAGATCCAGCCTTTCATTTTCAGTGTATAATTATAAACAAAGTGGAACAGCATCAACAGGAGAGACTGAGGGCCTGTCTACACTACTGCTTAAGTTGACGTAACTTATGTCGCTCAGGGGTGTGAAAAAGCCACCCCCCGAGCGACATAAGTTACATCGACTTAAAGCAGTGTCCACACCATACTATGCTGGCAGGATATGTTGGAGATCTGGAGTTAAATCCCAGTTCCAAAGAAGGGCCATTTTGTGAATGGCACCTAACTTCACCTTAAAAAAATGTTTTGGCTCATACTATGTGGCAAATTTGTGTCAAATTAATTAATACAATTTTTTTTTGTCAAATAAACTATTCATCCAAAAAGTTTTGCCCAGTACTACTTGTTAGCTTTGTCTCTTATTAGCAGCTTCTCAAATCCTATCCCCAAGACTTTCAAAGGTATGACTTTGAATGGTGAAACTACATACAGGTTTTGTTTGAGCAGCACATCATGATGGGCCCTTAACTCTGCGAGTCTCCCTTATATTCCTTACACGCTGTTTATTTCTTTATTTGTCTTTTAATCTTACTTTTCATTCCCACCTTGCCATTTCTCATTATTTGCCCTAATTTTGCTGATTTGAAGCACCAATAAGAAATTCTGGGAACATTAAGCAAGATATATCTTAGTAATAAATGAGATTTCTCATATTTTTCTGAGAGATATGAAAGTGCTAAGGATGAATAAGAAAGTGGCCTTCTGGGCATACCAGCACTAAATGAATCACAGAGATTGAAAAAGGAAGAAAGGAGATCAGAGGAGTAAAGATTTCTTCCCCAAACACTGCTCTGGAGATCTTTCCTTCACAGGTCTGTCTTGTAGAATAAGGCCCCACTCCAGGAAAGCAACCCTAAATAGGAACGGTCCTTAAGCTCATGCTTAATTGCTTTCCTGAAGAGACCTAACCAAGTGGTTGGTTGGTTGGGGGGGGGGGGGGGTGTCCCCTGAAGAGGGATAGACTTATAGACTTAAGCATATTTTTACTTGCTTTCTTGCATCAGGAAGTGAGAGAGGATAAAGTGAGCATTAATTGCATTGCCAAAGGGCATATTTATATATGAAAATATTTTTTTTATTTTGAGCACAGACTAAATAAAAAACTTAAACATTTGTGAGGTTTTCTTCTCAAAGTATCCAAGACCAGACGAGAAAGGGGTGAAATCCAAAGCAGTAATTTTAGGCCCTACTCCAAAGCCCACTGAAGTCAATAAAAAGAATATAATTTACTTTAGTGAGTGCAGGATCCATATTTTGACAAGTAATGAAAAAAAAGAAAAGAAAGAGTTTTCAATAAGAATGAGCAAATGGGTTTGGAACAAAATAAAAACCAGTCAGCCCTCTCCCACTACACATTTTTTCCCATAGCTTATTATGAACCAGTTATTTTTTGTGTTTTCCAGTTGGTGAAACACAAGTGTAGAAATGCCCCAATATTATAAGGAAGGCTTTCCATGTGGTATTTTCTACCTGACCAAAAAAAAAAAAAAAAAAGGATGGATGGGGACGCTTGCAAGACCAGTCTCTTATTGCAAAATTTCGTGTCATTTTGAAGGTCCAATACTAGTCATAGTTTGAGCTTCAAAATATGATAAAGATAAAATAATGTGTAATAATAGTACCCTCTAACTCACCAGACCTGTACGTTTTCAGAATAATATTTGCTTACTCTATTGGCAAAAAAAGGCTTTCATTACTTTTTTACACCTGTTCACACTGCAGAGCCAGCACAGCTCTGGAAGAATGAGCTCATGCAACATGCACAGAATAGTTAACTAAGTTTCAATCACAAGAATATGTATTTTATTACTGCTAATGATGCGCTAGGCAAATATAACCCATCTTATTGTTTAGAGCCCAGATTGCATTTGTAGGTCTCATAGTCTTGGAAGATAGAAGTGCTAGAGTAAGAAAAGAACTAGGCTAGCCTACACAAAAGTAAAGACCTCAGAAGTTTACAGGGTAAACCAAAGATATCTGAAAGACATGTTGCTCCCAGCAGAGAAAAAATATTCCTTTACCCTAAACCCCCCCCCACATTTCTGTCTCTGACTCTAAAAATTTTACAAATTATGTAAATGTCATATTTGGTTAACAAACATTAAACCTTTACCACACATGCACAGAACATACTGAAACTATTGATCATATCTTAGTTGACATACAATATCTTAGTAGTATTTTAAAAGGGCATGGGTCCCTAAGCCCTGTTTCAAGGGTCTGGCTTATGGCTGAGTCAGGTGACCTTGGGTCACATGACAGCAGTGTGGGAGGCGGTACCTTCTATAAGAGAGAGTCTAAGCAGACAGAGAGCTGAGTTCTAGGGTTGGGTTAAGAGCTTGGGGAGTGGTTTGTAGCACCTACCTGAAGGGAAGCTTGCTGGGCGCTACCTGCAAGACAGCTGGGAAAGGATTTAGGGAAGAGCTGGTTTGATAAAGGAATTGCAGAGCCTGAGGTTGATGATGAACATTTAGATTTTGTTAATATGCTGGACCCTAAGTAGGGGATGTTAATTGAACCACCCCAGTCCATGTGTGTTTAGTGGGGAGCCCAAGAAGGAAGAATCTGAGGAAGCAAATACATGACTACATAGGGTGAACTGCCCTAGCATAGATATATATCTTGGAGTCTACAAAATATAACTGTGGTAACCACCAAAATTATTAGAAGCAAAAATAAGCATGCAATCACAGAATATTTACTTATAACCAGTTTAATCAGCTATCACTCAATGAAGTTGCTCAGCCATAGATTTAAAGAGAAGGATGTGTTTTCCACATAGGAGGCCTTGCCTATACAAGGGATTAGCTCTGATTTCAGCTGTTGATGGCCAGGAGCTAGAATAGCTGAAGTAGTACATATTCCTAGCATAAAAACTGTTCAGTTTTGTGAGCCATATGGACAAGCCAGTCCTCTAACTGACTTTTAAATATGCCATTCCCATCAAAAATATTTACAGTCTTTCACACCAGATACCAAAAGAGCAATTATGTGTTGCATTTGTAATAAAGAATCATGTGGTTGCTGGGACATTCTTTGTCACTGAGTTGGCACTTGCTTGTGAGGTAACTCCATTCTTATTGAAGAATGTCATTGAGTTACATAGTGTGAAGAATCTTGTAATTTATGGATTACAAAATCATTCACTGAATACAAGAGCACTGCTGTGTTACTTGGCCTACTACTGTGTGCTTATGCACTATATATTATTGCATTTTGCCCAACGCAGAGGTTGTCAATCTGTGCAGGAACCAGTATTGCTAACATTGAGTGTTTAAAACTCATGAGTCAGGCCTCCAAAATCATGATAGGCTTAAGAATCATGAGATTTAAAAATACATAAATTTTAGGTTATTTTAATTTATTGCCAACTTTTCTCCACAACATGAGAGCTAGAAACATATTTGCGTAAATGAAAGCTGAAATTCCCATGTACTCATATGACATCAGGAGCTGGGGTTTTAAGAAAAACACCATGTATTTCAAGACTTACAGCAAAATTGCAAGATTTGGCAACACTGATAATGCTGATAGCAGAATGACAATAAGCTCCTGATAGAGCGTGGCAATCAAAGGCATTTTCATTTCCAATGAGGATTCTGAGGTAACTGTCAACCTAATCAAGCCAAACTTCATTCAAGGGGAGAGAACAGGATTGAGACTCAAGATTCAGGTGCACAACAATCTCTGCTATGTCGCCATCTACCATCTGTACAGTCTGGCAGCCAATCAATTGGTCTTGGTTTGATTGATTTTAAAGAAGTCATAGTGAAACATGAACAGTCAGTCTAATGCTTCCCTGTCTTCTCCTATGGCTAGCGTGTGTTTGGGGGAATCCGCCACTGCTGTGAGCCAAAGGAAGTGGACAATATTGGGCAATGCATGTCCTTCAGATTATAGCACTGGGACTCCCACACCTGTCCCAGTTGAGCCACAGGACATTTTTCATCTGAAGAAGGTAGGGAAGTACTTTTTGTGACGTTGCACCCCATAATGCTTTATGGAAATATGTTTATGAATGTAAATGACATAACTGGAATATGTTTTACGCTACATATGCCATGTAACATATCTCTGGAAAGGTTATGATCTACTGAATATATTCATCCTCTTATGCATGTATCATTTTTGTATTCAAAGTTATGAATATTAGCTGTGTACTTGTTTGATTTTAAGTAGCCTTAGTAAGGCATTTGGGCAGCTTCTTTAGAAAGGAATTTACAACTTAAATGCCCAATCAAGAAACACTTAACGGACAATAAGAAAAGGAGTACTTGTGGCACCTTAGAGACTAACCAATTTATTTGAGCATAAGCTTTCGTGAAGTGAGCTGTAGCTCACGAAAGCTTATGCTCAAATAAATTGGTTAGTCTCTAAGGTGCCACAAGTACTCCTTTTCTTTTTGCAATACAAACTAGCACGGCTGTTACTCTGAAACCTGTTATTAACGGACAATGGATCTTGGAAGGCTCCAATCCACATAAGAAGTCTACCTGAGGACGTTCAAGGTAGCATGTGAACAATGGCTGCTACCTGTAAGTTCTGAGTCATGCATGGACATGTGACTCCAAAACTCCATCTTGTAGCTGAGATTCTACACAGGGGGAGGGAGGGGTGTCCACCCACAAGAGAAAGTCTATTTAAACCCCTGGGAGACCCCTCCATTTTGTCGTCAGCTGGCTCAAGAGACAGCCTGTCCACCCCCAAAAGAAACCGGAACAAAGGACAGTAGCCACGGGGGTGTGAGTGATTGCTGGACACAGACTAGAAGGAGGCTAGTTTGTGAAAGAGGCTTATTGGAAAATCTCTGAGAGTGAGATTTTATCTGTATTCAGTTTTTTTACTGTATTAGGCATAGACTTGCATGTTTTATTTTATTTTGTTTGGTAATTAACTTTGTTCTGTCTGTTATTACTTGGAACCTCTTAAATCCTACTTTTTGTATTTAATAAAATCACTTTTTACTTATTAATTAACCCAGAGTATGTATTAATACCTGGGGGGGGGGGGGGCGCAAACAGCTGTGCATATCTCTCTATCATTGTTATAGAGGGCAAACAATTTATGAGTTTATCTTGTATAACCTTTATACAGGGTAAAACAGATTTATTTGGGGTTTGGACCCCATTGGGTGCTAGGCATCTGAGTGTTAGAGACAGCAGCACTTCTTAAGCTGTTTTCAGTTAAGCCTGCAGTTTGTGGGACATGGTTCAGACCTGGGTCTGAATTTGCAGCAGGCAAGTGTGTCTGGCTCAAACCAGGCAGTGTTCTGAAGTTCCAAGCTGGCAGGGGAAACAGCTTAGAGGTAGTCTAAGCACATCAGTTGGCAGTTCCCAAGGGGTTTTCTGTGATCCAACCCGTCACACTTGTCTTTCCCAGACTAATTTTGCAGCAGTGCTGCTGGGTCCCCACTATCTGGTCCTGTCACCTCCCTCTCGCCTATGGAGAAATTCTCATCTGTTCTCAGTTCCCTTACTCAGCCTTCACACCTTAGCTTTAGCCAGTGCTGTTGAGAAATGGATGCTACCTAAGAAAAGTGAGTGAGTGAGAGAGGTTGCCTCACAGGCTTGTCAGGGTTAAGAGGCCCTTATCTACTTGGGGGCTTCACCAATTCCATTTTAAACTAGCTTCCCAGACCTGCTCCCCAGTTCTACTGAGAATTTCTGGTAGCTGGAGCTCTGGCTTCCCCAGGAACCTAATTAGAGTAGGTTGAGAAACAGGATGTCATTTTCGTGAAAAATTTTCATTGAGAGTTTGAATCTGTTTTTTGGCAAAATGTAAATGAAAAGTTTAGAATCTGATTTTTTTTAACCTGTTCTACCCAAAACTTCCTTCCATCTCTGCCTTATAAGAACCCACACATTCCTATTTCCTCCACCCCTGTGCCTCTGTGACTCTCACATCCCTTAATGTCTCCACCTGCTGGAGCTACCCAGCCCCAGCCAAACCCATGCACCTCTGGCACTCCACCAGAACCCAAGAGCCCCTCCTCCAGAGCTCTTTTAATCTATCTTTACAAGTTAGTCCTTGATTCTCTGAACCCCACTGATCATTTTCCCCCTTTTCTCTGAAGTCAATTTATCAGTAGCTCTTGGGTAATGGGATGCCCCAAAATGAAGGCAATATTCCAGGTGTGGTCACCTCAGAAGTTGTTGCTGCTATATTATATTGCAATCTCATGTATCATTTGCTATTATTTGGATTATGGCAGTGTCAGCTAGCTGCTAGACATAGTCTATGCCCTGAAGAACTCACAATTTACATTATTCTTTCAGTGCTTTATATGTTTCTCAGTGCTATTCAATACCTGTTTTTCCAATTATTGTAGCTTGGAATTTCATTTTGCTATTTTCTGCCTCTGTATTTCATTGTTTTATTTCTCCATCCTCACTAGCATTTGCAACTCTCCCAGATTTAGTATACTCTGTTAATTTCATTTGTATAATATATACTGCTTCCAAAGCATTAATGTAGATCGCTAAATAGAATCAGACCTAACATTGGACCCTGTGGTCCCCCACTGAATATCTACTTCCAAGTTGGTGCATTGCCATCTATCATTAGCCTTTTTTGTAGTTTTGCAGCTAGTGTTCAATCCACATGACTGTGTTCTAATCCAATTTGAATTAAATTTCCAAGTAAGATGCCATGGATCACAGTACCAAATGTGTTACTAAAATTGAAATATATTCCATCTACGGTAGTCTCTTCAACTACTAATTTTGTAACTCTGTAGAAAAAAAATTGTTTAATTCTTTATTAATGCCTGCTATCATTACTTATGTTTCTGCTATCTTGTAAATGTTCAGTAATTTTTCTTAATATTTTCCCCATTATTTTATGAGGAATAAAAGCATCATAACTGGCTTCACTCCATCTGCTGGTTTTCTGTGTTTGATTCCTTTCAGTCTCCTCTATGGAGTCGGACAACAGGATGGGCAGATTTTCAAGCACTGTACCCTCTGGGCCAGAAAAAGATCTTGGAGACCCAGAAAGTCAACAAACATGACTTGGTGAATACAGAGATGTATATGATACCAAAAATGGTTTAGACACTAATCCTGCAAGAATTTATGCACATGCTTAAGTTTATTTACAAGTAATCCCTTTGAAGTCAGATGAGTAAAGTTTAAACAGATGTAGAACTTTTTGTAAGTGACTCTGGTCTTACTTTGTGAAATTTGATTAAACCCATTAGAATATGGGATTTGGTGAACACCAAAGAAAATGGATAGATGTAAAATTTTCACTTTAAAAATTTGATAACACGTACTTGAACAAAGTCATTTTGAGTAGAATGCCAGAAAAGCTTGAAAAAGTTGAAGGTGTGTTTTGTATTCTGTGCTTATAGTTAAAAAAAGGTCAATTAGAAAAACTGCTAATAAAATTTATACTGTCGAATTAACATGTTAAATTTTTGTTCAGAATTGCTTTGGCTGAAAATGGCTTGTAATGTAAACGGACAATTTACAGTGTTGCAATGACAATGCACCCTTTGCTATGCTAGGCATTGTTATGACAGACATTAAGAACATCCTTTTTTGTCCAAGACAGTTGAATATACAATACACCCATATATTCAAGTTTCAATTTTTAGTAAAAATTTGTGTGTATATCCTTTAGTTACATACTATTTTTCATGGTGAAATAGTATCTACTAGCAACAGTTAATTTCTTTATACATAAAGTATTTAGAGATACTGAATAACAGTAAAAGGCCCAGGTAATTGTCTTACAGGTACATTTCATTATTACACAAAACTACACAACCTATTTCCTATTCTTTTTAATAAAATAATTTTGTTGTCATTGAGAATCTCTCTGCTTGCAGATACTCTTTTTTTGATGCTGAAATGTTTCATGACACTAACTTATGTAATGCAGCTGCAGAGAAAATAACTTCAAATGCTTTTAATTTTCAGAATCTTTTTTAAAGCTGTTTCAGTTTTTGCGAGTTTCTTTTCTATTTTCTGGTTTCTGGGTTTTTCCATAAAGTAGTGTATGCTTTAAGGGGAAAATAATGGGGGAAGCAATCATACCTTTAGAAGCAAGTCAGAATAGGTAAAATAGATATTTTTTCCTTACTGCAGAATCTTAGTTATATACTTGATGTAATACCGGGCTAGAATAAATACTGTAAAGTCGTGGCAGTGAAGGATAATGGACTTTAGACTGTTGTGTTTCAGCCGAGCAAAAGTAGCAGTAGAGCAATAGAGAAAAGAATAAACAAATGTGGTACACTATATAAGAATAAATACAGGTAATATGGAGAAAAATGGTGTTCAGAACATATATACATTGTTCTTAAATATAAGCATTCAATTTCTGGGAATAGTCTACCCCTTAAACCTCTATAAGCTGCTGAAGGAACAGCATCTTGGTAGAATGTTCTATGAAAAGGCTATGACACAATAGTAGATTAGCTTGTCAATGTATATTACATTTGCCCACTGTACCTATTACTGTAGTCAACTACAATCATTCTGTTTCTGGAAGTAAATATGAGTTCATGCTTTAAAAATCTTACCTTATCCTTTTCATAACTTAGATTTAAAAAACTGAGCCGCTGTCACACTCTCCAAATATTTTTGGTCCTTTAAAATATAATTTATTTTTCCCTTTCAAGTGTGCCAATAATAAATACAAAACCACTTTTAAACTCCTAGTATTGGTTTGTTGTCCCTTGATGATATGCTATAGTGGGCCAGTTATGGTGCCAAGTCTGTAGATGACACAATGAGGATGTGTAAGATGAACCAAGAGCAAAGGAAGTCATAGCTTAGTTACCACTGTCAGGAATCTGGCTTAAGTAGCTTCTCAGTAACTCCATATGTGCCTTTAAAGAGTACACATCTTTTGGAATATGCAGTTTTCTTGCTATAAAACATTATTACTTACTATATTATTTTATTAGTGATATTTTTATGGAATTAGTGCTCACAGACTTATTAGATAATGAGCAAACACATTGAAAAAAATGATCCTACACAAAGAAATGTCAGTCTACGAAGTCCAGATTGTGATACCTTCTTCATGTTGAAGAATACCTTATTTCATAGTACTCCCATTGACTTCGATGGACAAGGCACTGCTCCGTGTCTTGGTGTTACCATCTGGCCTTAATTGATAGAGCTGTTTGGAGGATGACAATTTCTTTCATGGCAACTTTAAAGGTTTTGAATTTTGTTTTCATTACACATTGGAATAAAAACAAAACCTTTTGAACATTTTCATGGAACAAAATTGTGTTGAAATGTCTGTTTTCGAATTAAAAACCTGAACTTTTCCATTAGGGTTGGTCTGTCAGTCTCTCTCTCTCTCTTTCTCTGCTCAGACCAAAGAAGCCTTCTAGATGAAAACCTTATCGAAATTAATATATTTCCATGAAATGCCTTGCCTTTGACAAAACAGCACATTTTACCAAATTAAATTTGGTAAAATGTTCTGACCAGCTCTACTAATTAGATGACACTGACAACATATCATCCAAATTCCAAAGGGTAAGATGTCATATTTTGGTGTTAAATTATGTTAAAATTTAGGAGTATTGCTAGGTGAAATTCTGGTATTCTTCAGAACTTTTTGTCCATAAAATAAAAGGGAAAAGTCCAAATATGTGTGTTTATAACTATTAGCTTTCTGCACTTAGCAACTGATGGGAAAGACTAAAAGCAGCTTTGGACTTTGGGCTGCCTGTTTTAGATGACATATTGGACACTTTTGAGAAGGTATAGAACACATCTGAAATGATCATTGCAGGTGTCCAAGGTGATAGTAGGTTTGGAAGAAGGGAGGAGTTGAACTCAAAAACTTAGGTGTAAACCCTTCTTTATGAGTACTGCCATGGTAGGGATACATCTGTGCTGTAATGATAGATAAATGACTGTTTCATCGTGATATAATTTTATTTGAAAGGTTTGAGATCTAAAAGGAAAATGTTTAGCAAAGTGCGTCTAGTTTTCTCTCAAATCATGACAAGTATACAGGCAAGAAAAGCATGCAGAATCAATAGAGATGAAGAAAATGAAAATCAAAGCTCAAATCCATACTTGTATGGGGTTCATTGGGCATGTAAGCTTTAGGCATGATATTATTTTGTATAGGGTTATTTCTCTACCCCATCCATTTAGCTGTGATTGAAAATGACATTTCCAACTGGATATATAGAATATTCAAGAGGGTTGGATTTATTTGTCAGAGTAATGCAGAACACAAGACCAAGTAAAGAATTGTTGGTTATATCTGTGATGATAGAGACTGTAGTATATTGCTGTTGGAGCAACAAGAGAGAACGCTTTATGGCTATGTTAAATGAAGTAGGCTTTATGGCATCAGATTCTTCCTATGCTTTCATAGTTGTAAGCTGTTTCATAGATGACAGATGTGTACAATGTTCATTGTTAAAAGTGGTCTGTGAGAAACTGCTTGTTTCATGTTCTCTGATACTCCTGTTTATCATGTGTGCAGACTCCTCTGATACCCACTCTTTAATGGTAACCCTTGTAGCAATCCAAAATAAGGGGTAGGTTACATACATGAGATCTGAGGATGTAGAACATGCTGCTGATTTTGGTTTCTGGAAAGTCACTGACTGCTGTCCTAATGATTACAGATAATCAGTTTTAACACAACCTTAGGCATTGTGAAGCTTTCTCTGTTATTAGTTGCCATTTGTGCTACTTATCTAGCTATCCACAACTCTTAAACAGAATTAAAGGCAGTCCAATCAGGACCACTGGGGGCATGAGGTGTAAAACTGAAGCATGGGAACATGAGCATAATAAGGAAAAGATGGGTGGATTCAAAGCTCTAGCAGTTTGTTGGAATGCTTATTTCCTTCAGTTACCATCATTGGCTGCTTGATATTCTAAAAGTTCCCTGGTATGCACTAACGTAGAATTGTTTTAACGGTGCTATTTCAGCTGTTTCACTATTTCAACAGTACGTTAGTGTACATTAGGGAAATGTCAGTGTGTGCCAGCAGGGTCTACATAGGCCACTTAGTGTTCAACATGTTGGTGCACATTAAAATTCATACCCCTCTGGTGTGCATTGAATATACGGGCCTGTCTTCCTGGTGCGGCAGATATGCATAGAACAAGGTTCAGTTATTAAATAAATCACTAATCTAGAAGGATTAACCTTTTTAATTTTATTTTGTCTAGTGTTTACAGTTTTTCAGATTGCCTGTTTTCCACCCAGTGAATGTGAGAAATCACACATTTTTCAAACACATTTCATGTTGAGGAATGGGTTTTCCCCAGAGTCCTGGAGCAGGTATTTCTGCTCCATAATGGATCTTTGCTCTGCAGAGTAACTGAAAAGGTGACTCTGTTTCCCTGTGTACACTGAGTGTCATATCTGTTTACTTAGGCACTAAGGCTTAGATTTGCAAATGAGTTCAGTACCCACATTTGGGGCCAGATTTTCAAAAAAACCAAACCAAACAAATACATGATTTTGCCTGCAAAATATTTGTTAATGTCAGAAGTAATTAACCAAGTTGGATTTTCAGATCCTTGGTTGAGTTTGTTTGCAAGTTAGAAGAAAAAAAAAAAGCCATTTCACTCATGTGGAAATCCTTGGAAGACAAAACAGGAACTCTGATACTTTTTCCAAGTCACTGTTCAGAGCATAACCTCACTAAATATGAGGTTTATTTATGAACCTTCTCTTACCAGTTAATAGATAAAACACGTTCTGTCTTTGCTTTCCAATTGGGAAGCCAGTCGTAGTTAATAAACTATATGTAGATATCAATTGACACAACACAGGTAAAATTAAACTATATATTTTTTCATTTCTAATGGGCAACATCATATTTTAGAAAAATCAAGTCACCTTTGTACTAGGTGAACTGGAAACATGAACATGCTGTAAAATAACATGAAGCTAAATACTCCAATTAAATGTAGCAGTCAGGAACTGGTTTAGAGGCTTCAGTACTTGGAAAAACTGTGCTTGCTGAGCAAACTCTCTAAAAAAGAGAAATAAAACCCTTTTTGTCAAATATTTAAATATATAAATAAAAAGCTAATTTAGGAGTGTATACTTCAGGTATATAAAATAACTCATGAATGCTGCAGTTGCAATGAAAGAGAGAGATGCATGTGGTTCATTTTCATTAATACAGACATGCAAATTAAACACACAAGACTGATCTTTCAGAAAATTAATACTGGATAAAATTGTTTGTCCAGTGGACTATCTAATTGTTCTATTATTTACAGAGTCAGTTGAGTAATGCAGCACGTCATTTATGAAATAATGTCATTGATTAATGACATTATTTAACTAGTACACTATTTACCTAATAGTATATTACTAGTTGTCTTTGTTCCAACCATTTTCTTTCTTTCTCTAGTTCCCCCAGCTATCTATTATTATAGCAGCACTCACTTAGGACTTGATTGTCTCTCAGCCCTTACACATCAGCCCGGGGAATAAGTAGGGATAAGGCCCTCCTTAATTCCCTGTTTGGACTTGCCCTGATTATCACTGGTTTCAAGGAGAGGCAGCAGGAGCAACTCAACTTAACTTCCCATCTGAGCAAATGCGCAGGGAAGAGACCCTTTGCTTCCTCACTAGCCAGAGTAGTTGGCTGGGTGCCAGGAGGCTCTAATTGCTCCTCAAAAAGGGCTGAAGTAATTTACTCCCCCTCCAGAGCACCTGGGAAGCAGGGGAGGCAATGTAACTCTGGTCACAAGTCATTCTTTGCTCCGCTTCTGTGCAATGCAGCTATGTATCACTCCTTACTCACTGCAGATTTTAAAAGTTACAATCAAGCCCCTGGCATTTGACAAATATTAACTAACTCATCCTCCAAGCACCTTTGATTATTATGACATATTTACATATGGAGAAGCTAAGTTTAAATGACTTGAGCCAGGTGAGTGTCAAAGTCAGGATCAGGAAGGATTTCCTCATTTAGTCCACTAACCATCCTGTCTCTCATGGTATGAATCTGTCCTCCTGGCATGAGAGACATTTGTTTGAAGCAGAGGAGTTGCCTAAGAAGCAGATCTTCTGCCAGGTGCAAGCTTGCAGTGGCCCTACCATTATACCGAGGAGCCCAGGTGACACTTCTTTCCTCCCCTCTCAGTAGAAAATTAGTCTGGGAGACTAACCAAAATTGTTGGACCCACAGCCATATGCTTCATAGGTCCTGAAGGCAACCTATGTACTGCTGTAAAAGCAAGAGAATGGAAACCATATATAACCCATGACTTTGATGAAGAATCAGTGTTGCAAATCCTTAACACTAGTGATTGGGTTACACTTGCATGACTAGCTCTACAATGGAAAGGGTATGGACACTTCAAAATAAAAGCTGATGTTAGCCAGACTGTGTATTGGATAAGGAATGGGGAGGCATGGATTTAGGATTTGCATGTCCCAAAAACTAACTCTAGCAGTATTAGCATCAGCTCCAAGTTGCCATTCTTAGTTGTGCACTTAAAGCTTTCTTGAAAAGAAAAGAAAAACTCCACGTGTCAGGCTTTAGTGGTGCACGTGGGCAACATGCTATATCTGATGTGGATGTGTGGGACTTATTGCGGACTATCTCTTGCCCTGTATGCTAGGTTTGTACTTGTAATATTTTTAGCTCATGCTTTGTTGCCTGGCACCTGTAGCTCTTTGCACCTTTTCCCACACGTTTTCCCTAGATTTTTATGAGTATGCCTGCTGCACTTTTCACACTGATCAGTTAGCACACTCTGTTGCAGCTTATATTTTTTCATTGAACTCTTAATCTGTACTCAGTCTTGACTCTCTTGTTGATTTTAGTGGGAGTTCAAATGAATAAGGACCCCAGGATTTTATACCATTTGCATACTTTATGTGGATTTTTGTTGTCATCTCACATTTTTCTACCCTTGAGCATGGAGAGCCTGCTGCTGCTGTATAGATTAATGCTACAGTTCTAAAGAATTTAGTTATGGAAGTTTTAAGCATTTAACTTTTCCAATGAATTTTAAAGATGAATCTTGAAACTCTCTAATTATATAGTCCACCCTTTTCTTTTACCTTTCTCTTTTATAGGATGAGGGAGAGGACAGCAGTATAATTGAAGATTAAAGAGAGTGAAGCTGGTTTTGTTTAAAAAGACTGGAGGATAGAATTTAGCTGTCTTTGATGCAAAGCTGAATATCTAAGTCCAAAATCTTTGTTGTAATGTATCTACACTACATGCCAAGTTCATTTATCTAGTGAAGTAGGGCCTTATTTTCAAGTCTCATTTCTTTATATTCCAGCAGCTGAGTTGTATTTGCATGATTAGTGTGTAAAGCAACCTAAAATCCCTTGTTTTCAGGTTTAATCAATGATATTCAATTTGTTTTTTCTTCCCTGCTGACAGTCTTGCCAAGAGCAATTGTAACATGTAAAGTCATATGGGTAATTTAAGACAACCAGCTTAAAATTAGAGACCTAGAGCAATGATCCACAATGTATTATGATATAAAATAATGTGGAGAATGTAGGGAGAATGCCTGACTATTTCTTGTTTTAAATATCTCATTAACCTCTAGTCTTCTGTTCTTTTTTCCTACTTTATCAGTGGAATGAATGTGCTAGGAGGCCATCTGCAATTATTTGCAATTGTTTAAGTTACTATAGATTATTAATATAATAGAATGTGTTTAATGGTTAATCAGCTACAGGTAACTTTTTTTTATTCAATTACACATAATTAGTTACCAAAAAACTCCTTTTTTTCATTTTATTATTTAACCATTTCATGGCTGGTAATATCTAACCTATGATTTTGTTTCTTTTCTAAATATTCTAAATATTTTCAACCCCACACAAGAGGCCCCAAAATATGTTGAAATGGTTTTAAAGTAATATTTTTTTCATTCTTTTTATTTGCCTTCTGGTTTCTGAATCTTTAAGGTGCACTTGCCTCATATTTTTAAGCTTTTCTCCATATAAATGACAGCTAAAATTCCTATGCAATCTCAGTTGAAGCTGAGATAATACACTAAATATCATGAGACTTGTGATAAAATTGCAAGAGTTGGTTACACTGATAAATGGAGTCCCCTTCCCACATATCAGAAATGTGAATGGCCTCAGTCCTTTTTCCCTAGACCCCTGCTTAGCTAGGGACCTGTCAGGAAATCCCACCCCCTACTTCCTTCCACTTGCTTTCCTCCAATCATCAGATGACATTTGAGAAGGGACTTCACAGGCTGCAGGACAGAGTACACACGGATGTTGCTGCAGGTTGAGAGGCTCAGGGTAGGGGTGACAGATGCAGGGAGTGAGCCACTTTTTTCAATGGCCACAGTGAGCCTAACCTGTGCTGCCTGCAAGAATTAGCCAGAGCCTAAAGGGAGGAAGTGTCTTAGTCATTCACTAAGGCACCAGTGTTGGTGGGTCACTAAGGCTGTTTGTTTGTGAATAAAATTGGTTGATAGTTTGCTGATAAAGGTGCTGGAGTGATTTCTGAGTGAACTCCTGCCTCCCCAAAGGCTGTAAGAGGGTTCTCCTCCCCAAGGCACAAGAGGGAGTTTGGGACTAACCACCAGAAAGGGGAGTCCTAACCACACTTCCCTTACCTGTTCGTTTGTTTAAAATGAACAAAGCAGTAAATTAATAGTTTTTTGTTGGGCAAAAAAAACCAAATGTTTTTGTTTCAGCCTTAAATCTTGTTTTTGAATTTTCAATTGTCGAAAACAAAACAATAATTTTCAAGGAAAAGAGAAACCTTCCATGAAAATTTGGTCCAATAAAAGATATTACCTAACCCACGTTGTCTCTCTCATATCCTGGGACCAAACGGATACAACAACATTGCAAACAGCTCTCACAATTGTGTATGTCAAGAGTAGCTCCAGAGTAGTTTAATGTAAAATTATTACAGAACATGAGAGGAGAATCAGACCCTCATTTCTTTGGGGAAAAACAAGTTTTGCCAACTGAAAAGACATGAACTACTGATGTAGTCACCCAGTATACTATCTAGCTCTCTTCAAGAATAGGTGTGCCGTTGTTATCAACAAAACAAGTGTTACTAGCTGGAATAAACACTTAATGTATTCTATTTGCTGACTAAATCTTTGATATACAATTTTTTTGTTTGATACATAAAAGCTTAGTTCATAACAGAGCCCTAAGAGCTAGATCAGGAAATTACAATGTGATTTTTTTAAAAAAATAAGCTATTTCTGGTACAATTAGTTGAGTAGCTCAAGAAATACAAAAATGAATGCCTCCCTTAATGCATTTTCAATTCTCACATTCATTGAAAAAACTAATTACTTTTTTCTATACAATGTGAGTAATCTTCTTGTATTAAAGCGCACTGCATTTAACACAATAATAATAATAATAATAATTATATGACTCAGAACCAGGGAGGTTAAAGATTAGCTTCAAATGACTGCTGTGGCTTCTATTTCATTTTGTATTTCTATTGAACACTTTTTCATTTTTAAGAGGGTAGAAATTAACAACAGGATGTTTGTTGCCCACACATTTATGTAACACTAATCTGTGAATTCTCAGTTGCCAAGTTTACTTAGCCTGTTTGTTACATTTTTAATTGACAGTCTATAGCTACTTAATTGCTGCTTAGGACTCCATCTTCCCAACACTTACTAAGAGCGTAATGCTTACTACCATGAATAGTCCCAGTGAATTCACTGGACATACAGGCACATTTAAATCTTTCAGTTTGGATGATATCATGCAAATAAGCAGATCAATCATCCAACTTTGTTTCAGAATCTCACTGACCACTACTGCAAACACATGTAATAAATTTTAAAGCTCAGGAAGAACAAAGTTTTCATTTAAAGGGAAACATTTACAATGATTTCAGAACACACTTTTGTCCAGAACCAGTGCATTAAAAGAAATTTAGGTTAGAGAACCCTAAGCCAAGATGTATAACAACACTGTATGTCAGAAAATTCAAGGGCTTAGTGTAACAAATGTTTTCATTTCCAACACTTGCAAAAGTGTCTGATTTGTTAGGGTTTGCTTCTTTCATCGTTACTCATAGATTTTAAGTCCAGAAGGGACCCTTGTCTGAATCTCTTGCATAATACAGACTATAAGACTGTCACGAATTAATTCCTGCTTCAAATCCAATAGCTGTGGTTGAACTACAGCATATTCAATTCTGATGCGGGGGTGAGAGGGAGGAGAGACGGGGTACAGTAAGGGTAGTTAACCATTGGAACAATTTATCAAGGGTTGTGGTGGATTCCTCCACTGAAAATCTTTCAATCTGCCTTATTTCCAGTCTGAATTTGTCTATTCAATTTCTATCCAGTGGATCTTTTTATACCTTTATATGCTAAATTTAAAAGCCCTCTATTATCAAAGTTTTGTTCCCCGTGTAGGGACTAATAAACTGTGATCAAATCACCTTTTAACTTTCTCTTTGTTAAACTAAATAGATTTAGCTCCTTGGCATGTTTTCCAAACCTTTAAACAAATTCATGGCTTTTCTCCAAAATCTCTCCAATTTTTCAACATCCTTTTTGAAGCATAACCATCAGAACAGGACACAGCATTCCAGCAGAAGTTACACCAAAATACAGAAGTAATATACTACTACTACTCAGTAGTCCCCTGTTTATGCAGCCAAAGATCACATTTGCCCTTTCGGCTACAGTATTGCACGGGGAGCTCATGTTCAATTGATTATCTACTATGACTTCTGATTCTTTTTCAGAGTCGTTGCTTTGCAGGATAGAATACAGGCCATTCTGTAAGTATGGTCTGTATTCTTTGTTTCTAGATGTCTGACCTTTGTACGTACGTATCTAGGTACGTTTGGCTGTTTTGAAATGCATATGGCTTGTCTGTGTGAAGCAATCCAGATTGCGCTATATCAGTGACCGGTCCTCTTCATTTTTTGCTATTCTCAAAAATGAGAACTTTTTTTTCTTGGTGCTTTGGAGGACTACAGACCTTGAAAACTAGACTTAAAAGGATACTAACAAATGTAACAATTATGTGGCTACAGCCTTTACAGTCATTGACTAGAGCAGGGGTCGGCAACCTTTCAGAAGTGGTGTGCCGAGTCTTCATTTATTCACTTTAATTTAAGGTTTCGTGTGCCAGTAATACATTTTAACTTTTTTTAGAAGGTCTCTCTCTATAAGTCTATATATTATATAAAAAAACTATTGTCGTATGTAAAGTAAACAAGGTTTTCAAAATGTTTAAGAAGCTTCATTTAAAATTAAATTAAAATGCTGATCTTACGCCGCCAGCCCACTCAGCCCACTGCCAGCCTGGGGTTCTGTTCACCTAGGCCGGCAGCAAGATGAACAGGGCCCTGGCTGGGAAGGGGCTGGCAGCCAGAACCCCAGACCGACAGTGGGCTGAGCAGGGCTGGCGGCAGGACCCCAGACCGACAGTGGGCTGAGCGGCTCAGCCCACTGCCGGTCTGGGGTTCTGTCCGCCAGCTCCTGCCAGCCAGGGTCCTGGCTGCTGGCCCTGCTCAGCCCGCTGCCGGTCTGGGATCCCGGCCCTGCCCACATAGAGTGGGTACCTAGCTTCTCCCTGGTTCTAGCCGATTCTCTTCCTCTCTCTCTCTGCACTGAGCTGAGGGTGGGAGTGCACTGAGCACAGGGCTGGGGTGTAGGGTCTGGCCAGGAGCTAGAATGAGGGAGGGGGCTCAGGGTTGGGGCGAGAGGTTTGGGTGTGGAGTGCTTACCTGGGCAGCTCCCATTTGGTGCGAGGGGTGGGAATGTAGGGGGTGCAAGAGTCAGGACATGGGGTGGGGGGGCCTTGGTATGCGTCAGGGGGTGCAGGAGTCAGGGCAGAGGGCTGGGGGCATGTGAGGGGGTGCAGGAGTCAGGGCAAGAACTGTGGGGGGGCTGGGTATGTGTGTGGAGGGGTGCTGGAGTCAGGGCTGGGGTCAAGGGGGTGCAGGGGTCAGGGCAGGAGGCTGAGGTGTGTGTGAGGGGGGTTCAGGGCAGAGGTCTGGGTGTGAGTGGGGAGGTGCAGGGGTCAGGGCAGAGGGCTGGGAGGGTGTGTGGGGAGGTGCAGGGGTCAGGGCTGGGGGTGTGGGCTGGAGTCATGGGGGTGCTCCCAGCCCCCTGCGGCTCACGGCAGGGGGCTGGAGGGGATATGCCTTGATTCCATCCCCATGGCCTCAGCCCCACCTCTTTTCTGCCTCCTCCCCAGAGCAGCGAGTGTATTGCCGCTCAGCTTCTCCCTCTAGCTCGCAAGGGCCATCAGGGGATAAGTGTTATATAAATACTTATCACTTATCATTATTGAACAATTGTGACATTTCAGCCAATAGGAGGCAGTGATATTGTAATGGGGCACTGCCCTCAAGCACACCCCTCTCCCCATTGCCCTCAGCGCCTGCTTGGATTCTTTCAATCAATTACCCAAACAAATTACTTCAGATAAAGTACCCTTTTTGTGGGGTTTGGTTTACTGACTCTGTTTACAGAGTGGAAACCACTTCTTTAGTCTCTAGAGGTCATGCCCACTGTGGGTCCACATAAGAGTCCAGGTAGGTTTCCTTTCCCCATGTACATGAGGCCCTAGACCTACTCCCACACCTGGGCTGTACTTCAGTCACTTTACTGTCTTAAGGAGAAAGAGCCACAGCCCTCCTTCTGGAATTGGTTGTAATTTAGGTCAGCTGAAGGGCCTCAGTCAGCTTTACCTCCAGCTTGGCCCTCTTCCCTAATTAGCCCTTTCAAACTTGAGCTAAGAAGGGTCAGCAGGCAGGTTGTCTTCTGCTAATGTCCCTTCTGCTATGGAGAAGGAGGTAGGCAGCCTGCTGGTCCCCTTTCCAAAGCTCATCCCTACTAACTGGGAGGGAGGGAAGCCCTGCCCCTGCCCCTCTTCAAGGTTCTTGGTCCCTTAAAGGAACAGTAATGTGTTTTCCTCTCATACACTGCTTATTCCAAAAGTTGCTTCCTCTCTACCAGTGCATATATTTGAACTCCAAAACTCTTAAAGGGCCACACCACAGGATAGTGATGGGCTGATCCCTAAGCCCCACTGCCCTTAAGAGGACAGACTACCCCCATCACAGGTACGCATAAACCTTTGCCAGTAAGTGACACACGGGGCGGTTAATTTACATAGGTTCTATTCTTGACATTTCCACACTGCTATTTTTAGTGAGCTAGCTTGAGCCCCATAAGCACAAGTCAGTTTACTCGGACTGGCAGGTGATCCCACCTGCAATGTAGATAGACTTTTAGAAGTTTGGTATACCACAGTGATAAGCAGCTATAATAGTTACTGTAACAATACTTGCTATAATAACCCAGTTGAATGGATTCAGAAGTTTCTTAGGTATCTAGCCGGAAGTTAAGAGCTTTTACTCTTAAAAAATGACATTGATTTATGTCTATATGATGTTGAATACTAGATAAATCAGAAAAAAATGGTAGTTGGTGGCTCTAGAAGAAGATATTCCATGAAATTGGAAATATTAATTCCACACTTCGATGTGGACTTTAACATTAGTGAAAATGTTTACCCCTTTCCACAACTGCCGTGCTTGTGCTGCTTTCTCCATGGAACAGGCAGGGAAAACCCATTTCCCTACCCCACCCAGCAGTCACCATCCTGTTGCAAAATAGTCTTCTGGTTAAAGCACTGGATGAGGACTCAGAAACAGAACTACATTTTCCTAGCTGTGCCATAGATTTCTTTGTATAACCTGCTCCAAAGCCCATTTAAGTCATTAGGAGTCATTCTCTATTGATGTCAAAGGGTTTTAGATCAGGCCCTTAATCTTTCTGCCTCCGTTCCTCATTTGTATAACTGGAATAATTATGCTTCTCTATGTCACTGAGATGTAATGAGAAGAAATTAATGAATGTATATGAATGCTCAGTCTATACTACAGTCCATAAACAAACAACCACTATGAAAATAGACAAGCATGAATATGCAGCAAGTTTCATTCATGTTTACTAATTCAAACTCAATAGCTTATGTCAGAGAACCTGGAAGGGAGCGGGGGAACAAAACAAAAACAAAGCCAAGGAAAACTACAGCATAAATTCATAAATGTACAGGTTTGTTAAACAAACTTATTTATTTTTATTTTTATTTTCTGCACGTTGTGTCTAGAGCAGACTCCAGCAACTTGAAGCACCCAGCAAGGCACTGGCTTTACTTGCTGCTAATGTCAATCCATCCAGTTTTAGGCCATTATCCCATAAACTTATTTAAAAATGCAATATGTCACTCACATGGATGTTATCATGTGTAAAGAGATCTCAAGTCTCCATAGGGAACATGGCTTGGAAGAGCATTCTCTAGGAAAGCTATAAATTATCCAAAATATGTTTTTCAGTGAAATGTTTTACTCTCTGGTGTTCACTCTGAGGTAACTTTCCTTTCAGCATTCAGATGAGTCTCATAAGGCTTAATCCTCACTCACTGGCCAACCCAGCATGCCTTTGGATCTTGTTCTTCAATTATGATGGAAAACAAATATTTCAGTTCTCAAGATGACCAATTAACGAGGGAAGAGGGGCCAGGATTTGTGTTAATTACACTGGGCACTTTAAGCCTATTAATAATAGTAGTGTTTTGATTTAGAAGGAAATTTTAAGTAAAAGTGTCTATTTCAATGATTTTAAAACAGTCTTGATGATGTCTCTTGGTTTTGTTTTCCTCAATATCACGTTAATCTTTATGGCCCTAAAACGGAGACAGACAAAAGTATGCAGTGCACAACACCAACAAATTAAACTATGTTCATAAAGCAATTTTCATCCCCCTTTGGAGTTTTCTTGTATATTTCTTTTCATAAAAGTATTATGAATTGACAATATACCCCCTGTCCAAAACAGCTCAAGTTGGTAAAATCCATTTTAGGACAACAACTGTTAGCTCTATTCTGCATCCACAAAGAAAATAACTGGAAACCTAGCATTTTGTTTTGGAAGTTTAGTGTAGACCCTTAATGCTTTTCTAATAATCACAATTTTTTATATATGTGTGTTTGAATGTTCATAAGTATGGGTAAAAAGCTGATATTGAGGTAAAGGGTAATGCAAATGTAATCACTTTGCTAGGTCTAATCATAATAAAAAATGCAAGTATAACACTAACATAGAATACAATGAACAGAATAATCACAAAAATAACAGTGCAGGTGCTGGAGAAAAGGGAGTAATTGCACCATAGGGAGTCTAATTCCCCACCTAAGTGATACTTAGGTTACAAAATATATCAATATTTAATACAGATTACTGGAAACATAATGCCCACAATCGAGGAGGAGGATAGACCCTGTTCCAGCAGACATTAGACCAATGGGACAGGCATTTCATGCCCCCAGGAGATCCTGGAGAAAGGATTGTGAATGAAATTCACATCTGTGTAATGGACCAGCATAATACGTTAGATGTATTGGCTCCTGGATTGCTCACATTTCCACCAGGTACTGGACCAGCATTCAGCCAGCTCAGGATCAGGGAACACAAAGCCAAACTCCTGAGCTGCACTGTGCACTGCTTAACCAAGGTCAAAGATCTAGCACAATGAATGTAAATATGTATAGATCCAAAACACATAAATACTCTGGATTTTTTTTATTTTTTTGCAAAATGTTATTGTTAAAAGGGACAGGAGGAATGAATTAAAATGATAATTCAAAGAAACATTTTTATCCTAAACCGTAGAACAAAAGCTCTTAAAAGTTACAATAAAATTACTCCCAGACTGGTTCTTTTTCTAAGACATATTTTAAACCTTTTGTAGAATGGATAATTAAGATAATGTATGCATCACTTTTTCTCCACTGCAGAAAAAAAAAAAACAGGCAGTGTTAAATACTAAAAGAATCTACAACTTTCTGGAGTGAAAGTTTATAATAAAAGATAGAGGAAAAAGGTGGGGGGAGGGATAGCTCAGTGGTTTGAGCATTGGCCTGCTAAACCCAGGATTGTGAGTTCAATCCTTGAGGGGGCCATTTAGGGATCTGGGGCAAAAATTGGGGATTGGTCCTGCTTTGAGCAGGGGGTTGGACTAGATGACCTCCTGAGGTCCCTTCCAACCCTGACCTTCTATGATTCTATAAACATACAAGGGATTGCTAAATCATCTGTAGTTATGGCTATAGCTCACTAGGAAACCATGATTAACAGTATTGCTGACTTCATATAGTCAAGAATTGGCTATATATATATATTTTCATTAATATTTACCATACGTATATATAAATATGGTAAATAAATGAAGATTGGATTGTCTCATCTACCATTGTAAAAGCAAACAAATAAAAGTGATCCAGTTTTGCAGCAATATACTCTGGAATTTGTTTTTCAGATTTATGGAGGTGAAAAACTTATCCTAAACAAATAAATGCCTTCTTTCTTGGACACTTTATATAGCAAGGGATCTGAGCAACAGATTCAGAGCTGTTTCTCAAAGATGAAGGGTGTTCAAATTCATGATCCATTATAAAGAAAACTGCTAGCTGCAAACTTCAGATCCAGATCAGCTCTTTCCCAAAATTTAGGGGTGTTTGGATCTGGAGTTTTTTTCCATTTTAATTTCTAACTATAAATAGTGATTTTGATTACCTCTTGAGATGTACATCCCCCCCCTTCCCATCTCCACCTACATAGTCTCTATGGAGTTTCTAATTCTAAATGAATGAAAGTTTGTTATACAAACATGAGGAAAACGTAATACAGGATACCTCTGAAGTTTGTTTAGGCTTTTCAGGTGTAATCACAATCCCAGTTGGATTAGAGATTTTTAGGTATTACATAGAGGGTCTTGATTAATCATTTCAATATAGGTCAAATTTCCTGGTCATATCATTAAAGGACTTAAAATGATCACCATTAATAAATCAGCCTGCATCTACCAGTGCCACAGTTATTTTCTATTCCAAGTAATGACAAAAACAGTAGTATCTCAGATAATCCTGTCAGATACCTGGCAAATGTTGACTTTTTAATGGTGACTATAGTAGGAATATTTTTGGGGAAATGATTCCCTTTTAAAAGGCCAACATTTTGCATAAACGCTATTTCTGTTAACAACAAATGTGAAGTAAATTAGAATAAAGTTAGATTTGAATGCCATGAGTTGTACACTTTATTAATAGTCTTTTAGTAGGGAATCATAAGGGGCATTTTTTTGGAAGTGAGAATTATAATGGACATGTTGGAAACAAAACACAAGTTGAACCATGCAGTCACAGCTGAGGAAAAGCTCAGTGAAGTGAAGGAATTTGAAACCTTTCCTGGATTTCTGCAACAGTTTTTCAGTGGGAGATGCGAAACAAACCAGATAGATTATTGGGTTACACACTGATAATAAAACTGCAAAAAACAGATGGCAGGAATGATAAAGGATTTAAAAAGGGCTTATGTATTGCTCATTAACCACAGTTTGTAATTTGTTTGCTGACGTTTATTAGAAACTCTGTAACAAATACAAGCCCAAGTTAGAAAAAGTCGAGAAAATTTAAGGAGACAAAAATCTATCCAGTTAGGACAGATATATAATACACAATGGTCTTAGAAAGCTCATTTTGTAAATAAAAATGTATTTTTAAAGATTGCTTGCAAGTCTCAGAGGTAGGTGAAAATGTTTTATTTGCTTTGCAAGACTACAGGTAACCTACAGGTACCTTGCTCACCACAATGCTTGTAAAGGAGTTTTGTGTGCAATCAAGATTCAAAATTATGAGAAATTTCAGAAGAATCTTCTATACTGCTTTGTTTGATCAGTCCATCATAAATTATGTGATGAGTTATTATATATTGATACTTATCTTCACTCATTATATACTATACTATATCTGAGCAAAATGGGTGACTAAATATGAAAGGATGACACTCCACCCCAGGTCACTGCATGGCAGGGATGCTCACATTTTGTAACCCATACATTTTGGGCCGGTTTTCCTCACAATGGTGTAAATTGAGGGGTAGCTCCATAGAAGTCAATGAAGAGTTCAGATGAAACACACTGGAGCCTCACCCCACCCCATCCCACATTGCGTGATTTTCTTTGAGGCTGGGTGATTAAATGTAAGTAATTTTGCTTCTAATTAGGAAGCTAAATAGAGCTGGTACGGAATTTTCAAGAAAACAATTTTTTTAATGGAAATGTATTGGTTTTGACCAAACTTTTGTCAGGAATGTGATTTTTTGGGGGGGGAGGGAGGTGAGTCTGTGTGTCAGTGTCACTCACTCCAGAATAACCAATAGCAGTGTTCACTCTAATTTTTTACATCCATGTGCGGAATGCATTTTGTTACATGCACCATTATGGAGGTAATGTGTGGCGGGAGTGGTGCCAGGGGGTTTGGGATACAGGAGGTGGCTCAGGGCTGGGGCAGAGGGTTGGGGTGTATGGGGGTGAGGGCTCTGGCTGGGGTGCAGGCTCTGAGGTGGGGCTGGGGGTGGGGGTTTGGGGTGCAGGAGGGGGACTCAGGGCTGGGGCAGAGGGTTGGGGTGTGTGGGGGTGAGGGCTCCGGCTGGGGGGGCGGGCTCTGAGATGTGGCCAGGGATGCGGGGTTTGGGGTGCAGGCTTCCCCGGAGCTGCGGCAGGGAGAGAGGACTCCTCCTCAGCAGCCCAGGGCTGGGGGAGAGGTGCTTCTCCCCATCTGCAAGGCCCTTGAAAGCCTGCTGCGCAGCTTAGTGGCAACTTAGACCAATAGTCCTGTACTTAGTACACTTGCCTTAAATGTAGGAGTCCCAGGTTCAAGTCCCTGCTCAGCCTGATTCAGAGCATGGACTTGAGCCTGGATCTTCCATATCCCAGGTGAGTACCCTAGCTATGGGCTTATTCCTATTTTTGAAGTGGTTGTCTGGCTCCCATTTTGTAATAAATCATTTGGAAACATCTCAGGTTTGTTCTGAGGGAGAATGAAAACAAATGTTGAAACCTTGAAATTTTTCATGCAATGAAATTCTTGGTTTCTGGCCAGTCCTACAGCTGAAGTCTTTCTCACATAAAAAAGAACTAGCTTCCAAGAGCAGATATAGAATTATTTTTCCAATGTCAATACTATGATCATTGGACCTCCAAGTCAGGTGATAAAAATATCAAGATACTTTATGACGTGGGATAACTTGAGTATTTAGGATCCTGTTCTACTTTAATTACAAAAACCCTCTCAATATTGGGAGTTGAAAGAACAACAAGCCTCTACTAGACCAGTAGGGTGACCAGACACCAAGTTAGAAAAACTGGGACAGGTGGGGGGTAATAGGCAACTATATAAGACAAAGACACAAATATCGGGACCGTCCCTATAAAATTGGGTCATCTGGTCACCCTACAGACCAGTGAGTGTTACTATTAGTTAATGTGACTGCAATCAGTAGAAATTGATGGGTATAAAATACCTTTCTTAGTATATCCAGCACCTACGGTTTTTGCTCGCATAACCCAAAATACCTGGGACCAAAATGTAATGACAATCAGAGTCATTAGGGATGAATAAACCATTCAGATAAAAACTGAACCTTTGTCCAAAACTCAGATTGAATTATTTCTGGAGCTCTGAAGTCCTGGATACATTTAAAAAAAAATAATTTAAATCCGGTGTCCCTCTCTACCTTCTGGTACCAATCAGTAACTAAAAAATACCATGAAAAGGGCTGTTGGGGTACTCTAGCTCAGTTTTGTAGGCTCAAGAGATGCAGATAAGCTTCCAAACTTTTCAGTGTGTCTTTGAATATCGAAACCTTCTGATGTTTTCTCATCATCAGTGTTCAATATATGAACTCAGTTGTTTGGAAAGAATAGCAAAAAGTTCCATCTTTTTAGGAATCAGCACTGTTAACTTATTCTGACTTGGGGAATAATACAAGAACACTAGGATAAGGCAGTGCAGGTGAGAGGACAGGGAAAATAAGTTTATCCATTTTATTCTTCATTTGTTTTTCTCCTCCTTTTTTCTAACAGATTCTAACTTCAGAGCAGTTCACATTTGGCATGATCAGCAAGATGGATCAACAATAGCATAGCGAACAGTACAAATGTCTCTAGGGAGCATATAGGTGTTACAGCATATATTTATAAGTACATTGGGACATGCAAGCCAACATATTTTCTCAATTCTCCTCTTATTAATTTGCCTGTCAGGGCAGCATCTACTTAATCATCCCATTGACACTATGGAACTTGCACAAATGGAGATTTTTTTTTTCTTTTTCAATAACTTTTAAAGGCTACTGACTTCATGGAGTAACTATAGTAAATTACAATAAGCTGTATGAAAACTCATCAGAATATATGAGTTGCCAAAGCAGATCACTGCCTTGGGTAGGGGCCAGTATCAGATGCTTCACAGAAGGCAAAATACACTCAAAAGTACACCTAGTCAATGAAGCAATGGTATACCTGAGAGAAAATCCTTTTCGAACCTCAAAGGTCAGCAAACCTATATTCTAAAAAGTGCAATTACTGTGTTTTCAAAATGTATCTGATAAAGTTTTACTGTTTTTATACTAGTTTGCTATCATCTGAGAATCTCTTAATGTTTGCAGTCAAAAATGTGCAGGCATATTAACTGACTGCTAATAATTGTAGCTGCTTTATTGTTTCTTAAAGCCAAGTAAGTCTACAAAAATTACGTTATATTTGGATGAGTGGCTTATTGATGTAAGAAATCAAATATTGACTTAATCCTTGACATGATCAGGTAGAGTGTGATAATTCCACTTAATACTCTCTTATTTTTGCAACTGAGAAAATAAAATTTGCTCTTAATGAAACTTGCCAACGTTCTAAGAACCAGTAGTTTAATCAATATGACAATGAAATCACCTTCATAATTACCTCTGGTTATACAAGGTATCTAAATTATCCAATAATGAACATCTCTTATTAAAAATAGCCTAACACTTGAAACATTGTTATACAGATTTAATTCAGTCACATAAAATGTCAAATCACCAGATTATAGCTATTTAAATGTGTATTTCTTAAATAAGTACATTGCTATTTTAAGCTTCCACAGGGATTAAAAATAAAATTAGTCTCCTAGAGTGATCCCCTTTCTAGTCTCTGGTGAAAATTTTTCTCCTTTGCTACTCATTACTTGATAGCTTTCCCATTTCTAATTACCAGGAGGTCTAGGCTCTGTGGATATTCTGCTCTCTGAAGATGTATGAAACCTCTTACTCTTGCAGCTGCCTCCAGTTTAAACTTTGGTTCTGTAAAATCTGTTTGATAAATCATTGTCCACCAGAGTTGTTCATTTTTACTAATGAATCAAACCTATGCACACATCCTGTTATCTAACAAAAAACAAAAACAAATAAAAAACCCAGAGGTAGGGTTCAAATCAAAGAAGCTTGTACATGGGAGAGAAGTTACCTTTTCTGTTTTTAAATTAGTTTCTTAAGTTCACGCAGGGCTACAGGCCTAATCAGGCATTAAAAAAGTCAAGATAAAAATGGCAGCAGCAGCATAAAAAATGGGGGAGGGGGGAAATGATCAATTTAAAAAATGTCCCGGCCCAAAGGAGTGTGACAGTAGGTCATTGATATTGATACAAGGGATGCGGTCTGTCACAGGTGGGGAATGTCACAAAAGGACTGTAGAGAGGCAGCATGATTGAAGTAGGGGACCATCATGAATACGCATTGATTGTTGTACGCAGCCATGAAAGGAACAAAGAGCCTTTCAGCTTGGTATGATCCCCCATTTCTTTTCCCGAGTTGGGAATGAGGATGTGTGTTCTGGTTTCCTGATGTCTATATGAGTAGGTATTTTTCTGTGAGTGGGTGACTGCATTTCTTTTGGGTGTCTGCACATTTCATAGGGTGGAGCATGACGTGGTCTGCTTTCCAATACCCATGTCTATTGGCATAGAGACAGTTGGTGTTCCTCAACTACCTCTAGTAATTAAAGTGTGTCCAGGATGAAATCCTGGCCCCATTGAAGTCAATGGAACATTTACCATTGTCTTCAGTGGGGCCAGGATTTCACCTAATGTGAATATAGATTGATTGGACCTGGTATCATGCTTGTATAATCACCTCCTAGGGCCTGCAGGCTCATTTGGGTTTGTTCCCACCAGTTATCTCTTCACAAAAGCCTGTTTGTGTGCAGATACTTTTATTCCAGCTCTGCTTTAGCTCTTGCGCTGATTACTTTCTCCTACATGGCCAGGGCCAGCCCACAACATTTTGGCACCCGACGCGGGGTGCTCAAATGATGCCCCCATGCCCCCTCGCTTGGGCCAAAACTTTGAAAGCTCTCAATTCTGCCCTCTTCCTGTTCTACTCTTCTCATGGTACTGTTCTGCTACCTACTCCAATAAAGGAGAACTAACAACTTAAAATGACTTGTTCAAAAATTTTAAGTAACTCTTAACTTCCAAACGCCTGAACAGCAAATGTAACTTTTCTTGTCTGCATAGTAAACACTGGCATTTTTATCTGTTTGAAAAATCAAAGTGGTGCTTTCCATGCCTTCTTGGTTGCAAAAATTTGAACTGCTTCCTGAAGGTCCACAGTCTGGGCCAGCTCATGCTCTATTGAGATGGTTGCAAGGCCGACCAGCCTCTCCTGTGTCATTGTGGAGCGTAGATGTGTTTTTATTAACTTCAGCTTGGAGAAGCTACATTCTCCACTGACAACTGTTACAGGAAGTGTTAGAAGTATGCACAGAGCAACAAAAGCATTTGGAAAGAGGGTGGTCACCTTATTTGTACACATATATTCCAGAACAGCGTTTGGAGTTGATCCTGCTGAAATGTATCTTGAAAGGGCTTTCAATTCATCACCTAAATCACTCGCATCAATATCACACGTCATCGTGTGTCAACACTGTCTCTAGTGCCCTGCCTTGCTGGTGTAGGTCTTCTTCGGGTACAGTGAGGAGTTTTGAAATATCATACAACATCCCAAATATACTGCTGTGTTCCTTGAGCTGCATGAAACGTTCTTCAACTGCCTGTATTGCACAGTCTAGCTCCTGGTTAAAGAATTCAACTTTGAATTGTTGTTTGGGGTCTCTTATGGGATTATCCTGTGCCTCGTAATCAAAATGTCGTCTTCTTCGGTGACTCTTCTATTCTCGAATGGGTGGGAAAATAGCTTCAGAGTGAATTTCCTCTGCCAACTTCTGTGCCCTCTTCAGAACGTTTTGAAATCCCTCATCTGACCGGTAAGACTGTAGGTATGACTTTGCTTTGTCCAGTTGATCCATTGGTCCAGATATATCAAGGTCAACACCTTGGATAATAATAATGCTTACAACATTATTTCAAACAGTATGTCATGCCACAACACTAAGCCACACAGAAATTTGAAGTTATGTAAGTTTTTGGTGATTCCATTTCCCTCTACCACTGTTCTCCCAAGAACAGTTCCTGTCATAGCATTATCTTCCATAATGGCCACTATGGCATCATCTATCTTCCCAATTTGGTGTTCGATAGGCTTTATCGCCTCCGCTCGACTTTCCCGTCATGTGGCACTGAGTGGTTTCAGTATAAGAGAGGATGTTCCCAGATGTTGCTTCAAAATTTGCCATCGATGAGTTAATGCAGAGAAAAATACACAGATGCTTTCAATTACATTAAAAAATTCAGCAGTCTCTCTAGAAGCTGATGCTGCATCACTGACCACCAAGTTCAATGAATGAGAACTGCGTGGGACAAAAAAAGCTTGAGGGTTTAACTCTCAGATCTGTGTCTGCACTCCTCTGTTCTTTCCTCTCATGTTGGCACCATTATCGTAGCCCTGACCTCGCATGTCAGCTATCGCAATTCCTGTATCTTTCAGCTTTTTAAGAAGCACATTTGTCATACCAGCTCCTGTAATATCATCAATGTCAATAAATTCCAGAAAATGCTCTCTGACATTCACTATTGCAGGGACATTTTCACTAGGTTCTGTTGTTGTTACAAAACACACCATTAAAGTCATTTGTTCTGTATGGCTGATGTCAGGTGTGCAGTCCAGAATAACAGAGTAATATCTTGCTGACTTCAGACCTGCCACAATCTTCTGTTTGACTTTTGTTGCCAGTAACGGTATGATCTCATTTTGAATTGTTTTTCCAAGGTAGTGGTGTGTGTACATTTCTTGGTGACTCTTCTTAGATGCTCCTGGAGTACAGCATCAAACTCAGCCATCTGCTCCACAATTTTAAGGAAGTTTCCATTGTTTGGCACATACAGTTGATCTGAAGTGCCACACAGTGCTAGGTTTTGGTTAGCAAGCATTCTCACAATGGCAATGAGCCTTTTCAGAACATTTTGCCAGTAAAGAGACTCTGATGCAATCTTCTCTGGATGCTGATCATCTATGCTGGCCTTTAACCTCGTCTCATCTCGAGCTCTTTCCACCTATGGAATGTTCGCTGGTGATTTGCTGCCTTCTCATGGCATGCCAGATTTCTAACCAGATTTGTGCAGTCCTTTGTTCCTGTAGAACCCAATGTGGCTGGAAGAGTTTGTAACAAGAACAGTATGCAGCATTCTGGGTTTTTGAGTACATAAGCCATGGCCTCTCCTCTTTGTCACCATTGGGGATTTCACGCCAGTAATGTGTTGGATGGAAACTTCTATTTTCATTGTCATTGGGGAACATGAAGTTTTTCACTTGCTGTGGCCCATGCAGTACAAGGAAGTCCCTCAGGCTACTGCTCAAGTGGGTCCACACTCCTGAATCATCTAGACTTAAAGAACTAAACTCAGCAGCAGCCATTTCTTGTGCCTCCACCACACTCTTCTCTGATCTATACTTTTCTTCAGGAATGTGCATGGTTACATCCATTTCAGATGGAGATATGGATACTGCAGTAGCTGCCAGGTCACCTGCACTCTGACTAACTGGAAGATCAGGCATCTCCTCACCACTCACATCCTCACTGGGGCCAGAAGGCTCACTGTGAACGTTTGTGTCTATGTATCTCAGAAGAGCTCCTTTCTGCTTAGATAGAAAAGCTTCCTTTGCTTTCTTTCTTTTTCTGAATGCTGCCCCAGAGGGGCGTTTTCTTCTTTCACTCCTGACTGCTGTTCTGTGCCAGCTGGCTCTCAACACTCAGTTGAAGGGGACAAATAAGTAGGCTGGTAGCAGGGCCTGAGTGAGGGAAGCTATCTGTGTCTTAAGGGCCTAACTGGCTCCTACTACTTCAGGTGACTGCCTGTTCTCCTCAAGTGGGTTCAGGGAAGCAGCAGGAAACAGGAAGCTCCCTGAGAAGCTGGTATTAATCAGTCCAGGCTCCTGGGGTGCTAGAGAGGTATGTAAGAAGCTCCTCCTCCTTCTCTCTCTTCCTGCAGCTCCTGCTGCTTTCTGTTTTTCCCTCTCACCTTTTCTCCTGCCTGCCTATATGTCTCTTGTGCACTCCTTCCTCCAGCACAGCACTTCACCATCTCTGTGCATCTAGAGCAGAGAGAATACATATGCACCAGCAGCAGACACAATTTTCTACACTCTGGGTCCTAGTGGCGCCCCCAGCCCAGTCTGGCACCTAAGGTGGCCACCTCAGTTCACCTCATGGTAAGGCCAGCCCTCTACATGGCCCTTGGTAACACTATGGTATTTGAAGTAATGACTAATAGGGGCTCGTCTACACTGGCAACACTAAAGCACTGCCATGGCAGTGCTACCGCGGCAGCGCTTTTACGTGGCTTACGTAGTCACGGCAGAGCGCTGGGAGACAGCTACAAGAACTCAGGACCCTTTTAAATTAAACAGTAAGGGCTACATTCTAATATCTTTAGTTGTATTGAGTCAATTTATTTTTAGGTAAGGGTGAGCATACATTGTCTCAGTGTTTTGTTTTGTTTTTTAAAGGGAGCAAAATATAACATAACAGTAGTGCGCTCCAGGAAGTCTAGATAGTTGTAATCTTTTCTAATTATTTTTGAGAAGGAGAAATTTTGTGTCAATAATGTGGTCTAAAAGCCATTTTTAAAACTGATTAAAGAATACTGCCACAGTTTTCAAGAATTCGTTAATTCTTTAAAATAATCCGTTCAAGCGATAAACCATTAATATGCTGCTCACAGATTGCAGTTTTTTAAGTGCATTACTTACCACAGAATTTAAAAAATAGACTTCTGTACATTGCCATCTGTTTTCCTCTTGTCAGGTTTCTCTGGAAGCCATCTATTCCCATGAATTTGCTTACAGCTGTTTTGCAGAGATATTGTTTATCAGAGTAATCAAATTAGATCCTTTTTATTAGGTTTGAACATTTAAATGCTTGCAAAAATGGGGAATAATTTTTTTGTTCTAATACGTTGTAACTGTTAAGGAAAAGTTAGCACATGTGACTCCATTTTGGTTTGGGGCCCACCATTGTTTAAATGCCAGCACATCATACACCAGGAGGAGTGATCCTTAGATACTGAATCCCTGTGAAAATCCTCCTCCTCGTCTCCAGCCTGCCTTGACTCCCAGGTTTTTGTCAGTCTCTAACTCCCTGTCTCTTGGCCTTGATGTGAGGCCTCCCATCCTGATAATAAAAGTTACTGATGCATGGCTTTAGGACCATGCTGTGTAATTAACATACTGGTTTAGCACAAGGAATGCACCAAGCAGGAATAGGTGGTAAATAAGAAAAGGGTTTGTTTATTGGCTAAGGTTTCCGATGCACAAGGGCAACATGCTTTGCTAAAAAGTATATAACCTTTGTATAATCTGTATTCAGGGTCTCCCCCTGGCTAGCAGGGGGGCACCACGCTCGAGCGTAATAAACTTAGTGTCTTTTAGGAACTCTGCAGTTGTGGACTTTGTTTCTGTGCCTCAGCCTAGATTCGAACTGTGCGTGTCCTATCAGGTATAATTCGCAGCATTTGTGTGCGTGTCCTGCAAGGTATAATTCACAGCAGTTGTGTGCGTGTCCTACCAGGTGTAATTCATAACATAACAGAAGTAATGTGTTTACGAAAACCTTCAGAATCATTTATTGTAATCAATCTATTGAAACAGCATTTAATTTAATTGCTGTTACTTTCCCTTTTATGATTACTAAACTGGATGAATAATTTGTAATGAATTACTTCTTTGACGTATTTTGTCTCTTTTTTTTGTTCAAAGTTTTCCAGGACCAATTTACCACGACTAAAATTATTCCCCAGATACTTTCTATAAATAATATTTATTAAGTAACTATTTCATGAGCAACTCATTGACTTCAATAGAAATTTAGCATGTCGTGGTAGAGTTCATCTCAGTAACCCTGAGAGGGTAGATTAGAAACCATGTCCATTCAGTGTTTGATCCAAGACTGATAACTATAGTGCTGTTTGTAGTGCATAATTACAATACTTACAGTAACAATTAGGGTTCTAGAAGTAAGTTTAGTTTCCCAGCCCTCTGCATATTTTTTAAAATTCATTTTAAAGTGGAAGTCAAGACATTTAAGTCCTTAAACCATCATTCTCATTGCTGTTTTAGAATAAAAAAACCCAAATAAACATTTTGCATTTAAATTTACATTTATATTCAAATAATAGTTACTGGGAAATCAATATTAAAATCAGGTAAAAAAATTGTTATTAGAATAGGTGTGATTTTCTCTTACTCGGTTCAATAGCTTCTTTTCTCTTATATTCCTAACCTATCATGTTAGTTTCACCATTCAGCGATTCTTAAATTATCTTCTATTAAGTTTTGGCATAATTAAAGTGCAGTAGCTGTCATTTTTAATAGCATGAAATTATAAAATAGTGATGTTAAGATTCCATATTTTCTTTATACCTATTACAAGCTAATTTTTCTTCCCTGTTCAGTAAAACTCCCCATTCATATCTGTAACCTACTATAAGCCAACCAATATCCAAAGTGAGAGACTCCAGTGGCAAATGTTACACTGAGAAATACAATAAAATAATTGTTTTAAAAATCTATGCTATTGTTTATAATCTGATTTTGCATCATTCACAAAATCCATTTTCAACCTTTCAGTCATTTAGTTTAAAATAGATGGATGATGTGATTAAAGTGGTTACCCGTTTTGACCTGAGTGGTTAGCCAAAAATAGAGAGTCCTGTAGGTCATTCCACTTGGGAGGTGAAATTGATGAGGCTCAGATATTTCTTTGATTGTATTTTGTTTTATTTACAAAGAATATGCAAAGTCCTGTTTCCTGGAATATAGAAGGAATCAAACAGGAGACAGTGTCCTTGCTCACAGGTCTGAGCCTCTTTCAGCCAGCACTTGGCCCAAACCTCGCTCTAGGCTTCTCCCAGGGCCACCCACCATGCTTCCAGGCTGTGTCTTGAGGTGCCTTTTTTGTTTGCTTCTGCAATGCTTCAGCTTGTGTGTGCATGCACATAGACATACTACCCAGCAAAGTGTTCTGCCAGAAGCTCAAATTCATGGACAGACTCTCATAAGCCTTTGTTTTAAGTTGGGGGCTGCTTTCCTGTCTCTTACAGCTATCTTAAATGAAGGGTCACTGTCACATTCACCAGTTTGAATGATGTTTCACTCAACTCACTCCAGACTATTTCTCTAAGATGCTAGACAGTAACTCCCAATGTTTCAGCTAGTTGCATGGGATTTAACAACTGTTGCAAGAGGCTGAAGCCAAAACTTTCTAACTTGGATGTCAAAAGTTAGGTCCCTACATTTGTATCCACCTGCCTAAATAGGTGTCCGAAGTTTCAGAGATCAACAACCTCAATTCCCATTAAAGTCACTGAATTAAGACACCATAAGAGAAAATCACCCCTATTTTAATAACGGCTTTTTGTGCAGACTTTTACAGTGATTGCTCAGTGATTATTGCTTGACTATAAATGCTTTAATGCTTCGTGGGTTTTTTTTCCCTGTACAATTCTGTTTTAACAGCAGTTGAAATCAGTGGGGGCCCTGTTTCTTTGAAAATATGAGAATTAGCTGGTAATGTTTAAGTTATAGCTGCCAGTTGATGTTGCAGCGTTATTTCTTAGACGGAGTGACAGAGAGATTGCACAGCAGGACTAAAAAGGTTACAAGGAAGCAGCTTTGGAATGCAACAAAACACTTACATCACTTAAACTAAAATGAAGGAGAAATGAACAGAGCACAGTCACTCAGGGTTTTTTTAGGAGTTGACTTGAAAGCACAACAATAACATTTTCGGACTTAGATTCCTAAATTTAGGCTCCTAGAGTGATATTTAGGCCCCTGAAACTGCTCACTTAAGGGTTCATAAATATAGGGCCCTAACTCTAAGCAACAAAGATCCTAATCCTGCAACTGACTTCATGCGGATGGATCTGTTTGGCCACCCAGAGCCCGCAGCAGGAATGGGACCCAAGTTTGAAATTTTGGTCTTCTCCTTTTCCCTCATTATCATTTGAGAGATTAAACCCTATTCAATTGCAAAAAGAAAAAAAATCACTGGTGACTGTACTGTGTTTTTTACTTTTAAAACAAATAAATTTTGTATTCTGTTTCACTTTTAAATTCTCTCTGAGTTTACATAATCTTTCCAGCCCTGCTGTGCAATCTCTCTTTTACTCTGAGAAAGAAAATAATGCTCCAAAAATATGCATCAATTGGCAGCTATAACTTAAAAAGCCAGTTATTTCTAGTGGCTACCAGCTAATTCTGTTCATGCATCATTTAAGTCAGTTTCATTAGTGTCTACTCTCTGTACAGATGTTATGCTGCCAAATGGCCCAAAGTAAGTATTATCTTTGGGAGCAAATTAAATGACACAAGGACTAGTTACAGTCTCCTGTGCTTCATTCCCCGGCTTTAAGGAATTGTTGTTGTTTTAAATCTCACAAATGTTATGCCTTTACAAGGATGTTAGTTCCCAGCATTTAGGATATTCCAGGAATAGTTTTTACTAAGAGTTCTGAAAAGATGCTGTCTCCCATTTGGAGTAGATTTTCTTAGTGCATCAGTGACAGTAAGGGTATTTAGAAATGTGCTTTATAAATTTAAAATTATTTTAATGTCGCAAAGTATTTTACCAACAGGATACTGTGTATATATCTGGTTAAATAAGACTATGTAACTGAGTACATTCACAGAGTTAGCATTTTGCTAAAGTAATAGAATATACATTGTTTTCCTCTTTGATTAGGGTTTGAGAACTAGCAGAAATTTACAAATAACAGACAAAACCCCAAGTATATTAAGTGAAAAGCAGTGCTGCAAATATTTTTAATACAAAACTATGATGAGTTTTTTCTACAGAAGAATGGCATAATTGGGTGTTACCACATAGGGCTTGTTCCAGAGACCATAAGAGTCCATGGAAAGACTTGGCTTCAGTGTGAGCTGGATCATGCCTGTGAGCTGATGGGTAGGGCAAAAATATCAAGAAATTCAGAATTAGGGTTACCAATTTATTCTTAATACATGCAAAAGCCATTACAGGAAAAAAAGTCACAATAGTGCGATTTAAGAATAACCCGAACTGTGACTTTTCTGATGCAAAACATTACTTAAAAACAAATTTTATTCTGGATTTCCTTGCCCCTTTAAGAGTTATGAGTCTTATGGGAGGTTGTATAAGGTATCGTTTTAGCCTAAGATGCAAGTCCATATGATGGACAGTTACACTTTTTGAAATGAGGCTATTTTGTGGTACAGTGGCATAGGTTATTATCTGAAATTGTTCTTATTTTTGTTCTTTTAATTACAAAAAAGCAATACAGATCATTAATATAATTATTATTTATTATAGTAAATAGAGGCACTGTGATGGATACCATCTCCCTAGACCAGAGGTGGGCAAACTTTTTGGCCCGTGGGCCACATTGGCGTTGTGAAACTCTATGGAGGGCCGGGTAGGGAAGTCTGTGCCTCCCCAAATGGCCTGGCCCCCACCCCATCTGCCCCCTCCCACTTCCTGTCCCCTTACTGCCCCTTTCCAGGACCCTTGCCCCTAACTGCCCCCCCTGCTCCTTGTCCCCTGACTGCCCCCTGGGACTCCCTGCCCCTTATTCAACCCCGCCCCCCCGCAGCTCCCTGCCTCCTTACCATGCTGCTCTGGGCAGCAGGAGCTCGCAGCCACGCCGCCCACGCTGCCCGGTAGGAGCAGCGGGCCAGAGCACTGGCGGCGCGGAGTGCTGAGGCTGCGGGGAAGGGGGGACAGCAGGGGAGGGGCCGGGGGCTAGCCTTCCCTCCTGGGAGCTCAGGGGCCAGGTAGGAATGTCTTGCAGGCTGGATGTGGCCTGCGGGCTGTAGTTTGCCCACCTCTGCCCTAGACCATGTCCTCTAGTAATCAGAGCATTAGCTCACCATGCAGGCTAATGGCTGAAGTCCAGGAACTGGAGTCAGCACCTGCTGGTTCAAATCCAGGAGGTTGGCAGTAGCACTTAATGGCTCAAATCCAGGAACCCAGGCCCTCCTACTTCTCCAAGTTCCATCCCAGGACCCTGGAGCCAGCAAATCAGCCACGGTATCTCCCAGCCTACTCCCTGGGTTACTTTGTATCATGTCCCTATCTTTCCAGAGGCATGGTGAAAGCCTGGCTACTGGGCTGAAATGTGTCATCTCAGAAAGGGGGTCAGGAGTTTCCCTTCCCCATTCACAGGCAGAAACTCCACTGTCTCTTGTGTAGTGGCTAGCAGCTTTGGGTTGTGGTCTGCGTCAGGGTGGTGTGGGGCTCCTGCAGGAGCTACCAGTGCTGATCTGCTCCCTTGCACAGACCACTCTGACTGAATTGTGCTGTGCCCTTTTAAGCTCCATTGAGAGCATGGCCAACAGGTGCAGCTGGATAGAGCCTCCTGGGACCAGAACGACTCCTTAACCCTCTGTTCCTCAGTGTGGGGTTTGCATACCCATCATACTCCATCTCCCTCAGACTCGGACTCAGGAGACTGTCATCCATCCACCATTCCCCTCCATCTCTAGAAAAGAAATCTGCATTCTGGTGTGCCTTTCCTGGGTGATGGAGTACCTTAAAACTACAGGGGTGTAGGGAGAGGTATCACCTCAAGATCTAGGCATAGGTATCCTTCATGGAATTCAGCCAGCACAGAGGGGCACAGTCCATGACTAGCAGGAAAGGTTCCTCAGTAAATAATAAGGTAGCACACATATGGCCCACTTTGCAGTCAGGGCTTTCATTTCGATGATCATGTAGTTTACTTTCCGAGGGAACAGCTTTTTACTCAAGCAGCTTACTGGCTGTTCCTTGCCATCAACATTCTGCGGTAGCACTGCCCCCAGGCCCACATGTGACACATCCTTCCATGGGATGAATTGTTTTGAGAACTCAGGGTGGAAAATTTCTTTAACGTTTTGAATGCACTGTTGCAAGCCTCATCTATTTAAGCTTTCTGTTGCGAGTGTCCTTCACCAGGTCAGAAAGAGGGGCTGTTATCATGGCAAAGTCTGATACAAACCACCAGTACCTGCTTCTTGGTCAATAGTACCAGGTAGTTTGCAAGTGCCTGGACTTTGTTGATGATTGGATGCAGCAGGCCTTTCACCATGGTGGACTCAAGAAATGTCACCTCCCTTTTTCCCAGTTAACACTTGGCCAGATTTGCTGTGAGCTCTGCCTTCTCAAGGGCCTAAATGACAACAATGGCATGCTCCATGTGGCCTCCCAGCTGTGACTATTGATGAATATGTTATCAATATAGTCTGCTGCATACTAGTCATGTGGTCTCAGTACTTGGTCCATTAGCTGCTGAAAAGTGGCCACAGCCCTGTGGAGGCCAAATGGCATGGTTACAAATTGGTACAGGCCAAAGTGTTTAGGGAGGACTGTTTTTTTCATGTGACTCCACTGTCAGTGGGTACTGTCAGGACCCCTTTGTCTGGTCTAAGGTTGAGATGTATTCAGCAGTCCCCAGATTCTCCAGCAGCTTGTCCACCCAGGGCATTGGGTACGCATGAAACCTGAATATTAGAACCCTTCAAATCTGTAGAAATCTGCTTTATATCCTTTATACCATTTTTGCACATCATGGATCGAGGGGCTTTGTGGATATTGTTTTGACTCTCCTTAAGTCTACGCATAATTGAGTCAACTCATTAATCTTTGGCACCAGCACAATAGAACTCCTCTACCTGCTGTAGGACTCCTTGATGATTCCTAGGTCTAGCATAGCCTGCAGTTCTTTGTGAACCACTTCCCACATCCTTCTTGGCAGTGTTTGGTAGCTCTCCTGGACTTTCTGCACTGCTTGATCACAGCGTGGTGGTAGGTCAAATGTGCCTATCCTGGGTGGGTTGAGGACACTGAGGGGAATGTACAGACCAGTTGTAGCATTTGTGATCATTGTTCAGGTCAGAACTGGGTCTGGGCCTGGAGATGTCCAGGCTTGGGGCCCTAGCTCCAGCTCAGGTGGATATGGAGTTATGAGCAGGCCTTACTGATCTCTCCAGGTGTTCAGGAGGTTTACATGGCATATCTGTGTCTTCTTCACTTCCCAGGTTGATAAATCTCATGGATGACTGGCCCTAACTTTCTTATCTCAAACAGTCCTTGCTAACAGTTTTGATTCAACAGTTTGTTTAGTCTGGAGAAGAGAAGACTGAGAGGGAAGATAACAGTTTTCAAGTACATAAAAGGTTGTTACAAGGAGGAGCGAGAGAAATTATTCTCCTTAACCTCTGAGGATAGGACAAGAAGCAATGAACTTAAATTGCAGCAAAGGCGGTTTAGGTTGGATATTAGGAAAAACTTCCTAGCTGTCAGAGTAGTTAAGCACTGGAATAAATTGCCCCAGCAGGTTGTGGAATCTTCATCAGTGGAGATTTTTAAGAGCAGGTTAGACAAATACCTGTCAGGGATGGTCTTAGTCCTACCATGAGTGCAGGGGACTGGATTAGATGACCCCTATGATTCTATGACTCGGAACTTGGTGCTAACTGTACTACCCTATCACCTGGCTCAAAATGACATAACTGGGTTCCTGTATTGTAAGTGCTTTCCTGGCAATGCTAAGCTTTAGTGAGGGTTTACTTCACATCCCGCCCCTCTGTGCTTTTGGCCTCTTCTGTAGCCGGAGCATATATTGCACTGAACCCTCAGCCCTGGATTCCCATTCCTCCTAGGCTTCCCAAATGAGATTCAAAATTCCACAGGCTGTCTCCCATACAGCAATTCAAAAGGTGAAAATCCTGTGGAGGCTTGAGGGACCTCCTGTGTGGTGAACAGTAGGGGTTGTAGAAGCTGGTCCTAGTGTTGGAGGTCTGAGGCCACAAACTTGTTCAGGATTGCCTTCAAGGTCCCACTGAACTGCTCCATTAACCAGTTTGTCTTCAGCTGGTAGACTGATGTCTTGAGGGATTTAATCTTTAGCTGCTCATACAACTCTTTCATCAATCTTGATTAGAAATTGGGCCAGGATTTCTTTTGGTATCCCAACCCTCGCAAAGACCTTCATGAGTTCAGTCATGATGTCGGGTGCATTTGTCATGCAGAGACGAATAGCCTTGGGGTACTGTATCATTCAGTCCACTATTACCAGTATTGGACAGTATTCTGACACACCTTTCTCGAGTGGCTCTATTAAGTCCAGCCTTATTCATTTTAAGGGTACCCTCACTACTAGGAGGGGGACCAGGGGAGCCTTGGAGTTGTCTTGGATCCTGCCAGTTGACAACTGGGGCATGATGTGCCAAAAAATCCCTCACTTCCTTATGTACCCCAGGCCAAAAAAATCTGAAGGTCACCCACTCCAGTGTCAGTTGGTGGAGTGCTGGGCTGGGTGATGCTGTAGCTAAGAGAACAAATGTGATCCTTGGACATAAAGACAGGGAAATATTGAGTAAAAGTACAGAGGTGGTATGGTCACTGACATTATTGAGACCATTATTGAAATACTATATCTAATTCTGTTGTTAAGACTTCAAAAAGAATCTTGACAAATTGGATAGGGTCAAGAATAGAGCTACAAGTGACAACCTTCCCTTAGATGAACTAAATAGGCTGAGCTTCTAGACACTAAGAGGTGTCCATACTGTACCTATTTGGGGAGAAGATTTCTTATAAAAGAGGTTCTTTCTTTTAGAAGACAAAAGCATAACTATATCTAAATGCTGGAAACAGAATTTAGGCAAATTCAGACTAGAAACAAGGCAACAATTTTTTTAACAGTGGGGGTAATTAACCATTGGAACCACTTTCCTGGGGATATGGTAGATTCTCTGTTACTTAAAGTGTTTAAGTCAGCACTGGATGTATTTCTGATAACAGTGCTGTAGCTCAACCAGAAGTTGTATGCTTGATGCACAAGTCATCTGGTGAAATTGACTCATGTGATACAGAAGGTCAAACTAGATTATTATAATTGTCTCTTCTGGTCTTAAAATTTGTGAAAACTCAAACTTGCTTGTTTAGAGTGAGAGTTTGTTGCTTTTCTTGACCTGCTGAAGTGGTCACCTGTTTTCACATGGATTGCTTCAGAAAATAATCTTTCAAGAATCCATAATGAATTTTCACTTCTTGAGAGATAAAGCACAGAAGTACATATATTTGCTCTCCTGCTGTTCCACCTCGATATTGTATTTATTACTTACCTTCATTCCAAAGTTTTTCCTCAAATATTCCTTTGGCATTTTTTAATTAGGAAAGTAGTTCATCTCTTTCTTTTAAAAATCCCTCATTCTCCTTTATATTCAACAAGGGTTGAGTTCAAATGGCTCGGGTATCCCTCAGAAACCTAACAAATCTCATAGGCTCTATCCCCCATCCAGAATTTTTAAGAAACACTAAATATTGGGGCATGCTTAATAGGCAATTCTTCCCCACTACAAATCACTGAGTGTTTGTTAGGGGAAAAGGGAATACAGCATCAACTTGGGAAAACACAGCAATAATATCTATATGAATGATAAAACACTCACTGACTGTAACTTTGGCAGTAATCTGGTAACCCACCGGCCAGTGTGAACGTCCACATCTCTTCCCTATTAGCTAAAGTATGTTGAATCACAGTTTGGTGTCAGTGAGTAGAATAGTCCCATACACGTAGGCAGGCCTTTATCAAGTTTCTTGGGAAGTGCTGCTTGGGCCTGTCCTGAGGCTCCACCTTCTAAACCAACTAATAGTGTGATTTCAGCTTTATTTAGGGCCTGGGTAGGAGGGACCTCACTAGAGTCCATGTAGTTCTGCTTCTGTCCTCTGTGGCTTCAGTGAAGAGTCTTCAATGGCAAAGGATCCTCAGCAGAGGAGAACCAGTAGTATGTAGGACCAAGGAACAGAGTCTTGCTATAAGGTAGAAGTCCTTTTCCTCTCAATTCAGTTCTACTGCCCAAGCAATTATGAGTTCGTGTGCTATGATGGCGATTACCAAAATGTCACTAGAGAAATTCTGGGTAAACAGCTTATGAAAATAACTCTCTCTCTGTAGCCATACTTCCCCTTGTTCAACAATGGTTGGGGCCTCTGTGGAACTTTTATCCATCTGGAGTACTGCCTAAATAACTTATGCAAAAAAAGCAGCTTTGTGGTTGTTCTTTCCCCTGTATAGATGGGAGCAGAGATCTCCTTATCCTCTAAAGCTTCAGGCCACTTGACATATATTAGGTTGAATGCTTTACCAGTTTAAATATTAGAAGCTAATATAACTTAATTAACAAAGGACTGGCTGTCTGCTTAAGGAAGACCACCTATCTGGTTACACCTGCTGAGATAGAAGATATCCTACAAAAAAGAAGGAAATAGATTCAAAGGGCCTTCCATTCTGAAACATCTGTGGGCCAAATTCTGTCATCAGATACATGCATCCAGCTCTGTCTGAAGTTAATGAGAGTTCTGTACGTATGTCTGAGGCCAGAGTTTGGCCCTATATTTCTCATGCTATTGTAAATATATTAGCCTGTCACCATTTATTACCCTAATCCTTTGGCCAGATTACTGAAAAGTAATGCACACTGTTGATACTGGTTGTCAAAAAGCCTCTGGAATCATATATACAGACTTAACTTTTGAACCTGTAGCTTTTTGGAGTTATTTGCTGCTGCCTTAGAAATTCATGTCTGCATTAAAATCATGTCTGAGTTATATTATTGGCAAGAGTTATTTTATGTCTTGGTCATTTCATGACTGAGTGTTTTCATTGCTGTGACTCATTGTCTTAATCATCCTTAGGAGCATTAACGTACAAGTTACCCTTTTGACTTTATTTTGGACTGGCATGTGCCTGCATAATAAAATGAAAAAATGTGGTACTTTATTTTTTTAAAATTCAGATGCCAGCTGAAGTCAGCTGAACTCATTCTGAAGAAACAGCAGCCCCATTAAATCATACAATTCATTTACTTGCTGCCAGCTCAGACTTGCTATAGGAAATCTGTCATCTGCTCACTTTCAGCCACTGCCATTCCATTGGCTTCTTTGCAAATCTGGATGTGTGACCTCAGAGAGTAAATGAGCAGTTTCAGTGAGCTGTTACTGGAGTTGTGAAATATGGTGGACAAGCCCCTGTTGACTTGCCTGAAATTCAGGGTTCATAGCATGGTGCACTGAACAAGACTACCAATCAAATGTCATCTAGGTTTTGTTTCTGAAAGAATAGTGCTGAATAGCCTGATCTTTGGAACTGCTGCAAGCACAAGAAGATAAATGGTTAGATAAAGTCAAGAATAAATATGGGTGAATTGGTTCAGCCAGAAAAAGAAAAGGGCTGGCGGGGGGGACATGGCTCAACTGTCAGCTCCAAACTAAACTTGAAGCTTTGTAGTGCTGAGAAATGTTTAGCTACCTGAAGTGTCTGTTCAAGACTCTGGTGTGGAGCTAATGTTCAAGGCCCAATACATAAGACTTTTTTTGCTATCCCACTCTACCCATAGAATTAGAAAGTAGTGCAAAAGTGCTTGAACTTTATTCTTCTACGTTCTGAAAGAAAAAGCCCAGGGCACATTATATTTGTTGTTAGTGGTGCTCTGACATAGAAAAAAGTTGCTTTTGGAGTACACAAGTTGAGCAGCAAAAGTAGGAGGTCCTCACAAATTCTTGAACTGTGTTAATGGGGGAGAGTCAAGGAAGGGATTTCATAATGCAGGCAGTCTCTGAAGGAAGGCTCATGAGGAGTCATAAATGTGTTGGAAGGGGTTGAGGGTCTAACCGTCATACTCCTCATATTGGACTTCAGTAGCTCTCTGTACTTGGGGATGAAAGTGAAACAGACAGCTTACTGCCTGAAGGAAAGACCACTGAAACAAAAACACCTCACACCAATGCTCCACATGTCCACCGGCTAACTTTTCATATAGACACATGTCAAGGTTCTTCTAATCTTTGAGGGTTGTAGGGGCTAGGGCTTGGCTACTTTGGGACCATCTCTTCCATGACCCACTTAAACAGCTGTGGTCAATGAGATGGTCAATGGTCAATGACAATGCTGTAGTTGACGGAGTTCAGAGTTAAACTCTTGGGTCCAGAGGAAAGATTTCTCTGCAGACAGTCTAGGAATCTGAGACTCCTTGCCAGAGAAACAGAAGCCGAGCTGGTCTGACCATTTACACAGCATTTTGCAAAAGCTGTCCTGTGACAATGATTGGTGAACATGGAGAGAAGAATGGGAAGAACTGAGGAAAAAATGAGGGATTAGTACCCTCTGAATAAAAACAGCTAAACACAGGAGTCGTAGAGAGCAAGTTCCTTTCTGGACTGAGCCAATTTCACTTTCAGTTCTGTATCTGATACCTAGATATTGCAGTGAGAAAGGTTAAAAAAGGAAATGACTGTAGTTAGAAACAGGCTAGAAAAGCAAAACACAATGGAAGAAAAAAGTTAGAAAGGAAAGTATAGAGATAGTATCAGTTAGGAGTAAATTAAAAATAGAGATTAGTTAAGATAAAGAGGACCTAAATACTATTAAGGAGTTTATTATAAACAGAAAATTGGGCATGAGAGATGGTATTTAATTAGCAGGAACTTAGTTGGAAAGTTGCAGTGCCATGGGACTAGATTACAAATCACCAGGGCAAGTTTTCCACCAAACAGCTACCTGCCAGTGGATAAGCAAACCCTTTTTATCTTTCACTGGGCATATTTTGCCTTCTGACTCTAAAGCTGAGATTCTCTCAAAGGAAACATGCTTTTGGGAAGCCAAAATACATGCCGAATCCATTCCATAAAGAATAGAATGGATCAACTTATCACCATCAGCACCCGTCTCCTGAGGGGTTGTTGTAAAGAGCTGTGTTAGTCACAAAATAAGCATACTTAGATAATCGTTTAGTTAAGATTTCTCCAAAGGTTCCCTTATCAACTTGTTAAACTACAACTTGCTGAATTTGCAAGTGTCAGTCTTGCCTCTTTCGTGGCCTCTCCTATTCCTATTTTTTACCTTTGTTGGGGTGGTGAAAATAGTATATACATCTATCAACCTTCCAGCATCTCCTCCCTTCAGCTTTACATTATATTTATGTGGATATATGACTTTTAGTGAAATAGCTAGTCTGATTAGAAATTATATCTTGTCAGATAGATCATTATATGTCTTGAATGTACTTTTGTATGTAAAAGAGCTATCAAATAGAGAAAATAGTGAATTGCATCCAGAAATAGTAAGAGATCCAGCATCTAAGTGAACGGATCTGAAGGGTACAGTTTTCTCCTTAACGTGTTTTTATTGTGGTTATTATAATTATTTAGATTATGGTAGCACTAAAAGGGTACAACTTAGATTGGAGCTCCACTGTTTGAGGTACTGCAGAAACATGCAGTGATGGCTGCCAGAGGGTTCACAGTCTAAATAGATAAAACTAAGGGTGGAATGGGAAAATACAGGCACCAGGGAGAGAAAATGATGCAAACCGCAGCAAACCAATGGTAGAGCCAGGAATAAAAACCTACTGACTCTCAGTCTGGTGCCCTACCTGCTAAACGGGGTATTGAATGTATCAGTTTACTTGAAAATGGGCAATTTTACACAGGAATTGACATTGATTTTCAAAGGTGAAGGGCTGTGTTTCCTCTGTGAACACAGTGAGGTCTCTGCAGACATGGTCATTTGGAGAAAATGTGTGGGAATTTGAAGGCTGTTCTGAGTTAGATTTTCAGCATATGAAAAATCAATTTAGAGGCAGAAATTGTGAAATTTTAGTGTAGACTATAATAAATTGTCATTAAAAACTCATGAAATTTTGTTTTTATAGACAAAAAATAGATTTATTTTTCACAACTCTTCTTGTGAGACATCATCTCAGCCTCAATAAGGCCATTCTCTTTTTTCTTTCCAGTGATCAGCATTTTGTTAAATATAGTTGTAAATACAGTAGTTCACTTTCGTTTTACAACTCATGCTCTTTAATAAAATAAAATCTTAGTTCAGAATCTTATCATTCCAACTTCAACTTTATGAAATAACCTCCTTAATATCATGATTTTAACGATATATAACGGACTTCTCACCACCAGACCACAGCAGACACTAATGTTTCTATGGAGTTTTTGATAGCTCTGCTGTGCTCTTATGTAAATTACAAGTACTAAAATAGTGCTCCTTCCATTAAAGTTGTTATTATTTAGAAAGGTACTTTAACCTCTTGATTTCATTGACTTACTAATGTGAATTGCCTATAGCTGGTGATGAAACAGTTTTAAATCCCATTTTATAGGTCATATAAACATAAACATTTGAAGCACTACCAACTAATTTCACTCCCATGCAATTGTTTTCTAAATTTGATTACTTCATAATCCTTTGTGCAAAAATGTGTTAATTAAAGGAGACACAATTAACAGTCAGCATAGCATGGTGGTTCTTAGTGCTTGTGCTACAGTTTCATCCCTCCCAGAGCCAACAGATATCTACAAGCCAAAAGACAAACAGCGTTGAAACATGGTCTCACTAGAGGTGACTGAACCCCATCATATGCAAAAAAAAGCCAAACACTGGCTTGTATTTATATAAGCTTATTATAATTAGAGCTGTATGACATTAGAAGACCCCATAGGGCATATTAAGGGAGAAAATACAAGGGCAAGAAATTATTAACTCATTACTTTTTAATCAATTTTTTAAAATTAATTTTATAGTGCCCTAAAGTATTCCAGACACTTTACAGAACAAGTCAATGATAATATGCCTCAAAGACCTTAGTCTCATTTTAGATGTGACAAAATGAAGGAGAATAATACAAGCAAGATTTTGGGGTAAGAGTACCCTCCCCAATTTGTGTGTTCTCCTTGATCTTCACCTGTTCTCATATATTTGCAGGCCCCAGCCCTTTACAGAACATCTGGGATTATTTTAAATCAAAGCTGCAGAAGCTATCGGAAGCCTGCATCCCAAGAAAGGGGAAAAAATTCATAGGCAGGAGTTGTAGACCAAGCTGGATGAGCAAGCATCTCAGAGAGGTGATTAAGAAAAAGCAGAAAGCATACAGGGAGTGGAAGAAGGGAGGGATCAGCAAGGAAAGCTACCTTATTGAGGTCAGAACATTTAGGGATAAAGTGAGACAGGCTAAAAGTCAAGTAGAGTTGGACCTTGCAAAGGGAATTAAAACCAGTAGTAAAAGGTTCTATAGTCATATAAATAAGAAGAAAACAAAGAAAGAAGAAGTTGGACCGCTAACCACTGAGGATGGAGTGGAGGTCAAGGATAATCTAGGCATGGCCCAATATCTAAACAAATACTTTGCCTCAGCCTTTAATAAGACTAAAGAGGATCTTAGGGATAATGGTAGCATGACAAATGGGAATGAGGATATGGAGGTAGACATTACCATATTTGAGGTAGAAGTGAAACTCAAACAGCTTACTGGGACTAAATTGGGGGGTCCAGATAATCTTCATCCTAGAATATTGAAGGAATTGGCACATGAAATTGCAAGCCCATTAGCAAGAATTTTTAATGAATCTGTAAACTCAGGGGTTGTACCGTATGATTGGAGAATTGCTAACATAGTTCCTATTTTTAAGAAAGGGAAAAAAACTGATCTGGGTAACTATAGGCCTGTTAGTTTGACATCTGTAGCATGCAAGGTCTTGGAAAAAATTTTGAAGGAGAAGGTAGTTAAGGACATTGACGTCAATGGTAAATGGGACAAAATACAATATGGTTTTACAAAAGGTAGATCGTGCCAAACCAATCTGATCTCCTTCTTTGAGAAAGTAACAGATTTTTTAGACAGAGGAAACGCAGTGGATCTAATTTACCTAGATTTTAGTAAGGCATTTGATACCGTGCCACATGGGGAATTATTAGTTAAATTGGTTAAGATGGGGATCAATAGGAAAATTGAAAGGTGGATAAGGAATTAGTTAAAGGGGAGACTACAACGGGTCCTACTGAAAGGTGAACTGTCAGGCTGGAGGGAGGTTACCAGTGGAGTTCCTCAAGGATCGGTTTTGGGACCAATCTTATTTAATCTTTTTATTACTGACCTTGGCACAAAAAGTGGGAGTGTGCTAATAAAGTTTGCGGATGATACAAAGCTGATACAAAGCCAATTTAGAGAAGGACAGGGATATCCTACAGGAGGATCTGGATGACCTTGGAATGGAAAACTTGTCTTATGAAAGGAGACTTAAGGAGCTTGGCTTGTTTAGCCTAACTAAAAGAAGGTTGAGGGGAGATATGATTGCTCTCTATAAATATATCAGAGGGATAAATACCGGAGAGGAATTATTTAAGCTCAGTACCAGTGTGGACACAAGAACAAATGGATATAAACTGGCCACCAGGAAATTTAGACTAGAAATTAGACAAAGGTTTCTAACCATCAGAGGAGTGAAGTTTTGGAATAGCCTTCCAAGGGAAGCAGTGCGGGCAAAAGAGCTATCTGGCTTTAAGATTAAACTCGATAAGTTTATGGAGGCAATGGTATGATGGGATAACATGGTTTTGGTAATTAAATATTCATGGTAAATAGGCCCAATGGCCTGTGATGGGATATTAGATGGGGTGGGATCCGAGTTACCCAGGAAAGAATTTTCTGTAGTATCTGGCTGATGAATCTTGCCCATATGCTCAGGGTTTAGCTGATCGCCATATTTGGGGTCGGGAAGGAATTTTCCTCCAGGGCAGATTGGAAGAGGCCCTGGAGGTTTTTCGCCTTCCTCTGTAGCATGGGGCACGGGTCACTTGCTGGAGGATTCTCTGCTCCTTGAAGTCTTTAAACTACGATTTGAGGACTTCAATAGCACAGATATAGGTGTGAGGTTTTTTTGCAGGAATGGTGGGTGAAATTCTGTGGCCTGCATTGTGCAGGAGGTCAGACTAGATGATCATAATGGTCCCTTCTGACCTAAATACCTATGAATCTATGAATCTTAATGGGAAAAAACACTTATTTTCATTCCCATCTGACTGAGACAAGGAGTGCAGAGTTAGGCGCCTGAACTCCTTACCCCTCAACATTTATCTCTAGTGTTTGAGGGGTCCCATTGTGGCAGCCTGTGTGAAATTATCCATTCAGCACTAGACTCCTTAAAAATAAAATTTATTCAAAACAGAGAAAAGGGTAGTAAAACTAGAGAAACAGTCTGGATAACATTTCTGATCTGAATACTTCGTAAGGCTCAGGTAGGCAGGCTTTCTTAGCTTAGTTATAGAGAAAAGCAAAGAAAGTCTTATGTCTCTAAAGAGCAAGTTCCCTTCTCTAACCATTTCCTGGTCAGTCTTATAGCCTCTTTCTGATGTGTAGAAAAGTCTCCCTACCCGTCACCCAACTAGTCTAGTATGTCAGGATGAGGTTACATTAAAACACTCCTCTGGGGAAATGTTATCAGGAGTAGAGCGGAGTGAGAAAGTTTTCCTAACCTGAGAAATATTTCAAGATTTTGGACTTTCTTCCTGTCCTGACTTAGGGCAAAAAGTCAGAATCTCAAAATTATCATGAACCCAAAATCTGGGTGGGGGGGGGGGGAAGTTGATTCAGGTCAATCCAAAATTTCATTTTAATTGCAAATATTTTTAATACACTATGATTAGCTTAATTTTCAAAACAAAAAGTCATTTTGAAACAGAAAATATGAACGTTTCATTTTGAAAATGTCAAAATGAAATTCTAAAACTTTTCAAAAAAATTTGAAGTCGAGAAATTCATCAAAATTTACCCTTTCCTGTGAATAGTCTTGGTTTCATCAAACACCTTTTGAGGAAAAAATGGTTTGTCAAAAAATTCCTGACTAGCACTAATGAGTACTATCTGGAGCAAACACACACAGCCTTTGTCTCCATATAAGGATTATTGTCTCCCCTTTTGGGAGGGTCCCCTGCCTTCCTATGTCCAAGTCCAGAATTTCTGATCTCCACATTCTTAGACTTTCCTCACCAGTCAAGGTAATTGAGTTTGATTTCCACGTGCATTGATCTTTGCCATTAGATCATGCCCTGCTGTTGTGTGTATTTAGCTCTTTCTTAGTTGAGCCCAGAGGTTGCATGGATTTATCAATTTTTCCCTGCCATGAAATATAAATTACTGACAGACCCCATAAGTCAGTGTCACAGTGACAATATGGTCACACTGTTATTTAGATTACTCCATTTTCCAGTTAATATTTAGATTATGGTAGGTAGCATCCAGTATTATCTAAATGGTTGACAAACACAGAGGAAATGCCCCAAAGAGAAGTGTAAGATTTTGTTTTCGCTTTTATGCCACAAGTTGTTCATGGCCTACCAAGTTTATATTTCAGACTTTTTTGCATTATTTTTACTTTATAATGGCAAAAAAACCAACAACCCCAAAACCCTGTGTTGTTTTATTTTAAGTTTATTCTGGAGGAATAAGCCCTTGGAATCATTAGAAATTCAACCAGAACTGGCCTTAGCACATTTGGCTGAGCCTTAAAAACAAGTTTTTGCCATGAGCTCCAGTGTAACTGATTCCTTTCCATTGTGATGATGCTACCAGGCACACACCTGGCCTGACTATTATTGGGAGAATCAGCAAGATGGTTCTTTGGTGTACTTATCTGGATACATTTTATATAAGAGTATGTGAATAAAGTTTTCTTCACATGAATGTTCAGGGGAGGTGAGGGAGTTCATTTATGCAAAAACACGTTTGCACAAGACCAGTAAAGGCAATAAATGATCTTGGAGCTATATGAATGATTGCTGATTACTGTACATAAGAAACTGTGCTTTTTAACTCACTAGCCATAAGTTAGCCTTGTGCTTGGTTCTTGTAATAATACCCCTTCTAAACTCTTCCCTTTTCTTTCATTCTTTGCCCCCCCCCCAAAAAAAGAATGCTGCTTAAGCTATTCTGTAGTAATTGATGAGAGCCCACTCTAAAACCAGCAAATGCAGTGAATTTTGAATATTTTATTTTTTTAGTTAGAATTATTTTGAATGGAGCATTTGAACTAAGAACGATCTTTCTGGTAGAGGAAATCATCAGAGTAATATAATGAGATTGCATATTTGTGAATGCAACAGGTGACACTATAGAACTCTGGCACTTGAGCATCTGCTTTTAAATGGTAGGTTTTCAGTTAGCTAAATTCCTCAGATTGTTTTGTGCCTGTTTTTTTCCTCCATATATGTTTACAGGGAATCATAATAATGTATTTTTTTATACAAGATAGTTTGTTCCTGAGAGTGCACTAAAGATTACACATGTAGCATTTCCATAGTATCAAAACAATCTTTCTAGTTTATTTTATATGCATTTTTAGTAACGTCTTTAATAAAATCGGTGGGCTGCCATTACGGTGGGCTGCCAATAGGTGGGCTGCCATTACTGTATATTTTTTAAGGGGTGGGGTTGTGAGTAGAGTTGGTTGGGAATTTTCCAGTGAAATGTATTTTTCATTGGAAAATGTCAGTGCATCAAAACCAAAATGTTTCAGGAAGATTTCCATTTGAAGCATGGCTGGTTTCCTGTCCGTTCAACTGATGGACTGCTAGGGAGCCCGGGCTTCCAGGGTTTTGTGCCTTTGATTTTTCTGAAATAATTTTTTTTCAGAATTTCCCTTCTGTGGAAAATTTGGAAATTTCTGGTTTTCTAGTTTTCATTCCAATTCAGGATAAAATCTTTTACATTATGGTAGAACTTCCCACAGAATGGAAATTACATACACAAATGAAAAATAGCATGAGTCTGTCTACATGGGCTGGGAGGCCCACTCCCAGCTGCATGTAGACATACCCAAAGACACGGTAGATTGGGTTGTTTCCCTCCTTTCCCTCTTCCCCCCCTTAACCTGACTAACTATTACCCCAGGACCACTTCTTCCCTTTACTATTCCCTGGGCTTTCTTCTCCTCTAGAACACCTGGAAAGGGGTAGCCTGGTTTCCCAACATCCCCCCTCTGACCTTAATGGGCCAGTATATACTATAAGAAGAATAAGACCTCCCCAAAATTATTACTCATAATAGCAGGTCTTTTTAATCTTTACTTTTTTCCCCTCTGTATTTTGGAATGCTGCTCTTTAGGCTCATTCCCTGTGTCAAACTCTACTTTCTCTCTCCTTCTCTGAGTCTCATTTGCTCAGCATGCAATCATGTAAATGGCTTTCAGATCATTAGGTTGTATCATTATCCTGTTCTGGATGTGATTTTAGCTGTGTACAAGAATGTGTGTTATATTTTAGCCTCCAGCTTAAAGCTAGTGAGGTCTGAGTCTTAGTTCTTCCTCATGAGCCCAGTATAACAAGCTTAACAGTGATAGACACCACAGCAGCTTTGTATGCCTAAACCCGGAGGGTCTTGTACACTGCAGTTGAAATTTCTGGCGAACAGATCGCTAACACAAATTATAATGTCGTAGCAGCCTTACACTGAGTGTTTTAATTTCGTGCTAGCTTTAGATTGTTTCTTCAGTAACAGGTCATTAAAACTCAGCGTCATATGTGTATTTATTGCAACTTAGAAACAACTGTCCAATAACGCTAAGGGAAAGAAAAAGTGATCATTTTAGTTTAAACTATACATGTAACTTTTGCATGAATATGCCTCATACACTATCTCTGCAATTATTGCAGCATAAACGAGTTGGAAGTTGAAAAAATAATCTTTATATGGGAAAAGAATTGATTAAGCAAAAGATTTCATTTATCTTTGGATGTTTGTATGTTTTTGAGCAGAGCTCTTTTCTCTACCAAAAATATTTGTAAACTATTTATTTATTTAGGGAGTACAGGAGAAGCAATTTAGAACAATGAATAGTATCTTAAATTATTTATTTTGTAATTTTATGTAATCATACCTATTATAGCAATAATTAAGATTGTCATAGCTTCATGGTCAACCTTTTATATGATTTCAATTACTACCATTTCAAATTGTATTGTATTGATGAAACTTACAATATAAATTAATATTTAGGACCAAAGTGTAGGTAGGATGAAATATAAGATAGAGTGGACTTTTATGTTGCTTAAGAATTTATGTGTTTTTGGCAGCCCTCCTTCTATTCTGACATCGCTCACTCTGTCTTCATCTGCAAATTTGCCTTTATAACTTTCATTAACCTAGTAAATCTAAGTAAAGAATATTTTGCCTATAGTTTAAACAACTACAGAACAAATATATAAATCTAAATTCTGCTGCAAAGTTTACAATCTGATTAATCAGATTGCACTTGAAGTAACATTGAGGGCACACAGAAAGAGCCACCAATTCATTGTTGTATTTAGAAGGTGCTTACTGGGAATTATTACCTTGCTCATTCTCTGAAGGTTAACACAAAAGTAATCACCTTCTTTCTTTGAACATGCTTATAATCACAGTAGAAAACTAGGATGATATGTCTTTTGGGTTCAGTAATGTTCTTCTGTAATCATTCTGAAAGCTTATCTACACTTGGAATGCTACAGTGGCACAGCTGCGCCGCTGAAGAGTTTCAGTGTAGACACTACCTACGTAGATGGGAGGGGTTCTCCCAATATCATAGGTAATCCACCTCCATAAGAGGCTGCAGCTAGGTCAATGAAAGAATTCTTCTGTCGACCTACTGCTGTCTATGCTGGGGCTTAGATCAAACTAACTGCGTCACTCAGGGGTGTAGAATTTTTTGCATTCCAGAGTGATGTAGCTGGGCTGACCTAACTTTTTAGTGAAGACCAGGCTCATGTTTGTAGAGACTTGAGGGCCAAAAACCAGCACTGATCAATGGAGCAGCTATATTTCCAAGACCACTTTAGGATTCATAGCCAACTGGAGTCTCATTGTAGGTGATAAACTGATGATTTGAAATCACTTTAGAAAACTGAGCGTCCATTCTTACAGCTGCAGAATTATCTTCATCCAGATAGATCTCTAAATGAAGAGGTGTTTAAAAGCCCAAGCTAAGCCAGTTCATACTTATTATCATGAAAACCAAAAGTGTAAAAATCTTCTTATGAAAGTCCATAGCTCAAGAGGAAGAAACCTCTCTGGTCACACATTCACCCTATGGTGGATATATGGGGGAAACTCTGATGATCAGCAAAAGTGGACCTAATTTAGGCTGCAAGTATGACCTTTCTTCTACCGCGTAAGATTTTCAGATATTTTAAACAATACTTTTGTACCATAAATGAATGACCTACCTAGTAAAGCCTTCCGTAGTATCTCATCAGGCCAGTGTTATAGATAATACATGCCTCAGGGAAGGGACTTTTAGTTCCAAATACCCTGGTACTATACAAATAATAATGTCTACTAATAATACACTGTATCTATTCTTTTACTTTATTATTATGTGTTTGTTTCTGTTACGGCCAATAATCCATGCTTTTATTTGAAACACTGGGAAGTGGAGCTTCTATACTGCTAGGCAGGAGATTGTCATTGGACAGTACCTCATAGAGAAAACCTCTTCAGTATAATTTTGTGAATGGCACAGATTTTGAACTTAATTTCCAATCAGTGCCCTAAGGAAGTATGGGTGGGCCAGAGTGAGGACAGGCAGAAATGAGGGTGTAAGAATTACTTTACTTTACAATGTATTAATGCAGAAACTGAAAACATTTTAAATTGTCTCCTGTACAATTAATTTTGATAATTATTCTGTAATGTAATCTATTGCTTGTAAGCATAATAGTGAGCTATATCAAGGTCAATATATTTCAGATTATGGAAACAGCCTTAGTTGGTTTTTTGGCTTCAAATTAGAGTAACATTTCTGGATTGTCAAATATAAGGAAGCAGGATTTTCAAAAGTATACATTTCCTAAACCCTGTCCTGTGTTGGATACAAAGTGTATTCTTAAAGCTGCTGGCGTTTTACAGAATGCTAACTATAAAGCTCCAGAACTTGAAAACCACTTCATTATCTAATTCAAGTAACACCTTAGGAAACATACGCTTTGCAGTTTTTATTAAATGTATTCTGAAAAACTTGATTAGTTGAACAACATCAGGTTTATTTCTAAAACAAAGAATACTAGTAGTTTCACTGAAAGTGGCAGCTTCTTGATAGTCCTGTGAATAGTGGAATTGTTCCTTAATGAGAGAGTGATGTGGTTTTAATAGACTAACTTGTGCAACTACTGTATACTAAAATTTTCCCCACAGCTGAAGCTGAATATTTAAAATATTGTCATCTATTTCTTCTGAAAGACTGTTCTCTTTTTAGCTGTTCTTTCTTCTGAAGAAAGAAACCATTCAGAATCTGCCACTCTCTACATTCTTATTCTTCCAGTTTTCTTTATGTACTCTTATATTGGCAGGATTAAGGGTCTAGTATGTAGGGCCCTGGATTAGCGTGAAGGAGACAGCGGTTCAGTTCCTGGCTCAGTCACAGACTTCCTGTGTAACCTTGAGGTTAAAAATCAGTTAATGATTATGAGGTACTTAGAGCCTATGGAAAAGAGTACCAGAGACAGATTGTCCTTTCTTTTCTAATGTTCTCTGTCTCTTTTTGAGTTTCCACAGGGTGCAAGTCAAGGTAGCATTTGGCCTGGTTGTATTCAGTGTTTAAAGTGATCTGAAAAAAGGGTGTGGGGGTCTGTCATCTTCAGTTCATTTATCCTCACATCTCCATGTCCCCCTGAGCCTCGTCTATTCTGCCCCACATCTGCTCTACCCCTATCAATTCTGCCCTCAGCCCCCTCCCCCCCCATCAGTTCTGAGGTGAGGTCAGAGTAAGGTCTGGTCTACACTACTGACCTATATTGGTGTAACTACATCACGCAAAGGTGTGAAAAAGCTGCACCCCCTGAGCAACATAGTTATACCAACCTAACCCACCATGTAGATAGTGCTACGTCAGTGGGAGAGCTTCTCCCACCAACACAGCTACTGCCTTTCAGGGAGATGGATTAACTGTGCTGACAGGAGAGCTCTCTTGCGTTAGCTTAGAGCCTCTTCACTAAAGCACTACAGTGGCAAAACACTGCATCGGTGCAGCTGTGTAGAATGACCTGTAAAGGGCTATGCTTAAGGTTTGGAATTTCAGATTTTCAAAAAAGAGGTGAGCCCTGGATTACTTTTTCTGCATCATATCTAGGGGCCATATTCTATGGTCCATTATCAAGTTTTGTTTTGAAGATTGTAAAATTTGGACTTAAGTCTGAAGGAATTCCACTCACAGGTCTTAGGTTCCTTTCCACCTTGAAGCCTTCAAAGCACCACCAAGCCTGAGACGCATATAGATTTTTCGGCTGGGTGGAATAAGAGGGTTGCAAGTGACTTTTATTCCTGCTTTTCATATTCAAATTAAAGAAGTTGGTCAGATATGTTTTTGTCATAACCATACAGCTAAGAGTAGCCTAGAATTCTTCCTTACCTGTAAGGGGTTAAGAAGCTCAAATAACCTGGTTGGCACCCGACCAAAAGGACCAATGGGGAAAGAGGATACTTTCAAATCTGGTGGGGAGGGAGTCTTTGTTTGTTTTTTCTCTTGGGAATCAGAGAAGCCACAGGTCAGAAAACTCCTTCCTCTATAAACCATCCTAAAATGAGTCTCAGTATTGCAAAAAGAGTAAGTAAGGCAAGGCGCATTAGATTATCTTTTGTTTTAGCTTGTGAATTTTCCCTGTGCTAGAGGGAGGCTTATTCCTGAATTTTGTAACTTTGAAACTAAGCCTAGAGGGAGTTCTGCTGTATTTTTGAATCTTTTGTTATCTTCCATCCTGATTTTACAGAGGTGATTCTTTTACCTTTTTTAAAAACTAAATCTTCTTTTAAGAACCTGATTGATTTTTTCAGTGTCCTAAGAACCAGAGGGGTTGATCTGTGCTCACTTTATAACCAATTGGTTAGGATATTATTCTCAAGCCTCCCCAGGAAAGTGGGTATAAGGGCTTGGAGGGATATTTTGGGGGAATAGGAACTCCAAGTGGTCCTTTCCCTGATTCTTTGTCTAAATCACTTGGTGGTGGCAGCATACCATCCAAGGACAAAGGATTTGTGCCTTGGGGAGGTTTTTAACCTAAGCTGGTAGAAATAAGCTTTGGGGGGCTTTCATGGAGGTCCCCATATCTGTAGCCCAGAGTTCAGAGTGGGGAGGGAACCCTGACAGTTTTAAATAAATATAAGCCCATATACTCAACCTGAAAGAAATCTGTGCAATACATATTTATATTTCATTTTGCACAAGGGCAGAACAAAGCCCAAAAATTGTACTGCAAAGACAGAAACAGATAAAAGTAGTCTGGATCTCTTGCATAAAACTAAATTCCCACAAAGGGAATTGCTCTCTTCTATAAACTCTGTTTTTCTCCTTTCTTCTTTGGATAAGTACCTATTAGAAGCAGGTGGCACTGTCCAATTATCAGCAGTTGGTACTACAGGTAAGAAATGAGAAATTTTGAGGGCTATTGAACACTGTGGGGCAATTTTCATTAAGGTACAAAGAGTATTAGCTATAGAACTGTCATTAATTTTAAATGGAATCAAGCTGATGATCTCCTTCTGGAATTTTTCGTGGTGAATCATGAGAAAGTTATTTAGCACAGTTGTTTATGTAATAGACTTTGTTTTTAAGCAGAAGACTAACAGCTACAGGAAGCAGTTGAGGTTAAAAAAAAAGCTCTCACCAGTACACAAATGTGTTACTGATTCTACAAAGGATCATGTTAAAAAAGGATTAGACAATTAAATCACCTAGTTAAATTTAGTCAGATCCAGTTAAGGTTGGGGCAATTTAGGCCAACTTGCCCTAAGAATAAAATAGGAAGGCAATTTTTTATTTAACCTGGCCAATTAAATGGCTTTTATTAGATATAGATTTCACATGTTTCAATACTTAACATTTAATTTTGGAATTGGCTGGTTTTGTACATTAATTATTTTCTTAAATGAGACAATTTAAGTGATGATATATTCAGGCATATAATACTGACAGAAAACAGGATAAGGGAATGTATAAAGAAGCCCCACTCACACTGATATATTCGACTGATTGAGCATGCTGCATATGCTGCACTTCTGCTCCCCATGAAAATTCTGGGGTATTTCAGTGTGGTGATATTATAGACCCTCTATAGATAAGGGTGAAATGCAGTTTACATTATTACCTCATTTTCCAGATATCTATGTCATTCTCAAATTCTTCTTGGAGAGAAATAGAAGTTGGATCTGCTTACACCAGAACTGCATGTGGTAATGAATCTGGACTCTGAGTCATGGGCCATGTCTAAACTAGGGACAATTTTTAATATTTACCAGCAGTGTTGGGATCCTTAGTGTAAACAGTATGCCAGCTGTAGACAGCACTTTCAGTGCTGTCATCTAACCCTTCTGGGAACAAGTCCAGTCAGGCTGATACTGAAAACAGTGTTGACCACTTATAGCCTTTCAACAAAAAATATCCCATTTAGAACTGGTTGAAATTTTTACAGTAGTACAGATTTCCATTGGAGAATGCTCATTTGATGGAATTTAACTGTTTTGTGGGAAGATGTCAAAACTTTGGAGGAAATCAGCGTTATCTGCCAACCTGCATGGTCCCCCAGTGGTGGATGGGCCTGGTGGATGGGCAGCTGCTTAGCTCCCAGGCTCTGGGGACAGTCAGCTCCCTGGGCTACCCGGGAGCCAGATGTGTGGCTTACTGGCTGCTGGGCTGTCTCACTCCCCAGTTGCCTGCCTTCTGCCTGGAAGGTTGCTGGGGAGCTCCCTGGGCTGCCCAAGCCCTGCTGGGCAAGTAGGTAGGCTGCCCGGTTCCGAAGCTCCATAGGCAGATGGCTCCCCAGATCCTTAGACTACCTGGAAAAGCTCTGTTCTCCAACAGACTGACTTCTCATCTGTCTAGTTCTAGTGATGGAAAATCGACCACAGCCCTTGATAACTTGTTCCAAAAGTTAATTACCTTCACTGTAAAAAAAAATTGCATCTTATTTCTAGTTTAAATTTATCTAGCTTCAACTTCCAGCGATTGGAACTAGACAGAAGAGCCTTCTTGTCTGCTAGACAGAAGAGCCTTCTATTATCAAATTCCTGTCCCAAAGTGTTCCAAGCTTCTTGAAAACCAGCGTTAACAGTCCAGAAGTTTTAGGAACATCCCAGTGTTTCAAAATATTTCTGAATAATTTAAGTCCTGTGAAAAATGTCAAGTTTTTTACTTTTCATTCTGATTCAGAATGAGAAAAAAAACTTTTAAATAAAATGTTACATTAAGGAAGTTCCATTTCCTGTCCAGCTCTAATCCCAATGTTGGAAACAGCAGTTCAGTTAAACTAGTGTTAACTATAGTGGAAAACTTTTAGCAAATTTCCGTAGTGTAGTCAATGCCATGTTAGTCTTAATATTCACTTTACTCAGTATTTTTTAATAGGGTGGAAACAGTTTACCATTTCCTATTGGTGGCTGGCACTATTAGTATGGGTCACCTTTCATAAGGACAACCTATTAGTCAAAATGAGGTTTCTAGTCTACTGAGCAGAGCATCTTGAATGGAATGATTCTACCAGTGAGTTATCAGAGGAGCTTAAGTGATCTTGATGCTCTGTCGCTTAAAAGTAGAAAACTAGTGTTTGCCAAAGATTAGCTTGCAGGCTTCTTTTTAAAATCAATAAGTGTCTATCTCAATTTTTAGCCATGGAAGAAATATAATAGCTTTTTGCTTTAAGGTTCTACTGCTAGGTTGAATTTTCTTGCTTCTATTTATCTTCTTTGATCTTTCCTGAAATCATTCTTGATTTTTCTGTTGACATTCCAACATATGGATGGATTTTGTCTCCTACTTTTTTTTTTAAAAGGACTGAATTTTACAAATAAAATCCCAAAGGATAAACATGACACAACTGTCATTTGCAAGTATTAGTTTTTAACATCCCTTCCTCCCAATGCGCTTCATCCCAACCTTTACAAAAATGGCAAAATTACTTATCAGTTTATTTTCTTTTTATTCTGTTTGTTATTTTTTCATCGAGTAGTCTCTGTTTAGTGCCTTGCTACTCTGATTTTCTTTTAGAATTTTCAAAAATTTGCAACTATGATGAATAATGCCTCTAGTCAGTGACAAATATAAATGGCTATCTACACAAAGCTAATAGGTCAGAAATCCCATCACAATTAGTTATGATTAGTTAATTATGTATATTAGTTAATATGTATAAAGTGCTTTGAAGGTGTAAGAGAAAATTGTATGTGCTAAATATGATATCAAACTGGAAGTGGGTTCAAACAGTAATATGTTTATGCCATGGGCCATTGGTCAGGATATACCTAATCCAGATCCCACTGAAATAAAGGGACTTCCCTTTGACTTTATGGGAGCTGGCTTGGGTCCTAAATAAGAGAAAAGAGAGAAGTGAGACACAGATGTTTGTTAAAATGTTTCTCTTTTCCTTTTGGTTTGATTTGGTCATAAGTTCCATTATTATGCACTCAGTGGCTCTCTGCTTGTTTGGGGGTTCTTTCTCATTCACTACATTGCCCGTTTGTCATATTTGGCACCAATGCCCTAGTTAGCCTTTCAGGCAAGGTTTTCACTGCCTGCCTTTAAGAAATTGGTGGGGAGGGGAGCATGCCATTTTTCCTGTAGAGCCAGGTCAACAGAAGGCACTAATCTGTCACCTGGTTCAGAGACAGAGTGCAGGAGTTATAGACGTCTATAGGCTGTTTTTCTGAGAGGTTTTTCCAGTGCTGGCTTATGCAGACAGTGTAATTATCTAACACAGCAGTTACAGAGGCGCCTCACACTCTCTTGTTCTGTGTAGGCCCATCTCAAAATAGTATACTAATTATACAGTGGTATTTCTTGCCAGCATTTGCTGTTGCCCAGATTTGGAATGAGGAATTTTAGCTTCAGAATCTGTTCATCTTGGGGAAATGTCAATAAGAGCCAGTTGATTTTGGAGCTGAATAAACTGTCAGGAAATATTAGAAGTGATACTGCTCATTTCCTCCCACAGAGACTTTGATAACACTTCTTTATGGGATATTTCTAAAAGCTGAGTGGGACAAATCAGTTACTTGGTAGCATCCAATGCTACAGGCAGCCTAGGGATAACTGGGTATACTTCCTGTTGTGATATGTAAATTTTATTTGTTATATAAAAAGATCTAGCCAGTGACCTTTGTTTTATTTGTTTATTGTGTTTTTTTTAATATAGTAGAAGGCGACCAGCGGGAATTCCATGATATTATAGAACAACATTACCGACAGCTTAAAATCTGTTCAAGAAAAGTAATGTCCCAATAAAAACAATAAAAAAGCTTTATAATGTTTTGTTCCATTAGCATTACTGGATAAAAAAGTGCTAGAGAGCCAGTGTAAACTACCTAATACTTGACAGATGGTAGAACCTTCTGGGATTACATTACTACCAGTTATTCCTTTCTGTATGATATGAAAATCAGTGAAAATGAGTAGTGTATAGAAAGGAAATGTATAAACTATTTACTGCTGACTCTGCTAAGGCCCAAGCCAATGCTCACTGGAGTCCTTGAGAACAAGAATTGCTGGTCTGAAGAGAAAATAATTGACCTAGAGAAGGTCCTGAGTGGATGGTTTATAATTTTCTATTGTTTAATTCACCTAACACAATTATTGTATGATTGTCAAAATCCTGGTCCTAAGTACCATTCACTATAGTGCTCTTTGACTCAGTGTACAAAGGAAGTGTTGCATGCAGATCAAATGCAATATAAGACCCTAGGCCTTTGACCTCTCGTGTGCATATAGTAAAATAAGCAGAACAAAAGTGAGCTGCTGCCATCCTAAGAAAAATGCTGATATCTTTCAACTGACATTTTATAAATTCATTTTAAATCAACATATTAAAAAAGATCTCATGCCTTCAAATGTAATCTGTAATAGGTTATTTCTGCCAGAAAATACCTTGTTTGTAAAATGATGTTTCCTGAATATAGTACTGATGCACTCTGATTAGTCCAGCTTGTTAAAACAAAAGTGAACATCATTCTACAGCAGGGGTGGGCAAACTTTTTGGCCCGAGGGCCACACTGGGGTTGTGAAACAGCAGGGAGGGCTGGGTAGGGAAGGCTGTGCCTCCCCCAACAGTCTGGATCCTGCCCCCTATCTGCCCCCTCCCACTTCCCACCCCCTGACTGCCCGCCTCAGAACCCCTGACCCATCCAACCCCCCCTGCTCCTTGTCCCCTGACCGCCCCCTCCCAGGACCCCCTGCCCCTAATCACCCCCCCGAGACTCCACCCGCATCCAGCCCCCCCTGCTCCCTGTCCCCTGACTGCCTCAACCCCTATCCACACCCCCGCCCCCGCCAGGTCCCCCAGGACTCCCACGCCTATTCAACCCCCCCACAACTCCTTGTCCCCCGACCACCCCCTCCCGGGACCCCCGTTCCTAACTGCCCCCCCAGGACTCCAACCCACCCTGCTCCCTGTCTCCTGACCACCACCCCCCAAACCTCTGCCCCATCTAACTTCCCCCTGTCCCCTGACTGCCCCTTATCCAACCCCCCCCCCCGCCCCCTTACCATGCCGCTCAAAGCGGCAGGACAGGCTTATTGAAAAGCCTGGGAGGTGGAGGGGCTCAAGCTGCGCTGCCTGCACGGTGGTGTAGTTACAGGGGAGGGGGGATAGCGGGGGAGGGACTGGGGGCTAGTCTCCCTGGCCGGGAGCCAGGCAGGACGATCCCGTGGGCCAGATGTGGCCCCCGGGCTGTAGTTTGCCCACCTCTGTTCTACAGTAATGGGAACTGAAAGGTACATATGTATAGACTGAGTTACGCCACTCTTATATTTCTGTGACCTGAGTCTTTGTATCCTCACTTGTCTATCGTTTATATTGTACACTCTTAAGAGCAAGAGCATGTCTTCTGTGTGTTTAGGGGGAAGTACCCAATATACTTTGTGGACCCTATGAAATAATAATAATTTCTGTGAATATCAGAATTATCATTATTAGCTCAGACTAATAGTTCATTTAGTCCAGTGTACGGTCTCTGAGAGTGGCAAAAATCAGATGCTTCAAACCTGTAAAACCCACGTACTTGACAATTATGCCATGAAATGTGAATGGGGGAATTTTCTTCTTAACCCACATACTTAATGGCTGACGAATATCCCTATATCCTTTTGTAATTGTTTTTCTCCTAGATAGCATAATGAGGGTATTTTGTTCCTTTTAAAATTCTACTGGGTCCTTTAACTTCTGTTGTAACTTGTGGTACTGAGTCCACAAATCAAAAATGCTTTCTGTAAAAACAGTATTTCCTTTTATCAGTTGTAAATAGTGTTGCATTTTAATTTCATGTTCTTGCATTATTATGAAAGCTAAATAAGAGTGGCTAGTTGATTTTTATTAATCTCTAAATTGAATAATCCTAATTTTTAGAAATATCTCCTCTTGTAGAAGGCCTCTAATAATTTTTGTCTTTTTTTTTCTTTTTTCTGGGCCTTTCTTTCTATTTCTGCTTTCACCTTTTTTATTTTATGTTTAAGATGGGGTGACCAAACTAAATACATTGTGCCAGATGAGAATGTAAAGTCAATTCCTGCAATAGCATACTCTTTTTAAGACATACCCACAGGATTTTTCCTTTATTATTGTTTCAAAACATTTGTTTACTTCCCCTTTGAATTATCCCTCAGAGACTACAATTCCAGATTTTTTTTTCCTGGATGCCTCCAGGGAATGATTCATCCAAAATGTCCTGATTTCAAACAGTTTGTTCTACTGTAAGAACTTTGCTCAGTAGGGATTCTCTGACTATATGTGCCACATGTATGGCTTGCAGGTGCTAGAGGCAGGGCATTATTTCCTAGTAAAATTTCTGGAATTTGGTCTGACTGTATCTATGGAAGAGCCTTTTTTGCAAGATGTCTTACACATCCTTTTATTCAAGCTTTCCACTAACTGCAGGCCTGGGAATCTCCCATCACTTATGGCTGCTATTCACTGATATGGCTACGCTGAATGAGATTTCTGGGGAGATTGCAGGGGCATGGGGTGTTTCCTATTTTGATGAAGTTGGTATTTTTCTAACCTAAGTAAAATGTGCAAATTACCATAGTGACTAGATTTTTTTAATATAAAAACTCACGATAACTCTATTTCAGAAAGAAAGCTCTAAGGGGCACACAAGCAGTACTATCACCTGTGTGTTGTAAAACTGCAGAACTTGTAAATTCACACAGATTTCCCTTTTAAAAAATATTAGTAGCATTTCTATTTGTACAATTTACATAATAATATTTTATTCACAAAACAAATATAAAAGTCATAATAACACTAGCTATTGAAGATACTTGCTGCAAGCATCTGGTCCCACAATTAGAACTACAAGTAATGACAAACCTAGGGTATGTCTACACTACGAAATTAGGTCAAATTTATAGAAGTCGGTTTTTTAGAAATCGGTTTTATATATTCGAGTGTGTGTGTCCCCACAGAAAATGCTCTAAGTGCATTAAATGCATTAACTCGGTGGAGTGCTTCCACAGTACCGAGGCTCGAGTCGACTTCCGGAGCGTTGCACTGTGGGTAGCTATCCCACAGTTCCCGCAGTCTCCGCTGCCCATTGGAATTCTGGGTTGAGATCCCAATGCCTGATGGGGCTAAAACATTGTCACGGGTGGTTCTGGGTACATATCGTCAGGCCCCCGTTCCCTCCTTCCCTCCAGGAAAGCAAGGGCAGACAATCGTTTCGCGCCTTTTTTCCTGAGTTACCTGTGCAGACGCCATACCACGGCAAGCATGGAGCCTGCTCAGCTCACTGTCACCGTATGTCTCCTGGCAGACGCGGTACCGCATTGCTACACAGCAGAGGCAACCCATTGCCTTGTGGCAGCAGATGGTGCAATAGGACTGGTAGCCGTCATCGTCATGTCCAAGGTGCTCCTGGTCACCTCTGTGAGGTCGATCAGGAGCGCCTGGGCAGACATGGGTGCAGGGACTAAATTTGGAGTGACTTGATCAGGTCATTCTCTTTCGTCCTGCAGTCAGTCCTATTGAACCATCTTATGGTGAGCAGGCAGGTGATACGGATTGCTAGCAGTCCTACTGCATCATCTTCTGCCGGGCAGGCAAGAGATGAGGATGGCTAGCAGTCCTATTGTACCATCTTCTGCCGAGCAGCCATGAGATGTGGGTGGCATGCAGTCCTTCTGCACCGTCTGCTGCCAGCCAAAGATGTAAAAGATAGATGGAGTGTATCAAAACAAGAAATAGACCAGATTTGTTTTGTACTCATTTGCAACTCCCCCACCCCCACCCCCCGTCTAGGGGACTCATTCCTCTAGGTCACACTGCAGTCACTCACAGAGAAGGTGCAGCGAGGTAAATCTAGCCATGTATCAATCAGAGGCCAGACTAACCTCCTTGTTCCAATAAGAACAATAACTTAGGTGCACCATTTCTTATTGGAACCCTCCGCAAAGTCCTGCCTGAAATACTCCTTGATGTAAAGCCACCCCCTTTGTTGATTTTAACTCCCTGTAAGCCAACCCTGTAAGCCGTGTCGTTAGTCGCCCCTCCCTGCATCAGAGCAATGGCAAACAATCGTGCATCTGAGTTGAGAGTGCTGTCCAGAGCAGTCACAATGGAGCACTCTGGGTAGCTCCCGGAGGCCCATACCGTCGAATTGTGCCAAAGTACCCCAAATTCGACCCGGCAAGGCCGATTTAAGCGCTAATCCACTTGTCGGGGTCGAGTAAGGAAATCGATTTTAAGAGCCCTTTAAGTTGAAATAAAGGGCTTCATCGTGTGGACGGGTGCAGGTTTACATCGATTTAACGCTGCTAAATTCGACCTAAAGTCATAGTGTAGACCAGGGCCTAGTATCACTGTAGGAAAATTATTGGTATCCAATTCTAAAAGGACATTCATAATGCCATATGGCATTACTTACAATGTATTTATATTACTAGTGTGATTCACCAGACAGAAGTCATGGAACTTTCAATAAATTTGAGTAGTGTCACTGAGCTATGCAGAATTCTGTTCAACATGAGGTTGATGGCATTAGCAATACAGACACCAAGGCTGAAACTTTAACAGGCTTCAATTTAATTTCATATAGAAGCAGACAAAATAGGCCATTGGAAAAATAATAGATTTTCAAAACTTGGACCAATGCCTGAGACTTTTGGCAATATTGAATTTGTGATAATGCCCCCTAAGGATGTAAAAGGGCAATGAGACGGGCCACCTTGTAATACAAATGGACTATTTGATATATGTCTTTTTTTATTTTGTTGTTTTGGCTTGGAATATAAGGAGAATGGTAAGTGCCTTTGCCGAACTCTTAAAAAGCAAACCAATAAAGCAAACCTTGAGGAGCCTGTAGAAGGACCAAAAGCATCTGAAAAGAATTGTCTGCTGTGAGGTGTGTGTGGGGACCAAAGTAACAGAACTCCACACAGTGGGGCTCTGTATTCCCCAATGAACTCTGGAGACTAGGCTTTGCAGTGCGTGCCTGCAGCCCATGATGGAAAAGGAGTGTTTGAGACATGTTATGGATGGGTGTGAGATATGACAGTGAGTTTCTGCACAGCACGGATTTATAGACCCACAAACCAGTGTAGGGGAGGGAGAACTAGGCCATATCTACTACTCTGCTCCATACACAGCAGCTGATGGCTGCTGCCTGGTTGTTGTGATGCCCTGAGTATTACTTCAGGGTATGGGTGCAGAAGCCCCCAACTCCCCTCCAGCTTCTTTCCATTTTCCCTAGGTAAAGCTCTTTATCTCCAGCCCTGCTCATGGGCTCAGATTGGCACCACTAACTGTAGAAATTATGCACACTTAGTAAATCAGTAGATGCCTGACATGCTCATAGAATTAGGAGCTTTACCCAATGATGGGAAGATAATTAAAGAAGACCCATGATAGGAGCTTTTGCTTTCAATTGTGAGAATGAGAGTTGTTAGGGTGGCTATGTGAGTTCTTACAATGAGATTTTAATAAAATACTTCACAGTTTTCTTGCTGAACCATGTATAACATAATTAAATGATTGGAAGTTGAAGCTAGACAAATTCAGACTGGAAATTAGGCGTACATTTTCAACAGTGAGAGTAATCGTTGAAGCAATTTACCAAGTCCATGGTGGAGTCTCTATCACTGATAATTTTTTAATCAAAATTGGATGTTTTTCTAAAAGATGTGCTGTAGGAATGATTTCAGGGAAGTTCTATGCAATGTGTTTTTCAGCAAATCAGACTAGATGATAACAATTGTCCCTTCTGGCCTTGGAATCTATGAATCTAACCACTTAGATCTGAAGATCTAAATACACATTTAAAATAGACCCTATTCACTGTGCTGGCAGAAGCAAGTTTGCAGTCCTTAGCTGAAAATCTTCCTGAAGTGCACAAACCACCCGCAACCTCCTCTTCTACAGGAAGGGCGGGAGAGCTAAAGAATAACCCAGGAAAGGGGGTGAGGGCAGGGCAGGATTAAAGTTATGAGGGGCCTAAGGCTATTGGGAGGGAAAGGCCTAAGTATGAATTACATATTGCAAAAAAAATTATGAAGTCATCAAACATTTATCTACATACATATTTATATATTATTCATTTATGTAAAATTAACAAGTTTATTCTACTCTCACTACACTCAATTCTTCAAACAGATACTTCTGAGTAAGATGTAGTATGAGGGACGCTACAATGTCCTTATCTTAGGCCTCCTTCTTCCTAGGTAGTGGAGCGCTCATCTGTATGAGGATGCACACGGCAACATTCCCCATCCAGCTCTCCTCTTTCAACCTTGTGCTTCTACCCTATGCTCTCCACACGACACAGTGCAAAGCCAAGCCCTGCAGGTGTTTTCCCCAAGCTACGGACTCTACACCACATCCCTATCTCGCTCTGACTGCAGTCTGGGAGGCAGCCAGCATTTATTATGTACAAGAAAACCACTCAGGTGTAAAATCCACTGAAGTAGAGGAAGTAGTAGTGGGAACATTACATTGGGTGGCATTGTATTTTAGGCTGTCTTGCGCTGAAAGCTGCCTCCCAATGTTGTGCTGGCTGAATGACTGTTTTCACATTGAACCCAAATATTTGTGGGATGATACCCAGATTGTGTAGTTAATCTCCAGTGATTTACCACATCAGGCCATTCTGTCACCAAGCTCTTCCACAGTTAGAATAATAGAATAGAATCATTGGACTGGAAGGGACCTCTAGAGGTCATCTAGTCCGGTCCCCTGCACTCATGGCAGCCGCAGGGCTAAGTATTATCAATTCTAGAATGTGTGATCAGCAGCTCTGACATGAGGTTTTTTAAGCATGAGTTCTGTGTGTGCCGTCCCCTACGGTTTGCATTTGTTTGTTTTAAGGTAAGAAAAAGGTAACAACTAGAAGTGACACAGATCTTTCGATGGTTGCCCAGCCCAGTCATAATATTTAGCACTTCTGTACTATGTTAGCTCTTCAAAATCACTGTACAAATATTAAACAAACTTAATCTAAAGCCCTTCAGCTTTTGAATGACGAGGAGTTGACAAAACAGACCTATTCCCTGTTCTGGTCTCTGCCCCCCTGAACAAAAAGACTTCATTGAAAATCAGCATCTTAAAAGAACTGTTAAGGATCTCTTTTTCCTTAAAGTGCTCAGAGTTTAGGGGAGGAAAGTGAATGAGATTCTTCTTATACCAGGTGTGAAAAAAGCAGAAAGGACCAAAATCTATTCTTGTGCAAAACTCTGTTCTCCCTGAAGTCAATAAGGCTACACCAGTGGTGGGCAACCTGCGGCCTGTCAGGGTAATCTGCTGGTGGGCTGTGAGACAGTTTGTTTACATTGACCATCCACTGGCACGGCCTCCAGCAGCTCCCAGTTGCTGCGGTTCATCATTCCCAGCGAATGGGAGCTGCGGGAAGTGGCAGCCAGCACTTCCCTGTGGCCCACGCCGCTTCCTGCAGCTCCCATTGGCAGGGAATGGCTAACTGCAGCCACTGGGAGCTGCAGGTGGCCGTGCTTGTGGACAGTCAATGTAAACAAACTGTCTCGTGGCTCACCAGTGGATTACCCTGTTGAGCCACAGGTTGCCCACCACTGGGCTACACAGGTGTACCTGTCAGGAGGAATTGGCCTGTGTTCTCATTCCCTCCTCTAATCACATTCCATGCTTACGCAACATTTTCCACTTGGGAAAGAAGTTAGTTTGAGTTGGGGCAGAAAAATGTGGACTAACTTCAGGTTTATGTAGCTTTAAGTTTTTGGAATGAAACTCAAAAGAAATCAAATGCGAGGTACTTTTATGATGGATTGAACTGTTAGAGAACCAGCAAATGGACAGAACCTGCCTTTAGTCTATTCAGCCAGTCTTTCTATCATAGCCTGCTAAGAAGTGGATTTAAAATTCTTAAGGGAGAGGGGAGGGAGAAACCTACAACATTGTATGTTGAGCTTCCTCCAGTGCTTTTGCAACCCCTTAAAAGAACAAAGATGCATTGGCCTGTGGAACTAGGCTGAGCATAAGGAAAGATATTGGTTGCTTGTGCATCCCAGTACAGAAAAATACATCAAAGAAAAAAAATGGATTTCTTTGATATTTAGTACAGTTCAATACAGTATTGAACACAGTGCATCATAAATCTGAATCCCCTTGATAGAAGGTACAGTAAAAGTTAAAGTACTAGTATCCAGAATGGGATGTTTTGTTTTGTTTTTCCTACAAATGTATGAGCATTCCTTCCTTGTACATGGGAGGGGCAGTAGTTCTGGCTGGAGCTGGATAGAGTGTGTGCAGATTCTGTGCAAGCTTCCCACCCTACCTCTCTGGTACTGCCTCTTCCCCCGCGACCCCCTTGCCCTGCCCTCCCACAGGCAGGCACCAGTTGTCCAGAAACGGGACCCAGCACACATAGAAGATGATGATGACAGGCAGTAGGACCCAGGAGGCAGCATCCTGGAGCTGCCTGCCAGCGTCAGCGGAGGAGAGGGACAGGGAGAGCCTCTTCCCTCCCTGACAGCTAAGCAGAGCTCCCGAGAAATTGGGGGGTGGGGGAGCTGGGGGACAATGCCTGCTCAAACTACACCCACAGCTGGCAAGCGTTCCCAGATTTTTAGGGTCTGGTCACCAGTGTTAACCGGATACCTGGCAGTGTGTTCCTGCAGCGCTGGGAGACTCAGCGGGCTGCTGACTGGCTGCTGGCTGAGATCCTTCCAAGCCACAGTGGACTTCTTTGCCTTTCCTGCAGGCAGAAGTACTCCAGCAGGGCTACGTGAGCAAGTTTGCTCCCCCCTCACCTGGCCCCGGCCGCGCCCTCTGCCTGACTGGTAAGGCCTAAGAAATAGGAGACCTAAGGCTATAGCCTTATTAGCCTAATGGTTAATCCAGCCCTGGGTGACGGCGAGGCAGGCCAAGAGAGAGATTAATTCAATACATCTCCCATATAGACTCCTTGATAGGGGGTTCAAATAGAGTCCTAGCTGAAATTTAAATTTTCCCTCCCTAGTAGAAATCTTGGGGGAGGATGGCAGCAATACCATCGATCCTCCCCAGAAGCCAACCGCCTATTGGTCTCAACTGCTCCCACTAGCTTCAGAGGCAGAGCACAAACTGAGCCTCTCTTGCCTGAGTCACTGTGAATTGAGACCACTAATCCGCTAGAGTTGTAAAAATCTTTTTTTTTTCTTTTTTCTTTTTTTTTGCTGCTTGTAGATTTTGTGCTATCAGTGGAGGGCAGAGTAGAATCAGCAGCATCTATTGGACATAATGGGTCAAATTCATCCCCAGTTAACTGCACTAATGTCTATTTTGATTCCTTTTGAAATCTGTGTAGTCGATGAAGATCTGATATGGTTGATTTGGATCTATTTTCAAATCAGGGGCCATAATTTATCTTTCAGCATTACCCACAAACTCTCAGAATTTAAAAATTGAAAAGGTTTATTAAATTGTCAGCTTCAACTCCCTTGCAGTTCCCTATTGTATAAAGCTTTATTTTAATTCTATTCAAAGTTCCTTTTCACTATTATAGCTCAATACTGAAGTTTTAGTGTAGGGAATTATATTTAACTATACACAAGCATTCTAAAATATCCAGGAATTTCATATTCAACGTGCAAAACTATTTGTTATAACTGCCTCTAGAAATTAGAAATTAGAAATTATTTGTTGAAATGTATTTGTGACATATCAGGACACAGTCTAAACTAGTGGGGAGTTGTCACCCCTGCCCTGTAACCTGGGGTGCCTTGCAATGTCTTGCTGTTTTAGCCTTCAACCTGGATTGTTCACAACCAGCCATCAGCATGTAGGTCACTCCCAGATGTGTTTGTGTCACTGCAGCCTGTCTGTTACACTCTGGCTGTCACCAGCTTCGGTTATACTTCAGGGTGACCCCAACACACTTCGAATCCTGGGCTTTCCCCCACAAATATATGTTTTGTACTGCCCAGCTGTCTCCTGAACAGTTCAAACATATTAAGTCTGTTATTCTTCTAAGGGAATAGTATACACTAGCCTGTTATCTTAAATGGAGTTACCTAGACACTTCATCTTAAACACACTGGATTAGATGAAATAATAAAACAAATGTATTAACGACAAAGATATTTTAAAGTACAAGTAATGATTGATGTATAAAAATCAGAAATGGTTACAAGAAAAATTAAAAATAAAATGCTTACTAGTGCTTAACTTAACAAACTATATTAGGTTCAAGCAAAATTTCTCACAACATGCTTCCAGCAGGATCACTGACCAAACTCTTCAGATCAGGACCACTCCCCAAAGTCCAACGGCTATTTCCTGTTATCTTCTCAGGTGTGGAGAATACAATGGACAGAGAAAGAGAGGGGTGCCAGGCGGTGTTTCCCCTACCTCTGTGTAGTTCCAGTCCCTCTCTTGAAAAATATTTCCATCTGAGAACCAAGATACAGAGTGTATATGGAAGGATGTTCCCTGCTGGGTTTTTTTCCCCACCTGTTTGAGCTTCCTTTGTTTTCCCTTCCTGCTTGATGACTCTATTTACTGCTTAAATGCAAATTAAGGCATGCACAAATTCCCTTGTTTATGACAGACCTGTTTGCCAACTTCTGCCTAGGGAGGGTTGTGGGGTTTGGAACGTGTTAATAACATTGGACAGGGGGATCTTATAACTTCACATACAGTGTTGCCATACATATTTTTATCAGGACAATACTGGGCAGCAAATTATGAGTTTTCCAATGACACCTTACAAGGTATTCCTTGTACAAAGAACATTACAGTAGTGTGCAGGGTGTGAATAGAGGGGTGTATTCCGTCACAGTATTACAACAATATGAAACATTTATCAAATAAACATAAATATCACTCAAATCAAATATATACAAAAGTCCTGAAACAGTCATGATCTTCCTTTTCCACACCAGTGAGACATTTTTTTTATTGCCATTTAGTGTGCTTGCATCTGTGTTTCTGTGCAACAATAGTGACATCCAGTGACCAGGACAGTCAATTCAGGATGTGTGTTTCACATGCATTTATTGGGAGATTGATATTGCATGCACAGTTGATTTTTAAAAAGATGACATTTTCAGTTCAAGCAGGCATCAACCACTCATCATGTTTAGCACATCTGTATATGTAATATATCATATTGATTATGCTGGTCTTGGTGCAGAAGACCATTAATAACTGATAAGTTAGAGGGAAGTCTAGTGCACATTTCTCATTTATTTTCATAGTATATTTGACAACTGCTTTTGAAACAAAGTGTTCGCTGCTCATGAAGTGATAGATGTAGGGGTAATAGCTTAGGATTTTGCCTGTTGGTGGCACGAGGAGAGGGAGGTTTCGCTGTACAACTTCCTTCTCTGAATTGCTTGCACTGTGTCTGCGTAGATTATCTTCCAGGGAATGGGAAGGAATCTGGACATAATAAACTACCAGCTGAGGGATTTGTTACATGCAACACTCTTATGAGAAAAATTAGTAGCTCTGGTTAAAAGATCCTAAAGTACAATAATTTGTCTTTTAAGGGAGTGATTGCATTTCCAAGATCTGCATATGGAGGGAGTTCTCAAGATGTGTGTCTCCTTCTTCCTCCCTTGAGCAGGGACTAGATGTTTCTGTGAAGCCATACCCCCTGCATTGTACCTGTTCAGTATTCTTCCTGTGTTTCAGGATATTTACACAGAGTGGACGAGAAGGTAGGACATGATCTCAATCTACCCAAAGACCTGGGGATTTTCACTTTTGCACAGTCCTCTCTCAGCACTGAAGGACAGTGAGATTCCTGATTTGAAAATCCTATGGGTTTGGTCACCAGAGAGTTTGAGATTTTCTGGATAAACAATTCAGAGCTATAACTTTATAGATGAAGGAAAAAGGGAAGAGATCTATGGCAACTGTTTTATCTGTCCAAGAGGAACTTATATTTCCAGAAGAGGTTGTAATGCTTGAGATTGGTCCTGCTGTCCACTGTTACACCAGAGAAAGGGAAGGAAGAGCTCCATCACTGTGTCTGAGTGTCATTAATTTTATTATATACGAGGAAGTAGTTTTCCTAATCGTATCATGCTAAACATCAATGATAAGAGAAACATTTTAGAGAGGATTTTAGAGCAGTGGTTGCATATAGCACACAGAAGCAGCTCCTTTTCCTTAGGCGCACCTAGCTCCTACTATGTCTCCTCATTGAAATGTAGGGCTGGAAGGGACCTCGAGATGTCATCTAGTCCATCCTTACAACCAGTATATCTAGATCATCCCTGACTCGTGTTTGTCTAACTTGTTCTTAAAAACCTCCAATGATGGGCATTCTACAGCCTCCCTTTGGTAACCTGTTCCAGTAATTAACTATCCTTATAGGGTTTTTTAGGAAAGCTTTTTTCCTAATATCCAACCTAAATCTCCCTTGTTGCAGATTAAGTTGATTGCTTGTTGTCCTACTGTGAGTGGACATGGCGAACGATGGACCACCCTCCTCTTTGTAACAGACCTTACCATATTTGAAGACTGTTATCAGATTCTCACTAACTCATCTTTTCTCATGACTGTACTTATCCATTTTTTTTTAACTTTTCCTCATAGGTCACCAGACGCTTGCTTTATTTATAGGTTTCAGAGTAGCAGCTGTGTTAGTCTGTATTCGCAAAAAGAAAAGGAGTACTTGTGGCACCTTAGAGACTAACCAATTTATTTGAGCATAAGCTTTCGTGAGCTACAGCTCACTTCATCGGATGCATTCAGTGGAAAATACAGTGAGGAGATTTATATACACACAGAACATGAAAAAATGGGTGTTTATCACTCTCCTTACAGTGTGCATAATAAACACCCATTTTTTTCATGTTCTGTGTGTATATAAATCTCCTCACTGTATTTTCCACTGAATGCATCCGATGAAGTGAGCTGTAGCTCACGAAAGCTTATGCTCAAATAAATTGGTTAGTCTCTAAGGTGCCACAAGTACTCCTTTTCTTTTTGCTTTATTTATAAGCTCCCCCCACCCCCACCCCGCTGCCCTGAACATGCCTTTCTGGTAGTTGTCCCGTAAAATTTGACAGAACCAAGGAGCTACAGCCCTAAAGTGGTCATTTTGGAAGTGGTGCTGCTTACTGAATTTTCCTTTCTCCTAGCTGGTATTAACTCTTATGACAGTTCACCCCTCAGTTTGACATTTCTTGCTTCTGAGGAGATATGGTACATTTTTCACAAGTATTGGATCTGTCAACGTTTTTAAAACCTCACATTAAAATGAAGAGTTGCAAGTTGTGTCAAGCTGAAAGTTGTAGAAATGTTCAGCTTGGGTGCATTTTGGTGGGGTTTTGTTCCTTTTCCAAAATGAATCCATTAAATGTACTTTAGTTTTATACCTTTAAAAATCTTAATACAGATGAGAGATGTAAGAGCTTAAAGAAAATCTTCTCCAAGTTTTTAAGCATAGAAAGAACTAGGAAAATATAGGCATTAAGAAAGAATAGAATATAAATTTTAGATCTGAATATAATGCTTCAGAACTTGCTGAGTGGTCTTGGGACAAATTCAAATCAAGACAGGTTCTCCTATAGCTTTCAGAGTGAATAGTTTGTGATTTCATGATTTTTTTTAAGTGCTGTCCTGGTTTGTTGTCAGCAAAATCTGTATTGAACCCACCTTCCTTTGAAAAAACTCTTTACATTTCATTCTGAATCTACTCAAAATCATATATGAATAGTGTCCAGCATAAGATGCTTTGAAATATTGAGGCATTGGTTTTGAATGGAGAAATTTCCCATTATAGCTATACTTCCTGTGTGGACACTTTTATTTTGGAATTATATTGGTATAAATAGACAAGCCCTGAGTGGCTGTTACAGAGCTTGATGTTAAGTGGTGATATGGCACTACGTTGTCTGGTGGTAGTAGAATGCAAAAAGGAGAAGACAATGCTGTTGAGGAGAGATGGATCTGAAAGTAATTCCCGTTCTCAAGATCTGTACCTAGGAAAGCCAAAATATGTGTATGTGCCATATGTAAGGAGCATATCCCTGATGCTCCCTACCTGATTTTTACCAGCATAGAGTAACCCCATGCTGTATGTACAAACAAATAATAAAAATAGAGCGTCCAGGGAGTTCTTCCATGGAGAATTCTGAAATACCCAATACAATTTCTTGCACTTTAGTAGAGCAAGTTATTTCAAAACATGTTCTGCATTATTTATCTGTCATGAGGCAGCAGCGGTCTCCTTTTCCCTTCTCACAGGAAGGCATGCCTTTTCAGGAAAGAAGATGAAGGGCTCCCGGTGAGATACATCATGTTTCCCATCTGGTACTATGTTGCAGCCAGCAAGAATGAGGTGTTGTTCAATGTTTTAAAACATGATCTATAAACATGAAATAAATACGTATAGGTCGGTTTAGTTGGAGAATACTAATAATGTGACCACCAGTCTGATAAAGTTCACTTTTCTTCAGCAAGAGGTTTGAATTTCTGGTGGGCAGCTCACTAGAGCTCTAAGACAGGCTTGTGCACCTTTTTTTGTTACCATACACTACAAGAAATCTTCTAAAACAATATTTACCATTTTGCAAACTGACTTTGAAGTTACCTGTCTTCTGGTAGCTGAAAAATACAGTTAAAAACCAAAAAGATAGAACAATTAGCTAAAGAGTATATGAACAGGGTAACTTTCAGAACTTCTCATATGAAACAATCCAGAATCTGCAAGCTAAAATATAAGTAATGTGAGTGTGAAGGTCTCACAAATTACTTTACTTTTAACGAGGTTTCGCATTACAAATTAACTCTAGCTCAAGTGAATTAGAAATTATCACTTTCCCCATGAAAGGGAGTTACCTCCAATTTGGAATGCCTATCAAACAATGTTTCTCTTACATCTTTCATCTTAGTCCAAGATACAGTTGATCTGAGTGCCTAAACTAATATTTGTGTTCATAGTCGAAGCTTGCATCAGATCATATAGTCTCCTCTCTGATCTGCACCGCAGATCTCTTATTTGAACCGTGGATCTCTATGCATATTCAGTTTCTGCCCAGAACTCCCACTGATGTAATCAGAAGTTCTCTATGCACAACTAGAACAGAATATACATTTAGCTCTGGTACACCTAAACGCAGAACTGTGTGGTAAAATGCACTGTTTGACTTCTCAAAATACAGCTACCAAAACCTCAGGATTCTTTACCCTATGTCTACAATTTTCATAATCAGCACTGTAGATTGTCATGACATACAGTGTTTTGTTCCATGTGACTGAATGTGTAATAATATGTATTTGAACAAGAAGTGTCTGTTTAACAGAAATATCCTGCAGTACATAGACAGGGAGGAGCTCTGAAAGCTATTGCAGAAAATATCTTAATATCTCCATTCTAAGATTTATTTGTATTGAAGGGGGCAGGGAGAAAGGTGTTGAGACGTCTCACCAGAGGAATATAAAAGAAAAAAAGTGAAAATGTACCAGGTTAATTGAAAATTCAACCACTAAAAGCAAAACAGACTAAAATACTTTTACTTTTGTTCAGGGATACCATTAATTAATTATCAAAACATGCTTTTTGGATGTTTTTTGGTTGTCATCTGGTCCTGCTTAGTTCTAGAACACTCAGAGCTCACCTTCCTTTGGATGATCAAATGTGCTTTACAAAGGTGATTAAAGATTCTACTTTGATATAGATATACCATTTTACAGGTGGGGAAATTGAGGCCCAGTAAAACGTTGCTTTTGATCTGTATGTCTTCTGTCCTGGCTCGTTGGGAGACTGCCTTGTTTTCTGTGAGCCTCTGTAACAGTTGAGGTCTATTGACGTTCTATTTAAACATCTGGAGAATGGAGGCATGACATTCTTGGAGAAGGGCCCTTAATACTAGAACTCCAGAGCTCCTTGTGAATAGGAGGCTATTGTTGCTCAGATTTCTGTGCAAGGCTCCTCTATTATTTCAGTATTGTGCCCAAGTAGAGTAGCAATATGGATTTCTTATGGCAGGGGTGCATGGAGTTAGTGAGCAGTCTATGTTTTAATCTCCATAGATATGCTTAGAGTTTGTTAATAAACAACATTTTAGAAATAAATAAAAATTATGTGAAAAACTTCGATACTTTTCATTGGACCAAAAAAAGTACCCATACTCTACACAAGTATGGAAAAACATCAGCCTTCCAGGAAAATTCCAAGATTCCGCAGTTCCATGTTACTAGAGAAAGATTTTTATATGATGCTGAGATTGTTTATTCCCTGAATTGGCAGAGATGGCTGATATACCCAATTTATATATCTCCATCTGCTTTTCAACATCATGCCTCTCTTTGAATAATTTTAACTCCACCTTTAAATGTGGTGTTGAAGGAAACTGGAGTCTGCTAGACAATCAAGGCATGCATTTATTTGTTTAAGACAAATCACTATGAACAGAAAATATGTATTCTGATATAACAAGAAAATTGCTTTAGCACCCTCAATAACACTGATTTAAAAGATTGGGTAAGGTTAGCACTCACTAAACCTATAGCAGTGTCAGCAAAAATGACACTGCTTCTGAGTTTAGTATAATGAGAGTTTGATATTTGAAAAGACTGCTTTGTGAGCATGGGCTCAATACTGAATAGACAAAATATTTATTAAGAGGGAAACCTCTCGTCTGTGATCTTTTCTGGAGTTGTAATTTGTATGTTAAAGACTGATTGTGAGAGGTGCTGAACATCTGCTGAAGTCCTTTGGAGGTGCTGGTACCAACAACAGAAAGTAAACTCCTGGCCAGTTGGCATGGACCCAAAGAGCTCATGGAAGCCATGGAGGAGGTGAATTATAAGGTGAAGCAGCCAGACCGCCAAAGGCCAGAGCAGAAGGCGCTGAGCAATACTCAGTATTAGGCCCTTATTAACATACAGTAAACATAACTGTAACTGATGTTTAATGGAAATGTTGTACATGGAACACGTAATAATATGCAACAAATCTGTGCTGAAGGTCAGTGATCAACCATATGAATTTGAAAGGAGAACTTTTCCTTAATGCTTTAGAACCGAATTAACAATAAGGAAAGAATTTACAGTCTTACCCTACATGGAAAGGAAACAATATTCCCTCCCCCACCCACCCCCTGACTTTTTATCATTAATATTTAGGATAAGCTATGGCAACTACATATGTGTTAAGAACGTTAGGGTTGTACATACCCATCACAAATATGCAGTGTTGGCATATATGCACAAGGAAAATATTGAGTTGAGAGGGGGCACCAGAAAACCTCTTTTTGCATGAAAGAAAGTGTTGCCATGCAGCTGCCTGTTTATTCCTATCCACTATGCACAAAAATACTAAGATAATGGTGTCAATATAGGAACCTGGATGGATAGTCAGTCGCAGGAGTAAAGAATGCATGGTGAAGTGCCTCACTCATGTGTGTTTCTTCAGATATATATGCATTCTATACCTTCACCCCAGAAGCTTGAGACTCCTTAGTGCAGAGGACTAAGCCATACTGCTTAATTTTACTGGTGTCCATGGATAGCCTCAGCTCATACTTGCACTGGAAGTCAGCCACCTCATGGGCCCTGTTGTGCAACATGCATGGGACTGTTGGATAGATACCTAATGCACCTACATGTTATTTCTAGGAAATAAGTTTGTTAGAAGTGAAGAGAGTCTAACATTCATGTGACGTTGAATAGGAAATGGGATATAGGAAGAAAGATACAAGATTTGGGAAACTGAATGAATTGTTAGACCCTAATAGATTTCTATAAAAAGCTAATGTGGCTCTTTACATTTTCCATGTGTATAGGGATTTAAGATACTGTGAACTGATGCCCAGGTTCAGTCTGGGCTAGCTTATTCCAGGATAAGCCATTGAAAAGGTCCCCAGCAACAGTAAGTCTACGTGGGAGGTAGTTGTATCAGTGCATCCCAAGAAATGAACTATTCTGGTGGTGTGTCTCTATCTGTGAGGTGATGCACTGATTTAGCACATCTTCTGAATAGCTTCTGCTGGGGGTGGGGGGAAAGCTATTATCTAATGCAACTACCTTGGGCTTTATTCTGTGATCATTGCCTTTGTACTTAAAACCTTATGGCACTCTAGCTACACTTTAAAGCTACTGCACCTCTCTAAAATAGAAACCCTGAGTGAGGTGGTAATAACACAGCTGGTCTTCACTTGGAGTGAATTCTTCCTGAGGCTCAGTGGGCCAGGCTGGTTCAGAAAGGTGTAAATCCAATCACCCTGGCCCTCTTTTCTGAATCCATGCTGTACTGTTAAAAAAGTAATTGTTTTGATAGCTTTAGAGGCAAACTCAGGATATTAATGCATTGAGGCTTCTGCCACACTATAACTGAGATGGCATCAAGGATTGTGCTAAAGATTAAAGACTTACCAAGGAAGAAGTATGATTGGTTGCAAAGAACCTATAAGAGGTCAGGAGATAGAATGAAAAAAAACTGTAGATGTTATTTTAGATTGCCCACTCCAGTCTTCAAACGACATCTATTTTAGTGTTGCTCATTATTTTTCCACAAACTACCTGTACTATTAAAATCCATATCAAGATTCCCATTAAAGTAAATTATCTAAGCCTCCTTATTAATTGCTGCAGAATTCAAGATGCTCTAGTGCAGTGGTTCCCAAACTTGTTCCACCGCTTGTGCGGGGAAAGCCCCTGGCGGGCCGGGCCGGTTTGTTTACCTACCGCGTCTGTAGGTTCGGCTGATCGTGGCTCCTAGTGGCCGCGGTTCGCTGCTCCAGGCCAATGGGAGCCGCTGGAAGCGGCGGCCAGTATGTTCCTCAGCCTGTGCCACTTCCAGCAGCTTCCATTGGCCTGGAGCAGTGAACCGCAGCCACTGGGAGCCGCGATCGGCTGAACCTGCGGACGCGGCAGGTAAACTAACCGGCCCAGCCCACCAGGGGCTTTCCCTGCACAAGCAATGGAACAAGTACATGGCAGAGGGGCATTGCTGGCACATGATGGCATATATCACATTGGTAGATGTGCAGGTGAACAAGCCCCTGATGGTGTGGCTGATGTGCTTAGGTCCTATGATGGTGTCCCTTGAATAGATGACAGAGTTGGCACCAGGTTTTGGTTTCTGGGTTAGTATTTTTGTTGTGTGGTGTGTAGTTGCTGGTGATATTTGCTTCAGGTTGGGGGGCTGTCTGTAAGCAAGGACTGGCCTGTCTCCCAAGATCTGGGAGAGTGAGGGATCATCCTTCAGGATAGGTTGTAGATCCTTGATGATGCGCTGGAGAAGTTTTAGTTGGGGGCTGTAGGTGATGACTAGAGCGTTCTGTTACTTTCTTTGTTGGGCCTGTCCTGTTGTAGGTGACTTCTGGGTACCCTTCTGGCTCTGTCAATCTGTTTCTTCACTTCACCAGGTGGGTAGTGTAGTTTTAAGAATGCTTGATAGAGATCCTGTAGATGTTTGTCTCTGAGGGATTGGAGCAAATGTGGTTGTATCTTAGAGCTTGGCTGTAGACAATGGATCATGTGATGTGGTCTGGATGAAAACTGGAGGCATGTAGGTAAGTACAGTGGTCAGTAGGTTTCTGGTATAGAATGGTGTTTATGTGACCATTGCTTATTTGCACTCTAGTGTCTAGGAAGTGGATCTCTTGTCTGGACTGGTCCAGGCTGAGGTTGATGGTTGGGTGGAAATTGTTGAAATACTGGTGGAATTCCTCAAGGGGCTCCTTCCCTTGGGTCCAGATGATGAAGATGTCATCAGTGATGCGCAAGTAGAGTTGTGGCATTAGGGGCCGAGAGCTGAGGATGTGTTGTTCTAAGTCAGCCATCAAAATGTTGGCATACTATGGGGCCATGTGGGTACCGATAGCAGTCCCGCTGACTTGAAGGTATAAATTGTCCCCAAATCTGAAATAGTTTTGGGTGAGGACAAAGTTCAGCCACCAGGTTTGGCATGACGTTGAGGATATTGTTCCTGATGGCTTGTAGTCCATCTTTGTGTGGAATGTTTGGATGTAGAAAGCTTCTATATCCATAGTGGCTAGGATGGTGTTTTCTGGAAGATCACCGATGGATTGTAGTTTCCTCAGGAAGTCAGTGGTATCTCGAAGATAGCTGGGAGTGCTGGTAGCATAGGGCCTGAGGAGAGAGTCTACATAGCCAGACAATCCTGCTGTCAGGGTGCCAATGCCTGAGATGATGGAGCATCCAGGATTCCCAGGTTTATGGATCTTGGGTAGCAGATAGAATACCCCTTGTGAGGGCTCTTGGGGTATGTCTGTGCAGATTTGTTCCTGTGCTGCTTCAGGGATTTTCTTGAGCAGATGGTGTAGTTTCTTTTGGTAACCCCCAGTGGGATCAGAGGGCAATGGTCTGTAGAATGTGGTATCAGAGAGTTGCCTAGCAGCCTCTCATTCATCTTCCAACCTATTCATGATGACTACAGCACCTCCTTTGTCAGCCTTTTTGATTATGATGTCAGAGTTGTTTCTGAGGCTGTGGCTGGCATTGTGTTCTGCACCACTGAGGTTATGGGGCAAGTGATGCTGCTTTTCCACAATTTCAGCCCGTGCACGTCGGCGGAAGCACTCTATCTAGATATCCAGTCTGTTTCGACCTTCAGGAGGAGTCCACACACAATCCTTCTTTTTGTAGCATTGGTGGGAAGGTTTCTGTTGGTTAGTATGCTGTTCAGTGGTGTGTTGGAAATATTCCTTGAGTCGGAGACAGCGAAAGTCAGATTCTAGGTCACCGCAGAACTGTATCATGTTTGTGGGGGTGGTGGGGCAGAAGGAGAGGCCCGAGATAGGAGAGACTCTTCTGCTGGGCTAAAAGTATAGCTGGATAGATTAACAATATTGTTGGGTGAGTTAAGGGAACCGCTGTTGTGGCCCCTTGTAGTATGTAGGAGTTTAGATGGTTTAGTGTCCTTTTTCCTCTGTAGAGAAGCAAAGTGTGTATTGTAAATGGCTTGTCTAGTTTTTGTAAAGTCCAGCCACAAGGCAGTTTGTGTGGAAGATTGCGGGTTTTTTTAGGAGAGTTTCCAGTTTTGAGAGCTCATTCTCAATCTTCCCCTGTTTAAATGCATTACCAAGCACATTCTATAGTAAATTATTTAAAAATCATAGTATTAAGTACAGAGAAAAAACATTTGTTCTCATATTTTGGGATGTGTGCCTCAATATTGCTTTCAGGCTAGATTGTGCCTTTAGGCACAGGCACAGGCAGATGACAAAGGCATTGTTCCTCAGAGGACTTCTTGGACCAGGGCCTCCTATAGATGTCCTGGGGTGTGTGGGGATGAGAGTCGTGTGTGACAGCTTCTTTTGGGGTGCAGGTCAGTGGCCCTTGCTGTGCGGAGGTAGGGGTGATTCAGCACCCTAGTTATGAGCATTACCCTCACACTGAGTTGCTCTTTGGGGGTGGGAGAATATACTGAGTACAGTTCTGCACTCCTCAGAGAGATTCACAGATTGTAGGGCCAGAAGGGACCTCAGTGATCATCTAATCCAGGGGTGGATTAAATTCAGGGCCCTCAAATTCCTGCTGGGGAGCTGGATTGAGAGCTTTCCCTGCTCCAGAGCTCCATCCATATGTATGACATTCTTATTGAAAGCTATTCTCTAGATAGTCAACATTAATACCTAATAAAAAAAGCACTTAAGTCATTTAAGATAATAGTGTCTTTTAGCAATAAACTCTGATTTGATATTTTAATTATTGGTCCCCATTCTCCAATCAATGTGTTTCATACACTTATTATTATCTCATTAGAATGAGGAGGAAAACAATGAATTTTTCAAGAAGGATAATCTTTTGTTAGTAATTCTCAGAATACCTCATCCATCACTTTTCTTCTGTCATTTTCTCCAACTCTGCCAATTCATCACCTCTAAGATTTAATCTCTTGAAGGTAAATTTTTAATTCAGCCAAGTCACTAGTAAAATACTCTCTTCACAGGATAGACATGCCGAGTTCAGTAGCTATGACACTGTGGGTTCATTTGTGTTTTGCCATGATTCTGAAATGCTATTTGTGTTAACAAAATGTAAATTAATTTCAGAGGAGAGAAGTTATACCTGTGTGTTCTAGAACATTTAATAGATAGTTGAGTTAAACAGATACAAATGCCCTACTGCTATTTTACATAAGAGCACTGATAAATATGCCCCCTTCTGTGAGAGTAGCAGACTGCTCAGTTGTGGCATCCAGACCTGTTACTACTTTAATTCAATTGCTGCTTCTCACTGCTTTTCCTATGACATACAGCTCCACCTACACATTACTGTCCAGAATGGGGATATGGAGATGCATGGAGACCTCTTCTGGCAGACTCTCAATCTAAAATATAGCAGAGAATCAAAATCAGACTTCATTTAATCAGTTATGTGCTATTAAATATACTGTATTAAAATCAAGAATATGGCTCGATTCTGACAGGCACTGAGCACCAGCACCACACATTGAATCCTCCCAACCCTTTAACAGTCAAGTGATAATTGGATTCCCAGCAGCCACATGGCAAAGGGCCATGTTCTTCATTGCCTTGCACCTTGTTTAGTTAGTTACACCAAACTAAGGGTTAAGTGGCTACTCTTCTGATCTGGTAGCATTTTATGGTAATTTTTTACCACTGTAAATAGCTACTCAAGGTGCAGGACACAAGTGAATCAGGCCCACAAAAAAAGAAAAAACCTCTCCCTGTAAGTACTAGAAAGGAGAGAGCAAAACCTGTGAGACAGCTGTGTGCACCTGTTTCCAGTGTGGCCGCAGCTGTTCTTATCTGCTAAAGTTGTCCATTGCTGCCCTAATTGATCACAAGAAGGGCAGTGAATTGACAGTAACTGTAGACATCTTTATGAAATGGCAAAGGACTTAGCAAAGTCAGCCCATTACCAGAGGAATTTATGAACTATTGAGTTTGTGATCCTTTCAAGTAGAAGTGAATTTTAGGATTGTCTCCACTGAAAATTTAGTGACACCAGGAGTCACAGATGTTAACATTATCATTAGATGCAAAGAACTTCATAGTTTCTCCTTCCCAGGAATACAAGGGAAATGATGCATTGGTATGTTACCTAGAGATAGTTCCCTTTTCTGTACCTGCTTTCAGACCAGAATATGAAGTTTTTTCCATGCCAAACTGGACTTTGAACTCAGCAGTAGAGATAGGTGAAATCTTTCTTACAAAAAAAACTTTTTTTCAAGCAAAACATGCAGATTTGATGACATTGAAACTTTTCTTAAATAATGTCACTTTTGCTGCATTTCATTTAGGGAGAAAAAAAGCTTAAGTCCCAAACAATTCAAAATAACTTGTTTTGACATTTTCAAAACAAAAATTTTTCAGTATGAAAAACTTTCCATTTCAAAGTGTCCTTTAATTTTATTTTTTAATCAAAACTTTTAAATATACCCAAAATCTAAACAAGATGTTTTGATTTCATCAAAATGAAATCAAATATTCATCCTAAAATGATTTTTAAATTTTCAATTCATCAAAAATTTTTGGACCCGAAACCATTTTTTTTCAGAATCACTAATGAACTCAAACAAGAGTCTTTCACCCAACTCTAGTCATCAGGTCCCATGAGCTATTCAGGTGCAGGATAGGCCAATATCTGGCTAGAGATGTCAAGGGAAAGTTAAGGTTCTGCCGGGTTAGTTACTGTCCTCTGGGGTCAGCGTGTTCATAGTGAGTATATTTATACTGAAGCTGACTACCTGCAACGATCAGGTCAATTGTCCATGTAGCTGAAACGGACAAGAGTTTCTCTGCTGCTGAGTTGAAAATTACCAATGGAGCATCACAAAAAGTCCATTCCGGTATCTTGTGCATTGGTAGCAAATGTAAAACAAGTGCCTGGAAAATTCAAACATTGTCTGAAACAGCTAACCACACCCTCCTGTTGTGTGTGAACACCAAGGAATGCCACTACCCAGTCAGCGATGTGAGATCCAAAAGATTTGGTGGCAAAGTCTATTAGACTGTAAGCTCTTTGACAAGATAGACACATGGTGGGATAAATGAATAATTAGTTTTCCCCATCTGCAAGAACGAAGGGACATAGGGTTTGTCTACAGGGTGAGTTACTGTGCAGCAAGCCAGGGTGTGAATCTACAGTGTACCAGCTTGCCGTGCACCAACATGCCATGTGGACACTCCTAAAAGTTAAAAGAGTTGGATTTGTGGCTTAGCCTACTACACTTGTAATAAACAGTAGCAGTGTCCACACAGCAAATTACTGTGCAGTAGATTCACATGCTGGTTTACCAGGTACTAACTTGTCATTTAGATGAGCCAGCGCAGATGGAATAATATGTCTAAGGTCACACAGAGCACGTGGGAGAGCTGGGAACTGAACTCAGATCTGTTGAGACCCAGGCTAGGGCCTTACCTGCAAGGCCATCCTTCTCATCTTTTTTGCCTGATCCAAACTTCAATAAAGTTTGTGAGTTGCTAATTTGGGGATTTGAGCCCATGTGAATTTCAGATGCTAATAGTGTTCACTGTTCTCTGTAGGCATTGAACCATATTGTCTTGTATTTTCTTCTTCCTGGCCCTTTCCAGATGTGTTTTTCCTAAAAGGGGTTTCTGTTAGTAACTTCTCTGAAAATACTGCTCAGGGTGCATGTACATAGAAGCAGTTTGTGTGGCAGCAAACTAGCCCATATATGAGTTCACTATTACTTCTCTTCAAAAATTGCTGTTTAACAATTGGTCTGCTATGACTTGCCTTGTCATAATCAATGAAACAATACACTAATTACAGAAATGACTGCCAGGAAGAAATACATTTGTAAAATGAGTTCATGCAGTGTTGCATTGATAATATCTGAGTATAGGATTAAAATGGTCACCAGTTGCATTCTTATTAGTTAGCATCTGTTTTTGATCCATGTGATGAATTTGTCTGTGGTAGTGCCTGCTCTAGGAGCTACCTGGGGAGTCTACAAGTGAGTCCAATTATCCACCACCTTAGCACATGTTACTGGGTGTCTTTTTAGTGGGCCAGCATTCAAAACTCTAGCTGAGGCCTCCAGAGTCTTGTTCCTGCTCGGCGTCCCAGGTGAAACCACTAAACAGCCCACAGTCAATTAACAGGATTAAAGAAAAGAAAGGAAAAGAAAAACCTGTAAGCTGCTCCCTCCAGGATATGGGCATCTTACTTCAAAGGGGCCTGGGAATATCACTACCCACTTCAGAGTCCATTGGGGATCCAGTGGAAGTATCAGTTCTCTTTCCTCTTCAACCTGGGAGTCCTGCACCCCCTTCAATGAGGCTAGGGGCTCTGCAGGCTGCTGTTTCTCTCTTCAGGGCTGGAAAGGCTCAACTCTGTTCCCTGATCATTTCAGCCCAATACAGTTTCTTAACTCCTTCCAGGCTAGTGCCGGGTTTATATACCCCATCACATATCCTCCCCCTCAGGACTGTGGTAGCAGTGTTGTAATCAGAGTTAGTGCTCCACCTTCTTGTGAAAAGAAATCCACATTTTGGTTTTCCTTGCCAGCCCAGTGAAGGACCTGGAAACTGCAGAGCTGTAATGATAGGTACCAGAGCATTATCCACGGTTAGTGTCTTCCATATATGTAGCCACTTGAGTACAGCATGATCTGTGACCTGAGGAAAGGTGTTTCCTAGCAAATATAGTGAGTCCACAGCCCATTTTAACACCAGTTCTTCCTTCTCTGTGAAGAAGTATAGTTTTTCCTCTAGAAAACAGTTTCCCACTTATAAAGTACTGGGTGTTCTTCTTCAATCTCCTGCAAAAGGACTGCACCTAGTTCTACAGTTTGCAGGATGAATCCTTTTGAAAAGGACCAGCACTCCTGCAATGTTCTGAAGGCCTTATCACAAGCCTCCAACCACAGGAACTTACTTGGGTGTCCATTCTTTAAAGGGTCCATGAGGGCAGCTGCAATGGTAGCAAATCCTAGCATAAAGCACCAATAATATCCTGCCAGACCCAAGAAGTGCTAGACTTGTTTCTCTGTTCTAGGCACCGGCCTGAGTGTCAACGCTTGGACTTTGTTGACTAGTGGCAGCAGCTGGCCTGCTCCCATGGTGTACCCCAAATAAATGACTATGTGGTTCCCTATTTTACATTTCACCAAGTTAACTGTTAGGCTGGCATCTGCGAAGGCCTGGAGCACTGCAGCAATTTGCTTTATGGGGCTCCCCCAATCTGACTGTAGGTAACGATGTTGTCCAGGAAGGTTGTTGCATACAGCCAATGTGGTTGTAGTATGCAGTCATTTAGCCTCTGGAAAGTTGCCGTCTCATGGAGACCACAATGCATTGTCCAGAACTGATACAAGTTAAAGGGTGTGGAAAAGGCGGTCTTCTCCTGAGATTCTGGCATCAATGGCATTTGCCAGTAACCTTTCATGAGGTCTAAAGTGGATATATATCTGTCTGTATCCAAATGTTCTAATAGTTCATTCACTCTCAGCAACAAGTAGGCATCGAACTCCAGTGTTGCATTGAACTTTTGGAAATTGATGCAGAAACAAATTGTACCATTTTGCTTTGGCACTAGTACAATGGGACATTTCCATTTTGCTATGTTGTTTTCCAACCACTCCAGAGTCTAACATAGCTTGGAATTCACCCTGCATGGTGTCCCACATTTTACAAGGGAAAGCTGCAGCGTTTCCCTGACCCACTGCTGTTTAATATGGTGATATGTTAAGTGGATCTGCCTGGGTAAAGTTGAGAACACAGCAGGAAAGGAATCCAACTTCTGCACCTGGATCCTTTGCTCAGCCTGCGACACTTCATCCGTATTGGTCACTCCATTTGTGCTATGGGCTCCTAGAGGTCATAGATTTGGGCTCTGGACGTTATGGGGTTATAAGTAGTACCTCCTGGTCTTTCCAGGCTTTTAATAGTCACATGATAGATCTGGGTCTCCTTTTTCTTCTCTCGGTGCTGAACCTCATAGTCAATGGGGCCCACTTGCCTTACTACCTCAAAGGGTCCCTGTCAAGAATTGGGACTCTGAGCTGGGTAGTAACAAGAGTAAGCAGCAGGATACGGACCCTGGACTTCAGGAAAGCAGACTTCGACTCCCTCAGGGAACAGATGGCCAGGATCCCCTGGGGGACTAACATGAAGGGGAAGGGAGTCCAGGAGAGCTGGCTGTATTTCAAGGAATCCCTGTTGAGGTTACAGGGACAAACCATCCCGATGAGTCGAAAGAATAGTAAACATGGCAAGCGACCAGCTTGGCTTAATGGTGAAATCCTAGCGGATCTTAAACATAAAAAAGAAGCTTACAAGAAGTGGAAGGTTGGACATATGACCAGGGAAGAGTATAAAAATATTGCTCGGGCATGTAGGAAAGATATAAGGAGGGCCAAATCGCACCTGGAGCTGCAGCTAGCAAGAGATGTCAAGAGTAACAAGAAGGGTTTCTTCAGGTATGTTGGCAACAAGAAGAAAGCCAAGGAAAGTGTGGGCCCCTTACTGAATGAGGGAGGCAACCTAGTGACAGAGGATGTGGAAAAAGCTAATGTACTCAATGCTTTTTTTGCCTCTGTTTTCACTAACAAGGTCAGCTCCCAGACTGCTGCGCTGGGCATCACAGAATGGGGAAGAGATGGCCAGCCCTCTGTGGAGATAGAGGTGGTTAGGGACTATTTAGAAAAGCTGGACGTGCACAAGTCCATGGGGCCGGACGAGTTACATCCGAGAGTGCTGAAGGAATTGGCGGCTGTGATTGCAGAGCCCTTGGCCATTATCTTTGAAAACTCATGGCGAACGGGGGAAGTCCCGGATGACTGGAAAAAGGCTAATGTAGTGCCAATCTTTAAAAAAGGGAAGAAGGAGGATCCTGGGAACTATAGGCCAGTCAGCCTCACCTCAGTCCCTGGAAAAATCATGGAGCAGGTCCTCAAAGAATCAATCCTGAAGCACTTACATGAGAGGAAAGTGATCAGGAACAGTCAGCATGGATTCACCAAGGGAAGGTCATGCCTGACTAATCTAATCGCCTTTTATGATGAGATTACTGGTTCTGTGGATGAAGGGAAAGCAGTGGATGTATTGTTTCTTGACTTTAGCAAAGCTTTTGACACGGTCTCCCACAGTATTCTTGTCAGCAAGTTAAGGAAGTATGGGCTAGATGAATGCACTATAAGGTGGGTAGAAAGCTGGCTAGATTGTCGGGCTCAACGGGTAGTGATCAATGGCTCCATGTCTAGTTGGCAGCCGGTGTCAAGTGGAGTGCCCCAGGGGTCGGTCCTGGGGCCGGTTTTGTTCAATATCTTCATAAATGATCTGGAGGATGGTGTGGATTGCACTCTCAGCAAATTTGCAGATGATACTAAACTGGGAGGAGTGGTAGATACGCTGGAGGGGAGGGATAGGATACAGAAGGACCTAGACAAATTGGAGGATTGGGCCAAAAGAAATCGGATGAGGTTCAATAAGGATAAGTGCAGGGTCCTGCACTTAGGATGGAAGAATCCAATGCACCGCTACAGACTAGGGACCGAATGGCTAGGCAGCAGTTCTGCGGAAAAGGACCTAGGGGTGACAGTGGACGAGAAGCTGGATATGAGTCAACAGTGTGCCCTTGTTGCCAAGAAGGCCAATGGCATTTTGGGATGTATAAGTAGGGGCATAGCGAGCAGATCGAGGGATGTGATCGTTCCCCTCTATTCGACACTGGTGAGGCCTCATCTGGAGTACTGTGTCCAGTTTTGGGCCCCACACTACAAGAAGGATGTGGATAAATTGGAGAGAGTCCAGCGAAGGGCAACAAAAATGATTAGGGGTCTAGAGCACATGACTTATGAAGAGAGGCTGAGGGAGCTGGGATTGTTTAGTCTGCAGAAGAGAAGAATGAGGGGGGATTTGATAGCTGCTTTCAACTACCTGAAAGGGGGTTCCAAAGAGGATGGCTCTAGACTGTTCTCAATGGTAGCAGATGACAGAACGAGGAGTAATGGTCTCAAGTTGCAATGGGGGAGGTTTAGATTGGATATTAGGAAAAACTTTTTCACTAAGAGGGTGGTGAAACACTGGAATGCGTTACCTAGGGAGGTGGTAGAATCTCCTTCCTTAGAGGTTTTTAAGGTCAGGCTTGACAAAGCCCTGGCTGGGATGATTTAACTGGGAATTGGTCCTGCTTTGAGCAGGGGGTTGGACTAGATGACCTTCTGGGGTCCCTTCCAACCCTGATATTCTATGATTCTATGATTCTAAGAGCACCTAGTTTGAATATTCACAGTCAGGTCCCCCTGTTATAGGCTCTCTTTTGTCCCTATTGTATGTTTAACAGGTTTTATTAGTGAACACGCAAAGTCTTGAGGTGATTTCATAATTGAAGAAGAATGTACCAGACTACATTTGTCACCTGAGGCCCTTCTTTCTCCCGTTTCTCAAAAGCAGGTCTAGAATGCCTCGGGGCTGCCACCCATACAGCAGTTTGCAAGGAGAAAACCCGGTGGATGCTTAAGGCACTTCCCTAATAGCAAAGAGTGGGGACAGTAGCTGGTGCTTGGGATCTGAGGCTACAAACTGCCTTAACGTTGCCTTCAAAGTTTTGTTAAATTGCTCTAGCAAGCCATCTGTTTGGGAACAGTAGATTGATGTCCTTAATGTCTTCACCTTCAGTAGCTGACTCAGCTTTCATTAATCAGGAAGTAAAGTTAGATCCTTGATCTGTAAAGAATTCTTTGGGGTATTCCCATCCACAAAAGTTTAATAAGTTCCTTTGCAATTGTAGAAGCATTGGTGAATTGCAAGGGAATGGCTTTGAGGTATCACGTTATATAGTTTAGGATGATTAAGATATGTTGATACCCTGAAGAACTTCTCTCTAGGGGCCACGCTTAGTCCATGCCTATCCTTTCAAATGGGGTGTCAGCAAGAGGAAGCAAGATAAGTGGTGCATTTGGTATTCCCTTAGGCACGAGGCATGCCGGGCAGGAGGAGCAATAGTTGCTTATGTTCCCATGTAGGCCCAGCCAATAGGGGCTTATGTTCCTCTGTCTCCTGATCTTGTTCCAGATGGCAGAACTGTTCAGCCTGGAGCGCGAAGCGGGGCCACTCTCTCAGCTGCCTGGGTTACAGCACCTCTCCATTTACCCCAGCAGATTGTTCCAAGGCATGCTTGAGTGTTCCCAAGAAAAGTTGGAGTCTGGTGCTAGGATATATGCTTCCTGGGTCAAGCACCTTCTGTACTATCTCAGGTGCTGTTTGTTGCTGGCTTGTTGACCATGGCCAGAGGTTCTCTCTCCAGCATCTTCCTTTTTCTCTCCCATTCCCACTAACTCTGTCAGTTCTTCCTGAACTCTCTTCAGGGAGTTGGACTCTATCTCATCAGGTGGCCATTCCCCACATTCCTTCAGAACTTTACCGAAGTATTTCCAGTCTCTCCCCAATATTACTAGATAGGTGAGGGTAGAGGTCAGTCCCACACATAGGGTCACTGTATGCTCTTCCATAGTGAGCTGTACTTCTCTGGTGGGGTATGGCTTTACATCACCGGGGACACATTGCAGGTAAATATTCTCCCCTGCCTCACCTTGGAGACTAACCAACTGATTCCTCACCAGTGTCTGGTTATGCCCTGAGTTGACCAGGCTGGTAACCTCTCTCCCATTAATTTATACTGCCACCACCAGCTTGGCAGGTTTTTTTCCCCTAGCCCGAGTCTCTGCCATCCAGACCTTCCCATAATTACACTCAATCAAGGGGCAATCCTGGTGCAGATGCCCAAGCTGCCCACACAAGAAACAGGCCCTTGGGCTGGGTGAGCATTTGTTCCCTGATCCCTGGCAGAGTTTTCCTGCTGGGGTAGTTCTTTCTGTCTGTGGGCATGGGGGTATTCCCCACAGGGTGTGTGTCTGGGGTACATTTCAACATGTAGGAATTACCTGTAGAATAGAAATTCTGAGTTTCAATCAACTCTAGCTGAGACTTATTGCTGTTTCATTAGAATAAGTGATTTCAGAGGCAGGCAGTTGCAGGAAAGAGATCTTTATTGAGCATGCACTGAGAGCAGAGTTACATGCTGAAAAGCCAGTGTCAGTGTCAAGAGAGATCCCTGGCCCAAAAGACCGCTCAGAGTTTTAGTGAGCATTTTAAACTGACTGCTTTGAGAATATAAATAAAAACATGGACAGATTTAATGGAGTCTGTGCTGGCAGAGCCCGGTTAGCACAATTTTTGCCTAGGAGAGACTGCAGCAGCAGAAAGTGGCTATAACTTTCTCCAGAGTGGGGTAGGGGCAAAGCAAGTTGAAACAGACCTCAAACCAGGTGCAGCTGCCTGGGAGGGCAAGAATGGATTGACTAGGGCAACTGGTTATTTTGCTGATACAGTACATCTCTTTAGCCTCCTCTGCCAGTATGGCTAAGGAGTGATTTTCCTCTCAGCACTTGGGATATTGCTGAAATAGGGATATTTAGTTTGCATTATGTGACACAAGTGAGGGGGAAATTCAGTTCATGTTCAGTTCATTGACTATAGACAAAAAGCTAACTGACCAGTCTAGTTTACTGTCCGAGATTTGTGGAAAAGCTGTTGCAAAAAAACAAAATATGCCAAACAGGGACCGGAAAAATCAGATTTTAAAACATTCTTTCAATTTGATAATCTATTGTGTGCTGTTAGTGAGTTTCACAGCTAAAGAAATGTGTTTGCGGTTTAAAATATTTGGTATTGATTCTCAGCTGGTATAAAGTGGTATGGGTCCATTGAAGTGCCAGGACATATGCTAATTTACATCAGCTGAAGATCTGTCCCTTTACTTCCAATTTGGCAGTGACTCAAAGTTTGGGTTTTCCTACTGGAGCATACTTTGAACTAATGATTTATACACAAAATATTATATACTGCCAATAAGCCTGTCTCCCTGCTAGTTTTGTTTTCTCTACCACCTAGCTTCTCTTTTTGCTTGAGCAAGTATGACAAGATAGTCTGTAGCCCTGGAAATTATTTTGATGTCACAAATTGAGCAATACTGTATCAGATTTCCCCAGAGAAGGAGGAAGAAAAAGCAATTGGCTTGTGAAAGAAATACCCATAAAGTAAGAGAGATAATTAACTGGTATAGCATATGAAAATAACCTAACAGACCCTCCCTTCACAGCCAGGCAAGCGGAGTTGAATTCTGCTGATGCCTTTAGATAGATCAGGAAACCAGATTCCTTCCCTGCAGTCTTTGGGCATCTACATAGGGAGCCATTTCCTCTGCACTGTTCACTGGTCCCTTCTCCTCCCTTGACAGCATGGCTCACTCTCCGGAGGAGTGCGGTCATTGACTTCCTCACAGTTTCTAAGCACTATCATCTCCGCTAGGTGAGATAGAAGCGACAATGGGGGGAAAACAATGCTGCATGGAGCAGTATTAATATTTATGAATATTACCACTTGGAAATCCACCAGTTGAGGTAAACATGCCACATAGGGCAGCTGCTCCAGGTCTCCATCCCCTATATTTATGCTCACAATGAGCCTCTATCTCCTAGTGGGAATGAGGAATATGCTACTCTTCTCTTCTGTGATTTAAGCATCAACTAACCAGTTCCTTTTTTCTTGGCTCTATCTATTCTAAGTTATTAGACCATACTCATTACCATGATACTGAAGTGCTACACACTGAAGGTAAACATGATTCCTGAGGAGTGTCTGTCCATAGGGAATATTTCAAACCAGCCTTTTCATTATCTAGATCATAAAAGTTGTTTTCAATAAGAAACTACATTCTCCCAAACTGATTTATAATGAAATATTCCATCAGAAAAATGTTTTGGAAAGAGAAAGTTTCTTAAGGATATTAAATTTCTTTCAGCCATACAAATAATATGTTTCTTCAATAAAAATAAAGCTTTTTTAGCCATGACATAAAGAAATTGATTATCTGAGATTTATAGAGCTACTTCCATTACTTTTAATCATGATGATTTACCAACATTCTTCACACTCTCTTCTGTATTTTTTAAACCTTGTCCTATTTTGGCAACTCTTTCAAGTTAATACACACCATTTTATTGTGTGTGTATTTATAGTTCAGAATTGTCAAATACTACCTACTTTGTATAGGAACTGGGAAGAATTTATCTGTTCTCTCTCTTTCAATAGAAAGATGCACCTAAGAATATTACAATAGTAACTATTCAGATCTTGTAATTAGCAACACAATCCCATATGTGATGGCATTTTTATTATTATTAGCCCATTTTGTGGGCACAAAGGAAATATTAACTGTATTAAGATCAATCGTAGTTTAAAATAAAAGCCTATATTGGGATTAGGGCCCCAGAGTGCTGGTGCTGTACAAACCAGGGGCCTGATTTTCATAGGTGCTGAAAGTCAGATTTTCCAGTACTCGGCATGCACAATTGTAGCTGGACTTTCAATAAAGTGTAGCTGGACTTTCAGCTCCCATTTAGGAACCTACACTAGGACCAGGTGCTCAGCAGCCAGCAGCTCCCATTGTGAGCCTTATGACTAGCATTTGCATGTTGAGTGCTGAGCTCTTTAGAAAGCCTGGTCCACAGAAAAGAAGCATTGCAACCCTGATGGGGTTTAATACCTAAAGTCTAATAATATGCTCACACAAGTGGAGCTGCTTCCTGGCCTTTGTTTCCACAGCTTCTCACCCTCCTACATTAAATCCCTTAATTTAAAAAGCCAGAACCACCTGCTCCCTTCACATCAGGACTCAGACCCATGCTGCCTAAAGACAATCATACTGAAGAAATGCCTGACATGGCATCTTAAACACTGCAAGGCTCTTGCTGTAGTGAGCTGCAAGAGACAACTAACTCCATAGCCAAGTATCTCCCCCAAAGTATCCATTACCCTGATTGTACCCTCTGACAGCCCCAACCACATCCTGCCCACTACCAACTTCCAAGTGTTCAGCTCTGGGGACAGACAGTTCCATCTGAATTAACTGATCTTATCATGTCTGCTATAATGGGTCACTGAAGCTACAGCTACACCACAAGCGCATGTACGCAGACTTGTGCTAGCTCCCGTCTGAGCTAGCATGCTAAAACTAGTAGTATAGCACGGTTTGTATGGGTAGTGGTGGCATCGAGTAGCCACCCCAAGTGTACACCCATGTAGTTTAGGTGGGTTTGTACTCAAGGCAGCTGGCCCGTGCTGCTGTCCATGCTACCGTGGCTACCCTACTGTTTTTAGTGTGCCAGCTCAGATGAGCGCTAGTGCGCATCTGTGCATGTGAGCTGGAAATCAACCTTCTCATAGTGTAGATATAGCCGAAGAGAGAGAGAAAGCTCCTGAAATAGTTTGAATCCAGGCCTTTTAGCTGTTCCATCTGATACCATACTGATTGGTTAATCCAGTATTTTAGCTGACGGGGTAGTTAGATTTTCATAGTATGTTTAATTGTTATGGGTTTATAACTGCAAACATAAAAACAGTGTGTGTCTAATAGACGTCTCTGCACTGTCCCTAAAGGTGATGCAGGACCATTAGTCTTTGCATTTCAGTCCGTCTGGTTTGCTTGAAACATTTACTCATTGACAGTCGTATGAAAAAAGATACACGTATTAATGCATAGTCCATGCGCCCTGTTTTTTTTTTGTATTGATATAATGGCATACGTGTCAGGTGACATCAAAACGATGTGGGACAGCGTTGCCCAAACTGCAAACATGATGGAACTATTGTGAAAGAGAAAACAAGTTCCTGTGTCTTTCTAACAATACATGGGTTAGTATATTCTCAAATACCCTCAATGGATGCTTTATAGTTCAGCCTCTCAACAGTTTGTGCTGTTCCCACTGATATCAGTAAGAGTTGCATACACAGATTGACGACAGGCTTCCAGAATAATCCGATATTTGGAATAAAATAATAAATTATTCCATTAAGATTTTTACAGGATATTCATGTAATCAACAGATCAGTGTAAGTGAACAACTTTATTTACACCTTACCTTTTTGTTAATACATTTTGATTTTTAGCAGGAATAGCCAAGTAATCATACCTTCAGTAACATTCACAATGTACTTGGATAGACAGGTAAATAGATTCCTCTGTGTCACACGGTGGATCACTCACCATTGGGCTGATGCCGCCTCCTGGTCACTTTGGGGATTAGCTCTTGAGGTCAACGCCCCCTTCCATGGCTTGCATGCCATCAGTCTCTCTCTTCCTTTGGTCTGCAGCCCCTCTCTCACTCCAGGAACCACTCTTTGTGACTCAGGCCTCCAGCTGGGTCACTCAGCATTCCCCTCTTCTGGGGCAGCAAAGTCCCTTTTCCTAGCAGTCCTAGGCAGTCTTGCCTTTCACTGTCCCATGGGGCCACTCCCTCAGTGGATAATAGGGAAACCCAGGCCTGCCTTCTACTCTGGGTTCCAGTCCAGAGACCGTCAACTCAGCAATTGTGGGTTTTCCTTTGTCAACTCTCACTGCTCTTTCTCTGGGCTGCTTCCTACCACATCTGGTTCCCCTTCACCCTCTGGGTCTACCAGCTTCAAAAGCCGCCGCCGCCCCCCTGCCCTTGCCCCTGCCCTCTCTCTCTCTCTCTCTCTCTCTCTCTCTCTCTCTCTCTCTCTCTCTCTCTCTCTCGGGAGTGATTGCTGCCTGCCTTCCTGCAGCCTTTGAGAGCAGCCCTGTCTATTGCCAGCTACCTAGCTTTATCCTAGCCCCACCTGTTCTGGCACAGCGGAACCTGCTTCTCATTAGTTCTCCGCTCCCTGGCTCCGCCTCCAGGTGCAGCCTATGGAGTTAATTGGCCACCTGGCTACCATAACCCCTTTCAGTCCTGTGTGGGGTGGTCACCCCATCACACTGTAATAAATAATTAAACTAGATTTCATTAGACTTCTCTAATTTGGCATTCTTCTTAGCTGTCCAATTTTCCAAACTGGCTTTATTTTACTTTACTAAATACCCTAAAATAGAGGTGTGACTTCATGGAGAAAATTGGAGGTGGAGGGAATAACCAAATACAGAAAGGCATGAGTCCCACTGTTTTGAGCAGGACAATAATTTGGAGACACATACCCATCAGTTGCTACAGAAGTTGCTATTATGTCATAAAATACATCTGATACCACCAAGTGTGATATGATGTTCATGCAATTTCCCATTTACTAAAAGTGATGGAGTTACTCTTATTAAGACTACGAAAATTGCCTTATTCATAAATTCTCAATAACCTTTTCCCCATATTTCTATTTTCAGTAATAATCTCTCCATGCAGCCTATGCTATCAATCCAAATGGCATCTTAAACCTTTTATGTTAGTTGTAAACGTGGACATAAATTAGTAATGTGAATTTGTTTTATTAGTCATTTTTACTACAAATGCCTACTAGAATGACTGATGGGCAAATGTAAATTATAAATTCATCTTAAATAGAGGAGAAATGTTGTTGCATTTCATATTCTATGAGCCTAGAGCTGATTTACAGATGCCTGTCCCAGATCAGAAATGGATTCTTAACGTATATTGGATGACAAAGCTTCAGATGCCCCCTTTATTGGATGTGGGGACAGGATTTGCACCCCTACGTATACCCCTATTGTGAACTGGCTGGCATTTCTGTTCCCAGAGCCTGGGAACCTGAAAGAACTGCTGCAGAACAGGCCCTTCTGTGCGGGTGCCTTGTTCTTCCCCACTACAGCCAGAATTCTCTCCCTGACAAGGTTTTTCTACGAGAGCCATGTCCAGCCACCACAACTTCCCTCAAAGGAGTGGGGGGGCTTTCCAACTGTGGAGAGAGGCTGTAGAAGAGTCAGTACAGCTTGCATTAACTCTTTGCTGGCTTTTTTGTAGTGTCTGGGAGAAAATGATGAAGGTCATCCTTACCCTGACTAGGTCCTTCCTCAGCTGTGTACCCTGACCATGTGAAAGGGACTCACAGGAGTCCTGGACATAATTGTGTCTGTATATGGCAAAAATTATAGAGAGGGAACCCCCCACTGTCTCTAGTACTGGGTGGACAATCCTAACAATGTATTTTAGACCTTTGGCTTTTTTTTTCTGTGATGAACAATGAGCTTTGACATCTGATAATCCATCACATATGCCCATATTTTTTAAGGGTGAGCTCCCAATGGCTGATATGCATGTGCAACTAAGGGATTTATACGTGCAAGTAATTTTATGCATACATGCGCCAAACTTGTGGTCATTTTGGGCTAGATCCACAAAAGGGGACTTAGACTCAATGTTGCAGTGCCTAACGTTTAGGCAGCTTTTTGCATGTCTGAATCCACAGTCCCAAGTTAGGTGCCAGGGCTCCCTATACAATTCATGGTTAGAATTAGGCACCTAAGAAAGCCAGCAGTAGGAACAGGGAGCTGCCTAAGTTAGCAGAGTTGCAGAGGTGAGGGGCCTAAGCCCCACCCCTGAAAGGGAATTAGGGGTCTATCTCTGCTTGGTATTCACAGCAGTGAACCTTCTCCTGGAGTGAGGTGCCTAAGCCTTTTGTCACAAAAAATTAGGAGGAGGGAGCATTTAGCCTAGTGGTTAGAGCACTCACCCAGGATATGGAAAAAATCCCCTGATGGGGAACTAGGAGTTGAACACACATCTTCTATCTGCTAGGTGAGTGTACTCACCACTGGGCTATGGGGTGTTTGTGGGGGAAAATCTTCCTAAATTTCTCCTGTTGAAGCCATTTCACATTGTATAAATTGTCAAAGAAAGTGTGAGAATGACTATGGCCTAGTGGTTAGTACACTCACTGGGGATGGGAGAGACCCACATTCAAGTCCTTGCTCCAATGACTATTTAATTATACAGAGTGGACTAGCTTCAACAGGAGAGATTGCAAAAGCCCCATCCCAGAATAGCCCATATAAACCCAGTGGTTAAGGCACTCTAGTGGGAGATGTAGTTCAAATCCCTGCTTCACTTCAGGCAGAGTGGGGAATTGAACTGGGTTCTTCCACAACTTACATGAGCGCTCGAATCACTGGGCTAAAAGTTATCGGGGGCTACCATTCCTGCTCCCTCTTATGGCATTTTGTACAGGGTCCAATCTGTTAGGCAGTCTCTTAGTACACCCACCAGAGCAGGCTCCTTGGGGTAGGGAAGCAGGGGAACAACTAGTCTGAGAATCCTGCTATAGCTTAGCCATCAGCTAGACACACAAAAGGCGAACTGTCATTTTAGGTGCCTAAGTCCAAATGGTAGATCCTCACAACTCCCGCTTAGCTGCCTCCTATGCCACCCTGTAAGTACCCCAAAACAGTGTACATGCCAGTGACTTTCATAAATTGTTCTTTTACTGAAGTCTCCCCTTAAAATAGCAAAATAGACAAGTAAGGTCATACCATATAAGCAAGGTGAAGGAGTATGATGCAGGAAAATCCCCACAGGGCTCATGTTAACATATTTTATAATACTGAAATACAAGAACATTGCTGGGTTTCATTTATTTTCCCTCTGCTACTAGCCTACTGGTTTACACAAGCTATCTTCCCAGCCCGTGCACCAAAGAGCATTCTCCCGCCACAGGATTCCAGTCTATTTTCTTCAGGGATTCATTTTTATTTCTTCAGAATAACAAATGCTCAGCGAATCAAGCATTCCCCTTCTTCCTGACCTGGGGTCTTACAAAGGGCCCTAGCTACTCCCTACTGGATTACACTCACAGGCCATCTGCCTGAAAGTCAGGGAAAATGTATCTGCTCCCTTCTCCTTCCTAGCCCGCTCCCTGCAGGTTTATACTCTATGGGCCATTTACACTCCCTGCAAGATTATACTTGCTTGGCCATTTATGCTCAGGTTGGCTCTAAGGGAATGCAGATATAAAGACTCGTGTTGTAGTTGGCTGAAAGCTAACTCTGTATTTTCCACTGAATGCATCTGATGAAGTGAGCTGTAGCTCACGAAAACTTACGCTCAAATAAATTTGTTTGTCTCTAAGGTGCCACAAGTACTCCTTTTCTCTAAACTGGAGACATTCAGTAGTAGTAGAGACAGGGATTCATCACTATTTGAGTCATACTTCACCTGGAAAACCACTACATCTTGTGAAATTCACCCACATTTCCCCTCCCGGGCCTTGTTGCCCACACTGCTTGGCAAATGAAGGGTTAGCAGATCATTAGCACTTTTCACATTTTTGTGTTACTAGGTCTGGGAAAAACCTTTCTCTCTTTTCCTCCCCCACCCTCTTGATTGATAGTCAAAATCTCTTGGGAGGTTCCTGGGAATTTTAATGCTTTCAGAATTGCTTCTTTCTCCTTGTCCTGGTTGCTGAGTCTGTCTTGCGTCACAACTGTCTGAGACAAGAGAGGCAGCTCAGGATTTTAATACAGTCTGTCATGAGGAGTGGAGGGTAGTAGATCAGGAGCACTAAGAAATGTTGAAATCTCAAATGTCTTTTCATGACGAGCTCTTCAAATAGAGTCTTAGACCTTCAAGGACAAAAAGCTTCCCAGGGAACAGAAAAGGGTCAATTGTTAGAATAGTAATCTCTTGGGTCCGAAAATCTTCAAGGGGGCTAGTCAGAAATGACACCCATGTGCACACACACTTGTCTTCACTAAGGGAGTAAGTCGACCTACTCCAGCTACGTGAATAACTTTAGGTTAGGTCATAGCTTAGGTTGACTTACCCAGGTATCTTCATGTTATGTTCAGTTCTCCACCAAAAATGTTATGCTTCTAAGAAGCACATGGGATCTTTTTCAGGGGAAAAGGCAATACACTGCATTTATTGGAAATACAACAATTAGCATATGCATTTAATTACACACATACATACATACTGTTCCGCCAGTTGATGTTACAATTACCAGTTTAGAGTTTGGATCAATCTAGTGGCCAGTTAGGTTGATCACGGGTAGGTAGGAGCCGGGTTTTGTCTGTTGCAGCATGATGCACCATTATGCTGTAATTAATTATTGTTTGACAAGTGCTTATTTTTTTTAATTTTTTTTTAAATTTTTAATTTTTTTTATTAAGTTTTTTAGGGAGTTATTTTATGCTGGTTTTGATTACAGCTATTTTGTCCCCATTGGTAGGTGCCTGTCTTATTTTTAGAGTTGTTAATTTGCTTTTTTTAAAAAATATTTTAATGGGGCGCTCTTGCGTTTGTTTTGGGGGTTTGTTTTAGAACATTTGGTTTGGTATTGGCTTTTATACACATATAAAACAGAAATGATTTATAGCGAACATTTGAACAGGAACACTAAGTTGAAATGCAAAAGAAAAACAATCATTGCATTTTTTTTTTACTTATTTTAAAATGCTAAACCTACAACAAAGTGGTGACCCTAAAATGTCTGTTACTGCAGTGAAATTAGCCCGGACACAGATTTTGGCTGATGCATTTTTACAATGGCCCATTAGGCCATTTTTTTTTTTTTTTTTTTTGCTATTTAAAAAGGGTGGCTGGCAGGATATGATTAAATCATACACCACTGCATTTAATGCACGTTACATTATTATTTTTTATTTTAAATTATACAAAATACAAACATAAAATCCTTACTACTACATTCACTGCACTGTATTGACGGGGGACACTCTCTGGTTGACTTCCCTTACTCCTCTTGGAGAGCTGGAGCATTGGGGTACACCGGAGAGCACTCTGCCATCAATTTAGTGAGTCTTCACTAGCCCCGCTAAATCGATCCCTGCTGCATCAATTGCAGCAGTGTCGATCTCCCCATAGTGAAGATCAGCCCCATACAACAAAACAAAGACAAAACCCAGAAGGATGTGTGTTGGTGGTTATAGTGCTGGTGGAAGGTGAATATGGGAGAGGTAGGTTTAGACAACCTATCCTGAAGGACGATCCCTTACTCTCACAGATCTTGGGAGACAGGCCAGTCCTCGCTTAAAGACAGCCCCCCAACCTGAAGCAAATACTCACCAGCAACTACACACCACACAACAAAAACACTAACCCAGGAACCAAGCCCTGCAACAAACCCTGGTGCCAACTCTGTCCGCATATCTATTCAAGGGACACCATCGTAGGACCGAAGCACATCAGCCACACCATCAGGGGTTCGTTCACCTGCACATCTACAAATGTGATATATGCCATCATGTGCCAGCAATGCTCCTCTGCCATGTACATTGGCCAAACCGGACAGTCCCTACGCAAAAGAGTAAACGGACGCAAATCTGACATCAAGAATTATAACATTCAAAAAACAGTGGGAGAACACTTCAACCTCCCTGGTCACTCAATAACAGACTTAAAAGTGGCAATTCTTCAACAAAAAAACTTCAAAAATAGACTCCAATGAGAAACTGCAGAACTGGAATTAATTTGCAAACTGGACACCATCAAATTAGGCCTGAATAAAGACTGGGAGTGGATGAGTCATTATAAAACCTAATTTTACCATGCTAATTTCCCCTTCCTGTTACTCACACCTTCTTGTCAACTGTTTGAAATGGGCCACCCTCCTTACCATGACAAAATTGATTTTTCCTCCCTTGGTATTCTACTGATAATTAAATTGTCTCGTTTGACTGACCTCCAGCCCACCTGGTAAGGCAACTCCCATCTTTTCATGTACTATGTATAAATATACCTGTTGCTGTATTTTCCACTCCATGCATCTGATAAAGTGGGTTCTAGCTCACGAAAGCTTATGCCCAAATAAATTTGTTAGTCTCTAAGGTGCCACAAGGCCTCCTCGTTGTTTTTGCTGATACAGACTAATACGGCTACCACTCTGAAATCTATTTCTGAAGTGCTTTTATAAATTAAAACTGTGTTGAATGATTTATTTTCTCATCTGAAGTTATTAATTTGTGCTTTAATTATTTTGGATTCCCCAGGGTAGGGTGGAGTTCAGTTTATGGAAATGTTCCAGTACTATACACACTAAACCAGTCGAAAAGGATGAAAGCTGTCAGAGTGGAATAGTCTGTCTTCGTAAGTGCATTATTGCCACTAACGTGAATGTGTATATGCACTTTCTGGTGGCAGAATTTGATCCTGAGTTTTACCTCAAGTGAAATACAAGGTTTATGGCTTTACACTGCCTTTTAAAAAATGTTGCTTCTTTGTTAAAAACATTGGTGTGGCTATAAAACATGCCCTCAGCAGCACATGATAAAATCACTTGTGGCCTCAGAGTTATGAGTTTCCAGAAGAAACTGAAAATAAATAGCCATTCAGAAGAGCTTGCATCAGCATTTGGCACCCAGTTACTTCCTGGGTCATGCCTGATTTAAAGTACCTTGTGACAGGGTGCTGGGCAAAAGGTTGCACATTTAGCCCTCTATCATGCCCGCCCCTCATTAGGGGAAAAAATTAGAGCGGGCTGAAGGTAACCTGGCCCTAACTGGGGAGGCGGAGACAGCTGCTTCCTAACTAGCCTGGGGCTGCATAAAAACCTCAGGGGAAGGAAGCATGAGGGAGGAGAAGGAGAAAAAGAAAAAAGGCAGTGAATGGAAGCGGGGAGGTAGCTCCCAGACAGTGAAGGGTTACTTACACATGGTAAAACAGGGGTGGGAACAAGCCTGAGACTAAAGTGCACCAGTGGTTACTAAACCCAGTGTCTCCATGTGACTTTGAACTAGCAGAGGCAGAAGACAATGGGGCCGTGCAACACTCTGCTACACACCCTCATCAAATACTCTGGACACACTAGTTTGAAAGTTTTTCCCAGTTCTTTAGATGTTTTCCCCATGTGGCTAAGATTTTCACAGGAGCCTAAGAAGTTCCATTGGATTCAATAGGACTCAACCGCCTAACACCGTTAGCCTTTGAAAATCTCAAATGTGTACCTGTTGTGGTTTAAACAGTTATATAATAATAGTCCATATATGTTAGGCATAGTATACACCACATTAAGAGGTATTATGTGCTTGGTAATAATATAATATACATTGTGTGTGTGTGTGTGTATGTATATGTATATATATATGTGTGTGTGTGTGTTGGGAAGTTATGTTAACTGAATGTATTATGCTCTTCCCACAATTCTGTCAACTCACATCAGGTATCCCACAACACTTTGCAAAGCTGAAGTCCTATTTGCCATTAAAAATAGGAATCTTGTTAGAGCAAAGATGCAAGAATACTTTTTGCCAAGTACAGTTAGGGACTGCTTGTGGCTTATTAACACTTGTGGTGTAGTATTCAAAATGAGACATGGGAAAGCATAAGGAGGTACCATGAACAAAGTGGGCACAAACTAGTGGTTTGAATTTAAACTTTAAGTGATGTGTAAAGAGTTTTGTAAGTAATAAAGTTGTACTACTAGAAATACTACTAGCTGAGATGTGTATCTGTTTACCTCACAGGGCTGTTGTGATTTTTAATTCATTAAAGGTTTGTAAAGCATTTTTAGTTCTTGGATGAATAAACACTCAGTTATTAGCAGCTATATCACTGTTCTCTAAGTAGTACCATTCTCTGATGCTAGTGTATGAATAGATAAGGAGTATTTGCTTATTTATTTAAAAAGACAAGCTGTGGGTAAGGGTGCTTTTGTTTTGCAAACGATAACATTAGCCTCTTGGGAGGAGGTTTCAAAACTGTATAAATGCAAAGAAGAAATTCAGCTGGAGAATGAGATGGTTAAGTTCAGCCCTAAAGTTTTCTAGATAAGAAGCTTTCAGAGATATCTCTTAATGTCTTGCAATTATGAATACTTCTGAGACTTATTCTCTTAAGGCTTATGTGACTTGTATTCATAAATTGCTGTGGATTGCAATTTGAGTATAGCTCTGGTACTACAGCTCACCCTGCCTCAACTCTGGACCTTCTTTGGGATAGGCCTATGGAAAAGTGGAAAACCTTTCCATATATTAAAAATCCAGTATGTATGATGTCTTAAAGATTTACTGAGACTACTAACTCACTAGCATCACAGCTGTTGAGTTTTGAAATAAGGTTAAAAAAGCAAAGTTCTGAGTTTTTGTTAGTGTACAAACACTCCTGTAAGTTTAGTTTCTAGAATTTGTGCCTGGTACGTGAGACTGTGTGAACAGTACATCTGTAGGGAAAGGACTCTCTGCTGATGTTTTACACTAATACGTCATCAGAGTGATGGCACTCTGACAGTAAGGTACCTATTCTCCTGTGCCAGCAGAGCATCAGTGAGCAGACATGCCACTTTAATTATTAGTCCCATATAGCCACACAATGTCATCATCTGATGCTCACTAACATAACCCCAGACAGGTGGAGTTGGAGAATATTTTCTTACTGGAAGATGAAGACAATTTAAAATACTGTATGAAGTCCCCTACAGATTTCCCAGTGTGTTGTGTTCTCCCTCTGAAGTACACAGAAAACTTCCATTAGCCCAGAGAAGATTATAACCAGAAAGACTGGTGTTGGCCATAGTATGGTCCAAGATCCACTCTGCTGGCACAAGATGGTGGGAGGGAGGATTACAAGTGCACTCTACTGCTAAGCACTCCTCTCCCCGCATCCTCCCCGCAGAGAGAGAGTAGTATGCATTCCTCACAGGCAAGTGCTACCAAACACAGTGTACACCTTAACCAGCCCAGGGCTAGTCTTCAGACCATACACCCTCTTGGGGCTGGGCTGTGGTCTCCTTCCTAGCACTCCCTTGTGTACCAGATAAGAATCATGTCTTGCTGTAGGGCAGGTGAGTGAGAGATCAGTTTCCTTGTATCCTCTTCCTCCTCTTATATTCCTGGTGCAATGATGTAATGAAGCAGAATGTGGCCCAAGTGTTTATGGGGTAAAGGCACCTTACAAAATATTAAGGCAGTGATAGTATGAAAATTTAGTCTAATATTTACATTAACGAGTTAAAGGGGCACCATTAACTTGAACACTCTTGTCTGAAAACTCCTTATCTACTACTACTACTGTAGATCTGCTAAGAAACAACTGGAAGAGATGAGGAAAACCTGTTGGACCAGATTCACTGATCCCTTTGCACCACAAGAACAACATCAGTCAGAAAACCAGCATAACTAGCCATCTGGGCTCTTCCCAGGCATGAGGGAAGCCCTGAATGACATGTAGCCAACTCCTACACAACTTCCTTCATGGCCAAGAGGAAAAAGCTGTGAACAAATAGCCATTATGCTCCAGCCATCCCTTGCTGGCATACCAGCCCATAGGAGCTATAGCTATTGGAGTTTAGATCAGACTTGAAGAATAAAACCTGCCCCAGGATTGCAGAGCCACAAATGGTTTATCTGCTGCTGCCCCCTCCCTTCAGCTGTTTATTGGGTATGACTGACAACTCAGCCTATTATTTGGGGTTTTTCTCAGTTTTTTTTTACTTTGTGCAATTGAGAACACTTTCTGTATAGTTAGTTTCAGTACAGACGGTTTCCTTTTTTCATATGAAAATTGCCCATGGACTTTACCTTTCACATGCAAATGGAGAGAAATTTTATTTAAAATAGGGAAATGTGGTAAAAAATCAGAAGAACTGGCAAGGGTTTCCCTGTCCTTTCACAATGGACAGTTTAAGTAACTGTCAAAATTTCTGAAGCAACTATAAGGAAAATGAAGTAAAATATCTCTAAGCAAGTGTAAAATAGTTGGGACTGTATACCATATAAGGTAATTCTTGAAGTTGACTCAAACTATCAGAAGAAACATTTGTGGCCAGCTTCCACTCACGGGGTGAGTATATTTTACTAAAAACTAATCTTTTTGCAAGTTAAATTAGATAGAAAGTAAATATATTTAGTAGTTGAAAAACTGTGACAGAATAGCAGTTGATCTAGGGTATAAAGCAGACTACTATATAGTGGAGACCACTGTGTCCTTCCAAAGACAAAGCCTGGCAATAACGGGCACCACTTGGTAAAGGCAGGCTAAGATGCCATTTTTAAAAAAGACCCCTTGAGACTGTGTTCTGGACCACCCTAAGAGAACTTGTCACAATTTATGTGCTGGATAGGAATGCAGGATTGTGACGTGAAGGTCACTAACACTGCACAAATAACTGTGTACTTACTTTCTGTTTGTATTTGAACTAAGGAAAAGGAACCTTGGTAAATCTCCAATTTCTGGTAAAATAAATAAATGGCCTAATATTTCCTAGGCCTGTTTATTCCTCTCCCTGAAATACTCCCTGACTGAATGGCCCAATAATTTCTCAAGGCACTTTGTCAACCAGTCAGGAAATAGAAACCATATGACTTAACTGACACATCAGAGACTGAATTTCTGGTTGGGAGTACAGTTGAGAGCTCTCAATAAGTTCACAAAACCTAATAGTCGCAAATATGATCATAAAACCTAATAAATGAAGAATTAAAATTAAAAAAAGTAAGAAATCCTAAGCAAAGTGCCAAATCAGAGGAATAAATTGTTTCAATAAATATTTTGAGTAGCTGTATTGCCAACCATGTGGGGAGCCAGCTGGCTAGCCCAAAAGTAATTGTTCATCAGATCACAGATAGTAGTAGCTGGAACTGCTAGTCTTTATGAAAATTCTCCTTTGTTGCTAGAATTCCACTTGTTGTGGCACTTCACAATTTGACCTGCTTTAGAAGCAAAGTGTAGTTAAGTTTGTATATAATCTGAATGATTTATTTTTGCTTTTGAAGCATATGGGCTGTTAACTTTATGTCCATTCTAGAGTCACTGCTCTCAGTGCATCAAATGAATGGAGTGCTGGAAGGCGATGTTAGCTAAGAGGGATGCTTCCCAGTTGCTTAGCCACTTTTTTCCTCCACAAAGTATTCACATTATTGGGGAGCAGCACTACACTACATGTTTCCATCCCCCCCTCCTTTATCCGCTCTCACTCTGACTACAGATAAGGCATTGGAAAACATGCAGTATGTGGGAGCATTATCTCTTGCTTTATCCCCTTTGGAGTTAAAGCACAGCAGAAGAACTTCAGCCAATAGCGCAAGAGACCACTAGCGCAAGAGACCACTTTACTAGTCCTGCCAAGTCTGAGGATGGCGGCTGCAGGTGAGCACGAAGGAGACATAAGGGCAGCTGAGTAGGAGCTGGAGCCCTGACTCTCTGACCCCGTTGCCTTTTTGGGTCTACTCACTCTTCAGCTCTGTTAGCTTTGCAGATTGTGGGGGTGATGAGGTGAGGAAGAATGTGCAGACTGTAGCTCCACTGGGAGTCAGAGTTCCATACCGGTTCCCTTCTGTGTGCTTATACACAACAGGCTGTACACATGAACCCACCCCAGAAGAATTCCAGAGGTGATGTGTAATCTCGCCACATGCAGACAGCCCCACATCATGCTGTGTATTTTAGGTGGGGTATGTAGCTATGATTTTCCTCTGTGTACTGCAACTTCAAATGTAAGAAGCCTGTCTGGTAGGGGTGTGAGAGAGTTCAAAATTAAGGCATTTACTGAGTGACAAGCCCATTCTACATCTTCTCTTGGAGACTTTGGTTGTCCTGAGTGCTCATTCTTTTCCTTAATTTAAAAAATAATAATTGCCACGATCCTGCTCCTCCCCACCTCCCAGTACAAACTTCTAGGCGGTTCTGGACAGTATTAAATGCTTGATATTAAGTTAACAAAGTAGAAATATATTATATGCAAGGAAGTATATGTTCAAGAGCTGTTAACATTTGACACATTTAATAATCTATTTTACAATATATATATATATATATATATATATATATATATATATATATATTGCCACAGAAATACAGGTTTAAAAACAGATAAATGTTGTATATAGAATCACTTGGACTTGATAAAGTTAGAAATAAAAAAAGGTAAATTTTGGGACTTATCTTGACTGTGCCATTTAAACCTTTCCTGTTATATTCATTAATGTGTCCTTGCTTACATCAAGCATACACTTGTACTGTAGTTTCAAAGCACTTCTGGGGTTAACTTACATGCACTACAATAATAACAGGTTCTGTGTAATAATAGCATCTTTTAGTCTTTAATGCTGTTGAGAGAGACTTGGTCTTTTCTGGGGTCAATCTGCAGCAAGTGGAAATTAGGGAGGTAGGCATGTCAAGGAAGTAGGCTTTGTTGGAGTGTGATCAAAGTTCAAAGAATAGTTTGCCAAAGGCATGATGGTCATTTTGATTTGGAGGCAGAACGAACAAGCTGAATTTGCTGTACCTGATTTGTAAAAGACAGAGTTCAAACTGGCCTTCATTAGCAATTAAAAAAAAACCAACCACGACCTTTTATGATTGAATAAGAGTAATTGGCTAAATGACACAACTGAAATAAATATTCATTCTTTAAAATGTCTATTGAAAGAAAAGTCTTTTTAAAAAGGAAAATGAACAGTACTTATAGTAGCTGTTTTCTGTAAGACGCTATCATGTAAGTCAAAATGTTCAAACATGGGTGCCTAAGTAAGGGCCCAACCCAGTGGTAAGTGAAATCAATGGATATTTTTCCATTTCAGTGCTCATTGGATCTGACCCTAAGTGTCTAGAATTTCAGAGGTGACTTCAAAAAGTGCTCAGCAACTGAAAACATCAGACTATTTATTTAGGTGTCTAAATTTAGGCACTTATGTTTGAACATCTTTGCCATGTTATTCTAACAGCCTTGTTATTCTAACAATCGTAATTGGCTTATTTATTTTTTCAAATGCAATGTTAATTCTAAGGTTTGATGATGATTATGATCATGTGATCTTTTCCAGCGTTTCATCTTCAAGGAGAAATGATAATATATTTGTATTTTCCTGTGAATTTATTTGTTTCACTTTTCATAAATACCAACAAAAACTCATGAACTATTGTCCTTCAGACATGAATGACAGTTATTTAGTGCTGTCTTCCAAAGCAAGCATGACTCATAACTCTTGCATACATAGCACATCCAGGCACTGTTCTTTGCATAGCTGCAACCCAGAAGGAGACTGATGCAGAATAAACAAAGTCATTTGTCAATTTAAATTCAGCCTAAGCTGAATAAGCTGGCTAAAGTATAAAGGGGGTAATGTTTGCATTTGTGTTTATCCTTTCATCTTGAAGGCTATCAAAGCACTTACATTAAATATGGTACCACCAAAATGTAGCTGTGTCTATGCTGGAAGGTATCAGTCAGTCTGTACACACTTAGCGGGCACATCACCTCAAACAGAAACCTAATGGAATGGGGAGCTCATTCCTGCAATGCTTGCATTTTCCAGCTTGCCACAGAGAAGAATATATATCTATGTGTAAAATTCAGTCTTCAAATACCTACATCACAGTATCATGGGAAACTACTATATGCAAAAGAAACATACAGGCACAAGTGAGCATACCATATATCACTCTTCATGCCTGTTATTCTACCTAATTATTTCCATTGTTGCCATGCTGTGGTTGTTTTGATTTTATCAGGTTACAGATGAGCAGATGTATGAATAAGAACCATTTCTAAGGGGATTTACACCACTTACAACCCATTAAACTGTTCAAACCTCCATAAAAAGCTGGCCAGCAGATATGTGAGAAAGCCACATGCTGTTTTTTCTCTCTCAGAATAGCATCCGTAATAGAATCTGTGAAATGTCAAGAAAATAAAATGTACTAAATGACAGCATAAACTCACATGGAAACTGATCTGTAATAATTATAGTTGCTTACGTTCTTTTTGGCTTTAAAGAAACTATGAATAACTTTCAGGATGCCAGCAAAATTTCACCCATCTTAACTCTTTTTCAGTACTAATCAGTTGCACCTAATTGTCAGGCAAGATGAAGCTTTATTATCAACTTTAGTCCTATTGGAATCAGTCAAATACATAGTATTAAAACAAGAAATAAATTAACAACAAAGGTATCAGGATAAACAAACAGCATAAGCTGTTGTTGCTTTTAAGATATGCTTTCTCTGTAATGCTTTTGTTCTGAATAAATAGTACTTTGCCTTACGAAGGCTGGCTGGTCACTCGTAAACCCTGTGATTAGGGCTAAATTAAAGAATTTTCGGGCCCAGTGCACTATGCAATTGGGATGTCTCCCACCTTCTCAAAGCCCAAGAGTGGGAGGCCCCGGGTGGGAGAGTCCCCAGGAGTGAGTGTTCAAGAGCAAGCCTGCCCTGCACTGACTCTGCAGCAGCTTCTGTCCCATAGGGCTGGCCCATAGGCTCTTGCAGCAGTGTTCAGGCGAGGTTCCCCCCACCCCATTCACAGCCATGGGTTATATTTTTGGTTTTTATTCTCCTGAGTGGCCAAGGAGTCATCTGAGGTGGGGGTCCTACGCAAGTGCATTGAATGCACATTGGTTTATCCAGGCCTGCCTGTCAGTGTCTCTGAGGGTATGTCTACACCAATAAAACACCTGGAGTTGGCCCATGTCAGCTGACTCAGGCTTACAGGGCTATAAAATTGCACTGTAGACATCCAGGCTCAGACTGGAGTCTGAGGTCTGGGACCCTCCCCGCCTCCTGACTCACCTGACTCAGGTCAGCTGCAGATGTTTTAGTGTAGTGTTGACTTACCTTCAGAGTACAGGATGGGCAGGTGCTGAACTAAAGTCAGACTTGCTCACGTGATCACAGGGAACTGAAGCCTAAATTCCTGGTACAGAGCGAGGGAGTTGTGGGACTACATCCCAAGGTGACTGCTAGAGACCTGAGAACTTCTCAAGGAGTCCACAAAGCAGTCCAGGTGTGCAGTTACGTCTGGAACTGTGACATATATTTTATTGCTGGATGCTCTCATAGAATCATAGAATATCAGGGTTGGAAGGGACCTCAGGAGGTCATCTAGTCCAAACCCCTGCTCAAAGCAGGACCATACCTGAAGAAACCCTTCTTGTTACTCTTAACATCTCTTGCTAGCTGCAACTCCAGGTGTGATTTGGCCTTCCTGATTTCACTCCTGCATGCCTGAGCAATATTTTTATACTCTTCCCTGGTCGTCTGTCCAATCTTCCATTTCTTGTAAGCTTCTTTTTTGTGTTTAAGATCAGCAAGGATTTCACTGTTAAGCCAAGCTGGTCGTCTGCCATATTTACTATTCTTTCTACACATCAGGATGGTTTGTCCCTGTAACCTCAATAAGGATTCTTTAACATACACCCAGCTCTTCTGGACTCTTTTCCCCCTCATGTTATTCTCCCAGGGGATCCTGCCCATCAGTTCCCTGAGGGAGTCAAAGTCTACTTTTCTGAAGTCCAGGGTCTGCATTCTGCTGCTCTCCTTTCTTCCCTGTGTCAGGATCCTGAATTCGACCATCTCATGGTCACTGCCTCCCAGGTTCCCATCCACTTTTGCTTCCTCTACTAATTCTTCCCAGTTTGTGAGCAGCAGGTCAAGAAGAGCTCTGCCTCTAGTTGGTTCCTCCAGCACTTGCACTAGGAAATTGTCCCCTACACTCTCCCACATCCCCAGGCTACAATCCTAAAGTGACTGAACTGCACTGCTACTGGCTCTGCCATTGGTCTTGGAAACACTAGGCAAGGGAGGGGCAAATCATTAGAAGCACAAGCTTGGGAAAGGAGGGAGGGAAAGAACAACATCGGTATAACATTGTCCCTCAAGGATGTAAAAAATCCACATCCCTGCTCAACACAGTTAAATCAACCTAATCCCCAGATAGTGATAGGTAATAGACAGTGATAGGTCAACGGGCAAATTCTCCTGTCAACCTAACTACCACTGCTCAGGGAGGAGGACTACCTACTCCAACAAGAGAATGCCTCCGATCGGCATAGGTAGTGTCTTCACTGAAGCACTTCAGCAGTCCAACTGCAGTGTTGCACCTGTGCCACTGTAGGGATTTATATGTAGACACAGCCCTAGTAGCAGAGGGGTAAGAGGTGGAAAAGCTGAAAGGGGTCAGCCAATGGGCAAGGTTGGTTTGTGGCACTTAATAGGGAGTTGGAGGTAGAAGAAGCCTTGTGTGGAAGGGATTGAAACTATTTGCCATCAACATTCTCAGGGTTAAACAATTTGAAGATCAAATACATTTTTCCTTCTAGAATAAGACCTTCAGCACCAGGCACCATGAATGCATTACATCCCCAGGCTTTACTGATGCAATAATGTAATAAAAGGAAAGTAAGTTAAGTATTAACTAATTCAGTATTTTTCATTATTCTTAAATATTTGGACACTTGCCAGGTATTTTTGAAAATGTTCACAAATGCCCAAAGCCTCACAATTGCAAAGCTCTACTTTATATCTAAGGCTATAAATACTCCAGGTATAATGTTAAAGCTGATGTTACATAAAGTTTTATATAACTTTTTTTTTCAAATAAGTGTAGCAAAGTACAATATTTGTCATGCTTTGTAATTAAAAATCATTCATTACGATATACAGTGTAGAGCTTACTTTTCCATTAAGCTCCTATTACTGTCACTCCACTTCTGTTGATGGTTCTGTTTTACATCTTGCTGCTCAGTTAATAGTGATGATTGGAGAACATTTGCAGCCTTTTATATGTCATCACATTGTTAATCGATTCTATTCAGATGGCTAACAACTCTGTCATAGTAAAATGATGGTATTCCCAAAAATTCTATTCTGGACTAAATAGGATTGATTACAGACAAGACAAAATGTAAATGGCTCTTAGTATTCTGTACTGCATAGCACTATGCCTTTACAACTAGAATAGGAATAAAATTTGCAGCCATAACTTGAGTCCACTATTAACTCGGTTTGATATAATGAAATCCTCTGCAAATGGTTTAGTACCTTCTCTAAATATTAAGCCACTGTCTCTCACACACCTATCTGGCTGCTTATATGGCTCTCATCACCACCGTATTTGAGTGTTTTACACTTGTTAATGGATTTTTTTTACTCCTCAACCCCTGTGAGGGAGGGAAGTATTATCCCCATTTTACAGATGGGAAACTGAGACATACTCTAGATCATGTGATTTCGGGTGTATCCTCACTGCAGAGTTAATCTGGGCTCATACTCAGGTGTTTCCCTAACCTGAGTCCTATTCACACAAAGAAAACTCTTACTGAGCGTGGTGGTGCTTTTCAGCTAAGGTAGCTGGTTTATCTGGGTTTATAAGCTAAAACCCAAGTGCTGCTTACACTTGGGCTGGTAGTCTATCCACTTTGCAGTAAGGATGCAGGCTAAGTCACTTGAATGCTTACAGTCCTCCAGTGCCTCCGCACAATTCCTTTTGTGTGCCCAGAAGGAAAACCAAGTTCTCCCTCAATTCATTGGGTAAGAATCAGAGCAGCTTAGTTTACTACAGCCTAAAGACACATGGAATATACCCTTAGACGTCCTAGGAAGTCAGTGGAAATCACCTATGAATACTTGAGTGTGGAAATTGGTCCTAAGACCTGTTCATTTTCTTTTAAAAAGTTATTTCATTTTATTCTTTAAAGGAAAAATCTTCCCTGTTGTGATATATCAACAGAAGTGCTCAAACACAGTAGAACCAGTGCTGTGGGACATCCAGGCTGTGTAGGGATCACACGCATGGTGAATTCTTTCCCCTTCTGCTCTGCAAGCTGGAGAGCAGGGCTTTGTGGGTGGCCTTCATAATAATGCTCCATTTTGTCAACTTACAATAAATCCTTATTCATAACACATGGTTAAACTTCTCCCCATAAATCCATTTTAGACACTTGGAAGAATTTGGAAGCGGATTAGATTTAAACTGCTAAAACCGTGTTATTTCATACAATGTCATAAGCTCTGACACTTAATTGACCCTGTCCAAAAAACAGTGCAAGCTTATTACTTTGGTAATTTTCCAGTAATGCAGGAGGAGTATTAGGTATGATTGTATGATCACCATTTCCAACAAAAAGTGAAACTTCTCAGTGGTGGTATATTTTAGTTTTTCTTTCTAGTGCAACAACATATGACAAAAGCACATGGAGGCTAATTCTCTTCTCTCCCAAGATCTTCATGATGTGATGGTATATTTTGCTGTAATGCACAGTAGTCTGACTGCCGCAACATGGTGAATGAGAACTTTCATAGCTTTGAACTCCAGAAGGGACCAGTGACCTCCTGTGTAATGCAGGCCATAGAATTTCTCCAAAATAACTCTGACATTCTCCCCACCACTGGGAACACATGGCATGAAACAAAGAGAATTGCACAGAAAATATTAAGGTACTTATTGTACTGTCCCTGTGTGGGCAAGACTTCCATTGAAATTGAGGGAAGTTTGGCCTACATTGGGACTGCAGGATTGGGCCCTTAAGATTCTACACAAGGAATTGAAGCTTGGCCTCTTATATGCATTTGTTTCTTCTGTCCATAGCCCAGTGTGATAAGACTGGCATAAACACACCTATTCTTAGTGCGAATTAATGTATACTAATGCAATTTCACTCGCTCGCTTAGGGCCAGATTCTGATACCCTGACATTGGGTAGCACCTTGTGCTATAGGGATGAGTGTGCTATTGATGTCAGTGGGAATTCTTGTGACAAGGTACCACTGTATGTGAGTAAATTTAGCAGAATTTGGCCCTTGGTCATATAAAGCATTGCATTACAGAGTCCACGTGAACTTTTAGATTTACAAAGGATCTTTCTGATGTTAAACCAGTACCAGGCTGCTACTAGCAAAACTCTGGCTCTGGGCTCATAGTGGAAAGCCTGTCTGGAGTGGGGGAGCAATGGCATAAGCTATCTATCATTCTGAGCCAGAGCCGGCTCCAGGCACCAGCGAACCAAGCAGGTGCCTGAGGTGGCAAATATAAAGGGGGGCAGGACGTCGGGCTCTGTTTTGTTTTTTTTGCCGCTTGGGGCAGCAAAAACAATGGAGCCAGCCCTGTTCTGAGCCAAGGCATCCAAAACTGGCTGGGAAAAGGACATGTCAATACAGATCACGTAAGGAACCCTGCTGGGATCCTAAAGAGCCCTGGATGTAAGTTAAAACTGCCCTCCTCCACCTGAGGGCAGCAGTCATCCTTCCACCTGTGCTCCCCAAGAGGTTAATCCCCATTTAAGTGCTACTTGTTGCGGTTCAATGACAAGACAGCACAAAGCTTTAAGCAAGCAAGCAGGCTGGTCTGCCAACGGACTGGTCCTGTCAGCTTTCCACCCTCTCCTTTATTCTTTCTCTCCCCCCGCGCATTACATTCTCCAACAGATAAAAGGAATACACTGGCTTTGTTTAACATTCTTATTTATCAATTTCTATCTACCGCATTTCTTGCTCTCAGGCCTTGAGCCCAGTCCTGGGAGGCTTCCCACGGTTCATGACATCTGGGCGAGTTTCCAAGGTTGATGCCCTTGAGAGGAGCCGTGTGTGCACAGCTCCTACACAACACTCCGGGTGTGCCCTGAATGTTGCCAAGTGCATGAATCTTGTATGAATCCTACAGCTACTGGCCACCTGTGGAGAGAACCCAAGCCCTATAGTCAAGTTATCTAGAAATTACTTTGCTAAAGTGGTTTAAAATATTTAGACAGGTTCAGACCATTCTAGTTATTAATATACAATGATAGATCCCTGGGGGTTGAGGAGATTAAAGGTTTCTTTCATGCCTAAGAATCAGAATACTAATGCAAGACAATGAAAACACACTCAGTGCTCAGAAGGATTATAGCAACTTTAAAAGATTTTAATCTACAGAGGATTCCTAATTATTATAATAATGAAATAGTTCATTACCCTTTGGTGAGCAGAAAAGGAAATGTCTTTTGACCAAAGAAATTCAAGGAATTTCCTTTTAAGGTAGTGAATGTAATTAGCCTATAACTGATCATATGGGTGATAACAGGGCTATTGCACTTCAGGGATAACATTATTAATGTCAAGGGGTATAGAGAATCAGTGTTATGCAGGTTTCCGGAGGCAGCGGTTGTGTCAGTGGGAAGAGTTGTCTCTTACTGTAGCTGCAAAAATAGAGAGGAAAGGGGAAAGACTAGATACTTTGCGCTGCAGTGCCTTCATTTGCTACTATATTGTTTTCTGATCTGCCCCATAGCACATGCTAGTGCCACTTGAATGTACAGTATATAATTAACATGAACTGCTACATAAAAAACTTTTCCAGAAATTGTACCAACAGATTCTGCAGTCCTGTTGATACATGAAACTTTCCCAGACTGTAGAAGTGAGTCTCATCCTCGGGGTTGTTGGTGACTTGTTTAGATGGATGTTTTTGTTTTTTTTTTAAATTCTGCTTTGCTTCAAGGGGGATTATTTTTGCTGCTAAAGAAAAATCAAAGACAATGTACATAAATCAAAGTTAAAACTTGGATTTCTCTGCAACAAATAAAGATAGTACATTGACCAGAAGTTCTTTACTGCTTGTGTCACAAATAATTTGGTATGCAAGTCTGTTGCATATCTGCGAGAGTTTCCTACATAATCAATGAAGGCTTTTGATTCAGATAATGGTGCATGTCTGTTTCATTTCTTGATAAAATAAATAGAATTTGCTCTTTACTGTAAACATCCAGTTCCATATCTTGTCTATTTTTGTATTATATTGTAGATCACCCCTTTATGCTTCCAATTATCAGCGACATATTTTTTAAAATATAAATTTCTATAGTTTCAGTGCTAATTAAAAAGAAAGGAGGATAGAAGTCAACTCATTAGTCTGTACTTGAGCTGGATGAATAATGAGGAGTGGAATAAAATATTTCATGCCTCTGGGCATAAGCCAGCTTCTAACTACTGGAGTTTAGGAGGAAACTTTCTCCGGGGGTGGGTTATCCCTAAGGGCCTTCATTTTTCAGATTCTCCTGATTTTTACTGAAAAGTTACCAAGTTTTACAAAATCTTTATTTGATTTTTTACTGATTTTTACCTGAAATTTGGACCACTCAAGTACATAGAAATGCTGATTATGTTAAGAAAATCCAATACATTACATTAAGTAGATGTGTTAATGTTAATAATAAATTAGTCTAGGTGTAAAGTCTGTTAAGTATGACAATATAGTAGAAGATACACACATATACATGCATGTGCATGCATGTCTGTGTGTACTGTATAATGTATAATTAAATAAATCACTGCATTAAACTGCTTTACTTTTAATACTCCTTCTTTTCTCTATTTGTAGCTTTTATCTGTCCTCCCATCCCCCAATATTAACCTTGATTTTTACTTCGAATACTGGGAAGTTAATTTTTTTTCAATTATATTTGCCATTTTTTAATTTTTTGTAATAAATTCTTGGGAAATTTTAAACAAAATGAAAACCAGAAATGAAGGGCCTTGATTATCCCTGCGTACTTTAGGGTTTCTAGCACCTTCCTCTGACACTTCTGATACTAGCTACAGTCAGAGACAAGATATGCCCTAGATGCACCGCTTGTTTGATCCAGTATGACAATTCTTATGTTACTATTTGAAAACATTTTTGTAAATTCAGGATCTTATTCCAGTTAATGATTATCTCTGTAAGAAAAAATTGAATCATACCAATATTTGTGTAAAGCAAATTTCAGGCTTTTAACAGATTTGCTTAATCCAAAAAAATTAGTCCCCGTGGAAGCAGAGGTATGGGCTCTAAGAATATAGGAATTGTTTTAACAGAGTGGGCCATCTAGTCCAGTATCTGGCCTGGAACAGTGCTTAGTACAGTACCAGATTTTAGAGGAAAGTGTTGCAAACCCCATTGTAGCCAATAATGGGATAACCTGCCCATAGGAACGTTTCTTCTTTTTTCTTATTTTTAACACTAGGTAGTTAATGCTTGCTTATACCCTGAAGCATAAGGATTTATATCTCTTTATAAAATGTTAATACTATAAAAAAATATAGCCATGGATATTTTCATTACCCACATAAATGTCTAATCCTCTTTTAAATCCTGCCAAACTCTTGACCTCACTTATGCCTTAGCAATAGGCTTCACAGGTTAATTATCTGTTGTGTAAAACACCTCACCTTTTTCCTTGATTGGTTTTAAGTTGCTACTTTTCAGTTTCATTGGATGTTGTCCTATCCTCCTATTAAAACCTGAAAGGGTAAACAGAAACACCTGCCTGATTTACCTTCTCTTTACCTTTCTTTATAGGGGGAGCTGCTAGCAACCCTTATATTTGGGTTGACAAAAATTTTCCATTATAAAGAATTCTTGCTACCTTATCTTTGAGATGCTTTATTACTTATGTACTTTGCAGAAGGCCATGACATTTAGCAGGAAGGATAACTTTAGGCTAGTGTGATACAGCATGGCCAGAAGGCAGCAGGAGAGTGATAAAGGAGAGATATGTAAGTCCCAGGATGAGGAGAAGCCTTATTCCCTGTAGAGGGAAGAAAGCTTTCTATAGATTAATTAAAAGCACCTGAAGGCAGTCACATGATAAAAACCCCCTGCTTCAATCAGCTAGGGGGAAGGAGTTGGAGCAGAGGAGAGTTTGGAGAAGTGCTGTAGCTGGCTAGAAGACCAAGACCAAGACCAAGACCAAGACCAAGACCAAGACCATAGGTAAAGAGACACCCAGCTTGTGCAGAGAGAGGGCAGGAAGCTGACAAGCTGAAGAGCAGGAGAGGGAAGTAGCCCAGGGGAAGGAAGCACTAGTTCAAGTGGTTTGCTGCTATCCCTAGGGCCCCTGGGCTGGGACCTGGAGTAGAGGGTGGGCCCGGGTCCCTCCCTCTCCACTACCCTTCTCTGGGTTACTTGTGGGACAGTAGATACCCTAGTTCGGGGCAGGAAATTGCACCCTGAACCCCTCCCCCCGCCACAAGAATAGGAAGCGCGGGACCCATCATAATCATGCCAGCAGTTTGCCACACTAGGGAAATGCCTTTTCTTTGCCCCAAATTCCATTCAGTTTTTCTGAGATATAAACCACCCTTTTCTCTATATTGCTTACTTTACTCAGGAAAACTTTGACAGCTTACTAAAGCAAATAACTTAGTTTGTGAAAGTTTTAAATCCTGTCTTCCAGTGCTATAGACAATGCATTTGCAACACCATCAGCAGATGCTGTAATGGGAACACCTGGAACCTATCAGAGCCACTGCAGCAGGGAAGAAGACAACCTGGGTTCTGACTGCCTGGGCCCAGAGCATGGCCCAACTGCATATACAGTACCACATGTGGGGGTAGAGTTCTTCAAAGAATCAGTTGCACAGATAGAGGGAGGTTCTTTCTCCCTTAAACCTGGTTGGAACTGAATCCTGTGGATGGAGACTTGTGACCAGGTTGTGAGATGAGCATTCTATGGGGAAGGAAAGGTCCAGTCAATGGACTCTTTGACCATTTGGTGAGTGTGAGAGACTGACTGGGACATCTTAAGGTAAGGGAGAAAATGAACTATTCTTCCAAATAAAAGTTTTTGTTTTTTGATCCCAGGGAGCCAGCACTGCTGGCTGAACACAGAGTAGTAAGATAAGAGGTGGGCTGTTGTATTCATTTGGATGGGATTAATAAAGCCTAGGAATTAAAGGTGATTCTAACTATCTAAAATGATTCTAACTATCCAACATTAAACAGTTTTAAACAAGGTTTGAAGTTTGGTATACAGAGACCTTAGCCAGCTTAGTACTATGGCACACATGCCATTCAATTAGTTTTAAACTTTTATTAAAGATACAGAAAAGGGGAAAAACAGTTGATGCATTTTAATGTAAAGTATTAAATAAGGTTTTCATTTTAACAGCATACCTTGTTCCCTTTCCCTTTATCTGGAGAGAGATTTTAGAAAGGGGGGGGGAAAGCCTTTGTTTTGGCTCTCTTAGGTGGTAATAAGTGTCTGTTTTAGGAAACAGTGCGAAATTAGTGAAGATTGGCTGGAGCTGTTATTGCAGTTCTTAAGGTCTGATCCCATTTCCTAAAAAGACAAAACAAGACACACACACACACACAAAAGGGGAGAAATAAGAATAGCAAAGATAGAAAATTCTCCTTCCGCCTCTGGTGCTGACTTTCACTTGCAACCTCACTGCTGGAAGAACCCAGGCACAGCACACAGTCTTATCAGTCACTCAGAGACCTGGCAAACTTACACCAGTGTCAGACTATTTAGGGCATTGCCTTTAGCTGCTTCTCTGATCCCACGTTCACAGCACTGTTTCAAAATATACAGTCTTGACTGGCTAAGCCAGACTCTTCTTAAACAGAAGGCAAAAGGAGAAGGATAGGAAAAAAAGAAATAAGGTAGGGAAGGAAAAGGACACACACAGGGATGGGAGGAGATGAAGTCTCACATTCTAATTTTCTCTGGGAGTGCTCAACTCCTGCTCAGCCCCAGGCCTCGCCCCCACCCCTGCTCCAGACCTTCCCCACCTATTCTCTGCCTCTTTCTGCCCTGAGCACGCCCCATCCCCGCTCCTTCCAGCACCTCCTGCATGCCGCTGAACAGCTGTTCCATGGCAGGCACTGGGAGGGAGGGGAGAAGTTGATCAGCAGGAGCTGCAGGCAGGCAAGAGTGCGGGGGAGAGAGGGGAGCTTGGTTGCTGGTGGGTGCTAAGTACCTGCTAACTTTTCTCCCTGGGTGCTCCAGCTGTACAAATTATAATCTTAACATATTCCTTGAGTGGTATTAGTAAAACCCTTTCTATTTAAATTAATTCATTATTTCTGTCTCTTTGTACCTTTTTTCATTAATATTTGTTATAAGTTATTGTGACATCAAATGAGCTTTCTCACACTTTTTTTAATGTTGAGCTCACCACTAGGGTAAATTTGTAGGCCAAATTATTACAACAGGCCCCAGATCTGAGTCTTGTGAAGGGTATGAAATGTACTTGGCCCTTTGCCACAGAAGCCCTCCCACAACTCTCAATAATCCTTCCTATGGTTAAATAAGATGTATTTCTTGCAATCCAGGCAGTGGAGTTGGATACTGCCGTGCATCTATGGCAGTAACAAACACTGAATCTTTTTATAAGTGTGAGATACAAGTAGCAGTCCTGCATTCCTACTTGGGGAGAATTTCTACTGACATACATAGGGAGTGCAAAACTGGGATCTTATTTCAGATTCCAAGTTAACATAATATGTTTGGGAGTGTTGTTGAAATGCTTGCACTTTCAGAGAGAACTGACTTCTGAACAATATCGGTAACCTCAAATTAAACAAATGTCCTCCCAGCATCTTGAACAATACCAGCGAATCTGCTCCTATTTCTTCCTATATGTTTGTTCATTGGAAGTGGGATGGGACTAAGGAAATACTGCATCAGCACCCCAATCTTAATGTTGTAACACTTTAGAAATATTACCTGCTACATGTTCCAGAATTGCCATATTTCTGCAGAGTTAGAACAGCCCTGCAGGGAGGAAAGAGGGTAGGGGTGTCTTCAGGTCTCCATTGCCTTATTCACTCAGCACTCTCACACAGGCTGTAATCATTCCCCAAACCTTGTTCACCAAGTGTTCTCTCTGTGATTAAACAATAACCTAGTCACCTGACATATGAGATGATTGAACAAAGTGAATGCAGTATAAAAGGATTATAATTACAGTTGTAATAAAGAAACTGTTATAGTTGAACCAAGTAAAGGAGCTTGCGGGAAACAGACTTCCAATAAGGAACAATACTTAGCACTTCTGAGCCTGTGGATCAATGGTTGTCTATGCAACATTGGGATGCTCATTTATTTTAACTACATTTGCTGATGGCCTACAGAGTGCTTGCTCATCCCATAACAATAGCTTTCCTTCCCTTTTTTCTTTTTTAATAGGATTCAATAGTTTTTTTTTTTTTTTTTTTTTAAAAAGACACCTTAAAATACTCACAACTTTACTTATATTAGTTTCCAGGTAAACCGAGCCTGTACTTGCCAACAAACGCAAATAGGAACCAACACCGAACTATTGCTTGCTATGTGAAATGGGAATTTAAACATATGTTAATGAGGTAACTGCTGTTGGAACTATTTTTTTGGCTAATCTAAGGCATACCTTTGTACTGACAAACTCTGTACTCTAATGTAAGTGTTGAATATAGGTACAGGTTGCTTCACGGGTGTATTAAAAGCAGAATTTGGCCTTAATTATCACCAGTGTATTAGAAAACATTCATGTATGTTTCTGGGGGAAAACTTCAGCAGTTAATGCTGAAATTAATTTAGCTAAACTTAGCTGCAACTGCACTGCATCATACTTTTATAACAGTTGATATTTAGTCTAGAAACGATTACTGCAAAAGTGATTTTTTTTTTTAAAGAGTATCTTTTAGAGGATCCAGCTACTAAATCCCCATACTTAAATATGTTGAGAATGATAAAAGCACAAGTCAAAATACATAGGTATGGTAATTATATCTACTATCTAACGTAATTTTGTAGCTATACAGGACATTTTTTCTTGTAAAGTATAATTTATTCCTGACTGCATATTTATTATTTTCTGTCTTGATAACAGTTTGATTTGTCATTGGATGAAGCTGTATCTCCAATACTCATTCTGATAGTCATATTTTTGCTGAATATATTAGAGGGACATTATTCCCCATGGAAATTTGAAGTTCCTTTTACATTCTTTTAGACAAGAAGCTGAAAAGAGTATGTGTATATACATATGTTTTGTAATAGTAAAACTTGTAGGAAAGGAGTTGAGGCTTACTGAGAGGAGGATGTTTTAAAACTCAATTGATATGTATGATCATTTGACTTGTGATTTCTTTCCCATGAGAGCAGCAGGGCAGGTCTCCTTAAAATTCTGTCAAATATGTCCATAAAGTAAGACATCTCTAGTTTCTGTGGTGTGTATTTAGGGCAGTGATTAGTTAATGGTATTGTATTTATCTTACACGTATTACGCTTGCTTCAGGTGAATGAGGGGGTTTAGATTTAACTTTGGCCTCAATCCTACAGTTGACTCCATTCACGCAAATGCCTGCGCTGACATGGACCTGGATCATAAAATTATCTTCAAGTCGCCAGTTTAATATAAAATCTACACAGACACCAATTTAAAAATACGAGTAAGTGTTAGGCAGGTGATGGGGTGTACAAAGCTGATACTGGCCAGGGAAGGATTAATTAGGTGCTGTGGTCTCAGTCAGCCCCACTCTACTTCACTTGTGCAAGAGCTGTCAGGCTTGGAAGGGGGCCATTAAAAGGAGAGAGCCAGCTCAGTTGGGAGGAGTCTGGGAGGTAGAGCAGATCTCTTGTACAGGAATGCCGGGCTGGGGCCAGATCCAGCCAGAGACTCCTAGATGCAGGCACCCCCTTGAGGGAAGGTAGGCCTGGTGCAGGACTATTGTGTTTACTTTGTTATATATGGTATTATCTTCTAGTCTACCTGGACCTGATTATGGTCTGAATGGGACTGCTGCAGTTGACACGTACTTCTGAAAGGGACGACTGCTCTCAATAAACCAGTTGGTTTGTCCCTCCTGAGCCCAGGCAGTGATTTGTCACAAGTCCTGAAGTGACATAATCACAGGCGGCCCTGCTTTTTTGGTATTAGTTCTAATGGGCTTTATCTTCTAGCCAACAAAAATGTTTGAGGAACATAGACTCAGTGCATGAGGAATATACTCTACTTGAAAGAGATCTCCCTGCTATACTTTAGAGACTGACTCAGAAAAATAATTGCTGATATTATTTTTCACGTATGCAGTGTCTTTTCCCCCTCCCCTGTAGATCTCAAACCACTTAATAAAGGTGAGTAAAACATTACCACAGAGTACAGACAAAGTAATTGAGTCACAAAGCGTTTAAGCAATTTGCTTAATATGACACACCGCTGACATCAAAGACGAAGAAATAATTCCTAGCTAGACTAGTTACTAGGGATGGGTCTCTTGACTCCTGGCTCTGTGTTCAACCCACTACACCACAAATCAACTTACTAAAGGTTTAATGTGTATCTCAAAAGTGGGGGTATTTATTCGTTCCTGTGGGTCAAAGTCAGGATGTAATTTGCATGCACACACATCTCTGGCTGCTAGGACAGTTGCTGTAAAAGCTAGATTCTTTTTAGGGCATGTTGTGGTTCTGCTGTCATCCCCACTTAGGGTGGGAAGGCAGGAAAAAGTATGTTAGGACAATACTGGGAAGAACTAGTAAAGTTCTAGTCATTGCAGTCAATTTGAGATTCCCTGCTGTCAGCAATATTCTGTGTATTTTCTATATACCCCTATGTTGCAGTGGTCTTACACATTCTCCTTTTTCAAACTATTCAGAGCCTAATAAAGTTGAGCTGTGGGGCTTTAGTACAGATTAAAATGCTAGGAAGTATCAGTGTTCTAAATCCAGACAAAATAATTACTTTTTTGATGCACAGTGTTGTAATATTGACCTGCTATTGCTCTTCATCAGGATAGCCAGCCTTTGTTTTGAAAGGGGGAAATAATCCACTAGTCTCTGGATATGACATAGCAATGTTGTTATAAATCAGGAGGTCCTCAAATATCCAGCCAGAGTTCATGATGTTCAGACCTGTATAGTCTGAGACTCCCTTGTAGACTACATAAAAGATAAAAGAGAATAATCTGCTAAACTACAGTCTTGGCAAGCAATGTGTTCTCTTCTGTCTGCTTAAAAACAATCCTCAGAATGGCCTTGCTCTATTTATTAACTTATAATGCATTAACAATCTTGTACTTATTTATCAAATTACTGCTGTTTTTATGCAGAATTACAATATACCACTAATGCCGTCTGTTAAGCACAAGCATCAAAAGCTAAAGGTTTTTTTTAAACAATTTCTAGTAGTAGAACAGTCAATAGACTAGTAGTAGTATCTTTTATTGGATCAACTTCTGTTGGTGAGAGAGACACTTTTGAAATTACACAGAGCTGCTCTTTGGGTCTGGGAAACATACTCCAAGTGTCAAAGCTAAATACAAGGTGGAGCAGATTATTTAGCATAAGTAGTTAACACACATTCTAAAGTACCACTCAAGATGAAGTGACCCACCAACACATCTGCAGTCATAGGACAAAAAGGAGTGTAAGTGGGTTATAGATTGTTGCAATAAGCCATAAATCCAGAGTCCCTATTCAGTCCATGATGTAATAGACCTGTGTAGGACCCAGGGATCTTGAAAGGTATGTTGCTGGAGGAGGTGGGCGGGGGTTATGTCTGCAGGATCTGGCGCCACTTTGAGTTAGTGTGCCCTGGTGTGTGGGGAGCTTGCTTGTGGTGATGAGGTTGGGGCAGGTTATTTGAAGGTCAGAAGAGGGGGTTGAGAAAAGACATCTTTCAAGATGTGGTATCCACCCAGTTATGCATTTTATTTGATGATACTTTGTATGGTTCCAGTGTGGAATGGTACGTGACAATTAGAGGTGTCTGGTCAGAGAGGTGGGGGTGGTATTTCTATATTGAAGCAGGTATATGGATGGCTTATTTCATGATGGGATCTACTTCTGTGGTGGCACACCCTTGTTTGGTGAAGGTAGTTTTAAGTGTGTTAAAGTGTATGTCCCAGACTTCCTCCTCAGAGCATATTCTGCGGTATCTGAGTGTCTGGCTGTAGACAACAGATTTCTTGGGGTCGTTACTGGATCTGTGAAGGTAGGTATGGTGATCTGTGGGTTTCTTGTATATAGTTATCTGTAGGGTTCCACTGTTGAAGCTGAGCTGAAGAAGGTATAAGCTTGAAAGCTTTTCTTTCTCACCAACAAAAGTTGGTCCAATAGCCCACAACTGACATCTGCCCTAACACAAATAAAGCACAAGTACCAATGGTGGGTTTTGGTTATCAAGGCTACATATCAGAATAATAATTATGACGTCAATTCCATGTGCGGCTGAAATTTGTTTCACAATTCTCACAAAAAGACAAACTGTCCCTTTTGGGTTGAAGCTCTTTTATTCCTTGTGAACCTGCCTGTGCAAGTCAGTGATTCCAGTAAGGATGATACGACACTAGAGCCGTAGACTCAGTGGTGGTCTGCCTCTGTACACCTCACCAATTGCATTTGCATGTAAAATAGTTGTCCTTAAGTCATTTGCCTTATTAATTCCACATTTTGTAAAAGTGGCATTAGTGACACTTTACAACAGACGAGTTACAAATAAAAATACAATACTTGATACCTACACGTAACTAAAGTTAACCATATTGTATTTGTTGCTATTGTAAATTTGCTAAACATTTCTACTCTTCCTTTTTATAGTTCTTACAGACAGTGAGAGATTTGGAATGTCTAGCCATTCAAACATCAGTAAAATGTTAATATGTAAAGGGCTTTTAAAATTCCATAGGACATTCTAGCCTAGATTGTGGGTGGTGCTTACACAGTCATGGAATGAGAAAATAAGAACCATTGTGTGGACTGTACCTTCCTGGAAAAGCGGCCCCTAAGAGCAACTCACCATAGAAGAGAGAAGGCAAAGCCATGGCTACAGTCCCCAGTGTATCAGCCAGCTGAGCTGTCCAGGTATAAGGGGACCAATATACCCCTAGAAAGCTTCCCAGCACATTTGGGAAGCTTCAAGATGCATGCTGTTGTAACCCACGCACCTCCTGGGTGTGGTGTTCTGTCCCATTTAGTGGCACTGAGACCACTTAGGGTATGTCTACACTACGGAATAAGGTCGAATTTATAGAAGTCGGTTTTTTAGAAATCGGTTTTATATATTCGAGTGTGTGTGTCCCCACAGAAGTGCATTAACTCGGCGGAGTGCTTCCACAGTACCGAGGCTAGAGTCGACTTCCGGAGCATTGCACTGTGGGTAGCTATCCCACAGTTCCCGCAGTCTCCGCTGCCCATTGGAATTCTGGGTTGAGATCCCAATGCCTGATGGGGCTGAAACATTGTTGCGGGTGGTTCTGGGTACATATCGTCAGTCCCCCCTTCCCTCCCTCCCTCCGTGAAAGCAAGGGCAGACAATCGTTTCGCGCCTTTTTTCCTGAGTTACCTGTGCGGATGCCATACCACCGCAAGCATGGAGCCCGCTCAGGTAACTGTCACCGTATGTCTCCTGGGTGCTGGCAGACGCAGTATGGCATTGCTACACAGTAGCAGCAACCCATTGCCTTGTGGCAGCAGACAGTACAATACGACTGGTAGCCGTCCTCGTCATGTCCGAGGTACTCCTGGTCGCCTGTGTGAGGTCGATCAGGAGCGCCTGGGCAGACATGGGTGCAGGGACTAAATTTTTAGTGACTTGACCAGGTCATTCTCAAGTCCAGCAGTCAGTCCTATTGAACCGTCTTTTGGTGAGCAGGCAGGCAATATGTCCTTCTGCACTGTCTGCTGCCAGCCAAAGATGTAAAAGATAGATGGAGTGGATCAAAACAAGAAATAGACCAGATTTGTTTTGTACTCATTTGCCTCCTCCCCTGTCTAGGGGACTCATTCCTCTAGGTCACACTGCAGTCACTCACAGAGAAGCTGCAGCGAGGTAAATCTAGCCATGTATCAATCAGAGGCCAGGCTAACCTCCTTGTTCCAATAAGAACAATAACTTAGGTTCACCATTTCTTATTGGAACCCTCCGTGAAGTCCTGCCTGAACTACTCCTTGATGTAAAGCCACCCCCTTTGTGGATTTTAGCCCCCTGAAGCCAACCCTGTAAGCCGTGTCGTCAGTCGCCCCTCCCTCCGTCAGAGCAACAGCAGACAATCATTCCGCGCCTTTTTTCTGTGCGGAGGCCATACCAAGGCAAGCATGGAGTCCGCTCAGCTCACTTTGGCAATTAGGAGCGCAGTATATGCAGCACCAGAACCTGGCAAAGCGCTACCGGGCGAGGAGGCGACGTCAGCGCGGTCACGTGAGTGATCAGGACATGGACACAGATTTCTCTGAAAGCATGGGCCCTGCCAATGCATGCATCATGGTGCTAATGGGGCAGGTTCATGCTGTGGAACGCCGATTCTGGGCTCGGGAAACAAGCACAGACTGGTGGGACCGCATAGTGTTGCAGGTCTGGGACGATTCCCCGTGGCTGCGAAACTTTCGCATGCGTAAGGGCACTTTCATGGAACTTTGTGACTTGCTTTCCCCTGCCCTGAAGCACATGAATACCAAGATGAGAGCAGCCCTCACAGTTGAGAAGCGAGTGGCAATAGCCCTGTGGAAGCTTGCAACGCCAGACAGCTACCGGTCAGTTGGGAATCAATTTGGAGTGGGCAAATCTACTGTGGGGGCTGCTGTGATGCAAGTAGCCCACGCAATCAAAGGTCTGCTGATATCAAGGGTAGTGACCCTGGGAAATGTGCAGGTCATAGTGGATGGCTTTGCTGCAATGGGATTCCCTAACTGTGGTGGGGCCATAGACGGAACCCATATCCCTATCTTGGCACCGGAGCACCAAGCCGGCGAGTACATAAACCGCAAGGGGTACTTTTCAATAGTGCTGCAAGCTCTGGTGGATCACAAGGGACGTTTCACCAACATCAACGTGGGATGGCCGGGAAAGGTACATGACGCTCGCATCTTCAGGAACTCTGGTCTGTTTCAAAAGCTTCAAGAAGGGACTTTATTCCCAGACCAGAAAATAACTGTTGGTGATGTTGAAATGCCTATATGTATCCTTGGGGACCCAGCCTACCCCTTAATGCCATGGCTCATGAAGCCGTACGCAGGCAGCCTGGACAGCAGTCAGGAGCTGTTCAACTACAGGCTGAGCAAGTGCAGAATGGTGGTAGAATGTGCATTTGGATGTTTAAAGGCGCGCTGGTGCAGTTTACTGACTCGCTTAGACCTCAGCGAAACCAATATTCCCACTGTTATTACTGCTTGCTGTGCGCTCCACAATATCTGTGAGAGTAAGGGGGAGACGTTTATGGCGGGGTGGGAGGTTGAGGCAAATCGCCTGGCTGCTGGTTACGCGCAGCCAGACACCAGGGCGGTTAGAAGAGCACAGGAGGGTGTGGTATGCATCAGAGAGGCTTTGAAAACCAGCTTCATGACTGGCCAGGCTACGGTGTGAAAGTTCTGTTTGTTTTCTCCTTGATGAAACCCCCCGCCCCTTGGTTCACTCTACTTCCCTGTAAGCTAACCACCCTCCCCTCCTCCCTTTGATCACCGCTTGCAGAGGCAATAAAGTCATTGTTGCTTCACATTCATGCATTCTTTATTCATTCATCACACAAATAGGGGGATGACTACCAAGGTAGCCCAGGAGGGGTGGTGGAGGAGGGAAGGAAAATGCCACACAGCACTTTAAAAGTTTACAACTTTAAAATTTATTGAATGACAGCCTTCTTTTTTTGGGGCAATCCTCTGTGGTGGAGTGGCTGGTTGGCCGGTGGCCACCCCACCGCGTTCTTGGGCGTCTGGGTGTGGAGGCTATGGAACTTGGGGAGGAGGGCGGTTGGTTACACAGGGGCTGTAGTGGCAGTCTGTGCTCCAGCTGCCTTTGCTGCAGCTCAACCATACACTGGAGCATACTGGTTTGGTCCTCCAGCAGCCTCAGCATTGAATCCTGCCTCCTCTCATCACGCTGCCGCCACATTCGAGCTTCAGCCCGCCACTTACTCTCTTCAGCCCGCCACCTCTCCTCCTGGTCATTTTGTGCTTTCCTGCAGTCTGACATTATTTGCCTCCATGCATTCGTCTGTGCTCTGTCAGTGTGGGAGGACAGCATGAGCTCGGAGAACATTTCATCTCGAGTGCGTTTTTTTTTTTTTCTTTCTAGTCTTCACTAGCCTCTGGGAAGGAGAAGATCCTGTGATCATTGAAACACATGCAGCTGGTGGAGAAAAGAAAAGGGACAGCGGTATTTAAAAAGACACATTTTATAAAACACTGGCTACACTCTTTCAGGGTAAACCTTGCTGTTAACATTACATACATAGCACATGTGCTTTCGTTACAAGGTCGCATTTTGCCTCCCCCCACTGCGTGGCTACCCCCTCAACCCTCCCTGTGGCTAACAGCGGGGAACATTTCTGTTCAGCTGCAGGCAAACAGCCCAGCAGGAATGGGCTCCTCTGACTGTCCCCTGAAGAAAAGCACCCTATTTCAACCAGGTGACCATGGATTATATCTCACTCTCCTGAGGATAACACAGAGATAAAGAACAGATGTTGCTTGAACGCTAGCAAACATACACTGCAATGCTTTGTTGTACAATGATTCCCGAGTACGTGTTACTGGCCTGGAGTGGTAAAGTGTCCTACCATGAAGGACGCAATAAGTCTGCCCTCCCCAGAAACCTTTTGCAAAGGCTTTGGGAGTATATCCAGGAGAGCCGCGAATGCCAGGGCAAAGTAATCCTTTCACATGCTTGCTTTTAAACCATGTATAGTATTTTAAAAGGTACACTCACCGGAGGTCCCTTCTCCGCCTGCTGGGTCCAGGAGGCAGCCTTGGGTGGGTTCAGGGGGTACTGGCTCCAGGTCCAGGGTGAGAAACAGTTCCTGGCTGTCGGGAAAACCAGTTTCTCCGCTTGCTTGCTGTGAGCTATCTACAACCTCGTCGTCATCATCATCTTCTTCGTCCCCAAAACCTGCTTCCGTATTGCCTCCATCTCCATTGAAGGAGTCAAACAATACGGCTGGGGTAGTGGTGGCTGAACCCCCTAAAATGGCATGCAGCTCATCATAGAAGCAGCATGTTTGGGGCTCTGACCCGGAGCGGCCGTTCGCCTCTCTGGCTTTCTGGTAGGCTTGCCTCAGCTCCTTCAGTTTCACGCGGCACTGCTTCGGGTCCCTGTTATGGCCTCTGTCCTTCATGCCCTGGGAGATTTTGACAAAGGTTTTGGCATTTCGAAAACTGGAACGGAGTTCTGATAGCACGGCTTCCTCTCCCCATACAGCGATCAGATCCCGTACCTCCCGTTCGGTCCATGCTGGAGCTCTTTTGCGATTCTGAGACTCCATTATGGTCACCTCTGCTGATGAGCTCTGCATGGTCACCTGCAGCTTGCCACGCTGGCCAAACAGGAAATGAGATTCAAAAGTTCGCAGTTCTTTTCCTGTCTACCTGGCCAGTGCATCTGAGTTGAGAGTGCTGTCCAGAGCGGTCAAAATGGAGCACTCTGGGATAGCTCCCGGAGGCCAATACCGTCGAATTGTGTCCACAGTACCCCAAATTCGACCCGGCAAGGCCGATTTAAGCGCTAATCCACTTGTCAGGGGTGGAGTAAGGAAATCGATTTTAAGAGCCCTTTAAGTCAAAATAAAGGGCTTCATCGTGTAGACGGGTGCAGGTTTACATCAATTTAATGCTGCTAAATTCGACCTAAAGTCCTAGTGAAGACCAGGGCTTAGAAATTAATGAGTCTGCTCTACAGCCTTAGCTAACAGCCATATGGCTTCTAACTCATGTAGTAGAGGTTCATGCATTTAGCTCCAGAGGCCCCAGGTTCAATCCTGCCTGCTGGTGACTAGGGTCTGCTGGTTTTACACTGTTGCCTCTGGAATGGTGCAGGTCCATCTCCATTCTTTACTGTGGAATGAGACTTAATGCTGCTATCTAGTCTTTTGGTATTAGTCTATACCAGAGGTAGGAATGAGATTAGATGAGGCACCTACGGTACTGTTTATAAATGAATATTGGTGCCCTCAACGCAACAATGATAAAACCATGGTTACTGTGCACTAGGAGGAAGACCAAGTGTTTTCCTTGCAGAGATGTTAGAAAATATGGAAGTACCTAAGTCCTGGCATTTATTTTAAACAATGCATATTTGCCACGACTGTGAAAAATTCAGTGAAACCCAAGACATTATCACCTAGTTTGGGCCTTTGTTAAAAACTGGGAACTCAGATTGTTATTTCCAATGACTTGCTAAGGCTCACAATCCTTTCAAGTGCATGTAGAGCCTGTTTTGAACAAACCAAGGAGAACTTATGGTGTTCAGTTAGAAATATGTACAATTCATCGTGTCAGAAATGTAGAAATTAGAGATGGAAAAGACCATCCAATCGACCTTCCTACCAATGCAGAGATGTACCTTCCTGTGCTGTAGGTAGCTTCACTGTGAAACTTTGTGGATTCAGCTGAATTTTTCTTTGACTGAGTGAGTTTGCTCAGACCTGAATCTTAGAACAGGTGGTAGCAGCAGGACCTCTTCTTTGCATCTTTTATCAGGAGCATGTCTCCCTCTCTAAAGTGAATTATAACTAGCTGTGTTCAATATGTGGCAGCTTTCTGTTTGTAAAGTCTTTGTCTGCACTTCTGAAAATAGCCCTTTGCTGACAATCAGCATTAGTGAAAATTGCAGGTGAACCAGCATTAGTGTTGTGCACTGTTCAGGCAGGTTTTTAAACCAGTTTATCAATGTATCCCAGTATCCTTCCCCTATGACATGGTCAATTATGCAAATATAACAGAGTTGGCTTCCAGTAACTAACTAGGATTTAGAAAAAATGTATCCATTTCAGAGAAGTTTTTGTAAATTATGAAGTACAGCTAGACAGAGAATTTGTTTCTGTCCACTACATACATACAGTGTAAATACATTGGAAATTTGCATATACCCAAAGTTCAGGCAAACAAAATTTGGACAAGAGAAATCCAAACATACTGCAAAAATGTATCTGAAAGGAAATTCTTCCCCTTGCTCAGCACCACAATTGGTGATCTGAGTTATGGAAGAAACTGTATAGTAGATTTCCTTTATTGGCCCTAATTGCCTGTAAAGGGTACCTAACTTGGCTTTGTGGATCACAGTGTTGTTCTGTGACTTTTCTAGGCACTAAAGTTAGAGTACCATGATGCTCAAAAACCCTTTCTGGATTCTACTCCAAGGGACTAGAAAAATGAGCAGATGATAAGGAGAGGACTCTGGAGAAACAGAAGACCTTCACTATGTTGCACTTCATATGAGCAAGATTCTGATTCTCAGTCTGCAGTAGTAAAAAGTTACTTGACAGCCTCCCATTGTAAGTTCTGTTCAAGTTGTAACTTGCAGAAACTTTTTCTAGGTTTGGTCTCTGCCCAAATGATTTTTTTTTTCAAGTTAGAGCATTTCAGCATAAATAGAGAAACTATCAGTACATTCCCCATTGCAAAAGGAAAAACTGTGCAACCTTTTTGGAATAGCTGAACAGATGAAAGTGCTTGGGGTAAAAAGCGAAAATTGTGCATGGAAATAGCCCTCACTGAAAAAGCAGTGCAGAGCCTTCATTTTTGAGGAAATTGGTTTTGAATTCACTTTCCTAGGAGCCTTAGAAAAAATCGTACTATGCGTCCTCCACATGCAAAATGTAGGAACAACTAATGCCTTGATCCTGCAACTTCTGGCACGCTGATGGACTGCTGCACCCACACGGAATCACACTGAAGTCAATGTATTAAGCTTAACTCCACTGGGCAAGAAAATGGAGGAAAAATTATTAAACATGAGGGCACCAAATCTAGGTTTCCTATTTCTCCATTTTGAGAATCCCTCTTCTTGACCCCTCTATGTCAAGAGAACATAGCAAGAAAAACATAGTACTTCTTATTTAATGTTGAGCAGCTGAATTCTGCCGCTTGCTCATGTAAGTGGCTTCAAAGAAGTGAGAGGACAGCCTGGTGGTTAAGACCTGGGACTAAGCCTTAAGTTCTGTTGCCAGCTCTGCCACAAACTTCCTGAAGAAATCACTTCATCTTTGTGTCTCAGTTTCTTCATCTGTAAAATTAGGACATTACTTAAAGGGATGTTGTAAGGCTGTACAAACTAACATTTGTGAGGTATTAAAAAAACTACAAGTGGCTAAGAAAATCCTATAATTAAGTAAGGATTTGGACGTATGAAATGCATGCCTGATCAGCATAAGGTCTTTCTCTCTGAGATATATTACTTAAAGACTGACTGTGCAGTTTTCCTTTACTATTAAAAATACTAAATGTATTTTTAATTTATACATAAACAAGTCGTCGGAAGTTCTTTAGACTTGTTAGAACCAAAACACAATATTAAAATACCCTCCAAATGAAATGCATGTAACAGGAAAACTTCTTTCCCTCAAAAACAACAGAGGAGTCCAGTGGCACCTTAAAGACTATGGTTTCATGGATAAAAAACCCCATTTCTTCAGATGCATGTTCGGTTGCATCTGAAAAAGTGAGGTTTTTTACCCACGAAAGCTTGTGCCCAAATAAATCTATTAGTCTTTAAGGTACCATCGGACACCTCGTTGTTTTGTAGATAGAGTAACACAGCTATCCCTCTAATACTTTTTTTTTTTTTTTTCTTTCCCTGAACCCAATCTAAGAGAGGACTGGCTTAAAGGCTGAAATAAATTGATGGCCATGTTCAGATAACTTTTTAAACATCTAGTATGTAATAGCAGGAATTTATTGAGATCTTTATTTTGAGGTGTATACTAAACATGAATTGTTTTTTGATCTTTTCCCTATTTGGATAGATTGTGATTTACAATATAGAAATGTAGTAATCTACCTATTCTGCAGGTGAATTCTATTAGAAAAACATGGAATGCCTGCAAAAAAAAAAAAAAAACACCACCCTTTTTCACAGAATGGATGGGAACTAAAGGCACTGGCACTATATATGTTGACATGTTTGTTCATTCATGTATCTCATGTTTTGAAAACGAGAGGGAGTAAAAAGATCAAATAGTGAAAACTATATTTCAACCAGTCTCTAAGATTAGGCAGTTAAAGCTTTGAAATACATATCATAATTTCAACAGAGGCTGAAACTGGTGAATGCTGCTAAGCAAAACAAAAATCAGTTTAGTTTACATATTCAAATAAATACTTCTATCTTCTACTGCGTTCACAGCACAGTTGTGTTCACTTTCCGTAAGTACTGGAGACAGAAAGTGTAAATACTTAACAAAGTGAATTCTGAATTGGTTAACCAAGCAACAGTACCAATTTCAAACTTGATACTGGAGTATTGAATTTAAAATCCATTCTGCTTTGTGCTTGAAATATCAAACCAGGGAACACAAACAACACTAAGTAGCACACTGTAAATTTTGAATGTTCATTGGCATTCTGCAGATTAATAATTTTTTGAACAAAGTTGGCAAATTCAAACACACTTGAGAAGTTTGCAGTCTTATGGGCAATTTTATGAACATCAAAATTACTCATTACGAGTTGTTCACCTGGATCTAATGCAGATCACCCCAAAACTCAGTGTGGTGTGTAGCATGGGTAAGTATGGAAACAATGCAAATGAATACTCTGGAGAATGCAGGAACGCTATCTTCTTTCCTCTCATTTGTATTTGAATTTGCTGCTGAAGCACTGATGTTACTAGCAGCAATTGAAGACCTGATGCTACGGATGATCTTTTCAAAAGTCTAATTGATTCCAGTGAATTTATTGAGGGGAAAAATTGCAGGGTTGGGGGATAGAGGAAGTAAACTTTTGGTGAAATAGTAAACCTGGAAAAACCTGTCTAGAAAGCAAGCACCTCTTTTTAAAATGATTGGAAAAAGCAGATTAGCCTTAGTATAGCCTCAGAAGCTGAGGTCAAACTTACTGAAGGAAAAACAGGAAATGTCATTCTCATGTAGCATCTCCCTAGTAGATCTTCCTCTTGGTCTTCAATATAAGTAAATCAGCTGGTCTGTGTTGCACAGATACTTGGGTTTCTTAAGTATGTTAAGATTTGATTCTCATCATTTATCCCATAATAGTTCCACTGACACCAATGGAGTTACTTCAGTTTGACACTGGTGTACGGCTATGTCTAGTCTACAGCTGTGACAACACTAGTGAGACTATACGGGCATAGCTTTGTCATTGTAGCTCTGTCAACATAACTCTGCAGTGTGGATGCGTGCTGAACTGACAGAAGGAGTGTAGGAACATAACCTCACTGAATGAAGTCAGCTGCACTGACAGAAGCATTCTTGCACCAATGTAGCTGCATCTACACTGGGTTTTTTGTCAGTATAATTACCAGTCAGGGACATGGGGTTACTTTTATACCCCTGATCAATGTAGCTACATCAACCTAACTTTTAAGCGTAGACCAAACATTAGTGAGAGGAGAATTGGGGCCTTCTAATCTTCAGATTGTACATAATTCTGTTTGTTGAGAGAAATCTGATACACATGCATGTCAATAGCATCCACAAATTTGCATGCATTTTTGTCCTTCATTTAAGAGGCATCAAACAAATCACAAGCCTAGGACAGAAGAGGATTAACTCATGTTACCCATTCTAGCTGACACTTACAGAAACAACAGCTGCTAATTATTAGATACCAATACACCATGGCTTTCAAAACTGTGTGCAGCACTGGTTACACTGGCCAAGAATATATCTTTTTAAAAAATACCATTGTACCTTTCCAACACTTATTTTTTCCTCCATGCATAAACCTATCCAGCAACGGAGATGCTGACAATGCTGTTTCTAATTTAAGTAACTTGCTACACTTGTAGAAATAAAACTTCGGAAAGTGGAGATTAATGAATAGTGCCAGGGAACAAGTCCAGAAGAATGAGTTTGACTAACAGTAAAACATCCTTGCTCTACTCGATTATCCTCATTCATCTTCAGCATTTATAAGTTTGACCATCATGTTCTCTTCTGCTTTAGAGGGTTTTTCCCCACTTTATTCTTGGTTTAGAGATTTCATAGCTTACCAAGAAGGAATCGTTTTTTCAGAAATGTATCTTGTACCTTTATTTGTGTCTGCTTCCTCAAAAATCATTATTCTGCAAAGATTCTAGCATCAGATTTGACAGATCAATGAGATCACTTTCAAAGAAATTTTACTGTGCTCTGAAAGTGGCTAATTCCATGGTGTAGGTCTCTACCCCCTTCATAATTTAAGGAGCATAGATTATATGACACTATCCAGATGCCAGTTTGCATTGTATTTTTTTTTCATGATAACAATGTTCTTTCCCAACAGCACATCATTTCTCATTCCCCAGAATACTTCAGAAAGCTGACTCTCCTAGATGTCACTTACATGACATCTTGGCTTTCTCAACTGGCATTTTACTAACCCCAAATAAACTCCCTGCATACTTCTGTCAAAACGGCATTGTCTCTTTACAATGTGATGCTGCTCAAATTGTTGTTAAATTAGCTCCTTTGTGCAGTTATATTCTTGCTACAGCAGTTCTCTTGTTCCCCATGGCTTAATTAACAACCTTGCATGGCTGTAAGTCTAACAGTTATAGCTGACAGTGATATTTGCAGAAATTGATTGGCTGTGTTGCCTTCAGCATTCTCTCTGTACTCAACAGTTAACTATTTTTTTTTTTTAGGTTTCTCTTTCCTTTCTATTGAAACTTGTTAGTCCTTGAATCTTTCGAATGGCAGACAATATTGTATACAGTGCCACGATCTTAACTCTCCTTTTTTTTTTTTTTTAAATCTGAAGACTGATTTTGAAATGTTTCAGAAATAGTGGTATTTATTAGAGTTCAGTTACCTTTAAGCCTGCTCTTCCAAAGCCTCAGTTATATGTTAAACTTTTAATTTGCTGCAGGCAAGAGTTGATTCACCTTAAAGATGATATATGATGCTCAACTGGTGGAAACAATACAATCTTGGGAGTGTTTGCTTCATCACCAGGGTTAACTTCTTATTTGCACTGTAAAAATTCCCAACATTCTTTAACTTTTACTCCTTAAACAAATAGCTTTCAGAACGTTTTGTTGGTTAATATAATTGCTTCTATGCCTTTCCTGGCAAAGGAATATTCGAAAATGGCATAAGAACGCCAACCACGACCAGCCTGATTCTTTTCTGAAACAATGTATTCAAGCTTTTGACTGCGAGGGCCGGGGGGGAGCCTTCGAAGAGCTACAGTTAATATTTGTTATGGCAGTCATTTATATGGACAGATTAAGATTATTTTATCTTAATGAACTTTTAAAATAGTAGACTAGAGAGTGAGACTTTATGGGAATGTCTTCAAGATGATATAGGGGTTTGTTTGTACTCCCAGGGTTTTCATCCTTTGCTGAGAGATCTTGATAGCATCTTAATGTGCAATATTTCACATAAATCTACAGGCAAAAGTTATTGGGCCAGATTCCCGAATCTGCTAAGACTACTTCATTCCACACCAGCCCCGCCTGGCATAAAGGGATGGAGGAGGGCATGTTTTGGGGTTGGGCAGGATGTAGAACTTGTCCACTGGTGTAAGGTTCTTGAGGTGCCTTACCCTGGTGATATAGATAGAAGCACAGTAGCAATAACTTCTTTCAGAGACTGTTGAACATAAGGGCAAATACAACAATCTCCACTGCCCCCATTTCCACTCAACCCAGAGAACTGAGCTCATAGTGTTGAAATAGGCAACACGCACCATGATTTTACACACGTACAATGTCATTTGAAAAACATCTGGTTTGGTGTCAGGGTGATCCATTTTTCACTGCCAACTGGTCAAAGTGGCTGTGTAGAGGTCCTCTCATTCAAATAGTTATATGCCCACAACAGTGGGGAACCTAAATCCTGCCATCTCTAATTCTAATAAAATTAAGAGTCTCTTTGTTAGCCAAGAATATATGGAATTAGAGGTAGATTCTTCAACCAATAAATGGGGCTCATTGACAACCACATGTTAGGAATGTGATAGTCCTTATTTAAGTCGCATTGAAATTATCCCCTCTTTCAATCTGAGAAGCAAATTTTCCTGACCCTTGTTCTGCTTTCCTATGGCCTTGTCTCCTCAAGAATTGATTACTCTTATTCCTTAGTCGTCGTTCTCCAGGAAAGTTCTTTGAGAACATTTCAACTGTTTTCATAGCCACATTTTAAAATCAATGGAGAGCAAATACATTCACCCATTTCCCATACTAGACTCTAAAATTTTATGGATGCCAGTTTCAAGACCGAAGGTGGTGATAAAACCATAGCATTAAGCCCTAGGACCCTATGTGGTCTCAGAACTAACTTTTTACTTAAGTGTGTGCATTTCAGCAGTTAGTGCCTGTAGCTTTCCATAAGTGTATGGTTTTTGTTTAGTTTTAAGCAAAATTGTAACAAATTAATTTCAGACACTGGGCTGGATTCTTTGTCACATTACAGATCCATTGTGATGGCAGAGCTAGCATAAAAAGGCCATACACCTGGTGAGGATCTGGTCACCAAGGAATTTCTCCAACATACAGGAGTCCCTTCATGCCCTAAGAGTTTTTTTCCTCTCTCTCACACACCCCTGGCATAGAGGAAATGTGGAGAACATGGCTGAGTTAAAGGGGGTATAGTTGGAGTCCTACTGCACTCTAGCTATTCCTCGCTGCCATAATGGCCACAAGCAGCTGGGTATAAGTAAAGGCAGGCTTGAGGATATTTTAACTTACACCAGAAGCAGAAATGGCTACTTGCTAGTATCCTAGAATAGTGGAGATAAAGTAAGGTACCTTTGCCGACCCTCTATCTGGTCATACTTCAAGCTTAGCCACACATGAGAATCCGAACTTATTTTTAGACTACTTTAATACTAGTATAATATTACAATGAGCTTCCTCTTGAATCTTTGTCTTTCCCTCTGAGTTTTTTAAAAAACAAAACACTTCATGGAAAGCTGGGTCCTGAAGAGGAAGCAGCAGTGACACATGTTCCTAGTTCTTTGTCTTTGAAGGGTTGCGGGCATTATGCTCAACCCCTAAAAATCCTTGTAGGGGTATGATCGAACTAGCTGGCCTGATTTCCCTCACCCCTAAATTCTTGCTATGGTAGAGAAGGCCAATTGCCCGTGGATGCCAAAGGAGGGGATACTGAGGGGAAAAGGAGGCCACTGCCCTCCCCGACCCAGAAAAGGTCCTAAATCCTGTCATGCTGAAGCCAAAGAGAGCCAAGAGAGTCTTTGTAATCTCATCAATAAGCCATATTTTCATTAGCTAGCAGTAAGCAGACCTTTTGCCCCAAAAGCTTTGTTTTGATTCTAAATGTATACTCCATAATGCTCCAGCAACCTTAATGACTAAACACATTTTTCCACTCCTGTTTTTTTTCCACTAAAATAATTGTACCAGATGACTCCAATGGGATAATAAAAAGGAGTGGGGGAGAAAATACAGTAAATATTGCATATTTGCAAGCTTTTGCTATAAAATGTACTCTAAAGAAATTAATCTTTCTCTAATGTGCAGAAAATAGGGTTAGGTTTTAGAAGTATGCTGATGTCCTCTATATAATGTTACACACACATAGGCTTATAGGCTACTATAGTTTTAAGCATTAATTCTGATGGCACATGTAGTATAAAAGGATAAAAACATATTTAACCTTCTATTACTGTAGAGAGAACTTGGTTAAAGGAAATGCAATTTATCAAACGAAGACACATCCGTGGACTACATTCCTGCAACATGCAGGAATCACATAAGACTCTCTCCTTTGTCACCATGCTCATTTTTGCTAACATGTCTCCTTTTCCTAGTGTTAAGAGATGAAAAACCAGAGCAACCCTGGCTATACATAAAATAAAACTCCAGTTTGTTGATTATATCTGCCTATTCCATTCTATATTACAAATAACCAAATGAAAAAGTTCAAGATTTCAAGGCTCTGTGTCAGCTGTGACACCTGTCAGTTCTTAATGAGTTAAAAATACATCTTTCAATGGATCCTTATTTCATTCCATTGTGCCTCTTATCAATCATAAAACTTATAGTCACCCCTTAACAATCACCCAATCATGTTTACACCATAAATAGAGTCTACAGAGGTATCAGTCTGAGGGGCATTTTTTCCGTAGACATGTGTATTCCTACAGATTTGGAGTCACCAGCAATACTTGATCAAATAAAGTTCCTGCATACAAGTCATTCACAGATTAAAAACCAGCACTCTGACTTTAGAGTTCACTCTTTGCTAATATTATAATGATTCTGAGTGAACAGTTAATATGCAAATTAATATACAAGAAAAGAGGACTAAAAAAACTTGATATTTACTAACAGGTACCAACACAGCAGTACCAACACAGGCTCAATATCAAATAACAATTACAATTTTTAATAACTGTGAGGTTTTTGGGGGCAAAAGTATATATACTTTGTGTGAGGGGGAAAAAAGATGTCAGTTTGCTCCTCAAAGCGCTATGCAACTCTATTAGAACTGTAAAATAATATTTATCACATCTTTCATCTGAAAGTTTGAAAAGTGCTTTCAGATCTCAAAACTTCTGTGATGCTGGTAAGTACAACTATCCTGTTTTACAGATGGTCATACTAAGCCATGGGGTACTTACGTGTGCTTTGCACATGGAAGCACTGGGACTAGAACCAAGGATTCTTTATTTCCCCATCTCCTGCTTTTATCACTAGAGCTTGCTCTCTGTTAATGGGAACTTTTAATGCAGCAAGGAGACAATACCCCTTAAATGTGATAATTTGTTAATTTAAAATCATATTCACTTGCAGAACAGTTGCTGATTATTTTATCACCAATAACACTCTTATTAGCATATACTAAATATATGGAAATGAGACACTTATACAGCACTTTTATTTGGCTAATTGCCTTCCTTTTTGATCCTACTCCCACACCATCTCCTCTTAAAATTGTAGCAGGTTCATTAGTTATTCATTAATTCTCCTGTTCAGAGAGTGCACATTTCAGATCACCTGTTTCCAGAGAGCCCTGTCTCCAGCCAGTGTTGCAGATTGCTCTATATTAAGGCTGAGGCAGAGAAGCTCAAACTACAGTATCCTTCCAGTGTGTATGAGGCCATGGCTCAAACACACAAAGCTGGCAGCCTGGCATGCAGATGGCCAAGACACCTGAGCCATCATTGAGCCACCTGGGAAGACCTTGGAGGCTGGCTGGTCCAATGCTTGACAGCCTCATTCATAAAGTGATGAAACCATCAGTGCCTTCAATATGTCATTGCTGTTTCATATTGAAAGAGTCCAGCTGGCACATTTGTGTGTCGGTGGTGGCCCAGGTTCCGGTGCATTACAGAAGAACAGAAGTCACTGTTCCTCGATTAGATACATATCTTAGTGTGAGTTGATATATGGCATTGATGCCACAGGGGCTTCCAAAGAGTGTACATAGGACTAGTAGCCTTGCTGATTCAATGCTCATGTCATGAAGGTAGCCCCCCTCAATGGTGACAACGGTCAAGATACTCAAATTAGTTGATGAATTCAGAAAACATCCACTCAATGTGCAGCAGCAGTCAAAAACATGAACAGAATGTTGGGAATCATTCAGGGATAGATAATAAGACAGAAAATATCATATTGCCTCTCTATAAATCCATGGTACGCCCACATCTTGAATACTGTGTGCAGATCTGGTCACCCCATCTCAAAAAAGGTATATTGGAATTGGAAAAGGTTCAGAAAAGGGCAACAAAAATTATTAGGGGTATGGAACAGTTGCTGTATGAGGAGAGATTAATAAGACTGGGATTTTTCAGCTTGGAAAAAAGACAACTAATGGGTATGATAGAGGTCTATAAAATCATGAGTGGTGTAGAGAAAGTAAACAAGGAAGTGTTTACTTACTCCTTCTCATAACACAAGAACTAGGGGTCACCAAATGAAATTAATAGGCAGCAGGTTTAAAACAAACAGAGTATTTTTTCATAGAACACACAGTCAACCTGTGGAACTCCTTGCCAGAGGGTGTTGTGAAGGCCAAGACCATAATAGGGTTAAAAAAAGAAAGGTCTATCAATGGCTATTAGCCAGGATGGGCAGGGATGGTGTCCCTAGCCTCTGTTTGACAGAAGCTGGGAATGGGTAACAAGAAATGGATCACTTGATGATTACCTGTTCTGTTCATTCCCTCTGGGGCTCCTAGCCCACTCATTGGCCACTGTTGGAAGACAGGATACTGGGCTAGATAGAACTTTGGTCTGACCCAATATGGTGGTGGTGGTCTTAATTCAACTTCTTGTCCATCGATTGTGATGTGTAGGGTAGAGGTCCATCAGCCACATCAATCAGTTTGGTCTTCTTCCACTTGAAGACCAAGCTTACTTGCAGCTTCCATAAATATATTTAGAACATTGATGTGATTAGTTTATGAGTTGCGAATATAGCTGTCATCTGCACGTTCCAGTCTGATATATAGAAGTATCACCCCCAGTATGCAGCTAGAGATGGTTTCCATCATTCAGTCAATAACGGTGTTGAACGGATATGCGGCAGCCTTGAACTCTTAACAAACGCTGCTGTTGTATTCAAATCAGTTAGACATCCTTAGACCTGAATGGACACAGCTCTCACATTGGTCATGCATTTCTACAAGAAGGTTGAAGAGCTTGCCAGGAGCTTGCAGGCAGAGTCAAAGGGAGTGACAATCAACACAATCTAAGGCAGCTTTTAAATCAGTAAAGGCTATATACACCTCATTCTTCCTAAGATGAAATTCCTGCGCTTTTTCAGTGATGTGTCTAATGGTAAAAATCTGCTCCATGGTTGATCAGCTGGGCATAAACCAGCTTACTGTAGAAATTGCACATTCCTTAGGTGGGTTTAACATGCTCAAGAAGAAGCAGTAGTGGACAGTTTGCTTAGAATGGAAAGCAACATGATGTCATGGTGACTGGAACACACCAGAACATCTTTCCCTTTCCAGAATTAGAGTATAATCCCACGGGACCAGTTGTATAGTAGTTTCTCATGAATCCATACTCTGATTAATATGGGTCAGCTATTCCAAGACAGAATCCCTGCTATGCTTGATCAACTTGGCTGCTATCCCACAAATACCAGCAGCATGGGCATTCTTGAGTTTACCAGCTGTGTTTTGAATCACTTTAAGAGTAACATCCTCTACATTAAATGGGAGCAGGGAGCGGTCACTGGACTCTTTGCATCTTACTGGCACTGCAGATCTGTAGCGTTGAGGTGGTTAAGAAGCTCTTGAAAGCATTCTTTCCATCTACTCAAACCTTCTGCCTTGGTGTTCAGTATGTTACTACATCCAGCTCTGAGCGAGGATTTGCTCCATGGACTGGCTTTTAAGGTGCACATTTCTTTATAGACAGCCTCATAGTTGTTTCTGGCTGATGCAGCTTCTATCAGTTGAGCCGTATTTGCCCAAAACATCACAAGAGCCTACTTTAAAGCTGTAATACGCAAGATATTGAGGCATCCACATTCTCGGTTGTTATCATTTAAGCAAGCCACAAATCATTTTTTCTGTGATGTCCAGAGTGTTGAATGATCCATTGATGTATAGGGCTGGGGCACCTTTTCTGCAGCACTTTGGGGGTGGTGTCCATAATAGTCTAATAGAATAGAATTTAGCAAGTTGAAATAACTAAATATATGCATATTTTATAAATATTAGACACTATTACAGAGTTAATAACAATACAAAGCTGTAGAATGATACTAGTGATACTGCTACTGTGTGTGAAGTAGTCAAACAATTACATCATTTGCACCAAAATATTAAATAATCGATAGGATATTTACTATGAGCAATTCCAGGGTGGCAGTATAGTGAAGACATTTCACTAAGGATTAAATTCACCCTTCTACAGAGAACAGCACAAAAGTCTCCCTCAACCCTTTCAAATGGGACTTAGGTAGCGCATAGGTCTTGTGCTGTTCTTCAAGGGGTGAATTTTACTCTAAGAATACATCAATTAATGACTGCATCACTTTCAGATACATCAATCTGTGATGGGTTCCATTTGCTCTGTTTTTCCTTTTGTTGATTTAAGACGCTTATTTTTCTCTAAACTCTTTTCTGGTGCAGCTGTACCAAACTTGCTTAACAAAATTCAGATAATGGAGCTCCAAATATAGAATGGTATTTTGCCTTCATGTGACAGTGTAGCCTTTCCGATCACCAAATAAATGTCCATGTCTTCTCACCATAAATCTGGACAGGTTTAAAAGAGACAACATAGGCTTCACTTTTAACTTGTGTTGCTATTGCTTCATTGAATGAACATTTTAAAACTCCAAGGAAAGCCTTTAGAAAGACAACAAAAGCTAAGGAAAATTCAATATGTGCACAGCATAGTTACCCCAGCAATCTAAGTGATTGTACGATGTCACGGTATAAATCCCCAGAATATACACTATTGATTCCTGTGTCTGAAGAGGTAATGGTAGAAAAGGAGTGTGCTGCTCTAGCCTGCATAGATGTTACAAAACTTACTGAAAGGATGACAAAATGGAAGAAAGAAAGACACCAGAACTTGTATTCTCATTGTAGTATATATTGTAGAGAAAATATGGATTTAGCTATATTTCAATGAGTTTCAAGGCTAAAGACTAGTATCTTTTCATATCCAAAGCTATTGATATATCTGCAATAAGAATAAACTGACAAACCAGAATAGACTAGATGAACATGCCCCATCTTAATACATTCTTTCTAGAGAATGTAACATAACAGGATGAGCCCTGAAACAGAGTCAACATTATGTTTAAGAATAATCAACAATGGTGCCAAAGGTAAATACAGTGAAGAAGGATGTATTCGTTGCATATTTTAAGGCACTTGAGCCAGTTTTACTGGCATCAGATGAGTACTTGAGTTGCTTGTCAAGGAGCTCATTGCACAGTGATCCCTTGAATACTGAAAATCTATTAGGGAGAGCACCATTTTTACAACACATGGAACCCTAGAAAGATCACGACAAAAGAGAGAATTAAAGGCTACATCCATTGTTTGTGACCAAGTAAACAACTCCTAATTTAACTTACTGTGTGATGTTTTTCCTTTCTTTTTCCTTCCTATTTGCAAATTCGTTGGATAATTCTCAACTAGTCATTAGCAATTATTCACATACTTTTTCTGAGAATAACATTTGACCTGCAGATAATTTAAATGAACTATTATGCAACTTAGTAACAGCATGAATTTCAGATTGTAGATTTGTCTCTACAATGCAGTGTAAACTGTGATTAAGTCTAAGGGCTCTCTAGGGTAAAATGGACCTAAAATTCTGTGTAAAGCATCTTAAATTCTGTGACCACAGCATGTAAATTAAAATTATTTATCTGAAATGATTAGCCCACCTTTTTCACCTTGCTGTTTTATTCAAAGACCCCAGCTGAGAGTAAGGCCTCATTGTTCCAGGCGCTATTCCGACAAACACGTAAATATGGTCAATACCCCAAAGGAGACTTCTAAGGAGATTTCAGATGGCATCAAGTGTACTAAGGCTTGAAAAGAGATGATCTGGGATGGATTATGGAGTGAGTGAGTGTGTGTGTGTGTAATTTTAAATCTACGTGAAGATAATTTAGCCTGTGGCCAAAATAACTCACAAAAAGGCCTTCCCTTGACTCTCCCATTTATCTGCTCAAGAATATTGAAGATAGATTGCAGGAAACACTCTTATCTAGCTATATACTCAAAGAATATTTAACTAAAAATATTAAGAACTGCCTACAAATAATTTAGATGATCAAAGCACTAGGATAGCTGCTGGTTTGCCAGTGCCACAGATACTTTATCATATGCTTTGTCACTTCTATTTCAGAAATGAAGCTATAGTATCTGGTAATAAAGGCCGTTTTAAGAAAAATGACAAGAATTACTGTATCTGTAAATTGACTGTTAACTGTTAAGTAGACTGTTACTGAGAAATTCAAACATTAGTTGCTGTAATCTTAGAATACAGCAGCCTTCAAAGATGTTTGTAGATTGCTAAATTGGGATCTCAAGCAAAAAGGGATGACTGCTTCCTGAATTTCATTTTCTGAGACATGAAATCATGAGAGGAAAATACCAATGTTAATGTTCTAAATGGCCTCAAGGATTTTGTAGAGTTAAGAAGTTGCAGTAAAAATCTCCTTTTGGCTAGATAGATACGTACTCCAGTAAATAAAGGTGCCTCCATGGTATGAGGCTGATTTCAGATGACTCCTGAAGGTGGGGTCTCAGAAACAGGTTGGATGACTCTTGTTACTTGAGCCATTATTTACCAGCATAGGGGATGTCCTGACCTTCATGCATGGTCATTCCCTGTAGTATGGTCTCTGGAAGAATGTACTTCCAAAAGTATTGTATTATGTCAGCACTTGAATTAATCTTAAACATCAACTAATTCATTATTACTGTGTGTGTGTGTGTGTGTGTGTGTGTGTGTGTGTTTGTTTGTTTTCTTAATGGAGCAATGTTGTTGAGGTGTGGATTGATTGAGAAGGGATAGATGAAGGCCTGGAGAGTGGCACAACCAGGAATCATCCCTCTCCTCCCAGGCTACATGGGTGTGGGGTAGCATCATGGTATTTACTCTTTCCCAGCCCAATGGGTGGGGGCAGTACAAGAATCTTCACATAGGGTAAGAATGGGCATGAGAGCTGGCAGGCAGCAACTGATCTTCAGCTGCTTGTGTGATAAAAGGGTAAAGGGCTTCAGTAGCACTACTAGCCCTCTGTCTTCAGAGCTGACTGGCAAAAAGGAGGGAGCAGTGCCTGCTTCACACGCTAAGGGAACAGGCTGTCCAGCATGTGCAGCAGCTCTCATGGGCTGCTCTCCCCAGAAGGCAGGATAATGGGCGGGAAATTGGGACTTGGATGGTGAGGCCAGGACTGGCCGGAAGAGCTAGGGTATGGAGGAAAAGACTGGAGTGTGACAGAGATGAGCTGGAGAGAATAGATTTGTGGCTACTACAGCACACTGTCATTCCAGGCTCTGGAGGGAACCCAAGATTCCTGAGTCTTACCGTTCCTCTGATGTCAGCAAGTATCTGTGAAACACACTGGCAAAGTGTCCCATCTAGCCCCCTTTTGACTCCTTTTCTTCCTAACTGGTCTTTCCATGGGACTTTGCCTACTATTTCTCCAAGTTGGTTGAAATCTGCCTTTCTGAAGTCCAGTGTCCTTGTTTTGATATTTTTATGTCCTCCTTTCCTTAGGATCTTGAATTCTATCGGATCATAATCACTTTCACTCAAGCTGCCTTCCACTTTCAAATTCTCAACCAGTTCCTCCCTATTTGTCAAAATCAAATCTAGAACAGCCTCTCGACTAGTTTGGTTTCTCCACCTTATGAAATAAAAAATTGTCTCCAAAGCATTCCAAGAATTTGGATAATCTGTGCCTTGATGTATTATTTTCCCAACAGATGTCTGGGTAGTTGAAGTCCCCCATCACCACCAAGTCCTGTGGTTTGCTGATTATGTTAATTGTTTTTTAAAAAAGCCTCATCTACCTCTTCTTCCTGTTTTAGGTGGTCTGTAGTAGACCACTATCATGGCATCACCTGAGGTGGTTTAGTATTTTTTACTCCTTTTATCCTTACCCAGAGACTTTAAACTATTCCCCTATTTCCATCTCAACTTCAGTCCAAACGTATACATTTTTGATGATAAAAGGCAAGACCTCCTCTTTTTTTCCCTGCCTGTCCTTCCTGAGCCAGCTGTACCCATCTATACCAATTTTCTAGTCATGTATTTTATCCCACCAAGTCTGTGTGATGCCTACAATGTCATAGTTGTGTTTATTAACTAGCATTTCCAGTTCATCCTGTTTATTCCACATACTTCTTGCATTAGTATACAGACATTTAAGATACTGATTTGATTTTCCCCCATTCCCACTTGTCTCTTTCTTGTCCTTGTTATAATTGTGTATGCTCCTCCCCACCAAGATTCTGACCCTTCTTCCAGGTCTCCATGTTTTTGACCTCCATTTGGGCCTTTGTCTCCTGCCCCAATCAAACCTAGTTTAAAGCCCTCCTCACTAGGTCAACCAGTCTGTCTCCAAAGATGCTCTTCCCCTTTTTCAATAGAGAAGTCCTCCTGGTGACACCAGACTTGCAGCCAGGAATTCACCTCCAGGATCCCCCTGTATCTCCCTGGACTCCTATCCTTGCCTGGAAGGATCAGAGAGAACACCATCTGCACCCCCGCCTACTTCACCTTGGCTCTCAGAGCCAAGTAGTCACTTCTGACCTGCTCAGGGTCATACCTCACAGTATCATTAGTGCCTACATGGCATAGTAGTCAGAGGGCCAGATTATCCTTGAAAATCCTCCCCCCCCAACAATGTTCTCCTGCGATGCCATGTCAGCCGACAGATGGGTGCCTCCGTCCCCTCAAAAGGGAGTCACCAACCACCACTACCTTATGTTTCCTCTTGGGAGTGGTGGCCATGATCCTCCCAACCTTGGGAGTACAGCGTTTTTCCTCCTCCACCTTTGGGGGCACAGTTCCTCATCCCTCATTGCCAGGATAGCATAAGTGTTCTTCGTCATTGTGCTCAGTGGGTTGCGAGCCGGACTGGAGCACTACCTGCCAGCAGAAGTAAACAGCAGCCAGTGTTGTCCTATGACAGGGCTGTGTCCTCCTCCCCTGGTGTGACAGCAGTCCTCTCTAACTGGTTAGCCTCCTCAGCCCTGGAGGTCTCCTTATGAATACTTCTGATGAATTCCTTGTGTGCACGGATTCTTCTCAGCCTAGCCACCTCCTCCAGGAGCTCTCCCACCTGCTTCCTGAGAGATTCCACCAACAGACAGCTTTCACGCTGGATGGTCGCCCCAGCCTGGCTTTCTATGAAAGGGCAACGCCAGCCACTGTCTCTGCAAATCCGCACCAGAATCTGGGTAGAGGCATCCAGGGTTAGGTTCTCTGTCTGGATACAGGTGCAGGGGGAGGAGACGAGAGCAGTACTTATGCTGGCCACGCAGCCTTTCCTAACCATAGTGATACTGTTACAATGCCTTGTTACAAACTCCCTTTCAAACTCCCTCTTTTCCTGGCCCCGTTCACTAGCTCATATGAAATACGCATATTTCATTAAAGGTGAGCCCTTAGGAAGTAAATCACCCTACATTCCACCAAAAAGATGGTCAAAGGGCTAGAATGCAAGCCATATGAGCAAAGGCTGAAGGAACTAGGTATGTTTAGTTTGGAGAAGAAGCAATTTAAAGGGGGACACTATAGCAGTCTTCAAATACTTGAAAGGCTGTAATAAAAAAAGATGGAGAAAGATTGTTCTGTCTTGTCACAGAGGGCAGGACAAAGAGGCAATGGGTTCAAACTACAGCATAGCAGATTTAGATTAAGTCTCAGGAAAAACTTCCTAACTGTATGAACAGTCAGACAATGGAGCAAACTGCCTAGGGAAGCAAGGGAAGCTCCTTCACTTTGGAACGTATTCTAAACAGTGGTTAAATCAGCATACCTCCATTGAAGTCAGTGGTGCAGTACCAATTTACACCAGCTAAGAATCTTGTCCCTTAGATATACAGTGGCTTATTTAATTTAAATTTTTTAAATATTAGTAGTTACAACAGGAGGAAACACTTTGTCTGATATATACTGCAGATCCTGTAGACTTGTGTAACTGAATAAGTAGCTAGGAGAATATAACTTTATTGGACCTCATTTAATTACTGAGTTTTATTTCTTCTCCCCTCCCCCCCCAGATTTTGCAAATGAATGTAATCCAACTCAATAACACTTAATAAGGTGATAGAGCCATGTGTTAAATTATGTAGGGAAACATTGCTCCCAAGTAATTTTGAATTCCATATATAGCTTACTCTTAATATTTATCTCTTGATCTTACATTTTCAGAGTGAATAATCACCATATAAATGATGATGTTACTATTCCCACAGAACTTCTGTTGCTTTCTTTAAAGACAAATATGAAACCACAGCAGCACATCACATTGTTAAAAGTTGATGTCGGAGAATGATAATCACATTTTTCTACTTTGAAGAACTGATTATGAAGCATTATTAATATGATGTACAAAATGTTTGTGCAGCAAATGTTAAATGCTATATATGTTTACTATAAATTGACTTCATTCAGAACATAAGATTATTTTATTTTTTGAGGGGCAGGATGGGAATATAGGTCAGACCAATGATCCATCTAACCCAGTATCCTCTCTTCTGACAGTGGTTGGTCCCAGATGCTTCTGATGGAATGAACAGAACAGGGCAATTACTGAGTGATTCATCCACTGTCATACAGTCCAAGCTTCTGGCAATCAGAGGCTTAGGAACATCCAGAGCATGGGGTTGCATACCTGATCATCTTGGCTGTAGTCATTAATGGATGTATCATCTGTGAAATTATCTAATTCTTTTTTGAACCTTATTACAATTTTGGCCTTCACAACATCCCTTGGCAACGAGTTCCACAGGTTGACTGTGCATTGTGTGACGAAGTACTTCCTTTTGTTTGTTTTAAACCTGTTGTCTGTTAATTTCACTGGGTGACCCCTGGATTTTGTGTTATGGGAAGTAGTAAATAATGCTTCCCTATTCACTTTCTCCACTCCATTCATGATTTTTAGACCTCTATTATATGCCCCCTTAGTTGTCTGTCTCTCTTTTCCAAGCTGAACAATCCCAATCTTTTTAATCTGTTCTCATATGGATGCTGTTCCATACCCCTAATCATTTTTGTTGACCATCTCTGTACCTTTTTCCAATTTATAATTTTTTGAGATGGGGCGAATCAGACCCAGAAATGGTAGGTGCGTATTGCTGAGATTTTATGGGGTACAATATCATTATCTTTCTTAGTGGATGCAGAAATGTTGAACAGAAGAGGTATCAGAATAGAAGAATGTGGTACCTTCCAAGAGGGAGAAATTGTGGCAGATGAGCAATCACCACTGATGCTGCTCTTTTGGGCCTCTTAACAAGAGAAGAATTGAGTCACTTGACCACAACTATAGCTATCCTTGCCAGTATCTACTGACATGCCCACAGTATTAAAGGCTGCTATCAAACTCACTACTTAGCCTATTTCTAAGGAGAGTTATTCACCCAACAAGACATGAGCAGTTGATTCCATACCCAGGCTTAGCCACATTGACAGATCAAGATAATCTGTCCCCTCTAGGCACTACCAGAATTGTTTTTACTTTAACTTTCTCGCTAGTAAATTAGAGGCAAATATTTAGTGACATTGTTAGCACTTTCAGTTACTTATTGAGAAAAGGCGTAACAATAACTTGTTAGGGCAAAATGTCTCAAGTCCATTTACAATCTTCCATAAGAGCAGACCCAATGTCTTCCCAAGAGTTTCCATTTGCCATGAAGGACAAGCATCCAAATCACAAGTTGCTACCTAAACCTCTCCAAATATTTTCAAGAATAGCTAACGCTCAAGTGGAGATGACATTTCGTTTGTTCCCCTCTGATACAGAAATGCTATCTTGTAGAAGACCAATTAAGTCTGAGTCCCAGAGATTTTAAAGTACATTGAAAATGATTTACCACTTGTAACATTTGACTAAATATCCAAGTAGAGTTTTTGGATTCACTATCCCATCTACTACCCAAAAATAATTCCAGAAATCAGCTGTTCATGGCGGCTATGCTGGGGTACCTAACTCTTGGATGAAGTCAAAGCATAAGATTATTATTATTTTTTTTTTAATATCTGTTACAAATAGTCTGGTTCACAACACAGTTTCTGTCACCAGTGCTCCCGCCTCATTCATTGATTCCTGCTTCATTTTGTTGCATGTTGTCTGTATAAGATACTGATCTCTGAGAACCCACCACATCGGTAGCCAAGAACTAAAGAAAATCAGTGTTCAAGTTGGTAACCCACAGAGTGGTTCATCTGTTGAGCATTGTTCTTCCTCACAGTTCTAAAAGTCAGTTCTGTTCTACATGGGATTATAAAGCCAGTGAGGTGAACTGTTACCTTGAACTAAAGGAGGCTATTTGACTATGACAAATGATGAAAACAGCACTATCTCCAATATCGAAGCCTAACTCACAGGCTAGATCAAGCATGGAACGTTTTCCTCTTGGATTTAATGCAAAATTTGCTATATTCAACAGTCAATATTTGAAATTTAAGATGTGTGGTTCATTGTAATTAGTCACAAATTATATAGGATTTTTTCTGTCCCTTGATTGCATCAGTGTGATGCATAATCAAGAGCAAGGCTTTTAAGAAGAAAAGGCAGCAATTTAGGGAGAGAAAGCAGATTAAAAAGCATTAAGAATTTTAGAAACCCTTACAGATGTTTTTCTTTCTGAGACAAAGTGGCATTTCCTCAGAAACACATATGAAAAATTAGGCTACTATAGCAGAAAGAGAGTTTGTGAATGCAATGAGAGAAGACAACATCTGGAGTGAAGGAGGAATGATTATGTGACGCTCCTTGCAGCTTGACTGAAGCATGTAGTATGGTCTGTATGTTTGGGAGGTTGTGTGCTCAGATTCGTGGTCTGCTTGACAAGGCTGAGAATTTTATAAAGCGGCTTTGATCCCTAATCCCGTTAGCATCCATTAACTCTTAACCAGGGGGTGGGGCTACTCAAGGAGAGTAAGTGTTTAAAAAGCCAGCTCCTAAGTGACCAGAGGAGCTAGCGAATAGGAGCAACTAACAGGAGAACTGTGAGGGGATGTGAGAGCAGGCTACACCTGATTAACATTCTCTAAACTTTTAACAAATGGAAATCAAATCCTACTGAGGAAAATAGAAAGAAGCATAAACTCTGGCAAGTCAAGTGCAAAAGTATAGTTAGGGAGTCCAAAAAAGAATTTGAAGTGCAAACTAATACTTTTTTTTTTAAGTACTGTTAGTAAGCCTGCCAAACAACAAGTGAGGCCACAGGGTGATGAAGATGCTAAATGAGCACCTAAGGAAGATAAGGCCATTGCAGAGAAGCTAAATGCAGAGGATGTGAGGGAGATCCCCACACCCGAGACATTCATTTTAGGTGACAAATCTGAGGAACTGTCCCAGATAGAGGTGTCACTAGAATCACAGAACCATAGTTGTCAGAAGGGGCCACAAGGATTGTGTAGGGTAACCCCCTTTCAAGATGCAAGATTTGTTATATCTAAACCATCCAAAGCAGGTGGCTATCCAGCTTCCTTTCGAAAACCCCCAGTGAAGGAGCTTCCACAACCTTCCTAGGCAATTTGTTCCATTGTCCTACTGTTCTTCCAGTTATGAAGGTTTTTTTTTTTCTGAGATTTAATCTAAATTTGCTATGCTGTAGTTTAAACACATTGCCTCTTGTCTTGCCCTCTGTGGCAAGAAAGAACAAATTTTTCTCCATCTTTTTTTATGGCAGCCTTTCAAGTATTTTAGGACTGCTATCCTGTTTTCCCCGCCCACCTTAATCTCCTCTTTTCCAAACTAAACATACCCAGTTTCTTCAATCTTTGCTCATATGGCTTGCATTTCATCCCATTGATCGTTTTTGTTGCTCGCCTCTGGATCCCTTCCGGTTTCTCTACATCCTTTCTATATGTTGGTGACCAAAACTGTATACAGTACTGGTTCTTTCACCTCCTGTAACTTGTATGCTATGCCTCTGTTAGTGCAACCCCCAAAATTCCATTTTCTTTTTTTTTTGGGGGGGGGGCAACAGCATCACATTATTGGCTCATGTTCAAGTTGTGATCTACCACAACTCCAAGATCCTTCTCAATAGTTATCCCCTATGCTATATTTGTGCATTTGGTTTTTCTCCCCTAAGTGTAGCACCTTACATTTGTCTTTGCTGAATTTCATTCTGTTGTCTGTAGCCCAGTTCTCCAGTTTATCAAGCTACCTTTGAATTTTAGCTCCATTCTTCCGTGTTTGCAATCCCCATCCCCCCCCACGTCTGTGCATCTGCAAATTTGTTCAGTATGCTCTCTATTCCTACATCCAGGTCATTAATAAAGATGTTAAATAACACTTAACCTTGAACAGATCCCTGTGGAACACCAGCTCAGACTGCCTTCTAATCTGACATCATTCCATTAATAGCTATTCTTTGTTTGCAGTTGTTTAACCAATTATGTATCCACATAACGGTAGTTCTGCTGAGCCTGCATTTCTCCAGCTTACTTATCAAAATGTCATGTGGGACTGTGCTTTGCTAAAATCCAGGTATATTATGTCCATCACATTCCCCCTATCCACCAAACCAGTTACTTTGTCAAAGAAGAAAATCAAGCTGGTTTGGCATGATTTGTTCTTATAAAATCCATGCTGGGTGCTAGTGATCACCCCTTCATCCCACAGGTATTGAATGTTGAATGTTTTATACATTGCTCTAGTAACTTCCCAGGTATTGAGGTCAGGTTGACCATTCTATAATTCCCCAGCTCTTCCTGTTCCCCCTTTTTAAAGATGGGCACTATGTTAGCCCATCTCCAGTCTTATGGGATCTACTCTGTCATCCATGAGTTTGCAAATATTATTGCCAGTGGCTTTGAGATGTCTCCAGATAATTCATTCAGTACCCTGGGGTTAATAACATCAGGCTCTTCTGCCTTGAATTCATTCAAATTAGTCAAAAGATCTCCGACATGTCTTTATTTATCCTGATCTGCATCCCTTCCCCTTTATTGTCCATGGTAAGTTCATTAGTCGTCTGGTCACATGTGTTTTGATTTTTTTTGTGAAAGTCTGAAACAAAGTAGGCATTGAGCAGCTCTGCTTTCCTATCATCTTCCATTACCACCTCATCTTCTCTTCCTCTCAAGTGCCTGACCACCTTGTGTGTTTATAATTTATATCTGAATATGCAGCATTGTGTATTTAGAAAGGAATATACTATAAATAAAAATGCATGAATCCCTAGTAATGAAAATTGTAGGGTTGTGTTTTTGTTTTTTGTTTTGTTTATAGCCAACATCAAACCCTTTGAACAACCTAAAGGAGGTTAGTTCAGATTATAGTAATTCTTAACTGGAAGGAGTAACAAAGGGTGAAATTGAGCAAAGTTCTTTTTGTAGACAAGAGATTTTTTTAATACTAAGGTAACCACTCTGTAGGGTTTGTTTTGTTTTTACAGAAATCCTCTCTCAGATGTCCTCGGTAAACACAATAGTGCAGTGGTTTTCAACCTGTGGTCTGTGGACCCTCAGGGTCCACAGACTATGTCTAAGATTTTTACTCCATGCTGATTCAGCCTTAACTGGAGTATTTTGTGTCCAGTTCCGGGTGCCATATTTCAGGAAAGAAATGGACAAATTGGAGAAAGTATAGAGAAAAGCAAGAAAAATGATTAAAGTTCTAAGAAATATGACCTATGAGTGAAGATTGAAAAAATTGAGTTTGTTTAGTCTGGAGAAAAGAAGACTGAGGGGGACATGATAATAGTTTCAAGTACATAAAAAGTTGTTACAAGGAGGAAAAATAAAAATTGTTCTCCTTAACCTCTGAGGATGGGACAAGAAGCAGTGAGCTTAATTGCAGCAAGGGCAGTTTAGATTGGACATTAGGAATGTTCCTAACTGTCAGGGTGGTTAAGCACTGTGTAATAAATTGCCTAGGGAGGTTGTGGAATCTCAATTATTGGAGATTTTTAGGAGCAGGTTAGACAAATACCTAGGCACATACCAAGACAGCTAGCCTGAGCTGCCACTCATACTACCCCCACCTACAGTTATATTTTTAGCACACTAGCTCAGGCAGAGCTATTGCATGTCTGCCTACCTGCACTGGGAAGCACGTTCATATCTGTGGTGTAGACGTACTTGAAGAGAACTTGGTTGCTTGAATGGTCACAGAAAAGGCATGTGGACAAGGCCAAATATAACTCACTTAAATAGCTGAGTGAACACTCATGGAAACCTTTTTGTGATGTTTACTCAACACTGATACTTCCCTCACAGAGGTTTCATGAGGCTTAATATTTATAAATAGCTAAATAAATGCTAAGTATTATTTCAGCTGAGTTTCACTTTTTCATTTAGCATTTGAATCTGAAAATCAACATGCATTAATTGAAAGTCTCTGTGAACTATAAACACTGGGTATTACACACCTCTAGGTTCCACTAGTTATGGCAGTTCCACAGATGCACCCTCTCTCCAGATCTATCTTAAATACTTCTGTGGCCCTCATCACTATAGAATCAGTAAGCCTGATGGATTACATCTTCACAACACCTCTGTGCAGTAGGGAAGTATTCTCATTTTACAAATGGGGAAGCTAAGGTGCAGATCGATTACATGACTTGCACTATGTGACACAGCAAGTCTGTGACTGAGTTAGGAAACCTGATTCTATTTCCCAACTCCAAGTCCAGTCCCAATTCAAAAAACCACCTATCTTTTCTAAGTTATACTGTTCACATTCTCACAGGTTCTCTTGAAGCCTTATTCTTTGTCCTCACAAACTCAACAAGGAACAGTGACTCTGCGATTTCAATAGAAATTCTCAACCGTAATAACATGTTAATAATACTGTGAATTTCTTTTTAGCTAACCAATCCAAGTAATTTTTGGTTTAATAAGTTCACATGCATGCATTTGCACAGAGAACTGGTTATTGGACAATGTACAAAATAACTGTAAAATTCATAGACACGAAGATATTTGCATGCATTTGGGCTTCACTGATCTGCTGAGCTCTGTATCAGTTTCTTCTGTTTTATATACCTATAGGAGGCAGTCACCTAATAGTTGCAGTCCACAGGGCCCTGGGCTGGAACCTGGAGTAAAGGGTGGGCCCGGGTTCCCCCCATCCCCCAACTCACTACTTGATATTGGAGGAGTTGAACTGGACTGTGGGTTCCACCAGAGGGGAAGGTCTCTGGCCTGTTCCCCGATCCACTAGGTGGATAAGCAGAGACTGTGGGGAATTGTTCTTCTTCCTTTTCCCCATGCTGGCCAGTGATGAGGTTAATTGAGTGAATGGCAGATTTGAACCACAAAAGTGGCCAAACTGAGGGCTGCCGTGAACCTCTGAGGCGAGCAAATCCGCCAATAACTGCAGGACCCACCAAGGCAGAGGAGGAACTTTGTTTATCGCTAAAACTAATAGGTGAATAATCTGCTACCGTTAAAATGCAGGCAGTATGTTTAACTAGCACACCATTGCTTAAATTGATGCTGCATTCTCTGATTCACAAAGCATTCTGTACCATTCAAAATTCACTAGAATTGTAAAGAGCAAAAAGACAGCTAAATTTTAATGAAATCTAACCTCTTTGTTTGCAGAACATTTGTGAGCCGATCACTATTCTCTAGAGTTTATTTGGTAAATAATTCTTTTAAAAAGAAAGTCCTATGGCTTGATTATAAATATTGCCAATGCAAGAACTGTTGCCTGTTTGGAATTGTTCAAGTTATCTGTGGGTATTTTTGCTCTTTAATGAATGCATAGTTTTTCTTTTCAAGGTGAATACACTACATGCATTTAAAATTTGGTTTGAGATTTGCACGTATAACTTTGAAATTCAACATTTTGCCAGTAAAATGAATGTTCACAGAGTGCAACAAAAAAGGAAACATGAGGGCAGGAGAATAAAATTTACTACAATTATTCAAAGGAATATTCATAAAAATATTTTGGAAATATTTGCCAAGCTCTAGGTTACTGTTGGTAATTGAACAAATTACATTTTCCCCTCACTTATCTGAGGTTAGTACACAATTCAAATTTTAAGAATCTATTAGCTACCTCAGGTAAACAAGGACGGTTATGTAATGTACTACTATAGCAAATGTGAGTGCCAACTTTTGTAGTTTTATGACTTGAGGTATAATTATAGACTAACTCATTTAGATAAGTTTACCTTAGTGTTTATACTCAGACCTTGATCAAACCCAATGATTTGAACTGCAAAAATCCTTTAAAGTGGTGTAAATACAGCTACATGTTTTCTTTCTTTATGCATTTATAATATTCATGTCATTATGGTATCTCATGACAATATATGCACTGTGACTGAATCCACTAACTTTATGAGAATGATAAACCAAGTTGTTAACCTTAGAAAACCACTTCAAGAAGAACACAGTTGTAGAATGCAGCCTGATTAGTAGTAGTTCTGTGAATGTACAATGTTACCTTCTTGGCTTAATCCAATAAAAAAGCTTAATGATTAATGTGTAACTCAAAAGAAAGCTTAAGAGTGTATTTTACTCTTAACATACTCAGTTTTAGTCATGGTTTTGTTTCCTAAAATAAAAGAGAGGGGGAAAAACCCTAATTTTTTCTACATTTTTAGCTATGGTAAACCGTATCAAGCCTTGGCTAGAGAATTATTTTCTGCTCCACTGTGGATGAGCCCCAAGTATGATTTTATTCTTCCATCCCTATCTTTTGCTCCCAAAGCAATCCTGGGCTTGGAATGCTTTAGGGACAGTTTAGTGTGTTCTTGGACACCCAGAGCTAGATTTTCAGAGGTATTTAATGAAGCTGGTTGGGAATTTACTGTCTGAATTAATTTTCAATGGAAAATGCACTTTCTGCAAAATCAATAGTTTCCATGTGAAAACTTTGAGTTTTTGGGGGGGAAAAAATCAATATTCCCAATGGAAAAATTGAAATGAAACTTCATTTCAGATTGAATTATAAACGTAGTGGGATGAACCAAGAGTAAACAAAAGTAGCAATAGTCCACCCACTAGGTAACAGTGACCACATTGGGTTAGACATCTAGGGAAGACTCATGCCAAAAACTAGCAATGTGACATGAAAATTTAGGATTTCAAAAAATATGTGGAAGCTAGTCAAAAAGAAATTGGAGCCAAAAGTTATTAATTTAAGGTCTTTAAACTTAAACACACTATACCACTCTCAGAAAATAATGCATACGACATCTTAAAAATAATAATCAGGGTGATCCAGGGAATTAGAGACCAAGGAACCGTCCTCAGTGTCACTGATAATTAAAAATGGAATTATCAAACATCTATTCTTCCAGAGTTGAATGATATGATAAAGATGTAGCTTCTGTATAAGCTAATTATGCTTCTCCAATCTACTACAATTCTTTAACAAGATAGAGTAAAGGAGCTAAAACAATTTATTTAGCATTTGGGGTAGATAGGGAAACCTCGAAAAAGACCATCACAGGAGAACATTTAGGGACTAAAGCCCAGATCCACAAAGGTATGTAGAATTCTAACATCTGCTAATTTCAGTGGAAGTTCAGAGCCTAAATACCTTTGTGGATCTTGGCCTAAATAACTTGGGGGGAGAGGTTAAACACTGGCATGGATTAGAAACTGGTTATGAAAAAAATGAGAGAGATGGCAAGGGTCAAAATGATCAAAGTTAAGAGATGTCATACTGTGGACATAGTCGCTCCCATTTGTGGATTTTTGGGGAAGTGGAGCCAGCAGCTGAAGGGTTTTGTCCCTTCAACCCCATAACAGCCAGTTCATGCTTCTGGGCCGCCCTCTGGGCCTCCCTAGCTCTCTCGTGGGCAGCCTCTTCTGCCTCCATAGCTCTCTTGTGGGCAGCCTCCTCTACATTAATTTCTAATTGTCTTAATTCCATCAGTCACTTTTGTTCATTTTCTTTCTCTTTTGCTTTCTGTCTAGCCAGCTCTAGTTTAGTAGCTGCTTCGCTGGTAGTCATTTTCCTGCTTTCCTGTGCTGGGCCACACCCCATCTGCAGTTCACTGAAATGGGGATGCACTCAGCTCAGGGGCTTCTTAGTTAACAAAGACTTTCCTATCGCCCAGTGTTCAGACTTTCTGGGTAATTTGCAACCTGTGCAGTTTTAGTTTCTTCTGACCTTCCCTCTTACTTATTTTGCTTCTTTTTTTGTCCCTACTTCCCTTACCCAAAATAAGCATACAGAAAATAACAAACCAGTAACCACTTTGTCTGTTCTCCAGCCACCACACTTAGAACTCACTTAAAATCACTACCAGTATCTCAAAGCAATCAGCTGTGCACAGACACTGTGACAGGTTAGAGCACAGAAACCCGCTGGGAGCTGCCACCTGATGTGCCAAGACTACTTCTGCTCCTGCTTTCCTGTCCTATCAGCTTGGGACTTCAAACCAGGCAGGGCACTGAGCCAGACCCGCTAGGCTGCTGCAAACCCAGACTCAGGTCTGAACCATGTCCCCTAACAGCTGTAGGCTTAACTGAAAGCAGCTTACAGAAGTGTTCCTGTTCTTGACACTCAGATGCCCAACTCCCAATGGGGTCCAAACTGTAAATAAATCCATTTTACCCTGTGTAAATCTTATATAGGGTAAACTCATAAATTTTTCGCTCTCTATAACACTGATAGAGAGAGAGAGAGATGCACAGCTCCCCCCCCCCAGTATTAATACATACTCTGGGTTAATTAATAAGTAAAAAGTGATTTTATTAAATACAGAAAGTAGGATTTAAGTGGTTCCAAGTAGTAACAGACAGAACAAAGTGAATTACCAAGCAAAATAAAATAAAACACACAAGTCTGTCTAATCAAACCGAATACAGATAAAAACCTCACCAGTTCCAGTAAGCTCTCTTTTACAGACTAATCTCCTTCTAGTCTGGGTCCAGCAATCACTCACACCCACTGTAGTTACTGTCCTTTGTTCCAGTTTCTTTCAGGTATCTTTGGGGGTGGAGAGGCTCTCTCTTTAGCCGCTGAAGACAAAATGGAGGGGTCTCCCAGGGGCTTAAATAGACTTCCTCTTGTGGGTAGAGACCCCCCTTCTCTCTCCTATGCAAAGTCCAGCTACAAAATGGAGTTTTGGAGTCACCTGGGCAAGTCACATGTCCATGCATGACTGAGTTCCTTACAAGCCAAGCCACATTTCTGGGAAAGCCCAGATGTGGATTGGCGTCTCCAAGTTCATTGTTGACTTAAGGGCTTCTTGATTGGGCACTTACTGAGAATAGTCTTTTCTCAGAAAGCTGACCAACTGCTTCACTAAAACCTACTCAGAATCAAACAAGTATGCAGCCAATATTCATAACTTCGAATACAAAAATGATACATGCATACAAATGGGATTAATAGATTCAGTAGACCACAACCTTTACAGAGCTATGTTTCATGGCATATGTAGCATAAAACATATTCTAGTTATGTCATATATACATTCATAAGTATATTTCCACAAAGCCTTATGGGGGGGCACCATCACATACACCCTCAAGCTTCAACGCATAAATCAAATCAATCACTAACAGAGGGAGACAGCAAGAAACTTCCTCTGTGAGTAGTTTATTCCCCTAATTGCATATAATAGAGTTCCTTGCATACTCCTCTGAAGCTCTGACCACTGTCAGAGATAGGAATTGCCATACCAGCTCAGACCAGAGGTCTATTGATGCTGGTGTCCTATGTTCCTATTATTTGATTTTTGAGAATTGCTGTTTTGTGCTGTGCACTTCATCGGTGTGCTGCCACATGGGATTTCATGCAGTGTTCCTCTCTGTCCTGACAGACAGACTAAGGAGTACAGGCTGACAGTGCCATTTAATATAAAGGAATTCAAATGCCACTTGATGATTCCTTTGATCACTGCAACCTTCAAGACAGTGATATTAAAAAGATAAGATATTCTGATTTACCAGGGATCTCCCACACCCCCATTATCACAGAGAAGTTTTAAAATGCACAAATCAGCATTTGGAACAAAATCCTCTGCTGGAATGTCATGTTTCTGCTGATTTGTTAATATCAAAAACATAAAATCTAGATATAGATCTAGGGAAAAAGTGAGGTGGGGAGAAGAGGTACCACAATATCTATTGTGCCAAGTGACTCAGAAAAGTTTGCATCACGGCGTTACAGATGGAAGTTTTGTTCATTTACAATGCTTTTAAAAAGGATAGTATACAATCAGCAGAGGAAAGCATGTCAAACTATCTGTAAATAATTCACGCAGCTGGCAGAGTGCAATACTCTGTGCTATATAGATTCTGTGAACACTTACCATTTTATTCCATTTCTGTCATTCACTTTTACTTTGGTTTGGAGATGCATTGCCTTCTTGAAATATGAATCTGACAGTGTTGCGAACACATGCTCTTCCTTTCATCATCCTTTTTCATTTCTTCCATAGTGAACACAGAACCTGAGACCGTGACTTCTGCTAGAGTAATCTTAGTAATTTCTTTTTTAAAGTGGATTTTAATTTGATCGCTCAAAGTATTAAAAACACCTGATTTCTTGGCTAAGGGTAGTGGGTTATTACAGCTAGCTTCACTTGGCTGTGTTTCCAGTGGCTGGAGGAAGCTAATCAAACTGGCAATCTGATTCCAACATCTGAGACAGAACATCCTGACTTGTTACAGTTCTTTATAGCCAAGAAATCCTGTTTTACTTAAGAAGAAAAGTCAGAGAGTTCCACACTTTGGTATATAGTGAGTCAGTGACTGGCAGTTCAGGATTTTTCAGAATTACTAATAAATAGATTAGGTAGTTCATATTTCTCCTACAGCGATTCTCATGTGTTATTCCTTTGTACATTTAAAACAAATTCCAGCTACTGCATTATAGTTGAGCAGGAGCTATGACAGTTCTTGTAAACTAGCTGCCATACCACTGATGAGATCAGGTATTTTGTTGATGACTCATTGCTCCAAAGGAGATTTTAGAAAAATAATTGTCTTCATAAGAAGGATGTGACCGATACTTAATATTACCTGACTTTACAGCAAATTTTGGGCTATAGCCACAAAGGGATTTAAGGCCCAGATTTTTTAAAGTGATTTAGGCACTGCTGCATTCAGCAATGCAACATCTAACTGATTTAGAAGACTATATCTCTTTTACAAAAGGGATTTCAGAGCCTAAATCCCATTGATTTATGGAATTTAGGCCCCTAAGTACTTAAATCACTTTTGAAGGCTTTTTAAAAGGCTTCTTAAATCAGTTAGATGTTTCAAATCTGAGTGCAGCAGTGCCTAAATTGCTTTAAAAATCAGGATTTAAGTCCAAAATGTAGATCCTCTAAACCCCTGGTCAGCGGCTGTCTAACCCTGCAGGTGCTATGTTTGAACAGGTAAAGTCCCCTAGGTGCCTAAACTTCTGCCAATGGCCATGTGCTAAGCTGCCTAAATCTTGATGCCATCAAGCAGCTCAGCAGCATTCTTAAACTAGGCATTTGCCCATTTATGTCACCTGCAGGGTCTTCTCAGAAGCTTGCCTACTGGATCAGGCCCCGCCCAAAGAACGGCAGAGGAGGTGGTGATGACCTCCATGCCTTTTTATTGCCCAGTGATTGGAACACTTATCTGGGATGTAGGTTAGGTTTGGGTTCAAATCCTCCTATGGCTGATTCAGAATAGAAACTTCTAGCCTCCTGGTCCTTGTGTGGTGTTTCGTTGTTGTTTTGTCGTCGCTCCCCCCCAAGAAAGGACTGACCTTTCCAGGAGAGATTTCATGGCTGTGGATCCTGAGCAGAGGAAGGTACCTCCCGCAAGCCCAGAATAAGGTCCTAACTCGCTTCCAGGGGCAGGACTTAAGCCACATCCTCCTTCTCAGCATTTCCTTCAGGCTAGCATAGGCAGATCCCCAGTCCACATGCTGGCTTTTGTGAATTCCCTTCTTAGCTGCCTAGCTCTCCCCATGCATTGTATAGGGAGCCTGGGAGCTGACTCAGGCCTGTGGATTCCTCTGGGTGACAAGATGCCTAAACATTAGGTGTTACAATGATGGCCTAAAGGCTATGTCTGCACTGGCCCAACAGTTTAGACTATGGGGGTGTGCAGAGCAATGTGCATCAAAGTGCTGTGGTGTAACTCCCACATGTAGATGCTGGGGGTGCGAATCAAATGGTTCCTAGATCATATTAATGTAATCCTGTTTGAAGAGGATGTGGACTAGGCACCTTTTTAGTTCATGCCCACAGCGTCCACACAGGGAGTTACCACACAGAACTTTGGTGCACACGGCTAGTCACCACACTGTAATCTGAACTGCGGGGCAATATAGAGCAACCCTAAATCCCCTGTATTGACCTAACCCTTGGTATATAAATCTGATGACCTTTATTGTAAAGTTAAGGTTTCCTTTCACTATTTTAATTTCCCCATATTTCTTTGAAGGCTCTTTTGACCTGATTTCTCACCACTTTCCTACATATACTCCCCATCTCCATACAGTCTTTTCTCCTTCTCAGCATTATTATGTAATAATTATAGTATATTTCTATTCAGTTTAAACTTTCAAGCAAGCTAGGCTCTTCCTCAATAGGTGCATTTCATTGTGCGAATTACAGCAGTGTCATGCTGGCCCTTCTTCATATTCCAAATGGAGAGGAACGTGAGATGAAGTTTTTGCTTTTTCAGTGCAACAACACATTTATTTTTCTAAGCTCAGTACTTACAGCCTGCCAGTAACAGGATGAGGGCTGAGGGGATATATCAATAGCACAGGGTATACCAAAAAAGAAAAGACCAGGGGACAGTGCCTTGCATTTTGTAGAGGTGGCACAGATGGGAGCTCACCACAGAGTAAAGGACTCAACAGGGATTTGAAGAGCACCACCTATTTACTACTACTTTTGCATTTCAATTGTTCAAATTTCAGATTGTTTCCAGAGAAGCAGCTTAGAGAGGAGAGAGACAGGAATTTTGTCTTCTCCACAAAGATGAGTTTGTCCAGTGACAGGCTCTCTGTAATCACTGGTGCGCTGAGCAGTGTGAGACTTTTCACTAAAAGGAAAACAATTTCCCCCTTGAGGATTTTATAAATATTTCCAACATTTCTTTTTTCTAGACATTACATCCCTTCTTTCTGGTGGAGAGGCACAGAGCGAAGTCTAAATATCTGCTACATCTATCTCCTTAAAGACGTTTCAATTGTTTTTAAAGGGCTGCAGAAATCACAGTACTATGTTTATGTGTTACATATTTTAATATAGATCAATCCATTTTAAAAATTTTTTATTAATGTGCATCCTCTTGAACTTAATGCAAACCATATTGAAGAATGACAAGAATACAAACAAATACATATTTAATTCTTTCTACAACCTCTGCAAATTCTTGGGATTTTTAATTTCAGAGAATTTCACATTTAATGGACACCTGGCGGGGGAGAAGGGAAAGGGTGTGATCAAGAAAGGCCTGCAAAATCAGCCTATATTCTTGATAAAGAAAATTCAGATTATATTGAAGGCTGCAAGACTCTAAAATAAAGGGTGTCTGCTAAATATAATACACTAGCTTTCAAGCCAAAATGTAAATGACATTTCAGATTATGCAAAGAATAATTATCTGAATTGTCACTTGAAAGAGAAACTTATCTTTCTAGTTTGCATGTTCTAGACTAAAAAACCTCTATGGGTTTTTTAAATAGAATGTGAATGAATTTGGTGTTTATGAAAGTGGGAAAACTAACATCAGTCTAAGTAGACATTGCTCAGACAAGTTCTATTCATACTGTCATTGCACTTCACCCCAACATGCTAATCATGCCTTATTTTTCTCTTGAACAGAAAGAAAAAATTGCACTGTTGTGTGGTCGCTTTTCTGGTGTACACAAATACAGCCTATACTAGGACACTGAGTTTATGTGCACTTGTGATCCTTATTGCAGTTTGAATTCAGGTATATCCAGGCGAAAAGTTTGTGCACTAATTCACTGTCTCAGTTACTTCTTACTTAGCACTTAAGTCCTGTGTTAACTGTAAGCACATGAGTAATCTCAGCACTGTTCAGCAAAACACTAAAGCACATGCTTAACTTTAAGGACAAGAGTCATCCCATCTAAGTCAATGGGAAATGAGCATGTGATTATATATTTTCCTGAATTGAAGCCTAAACATGAAAACCTGTTGTAGTGACAGCTCCATAGTATGTCTGCATGCTTCATTGTACCACAAGCTTTGCCAGTCTACAAAATTCAAATCTGCACACAGTGACCTGCATTCAGTGCAAGCATAACAGGTTACATTTAGTCAATTTCTTTGCAGTATTTTGATTTCAGTGACTGACCAATCCAAATCTTTGTACTCCATCGGGAATGTGGAGAACAGAAAGGAAATTAATGTTGATACATTATCTCACTGAATTCTTAATGACACTTTATTTTAATGGGAAACAAGACATCAGTACTACAGGAAATACATAGAAATGGCAACCATCAATTCTCTCTCTCTCAAAAAAAAATGCCTGTATGGATTGTATTTCACCTACTAGCTCAAAAGAAAAAGAATATTTAGAACATTAACCTTGTTGACTGACCAACAAACCAAAACACAACAGGCCTACCTACCAGTCCCAGACAACACAGAATACATTTTGCAGTTTGTTTTACCAGCCTTTAAAAAGTAAAATATATTTAAAAACTAAATGATAGTATATAAGCTTTGTAATAGAAAAAATAGAAATAGAACGATATCAGTAGGGGATATAAGTTTTCATATAATATTAGGGGCTGCTAAAAAGAAGACTGTGTTCAATTGTTCTCCATGTCTCCTGAACATAGGACAAGTAGTACTGAGCTTAATTTTCAGCAAGGAAGATTTAGGTTAGATGTTAGGATAAACTTTCTAACTACAAGGGCAGTTAAACTCTGGAATAGGGAGCCAAAGCAGATTGTGGAATCCCCATCATTGGAAATTAAGAACACCTGTCAAGGATTGTCCAGATTTATTTGGTCCTGCCTCAGGGCGGAGGTCTTGATGACTTCTCAATGTCCCTTCCAGCCCTCCATTTCTATGATTCTACAAAAGAATGTAATTGCAGAGTGCTGTTGGATGGATAACTGGCTTTGTGTCTAAGCATTTAAATGATGTCATCACCACAGTATCTGAATGTGCAACAAAGTTGACCACCACCACAATATAAAGGCTTACATTTGAAATGTTTTTCTCATTCTCTGGCTTCTTTCTTCTCTTTGTTGTCCTTTCTGATGTTCTGGGAAAGTTATGTTAAGAGATTGAGTTTTAGACTTTGTTCTGAAAGTGCAGAGGTCTGTGATTATTTTAATATCCATCAGAAGTGTGCTCCAAGTCTTGGGCCATCTATTGAGAAAGTGTTCTGATGATGATGTGAATTTTGTCTTTGAGTTTCATAGTTCCTGGGAACCTTAACTATTGAGCTAGATTGTTGTCATGGAGAGAGACGTCTCTTTGGTAGTTTGGGTCAATTTCATGGGTATTTGACCCAGTATTTAGTGAGAAGCCAGCATACTGAACAGAGCATGGGGCGAAGTGCTCTCACAAGCCAGAGAAGGCAAATTGCTGCATTCATGATTGCACTCGCATCCTTGCTAATACATGTATTCTCCTTGGCTTTTGGGATTCTGCCCTGTGCTCACTGGCCACAAATCTTTTTGTTACACCCTAATGGGAGAGAATGCCCCTGTCCTTTCCTCATCTGGTCTAGACCATGGGGTTGTGGGGGAGAGGAAGGTCCTTCAGCAAAGTTAAATAGCTTCCTTTTAAATGCTTCACTACCTGGCTCAGGTACAGCACTTTACAGATCATTCCGTCTGACTGTATCCTGAGTGGGTTTTCCCTATATCAATCCTGCTTACATATCTTCCCTTTTTGTGACAAAATACATTAATTATGGGCTCCAGTTCATGAGTCACTATGGGGAATTTATAAATCTCTAGTTCATTTCCATAAGATTCTAAAACTTTCTACTGTAAAAGGGTAGTCCCTTTCTTTTGGAAAACATCTGGAACTACATAATTATCCTAGATACACATTATGTCATCTTAATGAGTATCATAGCATATTAGTTATCATTACACTGTCATTAATGCCAAATCTTCATTTTTCTGACCTTAGCAAACAGGACAAATGTGGCTCTTATTCAAATAGTGTCTTCTCAACTCTGGTGTGAAGGTGCATATTTCCTTGAACTGGAACCCATGTACGGGAGAACTTCCAGGACCTCCACAAACCTGTGGAATGTGAATTATTTTTTTATTAGCAGTACTAGTAGTTTCAAAAGTGTGCTAGTTAACCTAAAAGCACCAAAAGAGACAGACTTAGCTCCTGCCCTAAAGAAGTTATAAACTAATGGTCTGATCTTGCATCACTAATGTAAGTAGAAACTTTGTCACTGATTTCAATAGGCACAGAACCAGAGCCTGGTGGTGTAACAAGAAAATCTATTCATATCAGGCTATTAATATAATGTCCAATATTAATATCCAGTGGTAATAATAAAGATACTATCCCATTGCTAAGGGCTAATGTATCTTACATTCTTTCTTAACATTGAGGGCGAAAAAACAAATCCAAGAACAAATGGGTTCATGTACTTCGAAGTATTAACTCTCCATGTCATGACATCCAAAAGGGGAATAAATGTTATACATTCATGATATATACAATGCAATAAATAAACATGTAAAATATGACTAAACTTAATTTCTGTTCAAATAAAATAAATGTCATTCCATTGTGTATATCACGAATGTGTACAATTTACTGTCCTTTTGGGTGTCGTGCTTAATTTGACTGTATATTAGTTTCCTTGCTTTCCAAATTTTAGTCTGTTGCTAAAATTATGGGTACACAGAGATGAGTTAGCACTGTTCCTCTGTAGATCTGTGTGCGAGAGTCCAATATGGCTACAAAGCTGGTAGCCATACAGTAACATAAAACAATTTTTCTGAGTCTGCACAGTAAACTTTGGATTCTAATTGATCTTGATATTTACTGTGCATAGAATAAAAGGTACTGTTTAACAAGTTTAACAGATTGTTGATTTCTTGCCACATTTTTACAGTGCAGACACTGCAGGTCTAAGTTTGAGTGCAGACATAAATTCCTGGGGTTTGCAAAAGAAAGTGTTTTATGTATTTTCACTTGCCAAAATACACAAAAGGTTCATTGGCCACTGTGGAGCCTTAAGAAGAATAGGCTTACTTTTGCAATAACAGTTATTGTTGTTTCCTGTACTCTCAAGCTGTCTGTATTCTGCAGGTATTAAAATAGACAAAAAAGATCTTTACTGCAAATTTTCAGTTCTATTATACTTTTATTTTGTTTTTAAATCAACCACACTCTCTGCATCTCTATCGCTATTGCTCAGCCTGTCCAGGGTTCCTTCTATTTATTCTGACTACATAGCCACAGCACACCATAGGCTAATATCAACAGATTTTTTTCCCCCTTTCATATTTCCCTGCTCCTATGTACTTGCTATCTGCCATTGCATCCACAAATTACTTAGACTTTTCTGCAGGAACCCACTCCTTGTCTAGGACAAGACTCTCAACTGTGAAATTACCATTTTTAATGGTCTTTCTGACTGTTGTAGGTCTCTGCATTCTTGCTGGTATAATATGAATGGTATTTCAAATGTGGCTTGTTCAGGCTACTCTCTGCAGCTCTGCAGGGCTTCTTCCACATTACTCCAGACGATCTGTGGCAGGCTTGAGAAGCCAATTTCCGTTTACCAGAATTTATATAGTAATGGCTTCAGAGGGCCATGAACATCCTACACGTCCGCAGTATGTGATGATAGCAGTCTCGTTTGATGTGCAGAAAAAGGGGTTGAAGGCCAAAGATCTAGAGAAGATAAATTAGGGGACAATATAGAAACAGGAGAGGAGAAAGGGTGACTTGAGGCTAGTGGGAGCGGAAAAGGAAAATTGGGGACACTTTGGGATAAGTCTGGCAGATGAGCAAAGGACTAAAACAAAGGAACTGGAGGAAGGAAATTGAAGGGCAAGCATATTAAGGTAGAAACGAGGAAGCCTTAGTTTTCCAGCTAGGGCAGATTTATGATTCCTTTTTGCTACCAGAGAAAGGATCTGGCCCTGCATGTCTTCATTTAGATAATCTTGGCCTTCCCTTTCTTTTTTCCCCCAACATGTGCGACTAGCCAGCATGTTTGCTAGTCGTCACCATATTTGTGTGCTTGTGTATTACATCCCTGTTTCTAATGCTTGCCTGTTCTTGCATCTCTTGACTCTAAGATCTCTGAGGCTGAAGTGCTCTATCTATGTTGGTATAGCACCCAATAAAATGAGACTCCAATCCTATTTATCTCTTAGCTGGGGTAACTAGGAACGAACAGGATTCTGTGGCGGTTAATGAAAGAAAGCATCACTGTCCATTGCAAGGGATTCTCAAAGTTCATCTTGTCTTCAGTGTTGGGTAATGGTCTGAGGCATTTGTGTGGATGTGACCTGAACAAGGTAGCACATTGGTAGAACAGTATTTTCACATTTCTCCTTTCACAAAATGAAGGTCTAACCAATAGCACTACAACATCTGTAGCCTATGAATTTGAATAACTTAAACACTGAATTCTAATATATTATTTACATAAATGTTTCATACAATAGTCATACATTTCTGTAAATATTTTAGACAATAGAATACAGCTCATCCTAACCTCCAAAATGTGTGAAACTAATGTGTACCAACCATGAAATAATTAATAAATATGTACACTTTTATATTTAAAAAAATCAATTTAAAACATGAGATTTCAAAAAATAATCATAGTCACACAGCACTGGTAGGATAAAATATTCAAAAGATATCTGTACTATGTAAGACATTCTTAACACTTAGGATATTTTTTAATAATTCTGGCTCTCTGACATATATGATATCTTACTCAAATATTATTCCAAGAGGAGAGTGGGTTTATGGGGGGGGGGGGGGGGAGGAAACCTGGATTTGTGCTGGAAATGGCCCACCTTGATTATCATACACATTGTAAGGAGAGTAATCACTTTAGATAAGCTATTACCAGCAGGAGAGTAGCGTGTGGGGAGAGAAAACCTTTTGTAGTGATAAACACCCATTTTTTCATGGTTTGTGTGTATAAAAACATCTTCTGTATTTTCCACAGTATGCATCCGATGAAGTGAGCTGTAGCTCACAAAAACTTATGCTCAAATAAATTGGTTCGTCTCTAAGGTGCCACAAGTACTCCTTTTCTTTTTGCGAATACAGACTAACACGGCTGTTACTCTGAAACCTATTATTCTTTTGTTTCTCTTGGTCTTCCAGGGCCAATATGTGTTTTTTTTTCTTTATGTATATAAATGCAGATATCTTATGGTATGAATTATGCATTTGTTCTTTCGTAATGAAATCTAGTCTCTCGTACTGAAACTTTGATATTTTAGGTATTTTAAAAGCTAATGGATACTGTACTTATTTTACTTAGCTATATATATATATAATATTAATTTGGTCTATTTATTTTGTACTGTTCACTCCGAAGCTTGCATAAGAGGAGTTAAATGGATGTCTGAGTTATTCTTAAACAGCTATTGCCCTTATCTTTCTAATCAAATATACTGTGCCTCGGATTTGACAGTGTCATTTAATGCCCCATGAGCTGGACTGATTCCATGATGATGTCTTGCTGTTCTCCCTCAGGCAAGAATCACTATGAGAGACATTAATAATGAAAAAAACTATCACCATTGCGATGTATCCATAAATAAACTCTTTGGCATGGGCTCAGGTCACATTAATACATGTTAGCTCTCTGAAATTAAGATGGGCAAAGGAAATTTGAACAATTATTGTTGGGTTATTTTTCATTCTTATCTCATAGACATTAAGGTCAGAATGGACCATTATGATCATCTAGTCTGACCTCCTGCACAATGCAGGCCACAGAATCTCACCCACCCGCTCCTGCAATAAACCTCTCACCTATGTCTGAGCTATTGAAGTCCTCAAATCATGGTTTAAAGACTTCAAGGTGCAGAGAATCCTCCAGCAAGTGACCCCTGCCCCATGCTACAGAGGAAGGCGAAAAACCCCAGGGCCTCTGCCAATCTGCCCTGGAGGAAAATTCCTTCCCGACCCCAAATATGGCCATCAGCTGAACCCTGAGCATGTGGGCAAGATTCACCAGCCAGTAGTAACTCAGTTCCCACCCCATCTAACATCCCATCACAGGCCATGGGGCCTATTTACCATGAATAGTTAAAGATCAATTAATTGCCCAAATCATGTTATCCCATCATACCATCTTCTCCATAAACTTATTGAGCTTAATCTTGAAGCAAGATAGGTCTTTTGCCCCCACTGCTTCCCTTGGAAGGCTGTTCCAGAACTTCACTCCTCTGATGGTTAGAAACCTTCATCTAATTTCAAGTCTGAACTTCCTGATGGCCAGTTTATATCCATTTGTTCTTGTGTCCACATTGGTACTGAGCTTAAATAATTCCTCTCCCTCCCTGGTATTTATCCCTCTGATATATTTATAAAGAGCAATCATATCTCCCCTCAGCCTTCTTTTGGTTAGGCTAAACAAGCCAAGCTCCTTGAATCTCCTTTCATAAGACCGGTTTTCCATTCCTCGGATCATCCTAGTAGTCCTTCTCTGTACCTGTTCCAGTTTGAATTCATCCTTTTTAAACCTAGGTCATTCAGCAATAGTATGCCTTAATGAAAATTTCCCACAATGAAACGACTTATGTATGTTAACATCTGTAAAATCAACACTAATCCACCATAGATTCAAAGGACAGCAGTTTGTCAAACTAAAATCAGTGGAAGATAGAGAATACGAAATTTAAAGAGGAAAAGTGTGGAAACAATATACTCCCTATGGGGATTTTTTCTATCATTTTCTTCCATCTTGTGTGGTGAACTACAGGCCAGCAGTGAACAAAACACCGTTCTTAACCTTCTCTATAACGGATATGCTATGTTCGTCTTTTTCAAACATCATTATCATTTTACACAATTGGCTAAAATATACACTATTTTTTTAAAATAGTTCCCAAACCCATCAGTATCTCTTCGGTCTTATTTGAACTGAGTCTCAGTCAGCATCTTGATTTGTGGTCAGATACTGCTAAATTCACAGATACTGCACCATGTCTGGGTCTAATGAAACTGATAGAGAAAGGAGTGGTGTTAGCATACTAATGACAGTGTATGACAAACCACCTTAATCTTTTTCCTCCTATGGGATTCACATGCACATTTAGAGGACAGGTGAAGGATGAGACCTTGTACTACCCTCCAGGATTAGGGGCTCCTGGAGTTTTGCACTACCCTTTTAGGTGATCAGCATCTGGCAATCTTTGTAAGAGGGTTAAAAGGAGACTGTTCTTGTTCCTTGGATAAATAACTTAATGCAATGCTTTTTACCAGGTTAAATGGTTCAACTCCAGGAAGTGGGTAGCGATGAAGAGTTAATGCCTGATTGATAAGTGGACTTGTTGAAATAAACTGGTGGTCTCAATCCAGTTTTTAGTATACAAGTGGTCATGTAGCAAAATACCACATCACAGCTGGTATCTTTTGGGCCTGTCTCAACATAACTTCCATTAGTGTCAATGCTTATATGTCAATGGGAGACAAGCCCCTTAAGTAATAACCAAGGTTCTGGCTTTGGACCTGAGCTTGTGGCCTTCTGGACTACATGGAAGGATGAGCGCTTCCTACTGAACTGTACTGACAAAATAACTCCTTGATAAGTGACACGTCCTTCACAGAGCAGAGGCAACTTTCATACGCTTCACCATCTGTCTTTTTCTAAAAACGACAATGAGGCAGTTGTTTTTTTCCCCCACTCTTTATTTCTAACCTTCTATTATTCAGGTTGGTATTCCTCCAGATAAACATCAAAGATAAGGGAGAGAATGGAAACTTTGTTTTATTACAATTATCTGCGTATTTTTATTAGTTTTTTGTCTGCAGTCCTTCATCTCCATGAATTAGCATATTTGCTAATTTCACTTATTTTCATGGGGTTTGCAATAAGAAATTTCTATTAATGTTTATGAGTAACAGCGTGTTAGTCTGTATTTGCAAAAAGAAAAGGAGTACTTGTGGCACCTTAGAGACTAACCAATTTATTTGAGCATAAGCTTTCGTGAGCTACAGCTCACTTCATTGGATGCATACTGTAGAAAGTACAGAAGACAGTTTTTATACACACAAACCATGAAAAAATGGGTGATTATCATGGTTTTTTTCATGGTTTGTGTGTATAAAAACGTCTTCTGTACTTTCTACAGTATGCATCCGATGAAGTGAGCTGTAGCTCACGAAAGCTCATGCTCAAATAAATTGGTTAGTCTCTAAGGTGCTACAAGTACTCCTTTTCTTTTTATTAATGTTTATGTTTCACTCAGCCTGTCACAAAGGCTAAGCTTAAAGAAGGCCTTCACCTACATTTTGTGGGTGGGAACAATTGTGAGAAACTTGTGGAAGACATCTCACTCCATCAGCTTATAAAAGCAGGAGAAAATGGGTAGAGTGATGCATGCTTCACAGTTTCTCAGACAAGTTTATCCACCTATTCTCATTAGAGAGCTGAAGCTACTCTTATGCCCCATGAGGTTGTTGTGATACAGTCCTGGGCCCTTGTCACTTTAGTAGCATGCCCAAGGAAGTTCTGCCTCCAGATGCCTACAAGCAACAATTGTGCTCTCCTATTCCTCTCCCTTTTTGCTTTTGGATTTTCTCTCTTTTTGTTTATTTCTCATCTGAGCATCTTGTTTGTTCCTTTCTTCTTTCCTTTTGGGAATAAATTTGGATTGCAGTGGCTTTCTTTTTCATAACTGCTACTAAGAGATATTTCAGCTCCAGGACTGCAGCACTTCAAAAAATACAATGAAGCATAATATAAAACATGTAGCTGAATATAAACTTTGTCTATTTAGGTTCCCCTGTCTGAATCTCTCTCTTCTTTTCCTCTTTTACAGTATAAGGGTGAGGCTGTTTGGTGCATCCATAGCAGCTTGAAGAACATGCAGCTGCTTGTAATGGCAGCAGTCCTAGGAAAACAGGGAGAGGGGGAAAAATGCACAGCTGTTTCTCATTGCCACCTCCACTGTTATGTTCATAGCATACACACTGAAGTTAGATGAAAAACAAAAATATCCTTGCTGGAAGTTTGTAATGCAAAACTACATTATTTCTCAGAATTCAGAATTAAAACAACCAAGGACTCCCAACTATGAGAGAGAAACCAGGCTGCTCCCTATAGTTTGGCTGTTTCCTCACTGACTGCTGCTAGGCCCAAAATGCATACTTCCCTACAGAGCCCACCTAGTGGGCAAGAAGTACAAGGAAACAAACCCTGAAAGTTAAAGTGATAGTTTATAATGTCAACACACTTTTCAATACACCACAGCTGCCACCACCACCATTACCTGTAAATGATAGCCACAGCTCCCAAGGAAATCCTAGAGGGATTCATTCCTCCCACATCACCAAAGGAAATATATCTGGGGATTGTGAAGCAGACCTGTGTCCTTGGAAAAGACTTGGAGGAAAAGGAAGAAACCCATTCCTAAATGGAATAGAACAGCTGGCGGGGGTGAAGGCCAGGGCAAATAAGGAACATGAGACCCTACCCCACCCCCCCACACACAAAAGAAACCTGGGACCTTAAGCACAACAAAGCAAACAATAGTTCCCTGGGTTTTAAAGACTAAGATTGGCCATTTAATCACACTGACCTTCATGAATAGTCAGGGGCAGGTTCAAAACCAAGTGAAATTTTGTACAGAGTGATTGTGTCACCTCCTGTGATTAACAATGCTGCTGCTGTTGCCACAGCCACAGAAGGGGAGTCAGCCCTCTCAGGGAGAACAGATGCAGAGGCTCTGTGTGAGAAGCAAAGTTAGCAAGTGAGCTTGACTATGGAAATAGGCTCCGCAAAGCAAAGAAAAATTTGTGTAAAAGGGCAATTAAATGTAACAGCTGCATCAGAGCAGAGTTAAATGACCTACTAAAAAACAATGCTTGTGATTCCGATGAGGCTGAAAATATATTGCACCTGGTTTCTTTAGGAAAAGAGCTTTTTACTTGGCTCTGCAGTAAGTGATAAACCTGATAATACAAAAGGAAAGGGAGCAGACTGACTCTCCAACAGGTGCACTGCTGACATCAGTCACAACATTGCAATCTCTTCCGGCTTTTGTGACTCTGGCACTCTTCATTGCAGACAACATATGCAGCTCGGTGGCCTTTCTGGGCTCTGCAGCCAGGACGTGTTAGTTGCCTCTAGTAGGCACAGGCCACTGTGGCTGATGGCTGCTCAGTACACCCTCCCTCCCCTCGAAGTTAGCATCTGTGCAATGAGGTTGCCAGGAAGTCATGTAGGTGTGTAGTGCCTTCCCTGACATCCATACCTCCAGGGTGGGGTCTGTCTGGCTGAGTGACAGCTGGACTGCTTAGTCAGGGACACAGAAAGGGAATAAGTACATTCACTGTCCTCCAACCCTGCACTGAAACTGGCAGACTGTTTCAAAGTTCAGTTTCCTTTCTGCTGCTATTTCTGATTTGGCTAGATTGAATGTGGAGTGGGTTTTACGCTTGCGTTCATTCTAATCTCCTCTGGAAGTGAGTTTCATAGCCGTAGACTAGCCTTTGGGAGAGCTCTGTCTCTTGCTTAGTTTCACCCTCCAGGATGACAGTTTCATAGTGTCAAAGGAATGTAGCTGTCTCGATCATCATCATCAGAGGGAGACAGGTGGCCTCTTGGGTAATTTCGACCAATTCCATGGAGGACTTTCTCTCACAATGCCAAAGCTATTCTCCAAATGTGTCTTTTAGAGTCACAACAAATAGTAATTAGGGTGTAGATATACCCTCATTAAAGTATTAAGTGCATGTTAACACCTTAGTCTTCTAGGATCCAGTGAAGCTGACTAATTTAATAAAATCCCTTTGTGATGGATTGCTTGTCTGATTCTTTGGAGATCAACACATGATATTAGCAGATTATTTTTCCATATCCTGTTTTGGTTCATTTAATCAGTTTGTGATTCTAGTATCACTTTCATTCTCTGCAATACTGTTCTCTCGTACTGACAAAGTCAAGACACTTTTTGCATTGATAATTAGTTCTAAATTTTAGTAACTGAGTTGAGCTTCTATAGTGTTTCTATAATTGGTCTCAGTTTAAATGCATGTTTTTCCCCCTGAAAAACAACCACGGTTTCACACACAGCTATTTTCTTTTTATGAACTATAAGTAGGGTTTTTTTCCCCATTCCTTTTAAATCCACTGGCAAATGCAATTAAATCCCAGTGGTGGGAAAAAGCCATCATGCTACTAGTTGAAATGTATATCAGGTTCATTACTACCTGTGGTTTCATTGCTAGACAAGAAAGTACATCTAATCCTATGGGGATCTGGTTAAATTCCTGTCCAGCTGCCACCTCTAAAAATGTGAAAATGCCTCTACTGGCAATAAAATAGCATTCGAACAGCAGGCATTTATCTTACTAGGTATTCCAGCCTTTACTGATTATACATGCTATATTTATAAATAGTTCATCAGTGCCCAAAGAGTTTGTTTATATTATTGCTGTCATGGCTTTCCAAAAGTGGTTGGGCACTCTTTCCCCTTTAACTTCGCTAAGCAATAGGACGACAGCTTCTTCTTGGGTTTCATGGCACAGCATACTCACTTCCTGAGTCTATGACTGCCATTTACTGGGTTTTGTAGATAGGTTATGACCTACAGTCTGTTACCTTTAACCAGTATTCTTAGAGCATGGCATATTACCATTTTAAACTGGGTCCCATTTTCCTCAAATTCTTGCTAGGTGTTGCAAATAAAATGTTGTTTCTCTAAGACTTCTGGGTTTTTCATATAAATATTTCCTTTCACTGGCATAGTAATTACAATTTCAAAAGAGATGATCTTTCGTTTCCTGGACTTCACATGCTTTGCATAGTCTATCCTTATGTCTGTTTGTTAGAAATAGATTTTTATTTAATCCACAATGACCTATTAAAATTCTGACTAGAACCCCTTCATTCTTCCTTACAGGACCTTGGATTAAAGCAACATTTTCAACTCTTGGGCATACTTGGTGAAATTTTTTCCCCCTTCATTTCATGTGCCCACAGTCCTTGTCATTCTTTCATTGGCTTATTTTTGATTAAATGTTTAGATTCCAGTTTGCTTAAGTGAGTATTGCTGCTTCTTCAGCTAAAGATATTTATACCCTGTGATGGGGGTCTACTAACCCCACCCGGGCCAGGAGACTTAGGGTTAATGAGCTGCTGTAGGCTTAATCAGCTCCACAATGCTACAACTGCATCAGACGCCAGGCTTGGAAGGAGGGGTCGAAAGGGATGAGCACAGCTCATTAGGGGGCTGATCAAGTAGACCACCAGATTTCTAGCTCTCACTCAGAGAGAGAAAGATGAATGAAAAATGAAGGAATGGATGGAAAGAAAGATGGCTTGATGGGACTGCTCTCTGCTATAGCCTCACTGAGGGAAGATAGGCCTGATGTGAGATTTTGTTTGATTTGTCAGTAATTTAACAGCTGGTGCTGAGTAAGCCTGTTGCAGGTGGTGCTCTCTAAATGGGACAAGAGCTAAAAGAAATCTTTGTCTCCTCACACTTGACTGGGTAACCAGTGGTAGTTTGTCCTGAGCCCAGAAGAGGCCCAGTCACATGCTCATATCCATTCCATCACATGATCACTTGGAATCTAAAAAGCCCAAACAGTCTATTTTGCATCAGACAGATGAGCAAAGTTACTAAAAGTACAATCTGCTTCAACAGTCCTTGACACATCTTGCAGCAGGCCGCTAGCCGGAAGAATTTTTTTAAGATTGTAAGGGTTTCTATAGTACTGACTACAGGAATGTCTACTGGTAAGCACTTCCCACATATAATCAGATCTGTACAGTAAAGTCCCTAGTGGACTCGATGGAGTCTTCTGCCTTTGTGGGCTATCGGAAGCTCTCGTAGGGTAGGGTTTTTTTGTTTACAATTGTGTCTAGCTTCTGTTGTAAATGTCATTCCAGTTCTGATGGAAAAGCTTTTTTTCTCCTCATTACCATTGCTCCAATGCACAACAGGGTTAGGAGTAGGATGTGGGAGAAGAATAGCTGAAATTTCTCAGAGATAACCAAGCTAACACCACCTAAAGTTAACACATATATTAGGGATAAATCATGTTGTAGTTACCAGTGTGTGACCTGAAAGCCAAAATCTCATGATTTTTGTTTTTCCCCTTACATCCACCATCAGTATCAACCCATGCATTATTCTCACACCTTAAGTATACACTTTTGCACTGTTTTCATAAAATACATCCATGGACTGTGCATATTGCCCATTCTGTGAACAGGTTATAGCCAGTGATGAGCTGCCAAAATCTGAACAACGGGTTCCCTCCTCACCCACAAAGGGGTAGTTGCCCACTCCCAGCCCCCGGGACTCCTGCCCCATCCAACCCCCCTGCGTTCCTTGATGCCCCCCCAGGACCCCTGTCCCATCCACCCCCTCCCCTGTCCCCTGACTGCCCCCAGAACTGGGCAAGAGGGTCTCATGGGCCACCGTAGTGGGTGCCAACCCCAACCCTAAAAGCCAGAGGCTCCTGCCGGGGGGCGAGATGGGTAGTCCCGGAGGTACTTACCCGGGGCAGCTCCCAGGAAGCATCCAGTAGGTCCCTCTGGCTCCTAGGGGCGGGGGAGCATAGCTGGGGGGGAGCAGGGGGAGCGGCTGCTCCCCCCACTGATCACATCAAAAGTGGTGCCTTAGGCGCTGACTCCGTGGGTGCTCCGGGGCTGGAGCACCCACGGGGAAAATTTGGTGGGTGCAGAGCACCCACCAGCAGCTCCCTGCCCCGCACCCGGCCCCAGCTCACCTCACCTCCACTCCGCCTCCTCCCCTGAATGCGCCGCCCCGCTCTGCTTCTCCACTCCCTCCCCCAGCTTCCTGCAAATCAGCTGTTTGGTGGGAAGCCTGGGAGGGCTGAGAAGCAGGCGGCGGCTTCACGCTCAGGCCGAGGGTGGCGGAGGTGAGCTGTGGCGGGGAGCGGTTCCCCTACGTGCCCCCCCACCCCCCCGGGTTACCTGCTGTGGCGCGGGCAGCCCTCCTCGCCCGCCCCCCACCCCAGCTCACCTCTGCTCTGCCTCCCTGGGCCTGAGTGGGAAGCTGCGGCCTGCTTCTCAGCCTGCCCCAGCTTCCTGCGTGAACAGCTGATTTGCGGGAAGCCTGGGGGGCGAAGAAGCAGAGTGGGGCGGTGCGTTCAGGGGAGGAGGTGGAGCAGGGGCCTGGGGTGGAGCAGGGAGCTGCCAAGCACCCACCAAATTTTCCCCTTGGGTGCTCCAGCCCTGGAGCACCCATGGCGCCACTTTTGGCCGGTTAAATTTAGAAGCCCTTTTAGAACCGGTTGTCCCTCGCGGAACAACCGGTTCTAAAAGGGCTTCTAAATTTAACAACTGGTTCTAGTGAACCGGCTCCAGCTCACCACTGGTTATAGCTGAGAGCTGCCTCTACTATAGCTTTGTATTTGGGAGGTTGTGTGGTTTTGTGTTTTGTTTTTTTAACATCGTGATTCACTGAAGCTAAGGGGGTAAAATCAATTTCATGTTTTTTTTTTCCCTTTCAGTGCACTGTGCTAAGATCCTTGTTTTGTGTGTTGTTGTTTAAGGGGGCAGTAAAAAAGGAGGGAGGAATTGATTTGGCTTGAAAGAAACCCTGATATTTCTTTCATACTGAGGTTGACAGCTAGAGGACTCTTCTTGTCACACAGTAGGAGATGAGGCCAGATGGAGGATTGTTGGAGTGTAAGTGTAAGCAGATGATCACTTTGTGGATTTTATAGAAAAGATAACATTGTGACCATTAACAGATGACAAAAATCACAAAACCAATATGCTGCCTGTGTCTCATTTTTCTTGATTTCTTATTTTGTTTGAAGGCTTAAACTGATGCCAGTTATGAGACACATTTTACAGACTCCTCCTCAGTTAATTCTGAGAAGCCAGATTCAAAACTCGTCCCTTCTTCAGAATGGCCTCAGGAGTTGATCTTTTCAGATGGATTATGTAAATGTTATACTTGTATTTCAGAAATAATGACATCTCATGCTTTGGCAATGGAACAAGTTAACTCATTATACAGCATTAATTGATGTACATAACTTACAACTTGGGATGAATACATTTCATGGATCTTTCTGAGACTGTGCAGATCTCTCCAACTTATCTTTTCAATATGCATTGCTTGCAAATTTAGTTTGTTTGTAATACATCCCCTGTAATTTAGTTTGGGGTTTTTCCTAGTGATTGTTCAATAAGTAAATTAAACTCTCCTTTTTCACAATCTTTTCTAAGTGCAATGCAAATTCAATAATCAAGTTGAACTCCTGAACCCATGATGTTTGAATGGATTTGGAATTACACAAAATGAGTTTTGCATCCCTTGTCACAAGTCAGGATTGCCTTACTTTACTAGTCAGAGATTAGTCTTATTGGTTAAAACGCTAATGGAGTAAAATACTATTTAAAGCATTGTATAAAGAAGACTAAAATGCCTTGTAAGGCTTCCAGAAGCCACAGAGCTATCTTTCCCTACTCCCAGTGTCAAATAAAGCCTTTCAGTTGATTACCATTGTAGTAGATTCAACAGAGATCTGCTGGCACAGATGCTGTCAGAGTTTACAGTCCCCACAAGTAATCAGAATCATCATCATGGAATATTTCTTCCCCCAAATCAGGAAGCATTTTTGCATTGGAATGACTCTCCTAGTCATCTGGCATTCCATCTGGCTATTCAAGTTCCTGCTAAGAAAGGCTGTGCATTTCCACTGACATCTCACAAAATTACATTATGAAAGTTCTACAACAGGAAAAACAAACTCCATAAGCCAACGACATATTTTGCTGGTACTTAATGGAGAATTATTTTGTGTATAGTAGTCTTCACTGAGCTTTATCAGGAAGGAGAAAGTTGGGACTGTCTCATCTAAATTATACTATATTTCGCAAAAAAAGATGGGAGAAGTAGATGAGGGTTATTTGACAGATACTAAAAGAAGTAAGTGTTTTTATCTCTGAAATACAATATATGGAGGGAAAAGATTAAATTAATGAAGGGTTAACCATTATAACCTAAAATATCCTAGTGCTTCCAGCACTGAAGGGATGTATTCTTTGGTGGCTGCTATATAGGAGGGGACATTAGGACTCCACTTCTACTGCTGTGTCTTAGGACTAAAAAAATAAGAGCTTTATGAATACCTAAAATACACATCTCTCCCCTCTTTCTCTCCTAGCTTCTTTCAGATCATCTCAAACCCCACAGCTATTCCTCCCCGACGTGATGCTCTGTACCTTGGGGGAACACCCAGCACCGCCATGTTCCACCTTTTAAAATGATGGTGGTGTATCCAATGCAAAGTTTGTCATGTCGGGTATCTTCAGAAGGCTCATGATGCACTAAGCATTGTTGTTACAGTAATGTTATAATAAGGTTGAGGTTATAATTTCATGTATGTAGTTATGAGGCTGAAAATGTAGCCTCATGGCTTAAAATAAGCCATCGAAAAAACTCTCCAAGAGCAGAGAGGCAGTTACACCTCATCAGGGCGTGTATGGGACAAACCCAGCCCAACCTCACAGGATCAAAAGACGCTGGCCTAGGCAGCAACAAAAGAATCTGTTGGACTCTCAGTGGAATCACTCCGCTTCCTTTGGTTAGTTACTTTTTTGGAACTGTGATGAGGTAATGCTCACCTCACTCTGAAGGGGGGGCGGGGAAAAGCCAAGAGGGAAGAAAGGACATGATAAAAGGGAGAGACATTTGCCATTCTCTCTCTCTTCCACCTACATCTACAGACACCACCACCACCAAGCGACTGAAGCACTGATCAAAGGGGAGAGCCTGGCTGAAGAGCAACCAGCCAGCCTGTGATGAGACACATCTAAGTTTGTAAGGACATTGAAAGTGTTAAGATCAGCTTAGAATGAATTTTGCTTTTATTTCATTTGATCCAATCTGACTTGTTATGTTTTGACTTATAATCACTTAGAATCTATCTTTATAGTTAATACATCTGCTTGTTTGTTCTACCTGAAGCAGTGCATTTGGTTTGAAGCATGTCAGAGGCTCCCCTTTGGAGATCAAGCCTGGTACATGTCCATTTCTTTGTTAAACTGATGAACTCATATAAGCTTGCAGTCTCCAGCGGGCATAACTGGACACTGCAAGATGGAGGTTCCTAGGGTTGTGTCTGGGACCAGAGATATTGGCTAGTGTCATTCGCTTGCAAGTAGCTGGGAGCAGCTTACGTGCCAGAGGCTGTGCGTGATCAACCCTGGAGTGAGGGTTCTCACAGCAGAGCAGGGTAAGGCTGGCTCCCAGAGTCAAGGATTGGAGTTGCCTAGAAGACCACTGGTCCAGATAACACTAGAGGGGAACATCACAACATCTCTCCCCTCTTTCCCTCCTAGCTTCTTTCTTCATTCAACTCATCTCAAACCCCACAACTGTTCCTCCCCACAATCACAGGAAAATATTTCTTTCCAAAAGGACAATTGGATCTATGGAGTACTTCTTATGGATGTTTATTCCATGGTTCTTTCCTCCTACAGGACTCAGTAGCTTCCACACTGCTGGGACTCTTAACTAAGGATGCTCTGCACTGTGGAAAGTGCTCCACTTAAGCTTCCGTACACCCAGAAGACCAAGCAGAGTCACTCTGCCAAAAGACATAGTAACATCAAGTGATCAACTATCCCCTAAGGTGATATATGATATGCATCAGTAGGAACATAAAGAGGAACCAACCCTCCAAAAAGGTGCACAGAGTCCTCTTCTATTCCTTTTAACATTAGCATCACAATACTATATACATTTTTAAAATTTCTCTCAACTTATAAAAGGGGGCACTTTTAAATGCTTTCCCATGTTACTAAAATAGGTCAAAAGACTTAGAGTTTTCCCATGAAAAAGAATCCCCTTTCAGCTTGATTGCCCAAATCCCACTTTTCACACTGTTTTTTAAAAAATCTCTTTACCAACTGGAAAAAAGCTGGTAAGTGGGGGGTGCCAGGGAGTGGCTGATCCCAGTAAATGAAGTAGGTCCAACTCCTCTGTGCCAGTGTAAGTGCTCTCACTTGGCCAAATAAGTAAGTGGAGCATAACCCAGGGCTATCAAAGATCAGGGAGAGATCTGGTGAGTGGAGAGTTCCAGTGATTCTGTGTTGCCTAGTCCTATCAGGGGCTGATGGGAGCTATCAGAGACCGGGCACTGTGGACAATCCTGGAAGGAAGCTGAGGGAAGGCTACAGGTAAGGAGAGCGAGCCGCAAGTGGGGATTGCTGGTTGCCTTGCCCAGGTCAGAGGGCTGGAGAGATTTGAAGGCAGGAGGAGCTGCAGAAAGACATACCTGCTGGCTGAGAGCCAGAGTTGAGGGCTAGAGAAGGCTGAGTGCGAGAGAGCAGTGTGGGGCTTATCCTCTGACATCTTTGGGGCTGGAGAGCTCGATGTAGTGGAACAGTGAGAAGTTCATGGGGAGTGATGGCCATTTCCCTGGTAAAGATTTCCCTGTAGAAAGGCTGTGGGGGGTTTCCACAGAGAAGTGTGCAGTTGCATTGCAGCTGGTAGAGCTGAGATGGCTGTCTTAGCAAAGGGACAAAAGAAGACCAGTGAGGAGCTTACATGTGACAGAATGCATTGGATTGTGGTATGGAAGGACTCCCACCAGTGTGTGGGATGGGGATGCCTACTGGGGGAAGCAGGATTTTAAGGACTGTGTTTACTGGGTGTGGGAACTGGACTACATTTGGGACTTCTAATGACCTGTGTTTCATAATAAACCATGTTGATTGACAGAAGATAAGCTTATATGGAGTTAGTGGGGACTCTGAAAGGAGAAACTGAGGCAGGCGTGGAAACATCACACTGAAATAAAACTCAATTTTGTTTTATTCCAAAATGTTGACTCAAATATTTCATTTTGGATTCTCCAACTGGAAAATGAAAAACATGTCATTAAAATCAATATCTTCCCATTGAAAACTTAATTTTTTGGCAGACTTGAGTTTTCTGACAGTAAAAATTTTTGTTTGGAAAAATTTTGTTCAGGTCTCCGTACTATTTTCCTCTCTAGTAAGAAATAGAAGAAAGGGGGGAAAAAGCAGTTTCCAAACATCAACCCAATTTAGAAAATTCCCAAGAATACACTAGAAAAAGAATACATCTAAAAACCCTTATGGAAAAGTTCTACAGAACTTAACAGGGTAAAATCAATGGGGCTCTATGGCAATTACTCTAAAATCCATTTGAATTTACCTGTGATTTTGGTTTTGCTTTGTTGAACTATATTATAGAATTCTAAAACAGCTCTAACTTTCATTTGAATTCTACATGATTCAAAACATACTGAAATTTTCTATTAAATTTTATGTTTTTTTCTATATTTGAAGGTTCTGATGGTATCCATTTTTTAAAATGTACTTAATAGCGTACACAATATGAGACACTAACTTGTGTATCGAGGATAGATAATGGAATTTGAAATTGTACAATATAGGCAGTGCAAAATAAGTCTCAAATTTCAAGTAAAGAGAAAAGAATAAAGCTGTAAGTTCTTTATTTCTAAAAGGCCAAATTCTACCACTCTTACTCACATGGAGTATTACCTTTTTCTGCTAGTAATAGTTTGATTGTGTCCTATAAGATGACTCCTGGTGTAAAACAACTATTCAACATTAGTAAAGCTGGTAGAAGCAGACATTTTAATAAAGAATATTTAATGGTGTGACAAATTGAGACTTCTCTTTCTCCCTTTGTCAGGCCTCTAGGATTTCAGAGGACAGAGAAAAGCATTATTTCCATATAAAAGTACAAATAAAAACTGTTCATGAAATATCTAGTGCATAATTTGAAGGATTCCACAGATGGAAGAAATGCCAGTGGCACTGAATTACTGACTTTTCTGAAGCATTAAGGGCTTTTGGAGGAGAGGGGAAAACAACACTGTGTACCACAAACAGCTGTTCATCTGTTAAAAAAGCATAGTCTGCTCATTCTTCAGGGCATGCTTGACAATTTTCTCCAAGAAGTACCGCCCTAATGAGAATTGTCTTTGTAATGGTTTTCAGAGTTAGAAACTGTTTCGTCCCAGTGACTGTCCATCTACAATGTATTTACCAATCAAGTACAAGAATGGAGATCCCTCAAATGAAAAGAATGGCTCCTTCACCTTTCAACAATATGTATCATTTGAAAAACAAACAAAACAGTTTTTAATGGATGATGACTGGCTTCCCTCTATGATGGCTGCTAAACAGATGGTTGCAGAGAATGGTATATTAACCTATAGGTACAATATACAGAAAATTAGACAAGATTGTTTGCTTTGCCTCAAAAATCAGTCCAATGAAATCTGGCCTGAATTTACCAGTGCCTCTATAATCTTTTGTTAAGAGAAAAACTTCTAATGTTGATTCTATTGGCTGTCTGATGACAATGTGCTAGAAGATAAATTGTGATACAATGGAGTATGCAAGGGCCTGTCTCCTGGAAACTACCCAACTGTATATCTCAATGTACAATGAATGAGGGCTCTGAAGGGCACAAAACTGAATTCATTAAAGAGTCTGCTGGCGTAGTTTTCATTGCCAGGTCTCATTCTAACTCCTGCCTAGTACTGATTCCCAAGCCTTATGTTTATAATACATGCAGTACTAGTGAAAATGTTATTTTAAAAGCCAGCTTGCATTTTATATGCATTTAATTGCCACTTCCTTTTTTGAAAGAAATAGAATCTAGAAATGTAAAGTCATTAATAGCAAAACTGCTATGGAATGCAATGGTAAGAAATGGCAATCATACACATTGCTCAAAGTGGAAACATATTTTTTATTAAATCAATAAGGGACATCAATGAAAAAGCAATAAATAACTGAAAATATTTCCATTTAGCTTTTTCTAATTTGAGTAATTAGCCAGCTGTGGAACGGAGCTCCTGATGTCACCCCTTAACAGGAACAGTAGCAGTCCCTACTGCTGCTTCCCAAACTGCCCACCAGGCTAGCAATTCTGTAGCACTTCGAATATGAAGCAGTGCCTCAAAGGAACAAGTGAGCCGACACACGAAGTACAGTGGGGGAAAATATAAAATATTTTCCCCCACTATATATATATATGTGTGTATATATATATATATATATATATATATATAGCATTGTGTATATTTTTCAGTCTATTAAACTTGCTCTTACTTCAAGGACAGGTAGCACTTGCAAGTCGACTGTATTCTTTTATCACATATGAAGTAAAATCACCTCTCACTTTTTATTTGCAAATTTTGGAAGCTACCTTCGTATAATGCTCTTTGGCTTCTGAAAAGATGTCCTTTCACTGTTCCTGAACAAGAGTCAGAGTTTAACTCTCAGAACCTGAGGCACTGAAGAGCTTTTTAGGAAAACAGCTGAAGCACACATAACTATATGCTTTATCTGGTCTCATTTGTAAAAACAAAAATTTCTGTTTTATTTCCTACAGATGAGGATACAACTTTAGAGTTGAATAGGAGGGGAAGGGGAGTGACCACACATTCATCCCTTTTGTTCTCAAACTATTGCATTTATTTTTCTAAGTGAAACATGTCCATTTTTTCTTCTGTGTTGTAGACAAACAATGGTCAATTTTAAGCCATTTATTCTTAAACAGTTGAGTGGGTATGTTCCATAAAATCCAGGGGTAAGCATTTTTTAGAAGTGGTTCAGTGATAGGTACTTAGAAGCTTAAATCTCATCTAAAGTCAATGGGATGTAGACCTCTTGGACACTACTAAAAAAATTACATTAGGATTAATGAAGTATTCCATTGTTATAGTGTCACTATATAATAAACAGTTCAGTCATGTATGAGAAAAAATTCTATAGCACATCCTTAGCAGGAAGTAGATGGAACCTTCCTACGCTATGATGACAAAATATCAGGCAGAACTAAAGCTGAGAGAGGTCAAGCAAACATGCTGGTGCTAACCTCATGTATAAAGGAATAGGTCCTCATTTTTTGGCTACTGACATCTTCCACTGCAAGTACAATGAGAGTAATATTGAACCATAAAATAGTTTTGTGTGAGCCTAAGATCAAGCCCATCATCATTTATATGACCTAGCAAATGTGTACTGTCAATAAGTAGTACTTATTGGAATACCTGGGAATCTGCAAGGTCACACTTATTGGTGTCACAAAGACACATCACAGTTCTGATCATCTCCCACCTTGCTCCCCCTGGATCTCACTCAGGCAGAGTGATCAGAACGCTGGATTACCAGAAGCACTCTGTATCTGGCTTGATACCTGCATGATAGTATGAACATCACTTTGAAACTGAATAAGCAACAAGGATACTTTTCAAGACCCATTGGTCCCACTTGAGATTCCTTCTAGGAGGAAGAGTGTGAGGGAAGAACCTCTTCCTCTCACCTGGCAAGGGAAGAGCAGAGAAACACTGTTGATTCACGAAGCTATTACTTGCTGATGTTGAATCAATACACAGTATCATGGAGTTATGAAGATGCACCAGCATCATGTTGATAAGCACGGTGGCATAAACATAGCAAAGCAGTATGAGATGAATTGCAGTGTCTCTATGGTTGCAGTGGATTGAGTTATTACATTTTGAGTGTCACTGCCATGGTTGGTACGCTGTATACACTGACAGAAATACAAGGCAGAAACCAAGGGCAAGAAAGAGGATTGAAAACTATTCAACCTGCTTTATAATGGTTGGTTAGTTGGGTTTTTTTAAGATACCTAATTATGACAAAAGTCTTTTTCAATAAGTTGGTGGTTTTTAAAAACCTTAGTATCTCCAATATAATTTAAAAATAAACATCTGAATTTGACACACACTCATAACAAATAAAACTATGCATCTTTTTTGAAAGTTTGGATGTAGTCCTTGATTTGTCCTATTTTTAACTGTATTAGCATTGAGCTTTATGTAATATATTATTCTATAATGCACTTAGGCCAAAACTTCAAATGTGCATCCTAAAATCCATATTTGGCCACCTAAATAAGTGGCCTGACTTTCAGAAATACTAAGCACATAGCACTTATACATCTAAACATTTGGCCATGAAGGGAATTGTCATCTTAACCAGTCATAAATGGCTAGTGAACTTCTTGGGCATCAGAGATAGCAGGCAAAGGACAGTTATACTGGAAGAGGGAGGGCTTGACCCTCCTTTTATTGATGTCTATGGAAGATTTTCCATTATCAGTGAAAGCAGGAGCAGGTGATGAAAATATGGGGAATTCTGTTTGCTTCCTAATTTCATGGTTTAGAAGCTATTACACCATACTTTCTAATTCTTTGAGAGTTCTTGGAAAACTAGAATAAAGAAATTTGTTTTGAGTACAGACCACTTACACTGCAAGCTATGATTAAAAGTTAAGATGTACAAAAGTTGCAGTTCTTCTACCTTCCTTCCCTCCTCCCTCCCCTCCAGTTTTTAATATGGACAGCTTTCCCCTGTTTTAATCCAGTCAGAAAGACAAAGGACAGGTATTTTCATTAAGGCATAGACCAACCAGATTATTTTGCTGATTGCAAATTCACTTCTGTCAAGTCTTATTGATAATTTGGTGTGGGTGGGTGGAAGTGTTGATAAAACCAGTAGGAGATGGGAATATTGTCTTCACTAGAGTTGTGTGCATAGCCAAAGATTTTTAAGGTTTGCTTCAGATGAGCATGCAAAAAATGAGCTGCTGATCCAAACACACTAGAGACTATAAAATTAGGTTTTTAGGAGGGCAGGCTTTCTTGGGAGATTCCTATTACTTTCTCTGCTCAGTCCAGAAAGGTGACAACACTCGCCATTGGTGTGATAATTTTCCATTTCCTCTTCTGCTCTTTTCCAGGAGGCCCATGTGGAGATGCATGCAACTATGAAAAACAATTTAAAATAAAATGAACCCATTTTTTACAAATATTAAGAAAGGATACATTCTGATGAAGTTCTGGTTGGAGGCATGGGTCAGTACTTATTCTGCTAAAACCAGTTCATCAATTTTCCTTTTAACACAAGGAGGCAGTCACTGATATATATAGAAAGAACAATCTCAGATCTGAGAGAATAGCCCCAGGAAAACAGGTGTAGGGTCTCATCCACAGCAGAATGATTTGCCTTTTTTATGTTCAAGACAGTTTTTGTTGTTTTACTCTCTAACAGCTTTGTCATCCCACTACAACAACAGATTCCCTATTTTGTTTTCATTACAGTCTCTGACAAAAGATGCGTTTGTATTAGGGTCACTAGATAAATGCTTCCAATCCCCTGCTGTTTCTAGGAAATAGAAGTTGCTTCCACAAATCTGATCTTTTAGTGAAGTCACTCTGCTGGAGCTGATGCTATGGAAAAAAACCATATTTCAAGATTCTTCTTTGGTCTTTCTGGTCATCATCACCTTGAGCTGAAAACATAATGAAATTTTCCTAAATAAGCAATGTTTTTCAAAGTGAACTGATTTGCTGTTTGTCAGCACTTGCAGATACTATTAGGTATTCTTCTCTCCTTGTGGTGGATCATATTTGGTTGTGTTGTTTTGCATATTTTTCACCATAGACTGCAATTTGCATTATTGACAATAAATTATTCAGCCTAGTAACTCTTATTTTTTGGGTTGCATATGACTGAAACAATAAAGGGCCAAACTCATGCCTGCTGCGATTGAGATGAGATGAGTAGATATACAATGGGGATGAATTTGACTCTGGGAGTATGTTATTAGCGAGGCAGGACTAGATACTGCAGCTGATCCAGAAGAGTGGATCCTGAAATAAAAAAGGAAGAAACAAAACATGTTGGAGTAACTATCCCCTGTTCTTCATTAATCCAGGAAGAAAAAGAGATCTCTTAGAGAGAGAGAGAGAGAGAGAGAGAGAGAGAGAGAGAGAGAGAGCAGGTAGAATGGTTGGAAAAATTATTTTTGAAAATGTCCATGAATTAAAAATTTATCACTGATAGTAGGAACAATGTGGCACATGTATATTGCTATTTGAAAGGTCTAAAAAAAACATCGCTTGGACAAAATTGGTCATCCAACTGTGAGTCTAAACAGGTTGACAAGGTAGCTTCAAGAGACTGGTTTCTGTAGTGCATCAAGCATAAAGATGTTCTTAAGGTCCTTTAAAAAGGAGGGAGTGTGTGTATTGATAGAGAACAAAAATATCAAAAGATCAAGGTCACAGAAAAAGTCTGCCATTCCATCAAACTATCATAAACTAGCAGTGGATTAGGAAAGACCACTACTGGAGCCCTTACTGAAGGCCATTCTTTGAGATTTGTAAAATAGACTAGGACAAACTCTGAGCACTGTGGCACAAAACACACTAATGATCACCACTGGCCAGAAGTCAGGCTGCTGAGGATATGAGCTTCATTTAAAAAAAAGAAACCTGATTCACAGACAAAAGATTAGTTTAACAGGTACTACAATTTAACACTTGAATCTGATTCCTTGTAGAATAGACCATACAAAATGGTTCTCACATGTAATTATCTTGGCAGTGGAAAGGAGACAGCAAAACAGTACTACCAAATGCCTCTGAGTAAAAATGCTGCTCCATCTGTTAAAAGTCATTAGCACCTTTATCTTGCTATTCTATAATTGATTTGAGATCTCTTTTTAGCATATTTAATAGAAAAAAGTAAAGAAAGAGGCACATATCCTGTCCTTCCGACTGCAGTTCTGAAAAGGAGGCTCAATTCACTTAATGTTCAGAACTGTGTTGGTTCACTAAAACTTGCGTAGGTTATGGTTATATATTCAAAAGCATGAAGTTGGGAATAGAACAATCACAGCTTAATTAAATCCCATTACAAAATCTAATGTACTTATTCAATAATGGGTTTGAAAAATAACTAGGTAGTTCCTCGCTCCCCCTCAATTTAATTAATCACACAGAAAGGCAACATTAATTTCAAAATCCTTTTACAAAAAATTGATATAAATATAACTAGAAAAAATGCATGCTGGAACAGCTGCTTTCAAATGTAGGGACTGCTTTTATTTTCATTCGTTACAAGTGAAATTCTTTAAAATAACTAATTCAGATTATCAAAGAGAAGGTTGAGAAGTGACTTGATCACATATCGGATATTGAGGAACTTTGCCAGTCTTGCTGCCAAAGGCATAACAAGACCCAATGACTGGAAGCTGAAGATAGACAAATTCAGCCTTGAAGTAAGATGGCTTGCAAGTAGTGAGGGCAATTAAATATTAAGAGTTTGCCAAGGGACTTGCCATCAGAGTCTTTAAGGTGAGATTAGATATCTATCTCAAAATGTATTTCCCAGTTTATGGGAGAAATTCTACGGTCTGTATCTATATGTGGCGAGGGTGGCAGTTGGGCTGATTGGGTGTGCTGGTCTCTTCTGGCCTTGGACTCGGTGAATCTGTTACTTCCCATTTCCCCCACTCCCCCTGTTCATCTCCACCATTCATGGACCACGGTGAGAACAGGAAGTTCTGCATTGCCCTCAATATTCTCACGACCCTTGCAGCTCTGCATTAAGATAAAGACTGTAATCAAATCTCATGCTTCAAGGTTTCAGCCTGTGGGGGGCCAGGAAGCACTTCCTTCCCATAATGCACAGTTTGCCAGATGCATGCTGGATTATGGTTCTTTTGTGTCTTTTGCCTTCTGAAGCATCAGGGATTGGCCACAACTGGAGGCAGGATAGAGAATGGGGTGGACTAATGCTCTGAGGTGATAGAGAGAATGCTCTCTCAGATGCTTGATTGCTGTCTTGCTCACATGCTCAGGGTCAAACTGATGCCTAGATTTGGTATTGGACTGGATTTTTTCCCCAGGTCAGATTGGCAGGGATATTGGGGGCTTTTCTCCTACCTCTGCAGCATGGATCATCTACTAGGATCTCACCTAATCAGTTCCCTGCCATTGTAGGTGTCTTGACCATTGGGGATTCCTCAGTCTCTCCTGTTCTCTGCTTGTGGCTTACAGCAATTTAGCCTCCTGAGGACTGAAATGCTTTAGTTTAGCCCATGTTGTTGGGCTCAATGCAGGGATAGCTGAGTGAGATGTAGGTTAAACAAAATGATCCAATAGTCCCTTCTGGTCTTCAAGTCTATTAAATGATGAAATTCACCATACCAAACAACAGATGTATTAGGAAATCATGACCAGAACAACTCTTCTCCTTTTTCTGAAGAAGTGTGAGAATTGTCTCACAGCCACATTTGCTGACAAATCAACCAGTAGATACTATATATTTCAGTGTTTTTCAACCTTTTTGATACCAGGACCTGGCTTGCTGCCTTCTTAAACTGTGTCAGGGAGACCTCAGGGACCAGTGCTGGTCCACGGACCGGTTGTTGAGAAACACTGTGATTCTATTAGACAAGAATGGGAGAGGAAGAGAAGGAGGCTGAAAAAGAGAAAAAGGAAGTTAAAATACGCTTCCTTGGTTTCCATTCACTTCAACAGTTCCTATGTGTCTGAGATGCGAACAAATTAAAATATGAAACGGCAACTTAGTCAAAAAATATCTAGTTTCAGTTGGTTTTATATTAAACCTTGGAAAAACATAACATTTCTCATGGTTTCATTATATAATCATAAAGTAGACCAGGTTAACTAGAATCTGGGCATGCCTAATGAATATTTGAGTAACACTGTCTGTCTTGAATTAGTAACTATCTGCAAACTGGATGAGTTTTGTCAGTTCCAGGTTTTATGATAAACATTTCAGAGTTCCAGTTAATACTGTAATGAAGAATTTTCTCTGTAGCTGGTTAGAACTTGGAGGTGTCAGCCCAGCTGCTCTACCGTCATATAAGACCCCAGCTCTACAATGAAATCTGCATGGGCATACCCATGACCCTGCACAAAATCTTATAGACTTCAGGAGAGCTCCATATGAGCACAGACCTCATTGCAGAGCCTAAGGATACAGATTCTGGGCATCTGATAGTTAGAATCTGTTTCAAGGGCTGGAAGCCATAAAAGATGGTTTTGTATGGCAGCTTTGACTCATTAAGTGGATACAAAGTTATGTTCCGGCCATGTGTGTTACGTATTTACAGCACCATGCTACAGCTAGTAACACTAAGTCAAGTGGAACTTCATGAGTGGATACTTTCTCACTTATGCATTTGCTCCAGGTACATTAATGGTACCAAAATTAATAATTATTAAAAGGAAGTAGCTTGAATCGCTGAAAAACAGTTTATCCACTAACCTCACCCATCTAAAAATGGTTATAAGTTTGTACAGTCTTAAAATTCAGCAATTAAAGTATCTTTGGCTATTTTCATTAGTCAAGATACTATCATGTGCTTAGGAGAAAAGTTGTTATTACAAAATCTTTGGAATTACATTTGGACTGTTTTCTGAACCATGGATGCACTGGTTTCTGACACTGTTGTTTTATCTAAGTATGTTAAATAACAACATTGCAAATCAGATTAATAAAATCACCAAAGATCCATAGATAACTTGATCACAGCTGTCATCAGAATTATCTTCCAGAACTGAAAGATTTCTTTCATTTACACATGGATCATTGAATACCATTTCGTTTTTATGACCGTGAGATTTGAAAGAATATAAGCTGTGAACTATAATAGGAAGAAATCATACCTTACTGTGTGAAATCCTTTAATAAATTATTGAACAAAAATACCCAAATACATGACACAACTACAAATTTAAGATCAGTACACTTTCCTTTGTGCTGCCACGGAATATTTTTACATAAATTAGATGTAACTCCATTTTTATTTCTATTTTTTAAAAAACTGTTAAACTTAAAAAATGAAGTTCAGTACTTCAGAAATTGTTGAATTATTCCAATCTATTCTTTGTAATTGTTTAATTGAATAAATGTTTTCCCCATCGTTTGTATTCTTATGGAATACCAAGAATTTAGTATTTCATATTCAGATGTTAGGTGCATCAATAGAAAATATAAAGGGTAGATTAATTCATCCTATTACAAAAGAAAGAAATAGGTATAAATTTTCCATACACTTCAAAAAGAAGCAAACCGAAAAGGGGAGATTCAGTACCAATTAACAAACTCAGTCTGAAAATGAACAGCTACTGTGATAGGGTAAGAACAACAGGATTGAAAGGCAGAGGAGAGGCAGATGTCTTGGTGGTTTGTAATAAAATGAAAATGTGATTTGTGCTGCCAGAATTCTGAAATCAAAGTAAAATTTTGGAGAAACATAAATAGTCAAGGAAGTAAAAAGATAGATAGGGATCATCTGTCCTAAGGGAAGTTATGGAGGTAAGAAACAAATAATCTGCCTTGAGCTACTGTGTGATATGCATGGTATGGCTTGTGTGAACTTGCAGAAACAGCACATCATACTTGATCTAGAATCAAGAATCAAGAATACAAATTACATGCTCAGTTTTCTCTTGAGGAGGGTGAGTTTGAAATACAGTGAGTGCAATGCCAAATGTCATAGCTAGTTCTTTCTCTGCAGGAATTAAAGCATTTAAGGTCTGATCCAATGCCATTGAACTCAATGGAAAGATTCCTACTGACTTCAAGAGGCTCTGGGTGAGACTTTTGGTGCACTTGTCTTAATTTCAGTTGCCCCCATTTACACAAGTTTGTGTTTTGTCCTCTTTGGTTGGGCAGGTGAAGGATGAATGTTAGCAATGATTATTGAGAAGAATCCAAGAAACAGTCTCAGCTCGGGAAACAGTGCTTTTGAGGTTGCTATGAGAGCCAAATTCTAAATAAAACGAAAAGTGTAAATTGTTTTTCCAGCATATACTGAAAAAATGCCAGTATGACTGATCCACAGGCTTAAATGTTGAGTTGATAGGATGTATCCAATTTGAACAGCAACTCCTCACAACCTGCACATTGGAGGGCCAAAATTGTGATCTATTTTTACACAAGAGAATTGTACAATGTTTATCCAAATTGTAATACTAGCAAGTTACTGCTACTGAAATAGAAAAAGATATAAATTCTGCACTAGAAGGGGGTCTCACTTCCAGAATATTAATGTATGTAAACTCTAAACTCTAAGCCTAAATAATACCCACCCGTCTTAATGCCAGATGCTCCTTGGCGCTCCTTGCTGAATCTTGGTTTCAAAAGATCAGAACTTAAAAAAATTCATAGAAAGAGTTACATATCACAGTGTGTGGTTAACCATGAATACAAAATAATAAGAAAACTAAGTGGATTAATTCAGCTTCATCATTCAGTTCTTATAGTCAGTTCATTCAGTTCAAATAGTCTTAATATTGTAAAATCTCAATTTATAAGTTTGCACCAATGACAATGCGAGAAAAAAGTTCCAGATTCCCACTTCAGCTACTACCTGATGACGAGATGTTTACAATCTTGTTCACTATGTTGGGGTGAGTACAGAAAGCAAGGATTCTTCACTGGTGCAGAGGTCATCTGAAGGCATGGATCGGCTGGGGCATGGATCCAGGGCTCCTAGCTAATGCTGAAGGTTAAACTAGCCTACCCAACATGGTCATGGAGGGACAGGTTAAGGAAGGGTCATGGAAAAGAAGAAATGAATGCTGCACCCGAAAGGTAGCAGAGCTGCCACTGCAGCATGTGTGTGCTAGGAATCCCGGAAGGAATTGTATCTCTGAACTCAATTCAGGTCTGTGCCTTTGAGGGACAATCTGAGCCATGATTTTTCAAGTAGTCTTCATCCTTAGAGATGAGACAATAAGCGCGAAGAGCCAAACTGTTTACAATACTGATTTTGGTATGCAAGAGATGACTCGTCATCTGTTGCAGAAGAAGAGCGTGAATCTGCAGGCTTGCTGTCAAGGTTGCTTTCAACAATTATTGTTGCAGTAAGGAAAGAATTCAGCTAAAAATGGCATACAAGGATTTGTAAGCTGCTTTGTGGTGTGTCAACATAGTAAGAGGATGAATATTGTTAATTGTAACTAAAGAATCCTTGAAGAGATATCTTCTGCAAATATTATGGATTTAATACACTGTGCTGATCACTTGGGTTATTTGTGAAACAAAGAGCTGTATCTAATTATCTACGCAGAAACACCAGTTTGCATAAATTTCAATGTTTATTGCTAATTCTATGACATGAAAATAAATCAGGACAAAGAAACATTATTACTGTAACTTCATTACATTACAATGGGCCCTGATCTTCCCAATACTTATGCAGCATGTGAGTAGTGCCATTGACTTTAACAGGCTTACGAATACATTGAATGATAAGTTTGTTTGCAGAGTCAGTGCCTAACTTCTTCCAGATGAGCTTCCTGAAGACAATCTCTTTCTATTTCATTGAATACATTGTTGGTGATCAGCTAATAGTACATTATAGTATGTCAATATATAGGATCAATATCATTGGTAGAAAACAAAATTATTAATAAGGAGCTTGTGTCTTCAGTTTTTATCTCATGCACAGAATGACAGATATTTTGCTTGACCCACAGAAAGTTTAACAATTAAGTATACTTAAATAATTTTAAATATAGTGTGAATGTTTTGTTTCTGAAAGGTGCCAGATTGACAGGCCTAGAAGCTAAAGAATCTGTTTATCCACAGAATGGGCATAGCCAGCAGTTTTCAATGCAGACAGATTGGAAGAGGCTTTTTACAAAGGGAGCTGCTTCCTGATCACAAGAGCACAGCCAGATATTGGTGCATGTTGCCTGGGTGGCCCTGCACATGCCTGTGTTAAGGTTGCCAACTTTCTAATTGCACAAAACCAAACACCCCTGCCCTGCCCCTGCCCCGCGGCCCCAACCCTTCTCTGAGGCCCTGCCCCCGCTCACTCCAACCCCCTGCCTCTGTCAGTTGGTCTCCCACACCCTCACTCACTTTCACCAGGCTTGGGCAGGGGGTTGGGCTGCGGGAGTGGGGTGAGGGCTCCAGCTGAGGGTGCAGGCTCTGGGGTGGGGCCAGGGATGAGGGCTTGAGGGTACAGGGGGGGGCTATGAGCTGGGGCCAAGGGGTTCAGAGTGTGGGAGAGGGTGCGGGCTCTGGCAGGGGGTGTGGGCTCTGGGGTGGGGCCAGGGATGAGGGGCTTGGGGTGCAGGAGGAGGCTCAGGGCTGGGGCAGAGTGTTAGGGTGTTATGGGATACAGGCTCCGGGAGGCAGTTTGAGTGCAGGAGGGGGCTTTGGGCTGAGGTGGGGGAGGTGCTGGGTCCCGGAGGTGCTTACCACGGCTCCCAGGAAGTGGCTGCCAGGTCCCTGCAGTGCAGCCCTTAGACACATGGATGACCAGGGAAGTTTGGCATGCTGTCCTCGTGCCCGCAGGTGCCACTTCCGCAGCTCCCATTGGTCACGGTTCTTGGCCAATGGGAGCTGTGGAGCTGGCACATCCTGTTTTAAAAATTGAGAATTGCAAAGTTTCATTTTTACAGTTTGACATCCATGGAGACTGGGGCCCCAATTATCCTGAGAGCAGGTGCATGTGGGCTTTTTCCTGCCACGGGGACTCAGCCTTGATGTGGAGAGTCCAATTCTCAGATTAGATGGTAGTTCAGTAAAGCCATCTCAAACTGTCATCATTCTATTGAGATTGCTACCAAAGGAGCTAATTAAGCAGCTTATGTACTCATGTGCTCCTTATGGGCACCTGAGTTCCATTAATAGTACCATCACAGTTAGCAATTGGGGTGGGCAATAGAGTTTTCCTACGGTGCATCATGTTCATAGGGCTAGAGTGTTTACACTGATGTGGGGGCGCTGGGCACGCTGGACTAGTGTTACTTTGACTCAGATCTGTGCACTTCAGTGTAGACACAAAGTCCTAGGTTGGAGCATGGGTCAGAAAATCCTTAACCTATGGTTGAAATGCAATGTAGATGCTCAAGCCCAGGGTTCCCTGACATGGGTCAGCTGATTTGATTCTCACTAACTCTAGGCTTACATTGCTGTGTACACATACTCTTTATTTCAGTACTTGTTCTGTGTATGCTGGAAAAAAACAAGTTATATATTTTTTCTTTCATTTGATATTTGGCTTTTCTAGTAACACTAAAGACTGTAGCTCTCTGTCTGAGGCTATCTGATGGATTCCTCTCAATAATCAATGCTTACCATTAATCTTTACATCCTTTATGGATGCAGCAAAGACTAATGCAGGCAAAAGCTGAACTGGCTCAGGATAAAATATATTAAAGGTGACACGAAATAGATTCTGAAATGTTTGGCTTATGCCCTTTCTTGCTGTTTTATGTTGTGTAAAGGGAGTAGGAAAGTGTGTGGGTGCAGTTTTTTGGTTTTTTTTAAGGGTGGTTTGTTTGCTTATATTTTACTTTGGAAATATCAGTAATGCAATGTCACTTCCGGTCTTCTTTGGGAGTCTCAGAGACTGTATATTACCTCTCACTCCTTAATTAGAGCTCTGAGGATGTGAAATCTGTAACAAAGACAAAATTTCTCAAATCTTAATTAACCATTGAAATTATATAGCTATTAAAAATTACACAGTGATTAAAAATCCATTCTTCCTCATCCCGCTGAGTTGCTAATCTTTCACTTTTTTTACTCTTCTGGTGACACTAATTCCATCACAAGTTAGCCAGTTATCAGAGTGTCTTCTACACTAGACAGGACCTACATTTCTAATGTAAAAAGCAAAACAAGATTTTCAGGCATTAAAAGTACATTATAAAGAAGCATAAAAAGGCACAATCTCAATGTTTTTTTCTTCAGGGTTACATTAAAAGGCTAATAAATATAGATGATAATGCTGTCTTTCTTCTGTGATGCACTATAACAGTGGTCCGCGAACTCCATTCAGGTGGTCCACGAATAGTTTCCTCTAAGGTGCACACCTGGATGTCCGCACATAAGAGAATGAATGGCCACCCATCTAATTAGTGGAGCCATGCAGGCGTTGCTCCACTAATTAGGTGCCTGTTACCTGGACCCTGGAGAAGACACACATGTAAGGTGAGGTAGTAGCCTTGGGGGGAATATGGAGTAGGTGGGAGGGGGGCAGTGGCATGAGAAGAGGGGGTGGGGGGAATTTGGGATGTGCATGGCTGCATCAGCCAGAGAAAGAGGTGACTTTCCCCAGCTCCAGAGCTGTGGCTGCTGGGGAGAGACCCCTCCTTCCCAGCTCCAACTCAGGGGCTACTGTGGCGTCGGAGAGAGGGAGAGACCTCCTCTTCTTCCCAGCCCCAGCTCGGGGGCTGCCACGGTGGGGAAGAGAGGGCACGTCCATCACATTAGAAAGTTAAGACTACTGATATTAAAATATGAGTTGGGTGCTTTTATTTGTAGAACAAAAAAATTTTTTTTAACATAGCATTTTTATCCAAAGTGCTTTACAATAGTTAGCTAATGGTACAAACAACATTTGGAAAGATCATTAAGTGGCCCGCCAAGATCCCCCAGCAATTTTCAAGTGGTCTGTGAAAAAAAAAGTTTGAGAACCACCGCACTATAATATTTTTGTATTCTATGGATATCAGATGACTACTGCACACACAGAAATGACCATGTTTTATAAATTAAATGTAATGGATGCTACCATAGTCTCATATGGCCATACAGATACAGTTATTTTTGTGTTTTAATATTAAAGGGGGGGAAACAGAAATTCAGAGGGAAAGACAACATACCATGAGAATTAGACAAGATAGAGTTTCTGAAATGTCCACTATCAACTGCACAGCTGGGGAAGATGGGCAGGACTGTGTCTTCAGAAATTGGACAGTATCATTACAATTTTGTCCATTAAGATGTATGTGAACATTGACTGGAACTGCTGCTGGAATATCCACTCCTGAAGAATGACACTCCCTTCTAAGTATTAACAGCTGGTGTGTGTGTGAACATGGATGAATCTTACCAAGTTAAGAAATTTGTGAATAAGAATAGCATGTTTTTTCCATACTTAACTTATTGTGGGGTAAATGAAAACTGAAAATGCATGTGTTTAGGTTACTGAACTAACCTTATTCCTTGAGGAATCTATGTTAGTAGCAAGGTTAGATAAATAGCTTTCAACTAGGTTCACCGGGGGAAGGAGACTAAAGCCCTGAGGTAAGTGGGGAAGTGGGATACTGGGAGGAAGCATGAGCAGGAGCGCGCGAGAGGGGAGGGCTTCTGCCTCATACTGAGAAAGAACAACAATCAGCGAGTTATCTCAAGTGCCTATACACAAATGCAAGAAGCCTGGGAAACAAGCAGGGAGAACTGTAAGTCCTGGCACAGTCAAGGAATTATGATGTGATTGGAATAACAGAGACTTGGTGGAATAACTCACATGACTGGAGTACTGTCATGGATGGATATAAACTGTTCAGGAAGGACAGGCAGGGCAGAAAAGGTGGGGGAGTTGCATTGTACGTAAGGGAGCAGTATGACTGCTCAGAGCTCAAGTATGAAACTGCAGAAAAACCTGAGAGTCTCTGATTAAGTTTAGAAGTGTGAGCAACAAGGGTGATGTCGTGGTGGGAGTCTGCTAGAGACCACTGGACCTGGGGGATGAGGTGGACGAGGCTTTCTTCCGGCAACTCATGGAAGTTACTAGATCGCAGGCCCTGGTTCTCCTGGGAGACTTCAATCACCCTGATATCTGCTGGGAGAGCAATACAGAGGTGCACAGACAATCCAGGAAGTTTTTGGAAAGTGTAGGGGACAATTTCCTGGTGCAAGTGATGGAGGAACCAACTAGGGGCAGAGCTCTTCTTGACCGGCTGCTCACAAACCGGGAAGAATTAGTAGGGGAAGCAAAAGTGGATGGGAACCTGGGAGGCAGTGACCATGAGATGGTCGAGTTCAGGATCCTGACGCAGGGAAGAAAGGTAAGCAGCAGGATACGGACCCTGGACTTCAGAAAAGCAGACTTTGACTCCCTCAGGGAACCGATGGGCAGGATCCCCTGGGAAAATAACATGAGGGGGAAAGGAGTCCAGGAGAGCTGGGTGTATTTTAAAGAATCCTTATTGAGGTTACAGGGACAAACCATCCCGATGTGTAGAAAGAATAGTAAATATGTCCGGGGACCAGCCTGGCTTAACAGTGAAATCCTTGCTAATCTTACACACGAAAAAGAAGCTTACAAGAAGTGGAAGATTGGACAAATGACCAGGGAAGAGCATAAATATATTGCTCGGGCATGCAGGAGTGAAATCAGGAAGGCCAAATCACACCTGGAGTTGCAGCTAGCAAGAGATGTTAAGAGTAACAAGAAGGATTTCTTTAGGTATGTTAGCAACAAGAAGAAGGTCAAGGAAAGTGTGGGCCCCCTACTGAATGAGGGAGGCAACCTAGTGACAGAGGATGTGGAAAAAGCTAATGTACTCAATGCTTTTTTTGCCTCTGTCTTCACGAACAAGGTCAGCACCCAGACTACTGCACTGGGCAGCACAACATGGGGAGGAGGTGACCAGCCCTCTGTGGAGAAAGAAGTGGTTCGGGACTCTTTAGAACACCTGGATGAGCACAAGTCCTTGGGGCCGGATGCGCTGCATCCGAGAGTGCTAAAGGAGTTGGCGGATGTGATTGCAGAGCCATTGGCCATTATCTTTGAAAATTCATGGCGATCGGGGGAAGTCCCAGATGACTGGAAAAGGGCTAATGTAGTGCCCATCTTTAAAAAAGGGAAGAAGGAGGATCCTGGGAACTACAGGCCAGTCAGCCTCACCTCAGTCCCTGGAAATATCATGGAGCAGGTCCTCAAGGAATCAATTCTGAAGCACTTAGAGAAGAGGAAAGTGGTAAGGAACAGTCAGCATGGATTCACCAAGGGCAAGTCATGCCTAACTAATCTAATTGCCTTCTATGACGAGATAACTGGCTCTGTGGATGAAGGGAAAGCAGTGGACATGTTGTTCCTTGACTTTAGCAAAGCTTTTGACACGGTCTCCCACAGTATTCTTGCCAGCAAGTTAAAGAAATATGGGCTGGATGAATGGACTATAAGGTGGATAAAAAGTTGGCTAGATTGTTGGGCTCAACGGGTAGTGATCAATGGCTCCATGTCTAGTGTGCAGCCGGTATCAAGTGGAGTGCCCCAAGGGTCGGTCTTGGGGCTGGTTTTGTTCAATATCTTCATAAATGATCTGGAGGATGGTGTGGATTGCACCCTTAGCAAGTTTGCAGATGACACTAAACTGGGAGGAGAGGTAGATACGCTGGAGGGTAGAGATAGGATACAGAGGGACCTAGACAAATTAGAGGATTGGGCCAAAAGAAATCTGATGAGGTTCAACAAGGACAAGTGGCTAGGCAGCAGTTCTGCAGAAAAAGGACCTAGGGGTTACAGTGGACGAGAAGCTGGATATGAGTCAACAGTGTGCCCTTGTTGCCAAGAAGGCCAATGGCATTTTGGGATGTATAAGTAGGGGCATTGCCAGCAGATCGAGGGATGTGATAGTTCCCCTCTATTCGACATTGGTGAGGCCTCACCTGGAGTACTGTGTCCAGTTTTGGGCCCCACACTACAAGAAGGATGTGGAAAAATTGGAAAACGTCCAGCGGAGGGCAACAAAAATGATTAGGGGACTGGAACACATGACTTATGAGGAGAGGCTGAGGGAACTGGGATTGTTTAGTCTGTGGAAGAGAAGAATGAGGGGGGATTTGATAGCTGCTTTCAACCAAAGAGGATGGATCTAGATTGTTCTCAGTTGTAGCAGATGACAGAACAAGGAATAATGGTCTCAAGTTGCAGTGGGGGAGGTTTAGGTTGGATATTAGGAAAAACTTTTTCACTAGGAGGGTGGTGAAACACTGGAATGCGTTACCTAGGGGGGTGATGGAATCTCCTTCCTTTGAAGTTTTTAAGGTCAGGCTTGACAAAGCCCTGGCTGGGATGATTTAGCTGGGGATTGGTCCTGCTTTGAGCAGGGGGTTGGACTAGATGACCTCCTGAGGTCCCTTCCAACCCTGATATTCTATGATTCTATGATCAACACTAAAATGGAGAGTGAGCAGAACAAGACACCATTACTAGAAATCAGTGCAGGCTGCTGTGCTGGTGAAAGCCTGGTGTGATAATGTAACTACCCCACGCTTACCCTGCAGCGTTTAATACAGGCCAGATGGGCTAATTAACCCATTAGGCAGCTGATTAGGGAGGCTCAGTTGGCCAGGAATAGGCGTGGTCTATAAAACCCAAGAGCTGAAAAGAGAAGAGGTGGCTGGGAAAAGGCAGCTACTCCTAGGAGAAAGGGAGGAGTGACTAGAGACTGCACTCACTCCCTGGGAACAGGGAGGAGGCTTTAGGGCACTAGTGCAGGAATTAAAGAGGAACCAGCAGTAGGAAGAAGCCCAGGGATAGAGTAGTGAGGCTAGAGAGAGAAGGCCCAGAGGTAAGGGTCCCTAGTTTGGAACTTGGAGGTAAGCATGGGCCTGGGTTCCCTTTCCAGCCAGTAGGTGAGTAGCACCAAGGTAGTGAGCAAGAGGATTGCCTAAGACTACTGAGGAGATAAAACCTTCCCCCAGCAGGGGCAGCTATGGATAGTGATACAGTCTGAGGACTGAACCAGGAAGAGAACACTGTGGTTCCTGACTCTGTAGGAGGAGTTGCTGGCAGGCAGGCAGAGTGATGGTGTGTAAACTGTGGATCGGGGTTGTTGGTCTCAAGCTAATCCCCAGGTATCACAAAGAAGCACCAGTCTGGTTGTGAGTGGTGCACCCTGTGACACCTGGGTATGACTGCAAACTGCAGAGTGTTCTGATTCCATTATGTGTGGGATACCTTACCATCTTTTCCAGGAGATATCTGCGGACAGGGTCAGATTGTCACTGGTCTCTGTACAGGTGCAAGAAGTGTTGCCTACCCCTTGAAAATCCCAAGTGTAGGGACTTGTCTGCTGTCCCATTTGTGTTGCAAGCCACCCCAGAAAGGGGCAGTTTGGTGACCGGTCATGGAGAAGCGTGCACTGTGCAGCAGGCATGCTCTTCCCCCCTTTGTGCTGGCAACCTTTGTACCACCACTGATGCAATGCCATGCCTAAAAGGCAAACTTTTGTCTTTATATAAATCTAAGATATTAACTCTTCTGAGAGCAATTTATGAAGTTCAACCTAATTTATGTAAAATGAACTTAATCCAGCTCTGAAGTACAGCTTTATGTGAGATGACAGTCTTGTTGTTTAACAGCATAGCAATGTTACACCAGAATTTTGGAAAGGAACTGAGGAACAAAAGAAACTTATCTAGTTGCAACTGCATGCAGACTTTAGGTAGGCAAAATCTAACTATGTTGGAATTTGGACAGGGCACCAGAGTTGTTAACATTCCTATTGTAAGGGGACTGTTGCCCCCTTACTAACATTCAGTGGGGGCGTTTTAGTTGCTAGCTTCCACTACTAAAAGGGGGAAGGGTGGACGGGGAATCAGGACCCTGAGACTGCCAGTCCCTAGGCGCAATGGGGAGAGGCCAATGCTCCAGGTGAGCCTGAACGACAGGGCACTCAGGCTAATCAGGGAGTCAGGAGGCCAGCGAGGTCCTGTTCTCCGTATGAGTTGGAATTGCCTGGGTCAGACAGAGTGGGGCCGAGCTGAGCTGGGGAGCAGAGCTGTGCCAGATCCAGAGGGACCAGAAAAGCAGCCCAGAGAGAGCAGACCCTGTCCTGGGAGCAGAGCTGCAGCCCCAAAGCCAGAGGCACAGCCCAGAGAGAGCAGACCTGTCCTGGGAGCAGAGCTGTAGCAACCAGAGCCAGAGGGGCCAGAGAAGCAGCCCAGGGAGCTGGAGGCAGAGCAGGGCTGGAGCTGGGGCTGGGGCTGGAGCAGTCCGGAGCCGGGTGTCGTGAGCAGCTGGGAAGAGTGAGGGGGGACCCTGGGCAGTGGGCCCAGCACAGGGAGACGCCTCAGCCAGGAGGCTCTGCAGGCCCAACTCGGAGGGGGATTGGTAACCCTGACGGGGCGGGGGCAATGCTAAGAAGAAGGGCCCTGCCACCTAGAGCCTGAGAGCGTGTGGCCACCACCAGAGCGAGTGTCCAACCCACAAGCATCCCTGCAGCACAGCCAGAACCTGAGAACTTACAAGGAACAGACTGTGAACTGCCCTGACATTCCAGAGACACTGTTTGTGATGTTCCCCGCACAGAGCGGGTTGATGTGTTTCCTTTAACCTTTTCCATTTTTCCTTATTCTTTTTAAAATTAATTGATTAAACAACATGCTGTCAAGGTTCCTTCCCCGCTCTGAACTCTAGGGTACAGATGTGGGGACCTGCATGAAAACCTCCTAAGCTTACTTTTACCAGCTTAGGTTAAAACTTCCCCAAGATACAAATTATTTTACCCTTTGCCCTTGGATTTCCACTGCCACCATCAAACTTTATCTGGGTTCCCGAGAAAACATAGTTTGGACACGTCTTTCCCCCCAAAATCCTCCCAACTCTTGCACCCCACTTCCTGCGGAAGGTTTGGTAAAAATCCTCACCAATTTGCATAGGTGACCACAGACCCAAACCCTTGGATCTTAGAACAATGAAAAAGCATTCAGTTTTCTTACAAGAAGACTTTTAATAGAAGTAAAAAGGAATCACCTCTGTAAAATCAGGGTAATTAGATTCAAAACATAGAGAATCCCTCTAGGCAAAACCTTAAGTTACAAAAAAGAGACACAGACAGGAATATTCATTCTATTCAGCACAGCTATTTTTTCAGCCATTTAAAGAAATCATAATCTAACACATACCTAGCTAGATTATTTACTAAGTTTTAAGACTCCATTCCTGTTCTGTCCCTGGCAAAAGCATCATACAGACAGACACAGACCCTTTGTTTTTCTCCCTCCTCCCAGCTTTTGAAAGTATCTTGTCTCCTCATTGGTCATTTTGGTCAGGTGCCAGCGAGGTTACCTTTAGGTCCTTAACCTTTTACAGGTGAGAGGATTTTTCCTCTGGCCAGGAGGGATTTTAAAGGGGTTTACCCTTCCCTTTATATTTATGACACATGCGTTTGCTTTAAATTGTATGTAATGGTCAGTTGGTCAGAGAAGTGCCCAGTGCAGAGAGAGTGCCCTGGAGTGGGGACACCCTAGCCCCTGTCCTAGGTGACCACAGCAGGGTTGAGGGTTGAGCCCCCCAGGAATCCTGGGCCCAGCCTTGTTGGGGTTACGAGGACTCTGCCAGACAGGAGAGCGGAAGTGGAGTCCTCAAGGGGTAGGGAGGCCACTGGGTAAAGGAAGTGGGAGTGATGACTCAGATCCTTTCGCTAGCCCACTTCACCGGGGTAGTGCAGAAGCCAGGAAAGTTCCTCACAATAGCGGGACTATTCCCCCGCTTACACTATTATTGCAAAAGCCTAGATATCTTCATCACAGATTATAAGGATCTCAATTAAAGTCTCATGTAGAAGACAGCATATTATAAAACATCACTTTGGTAAGGCATTTGTTCTGTACTGACTCAGTAAGGGAAAGGGCAACATCTGAATTGTCAACATCATTCCTGAAACACTTGCGTACCCCACTATGTATAGGCCCAGACTAATGCTGCTGAGTGTGTAAGAAATGACAGCATAACAGCCTAATATGTTATGGCTTTCAGGCCCTTTGGGATTTTGATTCACCTTCACATCTACTATTGGCCTTTAGGATGTCATCCTGCAATTTATGGGCATCTTAAGAGAATCTTTGTCAGCAGGATAATAAAACATACTTTATTGCTAATTCAAATAAACCTCAGCTTTGCAAGGGTAGCAAATAGCAAGGTTTTCATTGATATTTTTAAGTTTTTAAAAGGCTGCTGAATTGTGTGACATGGTATATATCTGGAATGTGGGCAATCTGCTGATACAGGCTAAATAGTTCCATGTTACTTCTAATTACGTCTAACATTTTTCTGTTTTAGCAGATTGTAAAAATGGTTTCCCCTCCAGTTAGGTTTCTGGGAATTTACTACTCTGATTTCTAGGTTTGAGTAATGTTTACTGATGATGTTTAGCCCAAAGTTTAGCCCAAAGACTTTTACCATTAACGTGGGGGTGGCTTTTGACACAGTCACTTAGAATTCTTCTGACGTCCTAAGTACTAAGGTTGAAGTTGTCGATCTGACTGGGCAATGAAGATTTCTTGTGTGTTGTAGATTCAGTAATAATCTCACCAGTGCAGGAGGTCTGAACACTCAATAAGAGATTATTTTATACTTTCAAGCCTAAATTCTCCCTCACATGAATTATTTTCATCTAAGGGAATGAAAACAGCATACATTTTTTCAAATCAGTTTTTCTTCTAGCTTTTTGCTGTAAGAAGTTTGAGGTGATATCCCATTAGTACACAGATCCACTGGCGATAAGGAGAAACCATGGAGAATCCTCTTGCCTTCCCCCTATCATCTAACTCCCTCCAGCCCCTGAACAGACCAATCATTCTAAACCGATGCTGCCAGGGGTGATCAGGGCTGCAAAGGTGTTAATTAACAGTATCTTATATTGTCTGCTGAAACTTGTACTAGTGGGTTGGAGGAAGGGAAAATCCAATGGCACTTTGCTGGCCCCCTGCTGTGTCCCTACACTATGGCCACACACTCATCAGCTATGAAGCTTGAACCCCACAGAGCTCCTGTAGAAAAGGCTTCCATGTGTTTCGAGGAATGGAGCAGTCTTCCCTCCCTCCCTCCCTCCCCACTCCCAGTCTAAACCTATGGGTGAGCCACTATATTCAGTTGAAATACTGGTCACGTCATCAGAAGCCTGTGAGCTTTCATCACTTTCCAATACGTTTTGGGTGTGACTATCATAAGGGTTCGAAAGTGAGGAGTCCCCTTTTTGTGAATCAGATGTGTGGGAAGAGCCGATCACTATTGTAGGTGGGAATAAAAAAAGCAAGGCAAGTTCATATGAACTGCACAAGCTGGGATGTAATGGGACTACATTCACACTCTGTAGGGAACTTTTAATGCAGAGCAGCAGGGCCCACACAGGTAGTTAGTGTGCAACACACATTGATGTGCACTAAAATTTACACCCCAGTTGTGCACACTAACATACCATGTAGACAATCCCTAAGTCATTCTTCCAATTGGAACAAACACTCTTTTTAATGGTAGTTTAGCTGTTCTGCTTCTTTTCCTGACTAGAACCAAGAAGGGTTAAATTAAAATCAATAAATAAGGGTAACTGAGCTCCTAAATTAACACATGGGTCATGTTTTGGGTTAAGGTTGGGATCAGTTATTTCTTTCTGAACTAGGTTGTCCATAGTTCTAGAAGAAGTAAATAAATCCACAAAATGTCTAGGAAAATCATATTTCACTTCAACTTCTTTATTCTTGAACAGCCTTTCCAGTACCAGAAGAGATTCTCTATTTTGTTTGCACCATACTGTCTAAATGAAGTCAAGTTTCTGTTAGGATTACTTACAGCTTTCAGACTCCTGCTGCCTTTAAGAAATAGGGGTTGCATATCCAAATATGATCATTTATTAAAGATGCTCTGGTGGAGCTGGTGGTTTTGAAAAAAAAGGCTTGTGTCTTCTTTCTTGGCTTCCATACTGCTATGGAAAATCACTAACCTATGCTAAATAACACATTTTTCAAGCACATTGATTAATGCAAATTAACTTTTTTGTAACATATCTGTCTTTGATGTGTAATGGTTGTGTTGCTTTACCATGTATGGCAGAAGGGAAGTATCAGGCTTAATGTTTTAACAATCTGATATAAATTGGCAGCCACTTGATTTACATGTTTTTCATTTCAGATATCTGCTATACCTTTAAGTGTTAGCCACAAGACTTGCAACTATTATTGAGATTTTTGACATAGACATGAAATACATAAAATTCCTGCCAGAGAGAGAATGGTATGAGACAACAAAAATTCAGTTGGTACAGAACTCACGTGTAATCTGTGTATTTCTCACGCTGACATATTAAATGAATATCCTCCTCTCTTCTGAAAGCACAGTTAGGTGATGGTGGCAGTTGGACACAATGGATTTACTTACAGTGGCATCCATCCATGTGGAGAATGGAGAGTTTTCCAGCAGCTCCATCATAGGGTTTTTTTTTTAATTAAATTTTCATATAGGGAGGTAAATAAAAATGTTTCTAACTAGAACCAGTAACACACATATCTAATCTCTCGCACTTCCAAGATTGTATATACATATTGACTATGCCCCAAAATACAAAGGTACAGGAAAACAAAGACTGAAAATGAAACTGTAAGATACATTAGATTCTTGTCTGTTTCTTTTCTGAGATGAACCAAAATCTCTGTGTAAAGAATACCATGGAAAAACTGCAAATCCCAAGGGAATGTCATTTAGTTATTTTTTTTTTAGTGTTGACTGTACAAGTATTAGGGTGAGGCAAGAAGAACTGTTGGTTTTTTAACCTATTTTTGTCGACATCATAACTGGCTTTGTTTGTAGTGCAGCAGAAGCCCACATTACTGCCTGTTTGTTTGCTTCTCTATCTGTAAACCAACATCATCAAGGTCATCAGCAAGAATGTGCACAGTTCTGACAACAGTCTTGCTAGGTAGCTCCTGCTGCTGACGACCAGCAGGGGGAGCTCCCACACCACCTTTTGGTTTGATGATATCAACAACATGATATAAGAAATTATTTCCCCTTTGCTTCAGTGGTGATATAACTGGGACTTTTCTAAAACAATGAAGTACTTATATACTATCCCTTGCCAAAGTACTGGTGTAACTTTTTAAGTGTCAGATTTCTTTGATGCACCATATTTGTGCTAAATCCATTGACAATGATTCGTTCTACATACTAATTGGAAAAAAAAACCTATGTAAAGGTCATGTGAAAACCACCTTCAAATTGACAAAGGCCATGCAAGTATCAGGAAAGGTCACTAATGAAGCACTTCCCCCCACACACAAATCTTTGCAAAACATGGGCCTGATTCTACATCGTGGGCTCCCCAAAACTCAAGATGAGTGAAGGTTGCTCCATATTACTACAAATCTTGGGCACATTGGCACCATGCATACCAGTGCTCACAACTCTCCACTTAGTGGGAGATGTGCCTAGCTCTTCAGAGAAGTCTGTGTATCACCAAACACAGTACTATCTGCTTATCTGTGGGATTTAGCTATTTGACCTAACCTTCAAATTGGTGTGTCACTCTATCATGCATGGCATCACCTTAGGAAATACCATTTCTAAATAAGATGTGGAGGTCAGGCTACTGAAGATTTGTCTCCACTGAAAATCTGATTCACAAACCAGAAAAAAAACTGAGCAGTTGTCAAGGAACTTAACATGTGAAAGATCAAGCAAAAAGCTGTGTGGGGTAAAATGGCTTTAACATGTAGTATTGATCTCTGCTGCTCTTTTTACTATAAAATAGCACTGCAAAAAGTTGGTGTCAAGGTTCCTCCCCCACTCTGAACTCTAGGGTACAGATGTGGGGACCTGCATGAAAACCTCCTAAGCTTACTTTTACCAGCTTAGGTTAAAACTTACCCAAGGAACAAATTAATTTTACCCTTTGCCCTTGGAATTTCCATTGCCACCACCAAACTTTAACTGGGTTTACTGGGAAACGTAGTTTGGACACGTCTTTCCCCCCAAAATCCTCCCAACCCTTGCACCCCACTTCCTGCGGAAGGTTTGGTAAAAATCCTCACCAATTTGCATAGGTGACCACAGACCCAAACCCTTGGATCTTAGAACAATGAAAAAGCATTCAGTTTTCTTACAAGAAGACTTTTAATAGAAGTAAAAAGGAATCACCTCTGTAAAATCAGGGTAATTAGATTCAAAACATAGAGAATCCCTCTAGGCAAAACCTTAAGTTACAAAAAAGACACACAGACAGGGATAGTCATTCTATTCAGCACAGTTCTTTTCTCAGCCATTTAAAGAAATCATAATCTAACACATACCTAGCTAGATTATTTACTAAAAGTTCTAAGACTCCATTCCTGTTCTGTCTCTGGCAAAAACAGCATACAGACAGACACAGACCCTTTGTTTCTCTCCCTCCTCCCAGCTTTTGAAAGTATCTTGCCTCCTCATTGGTCATTTTGGTCAGGTGCCAGCGAGGTTACCTTTAGCTTCTTAACCCTTTACAGGTGAGAGGAGTTTTCCTGTGGCCAGGAGGGATTTTAAAGGGGTTTACCCTTCCCTTTATATTTATGACAGTTGCTCTTTGACATCTGCAGAATTATTTATTCAGAAACAAAACTTGGCCTATTTTCCTTCCTCATCACAGCTGTAAGAATTAGACAATCTGCTCCTATTGACACTGAAGTCAATAGGAGTCTTTCCAATGCCTTCTATAGGCATTTGACCAGGCCCAGAGAAAGCATCGAGTGGGAACAAGGAGACAAAAAATTGCTCCCACGAGAGAGAGAAATCCAACCTTTGCCCATCTAGCTGAAGTCTTCTTTGCTATCTCCTTTTGGGAAGCATGGAATCCTTGCAGTCTTCTGCTAAACTTTTTTCCTCCCCCCCCCCCTTTATAGCAGTTTTCAAAAAAGGAAGTAAGGGGAAGACTGAATGAAGATGCAGTGAGGGGGGACATTAACAAGAAATCCAAGGCGAAACATCTTCACTGTGGGTTTCAAGTGAATTGGGTAACAAGAAAAGGAGTACTTGTGGCACCTTAGAGACTAACCAATTTATCTGAGCATAAGCTTTTGTGAGCTACAGCTAACTTCATCGGATGCATACTGTGGAAACTGCAGAAGACATTATATACACAGAGACCTTGAAACAATACCTCCTCCCATCCCACTCTCCTGCTGGTAATAGCTTATCTAAAGTGATCACTCTTCTTACAATGTGTATGATAATCAAGTTGGGCCATTTTCAGCACAAATCCAGGTTTTCTCACCCTCCGCCCCTCCCCACACAAACTCACTCTCCTGCTGGTAATAGCCCATCCAAAGTGACCACTCTCTTTACAATGTGTATGATAATCAAGGTGGGCCATTTCCAGCACAAATCCAGGTTTTCTCACCCCCCACCCCCCCCTCCAAAAACCACACACACAAACTCACTCTCCTGCTGGTAATAGCTTATCCAAAGTGATCACTCTCCTTACAATGTGTATGAAAATCAAGGTGGGCCATTTCCAGCACAAATCCAGGTTCCCCCCCCAAACCCCCCCCCCACACAAACTCATTCTCCTGCTGGTAATAGCTTATCCAAGGTGACCACTCTCCCTACAATGTGCATGATAATCAAGGTGGGCCATTTCCAGCACAAATCCAGGTTTTCTCACCCCCCCCCCCAAACTCACTCTCCTGCTGGTAATAGCTCATCCAAACTGACCACTCTCCTTACAATGTGTATGATAATCAAGGTGGGCCATTTCCAGCATAAATCCAAGTTTAACCAGAACGTCGGGGGGGGGGGAGGGGGGGAGGAAAAAACAAGGGGAAATAGGCTACCTTGCATAATGACTTAGCCACTCCCAGTCTCTATTTAAGCCTAAATTAATAGTATCCAATTTGCAAATGAATTCCAATTCAGCAGTTTCTCGCTGGAGCCTGGATTTGAAGTTTTTTTGTTGTAAGATAGAGACCTTCATGTCTGTAATTGCATGACCAGAGAATTGAACTTGGATCAACTTGGAACTGGAAATGGCCCAACTTGATTATCATACAGATTGTAAGGAGAGTGATCACTTTAGATAAACTATTACCAGCAGGAGAGTGGGATGGGAGGAGGTATTGTTTCAAGGTCTCTGTGTATATAATGTCTTCTGCAGTTTCCACAGTATGCATCCGATGAAGTGAGCTGTAGCTCACGAAAGCTTATGCTCAAATAAATTGGTTAGTCTCTAAGGTGCCACAAGTACTCCTTTTCTTTTTGCGAATACAGACTAACACGGCTGTTACTTTGAAACCTGTAATTGGGTAACAGTAGCTCTATCAAAGATGGCAGAATATCCAGCAATCCTCTTCTCCCCTCCATTATTCAGAATATTTAAATTATTCTGACAAATGTCTGGCTTCAAATGTCACAACTAGACATTGTTCTGACATGTTCTGACATCCACAGTTAATTGCATGAATGTAGCAAAAGAAAATTGAGTATAGAATCTACAGGACAACGAATAAATGTGATTTGTATCTTTCTTGTTTACTCAGGAAGAATGTTGCCAAACATCTTTCTTATGCAAAATAAAATTAGAAAAGATTCAAAAGGTCCCCAAACTTTCTGTTACTGCTTATCTCCTCCTACTAAGTCTTTTCCTCCATCCTCTGCACAGCCCACCAGTGTTCTCCAGCCTCTGCCCGATTGATTGACTGTCCCAATGGGAAGAGTTCCTGGATAAAAAGCTTTGTCTAGTCAGGGAACTTGAACTACACCTTTTCCCATGACACCACCAAAAATGGTGAATTCCAAATATCGAGTACTCAGAGTACTTTCTATGACCAGTACACAAACAACTCATAGTACCAAATATTTTCATGAAACGTAACTGTTGAACAGTTAGAAAAAAATGTTTGTTTATACAATTTAGACAAAAAAGGCCAAATCTGGTACATAGATTGTTCAGACTCAATAGTTTTGACCATTTTTCTATATGGATACTTACATTATTTTGGTCAAAAAAGAATCAGTACAGTTTATTAAATCCATAATAGTTGCATAAGAATCTCTTTAAGAATGCTTTACTTACTTTAATTGTATTCAATCTGTCATCACATTTACACACCAGTTACCAGATTATCACATCCTTATATTACGAATGAATTCCTTTCCATATTCAACAATAATTGACACCAATCTTGACAGCAAGTCTACAGATGCATACTGATGTCAACAATAGACCATTTATTATCCCTTGCCTATCAAAATCAGTATTGTTTACCATGTTGCTCTCTGTAGTCATTGTATCTGCACTAGTGAGGAAAATTACTTGAAAAATATTTTACTAAGTAGGAAAGAAATTGGAAATACACCTGGCACTTCCTAGCAATCTCTGAGGTCAGATGGAAGAACTTTGGAGAGGTACTAACAGAAAAAGACCATGTACTCTATTACAGTGGAGAGGACAAACATGTCAATGGTGAAGGATTTCTTGTGCACAAAGATATCAAGAATTCAGTATTAGGATGCTGCCCAATGTCGAGCAGGCTTATTTCTATCCATCTAAATGCAGTACCATTTAATATCACAGTGGCACAAGTCTACGCCCCTACAACAGACTATGATGATGAGCAAATTGAAGATTTTTACAATCAGTTCCAAGACATCATTGGTAAGGTACACAAGAAAGAGATCCTGATTGTACAAGGAGATTTGAATGCTGAAGTGGGTACTGATGCACAGGCAGATTGGCGAGATTATTGTGACCCTTTCTGTAATGTGGTAACCAATGAGAGAGGATTGAGACTTTTGGAGTTTGCCAGCTATAACAATCTGGTTCTTGCAAACACATTAGGAGCACATAAAGCATTCAGACTATCAACATGGCACGCGCCTAATGGTCTATATCAGAGCCAGATTGACTACATAATTGTGCAAAACCAGTTTAGTTCTGGGATTAACAGAGCTAAAACAAGGAGCTTCCCTGGTATTGGAAGTGATCATGACCTTGCGATGCTAAATTTTTTGCTGCAGCTAAGGAAAATCGTCAGGCCAAAGTTCACTAGAACCAAGTTTGACTTAGAAAGACTCAGAGACCAAAATATTGCAGAGTCATTCCAAGAAACGATCGGCAGAAAACTTGCCATGCTGCTTGCTCTAGAGGAAGACGTAGAAACAATGACCAACAATTTCAACACTGATGAATGAATGAGGCAGCAATGGACATCTTTGGGAAACATCATAAGAAGACAAAACCATGGGTCACAAATGAAATACTACAAATGTTTGACATTAGAAGAGAACTTGAGAGACAAGATCAGCACTGAGGGAGCTGATAAATACAGAGTGTCTGGCAGAAAGATCAAGAAAGGAATGAAGGTGGCCAAGGAGATATGGACTGAAAAATAATGCTCTAAAATTGAAGAGTGTATCAATAATAAAAATTAGCAAACGGGCCTTCCAGGTTGTAAAAGATCTGACAAAGGAAAGATGGACCAAAGCTAACATAATTCAAGAAAAAGAAGGGAACAGTCTTACAGAAGAAAGGGACATCATTAATAGGTGAACAAACTACTGCTCTGATCTGTACAACCACCAGACAAATGGAGATCCTAGTGTCTTAGACAGCCCAGATTCAACAAAGGACAAAGGGGGATGACTTTCCAATACTATGTGAAGAAGTGGAGGCAGCTTTGAAATCACTTAAGAATGGAAAGGCTACAGGTATTGACAACATCCCAGCCAAATTGATAAAATTCAGAGGAGAAATAGTAATAGATGTTCTCAGCAAGATCTGCAACAAGATCTGGCAGACTGGTGAGCGGCCTTTCACATGGACACAGTCACTAATCATCACTCTGCCAAAGAAAGGCAATCTGCAATTGTGTCAAAATTACTGAACCATAAGCTTAATTAGCCATCCCAGCAAAGTGATGTTGAAAGTCATATATCATTGTTGAAAGTCCTATATCATATGCTGAAAGTCAATATCATCACTGAAGAAAAGGCTGGCTTTCATACTGAAAGAAGTACCACAGAACAGATTTTCAACCTTTGTGTTCTATGTGAGCAGTACTTACAACACCAGCAGGACATCTACCACGTCTTTGTTGACTTCAAGAAGGCGTTTGACAGATTATGGCACAAAGCTCTCTGGGCAACCATGAAGAAGTACAATGTTGATTGTAAGCTTATTCTTACCATTAAACAACTGTATGCCAAGGCCAGCAGTGCAGTTCTCGTCGATGGCACAATAGGAGAGTGGTTTCACACCACTGTTGGAGTCCGGCAAGGCTGTCTTCTTTCGCCCACGCTGTTCAACATCTACTTGGAGTGCATAATGACTGATGCCCTAGAAGATCATATATGCACAGTCAGCACTGGGGGGGCGAACAATCTCAAACCTTCTGTTTGCTGATGACATTGATGGCCTGGCAGGCAGTGAAGATGAACTTGCCAATCTTGTGAAACGATTGTATGAAACCTCCGCAAAATATGGCATGGAAATCAGTGCAGAGAAGACCAAACTGATGACAGACAAATGTGATGGGATCAGCTCACATATCACTGTCCGTGGACAAGAGCTGGAGACAGTTAAACAGTTCAAGTATTTGGGGGCAATCATCACTGATGAAGGAGCAAAGGCAGAAATTTGGGCAAGATCTGCACAAACAACAGCAGCCGTGGCAAAGCTAAAGCCAGTTTGGAGGAATAAGAACATCTCCCTGGAATCCAAACTGAAACTGCTGCACGCATTGGTCATCTCCATTTTTCTGTATGCGTGCAAGACTTGGACCCTTACGGCAGAACTTGAATGGAAAATACAGGTAGTAGAGATGAGATGCTCCCATAAAATCCTGGGCATCTCCTACTTCGACCACGTCACTAATGAAGAGGTCCTCAACATCATCACCCAATGCACTGTGTCATAAGAAGACCTCCTGATGACCGTGAAGAAGTGCAAGCTGAAGTGGTACGGCCATGTAACAAGATCATCTGGCCTATCCAAGATCATTGTCCAAGGGACAGTACAGGGGAAGAGAAGAAGAGCTAGACAGAAGAAGAGATGGATTGACATCATAAAAGAGTGGACAGGAATGGACTTCATGGAGACTCAAGCACTGACACACAATCGTCAGTGGTGGAGACAATTGGTTGAGTGCTCATCAGTGATGGTGCCCTAATGACCAATGCGGTTATGGGAGTGATGATGATAATGATAAATAGGAAAGCAGCAAGAGTGAGGATCTGGAATTTGTTTTTCTGGTTTAAGTATTTGACAAGTAAACATATAAGAGTTTAGATTTTACAAGCTAAAAAAAACCCTGTATGACCACTGTCTTTTTCCTATATAAAACACAGGGCCATTTTTTTCTGAACAGCCTATAAACTTGTATGTGCCCACATTTGTGTTGTGTGTATGCTATATATGGGCTAGTTAGATGCACCATTACCCTTTTCGGAAATTCAGATGCAGACTTTCACAAAAATATAGTTTGTATGCAAAATAATTGCACGTGGAAACATCAAGGCCCTTTCTGAATGCTAGATGTATGTGTGTGTATATATGTAATGTGCTGGTGGGTATATTATAGGTCTTCCTGTCATCCCTGTGCCTGATTAACAGAGGATGTGTTTTGTTACAACCTGCAGCTCGAGGGTCTTAACTCTTTAGCTCAAGCTGTAGCAGTTCATAATTTTAGGTCCCCAGTTCTCAGTTCCTGGTGTTTAGGCCAAGAGGGCAGCTGTCTCACATGCCTTGGGGGATATAGTAATAATGCTACGTGGAGGATGGACCAGATTCAGGCCAAAATCTATACTAACTTCTGAAACTCCCAGTGATAGAATGTTTATTATTGGGATCTGCTGCAACTTTTCCTCTGTTACTGAGACACACACAGAACCAGCACTGCATCACAAGCACCAGCCTAGCAGACAAGAAGAATTGAAGAGGACTCCCTTTAAAGTCTTTCAGCATTGCTTGTTGTTGAGCAGCATGAGGCATTCCTTCCTCTCTGGAACAGAGACAGGTACTTTTTCACTCCTCTTGGCTCTGACTGGTTTATAGCAAGAGAGACCAGGGGCCAAATGCACAATTGGCACCATGTAGCTCCTCTGAAGTTGATGGAGATCACCGATTAACTTGGTTTTAGGACCAGTAATGAAATTTTGCTTATCCCGCATGATGCTAATGTCCACAGTTTTAATTTTGTTTTAGTATGTTGTTGAAATCAGAAAAGCATCACTGTGTAATAAGGTGACATTTCATAATGTGCAAAATATATCCATTGTTACCTTTATCTCATAACTTTTTTAGTTTAGTGGAACCAGGTTTTTACTAAGGTGTGGACTATAGAATCAATATAGCTATGGAAAAACAAGCTGTATTTTATTCAGCTTCATACATCATTAAAATAATTGGCCGTTTTCCGATTCCGGCAACTTTATTGAGGTAATGATTGTGGGGGGGGAGATGGTTTTTACATGCTTTTCAGAGAGTAGGCTGAGCTTGCAGTGCAATTAGTTAGAACAATCTTGTTTTGGCTTGCACATTGGGCAAATGTGATATGGAGGTCATTACGCAAGTGCAGACATGGAAGGAATACTAATACAACATTTCTTTGGAATCATTTATCTGGCCATAAATACACCTTCAAAAGTTAACTCTTCCAATGAGACATTTCAGGAAAGTGGATTTAACTTTGTAACCATTTATGCCATGTGCTCAGAAGCTTGATCTAATGTGATATGTGTAATTGGAATTTTCTCTCAATCTTTCTGTGGTTGTGCAAAAGAGACATACCAATTTATTACTTTCAGGACAGTTATTATCAGCATTTAAACTGTAAATTGATAAGTTAATTGAATAAAAGGCTAGGAGACAAATTAGCTGACTGTAATGTATCTGTCTGGTTTTAGGGAAATATTACACAATAGTCAGGGATTTAGTGGTGTATACCCTTTTGAGGTATCTTTGTTTCATTTTTACGTCACAGGTGTAACACCATGAGAGCACCGCAAGGTGGATTCATTACATGGGTACATGTATTCTAGGCTGTACTCCAAGTCAAAAGGGCCTGACAAAATATATCCTAGAATGCTTAAGAAAGTGGCTGAAGAGATCTCTGTGCTATTAAGTACTATAAGGTGTGTACACAACTGGTTAGAAAACCATACTCAAAGTAATTATTAGTTCACACTCTAGCTCAAGGGGCATCTTCAGTGGGGTTCCACAGGGATCTGTCCTGGGTCTGGTTCTATTTTGTATCTTCATCAATGGTTTGGATAATGGCAGAGAGAGTACACATATAAAGTTTACATATGATATCAAGCTGGAAGGTATTGTAAGAACCTGGAGGACAGAATTAGAATTCAAAATTATTTGGACAAACTGGAGAAATGATCTGAAGTAAATAGGATGACATTCAATAAGGACAAATACAAAGTACTACACTTCGGAAGAAATAATCAATTGTACACATACAAAATGGAAAATGACTGCCTAGGAAGGCGTACTACAGAAAAGGATCTGGGGATTACATTGGATCACAAAATAAATGAGTCAACAGTGTAACACTGTTGCAAAAAAAGTGAACGTAATTCTGAGGTATATTAGCATAAGTGTGGTAAGCAAGACACAAGAATTAATTCTTCCACTCTGCTCAGCACTGCTAAGGCCTTCACTGGAGTATTTGGTGCGCAGAACTGGACACCACACTTCAGGAAAGATGTGGCCAAAATGGAGACAGTCCAGAGGAGAGCAACACAAATGATTAAAAGTCTAGAAAACATGATATATAAGGAAATATGAAAAATTGGGTTTGTTTAGTCTGGAGCAGAGAAGACTGAGGAGGGGGGGATATAAGTCCTCAAGTACATAAAAATATTGTCATAAAGAGGAGGGTGATAAATTGTTCTGCTTAACTACTGAGGACGGTACAAGCAGTGACAGACATAACTTGCAACAAGGGCCATTTAGGTTAGACATTAGGAAAAACTTCCTGACTGTCAGGGTAGTTAAGCACTGGAATAAATTACTTAGGGGGTTTGTTGAATCTCTGTCATTAGAGGTTTTTTTAAGAATAGTTTAGACTGTGAAGGATGGTCTAGCTAATACTTTAATCCTGCCCCAGTGCAGGGGACTGGACTAGAGGACCTATTGAAGTCCTTTCTAGTCCTGCATTTCTATGATTAGTATGCCAGCTAATTCATTCATTGTCTCTTGAAGTATTTAGATCTATGTGAAGCAAAGATTAACTTAATGGGAAAAGAGTTAATAGTGGCAAAATGTTCAGTAAGGTCTAATCTTGCTGCTATTGATGTCAGTTGTCATGCTCCAGGAACTTCAAAGGAACCAAAAATTAATACAATTATTAAGAACACTTCAGTTCTCAACAAGTTCAATGTTTGTGTTCATGTGAGTTATAGTTTTGGCATGGAAATCAGTGATCATTCAGTTGATTTGAGCATTCAACCAATTGGTCACAATTTGACAAAGAACCTTAGCATAGATCTCACCTAGAGCCTTCATCTCATCTTCAAATGTGTGTAAAGTTCAAATGATAAACTTTTATTGAACTGGAATTTGTTGCACACACTTTCCCCTTAGCAAATATATAAATAGTTCCACTATCGTGTTTGTAAATGTGGTAAAGAGAAATCATAAAGATATTATTTTAAAAATACTTTGTATGAGAAAAAGGATATAATGTTACTGAATCAGTTTTTTTTAAAGATAATGGTAGCACAAGAATGGTGATTAATCAGTTCAGAAGAAAAGGATCCAATGGGTCACATATTCATAATACAATGCACTGAAGCTTGTTATTCCAAATACCTCATTTTTAGACTGAACAGTGACTTCTATAGTGTTTGATTTAAAGTGAATAGTCTTGAAATTGTTAAATCTAGCTACTGCTACTATACAATGAGATAAACTTCAGTATAATTTTAATATTTCCTGATCTACTGATTTTTTTCAGCTTTTTTTTTAAAAAGCATATTAATCATAGATTTCAGTCTATCTATGTTTTCTCAATTTCAGATTATATCCCTGCACCAATAAAAATGAATACCTCCAATCACAAATTCAGAGCGACTGTTTTCAACAAAATGTTGTGTGTTTGTGCATGCATGTGTGTGCACCAACTTAGTGTAACAAATTCTCTGTAGCTTTGCTGTGAAATTGATTCAAGGGTTTTTTTTGTACATAAGATTGTACAGCTTTTGAGACATTATAGCTTTATATCAAATAAAGCCTCTTCTTCTTTATGCAGGGTATATCTTTATTCCAGTAACTTCATTTTGGTGAAGACACTGTCAGATATAGTGATCAATGGTATAGAATTCAGAAGGATTAGTGTGGTTGGGTATCTCTTGTCTATGTACTAGTGGAGGTTATCCACCAAAGAAAAAAGACTGTGTTTTTACTATTTCCTGGCATGAAGCCTGACTGAAAGGGATCCAGGATACTAGCAGCTGTCAAGTGGCACTGGAGATTGCGTTTGGCTGGCATTTTTGAATTGGTTTGCTTAGAAAAGGAATGTTAGACATTGGGGCTAGAATTCCAGGAGATGTAACACAGAAGGCGTAGCCTGGGGAGATGGGGTAAAGGTGGCTGTAAGCTGTCAAGCTTTGTACCCCCAGGGTTCTGGGTAGCTCCCATCTTAAATTGGGACCAGAATCCCCAAAGAAGCATGCATTACAGGGACTGCTGACCATGACCCACGACTTCTGCCCCCATCCTGACACTGCACCAGAGCTTGAAAGGCAGGCCTATACAGTGACTGGGCAGGGGTATTGTCCTCCAGTTAACTGCAGGGATCTTACAGCCTCTGTACAATGGGACCGCAGCATGCTGGGGATGCAGCAGAAGGCAGACTCTCTGCAAGATCGCAAACACTATACTTATTCCTTTCATGCTGGTCAGATTGTGCCATGTTTTAGTGTAGACAACAGATCTCCCTCATCAAGTGAGTTGTTGACAGTCTCTGCTAATAGGGATTCCAGGTGTTCTCTGCCTAGAATGGAAGGGGTCAAAGTTATAGGCTATAACCCTGATTACCATCAGTGTTTCCATGAGTAATATTTCTGTGAAGCAGTTCAAATTCTTGGAAGGAGGATATTATGTGCTGCTTTTAACTTCTTTTTCTCAGTGAAGCATTTCAGATATGGATGATTTTCTTTGTAATAAGAAAAGACCATTCCTCACAGTGATAGGTGCTGTGTTTTTTAACATTGAGTGGAGGCAAGGGTAGAACTGTAGAATAATTGTTAGGATAAAAGAAATTTCTCTGTAATAAGGATTAGAAATAATACATTAATCAGAAGTTAAAAAGAAATATTTTACCTTTGTTACTCTTTTTGTGATTTACAGAAAGCAAATTACAATTTAAAGCATAGAAAAACACGTCACTTAAGGAAAGCACTTTTGGGTAGTTTGCAATGTCTTTTCATGTGAAAGGCAACAGTAGCTGATATTAAATAAGGGAGGAAAGAACCTGCTGTTCTGAAAGACTCCTACCACAGAAAAGTCAACAAATTAATAATAATGGAACACATTTTCTAATTATACTTTTGGTCGCAGTCTGTAGTAAGGACTACAAGATCACTCCCATTAATTTCAGTTGGATAGGTCAGAGCTGGCTGCCTGGTAGGTTCCCTAATGTGCTTCAGTAGGCACATAACTAACCATTTGACAGCTGTTCCACATAATTCTGGTAATGTGTATATGATGCCTTTTATCTTCCTTGAAATCGTGGATTACTTTTGGATGCTGGGCTTCATAAAACTATGGAATTACATTGCAAAGAAAAAAGTCCACAGAAGTGTGGGCTAGTTATAGCAAATAATTTAGTAGAAGGCTTGCTGGAAATCACAGCAAAGGGAACAACAGACCAAATGTCAGGCCTGCAATGTTCTTTTCACAAACAGCTGGGTGATTCAAGGTTTATATGTTTTTTTTTTTTATGGCCTCCATTAGAGGTTGTCATCATAGCCCTTTAGTGATGTTGTTTCAGCAGAATTTGATGCTGTTTTCCTATATTTTAACCCTTCAGAAGTTTCAGATTGATTGGTAGTCTGCAAAATGCCAAAATTCTCAGGAATATATGACGATGACATTTGGAATGAATCTGGCTAAGAGGACTAACTATTTAACTCAAAAGAACTATCAGCTTTGAATGTACCCTCTCTTTCTCACAGGTAGTTTCAGTCACTTGGCCTGCCAACTTCTTTGTCCAGGCCTTCTCCAATCTGAGATACAATCTCTTCCTAAATGCCATTTTAACGAGAGATTGTTGGGAAACCGGTGTTCCCCTCCCATGAGAACTTTTGAAATGTCAAAAAATTTCTCTTTCCACATCAGGAAAAAGTTGAGAAATTAAAAAAAAAAAAAAAAAAAGAGCGAGATACTGACTGCCCACCCAACCCAGAATACTTAATAAGTTGGTGGCTAAGAATGTAAGAGACATGGAAGATGCAGGTTCAGGTCCCTGCTCTACTTGATTCAAGGCAGAGATTTGAATCCAGCTCTCCTACATTACAGGTGAGTGCCCTAACTATAGGGCTATAGAGTCAGCTTCTCTTTTTGGCACAATGAATATTTATTAATGCAAAGTGAAACAGATCCAGCAGAAAATATTGAGAAAGAAACATAGGGACAGACTCTATTGCCTGGTGGTTAGGGCACTCACATGCAGTGTAGGACACCCACATTGAAGTCCCTGCTCTGCCCGACTTGCAGCTGAATCTGGGTCCTCCTCAGCCAGGTTCAATAGATAGAATGAAACCACAACTTTTAGGGCTTGTCTATTACTGCCCAGCAGTTTGTACCATGGGGGTATGAATAGTAGTGCATACCAAAGTACTGTGCCATATGTCCTCTGTGGATGCTGCAGGTGTGAAATGAAAAGCTCCTATTTTGCATTTACTTTATCCTTTTCAAATAGGACTACATTAATGTGAATTTGGAACCTTTTAGTTCACACCTGTAACGTCAACACAGCTGAGTTACAGTGTAGCACTCTGGTACACACTCCTATTCACACACTCATAGTCGGAACTGTGGGGCATTGTAGACAGGCCTCACATGTGTAGTTGCAAAGACTTGCTTCCTGTGTTTTTCTTGTTGGAATGAAGCACCTTATTTCAGGCTCCTTTGTGTGCTGGGTTTATATATGCACATACCTTTGTCTATAGCCAGGGCTGGCCCACAACATTTTGGCACCTGAGGTGGGGAGCTCAAATGACTGCCCCATGCCCCCTTGCTTGGGGCAAAACTTTGAAACTCTGGGTCCTAGTGGCCCCCCTCCTCCCCTGCCACAGTCTGGCACCTGAGGTGGCCGCCTCAGTTCGCCTCATGGTAAGGCCAGTCCTGTCTATTGCTGTCTACATGTGGGAGGAAAAAGTGGAGCTATTTCTGTTCCAGAACCACCTAACAGAATAAGGACAAAATAACAACATTTGCATATTATAGTGGAGTAGTAATATATGGTCCTTTCCTAGGATGAAAACAAGTGTTTGAAATGATGATACAGGACGGGTAAATATCAGACTAAACTGTTATTAATGCTTACTATAATTCAATTATTATAAAAGTCATTGTGTTTGTATAAAGGTCTGATTCTGTTGCAAATATACTAAGGTTTCTATTTAGTTTTGCACAAACCGGTCAGCCATAATAACTAAGACAAGAATAGTTAAGTACAAACAGATAAGCACAATATATTTATGCAGTACGAAAAGCCTAAGATGTCTTTGGAGAGAGAGAGGCTTGACTCCACAGGGGCTGGATAAGGCAACTTCTTTTGAAAGAAGGTAAAATGCATCTTACATGATATGACAACAGGAGGAGGAAGATTGTGTGCAATTAAAGATATAAGAAATATGTGACCATATATTTTTAAAAGGAAAAAAAATCCAATTGTCTTTTGAGAGTGTCACTTTCACCTTAATGCTTTAGTGGGCAGATCAAGTATAACCAGTCTGTGCAGGTGGGAGGCTGGGATTTCCAGTGTGACTCTTCTGACTATTGCATAGCTACGGCTACCCATTTCTTAATACTGGTTAGCAACACTAATTCATCAAGTGGGTTAAATCCTTATCACTTTGACGTCAATAGCTAAACTTCCAATGACTTCAATAAGGGAAGGATTTGGACTAATGCACAAGCTAAAGGAAAACTAGATGCAAATGCAAGAGCTCTAAATATGCTTTCCCGTGTTTGTGCAGTTTATGGCAGGAGCAGAGTAGATGAGACAGTTTGGTATGACATTTGATAGAGTTTCAGTGCCACTTTCAGTTCTGCAGTTCATAATGCATTGCTGGCAATGTTATGCCAGTTAGGGATTGCTGGAACACAGAACACTCCAGCTATACCTTTGGTGCACACATAACAGCCCTAAACCAAGGGAGTTTGGAGATATTCTCAGCTATGCACCAACAGACCAGCTTTTTGGCCCCTTTGAACACCACAATAGCACAAATGGGCTGGAGCAGGGGCCAGGATCTGGTCCACTCATCAATATCCCAGGAAATTCCTTGTTTAAAATCCTGACAATTAAATGATTTGGCAAATCTGGAGCATGATTGAGAATTTACCTAGGTTTTATTACACAAATTTCACATAACTCTAGATTGCCCAGGGTTTATGAATGAGCTACAGGATAAAGTTAGTAAGGTAAAACCACATATACAACCTCAGATGGCACCAAAGAGAGCCTAATGTTGCACATAAAAAGATAAAAAATGTAATTGATCAACTGTAGTTGAACAGCCAAGCAAATATACCACTGCTGTTTCAGTCAGTGGAAAGGTCACTGGGAAAAACTAAATAGATCTGTGAACTTCTTTATTTCAACATTGTCCTCTACTATATACTTTAAGGTGAGGTGGGTTTTGTGTTAGGAGCTTCAGTATAGTGTATTGGTCAGGATCAACATAGAGAAAACAGATGTAAACTACATAAATCATAATTTACTATATATGTCTTTCATATCTAAGCCTCTTTTCTTAAGGTGCACAAGCAATTGGTTTGAAATTCTCAAGCCACAAGCTATACATTGAGGGCTCTATTCTTCTACTCTTACTCATCTTGAGTTGTAGCCTAGGTACTTGCAAACCTAGTGTCTGACTCATCACCCTCACATCCTTCAATTGGGGATGAGAGGTCAGGGACTGATCATAGATCCTTAAGGATGGAGGTGGAGAATTTTCACTGGATGTTTTAGAAGTCTGAAATATCAAGTCTCTAACCTTTTCAACAATTCTGTTAGTGCCACCCAGTATAAATGAGTCATTTTAACAAGTGTAAGTGTCAAAAGCTATGGAAGAAATTGCTAATAAATAATAAAAAGGAATGAATGGCCAAACCTACTCACTTTGAGGAAGAAAACTGCTCAGTTAGCTAATACTTCAGCAGTGTGTGTGATATCACTAGGGTATAGGAGCAAGAGAAATTAAACATTCCATTTGCTGTACTACATAAGAAAAATGGGCATTAGTATTTTTGGAATGCAGCAAATGGTCTATTCAATAGCATATTAAAATAGCCACCATCTCAAGCAACGCATGTAAACTTTAGCTTTATAATAAAAGCTGCACTTCATCCATCCTGCTGCTGCTAGCCTCTGTGGGAGTTGTACTGGGAGGGACTATGCAAGGCTGTCACAGTTTCAGTATTCGTGCTGGGCAGCACATGGACTGATCCTTCCATGTATCCACCAAAGGCAATAGAGAGCAGCAGGGTCTGTGCTAACACCCGCTCTCTTCACCAGCTAGTAGAGCAGCCCGAGTGCTCTGAGTGTTGTTTGTTGTTCTCCACCCATGTAGCAATGGAGGGCTCCCCTATGTGACATGGAGGTTAGGAAGAAGACTGTCTTCCTGAGGTAGGATTCCTGCTGAAGCTACTTGTGGACCAGTACAGTCCCAGACCATGTTCAGTGTAGGGTGATCTTGTGAAGACAGTGCTGGACAAGAGAGTACCTTTATTTTCTCTACCCGTATTAAATTATACTACTGTTACGGTGCCTAAAAAAAAAATTAAAAAACTGCTCATAACAGCAAATGAAGTGCTACTTCCGTGCTCAGGACAGGAGGAAGGGGTTCTGTGGCAGAGGAGGAGTGTTTCTACTTGTTTTTGTCTGTGTTCTTCATTAAAACTTGAAAGAATAGAGGGATATACAAAAGATAAATTCAGATGAAGTAAATAAATACATTAAAAAGCCTAAAAGAGAATAGACAAAAACAATGGCACTTTTTAAGACTATGTTATGATGAACAGCAAAGTAGGTTTAAGGGAGTACAATGAGAACATGTAACAGCTACAATACTCATAAAATAAATGTTTGAATAACATGGTACTGGTGGGGGGCTATAAATTGGACCCTTTGAAAGCCAGCAGGGCACTGGGTGTAGTTAGAGTAGGAAGGACGTAGGTAGTTTGGGTCTGGAAGGGAAGAAGGATCACTTGCACAGGTAGGGAGACTGATGGGCTAATGAGCTAATTAGCTTGCCAGCTGGATAGCTCTGAGAAGAAAGCAAGCAGTATAAAAGCCTGAGCCAGGGAGCTGGAAGGGGGATCTACATAATTGCTGTTATGGTGCAATGCACCTGGAGCATAAACAGCAATAAAGATACTCTGTGGTGGTATCCTGCTGGACTCTGTTGCTTCTTAATTAACAAAGAGGGCTTACTAGCCAGGGTTTCCAGGAGCTGAAGTGGGGGGGGGGCCTATTTACAGGCCCCATTAAAACTAGAAGAAAATGTTGACCACTTCTACAGGACTGGCACATCATGGAAAAAGGTATAAAGTAAAATGTTATCTAAGCTATTTATATGAATTAAGTTTTATTTTGACTTCTTGCAATAGCAGTAAACATATTCACTTCTCATTGTAAATACTGCATGACATTAAAGTATGACATTAAAATGGGTTGGGGCCAACAACCTGTGTAATCATTAAATACATTCTGATGTTAGCTAATAAATGTTGATAGATTAGTCATGGAATAGTTTACTACATTTGTTTCTCAAGAAGAAAAAAAATCTGCTGTTCAAAGTTTTGCTACTTTATGTAAGTAATCTATCATGCTACTATTAATAAGAGCAGAAAAATCACCAAGTCTATTGAATGTTTAATCTTCTGGGAATTTGATTAATAGTATTGAGCAAGCTATAAAACATACAAAAACAGTCAACTAAGTTAGTGAAAAATCACAAAGCTCATTGGTTGATTAAATATAAGTGAACAGCCCTACTAATACCTTTGGGATTTTGCAAAGCCACCTAAAGGTCTCAGGTGCCCAACTCTTCTTGGTTTAGCCATTGTTGTTGTTTTTTAGAGTGTTAACAGAGTAATGTGCTCTGCAGACAGGTAAGAAGACTGGTTCCTTATCCCAAAAGAGCTCTTCATCTGCGTAGCTGGCCTACTCTGATAAATCACATCTTTGGGCCAATTGACAATTTAAATGTTCCTTCATGGATTTTTTTTTTTAATGAAATGCTACAGTATGTGACAATTTTACCAGCAGGTGTCCTTCAGCTACCCAACTAGTTGTCTTCTTTCTCATCATAATTGTAAGCCCTGTGGCCTGAAGTTTTAGCAGTTATAGAGCTCTTTCGCCAATATATTGGTGAACAGAGGGTGTATGATTATGGATAGATTTTATTTGCATAAGATTTCAGTGTAGAATTGCTCTAGTGATACTGGTAAGGAATTTGTTCAGTGGTCCTACATGCTACTTGTTCCTCTCCACTGACCATTCTGAGCCATTGGGAGAACCCTTTGCTAAGAGATGATACTAAACTATTTCCTCAAAAGGGTGTAATCCAGAGAAGGCTCTTGGCTGAAGCTGCAGAGTACAGCAGCAAAGCTGAGTGAACTTGGCTGAGACACACACCCACTAAATAAAACCTGAAATCACCATATCTCAGTTGGGTGGTGGGAAATCTCAGGACAGAACTAAGCTGCACTTTTTGAGAGAGGGGTGACAGGCCTGCTTGAGTGCAGCACAGGACTCTGGGACTATCCTACTACTGACACCATGCCATGAGTGATGCTTAGCAGATAGGGAAGGGGGAAGTGATGTGACACAGGGACATTTGTATATTGGATTTTCAGACCAGCCAGCAGGGAACCAAGCTAACTGACTACTGCAAAGCTGTGGGGGGCGGGGGGTGATACTTAGCAACAATTATATGTTCTCCTACATTGATGCTGTTCTATTCTCCCCTAATACAGTTGTCCTTGTTTCATATACAGGACTCTGTTTGAAAGTGGGGAATTAGCGCTTATACCTTACCAGTTAAGTGCTCCCAGAGAATCTCAGAATTCTGGGTGGGATCCATGAAGTCTTTTGCAAAGCCCCATCCACATTTAAGATCCTCTTACATATTCACTTCTCCATGCTGCCTACAGTGACTTGAGCTAACTTGCATACTAATTGTCTGTTCTCCCTCCTCCAATCTGTGTTTACTTCTGTCTGCCCTTAGATTATCAACAGTTCAGAACACAGACTTTTGAATTTTTGGCATGATGGAGTAAAGTTAAACTCAGATTTAATGTCCAATCACTTCCTAGAGAAGACTAAGATGTTGGGACTTCATGGTAGGTGTGCATTCTCTAGGTCTCTGTTGAAGCACATAGTTTCAATTCTCTCTGCTCTCAAAACATGGGCTACCATACTCCTGTAGTAAGACAAGATGCAGAGAGCTGTTGGGTGGAATGAAGTAATTTTTCCACCAGTATCAGGAGATACCCCAAAAGTGGTATGAGCATGTGTGATGGTTCTTAGGGTGCCTAGGACTGAGTGTCACCCTGTTACCACCGTTGCCTCCAACAAGAGAGAGTTGTTTGTGTATTGCTGGGTTTCAGCTCCCTGACACCTCCAGTCTGTTCTCACCCGAACAGTCTCCTCCGGAACATCCCAGCCCCTGCTTTGCCTTGCAAGTTAATAGGTGCATATGAGTCCCTGAGTTTCTTTGAGGTGTTCCCCTGTAGTATTCAGCTCCATAGATACTGAATACTTACGGAAATACCAGGTTTGCTGTCCCAAAGGAGACAGTGTACACACCAGCTGGAATAATTCAATTGAGGCTCAGCTCCTATGTAACATCACAGTATTGTGGTAGCTTTATAGTGAAAGCAATCAAGTTTATTATCCAAGGCTAAGTTTTAAGAGATGGTAGGTAAGGATATTGGAAACAGAAAACACAATCCTAACATGCTTTCTAGAGATTAAATTTAAACTCAACAGGTTAGACTTTCCTAGACAGCAGGTTATCTTCTTCAAATACCTTTTGCATGGCTTCCAACTGGGACATGTTGGGATCCTGTTTTCATGAATGCAAATGCACTGTGATTCATCAGGTGCAGGATAAAAGGTTGTCATCTTTGCCTCCTACATATTACACCCCCCATCCCCCAAGTTCTCTGTGTGTGTGGCCAGGTGATCATGGCTAATTTTACAATGTTTGACTTACATTTGATAGATACATCTTACCCCCAGTCTGGAAGAAACCTGTTTTGGTTGATGAGACTTTAAAACATCTTCAGTACATATACACAACTCCTTACAATAATATTCATAATCAGTGTGAGGCTGGCTTGGTATTCTTTATGGATAATGCTAGGAAAATGGTTGTGCCAGGTGTAGTGAGTTGTTGTTACACATCAGTGAACCCTTTGCTAGCTGGCATTGAGGGGTTCTTAGGGTCACATCATGGTTCCACAGTGTTCCACATTGGTTGACTGCCCAGAATCCACGTTGTGAAGTGTACAATGACCCCCTTATGCTGTGCAACAATTACTGCTCTGTGTGTGCTGTAGTTGGATGCATTCTTCACACCTGTTTTCTTTGAAGGCCAGATGCCACCAGTCACTGCTCCTACTGCCATCTCGCTCACTGTACTGCTTCCCCTCCTGGCTGGTAAAAGCTCCAGTTGGTCTCTGTGCTTGTAGTTGAAAACTATGGAGACATTGGAACTGAACAGAGCTTCTAGAACTATACAGTTCTTGAAAAATCAAATAATAAACCCTGAAATATTTTGATAAATCTCCCCGAGGCAACTGCAATATTTGTGTAATTACTTAATTGCTCTCAGCTAAACTCATTTTCACAGGCTCTTATTTGAATGCCTCAGCTGAGCTTTTCTCCCCTAAGTATATAGAGGTATAAAACTAAAAATGTCTCATACAATATGTGGAAACCTATTCTTATAGTGTAATGTATGCTCTGCTTGCCAAACTCACAAGTACAGTCTGATAAATCTATCAAGTTAATCATTCCAATGTGATAGCATTAAATATAATGCTAGGATAATGTCTCTTATTCTGCAGTAAGTGGTGTATATCTGCTTTTGTGCCTTATACATCAGCAGTGGGTAGGGTGCGGGGACAAAGAATAGTCAACTCTATATCCATAGCCTCTTGTATGTATGTTTGAAAAGTTACACCAGAACTTACTAATTGACTTGCCAAAAAGTCAACACTTGTGCCATTGGCAGAGGAGGTGAAGGCAAAAGTTACTGGGATAAACTCAGAATAAAGAAAACTGCACACATTTTGCACGAGTACACTTCGGTTACTTTAAGTATTAATCCTTTTATTCCATAGGAATATCCTCTTTCAACAAAGTAATAAAGTTAGACATATGTAATTACAGGATAAATGTTTTCCTACCCTCTAATCCAGAGTGCTTTTTACTGTATTGGATCATGATCCAGCAAAGCACTTAAGCTTGTGTGTTTAAAGCTATACCTCTGCTTAAATGCTTTGCTGGATTGGGGCATTAAAGGCTAAGTTTCTTCTACTTACAGACAAAATGTCTATGGAAGCCCCTGAGAGTAATGACCACATGGCATAAAAATCATTGGCAGGGAAGTTTGGGGTAGAAATCTCCATAAGGAATCCCTTTGTCATGCCCTCAGGCTCTGCCACCCACACAAGAAAAAGTAGCAGGACTATTTCCATACTTAGTAGATCCCTGGGGATCCATATGAGGCAAGGACAGTCAGCACAGAAGCCCTATGCTTCTGTACTGGCTCAGGCCCTTCATGGCTTCCTGACTCCTTGGCAGTGATGCCCACTGAAGCCATGTTAATAGGGATTCCCTTCTTCTGACTGCCCTCAACTTCTCCAGGGGATCTTGGCATAAAAGATAGCTTAGCCCCTGGTTGTAATTCTTTTCTTTCCTGCCCAGTGTTCTCATCCTCCTCTGTAGGAACCCTGACCACATAGAACTATATCCTGTTCAGACATGAGGAGGAATGGTGATTCAGCTATCCTTCTGCAGTGAAGGAAGGAAATGGTTATGTGGAAAGGACATGATGTGATTCCAAATAATTGCAGGAAAATGTAGATCTTGTTGAATGCAAAGCTGTTTGACACTTTAACAAAGGTCAGGAGACTTTATTTGCATCACTGAGAACATTGTTTGAATTGTCTTAAAGTTTACACAAATGCCCCCATACAGAAGAGAAATGATTTCTGGGAACTGTCCATCACAGTACCATGTTTGGGGGGTTACTGAGAAGTAATGAGTACTCTGCACAGTGTTGCACAGTTCAAAAAGAAAATCTCAAATCTTCCCAATGGATCAGACCTTCAGCTGGTGTAATTCATATAGGACCATCGTATGTCAGCATAGCTCTATTTACTTCACCAGTTGAGAATTTTTCCAAAAAATGTTCAACATACAAGCTTATGGCAAAGCAATAAAATGGAGATTGATGCCATTATAGCTGTTCTTGTGTAAACTAGTTATTTAAATCAGTTTTGTTTCCTCAGATTATGAAAGCTAGTTTTTCCCTCTTTTAAACAATGCTATGCTTAGGGTATGTCTACACTATGAAATTAGGTCGATATTATAGAAGTTGATTTTTAGAAATCGATTTTATACAGTCGATTGTGTATGTCCACACTAAGCGCATTAAGTCAGCAGAGTGCGTCCTCACTACCGTGGCTAGCATTGACTTACAGAGCAATGCACTGTGGGTAGCTATCCCACAGTTCCCGCAGTCTCTGTCGCCCATTGGAATTCTGGGTTAAGCTCCCAATGCCCGATGGGGCAAAAACATTGTCGCGGGTGGTTTTGGGTACATGTCGTCAGTCGCCCCTCCCTCTCTGAGAGCAATGGCAGACAATTGTTTCGTGCCTTTCTTCCATGCGGACACCATACTGCTTTCAGCAGACAGTGCAGTAGGACTGCTAACCGTCATCATCCACCACTTCCGCTGCAACTCTTCTCTGCTGCTATTTTCTCAATGTTGTCTGTCATGGGCTCCCGGGTACGTGTGTTCTTCCTCGGGGGAAATGTGCGCAGTGCTAACTGTCGTCCTCCACCGCTTCCACTGCAACTCTGCTCTCATGAATCCACCTTGCAGGTCCTCTCGTCGTACTGTATAAATACCTATTCTCGTGGCATCCATCATCAGCCACCGCTTCCGCTGCAACTCTGCTCTCCTGCAGATGCTATACCACGGCAAGCATGGAGCCCGCTCAGATCACCGCGGCAGTTATGAGCATTGTAAACACCTCATGCATTATCCTGCAGTATGTGCAGAACCAGAACCTGCAAAAGGAGGCGATGGCAGCGTGGTGATGAGAGTGATGAGGACATAGACACAGACTTCTGTCAAAGTATGGGCCCCAGCAATTTGGACATCCTGGTGGCAATGGGGCAGGCTCCTGCCGTGGAAGGCTGATTCTGGGCCCGGGAAACCAGCACAGACTGGTGGGACCACATAGAGTTGCAGGTCTGGGATGATGCCCAGTGGCTGCGAAACTTTCACATGTGTAAGGGCACTTTCATGGAACTTTGTGACTTGCTTTCCCCTGCCCTGAGGCGCAATAATACCAAGATGAGAGCAGCTCTCATGGTTGAGAAGCGAGTGGCAATAGTCCTGTGGAAGCTTGCAATACCAGACAGTTACCGGTCAGTTGGGAATCAATTTGGAGTGGGCAAATCTACTGTGGGGGCTGCTGTGATCCAAGTAGCCAACGCAATCACTGAGCTGCTGCTATCAAGGGTAGTGATTCTGGGAAATGTGCAGGTCCTAGTGGATGGCTTTGCTGCAATGAGATTCCCTAACTGTGGTGGGGCGACACAGGACGCATATCCCTATCTTGGGACCATCTTGGCAGCCAGTACATAAACCGCAAGGGGTACTTTTCAATGGTGCTGCAAGCACTGGTGGATCACAGGGACATTTCACCAACATCAACATAGGATGGCCAGGAAAGGTACATGATGCTCACATCTTCAGGAACTCTGGTCTGTTTGAACAGCTACAGGAAGGGACTCAAAACTTATTGAATGCCAGCCTTCTGTTGCTTGGGCAGTCCTCTGGGGTGGAGTGGTTGGGTGCCCGGAGCACACCCTTCCTCCTCCCTCCTCCCCCACGTTCTTGGGCATCTGGGTGAGGAGGCTATGGAACTTGGGGAGGAGGGTCGGCGGTTTCACAGGGACTGCTGCGGCGGTCTGTGCTCCTGCTCCCTTTCCTGCAGCTCCATCAGATGCCAGAGCATGTCAGTTTGATCCTCCAGTAGCCTCAGCGTTGCATCCTGTCTCCTCTCATCACTTTGCCGCCACCTCTCCTCTTGCTCCCACAACCTCTCATCTTGCTCATCCCTCCTCTCCTCGCTTTCATTTTCTGCTTTCCTGGACTCTGCCATTGTTTACCTCCATGCATTCTGCTGAGCTCTTTCAGTGCGGGAGGACTGCATGAGCTCACGGAACATTTCATCGCGAGTGCTTTTTTTTTTTTTTTTTTTTTGCCGCCTTATCTGCGCTAGCCTCTGGGACAGAGCTGATAGGGTGAGCACTGGAACATTTTTTTTTTTTCCTCCCGCAGCTGCAAAAGGTGAATAGTATTTAAAAAGACACATTTTAGAGAACAATGGGTAGACTTTCAGGGTGAACCAAGCTGTTAACATTACATAGCACATGTGCTTTCAGTACAAGGTCGCATTTTGCCTCTTATATTGAGGGTCTGCTGGTTGCATGTGAGACATCACACACACACACAGAGGGCCAGGCAGCAGAATTCGGCTTGCAGGCAGCCATGGTAAGCTACAGTCTTTTGGCTTCTTCAACCTTCATAACATGTGGGAATGGTTTCAAACAGCAGCGCCCGCCTTTCCCATACCAAGCACCAATTGGGTTGGCCATTTAAAAGGAGGGGCTGTGGTTTTTGGGCTAACATGCAGTAAAAACTCAACTAACCCCCTCTTCTTCCCCCACCCCAACCACCACCAAATTCTCTAGGATGATTGCTTCACCTCTCCTCCCACCATGTGACTAGTATCAGGGAAGATCCCTGCCAGCCAAACGCAAACAGCTCAGCGTGAACATCCCTCCCCCCCCCCCCCCGCGCCACCACGTGGCTAAAAGTGGGGATGATTTCTTTTCAGCCACAGGCAAACAGCACAGCAGGAACAGCCACCTCTGAATGTCCCCCTTAATAATGTCCCTGGAGGATTTCTGCTCCATCCCTAGACAGGTTAACAGACTTTTCCAGTAGCTGTACTGGCTGCAAATGCATCCCAAGTCTTCAGGGCAAATTAATCATTGAACATGCTTGCTTTTAAACCATGTATTATATTTGCAAAGGTACACTCGCCAGAGGTGCCTTCTCCTGCTTCATGGTCCGGGAGCCCGCCTTGGGAGGGTATTGGCTCCAGGGTGATAAACAGTTCCTGGCTGTTGGGGAGAACAATCTCTCTGCTTGCCTGTTGTGTGCTATCCTCATCCCTGTTGCATGAGACTCCCCTCTTACAGGTGTCCACGGACAGGGGTGGGGTAGTGGTAGGGGCACCCCCTAGAATTGCATGCAGCTCATCCTAGAAGTGGCATGTCTGGGGCTCTGACCCAGAGTGGTCATTTGCCTCTTTGGTAGACTTGCCTGAGCTCCTTAATTTTCACGCGGCACTTCTGCGGGTCCCTGTTATAGCCTCTGTCCATCATGCCCTTGGAGATTTTTTTTTTTTTCCCAAATATATTGGCATTTCGTCTTTTGGGATGGAGTTCTGCTAGCACAGATTCATCTCCCCATACAGCGCTCTGCATGGTCACCTCTGCTGATGAGCTCGCCACACTGGCCAAACAGGAAATTAAACTCAAAAGTTCCTAGTGCTTTTCCTGTGTACCTGGCTAGTGCATCTGAGTTGGAAGTGCTGTCCAGAGCAGTCACAATGAAAGATAGCTCCTGGAGGCCAGTACCATTGAATTGCATCCACACTACCCCAAATTCGACCCGGCGATGTCTATTTCAGTGCTAGTCCCTTCATCGGGAAGGAGTGCAGAAATCAATTTTAAGAACCCTTTAAGTCAACAAAAATGGCTTCGTCGTGTGGATGGGTGCAGGGTTAAATCGATCTAATGCTGCTAAATTTGACCTAAACTCATAGTGTAGACCAGGGCTTAGTTATACTGTAAACAGCAGAAACCAAATTGAGAGAGAACCATTCCAGGACCAATTATCTTCTAGTAATTCAGCAGTTCCTATTCCTGCTAATAACATTTCACAGCTACTATAGACTTTGACTTTCCCTGAGGCCATGTTGTCTCCAGGTTAAGGGATCAGGTGAACCAGACTGCAGATCAGTTAGGGAGTTTGTTCTAGAGGTAAACTCTGTAGGTAGAGAGGTTTGCCTGTAATGGTAACTGTAGCACTATCCACTCTAATCAGTAATTTCTTACTGCGAATATGTAAATGTCATGGCATTCTCTGTTCTTGTTAAATCCAAAGATTTCTATTCATTCTGTTGTGTGAAGCTTTTTATACCACATTCATTACTGTAGTATCTGAGCACCTTCTAGTATTGCAGTGAGACTAACCCTGGCATGTGTCTGTTTTTAATTCTCTCTAGGAGAGGTGTTTGCATGGACTTTTCCCACTCCCCCCCCCTTGGGATATTTTTAATGCATGCATACCTACATGCACACTTCTGTATCTCTGTTAGAGAAGGCAAGTTCAAAGAAATTGCCTTGTGCTTAAAGCAGAAGGCAGCAAGGTTTGTGATGGCCCTTAGTTCCTGTGGGAGCTCATTCCACAATCCTGGACTGGCTTTTAAGACAGTTTGGCCTGATTCTGACAAGAATGAAACATAAATCTTTCTGTACTGCATATTGTGAGAGACTGTAGTCGGGATCACTATTTTAACTTCTTAACCAGGCTGTATTTTTTATTCTGATGGCCATTCCATCTTTTTTGTATGTGTGTATGTTGCTGAAAATATAAAAGTAAGAATAAGAATGACCATTCAGTGAAATTATAGAACATTGAAAAGGTCAGAGTAGTACAGCTCTCTTTCAGAGAGCATATGAAGCTGTAAAATTCCAATACATCATTCTTCTGACAAAGATTGTAACAAGCACAGAAAAATAGCACAATATAAATCTGGTCTTGTGGCAATGATTGTAGCAAGAGCAGGAAATAGTACAAACTTAATTCATTCTTGTAACAACTTTAAGATTTCAATCTTGTGGTTAACATCTATAATGTTGGATGTTTTTGTTTCCTTCAAGTGAACAGCTTCAAAACTGAGCGTTTGGGTGGGGGGGAGAGAAAGGGGGAGTGCTATTTCAAGGCAACTGCCAAGTGAAGAATTAGATTTTTCTTATGTGTACGTTTTTATTTTCTCTACAGTCAAGAACTCTAGTGGTTTTAATAAGCTGAAATTTGAGGTTTGATTGGTTAGTTCAAATACTTACTCGTGTACCTAACTAGGCTGGCTGCTCAAACAGTAAAAATTCATCTTCATGCCATGCTTACTTCCCAAACCAATGAACATAAATTGTTGGTTGTTACTGCTTTTCAAATAAAGCAGTTCCTAGATTCTAACCACCTGCGGACTCTTCAGCATTTATGCTCTCTCAGATTTTAATTCTGGCTGTTGTTAGGGATGGGCGAACCTGCAGAAAGTTGAAGTTGAATTATAATCACCAAGGGCCTGCTCCCATTCCTGCGTAACTAAATAGGAGGCTTCCTATTGACTGAAATGGCATTTAGATTGGAACCAAAATCACTCTTTACAATCCAGAGATGGTATCCTAGAGAATGGACTCCAGGGCTTCTTTTCACAATATATTTGTATTGTATGAGGCAAACCGTATCTTATTATACTCTGAACAACTCTAACCTTTTTTTGCTCAGTTTGGCACAGGGTATGTAATAGTTTTTGTTTTGTTTAAAAAAAAAAAAAAAAAAAAAAAAAAAAAAAAACCCAGCAAATCAGACTTCTTAAAATTTAAGTAAAAAAACCAAACTTAAATGCAGTTATTTTAAAAAAAAATTATTTGAAATGGACAATCAGTTGTTAAGGCCTAAGCTTCTTGTCTATTAATATTTTTGTATTTTAATTTTAACTTGGCAAACATGTATTGTTTTAAGTTTAACCACTGAATTGCTGGAAGGTCTTCCAGGAACCCGAGTTTGCTGCAGCGTTAAACCAGCCTTTGGCAACAGTGGCCTCATCTCCAGGTGCAGGGAGAATATTTTCCTACTTCAGTTCAATGACTAGTTTATTCAAAAAGTGAAAAAAACAATTGGGAGTTGGAAAAAGGAGGAAAGCTTTTGTCTTCCCCTATTCTCTGAATAAAATGTAGGGGTGAGGATGTTCTAAAAGACTGGAAGACCTGCTAATCAGACACAATCAGTTTAATTCATAAACTGCAGGCAATACTTCTGTTTAATAAATCAGTTTTTTGTGTATAAAACAAGTTTTGATTAAATTTGATTTCGTTTGAATCCAGAACATTTAAGACCGTTTTATTAATTCAAAAATGGTGGTTGTAAATTTCTAATTGAATGAATTTGAATTTCCATTCAAATACCGCTTGATACAGAGCACATGTTAAAAATAGCAAATGTGGTGTTAGAAGATTTGTACGAGTGTAAAAATTCAAAATCTGAATAAATGTAAAGTAAGCTCTATAATTACTTACACAATATACATGCAGATTATTTATCCTCCGGCTTAGCAAAAGGAATCACTAAATGTAGTGTAAAGGCAATATGTTGTTGCAGATCAACATGTTAATGGCTATCAACCAATAAGAAACTGCCTTTCTTTAGGAAAATAACTAAAGTTACAAATGCAAAATGAGATTAAAATTGAAATTAAGATTAAAATCAGTTTGTCACCAAGCAGCAAGTCTGATTTTTAAAATCAATCACTTGGGTTTAAAATCAATCCATCTTGGTTTGGCCTAGTAGAATGCAGAATTTTTTTGTGTAGTTTTGCCCCACTTTTATCTTTCTGAGCTGTTTGATTTCACAGGGACCTCCTATCTGCATTTAATTTGCCTGTTGCTCTTTGAGTACTACTACTAATCAATATTTGCCTAAAGAACAGGCTGTTTTGTTTTTTCTGCAAGGTATTGTAAACTTATTCTTCCACAAAGCTGGGCTGAGCAGGGAATTTCATGCCTTACTCCTTGCACTGCAAGAAGAGAACACAACTTTTTAAGCAGTACACGTGAAAATGAAGCAGATTTAAAATAAGGCACTATAATACTCTAAATTGTAACGTTAAACTTGTTTGCCAATAACACATTCAAAACATTTCTACATATAGTAAAAATAAACTGGTTTTCTAAAACTGATTCTCTTCAAAAGAAAATATACTTAAATTTGGGATTTGTTTTAAAAAATGGAATTCAAATACATTGTAATATAATAAAGGACTGCCATCTGCTAGCTGTATATAATTTTATTTAAAAAATCTCACTCTGTGCTTGATTCAAGAGCTTGTTAACCTTTCAGATGAGATTTGTGCAATCAATTATACTTATAAAAGGTTCCTTGTTATTTCTTTAATTAGATCCATAACCCATTTTAGGTGTGTTTATAATATTATAACACGAAACAGTTATAAAATATCCAAAAGTTTTTAGAGATATCATATTATGTATTTCCTCCCCAACTACATCATTGCTGTTCTGTTGTAATAAACTTTATAATTTCCTTCTCCCCGTCTTGGTCACTTTATCCAAATGCACCTTATGTGGCTGAGTTTTGTATGGGATGACTGCAGAAGTGAAGGACCAAAATCTGACACCACTGGTGTAAATGTGAATAACAGTTATTCCATATTTATACCGTTAACTGAGAGCAGAATTTGGTCCAGATTGGAACACTACAGCAACTTCTGCTAAACATTTGACTGCCAGGGTAGGTCAGTCATGTTGTAATCAAGTCTGAGAAGCACTCCCACAAACTGGTTACCAGCACCTGAATGACACTTAAAAGTGAGTAATTCCTTCCTGCCTTTGAACTATTCAGGCAACTTTTAAACAATTCTCAGTTGGATTCTTTAGAGCCAAAATGTAAACGCACTCCTTGAACCTTCCTAATACACAATACATGAATGGCAGGTACATAACAGTGAAATTTTAGTTGAGTAAGGCAAGGAAATTTAATGGGCCACAGCCCAAAGAATTCCATCCCTGGATGAGCTCTGAAATAGAACTATAGGACACTAACCTGAGAAGAGGCCATGCAACCTCAAAGATCACCTTCCCATTAACATCCTCTCATACCAGTAATCGGTAGAGAAGGGATACCTCCAGAGACGAGCAATATCCTTTTAAGACATTACAGTATGACATAACTGGGGTCAAAGGGATGGGGATTAACTTTCCCAAATAAAACTCTATTCCTGGGAATACCATTCCACATATTTCCAGGGTAATCCTAAACCTGGACCAAACAAGAACAATATGTTGCTTAACAAATTTATCTAAAAATCTCATTATACGGTGATCTTCATTCAATACCTGGGAGGGATGCTCCCAATCACCATGGTAACTTCATTTATGAATTGCCTTAATCAAAGACTACTTATTACTGGAAAAAATGGACACTTTACAAAGGCTAGTTTTGTGTCTCTACAATCTCCCTGGCATAAGGGGTGAGTAGCTACAGCTCCCCAGGAGCAGAATATGAAAGGAGAAAGTTACAGTTTCTTGCTGCTCCCTCTTTGCTTGGGGGCAGGGAATGTTTTTATACTTTTTTTGTGGATCAGCTCACTCCACCTATGTCCCAGCCAACAATTTTTCAGCCAGAGAAGGTGAATGCAGCATAAGGATTCTTCTCATTTCCACAATTCTCCTTCACCTCCCTGCTCAGAGCTCCCCCTTCTCCATCCCTGTACCTGGAGCCACCATCTAAGCAGCTGTCACGTAGCTCTTACTTGCCCATTCAGTGGCCAATCTACCCGATGTGTGTGTGGTTTAAAAAAACCAAAAAAAAAGCCCACCACCTACAAGGCTGATGTTCCAAATGTGGGTCCATGTATGCTTATAAAGGCTTATGATGAAGTACAAGACAAAATACTAATGGTGCTGTGAGCTTGTATATGGACGTAATCCATAACTGTACCCAGTTCTTGTGGGTATTTAAAGTGTTTTGAGAGACTGTTTATAATGCTGGGAACAATTAATCACTACATCGTTCACTGAAACTATTTCAGTTCAATTCTGATGCCTCAAGAGGCTAATATGCTTTAATTTTGTGGGTTATAGGTATTTGAAGTCTTATCTAGCAGTCCCCCTGCTATGAGCTGCTAATATGCAGCAAAGCTGAACCTCAACTATTTCTGATTGAATGAAAAGCAGACAGTCCCAACAGAAATTGAACACAAGCAGAGCTATACGGTGCAGTCTTATGGGATCTGTCGATGCTTACAGCTCATAAAACAAATTTTAATGAGGGGGCAGGCAAAGTTAGTACCACTTATGTAACTGATGTCCTGCCCAGGGTCACTAGGTTTTTATGTACTGCTGTGTATCAAAAGAGAAGCAGCTTTAGTGAATGTGCTGGCTGCTGACTTGAGAAAAGCGGTTGTACTATTCAAAACGGCCAGTGATGACATTATACACCTCTTCACCTCCTCTTCTATATACCATTAAAGTATCAAGACAAAATGCAGATAAGCAAAAAACACTGGTGGAGCTATTCACTGTAATTTGGGTGTGCCCACATCCTTTTTCTTAATACAACATGTGGGAAATTTTACTCCCTGAACAACATGGTTCAACATGTTCAACCCTACCACTGGGAAATTGCAATTCCCACTGTACAGGATTTTTATTAGGATTTTAAAATTCCTATTGTATTTTGATTCTCTGAAGCTTAAGGCAGCTTAGAAGATTCATACAGTAGGATATGAATACAAATTAATACCACAGTTTACAAAGATTGACAGTAGCCATATTTTCCTTGTCAAAATGCTAACAAATTAGAATTACTACATTAAGAACTAAATTTACTGTATATTGTGTTACCTAACTCTTATGTTTTCTTTGTTTTGACTAGATACTAAAAAATAAACCTAGCTTTAGTTTCAAGAAATCCAAATTTTGAGTTTCATTGCAACTATAAGTTTATTTCTAGAGGGAGATCCACTTGAATGATTACACATGAATGGCCTAGTCACCTGATTATCAAATGAATGTCAGGAAAGTGTCTGACAATATGAAGGTATATCCACACTAATTTGTGAATAAACTGAAGGGCATATTCAAAATCTGAAATATTGTCTCATTCCATACCCACTCATATTTTTGGCAAGTTTACATGAAAGCTATAGTGAAAATAAATGCACTTGAAGCTTAGCTTAACTTATGGTTTGGCTCGGAGGCGGTGTACAAAACTGAATAAATACCATAATTACAGCTGAAATTTTAAAATAGGACCATGTATTAGTCAATATTTTCCAAGTTAAATTTCTGTGTTTAATAATGTAACCAGCACATGCAAGTATATTTCCTATTTATTTGTTCATTTCCATGCCTCCCATCATAATACCAATCTTAATTATTACCACTTAGCCTCTGGCACTTTTTTAATTACAAACCAATGCAATAGCATTTGTTTGCGGCAAATATTCTCACCAAGAATGATGACAAACTGTGGAATATATTGTAATTGAAACAAAAGGACAATAAAATATTAGTAAATGACATTATGGGAGACTCAAACTATTAGTTATATTTAGGAAGGTAGAGACTAAATGGGCCACGTCAGCCCAAAGACAATCTCCCGAGCTACCAGCAATGGAGTGTATACGTTTCTACTTCTCTATCAAATAGATTCTGCTATATGGAACCCACTCCCACATATGGAATTTTATATCCTGCACTTGAACTTGTTGAATCATGTCTATAGCTATACTAAAGCGTACTTCTTGAATGTTAGTTCACAACAAAAAATGAATTGTATTACAAGTTTGCTTTTTTAAAAAAAGCACGTTTTGTTTGCTATTCTAGGAATCCAGAATTAATCATTCATTATTGAACAAACCCACTTGTTTCTTTAGTGAATAAAAACAGTACTTAAGGAGCTTGCCTAGTTTAAAGTGTGGTAATCATTTTTCTCCCATGTGATTTATCAATCATTTAAATAACTTCACAACTCAAATGCTGTTTTGAGGGGTGTTGTGTTCAAAAAGGGATTGCATTTATAAGTATGCATTGTATTAAGCACAAAGCTGGTTAAATGTTAGAACATTTATGTACCCTTCCCAACTTTTTAAAACAAAATATCTGGTTTTATCAGAAGGTTGATGTTGCTAATCTAAACTGCTACTTATTGCAATTAATAACTAAGTACTCAAACCTACTCCCATTGAGGTCAGTGGCAAAACTCCCATTGACTTGAGTGGGATCAAGACCAGGCCCTATGTTACTAGCTGAATTGTTAATATTACACTCCTCTTCTGCAGCCTAAGAATATCTCTGCTGCTATAAGAATTAAAGGGCAGTCAGCACCTTGCAGAATTGGGTCCACTAGCTTGAAAGTAGCAAATATCAATTAATGAAAAGATATTGTTCAAAAGAAATGCCCAATCATCCTGATTTGAACATACTGTAATCAGTCAAAAAAGTGTGCTTCAAACATAGTCTGTATACTTACTTGCAAACCTAAACACATCCAGGACCTAATCTTAAATTTGCCTGTGGATAGTGGGGTTGTAATACACACGTCCATGTCATGGTCTAGACCAGTGGTTCCCAAACTAGGGGCACTGCTTGTTCTGGGAAAGCCCCTGGCGGGCTGGGCTGGGCTTGTTTGTTTACCTGCTGTGTCTGCAGGTTCGGCCGATCACGGCCACTGGGAGCTGTGGTTCGCCGCTCTCAGTCAATGGGAGCTGCAGGAAGTGGCACTGGCCAAGGGACATGCTGGCCGCGGCTTCCCACAGCCCCCATTGGCCTGGAGCAGCGAACCGCAGCCACTGGGAGCTGCGATCATCCTAACCTGCGGACGCAGAAGGTAAACAAACTGGCCTGGCCTGCCAGGGGCTTTCCCAGAACAAGCGGCGCCCTTAGTTTGGGAACCACTGGTCTAGACTTTAATCATTGCCTACTCCAGTTTGAGATTAGGGCCTTATATACTGCCTTCCAGGGCGGAAAACCAACTGGATTTCTGTTGGAGTAGGTAGTATAGTACCACAACCTGGTTGTTCATTTTTATGCTGATGACTGCTACTTAAGTGCCTACAAAACACTTAATATCTGACAAGCTGTTAAAACTACAACTGAGAATATTTTGTAATGAATAATTTATCTGATAAAATGATCCTTTTTTTTTTTTTTTTGTTCACTGTCTGCTAAGAAGTGGTTTTCACAATTATTTATTTATTCACTATTTGAAATGACTAGATAATTCCCCCCCCCCCCCCGGGTTTCACTTACTTTTCTTCTTAAAATCCAAAAATGGAAGACTCGCTGCTTTGTGACTGGTCACAAGTCACATAGTATCTTTTTGTTTCCTGATTAGAAGAATTCTGCCTATCCAATCAGTTTTCAGGTGTGAATGCTTGCAGGAAACAAATGTCATGCTACTTTCTCTCCATAAGTATTCAGTTGTGTGAGCATAAAATTTACTTTCCAAAAGCATTCATGTCAGTAAATTCAGTTGCAAAAATCTTCACTGAATGTGAACACACAAAGGGCAGGGATACAGCCAAAGTGAATGAACTTGCTTACACATTCAAATGAGCATTCAGACATGTTGTACTAGTTATTCAGCTCTAACACAACCTGAAATTTACTTTAGGCAACAAGTATAATAAACTGCTCCCCTTCCTTTCTTTACATTTGATGCTGATTACATAGTGCTGCGGGGCAGGGGAGGATGCATAATTGAATCAGGTGCCAAACATTGTCTTTCATCAACAGAAGAACTATGATCAGATTTAAATTTTCTTATCAGCACTGCTGTCTGTTCAGACTTCCTTTACTTTATGTATTGATTATTATTGCAATTCTTGCTTGCAAAATTTTGTCCTGGACTGACTTCGTATCTGTGACATATAATAAATAAAACCTAGAGATCCTTATTACTTGATATTCCAGAATACATTTTTGAGAGAACTTGAGCTGTTTCAGGATGCAACAGCAAAGATAACAGAATACATGTCATCCTCCTATGTAATCTGTCCTTCAGTTAACGCCTATTTAAACAAGTTTATTAAAGTTTAAAATCAAACAGTGGGTAAGACAATTCAGTCATGCTTGTTGTTTTGGATATTGGATCTTCATGTTTTGGATACTGTACACATTCAAAAGGGCCAGTGTCAGGATCTTTAACTTTAATCACAGGGACAAACTTACTGATGTTTCGGAGGCTAGATAGAGAGGATGGACAGGTGGATGTGGTTGTGAGCCTGTGGAGGCAGCATTCCTCCAGGGGCACACTCAGCCTCAAGTAATGGCTTTCTCCCATCACCTGTTAGGCAAGGGGTTAAGAGCCAATTAGGGCCCTGTGGTTGAGTGCCTCCTGACTAGAGGGATTGGAGCTAGGTAAGGATCATTAGGCATCTGGGCCTTGTAAGGACCCGGTCCTGGGTGGGGGAAGGAAGAGAAGGAAAAAGGGGAGGACTCTCCTGTGTGGAGAAACCTGTGGGTGGGAGGGAGCCTGGTGATAAGGATTAAACAGGCAAGAAGCCAGGTCGGAGGGCCTACAAGGAGCAGGCTAGGCTGCCATGGAGAAGGCCCTGAGATGGGGTCAGCTGAAAGCTCTTGAGTGGAACCCAGCAGGGGTGGAAGAGTGGCTCTTACATGAGAAAAAGGAGAAGCTGGGAGGATCTAGGGAGAAACCAAAGGCTTGAGAAGCAAAGGAAGGGCTATATTAACCCCAAGCTACAGAGAAACAGGTTGGAAGTGGCCTAGAGAAAGAGCAGCACTTCTGAAGAAGCAGACCTAGCAGCGTCCTACAGGATCCCTGGGCTGGAACCTAGAGGTGGACCTGCATTCCCATACCAGCCACGGAGGAAAGAGCGTGCAAGCCCAACAGAAGGAATACTGAGCCCTAAGGGCTGAAGATGGACCCTTACTTCCTTCTTTCTCTCCCCCCTCCACCTCCCCCGCCCCAAGATGGGAACGAGGAATAGCCCAAGAAGGTGTCCCAAACCTCTTGTATTTTTGACACTTGATGAACTTAGTTACATCTTCAGTCCCCTTCCATGGGTTAAGAACTTTGTGATTTGGGCAGAGCCATGAAAGACAAAGGGACGGTCAGTTGGCAGTGGAGACAAGTACCCCTTGCAGTATCACACCATGACACAAGAGGGTGCTATGAACGGTGAGTACACCACCTTACAAGGTCATTATCTGAAGTGCTCTTCCCTGTACTGTTCAACTGCTCCCCATTATCCAAGTTCTAAAAGCACCAGCAGGCATACCATGCTGCCATATTCCTGGGAGATGGACTGCTGGATTTGGAGGCTAAACACAATGCTTGTCGTAATCCATTCTTTAAATGGGATCTGGGAGAATATTTACTTATCTTTCCTTGCAGGTGACACTGCAAGGCAATAAAAACCTGCTGATACTAACAAGTGAAAGGAAAATAAAATGAGTAGTAAACTGAACTAATATCAAGTACAAAAAGAAATAATCTTACTGGTATGAACATCTGGTCCAAGGGAAAAAACATGTAGTCATAGAAATATGCAAATTAGAGAGGTACACAAGTAGATGCAAAACTAAACTATTATTCATTCTTAATGTTAATCTATAATAAGCCTTGAAACTACTTTACGTAAAGTTTGAATGTAATCTGGAATTTATGATGTTTCTGATGATAGAATCAGCTGCACAGCAATTGACTTACATTCTTTATTGAACAGAAGTCAGTTTCCCAGCATCTATATCTGGAAAAGTCACCAGTCTTCCTTTTGCCAGTCAGACAACTGGTTCCAGTAAAGGTTTTCATAAATTCTAGTTCATCTATGGAATATATTTTTCATTGCAAGAGCTCTCTGACATGATCTATTCCTGCTTTGCAATTACATGGTTCTCAATACGTTTAATACATGTAACACAATTACATGGTTCTCTTCGCTGATAAATGTGTATTAGAAATAAATAACACTTTTTTTTAAAATTAGTAATATTTTACAAAACCATGGCCGTATATTGCAGAAATATTTATAGGGACACTTTCAACAAGTAGCACAGTAAAAATGTTAATCATAATAATCTGGAAGGAAACCCTTTGAATTCATATTTAAGTTCAGCATCTTGTCACTCATCGTTTAGACCTTTTGGAGATTGTGCACCTAGCCAAATGAATGCTTAGCATGCTCAATAGTTTAGCAAATGTCACGATAAAGGTTAACAAATAGTTTTTCCTAAGGTAATTTGTAGAATGGCTATGTTCTGCTGTTAGAGCAAATCAAGCAGAAAAGGGGACATAAATTAAACTACTAACTTCTATTCCAGAATCATTGGCACTCACTGGTGAACATTGATGCTGATGATGATAGTTAGGAAGGCACCTTGGCTTTTTGCAACAGAGGTGACAGGAGACTATTTTTTCTTCCCAACATAAGTCAAGGAAAGAAATGTCTTCAAAATCCTAAGTACTCTAAATCTGGGGGATGGAGGGGAGTTCCCCACAACAACTAAATGTGAAAATTCCAACTTGGTATTCAACTTCATTGTCACTTCATATAAACTAAATGCATCCTGATGGTGGCTGAAAAATAAAAAATACTAAGATACTTTATTCAATGAGCAATCACCTCCCCATCCCTCTCTCCAGTGGCAGCAGCAAGCGCTGGTGGAGAGGTGAAGAGAGGCCCCCGGCACGACACTCATGCAAGCACCCTCAGGCTGCTGCTCAGGAGGTCCAGGATAAGCCCCACCCCCCTCGGAATTGACTCGGAGTCACCTGCCAGAGGGGAAGGGGTGTGTGTGACATTTACAGAGAAGCACTCAATATGATTCTCAACAGAGACACAGTGCTACAACTTGCTAGGGGAGAACAGAGACTGATTCTAGTCAATGAACAGCAATAAACCAGAAAAAACTAGAAAAACAATAATGAGCTCCTGAAGGAAGTTGGGGGAGGGAAGTTCAGGCAATTTTAACTCTTGAGGGGCTAGGGGAAAAATAAGAAAGAGGGAGCACAGATCTAGAGCTAAGGGGGCAGGAGGAGAGAGAAGCAGTGGATGAATGAAACAGTAATAGGGATTGAAATAATGCTGCTCTTTAACTGTTTCCAAGCTAGTGAATCCCAGTCCCTTATTGTTGTTGCCAACACTTAAAACCATTTCCACAATATCTTCTGTTCTATGTATATGGAAAAACTTTGGCAATCTTGCACATTGCTCTGCAGAATCAGGAAGGGCTGAGTTTTTGTAATACTGATCACTTTTCTCTATCTCCTAGAGTTGGATCCACGTCTCAGTTCCTTGTCTCACAACAACTTGATTACAAATGAATTTGAAGTTATTTCTATTGATTCTTCTCTTATTAAAGCAGAGTTTAATTTCAGTGAAGGTAGTGTTAACAGAAGGAAAACCAAGGGGGTCATTGGATTATTTTAAGTGTAATATAGAATATAGCACATACCCCATAGATAAATTTTCCAATTTTGATCAAAATAAAATTGTAAAATGTATCTATGGCGTAAGTCAATTGAAACGAATGGCATTACAATAAAAATGTTCAACTCACAATTTTACTTGTTAAAAATATTAGTATGCCTATTTTATGAGAGCAGACTTTCCCATGAAACAACGGGACTAAACAAGTATTTCCTGATGTGGTTTGGACCAGAGGTTCTGTGACAATAGCCTTTCTCAGGGTATTCTATTTCTCTCCTTTTAACCCAGCCATACCTAGGGGGGGAAATGGTAAAACCAGAGAGAAGTGCTAGTTCAATTAAGGTTTTTGTCTGAGCAAAGGTAGTGGTTCTTGTAATAGTCAGATGATCATTTCTATCCCTACTGAAGTTAGGCCAACCACTGAACCATCATAAATAGTATTTAATTAGATTCTGGGATTCACCTTGTTGCAGGTAAATTAACTAAAATGCTGTAAAAGAATAAGAATTAGGCATCCAGATCCATTAGATTTAAAAACAAAACAAAAAAACCCTTAAATACAAAAGCCAGAATTAGTATAGCTTTACATATCCATAGATAAAATATTCAGTGTGTACATAATGCTGTAGTGTGTTTGCTGTATACATTTTCAGTGCAGTGAGGATCTAATTAACATGTTCATGTTTAACTGGCCAGCTTTGTTCCTTTTTATTAATAAGGAGGTAACAAACAAGGAGGCAAGAAACAAAACAAGTTTGACGTTAAGTAAGAAGGGACATCGCATCAAAGTAACATATTTTTGAAAAATTGCAACTCCAAACACAGTTTTACATCTTCCCCATTTGTAATGCCATGGAACTTCTAAGACCATCTCAGATCTAAAAAGCAATTAAAATAATTCTGAATGGGAATTCTGATGCTATAAGCTGCATGCTTAATTGGTTCTGTAAGAATTTTTAATCAACACTAATGTTCTTAACTAATCAGGAGAAACGAAAGAAGAGGTAACATTGAAGGTACTGCTACTGAATTAGTAAATTTAAACCCTTTGCTCTGGATTTTAAAAAAAAGTTGGAAAAATACCTTTTTATGACATAAAGAGCAGTGGACAATTAAGATGTCTTCATCATTCATTCTTTGAAATATTTACCTAAAGCTTTTTCAGGTGAGTGGAAGGCTATGGGAAATAGCCTAGCATGTGTTAGGCTATGTCATCTTTCATGTTCTGTGTACACTGAGGGATTAATAGCCTTGAGAAGAATTGCTGTTGTAATGCAAGAGCAAAAACTACCCAATTTTAACAAATGAAAAATATTGAATGACAGTACAACAGGGGGAAACTAAGGCCCACACCTTGAACAAGAATTCTGTAAGCTGAATGTAAAACATTCTATTTGGCACCAAAATATTAGACTGGGAGGGGGAAGAAGAAATAGGAGAAAGGAAGAACTGTGGGATAACAGTCCACCTTCTTTGTGTTAGTCTCCACCCATGGATGTTGCAACAGCAGAATACACACTGAAGATGTCACTGTTGATTATGCCAACTTATTTGAATAACACTTTTTTTCTCAAAGGAGCTGAAATACAAATAATGTAACAAATTCTACATAAAATTATCAACCTTTTCATAACTTTCCCAATCCTCCCACCCCTAGTCAATAAATCAAAGGGGTTGAATTCTAAACATAATAGAGGGCCAGATCCAGTCTGTGCTACAACCTCTTGCACCACAAGAGTGAAAGAAAAGCATGGTAAAGCTGCCTTAAAATAGATTCTCCTGGCATAGAGGAACCCCCAGCTTATGTAAAATAAAAGCTATATCAGCCCTTCCTAGCCTCCTTTGAGGGATAAGATGCATACTGGAAACAGGAAGGGTAGTGTTTGGAATACACTAGCAATACTCTCCTTCATTAAGGGCCATTATAGACACACAACAGAGCAGTCTGAAAGCTGGAACCTGAACCCACACACAATTGGGGGGGGGAATTCTGGGTTTTATCCAAACCTCTGACCACCCCAGGGCAGACTAAAAAAATAAATCACTGCAAAGTGAATTCCTCTTCATTTCATTGGAGCTTTGGTAGTTGGTGTAGCTATATGAGCATACAGTTCCTTACAGGAAAATGTTGCAACACCATGAGCAGTATGTCTCATTCACTTAAATCATGTCATGGTTTCACATTTCAGTTATGTACCCTTTCTAGGTATATAGTTGATTTAATGTAATTTTAATATATGTGTTGAAAATTTTAGAATTGTCAAATGAGTTTTAGTAACTATTCCAACAGCATCTGATTTACTTTAATCAATACCAACCTCACTGGAGTTACACTACTCTTTAGTAGTCTAATTTAAATACATCTGTGCAGCATTCACATAAGAAACCATGGGAAAAAATGGTTTATGTGATGCAATCAATTTGTAGTTAATTTTATCAAATTAGCCTTTCTCTTTTTGGTCCTTCTGCATAAACAGAACACTATTTTCCTCAACTAAGGTAGCTAATTTTTTTTGAGCCTTCTGGACAGTGAACTCTGGTGAATTTTTTTTTTTTTAACCCACAAACAGTTTTCCACAGAGGAAAACAGATAAAATTACAGTGATGTTGGTTACACATTTAAATAGCAAGTGGGCTTAAATACCAAATTAGTTACTAAAAAGAAAAGGAGTACTTGTGGCACCTTAGAGACTAACCAATTTATTTGAGCTCAAATAAATTGATTAGTCTCTAAGGTGCCACATGTACTCCTTGTCTTTTTGTGAATACAGACTAACACAGCTGTTACTCTGAAATTAGTTACTGAATTTTTCCTACATAAATTAAAAATTGTGCATCTCTTCAGGTCTGATTCATCCACCCTTATTCACATGAGTAATCTCACTTCTTTCCACATGACTAGGGATTGCAATATTGAGGCCTTAGTCACTCAGGATGATATTGCACGTCTGAATTAATGAATCAAGATTGTCAAAATAACAGGCTCAATTGAAATGATTTAATCTAAGATTATTAATCATATGAATGCAGCACTATACCAAATACAGAAATAGATACATTATCATTTTGTTGTCAGACTAAGAACTGGATATGTGTCTTTCCTGAATTTGGAAGGACTGCACAGTTTTCATTCCCCTAATGTAAACTTTCATATCAGTATCGTAGAGGGCTTCAGACAAAGGAAACCTAGTTGTCAAGAATATTCTCCCAGAAACATATGTTGTAATGTCATTTCTATACTTTCCCAGTTTACCTGACTCGTGTGTGAAGGCATGATTATTTACAGCTGGAATGATTAACAATTTTTCAAGTTAATCTCTCTCAGTGGGTGTTTCTCACCGCCCAATCATTCTTTCATGTTGATTTCCCCAACAGAACACATCTGCTATAACAATCTCGTTAGTTTCCCGAGTCTATATATGCTTATGTAAGCAAGTGTGTGTGTGTGTGTGTGTGTGTGTGTGTGTTAAAGAGAGTTTCCAAAAATATCTGGCGTTTTATGGACACGTAAGTGTCCACGAGTTATTAAATACGGCATAATGAATAAATTCCTGAAACCTATTAAAATTCAGACATACTCTTTGTTGAAGATGAAGATTCTAAAGAATAGTTAATTTATATAAATTAATCCAATAGAGAGAATGAAAAAGTGTACTAGTTACTAACAGGTACTAATGGTGTGTTACATCTGGAAACATGGTTGTGGTTGATCAAAAAGAGGGTTGTCAAGGGAAATAGCTCACTAGAGCCACATCTACACTACGAGCTAGGGCTGTGATTCCCAGCTCTCATATGCAGCATCATGCTAACTCTCATCTGAGCTAGTATGCTAAAAATAGTCGTGCAGCCATCACAGGAGGCAGCACAGCAGCGGCACAGGCTTCCCACCTGAACCCCCTCGGTGCTTACTCGAGGCGGTTAGTTCATGGCATTGCCGCTGCCGCCTGTGTTACCACGGCTGCACTACTACCTTCAGCACACTAGTTCAGATGAGAACTGGTGTGTATATATGATCTGGGAATCACACCCCAACTTGTAGTATAGCCATACCCCAAGGCAATTCAGTGGTGCTGTGGGCAGCTGATACGTGACCAACAGGAAGAAGTATCATAAAGCAGGACCATCTTCCCCCACTTCCCACCCTCCGCCCTATATCACAATATTATTTATTTGTATTACCATCGCACTCAGGAGCCCCTGTGATAGCCAGGACCCCACTGTGCTAGGCATTGTACAAACACAAACAAGAAGACAGTCCCTTTCCCAAAGAGTTTACAATCTATGTATAAGATGAGACAATAGATGGATACAGACAGACCAACGGCAAGAAAACAATGAGGGCAATGTTCGTCAGCATGATAGGCAGTGACCTCAGCACACTAGCAGCTTAAATGTTGTCAAGGACTGTTTTAAGCTTCATGGCAAAGGAGAGAGATGATGGAGGAGGATGTTTGTTTACAGGGAGTTTCTCCCAAGCATCAGTGTCAGTATGGGAGAAAGCACAAAGGTGTCTGAAAATTTAACAAATGGGTAATGGAGGATGGCATCAGAGGTAGGTGTCAATCTTTCAGTACTGACTGAGAGATTATAAATAGGGTATAGGTTTCAGAGTAACAGCCGTGTTAGTCTGTATTCGCAAAAAGAAAAGGAGGACTTGTGGCACCTTAGAGACTAACCCATTTATTTGAGCATGAGCTTTCGTGAGCTACAGCTCACTTCATCGGATGCATACTGTGGAAATTGCAGAAGACATTATATACACAGACACCATGAAACAATACCTCCTCCCACCCCACTCTCCTGATGGTAATAGCTTATCTAAAGTGATCATCAAGTTGGGCCATTTCCAGCACAAATCCAGGTTTTCTCACCCTCCGCCCCCCCCGCCCCACACAAACTCACTCTCTTGCTGGTAATAGCCCATCCAAAGTGACCACTCTCCCCACAATGTGCATGACAATCAAGGTGGGCCACTTCCAGCATAAATCCAAGTTTAACCAGAACGTCTGGGGCGGGGGGTGGGGGGTAGGAAAAAACAAGGGGAAATAGGCTACCTTGCATAATGACTTAGCCACTCCCAGTCTCTATTTAAGCCTAAATTAATAGTATCCAATTTGCAAATGAATTCCAATTCAGCAGTTTCTCGCTGGACTCTGGATTTGAAGTTTTTTTGTTGTAAGATAGCAACCTTCATGTGTCTGATTGTGTGACCAGAGAGATTGAAGTGTTCTCCGACTGGTTTATGAATGTTATAATTCTTGACATCTGATTTGTATCCATTAATTCTTTTACGTAGAGACTGTCCTGTTTGACCAATGTACATGGCAGAGGGGCATTGCTGGCACATGATGGCATATATCACATTGGTGGATGTGCAGGTGAACGAGCCTCTGATAGTGTGGCTGATGTTATTAGGCCCTGTGATGGTGTCCCCTGAATAGATATGTGGGCACAGTTGGCAACGGGCTTTGTTGCAAGGATAGGTTCCTGGGTTAGTGGTTCTGTTGTGTGGTATGTGGTTGTTGGTGAGTATTCGCTTCAGGTTGGGGGGCTGTCTGTAGGCAAGGACTGGCCTGTCTCCCAAGATTTGTGAGAGTGTTGGGTCATCCTTCAGGATAGGTTGTAGATCCTTAATAATGCGTTGGAGGGGTTTTAGTTGGGGGCTGAAGGTGACGGCTAGTGGCGTTCTTTTATTTTCTTTGTTAGGCCTGTCCTGTAGTAGGTGACTTCTGGGAACTCTATCAAGCATTCTTACAACTACAATACCCACCTGCGGAAGTGAAGAAACTGATTGACAGAGCCAGAAGAGTTCCCAGAAGTCACCTACTACAGGACAGGCCTAACAAAGAAAATTACAAAATTTACAGTAACAACTCACTAATCTTTTAATCTACATATTTTATATACTACAGAAGTTGTAGTTTTATTTTAAGTTAAATATTGATGGTCTATATTATCAGAAATATCCCTTAACTTTTTGAAAACTTTAGTTCCAAATCTGTTTCTTCTATAGAGAGGGCTGTGATGATCCTGGATTACTTGGGTGTAATGGTGTTGCTTGTTTTTTCTACCAAGGATTCTCATGCTGAGCGTGACTTCACTGAGGACCTTTTCTGAAAGTAATCAGCAGTATACAGGATTGAGCCTTTTTAAGGCCTGCTCCAAAGCTTGTTGAAGTCAGCTGGAGTTGTTCTGTTCCATTCCGTGACTCCAGTCTCTCCACTTGCCAAGGCCTCAATGTCAGTTGTCTAAAAAAGTTTTCAGTTAGGCCCCAATCCTGTACTATTTAAGTGTATGGGACTCTTTCTGTTGACTTAATTGGGGGTTGAATCTGCTCTGTAAGGAGCAGAAACAATAACATGGGATCACACACAAATATGTTGGATGTTATTTATCCAAACTCTTTTTATTGAGTTCTTTAAGATAAGGATAACAAATACATTCAACTCAATTGAGATCAGCTCACAAATAACCTACAGTAAAGAGGTCTACATTCATTGCATATTTGATTCACAATACATAATTTGATCAGGTTTGCTAACTATTGTCCTAAGGATACCATAAACTCTTGTCATCTCCTCTACAGTCCAAGTTCTATAAACATTTGGTTTCAAAGTGTGCAGGAAATACAGCTACAAGTTGTTGTTTTCAATAACTGGGCCAACCCAATGAAGGCAGCAACAGTTTTATGAAAGATTCAGGTTTCAGAAGGCAACCTGAATTTTTGCATTTTCCAGAGCTGCAGAGCATGTCAGAGGTGAGAGTTAGATTCTGAGGAGACCAGGCCAACCTCCGCTCCCCTTGGCTTCAACAAATCATAAACTGGCAACATCTGCACACATACTTTGTTTAAAGATGCAAATCAAGGCTAGGCAATGAGAGAGAGTGGGAAGGGAATAAGGAAACCATTCTACAATAAAAGGAGTGATGAATTGTCTAGAAAATCCATTGCTTAACAACATGCAAAATGTAAATGTTAGGAAAAGGGGCTGATTTTATACTAGTTCAAATATTTTTACATTCTCATATATTATTCATACACCTAATACATGTTATTAGCTCACTACCAAATATATGAAAGATCTGTATTTTGACCTCTAGGCTTCCCCAAAGAGAGAGACTGGAATTCATTCCAATCTATTCTAATGCATCCACATTCCTCAGTACCTTGGCATAACTGAGTACCATAGCCTCTTAATGTATCCTATTGCGGATAAATGTTAGGGGACATATGGTATGTTTCACTATGAACTGTGATCTTCATTACTTTTATTGGTTTGTGCCACTATCTTAATATTCTTTTAATGAAATGTTTGGAGGATGAACACTTTGTTAGCCTGAACTGTGTATTGTGCACAGCACAGAGAAATGAATAGAATTATATACTGTACAGAAAACGGTTGAAAATTAAAGAAGGAACTCATTAAAGTATAGAGCTGAAAGGAAATTTGGTGCTTTGGGCTTGCAAACATGAATTCTGCCAATTTAGTAATGATATAGTCTGGAACGCTTCCTAAAATTCTTTCTAGGTGAAATTCACATCAATACAGAGGGCCTGCAATAAGTCTTATTCACCTTAAATCCTAGTGTTGACTTTTAGTAATGCACAGGGACTTCTGCAATCCTTCTCTGTAGGGATGATTTTCATCCTAAATCTTGGTCTTCTATTCCTGTCATATACTTTGTAGGTCACATAGACAAATCTCTACCTATGGGTCTCCAAACTCCCCTGTATTTTAACATTTAAAAAGTTATTTGCTTTCCTCCCTAGAATTAACCAAATATTGTCTAAGCAGTTCCATACTCCATAGTCTTCACACAAATGTAAACTGACTTGAAATAAAAGCAATTCCAGAAAAATAATGAAATGCTTCATTCAAATTACAGGCTCAGTATCTCTTCATGAATAATTTTGATCTTATCTCTCTTTCATTTCACTTTGTAATTTTTGACTTAACTTTTATTAATAGGAATGGGAAAAATTCATCTTTATAAGATTTAAAATTTATCTAAAGTTTTTCAGGACAGTTTTTTGTTCAGTAAAAAGCTATTTTTAAATGAATTAATATCTGGGTCACACAGCACTTAACATCTGACTTCCGTGGGACACCTCACATATTTAAAGTTACACACATGTTTAAATGCTTTGCTGGAGCTCGGCCACTTTTCAGTTGATAAGATGGATCTTCCTGGTATGTTCCATTGGTTGGATTTGGCTCTCTTTTCAACTTTGCTCTGTGATGTTAGAGAGCTTATTCCTTCATTCTCCCACTTCCCTGGTCCTTCTCTCATGAACAGAGAGCAACAATACCCAAAGTCCAAAGGTGCAAACAATTCGATGTTTATTGGGGTGAACTTCCAGCAAGCTTAAATCCAAGTTCCTTTTTCCTTATTTTCGAATCCCAACTTACTTCCTGTTTGCCCCTAATTTATATAGTAATATTCTTAGCTATACCTTAACCAATCATTCTACTGAAATTTAACTAACCAATCCTAACATATTGTAACATGATTAGCTAACCATTTATATCCCACCGCCTTAAGTAGTTTACACCCAGCAAAATTAATTATACAGCAGACAGAAACAATCACAGAACCAGACAGAGACCATGCCAATAAACAATACAAAGTGGGAACTATAATGACAAAACAATACAGAAGTGAGAATTTCACAACTACATCTATAAAGACATAAGGGTTTCCCAGCTGTGTCTATTGATAAGTGAGTTCTTACCAGACAGAAAACTATCAACCTAAATTTCCTTTTACATCTTCTAGGCTCTTCCCTTTCTCTGGAGGTGATAGATCGGATCACCTTCCTAACAGCCCCATATTGACTAGTTTGGAATGTGAGGATGTGACCCTTCGCTTCCCAGCTTATGGCTGCCTCTGCTGCTTAGCCAAAGGCATTGGCCTAAGAACAGGGCCTCAGACTGTCACAGTGAGAGAAGGCCCTTACACAGATTCTTTCTTGTATACCTCTATTACTAGCTAAATGATAAACATATATCTACATTCTTAGAGTATAGGCCTTTACAGACAGGCCTGAATATCTATATCCTAACATATGATACCAAGTCTGTCTTTTGCCCTTTTAATCTCTTTGCTTCGTGGGCATTACTCAGCTGCCTGTTTGTTTCCAGGAGGTTTAACAAAACTTTTAAAAGATTTTCCACCGCTTATATTTTTAGACACTGGCATGCAGAAGATGTAAATTTACATCAACAGCTAAAGGTCAGAACTGCAGGACACAGCTGTCTGACAACAAGCAATAAGTGATTAAATTTAGTGCAAAGTGAGGAAGAAATGAAAGAGCAAAATTATTATTATTATTATTATTATTTTTTTTTAATTGTGATGTTTCTGACTTACACTTAAGGAAAATTCATGGCAGTAGCCAGTCCTGGTAGTTGAAAATCATCAGTTTATTAATCAAGCCCAACACAGACACATACAAAACGCAACCCTCTCAGAGGAAATAGGATAACATAAGCAATTTTGATCACATGAGATGAGGCTGACCTACAATTCAATTGTTTGGGGAAATGTTTTGTACCTGGAGACTATTTATCAAAACTGACTAGATCTGAAGTGTCGTCATCTTTATTGCAATTACTTGTTTCCTGTATGATCATAGCAGAGGCATAGAGAAGTCCTAATTTAATGGACACATGGTTAGTTTCAAAACTGGATCATTTTGTAAATCAGAAAAATCACCCAACCTAAAAAATGACACATGCCTCGTATTTAGACTGTACGTAATTAACACTTCGCGGTTATGTGGCAAAAATTATATCCAACCAACCTCTATGTAATTTTCTCCATACTAGTACCTTTTCCTTTAATGAAGATTTAGGCCCCACTCCTGTGAAGACTGGTGGCACATACTTAATTTTAAGCATTTTGAGTAGTCCCACTGAACCGTTTGGTTGTAACTCCGATAGCATCATGATTTTGAATACACATCAAATGGGTCTAAAGCCACAGATAGGTGAGTTTTGGTGTGGAGTTGATTTTTAGAATTGAAATGAAAATAAATGTATGTGTCGCATATTTGACTGAGTCTGTGGACTCAGCAAATTTATATTTCTATAATCAGTTCTTCACTATGTTCTATATAAATAGAAGATTCTAAAAATACTAACAGGAACAAAAACCCCCTCTACCCTAATCATCATTACATGGTGTGTAAAGATTTGGAGACACCAGTGTTTGTTTTATGGCAGAGAAGTTAGATAATAAGATAATAGTCTTGCTGGAAGGTTGCAATGTAACACTAGCCTCTGTTTGCCAGAAGCTGGGAATGAGCGACAGGGGGTGGATCACTTGAAGATTCCCTGTTCTGTTCATTCCCTCTGGGGCACCCAGCACTGGCTATTGTCGTCAGAAGACAGGATACTGGGCTAGAAGGACCTTTGGTCTGACCCAGTAGGGCTGTTCTTATATACTTTATTTCTTTGAATTGAGAATCATAGCACACAAGGACCCAAACCCCTGTGGCTTCCTAAATCAGAGAGGCACTGCTCACCCCATCTTACTCCAGACTGTCCGTCTGCAAAGTAACTGCTACAGAACTCCATAATCTGCAAGCAGGACCAGGAACCACCCCTCTCCCTTCCTTTTTAAATGTTTTGGGGTTTTGTAAATATCATTATTGAATATACAGTTTGGCGCTTAAAAACCATAACTGGCTCTTTAAACAAAAAAATGTGGATTTGGAATATAAAGTGGTATTTTACCAAGTGTGGATCAGTATCCCAAATCAAATATTGTGTGGACATTAAAGAATGAATTTTCACAATAGCTAGAAGAGAGATGGGAAAATGTATCCAAAATGTTGCATTGTTCTCTGGCTGTTTTTATTGAATTTTGAACTCTTGCTCAATGTCCTGAGGATGCACAAAATGGTGACAGAATGAGGCATATGCTGAACAATAATTGGTGTCAGGCATAATTCATTACTTGTTCTAGTATTTTACATGAGAACTGATAAGAAACAAATCATGATCAATGCTCTCAGACTCTGCATGGCTTCCAGTTGATTGATTATATCAGGTTTTTCATACAATAACTAATTAGTCTCAGTGTCACTCAAAGATCCACAATAAATGCACTTATGGGACTTTTAAAACTCCTGAATCTAAGTCTAGACGAACTATAGTTGGTAAAAAAAAAAAAAAAAAAAATCAATAGTTGATTATAAAAGTAAATGTCAAAAAGAAGAAGAGCGAAACATCAGAATAGATTTGTTGGTAGTATAACATGAATAACTGGAATGAACTATCATGTCATACATATTTTTTTTCTGATTAACTTATATTCTATCTTACACCATTGGGCCAAAAATGTTTTAGCGAGACCTTGCTGTGGGGTATTTTCCACCCATCCTCCCTTTAAATAATATGCAATGATTCTTAGCGCTTGTCTGAAAGTACCAGCCTCCAAGTGACCCATTTTTCCGTCCATGTTAATTGAGAGACACAAGGGACAGACATCCTCCTTTTTGGTTTTATGCTGCCCCACTGACTTCAGTGGAGCAAAAAATAGGGCCTTAACACAGAGAGGAAATACAGCACAGGCAATCATTAGTATAAGGTACTTCCCAATCATGCTGTACAATAGCTATTGAGTAATACACTTAAAGTTAGTCTTTAAGTTGACTGGCATTCAAGTAGCTGCTGAAGGACTCTTAGTAGGCAATTCCTGCCAAAATGATATCTATTCTGTTTTAAGCTGACTACTCTTGTTGGCTGTTTAGACATCTTGGACAAGCTGGAATGCAAAGCTGATTCCAACTAGATGACTTTTAAAACTGCATTTTCTAAAATCAAATTGCCTGTTTCTAAGAAGTTTCTTCATGAATTTGTTTTCTGTCCTAATTTCTGGTTGTCATGTTTGGTACTGAAACAAACTTGAATAATCTATTTTGGTTTCATAAGATGTGAGTAATGTAACAAAAGACAGTATGTGGAATATTACAATATTTGTTAGATATTCTTTTTTAGTTCTCGAGTCTTACATACTCCAAGTTTCTCAAAGGTGCTAAACTACTTTTCTGAAAAGTGGTTGGAAATTATGCTAAAGTTTATAGAAACTTACAAATCTCTCAAACAGTGAATAAGACAAACTTTAAAAAAATGTTTAATTTTTATAAGTAAGAGTGATGCTTATAAAAATAAGAGAGAAAAGGAGACACTTACTTCCAGAAAGTGTCCTCAAACTTTCCAATGAGTCCCACTATTCAGTAGGCAGAATAACTGTGTGATATCAAATTCTTTCACTCTTGCCGTCTTCAGAGCAATCCCTTCCCCAGGAAGTAATGGGGCCAGATTTAGGATAGATGGGTAGGGTATGGTTAAGGGAGTCTGTTGGCATTATCTTTTGTGGTAAAAAAAAATCTCACCAGTTTGGATTACTTTAGGCATTGCCCCAGAATTTGCTTCAGTGCCTCTTTGAGAGATTGGTATAAATTCCTTCTCTGAAAGGAAAAACCTTGCACAATTTATGTTCTTCACGGGGGAACCTGTAATGCTTTCCAAATAGAGCATCCAGAAGAGAAGTCAATGGAGTTGCACCCACAGTCACCACCTGTCTGAATATGGTCTGTGGTTTCTATTACTATATTTCCAAAGTGAAGATTAAATTCAGTTGGATACCATTTATTTTAGGAGAATAAATTGAAATGTAAAGAGATTTACAGTCTATTGGGTGAATTTTCACTCTGACTGTTAGAACATTTCCCATGCAATTCCATTAGTCATCTAAATGCATAAGTAAAGCTTGCATATAAATCTGTGAATAGAGTTGAACAAATAATTGATGCATTTTGTCTGAGCTGTTTTAGATATTTGTAAAAAGAGCTGTGTAATGCCAGCAGACCACTCCCCTCTCCCATCCCTCAGGTTAAAAAAGGGGTTTGGATTTTTATGCTTGCTTTTTATGGACAAAACTGTGATCACCTTACTCACACTGAATAAAAAGAAAAGGAGTACTTGTGGCACCTTAGAGACTAACCAATTTATTTGAGCATAAGCTTTCGTGAGCTACAGCTCACTTCATCGGACGCATCTGATGAAGTGAGCTGTAGCTCACGAAAGCTTATGCTCAAATAAATTGGTTAGTCTCTAAGGTGCCACAAGTACTCCTTTTCTTTTTGCGAATACAGACTAACACGGCTACTACTCTGAAACCTGTCACACTGAATAGTTCTTTATGCCATTAGTATTCCCATTGGATTCACTGGCATTTCTTGTGAAGCTAGGTACTACTCAATTTGAGTACAGGTATTAGTCTGGCTCTAGACATATTTCTCCATCAACTAATGAAATTGTACCCAGCAGATATTTGTCATATATGCATAGTACTTACTAGGTATACTCCTTTTAAGATGTAAAAAAAGAGTTCTTAAGATCTTTTATGTGTAGCTTGGGATGGAAAGAGTTTACAAAGGTTTTAGTGGCCTTTTAAAAAAAGTTGAGGAAACAACATACGTAACTACTCTGTAGGGAAATACTGCTTAACTAAAGCACAGAGTCATTCTATTAAGCATATACACCTGCTGCTCTTATGGTTCATTTCTTCGCGAAATAACAATTACTGAATAGAGATTCGCAAAAAGAAAAGGAGGACTTGTGGCACCTTAGAGACTAACAAATTTATTTGAGCATAAGCTTTCGTGAGCTACAGCTCACTTCATCGGATGCACTGAATGCTCACAAAAGCTTATGCTCAAATAAATTTGTTAATCTCTAAGGTGCCACAAGTACTCATTTTCTTTTTGCGAATACAGACTAACACGGCTGCTACTCTGAAATCTGAATAGAGATTTTGTGCTGTTGTTCACCTACTTGGAATGTCTGCTTCACCATTTTGTCTTTGTCCTCCTGCTGTTGGTTCATTGTTCACTTAAAAAATAGTTACACAACATGCAGATACAGATCTGTTGGGGCTCAGCCACCATCTGTGGAAAAACGCAGTTTATCCTGATGGTTTAAGGTAAAGAAATTACCGATAGCTTTTATAGATTCCAGAGACAACTGTGGAAAAGCTATACATGTGCATTGCATGGCAGACTGAACACAAAGGCAAATCTTCTACTAAACACATAGAATTTGCTACCAGCCAAAAAGTATAGTAAACATGCAGTTTCCTAGAAAAGTTTCTGAAAAGAAACTGTTATTGTATAGAGACTAATTTTTAGTAGTCACTGTTCAGGGACCTAACAATACCTTTTTATCTGACAGAATTCTAATGTACAGATGGGCCAAAATACCTGTGGGTAAACTACTCCTGAGTGCTGGAACCCACTGTCCAGTTGCCTAGCTCTTGGGCCCACCCTTTTCCAGAACTCCACCCTAAAAGTATGAAGCTTCTGATTTACAGTTTAACTGTTTCTGGAGCCACATGATAGTCATGAAGCTGGTAACATGCTCATTCATTTTGTCCAGGGCTTAACAGGTTTTTCTCTTTTACTTGACCATATAAAGCATGGAAGACTATATATCATGTAGAATGCAATAAATCCTACATGCATTTCCCTGCCTCAGTTTCCTTACCAGTTCAGGGCATTCTTTGGGCTAGGGTCAGAGTCCCTTGAATTGTCCTGCTTCTGTGCATGGCTTGTGGGCTGGAACATGTCTTCCCCTATGTCAGGTTGTTTCCTTTATCCTTACCGGTCTTCCCCGCTCTGTTCCTGTGTGGTTTGCAATTTTATCTCCCCCTTCCAGCACCTGTCTTTCTCTGTTTTGCTTATGGTAACTTTCACGCTGCTGCCCACCTCCCTAGGTAAGATAAAATTGGTTTTCCATGAATGCAGCTACTTTTTACTATATTATTGTGACCAAAGTACTGTCATTATAAGTTAAGTACCTTCCTATTGTCCTTTGTCAGAGGCCATGTCTACACTACAATTGCTACAGCAGCACAGCTGCAGATACACCACAGTACTAGAGCGGCATAGCTATTTGCTACAGTGATGGAAGGGGTTTTCCCTACACAGTCATAATTCCACACCCTCAGGAGGCAGTAGCTAGGTCAATGAAAGAATTCTTTTGTCAACCTAGCAATGTCTATATTGAGGGCTTAACTATTTCTCTTGGGGGGTGTGCATTTTTCATACTCCTGACTGATGTAGCTAGGTACCTACCTTTTTTAGGTGTGGAGCAGGCCACACGAAGACATGCTTTTCAGTCTGGTAAGACGTGGTAGTTAAACATACAGAGAGGCAATCATGATACAGTAGATTTAATAATATTTCATGATAACTTCATATCAAACAGAATTAATAAGATGTTCAGATAGATTCCCAAATCATCAAAATAAAAAAAATTCAGCAAAGTCCTGCGTAGCTTGCACCTAGCAACTTCAAAGATTCTCTCTCTTTCTTACTTAAATTGTTATAACAGCTTCGATCAGCTGATATACTCAAAAATTAGTCCTAGATTTTGAATGCTAGGGCATGTGCAAGGGCAATTTCAGCAGAGGTCACTTGTGTCTAGAATTCACTTTCCGTCATGATTCAGACACGAGTCCCAAGTCTGTTGAATTTCAAAGTATTTGCAAATCCTATTCCTTTCCCTAACTTTCTGCCTGAGAGGGTGGGGAATAGAGCAGAAGGTCTGGGAATTGTATTTATTTGACTGTGGGTTGGAGTTTTTGTTTGGTGATAAGAAGATGCATAAGTGCACAGAGATGTTTGTAGCTGGTACATTTTCATTTGAAAATAAAATAAACCTCTAGTTTTGTAAATATGTATTTTGTCCAAAGAGTGCCAAAAATTATTATACCTGCTGAGAGCTGTTTAGTTTTGATTTTCCTCATTAGCAGTTCACTGATTAAGTTCAGCTACATTATATTTCCTTTCACTAATGCAAATTCCAACATGAGATCAAAATTAAATGTTTTCTATCTACAGTAGATTTTAAATTTAAATTTTAAGTGAATATATGTAATACATTCTCTTCTAAATACTAATCAGGGTGTAGTTGAATTTTTACAAAAATAGGAACATTAAGTGATTTGTTAATTAGAGCTCTGCATTACCCCTCAGAAAGTATGCAAGGAATCTCCTGATGGATTTTTCAATCTGTGATTGCACAAACCTGGCACTCCCTCTTCAAGAGAGAGTCCTTTGCTATGTATATCCAACAGATACAGCAACTGGAAAAGGTAGCTTGAATGTAGCATGATGTTAGGGTAGCATTAAAATCTCAATCTGCACATTAAAAAGATGGTCTCTCCCCAATTTTCATTAGAATGAATTGGCTCAAAGTGCTGTTAGAGTGCTTATTATTCATCATAATACTAAAAAAAAAAAAAACTACAGTAAACTAACCATCATATATGAAGTAATACAAAACTTCACTATAATTGTAATAATGAATACGCAAATACATTTGATTTTTTGGTCTGTTTGCTCACTGACTTGCTAACTTGCAAAATTCATTAGGTCATGATGAGTTTCCAGGTCATTGTGAATGAATGAGGTTCTGCTGTGTGTGTCAACCCACGTATCGGAGGCCATAAAACTACCATAATTGCAAACTGCTAGCCTAGTGTGATAACTTTAACAAGCTGTGATATTCCTACAATGGGGAGGTTTGGGGGAAAGCAGAAGGGGATTAAATCTCAATGGGACTGCAGTTCTGCACAGACTGCTTTAGAAATTTCATGTTAAAAATATATTCAAATTCATCCCACTGGCATTCTGGGACACAGCAACGGTGCCAGCTTAGTTTTGGTCCACACTCTAGATACTCCAGGTGATGTTTACACCAGCAATCTCTCCTGGGATGTTGGCTGGCTCTATACAGCTTCTCATGCTGCCTGGGAATGGATCCATAGGAGCTTTGCTAGAGGAGGCTGATGAAGGGGTGTGCTGCAGGGAATGCACTAGGTCTTTTTAGATTCCTTTCTACTGCTGAATGCTCAGACTATAGCACATAGTGCAGAAGAGTGCACTGCATCTTGTCCAACATGGCCGTGACTACACTATGACTGTGTGATGTCCAGGCTGGAATACCGCATTTTGCCATATGTAGGTATAAGAACTGTGCCTTTTTTATATATATATATATATATAGAAAGCTTCACTCAGTCCAGATTGCAGAAGCCTCAGTTGGACTCCAGCTTGTCACTTGGGTTACTTTATTAGGCTTGTAACAGCTCTTTGCCCATTCCACCCAGGCCCAAACTCAGGGGCTTTAGATACAGGGTGATACCAATTCATGTCAAACACCCCACGGTTATATACATCTCTCCTATCTACTATCATCTATAATTCTTGCATGTAAAGACCAATCGCTTTGCAGAAAGCATAAGGCAAGTTTCAATTCAGGTTGTTTCTGCCTATTTTGTTTATAATAAACATATTCACAAGAGTTAGCTGTTTCAACAATTACTCAGAATCATAGAACTGTAGGACTGTAAGCAATCTTAATAGGCCATCTAGTCCAGACCCCTGCACTGAGGTAGACCATCCCTGACTGGTGTTTGTCCAACCTGTTCTTCAAAACATCCAATGAAAGAGATTCCATTACCTCCCTAGGTAATTTGTTCCAGTGGTTAACTACCCTTACAGTTAGGAAGATTTTACTAATGTCTAACCTAAATCTCTCTTGCTGCCATTTATGTGCATTACTTCTTGTCCTGTCCTCAGTGGCTAAGGAAAACAATTTATCACCCTCCTCTTTATAACATCCTCTTTAAATAGTTGAAGATTGACCTGTATATAGTGATACACTATAACCCCCAGATCTTTTCTTCAGTACTAGCCAGTTATTGCCCATTTTGTATTTGTGGGGCTTCTTCAGTAGTACTTGTTCAGGCTTGTCTTGTCTTAGCTGACATTAGCAGATCCATGCTACATTAGTTCAACACACATCACCCAGACCTCTGAACAGATTTAAAGTCTTGGTCCTATAATTACAGGCCCTCCATGGAATAGGCCCAAGATACTTGAATGAGAGCACCTCTGTCTTTGTGATGACCCTACCTCCACTAGCTGAGTTCCTTTGGAATGACAATACTATCAAAATGAGATGACTTAGCACAAAAGAGAGGGTTTTCCCAGCAATAGGAAAAACTTTGGAATGTGCTACCAGAAAAGTTTTAAGACTAAATATATGTCTTCAGTGCCAAATCCACTCTTGTGGCTGAGGGCTTGGCTACACTTGCGACTTAGAGAGCATTAAAGCAGCCCCAGACACCCTAGCTCACTATCCGTCCACACTGGCCAGGCACGTAGAGCACTCTGACTCCAAGGCACAGTGGCTCCTGGTGTTCCACCTCAGCGAGAAGATTAATGCTTGTTGTGCCTCAGCTGAAACACCCGGGCGTCAGTGTGAATGAGGTGTTGCATTACTGTGCTGTGATCAGCCTCTGGAAATGTCCCATTAAACCCCTTAAGTCAAGTGGCCACTCTTCTCATTGTTTAGGAATCGCTGCAGGAATATGGATATGGCCTTTGAAAGCTCTGTTTCTGACAGCCGGCTGCTTATCTGCTCCGAGATAAAGCAACCATTACTGTGGAATGCTGTGTGTGTGTGTGTGTGTGTGTGTGAGAGAGAGAGAGAGAGAGAGGCGTGGGGAGGGGGAGTCTGCTGCTGTCTGAACTTACAAGACAGCAGGCTGACATGCTCTCAGCACCCCCAAAAACCCACTCTCTCTCCCCCCCATATACACACAACACACTCCCTGTCACACTCCACCCCACCCCATCCCCATTTGAAAAGCACGTTGCAGCCACTTGTATGCTGGGATAGCTACCACAATGCACTGCTCTCGGTGGCCGTTGCAAGAGCTGCTAACGTGGCCACACCAGTGCGCTTGTAGCTGTCAATGTGGACAGATTGCAGCGCTTTCCCTACAGCACTCTGCGAAGGCTGGTTTAACTCAAAGCACGCTACATCTGCAAGTGTGGCCACGCCCTTAGCTTTCTTGATACAAGGTAATACGACAGTAATTCACGTCCACCACACTGCCTCTGGGTGCAAAAAAGTACAGCAGTCAAATAAAATAGCCAAATAATTTGGTCACCAAACCTGCCTACTCCTCACATTTATCTTACACCACCTGTTGTGACAATAAACTACCTTTATAGATACTAAAAAGCCAGGTTCAGCAGATATCTGTTTTCCCTGTGTTTTGAAATGAGTGCCAAAGCCAGGCTTTGATGCCTCTAGCAATACACAGCCTGCCATAGGTGAGAGAGGATCCTAAAAATTGACAAAGGAGCTTAGCTGTGATTGCTGTGGAATACTGTACTTTGAACTATCTTTCCCAACTTTGGTGCATGTCAGTGTTCCATTATAGTGGGACATTAATGTTAGCTGCGGAGGTTGGTGGGGAAAGAGTTGTTGGAGAGAGAGAATAGGAGTGTGGTGATTAAATGTCCCGATGTACATTTGGATGGTTTTAATATTGAAAAAGGGAAGAACAACAAAATATCTGAGGGTGGGGGGAACTGATTTTAGCAGTAAAATTTTTCCTGGTAGACTTGACATATGGGCAAAGTATGCCAAGGCATATAGTATTAGACTATATGATACTGCATTTGTGAGGCAAAAATTAAAATGGAAAGCATAGACATGGGTATTTAATTAGAAGTTGTTGGAGCTTTCTCTACCTTTTCTGTTTTTGTAGGCTGGAACTTAAGTTACATCTGGTAGGCATGATTAGTGGTACAGTGTCTGGAAATCCAGGATATGTTTGTTTTGTAAATTCAGATTGTTGATGAGTTTCGTCACAAATTCGGAGGCCTCTTGTTCAGTGAGAATGAAGAACAGAAGTATATAAGTGCCTTCCTCCCTAGCTAGAATCCCATTGTTGAAGCTGTCATATGTAGATAATGTTGACATTAAGCATACTGGCATTCTTCCTACTGCTGACATATCACAAAATATCTGGTTCACAGTCATAGTGACAGTGACATCTGTACAATTGCTAAGTAGTAGAGGCCTCAGTTGATCCAGTGGAAAAAGTGGAAGCTTCCCAATCTGCAAGTAATAAAATCATACCTTTCCCTCTGTTCTGATTATCTAATATTAATAACAAACCATCTTTTAAAAATGTTTCTGTGCATTTGTTACTGAAATCACCAGCTGTAGCTGTATCCTTCCTGACACATGCCTTCAATTTGCATGTTTGTGGGTGACCTGAAAATGGGGAGGGAGGTTAAAGCATGGAATTGTGTCCACTTCTTGCCTCTGCCGCAAATGTCCTACTTAATGTTATATAAATCACTTACTCTTTCTTAGCCTTAGTTTCCCATCCATAAAATGGGGCTGTTGAGAGCCTTCATGCATTAATTTCTCTGAGGTGCGCCCCTAATATGAGGGTTATATATGTAGAATAGTGTGTTTCCTGCCATGTATTTACATCACAGGATGTCTGGTATATCTGTTGCTAATAATGAATATCCTAGCAGGAAAATCCAACTCCTAGTGAGCGTAGTCTTTCCTGAAAACAGTGTAATAAAATAAAGTAGAAGATCTGAAACCATATTTATGGTATATCACTCACCATATGTATTCATTACCATCAACTGTTAAATGAAATCTTTTTATGGCAGTCTTGTGGGTGTCACTAATTCCTGCCCATTCAACTTACATCATTGTTTCTCAGAAACTGGCATGTTTAAAAGGTGGGGGGAAGTGAAGGGAGACAAAAAGGACAAAATTAACAAAGCCTGAGATTGTGGCTCACTCTGCAAAGCTGGGCAAGATAGAGGAAGTTCTCACCTTCTGAAGGGACACCAAGGATTTGAGTGCAAGAACTTCTCCCAGCAATAATATTACCAACCCCAAGGATGAAAGTAACCTCCCCTCTTCCTCAACCATTGGAGCTGGGTCACCATAGCCAACAGAAATGTTCTGTACCTGTTCAAAGGATGGCAGTGTTTGTTGCTCTCACATCTTCTCTCCTATATGACAAATTATGACTGAGTTGACAGAGTTCCTCTGCAGATTCCATCAGCATCGTATCCCCTTCATACACCTTCTCCATAAACAGAGCAGGCCATGGCTTAAAGCCAGAATTTAGCCATAATATATAATGCATATATTTTGCTACTAGCATTGCTGCCTGGAGCAGTACTTGCACTCAATCTTCAGGCTCTGTGCAGAGCTGACTCTCCTCACATGCACACCATTGTATAGCCTGCCACAATAATATACTAAATATAAATATTATATCTTACTACATGTTCCAAAGTCCACATTCTTTGCTGTGTGGGTTTTTTCCGCCTCCTTGTACAGTTCTCATCTGGGCCTGGTATCCATTATCTGTTTGGCACTGACCTGCTGTATTACCGAAAAGCACCATTTACAAATTTATTCTTTGCTTTTCTCCTGTCCTTGTTTATTATTTCAACTTGCTAGCAATAAAAACCAGAAGTAGATCAGCTTTGGCCTCATCCTCCATAACAGAGCTGCCCCAGGACGTGTTTAGTGTTGAACAGACCTCACTGTGGTAGACAGCATTAATGGTTTATAATTGCCACAAAAGTAGAGTCTATTATTATGCTCTGAATTAAAATGGGCTGGAGATGGGAGAAATGAAAATATAATAGACTGAAACTGCGTGAAGGGGGGCAGCCTATGATGGTGAATCATTGCAGACACAAGTGGTTGCACCTATGCAAACTTGCATAAATATTGCTATAGCAAGAGATCCATTTTAGTGGCCTTGTAAGTTGTTCTTTGTGACGGTGTTTTTATCCGAAAGGCAGAAAATAGGCATCAGTCTGTTGGTATTTCATCCGCTATACTGTACACAATGTGCATGTTTCATGCTTGGTAACTTAAGTACCATACTGAGCTAACCACAGGGAGCTAGACTGCTCCCTGAAGTAACACCACTGAATGCAATAGGTTTACCCCAGAGGTGAATTTGGTTCAATGAGTTCTTCATTCCAAACTGCATGCCCATATTTGTTTGCCAAACATTAAGCAGGTGGCATTTTAAAGCATTTATGTATAATACTTTCCCTTTCATATGCAAGGGACGGCACAGATATGCCTTGTGGATTTTGTTGTTGTTTGGGAAAGATTTAATTTAACCCCCAGCAACACCGAAATGAGAGTTAGCCCTTGGCGTTGGCATTCTTATCATCCAAGGGAAGTGATTCCAACACACCTCTCACTAGCTTTTGATTTGAAAAATGAACTGTAGCATAGCATAAAATCTGTGGTGGAAGTGACATGACATTATCCATGCAACATAGAACAAGGGTCATGTGGGGAAATTATTTTGACTCCAAGTACACTTTTTCTGTAGTTTCAGCTATGCAACTAGCCACACCAGGGAGGCTGGTTCCTTAAATACAGAGCACTTCAGAACCAAATCTGTCCCAGCAGCCTTGGGTGACACGTCTGAATTTGGATAATTCAAATAAACGTCCAAACTTCTACCCATCCCATTGGTATCTTCACAGTGTGAGGCAATCCAGGCATTAATATTTAATGGCTCTAATCGATGTAGTGTATTCTGTTAACATTTAGTTTGACGTGGAATAGCTCTGTAGATTTTTAAGGACCTCTCACACAGCTAGAATTTTACTTGAAGTAAATCAACAAGTAAATTTGATTGCATTTTTTAGGTTAGACTTTCCAAGTACAATTACATTGTTCTCCTTTGCAAATTGATAGACAGTTATATAGAGTTCCCGCTTTGGGAGGGAAAGATATATAATACTAATTTACTGCCTATTGACCTCATAATCAGGTTGGATGAAGAGTTGCCCATTCTAGGGGTAAATGTTGGATTAGGCATGTACTACTTTTTAGCCAAAGGAATTAGGCATTCATTTTACTGCATATGACGCTGTTAGTATATAACCAAACAGTTCTTAAAGATTTCATGATCTGGGTGATAATTCTCTCAGACTTCAGGAAAAATACATTTGTTTTGGCCTGCATCAGCCTACGTGCCATGCAGGATGCGCTAAGAGGGCAATTTCTTTAACTGCTGTTTTATGAAATACAAATGACATCAGATAAGCCAGTTATCAACCTGCATGTCACTTCTAGCAATAAGATAATCAATTAGCTGAGATCAGATTATATTCCTTTTAATGTCTGACTTTAAGTTGACAGTCTGACTACAATATATAATACAAAATATTAATGTGAATAGCAAACATGCTCACACATGTCATGCTAGCTGGTTACACAGCTTGAAATCTCCTGGGTCTCTGTCATAATTTGGGAAGTTTCAGATTTCCTGTTCTGAGGCATACAATCAAATATTTCACATTGTTTCCCATACTAGATTAACAGAAGTTCAGCAACATTGACCCTTTTAAGGAGTTTTTACATGATTTGCCATGATTTTTCTTCTCTTCTAACAGAAGACCATTTTCTCTTTATTTCCATTACATTCTGAAAGCTTGAGTTCATAGTCTCAGAAACGTATTAATCATAGAAACTCCTTTCATACCACAGTTTAATTCTAACCTTTTATATACCCATATATACTTGTATGTTCTTCCACCTAAATAAGTTTAGAAAAGTTCTAGCATTTTCTTGTAGTTGGTGCAGACACAATTTCCAACAAAAGTGTACTCTAATATTCCACTTTGTTGTAAATATTCAGTAGAGTTGAATATTGTTGTGTTGTTGTTGTACAGGAGTTTTCATCTCAAACAGAGGTCCTCATTTCATGATAATATCCTGGACATCCCTATTAAATACACTTGTCCAATTGCAAATTAGACAAGAAATTAGATTAGAAAATCCAAACATTTTTGGACCCAAAATGGAGAAACTTTCTGTAATCTCTTGGTTGGAGTGTGTCCATGTTACTATCATCTCTGGGAGGAAAAGAGCTGCTCAGTAGATCTGCTTTGCTTTCTACTTGGTTGCACCATTTAGGAGGATACTTAGGGCTGGATTTGTAAAGATATTTAGGCACATAAAGATGCAGAGAGGCACCCAATGGGATTTTTAAAAGCCCCTAGGTGTCTAACTCAAGTGTCTAGGAACTTCTGAAAATTCCAACAGGATCTGCAACCTTATGTCCTAAATTCCTTTAAAAATGGCTCCAAGTCCTAATAGTAGCAGCAAATGGAAATTCTTCTTTAGCTCAGAGATAGAGATGGGACTAGCGAAGAGGTTTAAATCTAGATCTAAATCTTGAAGTGCTGTAGTTTGTGTTGTCCAGCTCTGGGAATTTGTTTCTATTGATTACAAAGATAGGAACCAGTTGTGAAATCTATTTCAAATACCTCTTACAATCCTATAGTTTTGTAGGCCCCGGATTTTGGTTAAGGCCTATGTTTTTAGTGGAGTCCTGGGCTTTAGCGGCAGAAAATAATGAGTTCTGTTCTCTCCACGTTGTGAATATAGCTGAAATTTGGGACATAGTGGGACAAAAAAGCACATATGAAACATTTTTAAATTCCTATGTCAATCTTCAGTATGTGCTCTTTGAAATGAAAGCTTCGTGACACCATCAGAAACTGCCCTTTTGAAAATCTGCCCACTTCACTGAGGTGTCTAAATGGGAGCTGTTGGGTGCTGAGTGAGCACTTTTGAAAGCTTATATCTTAAAAAGCGTATAAAAAAGATAAAGTATGAACAGTTTAGAGAACCTTGATATCAAATTCCACATACAGAAGCAAAAATGGCTCATTTTGAAGTTCAAATATCAGACAAGTGTTTTTTTGCCCGTACTATTTCCAAAAACAAAAATTTGTGTGCTTGTCTTTTATATCAAAAGCTTTCATTCCCCTTTTGTTTAGGATTGTGGTAAATCTGCTCTTCTTATGTTTCCGTTATTATTTTAAGTACACTTTATAGTTTCTGTGTGATATATTAAAATTGATGTGCTCCTAAAAGTTATTGTTTTTGCTAATGTCCCTGAGTAGTTTTATTACAGTTTTACCTGTTTTTCTTTTGCACTGCCTTTCTGTGTTTTCCATTCCTCAAGTGTGTCGTGCATTTTTGCCATAATACATAATCTTATTCACTTCCTATTCTAAACACTATGGGGCAAATTCTGCTCTCAACAACACAGGTGTTGAGACAGAGAAACAACATTAAAGTCCACGGAGTTGCTCTGGTAAGAGCTAACAAAATTTAGCCCTGTGTGGTTAGTCGCTTGCTCTTTCATGTGTCGTGGCTTTATCTTAACAGTTTTTCCTCAAATTCTAGTGGATCTCTAGACATAGCTTAGATATGTTTTTTTTAAAAAAAACCCCGTAAAATTGACCTTCATTAACTGAAGATGTCCATGTTAGTCACTTGCCTGAAGGCTTTCATAAATGCTGAAATACAGTACTGTATCTATTATTAAGAAGTAACAGTGCAGAAGCTGCTAGTATGACCATGAATTGTAAGTGTAATAGGTCCATTACACTAGCAATGAGAAGTGAAATAGTACCCTGGCTACATTATTCTTTGTATCTTTTCAGTAAAATGTAAGCGGGGGTAGGGGGTGGTTTTTTTTTTTTTTATTTTTTAAACACAAACCTTCAAAGTTCTTGTAACGGTACAGTTGCCAAGTTAGTACAGAACACTGATCACATGCCAGCAGTCTGAGAGTGTAAATATTATTTTAAAATGAAATGACAAATTATTATTTGTACAGGCATAATGCTCCTGTCCTGCATTAATAACAAAACACTGTAATGCCCACAGTTTTCAGCCCAGTGGAAATAAAACAAACTGCAGTGTATGCTTTCAATGATGCAAATTAAATGTAGTAGACATTAATTATTTACATTCAAATCACATTTTAAATATTAAATATACAGAGAGTCACAATATTTCCCAGGGAGAGCTAACACAGTATTCAGGCCCTGGTGCAAACAAAATTATTCCTCGCTACTGCTAGCCCTAGGCAGCTCTCTGAACTGCTGGGGTTCCATTAGCTTGTGGACCAATGAACAGGAAGATGGGGAGCTGAGCTGTCCCAGCCCTCTAAGGCTGAATTTATTTCTCATGGAGACCCACCCATTCCTTACTACTCGTAGGTTGTGGAAATTCCCCTTAAAGAGAAACTATGGGATGCAATAGATAGGGGACTCCAGTGGTGCTTGAAATAGTAATAACCCCATGGCTTGAAATAGTAATAACAAACACAAATTACATGGTTTCCATCATCAGCATCTCAAATATAAAAATTGTTCTAGTACCCCTGGGGGAGTCCCTGTCAGAAAGATTTCACTGGAGCTGCATTGCAAGGTGACCCAAGAACTGGTGTGGTGGGACAGTGCCTCTATGCTGAGTTCTACAGTTTCCAGCAGAGTTTCTTGAGATTTGTTCAGATCCCCAGATGGACCCACCAGCTTCTGTGTGGGGAAGGAGGCAAACCTTCCACAGACTGATTCAGAAAATAACTGTAAAGGAACTATTCGTGGCCCTTGTGTGTATTTCTCCACATAGCACTGTGGGACAGAGTTTTCAGTGAGAACTTTGCCTGAGTAAAAGCTGCAGGATTGAGGACAAATAGAGGATTTTGATGTTCAAGGTTAAACCAAGAACACTGAATTAACTTAAAATAAAAAAATCATTTTTTTTTTTTTTTTGGAAAGGAAAGGAACGGCAGTGCGATGTGGTATTCCCAAATTCACTCCAAATAAAGTGGAACAATCTCTGTCTCAGCTGAACAGAAATCAATCATTCAAACATTAAAGGTGCAGGGCCAATGATTTCCCATCAGATTAAGACTAAGCTACAAAGGTAGCACAGCAACATCTGCAGTAGGCTGAATCCTGCTCCTCTTACTCCACTGGAGTGGGAGACCACTCCGATGAGTTAGGTAATCAGGATTCAGCCTATTAGGTCACCTCTTGAAAAATCATTATCAGGCTATTTTAACATGTGTCTATAAATGTGTTCAAGCTTGAATTCAGTTCAGTTTGAAAAGAGCTCAGCCAATGAGAGAAAAAAGACATCCTGCATGTTTAGAGATCTGCAGATCTCTAAATATAATTCTATTCATCAGCAATGTTTCTTCTCATTTTAATTTTTAATAAATATAGATCAGTAAAATAAAATACTACTGCAGGAAATGGCTTTCAGAATAAGCTTGCTCTACTAAAATAATTGGCTTTTACCATAACAAGTCATTCATTTGAGTATTTTGCTATTTATTAGAAATCCCCTGCCTCTCTTAGGTTTTATAAACTGCTCTCATGATATGTTTGAGTGATAACAAGTATCACGAATGGTAAGTGAGCAAATCCTTGTATTACCCAGACTACAAATGAGGGCACTTTATAATGCCAAAAAAAAAGGAAACAGGAAACCTTTATTAATATATTATACAGCATTAGAGAAATATTCTTTCCACTCCTTCAACAACAATGGAGCTGATCTATTAGACGACATCTTGTTTAAAATAAAATTTTAGAAATTCATAGATCTTGCAATATGATTGACTATTTAGGTCTGATTCTCCTCTTTTCCAAGACTCATACACCACTCTGGTAGTCTAAAGGGTCTTAACATAGTAACTGTAATTTACATCTAATCCAGTGCCTTTTACCCACTGCTAAAGCAATGTGAAGGGATGTTCGTGTAAATGAGAATCAGCCCCTGAAAGTTTGTGCTTACATCAAATGTTTTGATATATGTTTTGGATCACTGTATAGATAACACGTTCTTCAAAAGTAGATTTCATAGCTGTATTCACCCCAAACATGCCCATTCCTATAAAGGATAGCCCAAGGATTACTCTTTGCATATACAAAGGAAGCTTTTACAGCACTACTAGTCGAGTAGCCTCTTTCTATGTGCCTGTTTAAAGAAAAAGATATGCCTCCTGCTGAACTCTCTGGATCATTCATGAGTTTGCCTTTCACCTTAACTTGCAGAGCCATGAGACATCCTGTGTTTGATGGCATCAGCCACAGAACCAAATGAGATGCTTTGGACTGAAATTGTAAGGGGATTTACTGGCCTGTCAAACAGTGCCGCTAGAAGTGAAAGGTTCTCACACCTGCAGTTTACTTGGAGTGGGGAATTTATCAGCATTTAACACACCATTCTCCACCCACTATTCTCTTACTCTGCAACATAAATAGCTTATTTTTAACACATGTTCCTCTGCTGCTTTCCATGACATCTAAAGGTTCTTCTAAATATATATTAGGTAAATGTAGTTATATCCACTTCAAGGTAGTAATAACCAAACTGGACTTTTCATTATATTGCATCAAGTGCAGGGTTGTTTTCATAAAATAATGAGCAAATTGATATTGGTTGACTTGTGGCACACACAATCCTGACTGGCAGATCAACAACGGACCTTCAGATTTTATCTCATGAATGTGTGTCAACCAAGGGAGTTTATATTTTTATATTCTTTAACTCGCTTTTCACCTGCTGGAAGTTAATTCTGTTCATGTATGACACTTTCATTTCTAATGGACTCACCCAGAGGGGAAAAAAAACATTGCCCAAGACTTTTTGGTTGATACTCCAAAAATGATTAATGAAGATACACTTGAATAAAAATTACAAATGAACTTTTAGGGTGTTTGCGTCCCTTTTTTACTTATTTTGTGTGAATATTTGTATGACAGAGAGACTTTGACCCAGTGATCAAAAACAGTCAGGGAGTCCTTTTGGAGCTGTTTCTCTTTGTACAAATACTTCAATATTCATCTGTGCAGGGGCTGAAACCTGTCTCTCCTAGGAGAGTGCAATAGCCAGTAGGCTACAGTCCCCCCCCCGCCCCCGTCTCTCAACTAATGAATACTTATGTATTTTATTTAAAAAAAAAAATTGAATAGCTCCAAGAGGAGTGACGCATAGAAATCCATCCCATCATACCCAAATGGTTTGGATACTTAGCTGGGAGGTGGGAGACAAGTTCAAGTGCATGCTCTGAATCAGGCTGAGCATGGATTTGAACCCTTGTCTTCCGCATCCCACATAAGTGCTCTAATCACTGGGATATTGTGGGGAGGGGACAAACACCATCATCACTGTTTTTGCAAGAATGTGCAGAGCTGGCTTAGATGCGTAACTCCACAGGAAGGTAGAATTAGGGGCAAGTCTTCTCCTTAGCATTTCCTACTGGCTCCAATGCTAGGCTTCATGGCTTCTGAAGATCTGGTTCTGAGGTGACCAGCTCTCCCCATGCCTTGTATCGGAAACCTGAGCACTCCTTAACTTTGGGCTGAAGATTCCAGTGGACAGCAGGCTGCCTAAAATTAGTCTCAGCATTGCAACACACAAATCCCATTTGTGGATTTAATGCTTGGTGGTTTTGATTTTCCACCCCAATTATGTACCCATCTGTGACATTACCAAAGGTACAATCTGGACTGATGGTCAGCTGTGTCCCCATACTTCTCTAACCTCGGCAGCCTTTTACCCTGCTTTGCTATGACAGAAACCACTCCTGGTCAGCTCTCACACAGCCTCCGGCATGTAAATCACCCCCAGCTATACTGCATGAGTGCTATAGCCACTCATGAATTACATTAGAGAGCATCACCAGCAAACTCCAAGTCCCAGACTTTCCCCTAGAAATGTGCATCTTGTATTGCCCAGCACTATCCTGGACAATACAAGCTCATATAAAGTCTGTCATTTATTAATAGAAAATGTTATGCACAAATCTTGTTATCCCAAATGGAGTTTCCCAAACACTCCAATCCAAACACACTAATTGAGATAAAACAACAAAACAAGTTTAACAACTACAGAAAGATAGATAGACTTTAAGTGACTGCAATTAATGAGGCATACAAGTCCGAACTGGTTGCGTGGAAATAAAAGGTAAAACACAACTAACACCGAACTTAGCAAGCTAAGTGAATACAAAGCAAAGTTCCAGCACGTGTTCCAGCGGTCTTACTGGCTGAACCACTTTTCAGTCAGGTTCTCCCCCCAGGTCCAGTGCAGCTTCCTTCGTTCTTCAGGCATTGATGATGCCGTGGGTGGAGCAAGGGAGAGATGAGTTGGGGAGTCTGTCCTCTCCGCTTATAGACCCCTTTCTCTTGTGCAAGAATCATCTGCAGCTGATGTTCAGGAGACAGAAAGTCAGTGTGGCCAGGAACCTTTAAGTTGCTTCTTTGTCAAAATGTAGATTTCCCCTCCCCTCCCGTCCCCGATGAAGAGTGGCCATTTAATCAGGTGCTGATCCATTTAATCGCACGGACAGCTGACTGAGGGATTGGCTAGCCTTTTGTCTCTGGAGAACTTGTTTGTGACTGCCCTCCAGAACATGTTGAAACATGTCTTGGTAATATCATACAGTGGAATCTTGTATTTTTACATACGATGTTGCCACACATATTTTACCAGGACAATAAGTCTCACCAAATCATGAATTTTCAAATGATACACAGTGTGCTTTGTACAAAATTTAACATAGTTTTGAAAAAGGGGTGAACATAGAGGTACAGACTGTCATACCATCAGAGACCAAGGGCACATACTCGGGGCAGCTAACCCATCCTGCCACGTGCACTGCCTTGACTACATTCTATTTTTAGTACGTCTACACCTCAAGGTTGGGGGTGTCATTCCCAGCTCAAAGAGGCATACCCTTAGATTCATACATAAACACAGATATTTTGGGGTTCAAATGAACCTAAAATTCAAGTGAAATCTTACATGAGCTCAGGTTCTCTGGAAATCAGGCAGAGGTTGATAAGTCTTAGTCAGCAAAGCTGGTGTGAGTTTTCAAGTATGTAACACAATCTGAAACCAGTTGACTTTTTTTGGCTTTGGGGTTTGTGAAGAAAGCTTCACCCACTCGTTAATAGTGTTTCTTAATTTACTCTCTAAATAAAAATTCCTGAAGTTGATCCCTTAGAAGTCCAGCGAAGAATAAATATTCATTCAGTGAAAAACTGGTTATTTAAAATTTGCAACTCTTTGAAGGTTTAAGCACTCTAAAGAGATTTACATAAATACCTGCGTAAATCTAGCCCTGCAGAGAGTGTTAATCTTACATTATACAAATTATTAACTCACTGTTGGAGGTATTTAAGACATTATCTCCCCTGAGTCTCTAATCAAAAACAATAGAAATGATAGCACAAATACACAGGTGAAGCAGAATTATGTAGAGAGATCTCATGGGAGCTAACAGAGATCAGAGATGGGGTTTCTAGACAGTCATATAACAAATAATTTTCCCTCATCCGCAACGCCACATGTTATAGGCATGTGAAAATGGTGGGTTACAATTGTCAAAGTCAGATTCAGGACTCACATAATTTGTCAGACCACTCTGTTTATTAGCAAAGCGCTTTGCTAATGCACCCAGATGTGAGCCCCTCTCTGAGGCTCAAGATAACTTATTTATACAGCTAAGCCAAAGCCAATTTAACATAAGAGACAAAAGAAAGCAGAAACTGACAAATATACATACATATCTTATTTGCATACTAACGTTTACCAATCTCCTAGCTCAGTAGGAGCTCTGTTAATTAGTTTGAGGACCCATTGTCTCACACTCCTTAATGTTTCTCTTCCTGACAACTATATTTCAACAAACCCTTCAAGCAGCATTTCTTTAATGAATTATAATTTCAATATAATTCATTCTACTTTCACAATCCCTCATTTTGGTCAAGCTACGCAATGACCAACAATGACTGTGTTCCACATATCAATCGTTCTTTATCTCTTTGTTCATCAGTGATATTTAAAATGATCAAATTAGCACTCTGGTTTGGGGCAGCTATCTGTGTAGCATGCCTGACCCAATTTTGGATACAACAGGAAAGTAACTGAAAACATATAAAAATTATTAGGATTCCAAACAGGAGAGTTAGGGCTCCCTGAAACAACCAGTTTCCTATGCCAGAGAAATTGAAAAGGTTACTTAGCCACTTCCATAAAGAACTTGGCTCTTCGTGGGGAAGATATACGATTCGTTCTAAGTGGCTAGCACGATCTATTACCTCATTGGTGTTGTCTGGTATATACACACAGCAGTCTTTTCCAAATAGAGCACAGGTCCCTCCTTTTGCCACCAGCACTGTGTCCAGTGGTTTTGGAGGGCCATCTATCGGATTGCCCCTGTTTCTTTGGCCAGGGCTCTTAAACTTTCTCCGGTTTCATTTGCCATTATTTCAACTACTGCTTGTAACCTTAGGAGCCTTTTTGCATGGTGTATTACTCCCCCTAATGGTATGAAGGAACCGCCAATGGCCTCTTCCCAGGTTAAGGGGCTTATGTTATTAACAGATACCCAATGGTATGTAAAGTCCCTTCTTTTTCGCCTGAAATTGCAGAGGCGTTCTCGAGGGAAGGTTCCTAGCACTCGGAATTGTGGGAAGAGTCGGGCGGGATAACAGATTCCTGACCAATTAGCTGGTAGTGCGGTATAAGCTCTGGTCCCACACACCCAGTGATGGCCTATTAAGGCCGGGAAGGGTCCGTTGCACCCATTTGTCATATAGGTGTTTGCAAAGGAGGAGGAGTATCCCCCAAAGGGTACATGGTAATTCTCCTTACAAGGAGTGGTGTTATTTGCATGACTGTAGGGGGAACATGAGATTGATTTCTCTTTTTGAATTCATATCTCCATACCCGGTCCGCCACTTTTTAGTTTTGTTTGAATAATCCCATACACCATTGGCCACAATATGCTGAAGGCAATGGCTTTTCCCCAGATCCAGCCCTGTCCCATTACAGACCCAACACCAATGACCTTTTCCCTCCACCACACTTATCCATTTAGATGCATTTATTCCCACTGCTTCCCAAGTGTCATTGCTGTTCCATATTTTGTTAAACGGACGAGGCCCTCCAGTGAGGTCTGGGGACTTGAGTGGGATAGCCAGGACAGGAACACCAGTTTGAGAGTGGGCTGGGATGTGGCTGCAGACCCAGCAATTAGAAATATTAAGGGTCTGAGCTATCCACACCTGCTGCTGAATAAAAGAATTGTCATCGTGGTCTCCCCAGACCATAAGATACTAGCAGCCGAGGAACAGCGTCTGCTTCTGGCAACCCTTACGAGAGCGTAGATTGTAAGGTATTGCAGACTGTTCCTCTGCATCGTCTTCTGGAGTCAAAATTGACTCTGCATTGTCCTGAGGTGGTGATTGGTTCTCTGGGGATGGTGCCTTCTTACACAGCGAAGCATGTATCCACGCTGCGATGCCAGATAGTTTAACAGCCGTCTATGTAGTAAGCAGTACCTGATGAGGACCCTTCCACCGGGGCTCCAAGGCGTGCTTTCGATGATGGCACCATACGTAGACCCAATCACCTGGCTCGAGGTTGTGGCAAGCGTCAGAGGTGGGTTCTGTGGGCCAGGCAGCTCGAACCTGTGAATGGAAGTGACTTACAGCTTGCATTAGTCCCTTGCAATACTGAAGAAGCGCACTGTGAGTCAAGTTCAAATCTGGAACGGGAGTAATGGTAGTCATAGCTCGCATAAGGTGTCCCATAACAATTTCAAAGGGACTTAATTTATGCCTTTGGGATGGAGTGGATCTCATGTCCATAAGGGCTAATGGTAAGGCTACTGGCCAGCTTAATCCTGTAGAGTCACAAATTTTAGCAAGCTTATTCTTAAGTACACCATTTCGTCTTTCAACTGCACCTGCACTCTGTGGGTGGTAGGGACAGTGCAACAGGTGTTTGATATGCAATATACAGTCCAGGTGTTGAACAAGTTGTCCAGTAAAATGTGTACCCCGATCACTGGACAGAGTAGTAGGAATTCCCTTGGCAGGCATAATATGATTTAACAAACATTTGGCAACAGACAGTGAGTCAGCCTTGTGACAAGGAAAGGCTTCAATCCAACCAGAGAATAAACATACCATAACCAATATAAATTCATATTGTTGACACTTAGGCATTTGTGCAAGAACGGTGCTTGAGGCAGGCCCCAGAACCCCTGGGCCACTTTTACAGGTTTACCAATATTATGGCTTTGGCAAATGGTACAGGCTGCACAGTGGCGGGCTGCAAAAGAGCTAAAATGGGGTGGGGCCACCATCCTGTCTTTGTTACAGCAGAGACCATCCCCTCCTTTCCAACATGCGAAACACCGTATAGTAGGATGGCCAGAGATGGGTAGAGTGAAAAGGGGGCTACAAAGGCGCCAGTAGGTGAGCGCCAAAAGGAATCGGGATGTAGAGAGCAACCTTGGGTAACCCAGGATTCTTTCTCGGTTTCTGGGGCAGAGTCTTGGAGCAGGGTGAGGTCAGTGAGGGACCAGGAGGGTAAGAGGAGAGCGGAGAACAAGGGAATCAGACATTTCGACTAGGCACGCTGCAGCAGCCACAGCACGCAGGCAGGGGGGTAAGCCTTGGGCAACAGGGTCTAAAGTGGCAGAGAAATAAGCCACTGGGCGGTTCTTTTCTCCGTGCATCTGAGTGAGAACTCCAAGTGCATGCCCAGATTGTTCGTGGCAGAAAAGGGTAAAAGGCTTAGAATAGTCAGGCAGCCCTAAGGCAGGGGCAGAAGCCAAACCCTGTTTGAGGGAAACAAAGGCAGAATTGGCCTCAGGGGGCCATGGCATGGGGTCAGGCACAGAGAATCGAGTGAGTTCCTGGAGAGCTTTCGCAAGGGAGGCATATTGGGGAATCCATTGTCTGCAAAATCCAGCCATGCCTAAAAACTTCCGGACCTGGCGTGGGGAGCGGGGTCGGGGAAAGCTAAGGATAGCTTGGATGCGGGTGAGAGAAAGTGCATGGGAACCCTGGGAGAGGAGAAAGCCAAGGTATGTGACAGAAGCTTGACAGAGTTGTAGTTTAGAGCGATTTCAGAGTAACAGTCGTGTTAGTCTGTATTCGCAAAAAGAAAAGGAGTACTTGTGGCACCTTAGAGACTAACCAATTTATTTGAGCATAAGCTTTTGTGAGCTACAGCTTACTTCATCGGATGCATACTGTGGAAAATACAGAAGATGTTTGTTTTTACACACAAAATGGGTGTTTATCACTACAAAAGGTTTTCTCTTCCCCCCACCCCACTCTCCTGCTGGTAATAGCTTATGTAAAGTGATCACTCTCCTTACAATGTGTGTGATAATCAAGGTGGGCCATTTCCAGCACAAATCCAGGTTTTCTCCCCCCCACAAAACAAACCCACTCTCCTGTTGGTAATAGCTTATCTAAAGTGATCACTCTCCTTACAATGTGTATGATAATCAAGGTGGGCCATTTCCAGCACAAATCCAGGGTTTAACAAGAATGTCTGAGGAAGGGGGGGGGGTGTTAGGAAAACAAGGGGAAATAGGTTACCTTGCATAATGACTTAGCCACTCCCAGTCTCTATTCAAGCCTAAGTTAATTGTATCCAATTTGCAAATGAATTCCAATTCAGCAGTCTCTCGCTGGAGTCTGGATTTGAAGTTTTTCCTGTTGTAATATCACAACTTTCAAGTCTGTAATCGCGCCCACCTTGATTATCATACACATTGTAAGGAGAGTGATCACTTTAGATAAGCTATTACCAGCAGGAGAGTGGGGTGGGGGGAAGAGAAAACCTTTTGTAGTGATAAACACCCATTTTTTCATGATTTGTGTGTATAAAAACAAACATCTTCTGTATTTTCCACAGTATGCATCCGATGAAATGAGCTGTAGCTCACGAAAGCTTATGCTCAAATAAATTGGTTAGTCTCTAAGGTGCCACAAGTACTCCTTTTCAGTTTAGAGCGAGAAGCTTTGTGACCCTTATTTGCTAGGGCAGTAAGGAGCACTAAAGAGTCAGTTTCAGAGGCAGACAATGAAGGGGAACAGAGGAGTAGATCATCTACATATTGGACTAGTGTGGACCTGGATGGGAAAACAAGGTCAGCAAGGTCTCGGGCTAATGCTTGGGAAAAATATGATGGGCTTTCAGTATACCCCTGGGGCAGTGTGGTCCATGTGTACTGTTGCCCCTTGTAAGAAAAGGCAAACAGGAACTGGGAGTCTGGGTGAACCAGGACAGAAAAGAAAGCAGAGGACAAATCAACAACAATAAAATGAGTTGCATCTGGTGGGATAGAAGCCAGAATCTTTGAGAGGCAAGTTTTGATTCTGTCCACCTATGATTTGCCTCTTCCCACCACTGCATGAAACAATCAACCTCTCCTTTTGCCAATTTAGTTTTAGGTTGGCCGAATTTGTCTTTTAAGTCGTCTACTCGGTCTTTGTCCCAAGATCCTAATAGTGGCCACTGAATTTTGGGATTCTCCTGAGTTAGCCTTTTGCATTCCCATACACATCTTCCCCCCCCACACCCCCCACCTCCCGCCAAGGTCAGCCTTTTGAAGCCATCCCCCACCCATGTCATGAGGTTTTCTGTTCCTTAAAACACAACAATGCTAGCAACAAGACGAACACCACAGACAAACAACACAAAACATAGATCCATGGTATTCTGAGTTATTCTTCCACTGGCGCCAGCTTGCTTGTAGCATCTAAAAACAAAAGAAACAATTTCCACCCCCCTGGTGGGGACAGATTATTGCTTAATAATAATCCCACTTTCTTTTACAAATTTCCTGGCTAATTGCAGGAAAAAACAGAAGAATTACCTCCAGGCTGTACTTATTTTGTTCTATAGTCAGGCTGTTCTATAGTCAGGCTAGTGAATTACCCCACTCACTGGTCATTTATGAAATTCATGAGGTGGTGTACCTCAGTTTCCCCTCTTGTGCAACAGACCATGGTTGCAATAGTTTCTCTGCTGTACCAAGCAGGTAATAGCTGAGACACAGCTTCAGACACAGCTAGTACCCAGGTAATAGCTGAGACACAGCTTCAGATTTTAGCACTATACACACACACACAAAATTCTCTTTTGCCTAACATCCCTTGCACTGTGATTACTCTTTTACACAACTGTACCCCGATTACACTTCCATCTTGTACAACTAGACACAACCAGGAGCAGCCAAGTTAAGTTCCAATAGAAACCCCTTACATCCTTTAGTGATTTTGATTACATTACCCAATAGTCAAACAATTTTGATCAGATTTTCTCTCTGCCTGCTGCCTGCAGCAGTCCCTTATAGACCATTTCTGTGGGAAAAGGGCCCATTTTCCCTCAGAATAGCTGTAAAGGCTTCTGGGGACAGAAGCGTAGTGGTGGTAGTAGCCACTCTACCTGACCCCCTTAGCCTAGACCATTTTTCCAGAAATTTACAGGAGTCCGGACTCTTCCTAAAATACATAAACTGAGCCGGCGTTCCTTTAGGGAACTGTCCCGACTTAGACGTCTGGTTACCCATACAGGAGGACTTCACACACCAATCACACAAGAAGGAAAGTCGGGTTCATCAGAGCGATGCCCGGTGCAACACACAAAAGGAGCCCACAGGCTACTGCCTCAATCGCCCTTGCTTTCACACCAAGGGTTTTACCCAAGGTGCGGTGCGGCTGCGATTGTGCAGATTTCACTCACTCAGACCATGGGGACAGGAACCCTTTGGTCAGCTGATCCCCAGAAGGAGACAGCGCCCAGACTCAAACACACCACAGGGAGGACGGATAGACACAGAGACAAGACAGTCCTCAGTCCAGACAAAACACAGAAATAATTACCTGACCAGATTCCTGATGTCAGGTCCCGGCATCCCTACCAGAACAGAGTGGGAACCAACAGGTTCGATGGCGTAGACTTCACTGTGGTCATGCACCCTTCTGTTCTGGCAGAGGACCGCTCGGGCCAAATGCCCAGGTGCCGGCTTGCCACGGCCGTCCTAAGAACAGTCAGGAGTCACACGGCCCCAGTGAAGACGGTTGCCGTCTCAGTGGAACCTCCAAATTGTCAAAGTCAGATTCAGGACTCACATAATTTGTCAGACCACTCTGTTTATTAGCAAAGCGCTTTGCTAATGCACCCAGATGTGAGCCCCTCTCTGAGGCTCAAGATAACTTATTTATACAGCTAAGCCAAAGCCAATTTAACATAAGAGACCAAAGAAAGCAGAAACTGACAAATATACATACATATCTTATTTGCATACTAACGTTTACCAATCTCCTAGCTCAGTAGGAGTTCTAAGTTAATTAGTTTGAGGACCCATTGTCTCACGCTCCTTAATGTTTCTCTTCCTGACAACTATATTTCAACAAACCCTTCAAGTAGCATTTCTTTAATGAATTATAATTTCAATATAATTCATTCTACTTTCACACAATGCTTTACAACCCAAAATTGCACCTCTTGCTACTGGTGTGACTATTACCACACACACATGCTTTCCCAAACAAGTTCTTACAAAGGCTTAGCAGAATTCAATTTTTATTTGTTCATAATATCAACAGATCATTTGAATTATTTTTAAACATGTTCTTAATTTCTATCCATTTAAATTTTCACAGTTACAGGAAATTTTGGGAGATAATACAATAGGGAGGTCAGACAATCATTATTTAATGACAGTAGATGCTGAGATTCAGAAAGTTAAACTTTATAACTATTAAGTTAACATCATGTGTCAAAATATACAAAGTAAATATCTTTAAATCAAACTCTGAACCTCTCAAAAGCATTTTCTGATCTGGCCTATCTGTAAATTTAAATTATTATTGATGGAAATATTTTTTCTTCCATTTGTGTGTATATGGTGATACCAGAGTATCTAAATGTATTTTCACAATAATTTAGCTGTGATGACTACTGTCACAGGACAAGTTTACAGGGCATATTATTTTGCCTTATTATGGTAAATATTACCAGAAAGAAAAAGTGAACGCCTCTCTCTGAACATGCCTGGAGCATTTTTGTATTGTTACCTGTGTAAGACTGGTTTTCTTGTTGTCATTGTTGTAAATGATGTATGTTGTTTCCTTTTATGGGGTAGCTCTTGTATCATTTGGAAGGCTTTCTATCAGCTGTGAAATATGTATTGGTACAGTCAAACCTGGCAGTTCTGGAAGGATGATTGAAGGCGGCAATATTACTCTTAGACTGGTTAAAGTGCTTTTTCCTATGAGCTGAAAGAGGTTACCTCAGGTTAATTATGGACCCCTGCATCTAATTAAGGGCAGCCTTTAACCTTGACATACCTCTTTCAGTGAAAGAGAAAAAAGGAAGGAGAGATGAGATGGAAGCTGCAGAAGGGTTGTATGGAGTGAAGGGGGAAAGTTTCTCCTAGGTAAAGAGCTATTTATTTGTATTTGGGGAAGGGGGTGTTGGTCACAGCATAGCTGGGCCTGGAGTTGGTTTGAGAGGGTAGCTGACAGTTGGTAGCCAACAATTGGTAGCCAGAAGAGGTAGTACTCCACCAGGAGTTAGGAAACGTTGTTTGTTTGTTTTAAAGAAGCCATTGGGCCAACTCTAAGGCCTATCATATTGTTACCTGCACACGCTGGGACACCCACCTTTACGCAGTTTCTAGGGTTCCAGACAAAATATATTCATCCTTACCCCATTCCTAGGGCTCAGGGTGTAATCTTCTGTGGGTTTGTGGGGTCTTTTACCAGTGAAAGAGCCTTACAGAGTGGTATCTTTAATCTCTATTTATTAACAGTCATCAAAACAGAATACACATGTGAAGTATACAGTGCTCACCACTCCCAAATTCCTGATGGCCAATCAGGATCAGGTCATTCAAGGCTCTTCCAGCTTCTACATGATATAGTTGGCAAGGCTTTGAGATCTGCCAGCTCTGATGTTGGGCTGTGTCCTGCAGTTAGGTTCCAAAGAACTTCCTTTTGGACCCCAGTTTATGTAGTTAAACTCGAGTCCTGCTTAGCTATACCTTAACCAATTATTTTAAACTAAGGTACTACAAAACAGTATTTTTCACCAATCCTAGCCCCCATTACAGTACAAAACAATTCTTTAACCCACCACCTTAGTTGCAAAATTAGTTATGCAACAGACAGAAACAATCCAAAGAACCAGACAGAAACCATATAGATAAACAATGGAGAAGTAGGGGCCATAAAGGCAAAACGATAAAGAAGTATAGATTTCACAATCACAACTATGGAAAAGTGATTCCTGGACAGACAGAATACAATCAAAGTTTTCTTTAAACATCTTAATATCTGTTTCTTTTTCTGGTGTTGATGGGTACTATTAGGACAGGAGTGCCTTCTTAACAATCTTATATTTCATTGTTGTAATGTAATTTAGATGGAGTGTGAGGATGTGACTTTCTGCTTCTTGGCTCATGGCTGCTGCTATCCTAATGTGGCTGCAGAAAAAGGCCTCAAATCTTTCACTATAAATATTGTAGATATATCAATGTGAAGTATAAAACCCCCAAAGTGGGACTGATTTAGATCCCCTCCATGCCAGAGGGAGAAAGGTTGAGCCCTAACATCATGATAGAGGTTCGCTGTTACAGTATCTTTAAAATATTTGTTTAATGTTTTTTTTTTTAATGGCTAAACATTCCAATGTATTAAGGATTTATATGGGTGAAGTTCCTAGGGTTTGTGGGAGTGAAATACTCTCTGCCAGCCCAGGGCTCCATCACAAACCTCTTTTTGTGGCTGCTGCTCCACCCTGTACTTCTGACTCTGCTGCCCCTACTTCTGACTCTGAACCTCTTAATATCTGTGTATATGTAGCAATGGATCCAACACCCTTCCACTGTCCTACCTTCAGTGCTGCTCCCTGTGCTGGCCTGTTTGGGGTGGTGCATGACGCCATCTCTGATATGCTCGACACCTTCCAGGAGGCCATCTCCTAACCCAGTGAAGAGCAAATTGAAGTTTTAGCTGCTAATGGAAATCCTTGGCATGTAAGCCAGATAGACAAATAGAGGTCACAGTGGGGACAATAAGGTGGTTGTTCTCTAGTCCAGTCTTGCTTCACAGCCGCAGAGTATCTGCATGTTTCTGCCAAAATAATGAGTAGCAGAATAGTTAACAATGCTTGACATTTACATTTTTATTCGGTTTCCGTGTCAACCGCTCCTTGACAGGAATAGGGCTCAGGCTAGTTTATTGTTTCTGACTGTCTTTAGACTCAGGAAGACAATGTGGTATTAGGTCATGTTAGGACTGGAGCAATTTATTTGCAGCTACAGGGACTGTATGTTTTGAGCTAGAATCTCAGCTAGTGTAAATCAATATTGATCCAAAATGGAATTACTCTCATTTACATCTCACTTACAGCAGAGAATCCAGCCTTTATTTTATTTTAAGTGAAAGAATATTTTAAGTTCTGTAGAAGCTATAGGAGCTGCCAGGGACTTGCTGACACAACATACCCAGTCATTCCCACCCCTCATATCAAAATTCAACCCCTCTGGAAGCTTTAGCAAGCATAGATTTCCAAAAGGCTATTTCAGCTATGTGGGGCCTTCAACATATAATTCAAATTTTTATTTATAAATTTGTTAAATTAAATAAGATTGGATATTTATGAATTTTCAGTAATGTATGTTGTTCCAGCGAGCATCACTGACTTGACAGGTCATGGATTCTAATCAATGGGAAAACAAAATAACTTATTTTTAAATAACTGATCTTGCATTTATTTATGCCACTATGCCTTAGATGCTGAGAGGAAAGAAGAAATTGCCATTAGAATACCACACAGCACAGCTGAGAGTAAACAGGAACATTTATTTTATAATAAAATACAGCTTTCCCTGAGGAGGGAAAGACTTCTGCCTAAATTGTGGTTGGTTCAGAGGTTTCCAGCAGCTAAAGCCATAGGTCAGATGGAAATGAAACACTTGCACAGAAACTGTAGATTTTCAAGGCTCAGGGCATACAGTGCTTCTGAGTGATTTTAAATTCATTACAAGAAATAAAATATATTTTGTTGCAACAATATATTCATACTATGGTGATAATGAGATGACAAACTTCAAGAAATTTTGTGGATCTCTGGGATAGTCATCATGATGTATTCATGTCTATTCTAAACCATGATTTCCAGTTACTTTGGGGCAGTCAAGCAAAAGTACTCAAACATGTATCCATAGTATATTTATCTCAAGGAAAGCAAGAGTGAAATTTAATTAAAGTGCTCCTTTGATTGCTCATTGAAACATATTACTTGACAAAATGAGATTTGGTATATTTTAGAATATAGTATAACTTGTTAATATCTTTCAGTATATTTTATTAGTGTCAAAACTGTATAGATCCATAACTATTATGTAAATACATAGTTAAATTTAGTTTGCTTTTGGATGAGCATTGGCTAAGAAAAGAGACCTTTTTGGTTCACATAAGATGAGCATACCTTTTCAGTGCAAGCAAATTGATCCTTTTGTGTGACTAAATGTCATGAGAATGTGAAAGGAAATGTTAGTTTAAAACCTTTGGCAATATCAAGTCAGGATTCAGAGAAATACTCTAAATTAAGAAGTAAGTTTTTAGTTCAATGAACAGGGTAATGTTTGGTTTATATTAGCTATACAAGTACAATTAACATGAATGGGTTGTTAATTTAATTTAGACGGTTATTGTGTGCTAATTTAAGTATACCATTCCAACTTGTATGTTTCATTGCTTTAGTGATGGGAAGGCAACTGAAAACTGGATACACATCCAGTCAGTTGTGTCTGCAAAATATAAATCAGCCTGTGCAAGTTCTTCTAATTTAGCAACAAGCAACAGAGAAGTGTAGTAAGTGGTGATCTCCTTGGATTCAACTATGTTCAGACCCGTCTTAGCTCAGGACTTTCATTTTGTGGCTTGTTTGTGTGCCCTTCTCCTCCCCCAACTTCCCTACCCCCCCTCCGGGCACAGGTTATCAGTAAGCTCCAGAGGAAGCGCCAACAAAGAGAGTGGTATTACAGCCATATAAATGAAAGCAAATGTTGTGTCTCTGTGTACTGCACCTTCAAATATAGAGGAATCCTATTCCTGCTGCAGAGACAGTTGCAGTTCTATGGGTCAGTCATTCCTCTCTCTCTCTGTGTCTCTTGGAGACATGCTGTGTTGGTGTTGTGTTCTGTAATTTGCAATAAGTAATGTATGTATATTTCTCTTGGTGCATGAGAAAACAAAACAGAAAAGGAGCTAAGCATCTTAATCACTTTACCAGGTGTTCTCATGCTGCACACGCTACCATAGTGTCTGAGCACCTCCCAGTAGTGCAGTAAGCAATGTGGCTAACCTCTGTGGTGCTTGTTCTCTCATCTCCTCTCTAGGAGGAGAAGCATGCGTGGTGGAATGTCTTGTTTTGGTAGGGGATTTTGGTTAGTTCTCTGTTCTGTTTTGGGTTGTTTTGCAGGCTGGCTGGGAGGGTTATAAAGATACATGTTGCTGTATCATTTTTAGAGAAGGCAACGTAAAAGAAATGGACCTTGTACTTGAAGCAAGTGGCTGTGGAGAAAAGCTGGAAACATGACCCCTAAAAGCTCACAAACCAGAAGGCAAAAACTAAACCCCAACATTAATATTTTTAAACTATAATGATCTTTAAGTTAATCATGATCCCCCCACCCCCTTACTGAACATTGCTGTTGCAGCACTGCCTCTGAAATTCATTCTTCCTGGCAGTCTCTCAGAGACCTGGTTTAGCAACTTTAATCCTAACAATTGCAGTACCTAGTTTCCACCCTATCAGAGCCCGAGACTAGAACGTAGTAAATGTATAACTCCTTCATTTTGCCCTAAAAATTGGTACATATACTCATAGAATGAAGTGCTAATTTTATATTAAAAACACATATTCTATAATTATCATTGCAAGTAAACCTTGACTTTTTAATGAGATACATAGCAAATGGGAGTTCTTTTCACTTGTTAAAACTAGGTGGGGGTGAACCCTCTTAATGTGAACCTGGCCTTATGATTCAGTTAGTGGAGGTGGGGGGCAGCCTCTGTCCTCTTAGTTCTTTCCTAAACTTGTGGATGAACTGAAATATTATTGCATATTCCCTAGTTTATGTATTCTTTCTTCGTACCAAATGGAAGATGAAACTGATGAATGGAAATACTGCACAGGTAATAGTGAAGTACACTGGTTAGACTTTTTTGGAGCAGCAATTTATTGTCACTGTCAGTAAAATAAACAATGTTTTTATCCAAAATGCATTGACTCTGTAATTAAATGCAAATGTTGCACACACCGTGATATTTCAGATGCCCATGTGTAAACCACACTATACTATTTTTTCAACAAACTGCACATGCCATAAATATTTATTTCAATAAATGTAGGTAAATAAAAAATTAAAGCAACATTAAGATAACTAAATGGTTCATACTGGTCTAAAAATGCTTTTCTAGAATAACATTGTGACATTATGAACAGCCCTAGAGCAAGGGACACCCAGATGTCTGGTAATGAATTGCAAATGGCTTAACCAGTTCAAGTCTACCAAATTCTTTAATATTGTGAAATGTATCTGATAATTGACATGGAAGGTGGCAATAAAAAGCTCATGATTCACTGGTTATTAATATTGTGTAATGTAGATGCAAGCAACTGATACAAAGTTATGGACATAAACTGAAATTATAATTCTTAAAATGTGTTTGTTTAAAATGTGTAAGCAGTAGTTACCCCACCTTACAAAAAGGAATGTAGTTCCCCCACCTGGGAATTACTTCCAAAGTACTTTGAAAGACCATGATAATGTAGTTACATATTTCATAAACAGACCTAACAATGGGTGGAGGTAAACCTAACACTGTTATGGCAGGGGAGAAGATTGACAATCACACGTCTAATGTTCATTCAATTGTACCAGAGGGGGCAGGAACTATAATATGAATTTTAGCAGACAACTCTGAGTGGTGGAAGAAGCACCAGGATGCTTCCTTCAAGACAGACTCCAGCTGTGAGGTGGGCAACATGAAAATATACTTTTATCTGGAGGTATCCTTCAGAAGAATCCATTTCCAATATTCAGTGGACTGAGTAAAAGAGGAGAGGGGTGCAGAATCCTAAATTATCTTTCACCTAGAAGGCAACTCTTGACTCAGGAGTTTGGTCAGCCAACTTGATGGAAATGTGAAGATTTTACCTTCTAGCAAAGATTTTACCTTTTAGTTACTAGAAGCATTTTATCTTTGTTTTCACTGCATCCTAGAATGCAACAAACATACAGAGATCTCCCAGTGTCCATAAAATGACGTAAAAATGACATGTAAATGTTCAGTAAAATATAGTTCAGTTGTCTGGCATTTTGAGGGTTTGAAAGAGAGAGAAGGGAGAATACCTTTGGGAAATTAGGGCTCATACTTAGGAATCATAAGTCTTTAATGAAATCTAAGTTGGGGTGTTTCTGCTTAGTTCCAAATTCTGCTAAGTTTTGTACTTTGTGGTACTAAACGCTAACCTTTACAGAGCTTAGCAGGGGTGTTTTTCCTGCTGTGTCATTTCACCAATTGACGTTCCCATTGCAGTTTGGAGCAACCCAGAAATGAATCTCAAAAGAATCAGTCTGTACAGACACTCGCCTATAACTCTGTTTTTATATTTCCGGCCATCACTTCCTGAAGTTTGGTCTTATAAAGGAATGTTTAACAACTCCTAAGATTAAAATTATTACCATATAGTTGCTATAATGTGTTATAATAAAACATTTTGACAGCTGCTACAATATGATCAGATACCTTTTTGAATTACACTTCTCTTAATTTTCTATACCTGGCTGAATGATCAGTCCCTTAATTGTCTATTTTAAAGAAGTCAATCTCAGATGCAGTTGGTTAATAAATAAACAACCCTCTTTGGGGTTAGGAAACCTTCTTTCTATCCCATGCTGCATGCAGCTGAGAGTGTCAAAGCAGTAAGATTCCATCAGGAGAGGCAGAACTATGAACTTTATTAATTTATATCTGTGCTGCATGCTGTATTCTGTTGCCATTGAAATGAACGAGTCTTTTGCCATCCAATTCAATTGGAGCAATACACACAACTCTGACTAAAGGCCTGATCCTGTGAGGTGCTGCGTGCCATCTGAGAGACGCTGCATGTCATGGGTTCCCTTTGAAATCAATTGGAGCTGGGCATATTCAGCACCTTGCAGAATCAAGCCATAAACTCCCAGAGCCTGTACCATTGTGCAGTAGACTCAGTGTGAAACTGAGAAGGATTCTCTGGAGAACAAATTTTCCTTTGGTTGTTTAACAGTTTGGTCAGGAGTCTGGAGTGAAAGTCTCTAGTACATTAAATCTTTCTGTGTTTACTTCATTGAGGCTGCTGTTTTTCACTAAGTGAGATCCATTAGAATGCGGAGATACTCATTCTGTCTAGAAACCAATGGGAAAAGCAGTCAGGTTTCAATGTTATCTCTCAGTGCACATCCTGCATCAGCTTAGTTCTTCAGTGTCTCCCAAGTATTTATGGATGAATCCTCTGAGCGCCCATGTGAAAAAGGGAAAATTCTGATACCAGTTTTAACCTGAGTGGTTATCCAAACTTCAGGGCACTATGGGATCTTTCCATTAGAAGGAGAAATTGAAGATGGAGCCAGGCATTTATTTGATTGCAGTCTTGTTTATTTACAAAGAACCTGCTTCCCCAAACACAAGAGCAATTAAAAAGGAAAGAGTTTCTTTGCTCACAGCTCTAAGCCCCTTTCAGTCAGAACTCAGCCTAAAAGTGCATGCTCCATGCTTTTCTCATGGCTATGCTTCTTCAGGTTGTGTGTAGCTTTCTGATCCTTCTCTATTCTCTGTGGTGTTTCTCCTAGTTTCTCTCTCTCTCTCTCTCTCTCTCTCTCTCTCTCTCTCACCCTTACTCCTATTAAAACAAGACCTAGCAAAACCCCTCTCCCACAGGTGTTTTTTGTTTTGGGCAGTGAAAGGAGCTCAGTCGTTTCTTACAACTATCTAGGGCTGTAATTATATCCACCAGCTTCAATGATTTTACCCCACACACAGCAGTACTCTTACTTCAGTTTTACCTCCTTTCTGCTTTAGTTAGTGTCAATGTGTGTGTTGGTTGGTTGGTTCTGGTAAATGTAGGAGTGAGGAATTTATCTTTCTTCACCTAGAATCAGAGTCCTAACCCTAGGGGAGGGGAGAAAACATGAATATTCTGCATTGGTGGTGCTTACTTTAAGACTAATTTGCATAAGGGATAAACCAAGTTGCAGCTGTAAAATATATAATTTGTTTGTATTTGATTTCCTGGATTTCACGTGAGAATACACTTATACAATTTGCGGACAATGGGAGGAGTTGCAAGTGCTTTGGAGGGTAGGTTTAAAATTCAAAATCATCTGGACAAACTGGAGAAATGATCTGATGAAATTCAATAAGGACAAATGCAAAGTACTCCACTTAAGAAGGAACAATCAGTTGAATATATACAAAATAGGAAATGGCTGCCTAGGAAGGAGTACTGAAGAAAGGGATCTCAGGGTCATAGTGGATCACAAGCTAAATAGTCAACAATGTAACACTGTGTTGTGCAAAAAGAAAAAAAAACCAAACATAATTCTGGCATGTATAAGCAGGAGTGCTGTAATCAAGAGATGGGAAATAATTCTTCTGCTCTACTCTGCGTTGATTAGGCCTTAACTGGAGTATTGTGTCCAGTTTTGGGCACCACATTTCAGGAAAGATGTGGAGAAAGTCCAGAGAAGAGCAACAAAAATAATTAAAGGTCTAGAAAACATGACCTTACTCTGAAACATGACCTTTGAGGGAAGATTGAAAAAATTAGGTTTGTTTAGTCTGGAGAAGAGAAGACTGAGGGGGGACAGAACGGTTCTCAAATACATAAAAGGTTGTTAAAAAGAGGAAAGGGAAAAAAATTGTTCTTGTTAACCTCTGAGGAGAGGACAAGAAACAATGGTCTTAAATTGCAGCAAGGGAGGTTTAGGTTGGACATTAGTAAAAACTTCCTAATTGCCAGGGTAGTGAAGAATTGGAATAAATTGCCCAGGGAGGTTGTGGAGATTGGAGACTTTTAAGAGCTGGTTAGACAAACACTTATCAGGAATGGTCTACTTATTACTTAGTCTTGCCTTGAGTGTAGGGGACTGGATTAGAAGATCTTTCGAGGTCCCTTCCAGTCCTATGATTCTATATGCAATATCTAGATTTGAGAATTATGTGTTTGAGTCCAAATGAAGGCGATTTAGGGCCCATTCCTGCAACATACCAAGCACTTCCTGTAATGTGTTCAGCATCCCTTATTCTCATTGAAGTCAATGAAAGTGCACGGAACTCAGCACCTGCCAGGATCAGGTCCTTAAAGAATAAAAATTCACTATTACAGGAAATGAGACATAATTACAACGCTGAGCTCTGTCTATAATTTTCTTGGTTTTGCCATAAATTTTGTTATGGATATTTCACTTCTCATATTACGCATAACTACTTCATCCCTTCCTTCCTCTTTTTTTTTTTTTTTAAATCGGGATAATACTGTGAAGGAACTTGATGTAGCTAATTGAAATTAAACAATGCATTTACAGATCTGTTAGCTGCACATGCTACCCTGTCGATGATTGGCAAGGTAGATGTTTGTCATAACAATCCATTTTTAAATAAAATGCATTGACTCAGGACAGCAATGAGTGCATTATTTTATTGCTCAGTATAATCCACTATCAAAGTAATTTCCCTCTTTTCCTACAATCACTTAGCATAATAAATTGTCTAATATGCATCTTTTATTATCAGCTAATTCATTCTTTCAAAAAAAATGATCATTGGCGTCAAATGCTAAAATTAAAATAAGCCTGGAAATGTATTTTGAAGGCTAATGCTGATTAAAGTAGGAATTTGAGCTCCAAATGAAACACAACGTATAGTTCAACTACTGCATTTACAATAAATTATTGTACTGACTAAGAACCACTTCATAATGTTTTCTGTAAAGTAGTGAGTAAAAATAGCTTCTGAAGTACAATACTGTGTTTTGTCTGTGAATTGCAATTCAGTGAATTGCTTTCATTTCTCGTTGGTTACATACAAAGAAGCGTGTGACTTAATAGTCACTGAATAACTTACCTAGCCTCTGCCAAACGTCGCTGTTTAGCTATCTCCTTTTTCTGCAAAGGTGCCACTTGCCATTAAAAAGTCAGTTCAGTCACGAGAACTAAGCGAACATGTGACTATGTTTAAAGTTGACAGTCCAAACATTTCCATCATAAATAAAAATCAGGCCTTTCTTCTTTAACTTTACATTCTGCCTTTAAAAAGTCAACTGAGTAGAACTACCAACTTTGAGTGGAATATATAAGAACTCAATCGTAACTGTAGATCTTATGCAGCACCTGTCATTGTGATATCTGAAGAATGCAAGAACAAACTGCATGGCTGGGATGTCCTCATTAAAGACTCCCACAGTATATTAAGGGACCTTTTTATTTTGAGGAGCTATATGCTAAATAACAGCACATACAAGCATTAGGACTTCTGGGTAGAAGTTATTGCTAGAGCAGGCTCTACCTCATCTAGTAAAGCCTAAAGTCAGGTCAAAGAGGCTTCTTTGGCTCCTTCACACAAGGAGATTATACATAAGGCTACAAGTTAGTCAGGGGTATTTTTAGTAAAAGTCACAGGTCATGGGCAATAAACAAAAATTCACAGCCTGTGACCTGTCCTTGATTTATACTAAAAATACCTGTGATTAATTTGGGGGGTGGGGAGGAGGGCACCTTTGGCCAGCAGCACTAGCTGCCCCGGCAGCAGACTGTGACTGCACCAGCTGGCCACCTGAGGCCACTCTAGCAGCGGCTGGTGTGGCTGTCCCAAGGACCAGCTGCTTGGGAGGCCCTGGGGTCAGCCATGCTGGCCCCTGCAGAAGTCACAGAGATCGCAGAAAGTCACGGAATCCGTGACTTCTGCGACCTCCATGACAGACACAGAGCCCTAATTATACATAACCCCTGCCTAAAACAATTATCATTTTCCTCTCCATCAAGAGCAAACCAAAACAAAACTAATTTTCAGAAGTCCCAACAGATCAAGATCTCGCCACAATCCTTCAATATACATATTGTCTGAAAAAATGTATTCTTTAATTTAATCAATCCCAACTATAATTTCTGCCACAAAATAGCCATCCAGTTACTCAACTCCATTTCCCAAAAACCCAGAGACCTAAGGTCAATATTCTTACTATCATCTCAAGTATATGCAGTATCAACTTCTAGCTGTGTCCCCATTATAGAGAATGCCAAACCACAGGAGTATGCACAAAATAAGCAGCTCTTCTCATCTCAGAAGGAGATGGTTGTATAAACAAACCCAAACTTTGCAAGCAATGGATGTCAGTTACCTTTAACAAATACATCCATTATTCTCCAACCCTCCCTGTGCATGTGAAGGGCTTTATAAATGCTGCACCAGCCCGAAAGGGGTAAAGGAGCTGCTCAGGACTGGAGTAGAGCAGCCCTGCTGCACCTCCATGCCATGATAGGAATGGAGGAGGAATTTAAAAGAAGGAAACTCCATTCAGTAGAGGACAGCTCTGGGAGGGAAGCAGAGTGCTGACTGAGATTCCCATCTCCCAGGAAGAGGCCTATGCCCTTGTGTTACAAAGCAAACAAACAAAAAAGCACGCTTCTCTGAGGTTACAGAGGGTTGTATCCTATAACTTTTGCTGGACAATCAATGGATTTTGAGACACGTTGTAACCAGACTAGGGCCTCTCTAGGGAAGAAAGGCCAATTTGCTGGCTAGGACTATCTGTATATTCTTCTCTTTTGCTGAGTTGTTTGTTTGCCTCGTTTCTCCAAAACGAGTGCAGGGGGAAGTACCCAGAAGGACTCATCACATCAGAATGATATGAAGCATCCTTCACTGGAGCAGCTGCCCCTGAGTGCATGTATAACCCTGTCAAAACCCCAGGGAGGTGCTGTTGAAAGATCAGATTCTTGATACTGTTGTGTAATTTTATAATCAATCCCTTATTTCTTTATATTTTCCTCAGCAGCGTGAACAGACTATTTCTTGATCAATTGTCTTATGAATACAGAGCCTTTTAAACATTTCTTTTACTAGGTATGTTACCTGGTCTGGGGAGAAATTGTTTTAATTTCACACCATGTGTTTTGTATGTAGCTATGTAATATGTAGCTATGTAACTCTTGTTTTGTTTTTTCCTTAGTTTTATAAATTTAAATAAGTTAAACATTTTTAAGGAAATAGCAGTTGGTGCTTTTTGATTTCTCAATACACAACACTGTCAAGCCGCCAAATGCATTTAACTGACTGTTTCAACTTTGCATCACAGAATACATAAGGGGGAAATGTCACTGGATTTTCACCATTCCCACTTATTGACTCTCCCACTTGTTATACTTATTTAAGGCAAAGAGAATAAAACTGGAAAGACACTGCAAATTTTCAAAAGGGACCAAATTTGTATTCAGAGTATTCAAACTGATTTCTTATAACAAGCTTTGGCAAAGAAGAGGAAAGTGACTGAAGCTATTAGACATGGAAACTCATGTCACATAAGCAGTTCAATCAGTGGGATAAACTATTTCTGAAATTTCTTTATTAATCTATTCACAGTGGATCCCAGGGTACAGGATGCGTCCTTGCTTGTTGCCCTCGCTCTGCTAACTGTCACTTTCTGAGGCATATGTTCATCCAGTTTGCCTTGCTTCCTTCTCTTTTGGGTCCTCTTGGTTGCTTATTACAGCTGGGTGGGCTTTGGATGTTCTCAGTATTTAGTTGTGTCATTGAAACTGCTCTTTCATTGAAGGCTTCAAGATAGGTTACAATCTGTACCCAGTCTAACTGATGTGTTGTTTAATCCTGACTTTGTGGCTCTCTGGTTCTCATTCATCCAGAATAAATCACAAAGGGAGCTGTCTGCACATTACCATGACATAAGCTCTTAAAGCAGATACACAAATACTTTCCAGGGCTGTTTTTCTTGAGTTTCAAATGTTTCCGTGTGGGAATCTTCACAACTGGTTCCTTGTAAAGTATGCCAATGACTGTATGCACCTGCTAACAAACAAGCTGTCGACCCATCAGGACTAACACAACAAATTGCATAAGCCAGGGACCCTTGCCAACAGTTTTAAAGGAAATACTGAATACTGGGGACAATAAATTAATAAAACAGGGACAAGAGTGAAGGTCATAGTGTGAAAATCAGGTAACAGGAAGGGGACATTAAGCAGAGAGCCCTCAACAGTGCCCACTGCTCATCCAATGAGTCAGTGGACACTGCCCAGAGGACAGTGACTGAACAAGGGAATGGAAATAGGCTCTGCAGTCACAGTCCCCATCCAACTTCCTACTCCTGGTATGATGGATGTCTGTCTTGGCCAGCTCCAGGAGAAAGGTGATGAGGAGTTTTTGCAGTTTTGTGGGGCTGTAGGTGGGATGTACCAGGATCAGAAGGTGTGGGGAAAAGTGTAGCCAGAACCACAGTTCTGGAGAACCTCCCAATTCAGTGTGCTATCCACTATATCACATTTCTCCCCCTGGAAAGGTGTGGAATTAGTGAGGCAATGGATTGCAGTAAGAGAAAGAAAGGGCTCACTGTAAAGGCAGTTGGAAGAACCAGTTTACTAGGGCTTCAATCTCTGATTCTCCCACAGAGATCCTATGTGATGCTCATTAAATGACCAAAACCAATCTTTTCACAGGTTGCTACCAAGTGCGTTTTCATCATTTTCTGGTTGCCTGATATGAGATGCTGGGGTCTGATTTGTGGAAGTTTTGAACACTGACAGCTGCAACTGAAGTCAGTAGGTGCTACGCTTTGAACATATAAAGTGCTATATAATAAGTAGTTCTTTAAAAATGAGATCTTAGTTGTCTCAAATTGGCACCCAAAATTAGTGGACACTTTTGGATTTAATCTCGCTGTGTCCTGGGGGTGATAGCAACTTTTATCTCACAGGGGTGTAGTGGAAATAAATTCATTATAGCGATGAGCACCGTAAAAAAGCCCATGAGGAAATTAGTAATTTTGTCTTCAGAGCAGGGTTTGAATTGTGTGCAGTAAATCAGGCATGGGGCCACACACTGATCAACAAGGAGAAAACAAAATATTGAATTGCTGCTCATTCTGTTAGCACAGTCCATGCTGTACTAACTCAAAGCAACATTTAAAACCATTCTATTAGAGGTATTGGTGCAGCTGAAGAACAGTTAGTTTTACAGCACAAAGTGCCTTTTATGTGCAAAGTTTTATGGTCAGGAATGTTCAGTCAGTCCTGCAGTCTTATTGTGTGATCATATTTCAGTGCTTTATAACTGTCACATTTTAAAATTTAATTTTGCATGTCTCTGAAAATTTACTCCACAAAATAATTAAGGGAGAAATTCTATCCTTAGAAATAAATACTCAAGTAGCATGCTAGCCAGCTACATATCTGGCATAAGAGGCATTTATTTGGTTACAGAAGGGTAGAGTATCTCACAGGCAGATGCAGCGAGGGGAATGTTACTGCCCTCTAATTGCCTTTGTAGCTCTTGCTGTTGCTAGAAGCATACACACTAACAAGCTGGCAAGCTAAATACATCATGCTTCCAGTGTCCCTTAACCACAGGAGAAAGTGATGTGTGTCCTGCAGTTGTCGCCTATATAGCTCCCAGTGCACTCTGGAGATGGAGATATTTGCTTGGCTATTTACACAGAAGGAGAAGGCTCTGAATATCCCCTTCCCCCTCCAAATACATAGTGCTGACATATAGTACTCATGTAAGTTACGTACATCTTTGTCCCAGTCAGGATTTTTTGTGTCCTTGCTCTGACCAAGTGCTCTGCTTGTTGAATCCCATCATTGGTTTTCACATCACCTGCCACAACAGTCGCATTCATCCTTGCCTTCATATGCTATACAGCTTTATCCCACCTATATCTCATACATTTCAAGTTGATGGGCTTCTTCCCAATGAGGATGGTCCAGACTTTACTTAATCATGGGTTTGCAACAAATTTCAGCTGTGGTGTGTCTAGTTCAGTCAGTACACAGTGTAGAAGAGGCTGACATTTCTCTTTTGAAGGACTTAATGCTGAAATTGTTACTTGTACAATTTAATCCCACTGAACTCTTGGATGAATAGAACTAAGCATGCAAGTAAAAATATTAGGACTGGGATCTGACCCTGAGAAGTGTGGAGCACTTGAAACGGTCAAAAGTGCATCTTATGAAAATGTCCCGTGTGGGGAAGTCTCTAGAGCATGGGGCACACTTTAATTACAGTAGGAATAATCAGATATCGACTCTGTTGAGATGAACTTCAAAATGTATTGTCCTTTACTGGAAATAGTGACCTTAAGTTTGCTTCAGTAACTATTTACCATGAATCTTAATGTTCACCTCACCAAGAAATCAATATATGCATTTTTTACAAATATTTTCAAGGTGTTAATCATAAACATCTAGATATTTCTCAGTTATGACCATGGACTTAGAAGTGTAATGATTTTAACCTGGTTTGAGATCAGAGAAAAATTATTATTCACCTTCTGAGAAGTGAATTACATTTTTGCCTTCGTTCAGGTGCTGACAATCAGGTTGCATTCCTATGCACAAGTGAGATGATTGATTAAAGATTTTCCTTACTTCAATATTGTTGTCTGTTGTATTGTTGTAGCTGTATTGGTCCCAGAATGTGAGAGACAAGGTAGATGATGTAGCTTGTACCTTCCATCAACAGAAGTTGGTCCAATACAATATATTTTCTCACCTACTTTGTCTCTCTCCAATATTATTGACCTCTGAGGAGGAGGTAAACAATAGAACTTACTGCTATCACATGCTTGTTTTCAGCCAATGATGAGCTAGGATTTTCTTGTATTGAACAAATGGCCCTTAAGGAATAATACGTCAACTTGACTGGAAAAGCAATCCTACTGTCTATGTGTGTGCACAACAATATAAGAAAATGCATTCCTATGATACACAAGACTCATCCATTCTGAGGTTTGAAAGACAATAACTATTCATGTGATGTCTCTGAAATTGCTTTAATCTGAAACACATTCTTGTGGCCAACTCAAAAACAAACAACTTTGTCTAAAATAATAGTTTTATAAAATTTAATAGAGATATAGTTTAAGAAAAATTAGGGCTGTCGATTAATCTTAGTTAACTCACTCGATTAACTCAAAAAAATTAATTGTGATTAAAAAAATTAATCGTGATTAATCGCACTGTTAATCAAATACCAATTGAAATTAAATATTTTGGAACTTCTACATTTTTATATATTATATTCTGTGTTATAATTGAAATCAAAGTATATATTCTTGATTACAAATATTTGTACTGTGAAAGAAAAAAAGAAGTAGTATTTTTCAGTTCACCTCATACAAGTATTGTAGTGCAATCTCTGTGTCACGAAAATGTAACTTACAAATGTAGACTTTTGTTATATAACTGCACTCAAAAACAAAACAAAATGTAAAACTTCAGAGCCTACAAGTCCACTCATTCCTCCTACTTCTCGTTCAGCCAATTGCAAAGACAAACAAGTTTGTTTACATTTACAGGAGCTAATGCTGCCCTCTTCTTATTTACAATGTCAACAAAGTGTGAACAGGCATTTGCATGGCACTTTTATAGCCGGCATTGCAAGGTATTTCCATGCCAGATATGCTAAACATTCGTATGCCCCTTCATGCTTCGGCCACCATTCCAGAGGACATTCTTCCATGCTGATGACGCTTGTTAAAAGAATAATGCATTAATTAAATTTGTGACAATTCTCCCCCAAGGAGATCAGTATGTCCCCTTCTCTGTTTTATCCAATTCTTCCATATATTTCATGTTATAGCAGTCGCGGATGATGACCCAGCAGATGTTGTTCATTTTAAGAACACTTTGGTACCTTCTTTCACTTCAGATTTGATAAAATGCAAAGTGAGATTTCGAAAGATAGTTACAGCCTTCCAAAATCTGAGAGGGCGAGTTGTGGAGCATGCTTTCAAAAGTCATATAAGAGCAACATTCCAGTGGGAAAACTACAGAACCTGAACCACCAAAAAAAAGAAAATCAACCTTCTGTTGGTGGTGGCATCTGACTCAGATAATGAAAATGAACCTGTGTAGGTCCACACTGCTTTGGATTGTTATTGATCAGAACCCGTCATCAGCATGGATGTTTGTCTGCTGGAATGGTGGTTGAAGCATGAAGGGACATATGAATCTTTAAAAGATCTGGTACATAAATATCTAATGATGCCAGCTACAACAGTGCCATGAGAATGCCTGTTCTCATTTTCAGGTGACATTACAATCAAGAAGTGGGCAGCATTATATCCTGCAAATGTCAACAAACTTGTTTTTCTGAGTGACTGGCTGAACAAGAAGTAAGACTGAGTGGACTTGCAGGCACTAAAGTTTTACATTGTTTTATTTTTGAATGCAGTTATTTTCTGTACATAAGTCTACATTTGTAAGCTCAACTTTCATGATAAAGAGATTACACTACAGTACTTGTATTAGGTGAATTGAAAAATACTATTTCTTTTGTTTTTTTACAGTGCAAATGCTTGTCATCAAAAATAAATATAAAGTGAGCACTGTACACTTTGTATTCTGTGTTGTAATTGAAATCAATATATTTCAAAAATGTAGAAAACATCCAAAAATATTTAAATAAATGATATTCTATTATTGTTTAACATTGCAATTAATCGCAATTAATTTTTTAAATCACTTGACAGCCCAAAGTAAATCAATAAGCGTAGAGTAACAGATTTTAAAAGATTTATTTTGCAAAGCCAATGAGAGATTATTTGACTGGAAGCATAGGCCCTGAGTCTGCAAACATTTATACACACTCTTAACTTTACTCTCACATAGTCTTTTTGAAATTAATAGGATTATACAAAAGAGTAAAGATAAAAACACACAGTTGTTTGCAGGACTGGGCATGGGCAGGGGCAGCATGGCTTGGCAATGCAGAAAACAAACCTGCCTGAAACCTATGGGTACATACTCGCCACTGCAGCTACCTGTGCTACTGCACTACATTGCTACTTATGCTTGCACTAGCTTGATGAGAACTGGGGCAAGAATGTGTATGTGGACATGGGAATTGCACCCCTAGATCATAGTGTAAACAGCCTAAGTGTGTTTCTCTGATATGCTTGAATCCTATATGAAAGCTGTCTTTTAATAGTCTGATTGAATACATGTTAAATTAATTCATTACTTTAAGCTTTCTAGTTCTTTTTTATAAGAAACTTGAAAGGAATGAGCAGGAGGAAGTGCCATATCAGAGAAGGCGAGCTGAGAAAGTGAGAGTAGCACTCAGAAATATGACTACTTGTATGATTAAAGAATTCATTTAAAGCTGTTGTGGGGGAGGAGGAAGAAGAGGGCAGCATTCCCCATTTTAAAACATCAGAGGTAAAGAAATTAAAAGGATTATGAGGAAAAGCTGGAAAGGTGTAATAAACAGATTAGGAAAACTAACTGACAATAAGAAGCATTGCCCTCGAAATAAACAGAAATAATAAGATTATTTAAAATGAGCAGTGGGTTAACACACCGACTGGCTGGGAGATAGATGACAGGGGAAAATGAGAGCTGAAAAATTAAAATGATTTTCTCCTATTGCCTTTAATCTTTAACACTCCAAATGTATGAGTCCCTAGTGGATACATTTAAAATATGCTTTATTATTTCCTTATTAAAGTGAGGATTTCACTGTTACATAAATCCACAAAAATAAATAAAACAGCATTGGAGCAGGTACTGGGCACTAAGAGAACTATTCTCCTAATACATGCAGGTCTTCTCCATTGATCAGGGGGGTGCTGCCAAATGTGATCCTACACAGGGTGCATAATTCACCTCATCAAGTAATGTCCCATCTACCAGGTACGGGGCTTTGTTTTGAAGCACTGATGCTTCAGAGGAATGCACTCAGGTTCTACTGCAGAACAGAAGTATCAGAGCAACACAGTAGCAAAGGAGTTGTTAACAAAAGATAGATGCCTGTAGGGAGAAGAGATTATATCCCTAAATTAGGAATCCTCTGCATGCTGATATTTCACGGGAGTGTAACCTTGTTTAGCCTGATGCGTGATCTGCACAGTGGAAATCATTGTGAATTCATGGATACAGATGAATAAGTTTGTCTCTCACCAACAGAAGTTGGACCAATAAACGATATTACTCACCTATCTTGTTGCTCTAATGTTCAAAGTGGGCAGGTGATAAAAACCCACAGGTTGCCGTAAAAAAGCAACCTTAACAGAGTACTAGATGTTGAGGGCAAAATCACAATAAGGTTATAAGAGCAACAAGAGGGAAGTCAGTGGGGGACCTGTCCAACATCTTAGTTGTCTATACACAAATAGGAGTATGAGGAAAAACAAAGACCTGGAAGCATTAGTACATAAGCTAATTATGACTTAAATGGCACCACAGTTGACTTGGTGGGACAAGCCTCATCAGTGGAATATTGGTACAGAGGGCTATAAAGAACAGGCAGGGTAAAAAGGGAGGAGGAGGAAGGGTTGCATGGTATTAAAAATATATACACTTGTTCTGAGGTCCAGAAGGAGGAGATAGGCAGGCCAGTTGAAAGTCTATAGATATAGATAAAAGGGGTAAAAAACAGAGTTGATGTCTTTGTGGGGGTCTACTATAGACCAAATCAGGATGAGGTGGATGAAGCATTTCTAGAACAAAGAGAAATATCCAAAACCCCAGGCCTGGTAGTAATGGAGGACTTTATCCAGACATCTGTTGGAAAAGAAATACAGCAAAATGCTGTTGTCCAATGAGTTTTTGGACTATATATATTGTAACATGGTCAGACCAGATGACTACAGGAGAGTGATCCTATTGGGGTCCAGGAAGTGGGTGGGCAGAAGCCCCCCACTACTGAAGGACCTCCCCCCAGCCTAAAGGGAAGATCCGCAGGTCCAGGATTCCAAATAGTTACGGGGGACAACTAAAGATAAAACGGGAGAGGAGTGAGGTCATAGGGCTAAACAAAGGGAACCTGATGGGGACACCGAGCCGAGAACCCCGGACAGCGCCCACTGCTCCTCGAAGGTGTCAAGGGAGCCAGCAGATGCTGCCCAGAGGAACTTCGTCCAGATGCATGAGAGGACGGAGGGTTGGAAATAGGCCCCACAGTCGCAGGAAACCCCGTCGGCCAACCTCCTCTCCCTGGTTTTATAGATGGCCATTTGGCCAGGGCTAGGAGGATGTTGACAAGGAGGTCCCACGACTTTGTGGAACCATGGATAGGGAGTGCATAGATAAGAAGATGAGGGGAAAAGTGCAACCAAAAACATAACATGATGTTCAAGAGGAGCCAGAATAGAGGCTGCAACCTGGCGCACTCCAGGTACACGTGTACCAGGGTTTCCCTCACGCCGCAGAAGGGGCAGGCATCCGAGACAGGGGTGAACCGCACCAAGTACATGCCTGTGCTTACGGGTCTGTGAAGGAGCCGCCAACTAATATCCCCGGTGGGTCTCAGGACCAGGGTGGAATACAGACTGGCCCACCGGGACTCCTCACCCTCCAGACGCAAGGGTGAGGACGTGAAGGGTGTGGAGCACGAGCATGTATAGATGTTTCCTCAGTGTGGTCTGGATACGAACCAGCTGCAAGTAATACAGCCGGCTCATGGTGAAGAGGCAGGAGGGCCGGTTGGGTCCATGGGACAGGGACCCGATGAAAAGGTCCGGAGGGCCTGGGGTGGAGGATTGGCAGGGCGTGCCCTCTCACAGGACCCGGTCGAGGAAAACCCTAGCAGTGGGTGGTAAAGCGAGCTTCACCTCCTGAAGTACACACTATGGAGTACGAGGCCTGGAGAGTCCCATGCACTGAGTGAGCGTCAGGGGATCCAGCCAGTCTCCCCAGTCATAGTCCAGGAGGTCTCTGACTCTGGTGACTTCTGCCAGGACCAAACTCTGGTGCAGCGAGGGGGACTCCACCACCTACACATGGAGTTGGGAGTTGTGTAGCAGGGGCTCCGCAAGAAGATCCACCCCCTTGGTGGCTGCCATGGACCTGGTGCCAGAGGAGGTCCTGGTAGAAGACCGGCAGCCCAGAGAAGTCTCGCGGAAGACCTCTTGGATGGAGATAAAGGAGCTGCCGTTCATATCAGAGCCCTTGGAAGTGGAGCAGGAAGGCATGCAGCAGTACGCTCTATGCTGGACTACCTGCACCATAAAGGAGCCTCTGCAGCCTCTGAATGTGCAGGCACTTCAGGCCCTGCCCTCCCTCCTCCAGAGGCAGGTGGAGGACCCCTGAAGAGACCTAGTGCAGTCCTGCCCAGAACAACTCCAGAACCAATGTCTGGAGGTTGGCCAGGAAACCCGGGGCTGGGACCACGGTGTTGAGCCGGTGCCAGAGCATGGACAGGACTAGCTGATAGAGCACCAATGCCCTCCCTCAGAGGGAGAGGCACAGGAGTAATCCTGTTCATCTTCAGAGCCGCTCTGCCACCCTGTCCTCTAAACCTTATCAATTATCCAGCAGAGACGGATGTATGGCAGAAAGGTAAATGCCGAGATAGAGCAGCGGAACCATGCTCCACTGGATGGACTGAAGCACGGGTGGGAGGGATCTCACCTGCCACCCATTCCCAACCACCAGGCCAGAGCTCTTGACCCAGTTGACCCAGGCAGAGGAGGCTGCCGAGTAGACAGCCTGGCAAGCCTCCATCCACACCAAGTCACCCGGGTCAGGGACTACAAGGAGCATGTCGTTGGCGTATGCTGACAGGACCAGCTGTATCTCTGGCTCTCGCAGCATCAACCCCATCAGCCACCGGCAGAAGAGACAGAGGAAGGGCTCCATCACCAGACCGTACAGCTAGCCTGAGAGGGGGCACCCCTGCCATACTCCCCACCTGAAGCTGACCGACTTGGTCAGGGTACAGTTGAGCCTGACCAGACACTCCATGGAGGCGTACAGCACCTGAAGAAAGCCCACAAACTGGGGTCCGAAGCCGAACACTTGCAGAGTTCCCAGGAGATACCCATGGTCCACGCTGTCGAATGCCTTCTCCTGATCTAGGGACAGAAGGGTGAGCGACAGATCATCCCTACACCTGAGCTCCAAGAGATCCCAGACCAAATACAGATTATTAAAGATGGTATGGCCTGGGATGATATAGGTCTGGTCGGCGTGGACCAGGTCCGCCAGCACGGACCCCAGCCACAGCGAGATGGCCTTCGCTACAACTGTGTAGTCTGTGCTGAGGAGCGAGATGGGATGCCAATTCCGAAGGTCGCGGGGGTCCCCCTTCTTCGGAAGCAAGGCGAGCAAAGCTCACCTGCATGACAAGGGGAGGACCCTGCTCTCCAAGAACTCCACGGTCAGTCCATCCATGCCTGGGGATTTATTGGTGGGCATGTGGCGGAGGACTTGTGAGAACTCAGCCAGAGTGAGATGCAGTCTAGCCGGTCTCGGTCACCCACACTGACCATCGGGAGTCCATCCCAGAGCACTCTGCAAGCGTCGGGATCGATCGGATCTGGGGAGAAAAGGCCCGTGTAGAAGACCCTGGCCCTCCCACACATCTCCTCTGGATCCATGAGGGGGATGCAGTCCTCTGCAAGAAGGCAGCTGACATGCTTCTTGGCCCCCCTCCTTTTCTCCAAGGTGTAGAAGAAGCGGTAGCCATGATCCATCTCCCGAAGGAGGCGGATGTGGCATCGAAAAAGGCACCCCGGGACCAATGGTCCTCGAGGGCCCAGAGCTCCTCCCGTTTGTCCCGGCACGCTCCACAGAGGGATGGATCCTTGGGGCTGTGGCCAGACATCTCTCCAGCTCTAAGACCTCCCATTCCAACTGCTCTATCACCACATCCCTCCATCGGCTGGTGCCCTGGGTGTAGTCACAGCAGAAGAGCCGGGTGCGCACCTTCCCCACATCCCACCACTGCCATGCCATGGGAAAGGCGTGCCAGGCCAGCCGGAACTCCCGGAAGGACACCACGAAGGGAAGGGACACCATGAAGGGAAGGCCCTAGTACACTTTCCCTGTACTAGGGCCCAGCCCTCCATGGCCTCATCTGCGGGTTGACTAACAGGGATCAGGTCAGGGGGCAGTGGCAATGGCTCAGGGACTCGGGGAGGTAATGGTGGGGCGGCACAAGTAAGGGAAGAATCGCCCTGGAGGGGCCCTCTCCTATGCCCAGCGGTATCCCTGCTGCACCCTCCTCCACAGGCCCCCCCAAGATTGCACGCAGCAGAGGTGGGGCTCTCCCGCTCATCTGGGTGAGGTACCCCTTGGTCCCGAGGGGGGGCAGTGGTGGACTGAGAAGGAGGAGGGGTGGCTCCAGGTGCCGGGCAGCCCGGGGAGCCGGCGATGACGGGGCCAGCGCCTTGCCAGGGCTCGGGGGTCCCAGACCCTCCTCCTTTCCGGGCCAAAGGGCAGTCCCTCTGGACGTGCCCCATCGCCTGACAGAGGTAACACCGGGCCTCCCTGGTGGAATAATGCACACGGTAGAGGGCCCCCTGGTAGGGGACCAGGAAGGACCCCTCGGGCGCCTCTCCGTAATGTGCCACCAATGGCAGTTGAAGCTGCACCTGCTGGTGGAACGAGAGGACGTGACAGAGAGCGGGGTCTTTGCAGCCCAGTGGGAGAGGGCTGATAATGGAGATGGGTTTCCTCCAGGGTAGAGAGGGCGGGTAACAGGGCGGCATTGGGAAGGAAGGGAGCGACAGAAGTCAGGACTATTCGGACACCCATGTCCTCCAGCGGCTCCAGGGGGACAAATATGCCCCCCACTGCCAGGGCCTTCTCCGCTGCCTCCTGGGCAGCAGCCTCCAATGCTAGGAAGAAGGCAACCTTTCTGTACATTTTGGAGGCCGCCACGATGGCTGTGGGCCCCACCACCCTCGCCAATGCCCGCACGTAGGTTTCTATGTGGGGCAAGGCAGGCACCAGGGGGAGACTGTTGAAGGGGTGAGATGGGGAGTCCAAGGTGGCGGGGCACATGTGCCCCCATGTACTTGCACAAAAGAGTCTGTTTAGGCTGGCTGCTGCTTCTGACCCAAATGGTGGAAGTAGGACGTGGCAAGCCAAGTAAGCAGCTGAGTCCCAGAGGCAGGAACCGAGGCAGATGGTAAGCAGCCAGTGGGGGTGGTGGAGGGGGGCAACAGTGGTGGGGGGGGGTGACACAGATGGACCAGGGGGCAGGCTCCACACTACACCCTCTATCTCGCCTCAAACAGTGTCAAACCCCCCACCACAAGAGCACAGTTCAAAAGTTACTCAGTCCTTGATGGTCCCCTCCACAGTGGTCTGCAGAGCCTCTGCGTGCTTCCCCAACAGCAGAAGGTCCTCTTCATCTTCCTCCTCTAGGTTCCAGCAGCTCCAGCAACCCCAGGCAGCAGTCCAGTGGCCAGGCAGGAAGGACCCCTCTCAGGTGATGGTATCCACAGCAGTGAGAGAAATGGCTGGGGCCCCTCTCTCCCCTTCTCTGGTTAGCGGGCCAGCATGCCCCCTTAGGGTCTGTAGCTGGAGCAGCAGCAACTAAGCGGGGGGGGGGGGGGGGGAGATCCAGCAGCTGGCCAGCAACCAGGTAAAAGAGAAGGGAGGGTGGTGTCTGGCCCAGTCAGGGGAGCAGCTGGAGCATCAGCGAGAGCCCAGGGCCTAGCAGCAGCAGCCCTCTCCCTCCAGGCCAGAGGGCTACAGGAGAGTGAGTTTTTTTTTTTTTAAAGCAGGAGAAAATTTTATTTGCATAGCATACTTACAAAAAATCACCAAAAAAGATAAAACAAAATTATGCAACAAAACAAAAGCAAACGCAATGTATAACACAGCAGCCTTCAGGGGAGAGAAGTGTTCAGGCTTGCCTGGGCCCAGAGCGGGGGGGCTTCCTCGACACTCATGGTCTTCCACCCTCCTGAGTTACCTGGTGGCCTACAGCGGGGGGGGGCTTCCTCGACACTCATGGTCTTCCACCCCCTCGAGTTACCTAGTGCCACACCCAGTGTCACCAACTATTCCTCTCCTGAGAGTGCCTTACAAGATGGGCAAGGCTGCGGGGTGGGCAGTTTGGGGGGGGGGTCGTGCACCCACGTGTGAAAGGACCCCTCCTAGGTGGTGGTGATGATGGTATCCACAGCGGCAATGGCTGGGGCTGGGGACTCTCGCTCTTCCCCTCAATCAAAGGGTCAGACGGAGGGAACCGGACGGGGTCACTGAGCAGAGAACCTCGGACAGTACAGGAGAGTGATTTTTATTTTTTTTTTAAGCAGAAAAGAATTTTATTTTTGTAACACTTACAAAAAATCACCAAAAAGGATAAAGCAAAACTATGCAACAAAACAAAAGCAAACAAAAGGTATAACACAGCAGCCTTCACGAGGGAGAAGTGTTCAGGCTAGCCTGGGCCCAGAGCGGGGGGGCTTCCTCGACACTTGTGGTCTTCCACCCTCCTGAGTTACCTGGTGGCCTAGAGCGGGGGGGCTTCCTCGACACTCGAGGTCTTCCACCCCCTCGAGTTACCTAGGGCCGCGCCCAGTGTCACCGATTATCCCCCCCCGAGAGTGCCCGGCAAGATGGGCACGGCTGTGGGGTGGGCGGTTTGGGGGTGGGGGGGTAGACACCCACGTATTATAGGGCTCCTCCTAGATGACAGTGACGATGGTATCCACAGCGGCAACGGCTGGGGCTGGTGTCTCTCGCTCTTCCCCTCAATCAAAGGGTCAGCCGTAGGGAACTGGACAGGGTCACCGAGCAGAGAACCTCGGACAGTACAGGAGAGTGATTAAAGGGAGAGATATTGTTCCCAGGTTAAGCAGGTCCCTGTTCTCTGGGTAAAGTAACAGGGGCAGTTCCAGAACAATCAGGAACTTGCTGGAACCAATTAAGGCAGGCAGGCTAATTAGGACACCTGGTGCCAATTAAGAAGCTGCTAGAATCAATTAAGACAGGCAGGCTAATCAGGACACCTGGTTTAAAAAGGACCTCACCTCAGTCAGTAAGGGGCATGCAAAGAGCTGAGAGTGAGAAGGTGTGCTGATGGAGGAGTACAAATGCTATCTGGCATCAGGAGGGAGGTCCTGTGGTGAGAATAAAGAAGGTGTTAGAAGGAGGCCATGGGGAAGTAGCCCAGGGAGTTGTAGCTATTACACAGCTGTTACAAGAAACACTGTAGACAGCTGTGATCTACAGAGTTCTGGGCTGGAACCCAGAGTAGAGGGCAGGCCCAGGTTCCCACCATCCTCTTCCCCTCTTCCCACCCCCTTTCTTGGATATAAGAGGAATTGACCTGGACCGGAGGGGAAGGTCCCTGTCCTGTCCCCTGACTCACTTGGTAGATCAGCAGAAACTGTGGTGATTGTTCTCCTTCCTCTTCCCCATGCTGACCAGTGATGAGGTTAGCTGAGTGAACGGCACGTTTGAACCACTAGCAAAAGTGACCAAACTGAGGGTTGCTGTGAATCTCTGAGGTGAGCAAATCTGCCAATAAGCACAGGACCCACCAAGGCAGAGGAGGAACTTTCTCACAATATATTTTTTTTTCTTTTTGCTTAAGAAAGTGGAGGGAGGAATTGGTAGCAAATGTGATAGTGCAAAGCACTTTGGATGAAAGGGATCATGAAATGATATATTTCATGATTCTATAGAAAGAAAGGAGTGAGCACAGCAGAATAAGGACAATGGACTTCATAAAAAGAAAAGACTTTAACAAGCTCGGAGAACTTGTAGGTAAAGTCCCAAATGAAGAAAATCTAAGAGAAAAAGGAGTTCAGGAGCACTGGCAGTTTCTCAAGGAGACAATATTAAAGGCACAACTGCAAACTATCCTGATGTGAAGGAAAGGCAGGAAGAATAGTAAGAGGAACTCTTTAATGACCTGACACTCAAAAAAGAATCCTACAAAAAGGAGAAGCATGGACAAATTTCTAAGAAGGAATACAAAAGAATCCATTAATGATCTGGAGGATGGCGTGGACTGCACCCTCAGCAAGTTTGCAGATGACACTAAACTGAGAGTAGTAGTGGATATGCTGGAGTGTAGGGATAGGATACAGAGAGACCTAGACAAATTAGAGGATTGGGCCAAAAGAAATCTGATGAGGTTCAACAACGACAAGTGCAGAGTCTTGCACTTAGGACTGAAGAATCCCATGCACCACTACAGACTAGAGGTGGAGTGGTTAGGCAGCAGTTCTGCAGAAAAGGACCTAGCTTCTCATCCACTGGTACCGCTGGATATGAGTCAACAGTGTGCCTTTGTTGCCAAGAAGGCCAATGGCATTTTGGGCTGTATAAGTAGGGGCATTGCCAGCAGAATGAGGGACATGATCGTTCCCCTCTATTTGACATTGGTGAGGCCTCACCTGGAGTACTGTATCGCGTTTTGGACCCCACACTACAAGAAGGATGTGGAAAAATTGGAAAGAGTCCGGTGGAGGGCAACAAAAATGATTAGGGGCTGGAGCACATGACTTATGAGGAGAGGCTGAGGGAACTGGGATTGTTTAGTCTGCAGAAGAGAAGAATGAGGGGGGATTTGATAGCTGCTTTCGACTACCTGAAAGGGGGTTCCAAAGAGGTTGGATCTAGACTGTTCTCAGTGGTAGCAGATGACAGAACAAGGAGTAATGGTCTCAAGTTGCAGTGGGGGAGGTTTTGGTTGTATATTAGGAAAAACTTTTTCACTAGGAGGGTGGTGAAGCATTGGAATGGGTTACCTAGGGGGATGGTGGAATCTCCATCCTTAGAGGTTTTTAAGGTCAGGCTTGACAAAACCTGGCTGGAATGATTTAGTTGGGGACTGGTCCTGCTTTGTGTGGGGGTTGGACTAGATGACCTCCTGAGGTCCCTTCCAACCCTGATATTCTTTGATTCTATGGAAAGAATAGCACAACCATATACAGAGGAAATCAAAAACACCTAGCAAGGGAAATAAAAGGCAATAAAAGAGGTTCTTTAAATACATTAGGAGCAAGAGAGAGATTAAGAAAAGCATAAGCCGTCATCTTATCGGGGAAGAAGAGCTAATAACTGATGACATCAAGAATGCTGAGGTATTTTGTGAGTATTTTGCTTCAGTCTTCACTAAAAAGGTAAAATTGTGACCAGATAATTAATAAAATTTAATATTAACAAGGGGAAAGGAATATAGGCTATAATATGGAAAGAACCAGTTAAAGAATATTTAGATAAATCTGATGTAGTCAAGTCAGCAGGGCCTGTGAAATTTATCTGTGTACTTGGGGAACTAGCTAAACCAGTCTCTGAACCATTAGCCATTATCCTTGAACTCCTGAAGCACTGGTGAGGTCCCAGAGGACGGGAGAAGGGCAAACTTAGCAGTTATTTTTAAAAGTGGGAACAAAAAGGACCCAGGGAGTTAGCCAAGTCAGCCTAATTTAGATATCTGGAAACATATAGGAACAAATGATTAAAAATCAGTTTGTAAGCACCTAGAGGATAATCATGTTATAAAGAATAGTCAGCATGGATTTGTCAATAACAAATCATGCAAAATGAACTTAAATTCCTTCTTAGACACAGTTACTGGCCTATTGGATAGGTGGGATGCAGTAGATGTGGTATATCTTGATTTTAGTAAGGCTTTTTACAGTCCCACATGACACTCTCCTCAGAAGACAGCGTTTCCCTAGTTTAGATTAAATTACTATAAAGTGGGTGCTCAACTGGTTGAAAGACTGTACTCAGAGTGTAGTTACCAATAGTTCTCTGTCAGACTGGAAGAGTGTATCTAGTGAAATCCTGCAGGGGTGAGTCCTTGATCCAGTACTAGTCAATATTTTTATTAATGACTTTGTTTGTGGAGTGAAGGATCATGCTTATAAATTTTTCAGGTAACACCACGCTGGGAGGGGTTGCAAGTACTTTGGAGGAAAGCATTAGAATTCAGAATGACTTGACCAACTGGATAATTGGTATGAATTCCACAAGATAAAATTTAATGAAGACAGGTGCAAAGTACTTCACTAAGAAGGAAAAAATCAAATGCACAGGCAGGATATTAGGGAAAATCTTTTTAGCTGAAGGGTAGTTAAGCTCTGGAATAGGCTTTCAAAAGAGGTTGTGGAATCCCCATCACTAGGTTTTTAAGAACAGGTTAGACAAACACCTGTCAGAAATGAGTCTAGGTTTACTTGGTCCTGTCACATGGCAGGGTGCTGGGACGTAATGACTTCTCAAGGTCCCTTCCAGCCCTCCATTTCTATGGTTTCTATGTGATCAGTATATGTGCTTCGTCCCTTTGTGAACCAGGAAGTGTTAAACTCCTTCACTGAGCAGAAAAGAAGAAAGTAGCTCTGAAAGATTGGTTGAGATGCAGACCAGCGCAGAAGAGCTGGCAGCTGCAACTAATTAGGCTGTGGGGAGGTAGAGAGAACAGCTGTACTGCCTATGTGGTGGAAGCCATAAAAAGAAGCAGAAGGCTCTAGCAAGAGAGAAGATGTTTGGCAGTCTCCTCTTCTTGCAAGAGGTTACTTTTCCAGATCCTGGGTAAGGAAGGAAAGGGAGGGAAAAGGAAATTATTTCTTCTCAGTATAAGGCAGGTGGGTAGAGTGGTGCCCAATAAGTGTTTGTTTTTTTTTTTCCCTCTGCTGGATCCTTGGCTAAAAAAAGCAGCCCTGTTTATTTGTTAGTATTTATACTAAACAAAAGGAAGTCACTTTGCATTTGTTTTGTTTATTTGGACTTGTGGCTAAGAGAAGCCAGCCTGTGGCCATTTTATTTTCTCTGGCTGAAAGTGGAATGCTTTCTGTTCTAGGGTCTTCCTTAAAGGGGCAGCACATTAATTTATACTAAGTTTAAGCAGACTTCTTTAAAAAGGCCTATAACCCTCCCCTCACTTTTTTGTGAGACTTTAACGTAAAGTTAGAGAAGTCTAACACTCACTGTCACTCGCGCACACACATGCTAAATAAAAATGGTAATGCAAACAAGGCATGTTCCTCACTCCAATACTCAACCCCCCCATTCTATATAACAATATCTTTTATCTGCAGGGGGTCTTGTTTGTCAGCATAGTTAGCATCTAGCACACTTCAATGGCTGTATAAATTATATTTCTCCTAAAGATGGAAAAAGCAAGTGGGACAGTGATAAGATCAGTTAAAGGATTAAATAGAGGTGCTAAACTCCACCACAGCAATGGTGTGGTCATGCCCACACTCCTCCATGTCCATTCATTAGCAGAGTTAGGTCAGCACAACATACTATGTGCTTTCAAAGGGTTTAATAAGTATCTGTAACTTTGGATCCTGTACCTAGAGATAACAGGCCTGACTCTCTAATCATTAACACCTTTGCATAATGAAGGCAAAGTAGGTATGAAATGCTACTTATCTGCCTCTTTCCCTCATACAGAGGCCATAGAGTGAGTGAGGGTGGGTGTTCTTCAGCAACTGTTTTGGATCTGGCTTAGGGGAAAAAGGAGCAAGAGCTAATTTTCTGAAAAGCATCTCCCACGCCTACAAACTTGTTACCTATAATAAGCATGTGGTGCTTGTTGTCCCCCCCCCCCCCCAAAAAAAAAAGTTTGTATTTCCCATGTCTCTTGGGAGGACTTCTTTACTCTGATGGGTTTCCTTGCTGGAGATGTCAGCAGGAGTAATGCTCCTCATAGAAGTTCAACAGTTAACCGTGCATCAGCTACCTGGTCTCCCAGGGTTCTCTCCACCTACCTTGTTAGGAAGGCCCTCTGTGTGTACAATACTCCATGGACTCACCCTTCCTGGGCACATAGTAATTATGCAGGCAGCTCAGAAAGAGTGTCTCCCCTTCTCCCAAGATGGCAATAATATTGCTGCATGGGCACAGCTGATGCACAATTCTGGCCATACTTCATGCCACGGGGGGGAAGGCTTTTCATAGAAAATATTGGGGTTTTGGTGGATCTCACCACATTAGATAAAGTGGCAGGATAAGATCTGACAAGCTTGTAAATGTTCCTTCAGTCAGTATTATGCCTGTGTTGTTATGAAATAGCTGTTAGATGTGAAGTTGACATTTATTGAACAGAACTTTCTAGTAATTAGACAGCTCTGCTCTGGTGGTGCCCCAATATGCACGTGAGTAGCTGCATTCCTTTTAGCACATTACAGAAAATCCAACTTTCAGTGATCATCAGTTATACCGTACTCCTTGAACCATAATTAAATGGCATTTCTGACTCATCAGATGAAGTAATAAAGACCATAGAAACAAAAGAGCAAAGAGAAAAAGTGCCTATACAGAGTAGTGGTGGCATGACATGTTTTATATGGCATTTCTGTATTGTTCTTTTTTTCCCCTTGCATGCTAAAACTGGCTGTCTAATCCAAATTTGAAATCCCTGTGTGTGCTCATTGTTTTGAATTTTGTTCTGATTAACAGACTGTGCAATCCTATTGACTTCAGACCTCTCCCCAACTGATCTGTCTTCTCCCTCCCATTAGCATGCTTGTTTTAGAAAGGTCAAAAACTGGATTGCCGTAATTATTTTTGTTTAAACCATCTAGACTTTAAACAAATCCTCCTCTAAAGCCATTATTACACTACAGCCACCCTGGGGCTTGTATCTGTCTGGGAAAAGCCACTGTGTTTTGTTGGTTTGTTGGTTTGTTTGTTTGTTTGTTTTAAATCCTACCCTGTTTCTAGACTTGTGATGTTTGGGAAGAATTTCCTTTATCTCATCACCTGACCAACGTTTTCACTTGTCGGGCTTTTAATATTTAATTATTTCTATAAGAAATTCCACGTCTAGGAGATTGAATGGCCTAGGTGATTGGCAGTGTAATACAGAGCCTTTCACTTCCATGTTACTCTTCTAAATCCAGCAAGGAAAAAGCCAATACCATTTAATGATTGTTCAATGGCATTTGTGAAATGAGTTGTTGGTCTCAGTCCAGTTCCTAGTGGACTGGTGTCCAAATCATAAAAGTAGCCAAAGTAATTGGCATCCTTATTAGTCAACTCCACTGAGACTGAGGGCAGATCTACACTACCGCTTAATGCAACTTACGTTGCTCAAGGATTTGAAAAAGCCACCCCCTTGAGTGAGGTAAATTAGAGCAACCTAAGCGCTGCGCTGGCTATTTTGGAGGTTGACGTTCTCCTGTTGACATAGCTTCCGCCTCTCATGGAGGTGGAGTAATGACGTTGCGGGGAGACTGCTCTCCCGTTGGCCCAGCGTGTCTTCACTAGATGCGCTACAGTGGCGCAGCTTCAGCAGTGCTGTTGCACCAATGTAGCACTTCTAATATAGACTAGCCCTGAGTGAGGATGGGGGACCTAGAGACGGTCCTTAAAGGACAGTGTCAGGAAGCTTGCTCTGCTATTGCCTGTGCTGGACAGTGTCTATTCTGTGAATAAAGAGGACTATAAAATCCAGGGATTTAAACATAAATGGTTTAAAGGAGATTAATGACCCCAGGGGAATTGGTTGTGAATCACACTTTACCACCATCCCGCATAGCCTGCAGCTTAAGAGTTGCCAGAGTCCTTCTATTCTACAGAGCAACCCCTAGGTAGCCTCATAAAGCTACCATGCTGATCTCTCTACTGCCCCACCGATGAGCTATGCTGCCTCTGTACATGTTGAGAGGCACAGCACAGAATTTTGCACCAGGAGTCTACATTCACTCATCGTTATCAAACTGTTTTAGGATAAAAACAATACTCCCTGTTTGACTAGAGATAAACTAGGTTGCTAGTAATAGATTTGCAAAGTCTAGATTGGGCACTAGTGTAATTGCAGGATGTGCTAAGTAGTGTTTGTCTGTTCTTATCCCTGGTTGCGAAATGTATCCTTTAGAGATGTGTAAGGGGGATTGCAGGGTAGAAGTATCTTATGAACAAGGCAGGCACACTGATCTCTTGAATCAATATTACAATTTAAGGGACAAATCGCTCTGGGTTAATGCAACCTTTGACCTGAGCTCACATGATCAGGTGAATAATCATTTGTATGCTAGAAAGAGTTAAAATGCTGACTGAATTAGTACAAATGAAACTAAAGGTATAATGCAAGTAGGAGTAAGCAAAGGAATTTAAAGATTTCTTTACAATGGGCTGAACTGTAGCATTTTAGGCTTGAGGCCTAGTGGTAGTAATAGTATAAGGCCATATTCAGTCTAATAAAAGTGAGCATAAGTAACCAACCTTGATTAGAAAGGGGGTGTATGTGTGTATTTATATATAATATATAAAAATCTTATGATAGACTGTCTCAAACACAAAAGCGTTATTTAGCCAGACTTCCTTGACCTCATTGTATAAAGAACCATCTATCTGTGCAAATGCTTATGACAATTGTCAAAACCCCAACAATGGATAGCAGGAGTGGCAAGTATAGACAAGAGGCCAAGACTCAATCAAATATGGTCCTGGAAATAGATGGGTGTAAGGAATAGTGCATTAAAAAGAATCAAACGTAACCCTCAGCGGAACCTTGGGGTGGCAGGTTGGTGCCAACCTTAATGCTTATCTCCCCTTATGGGGAACCCGCAGTTACCTGAGCATATGTGATGTGGAGTCTGCTGTTGCTGTTTATCTTGTTTTCTAGTTCTCTGATTTTTCTCATATTGATCATGGTATTAATAAAACTCAGGAATTCTCTTTGTGTCTGACCAATCATCTTCTTTATAATTAATCTTTAAGTAGCCACCAAAGAGCAAACATATTATTAGTGACACGTGCATTTTGCATCCCATATTTAATCGTAGGTCTATGCCATTGATGGAGTCACTCAACTTTAAGAAGAATTTGGACTGAGTGTTTTCCCCTATGGAAGCAGACAGAAAGAACCATATTTTCTGGATTGTTCTGCTTAAACAAGTTCTAGAAAGGTGCTGTATAATTAGCTACATTACTCATGTAGGCCCCCTTTACTAGAGGGGCCTCTGAACTTTATTGGGAGTGTTCCAGCTGGGAAGATCCTGTGTGCTGCAATCTAGCCCTAGAGACCATAACTCCCATGATGACTTTGGGAAAGAGTGGAACGCTTCCTCTTCCAGGGAGAGAAGGCAGTGGACTCCATTTTGGGGAGAGGAGAAAGATTGCTGATGTGGAGCTCTGTCCATACCCGAAGCTGCTGCTGAGAGCCTGCTGGGGCTTTGATTGAGTGGGGAGCGTCAGAGATGGTTGGTGGCTTCACTGGAGCCAGGGCAGAGACTGTTGCTGTGCCTGGAACTGACTGAGGTGGGCCTGCAGTGAGGAAACACTGAGCAACCGCAACCCTGGTTTGAGAAAGTACTTGCAAGGGAAGGGGCACAGCAGAGAGACTAGTCTGAGGAGAGGCAGAGTGATCTTCCAATCAAGCCAGGACCTAGAGCTGCTAGGATCTGGGGAAGTGGGGGGGCAACTCCAATTGTCAGAGGGGTTGTGCAGCTTGTTGCCTTGTTGTTGCCTTGTTGCAGGACTGATACAAAGAACCAACAGAGTACTGTCTCCAGCTGCAGATTTTCAAGCATGTCCATGCAAGCAAGTGTCTAGGACTCTGAAATCCAGTGGGGTCAATGGTGGCAGTGTAAATGCCAGTTAGATACACTTCATTTATCACTGTATACTATATTTGTTTGATTTTATTCAGCTGCCCCCTGTGGATTAAAATTAGTAGTGACATTTAATTGTAATCTGTTTTTAGGGTGACCCCAGAGTCCGCACACCCAGCTGGAGCCCTCACCTCAACCTGCACCCCAACTCTCTGGCCCCACCAAGAGCACACACCCCAACCCCCTGCCCTAGACCAGTGCAAGTGAGTGAGGGTGGGGGAGAGCGAGACACCGAGGGAGGAGGAATGTAGTGAGCGGGGGGTGGGGCCTTGGGGAAGGGGTGGAGTTAAGGTGTTCAGTTTTGTGCCAATAGAAAGTTGGCAACCCTATCTGTTATATTCTGTTTCTTTAAATTGTTAAGTAAAGGTGTTTCAACTCCAATTTATGTATATTGGATGTATATTATTTTTAATTGGTATTTTTGTGTTAGACCCATGCCACAGACTACAATTTTTTATTTATTATTAGAATAGGTTTATTCCTGGAGATTCCCCAGGCAAACCATTGAATGTGTATAGGGGCCAGCCAGGTGGAGGCACCACCAATTTTAAATTCCTTTAGGAGTAAAGGGACTGAAGTAGAGAGGTGAATAGAGGATTCCCACCTATCCAAAATCACCACTGGGATACTCAGGGTCTCTTTTAATGTCAGCAACGTCAGGCACCCTTGCACACAAGTGAGTGTTGCCTGCACCCAAGTAACCCAGGGAGGAAAGGGGGGCATACACATATATTTTGTTCTTTTCTTACAGGAAGACAAATTGTCCACCTGTATTATAAGGGACTCCCTCATAACTCACCTTAGATTAGAAAGGCATTAATTTGCCTTCTAGTTCTAACTGTTTTGTCCTGTTCACTCATGTTACTACCCACAGTCATTCATTTCTGTAGCTGTCCTTAGACTAGCAACCATATTTGCTCCCTCACTCCCTTCACAATCTGCTTATTCTTCTGTAGCAATACATTTTCCAACAGCTTGTCAAACCTGCATCATGAGCTGAGTGACCATGAGATCTAGAAAGTGCTTCGGGTGACCACTTCCCCAGATTTGTGAGTCTTGGAGTTGATCCATCAGAGTCAGAACCTATAGTAAGATAAAGTGCTTTGTGAAAAGATCTGAGCTGGGATTACTCCAGCTCTACAATGTTCATTAACTATCCTTGTAAATAGATGTGGCTAAGATTGTTAAAAATGAATCTCTTTTCATACTCTCCTTTGCATGTTCATGGGTATTCTTAAAACCATTTTGCCTTCCATAATTCATAACATTACTTTGTATTTTTCATCTGCTGATGTTTACTATTATAATTTACTTGAAACTAACTCGATCAACTCTTATCTCCCTTTGTTCCATCTAAACTCCTGATGAACTCATGAGATCTATTTATTTTCAGTGAAGTTAGAAGTTGAGTTTTGAAACCATCATAGGTGTTTTCCCCTTAACATCACTAAAGCCATATAACTGACCATCTTAAACTATCAACTTTTCTCTTTCTTCCTGGTCCATAACGGGCTCTGACATGTAGACCCTTGGACTGTGGAGCTCTAACCTTAAGAATCTCTCTCTGGAAATTGCATTACATAATTGCGATAGGAACTGATGTATTCAGTACACTCAGTGCTCAAAAAGCATAAAATCTGAGTTTGTAAAACTGCCAGTTTCAGCAATGGGAAGGAATGTGAGATTTACCATTTTACTAATTGCTGGCTTTAGGGTTGCACTGCTTTTCCTTGCAACATATTACACTGTTTGTTTTGCGGAGTGAATTATAAAGATAAAATAGCAATTATTAGATTATATTCTGCTGAAGCTCCCTGTAAATCAGCGTCGTAACAGGGACAAATATGGCTCAGTATGATACAGGAGGGTAATAGCTTTCACCAGCAACACTTCTATTCTAATGCAAATTCTAAGCCATAAAAATGTCTGTCATACCATCTCTTACTAGTAAGTTCAAAATTATTCCCTTTTACAGTTGTGATGCTTATTTGAATTATGCACACATTTACCTTCAGCCTTGCTTTCTCCATTCATGTACCTATTGCAGACTTCCCCAGAACTATAACATTTTCATCTACTTTATTATCTGTATTGCAATAGTGCCTTAGAAGCCCCAGTACTGCCCCCAAAAACTTTACTCTGTTCTTCTCACATTAACATATTTTGTCAATGTTTATATTTTGTATTTATGTTTTGTTTCCACTGTGTATATGAGCAGTTTATATAGTGTAGCGCTCCCTTATGGTTGTCCAGCATTTGTTAGTGTTACAGTAAAGCCTAAAGGCTCCCGCTGAGATTGTGGCTGTCTGTACTCCTAAAAGATAGTTCATGCCCCAGAGAGTTCATTATATCATCTGTAAACTACCTGGGCCCTATTCGTTCCTCTCCTCTGCAACATGCAAAGACAGCAACAGAAAAGGAAAAGGGTGTATAAAGGGTGAAGTGGAACCAGTGAAGCATGCTTCCCCTTTCCCACTTCTTAAATCAGGTCTATTGACACAATTATTTTATCATTTATCACATTCCGAGTATGATAGATTTACTACTTTTTGCTAGCAGTTCAGATTGCTTTGCTTTGCTTTGCCTCCCAAGACCAGATCATCATCTCATACCTTACAAGTAAGAGAACTGTGTGACCACATTAGTCATGCCATAATTCCTGATTTGTGGTGTTTGTAGCTTTAGAAGAAGTCCCTATTCCAGTTTGCACCTCCCATAGACTCTTAAACAGTTTTGTGTCCTGGCTTCCATATCTCTCTCCTGCTAAGAGTAAAAGGTTCCAAAGCATTGATCCTAGTTCATGGGGCAGCACCTGCTTTGTTCATTTGCATAACAAAGTGTTTTGGCTCGTTATCACTGGTGTACACATGTATGCATATGCGCATGAAAGGCTTTGTTTCCCTCTTGTACGTTTTCGTGGCTGTTTTTTATGCACAAGAAGAAAAATACAATTGACATTGTCAGAGAATAGTCCATATTCACATTTTGAGTGTGACAGCTCTTCTGTTGAAACTCAAATTAGATTGCTCTTCTGATTGTTTTCAATGCAGACAGAATGTAAAGCAATTTTGCTGGGTAAAATGGAGTACACTTTTTGAAAAGGTCAGATTAACTTTATTTTAGTATTTGAAAAAACTGAAATACTTTATATTCCAATCACACCAAAATGTTATTCATACAACCTTTCTAAAGTGAATAACTCAAACAGATTGTTTAAAGGCTGTATAATAGTGTAGGAAATCCTGCAGTATAGTGGCAAGACATTGTGCTGCTGTGAGAGAAATCCAAGTTCATATGTTGAACGCTGCAATGGTAGTAAACACAAGCCCTGAAGGAGATAACTTGTATTCTTCTGATCAACCAATGGTCACTATAGACAATAGTGACCAATATCTAAACAATAATACAAAATATGTTAATATCTAAACTTAACATTTAAATACAAATAAATATGCTGAAACTATGAGCCTCTATCAAAAACTTTGAATTAAAGGCTGCTTTTCCTATATAAAGAAAGAATTAGGGGAAAAATATATCCAACTTTTGAGGTCAAGTTTTGTAAATATGGCACAATAGGTCAGCCCCAGTAACTTAGGAGACTCTCATTTTTGAGAAACTTGACTGGAGCTTAAGTTCTCATTCACTCACGTTACTTAGGCATATTTGAATATTTTTTCCAGGCTGACCTGAAATAATCAGTTTAATTCACTGACTACAATTAAACCCTCTGTTTGACAAAATCATTTAGTTTTAAATGTGGAACATATGTTGATAGAAGTTTATGTAACAAAATATTTAAGTTTATTTTGTGTAACAAAAATAATTAAACACAACAGCATATAAAATTTATCTTCTTGTTACCATCCTAATGCTGCTTGACACTTGGTCATCTGCAAAAATAAGCAATTCACTGTTTTCTAACATACTAGAAATGTACAATTAATAAGCTATATGATAGCTTTAAATAAATGCATATACTTATAGTGTGCCCTCCTAGGTAGCAAAAAAATGTACCAAATGTAGTGTAAAGGCTCTATTTAGCTGTTAATCAACATGTTTTGATGGTTATATCAACTAATGAGAGTGCACCTTTCTTTAGAAAATAACTGAAGTACAAATGGGAAAGTAGATTAAAATCAGTTATTTAAATTGAGTCTTTCTACCTGGTGATTTAAATCAATCCACCCTGCTCTGCATTTTAATGTTGACATTTTTCATCTCCTTTTCTTCAAAAAACACCTTTCTGTACAAACAGACATCCTATTTCTTGGTTTGCTCTTTTGCTTGGGATGGAGGGAGGGACTGTTAAGGAAGCTTTAAGGCACCTTTGTTCTCTTATTCTGAGGCTGTGCTTGGCCTCTGCTAGAAGGTAGAGCAACATCAGAGCTGCTCTACCAACTTAAGCCCTGGTTCCAAGACCTGCTACAGGCCGTAGGAAGCAGAGAATAGGTACTGTGTAGTACCTATAGTGAAGGCCACTGCTCTGGCATGCTCCCCATTCCAGAGTAGATGAAAGAACTCTGTAGTCTCCTGTTTATGCGTCCAACCAACCAAGGTAGCCCTCTTGATCACGACATTGCACTAGGAGTTCCCATTCAGCTGACTATCCACCATGAGTCCCAGGTCTTTTGCAGAATCAGTTTCCCAGGCCAGAGTCTCCCATCTTATAAGTATGGCCTATAATCTTTATTCCTAGATGTATATGTTTACATTTAGCGGTATTAAAACACACATTGTTTGCTTGCACCTAGTTTACCAAGCAATCTGGATCACTCTGTATCAGTGATCCATCTTCATTATTTCAGTCCTCCAATCTTTGTGCCATCTGTGAACTTTATCAGTGATGATTTTATGTTTTCTTCCAAGTCCCCAGTAAAAATGCTAAATAGAGCAGGGCCAAGAACCTAGCCTTACAGGACCCCACTAGCACCACACCTGTTCGATGATGCCCATTTACAATTACATTTTGAGACCTATAAGTTAGCCAGTTTTTAAATCCATATCATGTGTGTCATGTTAATTGTGTATTCTAATTTTTTAAATCAAAATATTGTGTGGTACCAAGTCAAATACTGTACAGAAGTCTTAGTGTGTTACATCAACGCTATTACCTATATCAGCCAAACTTGTAATCTCATTCAAAAATATCTATTAAGTTAGTGTGATTTTACTGAACTTTAACTAACCAATCCTAACATATTGTAACATGATTATGTAACCAATTATATCCCACTACCTTAAGTAGTTTACACCCAGCAAAATTAATTATACAGCAGACAGAAACAATCACAGAACCAGACAGAGATTATACAGACAAAAAATAGGGAAAGGGGGACTACAATGATAGAACAACACAGAAATGAGGATTTCACATCCCAGCTATTGATAAGTGAGTTCTTGCCAGACAGGATGCTATCAAACTAAGTCTGCTTTTACATTTTCTAGGCACTTCCCTTTCTCTGGAGGTGATAGGCATTATCAGGACAGGATTGTATTCCTAACAACCCAATAGCACCTTATTTCAGTGTGACTAGTTTGGAGAATGTGACCGTTCGCTTCCCAGCTTATGGCTGCCTCTGCTGCTTAGCCAAAGATCTTAGCCTAAGAACAGGGCCTCAGACTGTCACAGTGAGAAAAGGCCTTATACAGTCAGACGGTGATTTTGATTCTCTCTTTTATACCTCTAGAACTAGCTAAGTGATAAGAATACACCTAAATTCTTTGAGAATAGGCCTTTGCAGACAGGCCTGAATATCTATATCCTAACAATTGGCATTAACTGTTATCTTCCTTTAATTTTTATTAATTGAGTCCCATATCAGCCACACCATTATCTTGCCCAGGATTGATGTTCATAACTTTCACGTCATGCAAAATAAAGGTTTGAAAATTGGTTAAAATCTTCAGTGAAAAAAATAGACAAGATCTGTGTTAAGGAAAGCTTACCAGTACAAATGAAAGAAATATCTTTCAGTGCTGCTTTTCATTCAAACAGCAATGAAAGCGAAAAGGGATATAGCCTCACCCACTCTTGACCTCTTCTTTACAAATTTCTGATAGAAATAATGAAGTTAAACAAGGGAAAAGGCATTCCCCAAAATCTACTCTTTAGAGAATGCAATTTTTTTCTTGGCATGTTAACATTCCACAGCATGACTTCATCAGTTTTGACTTGAAGCCATGGAAGATTTCCGCTGAATCATTTTATTTTTTATTTATTGTATGTATTTTTAGAGTCTGTATACAGAGTCTGTTTTTAAAGAGCTATGATATTTGGAGGGGAAAAATTAAATTTGAACAGATGGTTTGTGTACATTATACACTGTTCTCATCATATGGAACCAAATTCTGCAATCCCATATTCTGCAAGTAATCCTGCTGAGGACTTTTATATTGTTGGACTTTTTTTTTAAATAACCAAATGACTAATAGCCTAATTGCTGAGTTGTTTCCATAGAATTGCAAAGTGTAACATTGTTCTGAGTGTTGTTTCTAAGGTAGCATTTTGTTTTTGTACCATGTGTCCTTACAATAATTTTCAAAAAAGAATGGTGAAGATGTGGAAAGAAGAGTGTTGATTGGGAATGTCCCTGATAGGCACGGACAAATAGAGAAGAATAATACATTATCTATAGATAGCTCGGTAAAATCTGGATGACTTCTATATATGGATAAATGTTTTAATTCATCGCTGAATAGTTTTATTCTCCTCTTTATTCCTTTATTAAGTAAATTTTATTTGATCTCTTTTATGTCTGAAGTGTTTTCCAAGCTGTGTCGGCATGGACACCTGTTCTTATCTTACCCCTGGACACAAATATGGGTCATGAGAGTTTCTTGAAGCTGGAAATTGGGTTGGGAATTTTTCAATGAAACCTTTTCTTTTTGTCAGAAAATGCCAATTCGTTGAAACCATTTTTTTCCCTTCAGAAATCTATTGGTTTTAGATGAAAATTTTGTCAGGAAGTTGTCTTAAGTTCAGGATGGAATTTCTGGTCAAAAGCGTTAGGGGGGGAGGAGTCAGGTGAGAAAAGAGAGATACTGTAGCCAGTACCCAACTGGTGTGACCCAGGTTGAAGTCCTTCTCCAAATCAGTCTCCCACATCCTAGGTGAATGTTCTAGCCACTGAACTATAGAGTCGGTTTCTGTGTCAAAACCTCAACATTTTTTGTGACATGGAATTCTTCTTTTCCAGCCAGACCTACTGATTATGGACATTTCTATATTGATTTGTAGCTCCTTGTTTTTTCTTTCTTACGTTAGAAAAACAGTTAACTTTTAATCTAAGTAAATTCAAATTTTCAATTTTAGGTATACAAAGTAAAAACAACTTTTGATGTGAAATGACTGTAACGACTCTTGGGCTTTTCACAGCTCATTTATTAGCAAAACAAAAATAGCAAACTATTGGTATAGGAGTATCACTAGCTTTTCTACTGTTTTTTCTCACGTCATGAAGTGGTAGCCAGCCAGTTTATTGCAGCAGATGGACAGATATCAATCAAACATAAACATGAGACACTCTTTTCCACCCCAAACAAATTTCTCAGCTTTGGTAAACTGTGCTTCAAAATGTTTTTTCCCCTTGTATATAGATATCCATCTCCAAGGGAAAAAACATAAAAAAAAAATGAGTAAGAGGAGTCAGGAAGAGGGAGACTTTTAATGCCAAGCCAGCTTTCTTTCCAACAAGCTGTATAGCTTCTAGAACAGGGGTGGGCAAACTTTTTGGCCCGAGGGCCACATTGGGGTTGTGAAACGGTATGGAGGGCTGGGTAGGGAAGGCTGTGCCTCCGCAAACAGCCTGGCTCCTGCCCCCTCCCACTTCCTACCCCCTATCCAACCCCCCCCTTGGGACCCTCCACCCCCCTGTCAACCCCCCCCTGTCTCCTGACTGGCCCCTGGGACCTCCTGCCCCTTATCCAACCCCCCCCGCCCCCTTACCATGCTGCTCAGAGTGGCAGGACAGGCTTATTGGAAAGCCTGGGAGGTGGGCAGGCACAAGGGAAGGGGGGAGAGCAGGGGAGGGGCCAGGGGCTAGACTCCCCGGCCAGGAGCTCAGGGGCTGGGCAGGACGGTCCCACTGGCCGGATGTGGCCCACGGGCCGTAGTTTGCCCACCTCTGTTCTAGAACATGACTACTTACTAGAGCTGTGCAAAGAATGTTGCAAAAGCAGAAAATAAGTCAGTTTGCTTATGGTAAAGGAAAAATGAATATATTTTGCCCAACTCTTCCTCTTATTTGCAATAATAGTATTCAGTGTGGAACCTTAAACTGTGGGGCCTGATCCTGGAACCCTTATGTATTGATTCTATTCACTGAGCTGCTTTAGGAGGAAGACATTGGTTGAGTGGAACGAGGTCTGCATCATGAAGAAATTCTTGAAGAGTCAGGTTGTTTCTGGTAAAATTCCCATTGACTTTGTATGGTGCAGCAAATGCTAAATGATATGATTTCATCTAGTGCCTCAAACTGACATGATTTAAGGGCAAAATAACTGTTGATAAATATTTTATACAAGGCAGTTTTCCCCTCTTGAATTATCTCTGTTCTTGAATAATTACTCTCCAGCATGAACCTGTGATGCTGACTAGACCAGTATCATGTGGTTAATATGCCAGCTCTCCACTAACCTTAGAGCTGTCTGGGGATGAATCTGCCTCATGCGTCTTAATGTTTCAAACATTTTCTCATGTATAACTTGGTACTGTTTGTTAATTCTCATCTTTTGGGTCAAACACACTTTACCTCTGGATATTGTGACAGATCAATATGTGTCTGTACAAGTCTGTATCAAATTATTACCTTCAGTTGATGTTGTGATCACTAGTCTGATGTATATTTTGAGTGTGCAACTGCTACTGCCTAGATAAGTCAAGGACAGGACCAAGGCAGTTTATTGTAATGCTGGACACCTCTCTGAAGTAACTAAGACAAAAAATCATCAACAGTGATTGTCTTAACACATGGTGACAGGCTAAAAGAAATTGGTTTTCCCAGTTCGATTCCAGGGGAGCTGGAACTTGAACCACTTGACTGGGGCTCTGAAGCTGGTTGGATGCTCACCTGACAGAGAGGACCAACATTATTTAAGAGCACAATCTGTCCAGTCTCTCCTTCTCTCTCACTGGCTGAACATTGCCAGACAGACTGTAGGAGATTACAGAGCAGAAAGGGCCTAAGGACTCACAGGAAGGAATAAGCATGGCCTCAGGAGAAATCTCAGCATATGAATAGGAACCAAAAAGAATATGGATCAGTCTGTCTAAGATATGGGAAGCCACATAGTGTACAGGTTGCTGCTTCTTTGTGAATTTTTTGTTTAATCTAGCAGTTTCTCACACTTGATGTGACTAAGTGAGTGGGCATAATTAAGAACTGGTCCTAGGCTACTTAAATTTGTCTTTGTCATCTTCTCTGCTGCTAACATTTCTTTTTCTTATAGGGTGGCTTTGACATTGTCCATAGTCCTTTTACTAGAGCTGGTTGGGAATTTTCCAATGAAACAGTTTAACTGGAAACTGCTGATTGATTGCACCCAAAATGTTATGTTTGAACTTCCAATGAACCACAGGCAGGGTTTCATCAGAATCCTACCTGGTTCACTGCCAGCTTGCCCAGGAGGCTCTTGGGGACTCTGGACTTCCAGGGCCCAGGGCTCCAGGGCAGCCCTACCATAGGGTTTGCTCCAAGGATAAAATTGCAGCTTTTGTCCAGCTCTACCTATTATGAGCAAATATACACCCTGTTGTCTTAAGAATTAATAATGCATTCAGGTGAACCCCTTGATTTATCAAGGTGTAATCTGACTGTACCCCAAAGTGTGTTTCACAAAAGACATAGGACTTACATTGGATCTGGCCAGTGATGTGTAGCCTTTCTCTGATGGTGACCAGTATCAGAAGGTGCAAGAAATCCCATAGTGCACAATTCTGAAATAACCTATCCACAGGGGGTGTTTCTTCCTAAACCTCTTCAGTTTTTTTCCCCTACCTGGAAATATGAGGGTGACTTTTCAGGAGGGATTTAAATAAGGAGAGAGTGGGGAGTTTGTGGAGCAGAATGGGGAAGTCATTTCTTGTGCAGAAGGGCTCCATGAAAATGCTTTTTGAAGAAAAGGATGTACTGATGAGGTAGAAGCTGGCCTCGGTGGTGAAACAGATGAGTGGGGATAGCACCTCATAATAGAAGAGGCCAAGTAAATGGGGAATGGTGAAATTGTCAGATCACTGCAATCTTAAAGAAAAGTGTGCAGGAGGAAAGCTGAAACTAAGTTTGAACAGTCTCAAGTTACTCTGTGTCTACAGAAACTGTCATAGACTTCCATTATGTCCCCAAGAGCAATATGGATTTTTGACAGAATTCACATTCCATGTGCTATTCTGAGCTACACACTCCCTCCTAGTTTATGCATGGCTCTTGGTGTTCAGACAGATTGTCCCTCAAGGCAATATGATTCTTTTGGCCTTTAGAGAATCCGCTCTCCTCAGTATGTTATTGAGCTACACACTTCTATGTAATTCCTTGCATGGTTCTCGGTATCTGAGGACAGATTGTGTATATTTGTGTGAACAGAGCTCCCTATTAACCCTTTAAATTGTGGTGTAAGTGGTTGGATGCTTGGTTTCAATTAACTTTCTCATAGCTGACATCAGAAGCCAGATGTAGCATTCCACTGGGCAACTTCTCCTTTATGTATGTGATATCCAGTTGCTATATCTGTAACAAAGCTCTGTCCTTGCCTCCGTGGGTCCCGTGTTTCCTGGCGGATTTCGCTAGCCTCAGAGGTTCACTGTGACCCTCCACATAACCCTTCTTTCTCTAGGGACAAGGGTCACAGTCTACTGAGCCATTTTCATCATAAACCAGCAAGGGAGGTGAGAAGTCATCGTTCCTTGCACAGTCTCTGTCTTCCAGTCTCAGTGGTTAATCAGGGGGCAAAGGTGGGGGGGGGGGGGAGCATGGGCCCACCATCTACTCCGGGCTCCAGCCCAGGGACCCTAATAGTATCAGCTATGGTATCTGACCTTTTAGAACCATGACATGTACAATTCCCTGGGCTACTTCCCCCACAGCAGCCCTCACTTCCTCAAACTCCACTTCACCCTTACCTCAGGGCCTCCTTCCTTGTGCCTGATATGGTGTGTACTGCTCAGCCTCTCCAACAGCGCAACTTCCTCCCACAGCTCCTGATATGCACACCCACCTGACTGACTGGGAGGCTTTTAACTAGTTTCAGCCAGCTCCTGATTGGCTTCAGGAGTCCCAATCAACCTAGCCTTCTCCCTGCCTTCTGGAAAGTTCTTAATTGGCCCCAGGTGTCTTAATTGACCTGGAGCAGCTTCCATTTCACTTAACCTGGAGCTAATATATCTATCTCCCACTACTTTTCTATAGCCATCTGACCTTGCCCCGTCACAATCATAAAAAATGTAATATTTTATATTGACATGTTACTCTGTGATTTTTATTATTAGTTATTCTGTCTCACATTGATTTTAAAATACCCACAGGGGTGACAATAGCTGACTTTAAATGTTGACCGATAAATAAACCCACAAACAAGCAGGACAGATATATTTGTATGTTGACAGGGTTCCATCAGAAATACGTATTAGTGCAAAAAACACTATATATATTATGTTAACAGTGATTACAGCAGTTTTTTAGTTGTTGCATCTGACTGAGTCCAAAGGCCACTCAAGAGAATGGAACAAAGTAGAAATCTATTTCTGGTTGGTATTTGTCAAAGCCCTCCACCTGAGTCATACATAATGTCTGTATGTGAATCTGAACAGACCCCTTCCAGGGTATACAGTCTACCAGGGCCCTATCTCAGTACCCCTTGAAAGGTATCTCTCTCTAGCCCTCTCTGGGCTCAGTCCTTACTCAGTCCCTGCAGCCAACCAGGGGCTCTCCTGGTTGCTGCCATCACTGAGCTGTCCAGGGTCCTGCTGCTCTTTCCACCAGCCAGTAAACCAGTCCTCTCCCTTCCAGTTCCAGGCAGTAACTCACTTGGGCTCTGTTTTACAACTCCTTTTATATGGCCTTACTGGGCCCTGATTAGCTGCTCCCTGCAGCCTCTGTCATTGGCTGCATCCCTGCAACCACTCTAGGCTGCTTGGAGGACTTCTTTTCTGCTCCTCTTTGGGACAGGGTGTGGCAGGAAGTGAGGCTGGTGAGGCCTCCAGCTGGGGGCCTTAGGGCCTAATTCACCCTGACATACACTCCTTTGCACAGGTCCAGCTCAAGGCCATGCACAACTTAAGACCTGTTTTCTGGATACGAGTGGGATTTAAAGAGTTACATAGGCCTTGTTCTGGCCCTCAGCATTGGAGTGAGTGAACACTTGTAAAATGTTGATAGAGTAACCATTTAAATTCTCTGAAATATTGGTAGCCTTTTTAATAATACAACTTTATGTTTATTATTGAGGATAGTGGTCCTGCTTATTCTATCCAAAAGCTATTATCTCACTGTTTGTTGTTGTTTGTTTTTTTTTTGTAGGCAGGCCAACTTATCTGATGCTAGTATACCACCAATACCTGTTGTGGGCCATGTATCTGTTTTCTTAATTGCAGTGAAATCATTTATGCCAACTAATGCCACATTACAACAGCATAATTTAATTTGGAGCTGTTCATTATAGTTCTATTACCTTCAGCTTTGGCACCCTCCCAGAAAAGGACCCATGAGTAGCAGGTCAGACAGTTTTCTGTAGTGATAAAAATGCACCCCCACACAGTGCACTGCCAGTCTTTTCTTTTTGTTGTTTGTTTGGTTTTTTGCAGCAGAATTCTGGCATAATTATATTTCCTGCCTACAGTGTATTTCATCTCACTCACCCCCCAACAAAAGAAAGTGTTTGTTTTTCCTTAGATTTTTCAGCCCTCAATTGTAATCTCATCTTCATTCTAACTGAAATATGCAGCACTGCAAAACAAAATCATTTTTAAAGAGCACTACAAATGTTCTTTACTTCCAACCAGTAGAGCTTTTAACTTGAACCCCATACAGAATTACACACTACACTAATACAAGCCAACACTAAAAAGTTCAAGGTGTCTCATAAAAACTTGCTAATGAGAATAGTAATGAAACTTGAACTGTGAGTGTTTGGTTTGTTGTAATAATTTGAATCTAATGAACATGGCTTTTCAGGCATTTACTCTTGTTACACTTTAAGGCATTAGCATGCAGAACCCATTTTATAAATGCATTCTGCTGTTGCACTGAATATATTTATAGTAAACCTTTATAATGAATTAAAAGCAAGGATTTTTTTTTAAAAATAGATTTATTTCTGAAATCATAAATGTCAAGTATACTGTTACACAAGCTTTGTATTACTTAAGTTATTTCCCCAATGTAAGTGATTGGAAAAAGGAAGTTGATCAAGACCTCAGCAGGTCTTCTTTGCACTTTCCTGTTATTTATGTAAATTGTTGATTCATATATGAATCTAAGAGGAGAAAGCAACTTAGTAGGAGCAAAGAGTCTTGGAGAGCCAATAATTTTCACTGGGTTTCCTCTTTGACCACCAGTACTTTAAGGGGAAAAAAATTCTTCAAAGATGAACCAACCCCTTCTCCCTCCCTCCCTGCCTCCCCGCACCGATTAAAAACAGTGCTAGGGAGGCTGTTCAAAGGTACATAAAGCAGAGAAGAACAGATCAGTAAATAGCAGTTGGGTGCCTATCATCTTTGGAAAATTTCTCCCATGGTCTTAAAGTTGCTTCTGGCTGGCTAGAATCTGCAGGAGCAGCTCCTGTTACCAGATAATACAAAGAGACATGTCTCCTCCCCACAAAAAAATCCACAGGACAAGGACATCCAGGAAGTTTTTGGAAAGTGTAGGGGACAATTTCCTGGTGCAAGTGATGGAGGAACCAACTAGGGGCAGAGCTCTTCTTGACCTGCTGCTCACAAACCAGGAAGAATTAGTAGGGGAAGCAAAAGTGGATGGGAACCTACGAGGCAGTGACCATGAGATGGTCGAGTTCAGGATCCTGACACAGGGAAGAAAGGAGAGCAGCAGAATATGGACCCTGGACTTCAGAAAAGCAGACTTTGACTCCCTCAGGGAACTGATGGGCAGGATCCCCTGGGAGAATAACATGAGGGGGAAAAGAGTCCAGGAGAGCTAGCAGTATTTTAAAGAATCTTTATTGAGGTTACAGGGACAAACCATCCCGATGTGTAGAAAGAATAGTAAATATGGCAGGCGACCAGCTTGGCTTAAGAGTGAAATCTTTGCTGATCTTAAACACAAAAAAGAAGCTTACAAGAAGTGGAAGACTGGACAAATGACCAGGGAAGAGTATAAAAATATTGCTCGGGCATGCAGGAGTGAAATCAGGAAGGCCAAATCACACCTGGAGCTGCAGCTAGCAAGAGATGTTAAGAATAACCAAAAGGGTTTCTTCAGGTATGTTAGCAACAAGAAGAAAGTCAAGGAAAGTGTGGGGCCCTTACTGAATGAGGGAGGCAACCTAGTGACTGAGGATGTGGAAAAAGCTAATGTACTCAGTGCTTTTTTTGCCTCTGTCTTCATGAACAAGGTCAGCTCCCAGACTGCTGCACTGGGCAGCACGGCATGGGGAGGAGGAGACCAGCCCTCTATGGAGAAAGAAGTGGTTCACAACTATTTAGAAAAGCTGGATGAGCACAAGTCCCTGGGGTCAGATGCGCTGCATCTGAGGGTGCTAAAGAAGTTTGCACATGTGATTGCAGAGCCATTGGCCATTATCTTTGAAAACTCATGGTGATCAGGAGAGGTCCCGGACGACTGGAAAAGGGCTAATGTAGTGCCCATCTTTTGAAAAAGGGAAGGAGGAGGATCTGGGGAACTACAGGCCAGTCAGCCTCACCTCATTCCCTGTGAAAATCATGGAGCAAGTCCTCAAGAAATCAATTTTGAAGCACTTAGAGGAGAGGAAAGTGATCAGGAACAGTCAGCGTGGATTCATCAAGGGCAAGTCCTGCCTAACTAACCTAATTGACTTCTATGATGAGATAACTGGCTCTGTGCATGAGGGGAAAGCCGTGGACATGTTATTCCTTGACTTTAGCAAAGCTTCTGATATGGTCTCCCACAGTATTCTTGCCAGCAAGTTAAAGAAGTATGGGCTGGATGAATGGACTATAAGGTGGACAGAAAGCTGACTAGATCATCGGGCTCAATGGGTAGTGATCAATGGCTCCATGTCTAGTTGGCAGCTGGTATCAAGCAGAGTGCCCAAAGGGTCAGTCCTGGGGTCAGTTTTGTTCATATCTTCATTAATGATCTGGAGGATGGCGTGGACTGCACCCTCAGCAAGTCTGCAGATGACACTAAACTGAGAGGCGTGGTAGATATGCTGGAGGGTAGGGATAGGATACAGAGGGCCCTACATAAATTAGAGGATTGGGCCAAAAGAAATCTGATGAGGTTCAACAAAGACAAGTGCAGAGTCCTGCACTTAGGATGGAAGAATCCCATGCACCGCTACAGACTAGGGACAGAGTGGCTAGGCAGCAGTTCTGCAGAAAAAGGACCTAGGGGTTACAGAAGAAGCTGGATATGAGTCAACAGTGTGCCCGTGTTGCCAAGAAGGCCAATGGCATTTTGGAATGTATAAGTAGGGGCATTGCCGGCAGAATGAGGGACATGATCGTTCCCCTCTCTTCGACATTGGTGAGGCCTCACCTGGAGTACTGTGTCCAGTTTTGGGCCTCACACTACAAGAAGGATGTGGAAAAATTGGAAAGAGTCCAGTGGAGGGCAACAAAAATGATTAGGGGCTGGAGCACATGACTTATGAGGAGAGGCTGAGGGGACTGGGATTGTTTAGTCTGCAGAAGAGAAGAATGAGGGGGGATTTGATAGCTGTTTTCGACTACCTGAAAGGGGGTTCCAAAGAGGTTGGATCTAGACTGTTCTCAGTGGTAGCAGATGACAGAACAAGGAGTAATGGTCTCAAGTTGCAGTGGGGGAGGTTTAGGTTGTATATTAGGAAAAACGTTTTCACTAGGAGGGTGGTGAAGCACTGGAATGGGTTTCTTAGGGAGGTGGTGGAATCTCCTTCCTTAGAGGTGTTTAAGGTCAGGCTTGACAAAGCCCTGGCTGGGATGATTTAGTTGGGGATTGGTCCTACTTTGTGTGGGGGTTGGACTAGATGGCCTCCTGCGGTCCATTCCAACCCTGATATTCTATGATTTCTGCAAGAGTTGCCTCGGAGAAATCCTGCCATATTGTTCCTTTGAGAGTGGGGTTTTGATCTCTCTTTGGAAAAGGCCACAGAACCTACCACAAAATCCTGCAGATCAGATGAGATCCATGAGGGGCCAGGGTGATCAGCAGTCCCCAGCACACACACCTCCCTACCTCTGGCAGTGTCAGGGGACTGACCCTCCTAAAATAAGAGCTACATACGGAGCAGCCCCAGGGCATATTGATTTGGTAATTACAGTTCGACTTATTGTTTTCTGTTTTTCCTTTACAGCCATCTAAACTTCAGCTCTGGTATGGTACATGTTTTCTATAGTGTCTAACCTGAATCTCTCTTTGTTGGTTGGATTTCATTAGTGTAACTCTTCATACCCTAATTCTGTAAAAATAAATAAATACAGCAGCACAGTTACCTTAAAGAGGTAAAAATTTTTGCATGGATTAAAAGATGCACTAAAATGCATAAACTAGAGACATGAAAATAATACTTAATTGTTCCCTGGAAAAGTGCCTTGGGGACATGTGCATATCCAAAAGCATAGAGTGCTCTTACTAGACTGAGGGGATGTATACTAACTTCCCCTAAAAGCAGCATCATCCTGTCACAGGGCAATTGCCACCCCTGTAAAAAGGATCTATGTTTACCAGGCCACAGAGTAGGGTGACAAGACAGCAAGTGTGAAAAATCAAGACAGAGGATTGGGGGGGGGGGTTGTAATAGGAGGCTATATAAGACAAAGCCCCAAATATTGGGACTGTCCCTATAAAATCAGGACATCTGGTCACCCCACCACAGAGTAACTGGCAGATAGGATCCTTCTAATTCATCTTCCACATGAATGAGGGCAGAATAGATGGCCAGAACCAGCACTACAAGCTGGAAGAGTAGTCATATAGCAACCATTATAGATCTAAAGATCCTTTTGCATCTTGGGAACTGGTAGAACTGGGGAAATTAGATTTGAAAAAAATCAAAGCCTTTAAATATATTTGCTGTGACTGAGTTCAGTCAGTGCCATTTCTATGTTCCCTTCCTTTGAATATTTAGAAAGTCAGCTGACTAGTGTAATATTTGTGAAAGGAGAAAATGTTACGTGAATGTTAACCAAGCAAAATTCTAAATCATACTCTTGAGTATTTACACTGGAAACCTCTACAAGTATGCTCATCCAATCAGGGAACAAAAGCATATCCATACCCACAGTCAAAACAGCTTGAATTAAGAACACCAAATATAGCAAACTGACACTAAACACTCCTTGAGACCAAGAATTATTTGCAGAAGTTATTAAGCAAATAATTTTGAGAAAAGAGCAAAAAAACCTGTTCAGACAAATTGCAAACAGAAGAGATTAAATTAGTCCAATAAATTATTCACCCAGCTTTAGTGATTATCAGTTAACTACAGTACAATACTACTCTAAGAGCATGTTTTGCAAATTAATTGGTAATTGCAATTAGTACCTCCAAAAAGTGATTACTCTGCAAACTGAACTCTAGTTAAGAAAACTGAAATAACTAGTGTTGGGTCTGCAATCACGAAATGAACTTATGTGAATCTTTTGATAGTGCCACTTACTATATAGTGTTAATGTAAAACCGTTATTTTACAAATGTAAGGGCATTTAAATAAAACGCCAATATACTGCAATAAAATAGGATTTAAAAAAAAAGTATTAAAGAGCTTCTTATGAACTGAGAAATTCTACCACCACAAACACTTTAACTTGTTAATTTATATGTGACAGCTGCCCCAACTTGTTAAATTTATCAACATACTGTAGAACTGTTAGTTTGCATTGACATTTATTTCATGCATTCAGTGTGCTTTACATATTTGCTTTTATTTATTTCAAATTAAGCAAAGATGAATATAAACACCTGGGAGAGCAGGGATGAGATGACCACCCCTGGCAACATTATCATTATGCAGCTATTTTGCTCTCTGGCCCAGATCCTTAACTCCAGATGAGCAATAGTCAGCACAGAAACTGAAAAGGGAGGGACTGAGGTTGTATTATGACATCATTCTGCTTCCTCTAATTGGGGGCATCCACATTAGATACCATTAAAATTATGCTGAATGGAAATATCTCTGTAGATGACTGTAACAGTTTTACCTGAACTAGGGCCAGGCCCTCCTGTTGCCTTAATTTCTCCTCTTGGGGTTTTCAGTTATTGCCCCAAATTCTTGTGTAAGTTAAAATGTCCCTCCTTGCGGGTCTGGTTTATTAAGATGACATTTTAACTGTTCTAAACCAAAACAAGTCTTTCTCCTTTCTCAGTTACCAGCACCATGCCTTAGGACCCCTTTTGTCCCTGGGGAGTGTGCTCCAGGAATGACAGGCCTGCCTTTCTACACCTTTCCATGTGTGGAACTACCCTCAGACTGGATCTGTGGGCTGCATTCCCCCATGTCTCCCAAATGAGTTTGGCATCTGTAAGCCTTTTCCTCCGAGAGCTGGTTACAGTGGCTTCAGAATGAAGTATTTATTTTTTGACCCAAAGGCACATTGCACACAGAGCAAAGGGTAAAAACAAAGGTCTTTATTCATATATTTCTCCTTATCTTAATCTTTCCTTGCAAGCTTCTGTAAATTCCCCTCAGCCCAGCTAATCCCTTTCTCTCAGTGGGAGAGGCAGAAAGTGGTGGTTACAGCATGCTCCCTCTGTTTCCTTGCCTGCCTGTCAACTCTGACTGGCTGTCCCTGAGCAGCCCCCCATTCTGCTTCAGACCAGCATCTTTAAGGCTTTTGTATTCCCTTTTTTGATCCTGGGTTTTTTGAACTGTGAAGAATATACCACCCCTGATTATCTTGAACTAGACCAGGGGTATTTCCCCATTATTTCCTCAAGGACTCTTGGTATAACTTATCATAGCCCCTTACCTTTGCCATTGTTCTGTTTCCTGCGAATTTCTCCTGTAAACATCTCTTGACTTAACTCTATGTATTCAGGCAGGATAATATCACAAAGGTAACCAGAGGGGCATATGAGATTTATAAAAAGTACACACAACTTCCTCATTCTCTGCACCACCCATGCCACAACTTCCTCAACCCCGACCTGACCTCCACAGCCCTTTCCAAATCCTAGGTCCTGTAGCCTCGTATTTTCTTAAGCCTCTTCCCTCATAAGGTTTCTGCCCTCATCTCAGGTCACCCCAGCCAGGGCTTTTAATTTGGCTGGTGTGAAGAGCCTCTTCCCCACTCCACTCTGCCTCTGGGTCCCTTTTAGACAAGAACCCTCTTAGGAGACACTCCAGAGACTGAAATTTTCTGGAGAATCCTTCCCTTTCCTAACACCGCTGGCTCTTCCTCTCTCTGATAGTACTCCAGGGGCAGGGCTTCCTATAACCTGATGCTTACACACTTGTCTTAAGCATTGGCCTAAGCCCAAACCCATCATCTTGGACCAGATAAGGAACAGGCAGAACCAAGCACTAATCCCTTAAAGGGCCAGCGCATATTGTGACAAGGATGGTTTTTTTTCAGTCCATGCCAAATGCAGCTCTGACATATCCCTGGAAAATACTCACCTACATTAATTCAGATTGTAACATGGGGAATAGAACTGGCTATCCTTGATTTATCTTCCCCCCTCCCCACCCACCCACATGTATTCTTCTAAGAAATGAATGGTGCAAAGAGGACTGAGTGGGGTCAAGGCTTTCTCCTTCTTTGTTTCTGGGAAGAGGAAATTATCAGCCATGCCACCTGCTGATCCATCTCCTTTAAGGGTAAATTTGATTATCCCCCCCATCCCTCTTTTCCACCATGTCTTCTACTCATTGAGTTTATCTCCCACATGCTGCCTGGTACAGGAGGGCGCTAGTGGCCACTGCTGGGGAACACAGAAATCTTATCCCTCGGAGCCTGTGCTAGCATCCTCCTGCTGCCTGTTTTGCCACCTCCACACTAGGCAACAGGAACATTACATTCCCAGCAAAAGCTGTTGCAGCCCTTCTTCTCCCCAGGCCTAGAAATTATTACTATAAACTTGTTTTTCATCCGAATTGTACTCTCTCTGCTTGAGTTCCCCCAACATGGAGCAGTTTCACTCTTCCCCTACATGAGGCAGTGGTGTATGCCTCTATGCCACTATTGGGCCTTATTATTCTTAGAGACTGTCAAATTATGACCGGTTTCAGGGTAGCAGCCGTGTTAGTCTGTATTCGCAAAAAGAAAAAGGAGTACTTGTGGCACCTTAGAGACTAACCAATTTATTTGAGCATAAGCTTTCGTGAGCTGTAGCTACAGCTCACGAAAGCTTATGCTCAAATAAATTGGTTAGTCTCTAAGGTGCCACAAGTACTCCTTTTTCTTTTTGTCAAATTATGGTCTCTATCCAAAAGTCAGGGAGCCAAGCATTTGTCCTCAGTCACACTTATACAGCCCCACTGACCCTCTCTCTCATTGTTTCTATCACTCTCTTCCTGTTGTGAGCTCCTCAGATGAAAAGCTGGATGTAATACAAAGTGTTACTGTATAATTTTTTCCCCATAGCTATTTTAATAAACTTTCAAAGCTGTTTGGAAAATGTCCAGGTTGGTTGTTATATTGTAATAGCTAGCGTTTTATAAATACCCAGAAAGAAATCCACAATCCAGAAATCTGACATTTGATAAGATTTATTGCACTGCAGAAGGTGATCAGACTTGTTTGTAAGCTCATTGGGGCACAGACTGTCTTCTGGTTCAGTGTTTGTACAGTGCCCAGCACAACAAAGTCCAGATCTGTAACTAGCATCTTAGGTGCTACAATAATAAAAACAATTTGATGTGACCCATTTTGCACATTGTGTCAATTTTAAAGAGATTTCAGAATATGTTGGCTAAATTATCAGATGCATTTGAACTGTTCTTCATAGTTGATTTTTCTGATGTTTTTCTCACCCCACCCCTTTCCCGCAGGGCTGAGAGATGCAGGCTAATAGCTCTTTAGCTGCTGTTATGCTTATGCAGAAACTCTGGAGTGTTGCACACTCCTCATACTCTTATCCATGACTTTGGCATGCTCCCAGGATTCTCTGTGTCAGAATAGGAAGGGGGCTAGCACCGTCTGGGTGTTGCCTTATGAGGACTCCGTGACTATGGCTCAAAGGAGACAGAGTTGGTACCGAAGTTCATGCCAATTACATTTAAGCGAGAAGTAGTGTTCGTTAGTGAAGAACACCTGTCATAAGTGGAAAAAAACTGAAGAGCATCAGCAAGAGTATTTTCTTTTACGCTTCTTCAAACGTGCAAAAATTTCTCTTTTTTTCTTTGAAAAAGCTGTTGCCTGATTTTACTGCCAACTACACATTTAAAACATGGTACTCACAAACTCTGAACTTGTGTGGCCAGTTAAAGTAGCTGATCTCAAAGCAAGAGATTTGGGAAGAGCAAATAAGTTGCTGTTCACACCATTCATTTCTGTATCAACTGTGAGCATCCTTGTGTCATTGTACTGAAGACTATCAAAGTAATATTGCAAATAGAATCATGCTTGTTATTTTGTTTTTATTATTCACCCAAGAGATTCATGCAAATAGATCTTACATTCCAACCACAGGTGACCTTCCTCCAAGGTTATTTATGTTATGTGAGTCCAGTTATGTGATAAACTGAAATTTGTGATAGGATCTGACATCATTAGGATCTCACTCAGCTGTGAGAACCAAATTAGTACCAGGCGAGTTCAATATTCAGCTATTACTATTGTTTAGTACTTTAATTTGCTTTACCTGCCTTGTAAGATACTTTTTAATTCTTGATGCAAATATTATTCCTTCATTCTTCCTAATTAATTCAGTTACTACTGAATAGTAACTAAGCAGAGAATAAGTAAAATCATTTTGGTGTGTGATTTCATTTGAATGGTAGTTTATAGTTGTCGTGTATTGATAGGAGGAGGAAGTGATGAGGACTGAGGTATGGTCTCATGGATAGCACACTAGACTGGGACTCTGGACTTTGTGCTGTCCTGGTTCTGCCACTGGTTTACTGGGTAACCTTGGGCAAGTCACTTCACTTCTCTGTGCCTCAGCTTCTCTGCCTATCAAAGGAGTATTACCTCCTTTGTGAACCCAGTGAGATCTATAGATGAAAAGTATTATAAAAACTAGACATTACCATTAAGTATTAAAGTTATAAAGCAGATAGAAAAGTGGTGTGATTTATCAAATCCCACAGTATAATTTTCTAAATCCCATATATGTATATAAACGCACAAACACTTAGTAATGATACATGTGTTCAAAAAGAAAACCTAACAATGCAGAATAATCATAACATGCAAGTATTCAGCACCAACATTCATATCATGTATATAATTCATACAGTAATCCACTATTATGAAATACTTGAGTTCATATATTGCAAACCAGATTTTGTATTCCTGTTTTAAATGCTGTTGTACAAGCTTGAGCTACAACAGTCTTTCAGCATCATCAGTTTATCACTTCAAAGGAGTGTGATCTAATGGTTTGAATAGGAAACTCGCCTAAAAATGGAAGTGAATAGAGCATATCCAAACGTTTTTAGAATCTCCAAATGAGTTTGGTTAGAGTCTAGTTGTAAAATCAGAAGGTTCAGGGGCAGTGGAGTGGCCCATTTAAAAAAAAAAGTGATTAAGCTGCTTGTATTGCAAACCATCAAAAGCTTGTTAGATGACACAGAAAATATTTCATTGTATTTGATTTTACTTATGATGGGCTAGATTCTTCCGCACTACTCATGCTGACTGATAACTTTACTCCTGGGTAGGCTTGTTGACCGCAGTGGAGTTAACTGCTGCATAAGGGGCCATTTGAAATGAGAAAGGGTGGTAGAAACTGTCCCTCTCTAAGTGACTCTGCTACATTTATAAATGGAGAATAAGTGGCTTTCAGCAAAACGAACATAAACACTACTCATTCTCAAAATGATCTCAGTCATTGATTTTTTTTTTCTGCTTGTTCATGGTAACTTGTGATTGTCACTCAAGAAGACAACTATGTATCCGGTATCACTCAAAATTAGGTAACATTAGGAAACCAAGGCTTTCCTTTTGTATCTAAACTGCTCTCTGGTATACTAAAAAGATCTCTGACTGCATTCAGACTTGGATCATTTACAGTGATGACATAGAAGGGAGAGAAATCTGAAATAATATGTAGGGAAAATGCTTATTGATTGCAACTATTCTTTGAAGAACACCCGTGAAAGCTTATACTCAAATAAATTTGTTAGTCTCCAAGGTGCCACATGTACTCCTGTTCTTTTTGCAGATACAGACTAACATGGCTGCTACTCTGAAACCATGGATAATGCTGCGGCACATAGAGGAGGTTCTGATGTTCGCAATACTTGGTCACTTTCCTGCTCTATAGCATTTGATCAAAAGAAGGGAAACTGAGGCATTGTGGTGCATCCAAAGAGGGAGATTCAGCAGGAGGAGGAGGAGAGAAGAAGTTAGTTCAGATGGGTTGGAGCTGTTTTATCTTCAGGGAAACAGGATTGGACATCAACAAGGCTAAGATACACAAAAGGGGAAAGAAAAGCACAGCAAAGAGAGTATATGCAGTTTCGGTCTGTGCTGCTGCCTCTTGCTTGCACCCTGATTGTGGAGAAACACAGGCACAGCACCTTGTTTGATCAGCCACTCTGAAGTGGGCAAATTGTACCAATATCAGGTTATTTAGGGCACTGTTTTTAACTGCCTCTCTGGTCACAGGCTCACAGTGTTGCAAAAGATGCAGAAGGCAAAAAAGGAGAGAGGTAGGAAAAACAAACAAGGTGGATGAAGGAAAACGACACATGAAGGAAGAGGTCATAACAGGAACCCAAATTTCACATCCTAGGTGGCGTTTGGGATCTACCCAGAGCTGCTGGAGATGGTGATGTCATCTGGGTCCCTCTCTATGGCCCAGTTTGATCAGGACCTCTCTCAGGACTAGAATGATGAAGGCTCACCAGTGCTATGGCAGATCCCTGGTTCCCAAGAGATGCTGAGGGTGTCAGTCATGAAGGTAAGGTTGCTCCATCTGGCCCACCCATCTCCCAGACAGCTAATTTGATTCTTCCCCCTGCTCCTCCCACAGCGTGTGTGTGTTTAAGGACCCCAAAAGGGACTGATGGGTAAAATAGCCTTCCCTCATTATTTTGTCCACCAATTAGACTTCATTTCTGACACACCATCTTTGGTCCATTGATTTCTGATCCAAGCTTGATCTAAATATAGTCATTGAGTGATATCAGTAAGGCTAGTTGTTTTGGACTATTTCAGTCTTTTTAACATTTGTATCTTTTCCATCAACGTTTATTGTTTTAGGAGATGGGATTATTTTATCAACTTTTATCCACTCTCCTACAGTTAAACTCAGAACTGAGGTCAGCCTATTTGGCCCCAGTTATTACATCAACACCACAACCTGGTCTTGTGCAAATCTGCCACCCACTGCTGCATAAAACCAGCCAGTACCAAGCAACAAGATTGCTGGCAGAAGCACCCGATTGTATTTGACATTCTTTCCAAAAGACTGAGTTCCTTCCTTGTTACGCAGGGGCAGCTCCCAATATTACATAGCAAGTCTCTTTTTTCTAGTCTATTCTGGGGTGGAATGAAAGGCTAGATTTCAACAGGTTGAAGCCCTGAAGGGATTTCTCCAACACTGAACCAGGCCCTACTTCCTGAATATTTGAGACCTGATTTTCAGAGGTACACAGAGACGTTCATCTGAAAATAGATGCTCGGTTTCTTTGAAAAACAGGCCGGTTGCTATTTAGTTGTTTATCTCTTGACTATGAAAGTATTTATTTTGTATGTTTAGGGTTGCATGTGGCATTTAACCAACTAAAGAAGTGCATTGATTAAAGAAAATAATGAGTGCTCTGGTTTCCTGAAAATGAATACTGAAAGCTTCACTGATTAAACATTTCCTACTTTTAATTGCTTTTATCTCCCAGGCTAAAATGGAAGATTAGTGGAGATTAAATGTAATGCAACTCACTGACTAACCAACTATAGTGATCCTAAGAAGGGATGTTGATAACACAGGGTAATGATACGGTAGTGGGATGCTTCTCCAGTGTTGCATGTTGGAATCTGGATTCTTTCAGGCTGTGGAAGGGTGCACGACATTCTGACAGATCCAACTCAAGGATGCTCTCAGCATGCAAAGACTTGTTGAAAATTCCTTAGAGCTGCTTATAGTGCTTCAGAGATGCTTTTGAGTGATTAATGTTATCATATAAAATATAACATTCTTACATGCAGAACTATCTATCTTGTGCTGAATGTATATCAGCCACCCTTGGTGTTCCACAAGTGCCTTTTTCCCCTTGCTATCAGCTTTCCACACTCCCTGGGCGCTAACTGCTCTGGGCTCGTTTCTAACTATGTTCTGCCTGTTACTGAGTTGTGTGTTGCTTCAGCACTGCTTATAACAGCTCCCAGCACGTCTGAGCTCAATTAGCCTACCTGCTTCATCAAAATGTACTATAGGTGTGTCCGTAATACACAGATATAGAATATAATATAGTGTGCTAAAATATCCTCAAGACCTAGAAAAGAAAATACAGTGTAACATAACTGATTAGATTACAGAAGAATTCAGAAGACGAATGCCTGTGGTTCCATAAGCTTTTTTTTATTTAATCATTTTACTGAATGATTCATTTGCATAAATATAACAAGAAATGACGCTTAAACAGAAGGGAAATGAACACAGATTGAAGCTAGAGTAAAAATTAACTTCCAGTATCTTGGTTTTAGTCATGTGCATAGATTATTAAGGGTAAATTTAATCTAAGAGTGGATGTTACTAATTTGAGATGTTTAATAGGTGTTTATTTAAGAAGCTCACATAGCATTAAATGTCTGTCTCTTGTATTTTATTCATTTCAGTATTTAATGCATATGAAAGATCCCTCTCCTAGGATCTAGCTGCCTTTGTTACCAGTTCAAAATACTGTATATTCTGTCAAAAGTGCTAGGGTCTCTATTGGGAACACTCATTCTAGGGACACAGATTTACATTTCTTCAAAGATGGACCATATATTTTTCCCTTAAGTCCTCCAAGTCTCTGCTTAAGTTGTCCATGCATTTTTATTTAATGTTAGGAATTCTTTGGTAGAAAGGGATGGGAAAAGTTTGCTAACTCAAGAAAGAATCTTCAGGAGATTTATAGGAGGAAAGATTCCCCCCGTCCCTCAGTAATTTTTCCAATCATTTTTATTTGATTCTCATGTTTATTGTTGAATGTTTAATCATTGTATACACTGAAAATGTCAAGGATTGGAGAGTTGCAGTTTGACTCCAGTTTTTTTAGTGGATATGATGTCATGTGTTCTGTTTCAGATAGTAGTGGTGAAATACTGGCACCATTTAAATCAATGGCAGAACTCTCATTGAGTTCTCAGGGGTCACTATTTCACCCATAGTGGTTTTTTCCTTGTTCTTCTGGTTTTGGAAGACCAATGTGTCGCCAAATAGTGTCAAAGGGGGGTTTTGAGTCCAAGACCCGCAGTACTGCTGAGTGCTGATACTCCAGACTGTGTGATCCAATTGCGAGAGTTAATGGCCACTTCACCTAGGAGCCAGAGTTGATGGTTGTGTTTCCCAGTGGAGAGAGTTGGTGGTGGCTGCTTTGCCTAGAAACTCTAGTCACTGGCTGTGTTTCCAAATGGTGAGAATCAGTGGCAGTTTGCCTAGTGGTTGGAGTCCGTGATTGTGTCACCCAATGGCAGAAGTCGGAGGCAGCTTTGCCTGTAATCAGTGACTGGGCACGGGAACCTGGGCCCTCCCTGCTCCACTGGATTCCAACCCAGGGCCCAAAGAAATAATTGAAAATATGTCGCCGGGGCAGGCGCCCCTGCACCTGCCCCCGGACCACTTTCTACCCCAGTTTCAGTTCCTCTGCTAGTGCCACTGGTCTGTCTTGTGGTCCCTTTTGGATTTTGCTCAGGTTACTCCTCCAGCGGGTCTCCCTCTGTCTGGAGTGGCTTGTGGTCCTTGGCCGCCTCGGTTGAAGGTCCAACAGCAGCTTGACGGTAAGATCTGGTCTTGGCCACCTGGAGCCTCGGCAACTTATCTGTAGGAGGCTGCAACACCCAACTGCTCTCCTTAAACTCTGTCTCCACTGTGAGCATGTCCAGCAGGTGCTGCGGGGCATGGCCTCCTGTGTCCAGCAACTCCTTTAATCCTCACTTCACTAGTGAGGGGTTTGTTCACCCCATCACAAAGGGGAATCCAGATTGATTTATAACTGCACAGGTTAATATTAATAGAGAATGTCATTCTCCTTTAATTTATTCAATGGTGCATAAAGAGTGCATATGCCTGTCTTATGGAGCTTGCTGGAGCTGTGAATGAGTTGTCAAACACAAGGACTAAGTTGACTAGACTGAAAGATACTAGTGGAATACACTAGGAAGTGTTAAATCTCTTCGTTATTGGCATTATATCACCACAGTGTTATCAACCTTAGGGATTTTATTTGCCCAGAGGAATTAATGGATATGCTTATAGTTTTAAAATAATTAGTAGTTTTGAGTATATTTGTAAAATATGTTAATTTTAGAAGAATTATCACTTTTATGACATTGTCTTTACCATTTAATCATCAGGAGAGGAGCAGATTCTGTAATAGTTGTATACTTATTTTGAAGACTGGGCTATAGTTGTTATATAGTAGGCATTATCCATGGTAATACTAATTCTTAAATAGCAGAATTACTTTACCTCGGCTTTAATTAGCAAGAGAAGTAAAAAGGAGGGGGAGAGAGGGTTGCATAGGTGGTGAAAATATTACTGTATTGGCCTAGTTATGGGGGTGGGAGGCGAGTTGTGTGGTTTTGAGCAGCATACGAGTAAATCAGCAGAAGAGGTCTTACACAAGAGGTGCATTAAATCCCAAACCCCTGTTTGTCAGGATTTCTTCTCAGCTGTATTGCTTAGGGTTCAATTCCAATAGTAAAAAATGGAGAGAAAGGGGCAAATTTGTTTGACCTGTTAATGTTAAAATATAGATGACTGAATCTCTGGACAGCGTTTTCCAAAGTATGGATACATGGACCCTCCCTCCGCACCACGACGGTACAAATACCTTCACGTGTCCTGGGGAAAATCCAGCAATTCTCTTGCTCTTAGATTGGCCCTACGCTATGGTACCCTGCATCCCAACCATGATTACTTAGGTTTGGTACCTGCAAGACTTCGCTTTGGGAGCTTGTGACCAGACAGCCTTCTCAAGCCTTTAGATTGTTTAATCTAAACAGTAGGAATAAACACAGGGGGAAAAGAATGTCTGCACAACAAAAACATGTACATCTCTATCTTACCCTAAGTCCTACCACCCTGAGGAATTGACAGGCAGGTTATGTTCATCGCACACTCCCATGGAGGCTATTCCTGTGTTAGACTTTTCTCTGTGAACAGACAGCTGCCCCTACAGTCTCCCTAGAGAGTGACTTTTTAACTGTTTAGTGTCCTTTTTGATCTTTTGGCTCCCAGCCTTGGCAAAACAAATTCTGCACTGCTATTAAACAAAACCAACATATGCCTACAGTAAGCAATATAGCCATATAGTAATTATTCCAATAACCAGCTCACCAGTTTTCATTGTTCATAAATTAATAAAGATCAGCCCCATGTCCATCACAGTGAGCATAAAGAATTTTTACCCTTTTTGGGCCCAGGCCTGCAAAAATGCATATGCTTAATTTTATATCTATTATGTATATAAACTTCAACACTTGCAGATTAGGTACTTAGACCTCTACACAGCTTGCTTCCTCCAGTGTAGCAAACAAAAATGGCCACTCTGCAGAGTGAAAGGTTTTTTTCCTATAACTAAAATTAGGCTTTGACCACTTTCCCAATTTTGGGCAACCTTGATATGTTATCTGCAAGATTTGGAATATCAAGTACAAAGTTTAGTCAATCTGACCATATTATGAAATGGAGCTTTCTTTCTGACGTAGTGATGAGTATTTTTGTATCTATATTATGAAGCACTATTGAGTTATAAAAAGTGAATTTCCTAGGATATTCTTGGGATTTGAAAAATAACTAAATATGAGCAATGTTTAGGAAATTTGGAAGTGAACCAATTCATACATCATGATTGTGTATATACAGGAGCATTTTCTATATAGCTCATGTATTTTTGCAAATAGCAAATCCATTTGGACAAGAAAGATTGTGTTTTTTTTAGCGCTTCCACCATTTCTTGTGCTTTTGCTTCATGTGAGAACCAAAGACTAAGTAGGGGGAGCTGGACAGACTTTTAGGTTGATCAGTTGGTATCAGCCCAGGCCTTCAAAGTTTTGGACCCATGTAGGTTGTTGAAAAAAAATGACTCAGTATCTTTTTAAATAAAATGTTGTTTTTTATAAAGTTAAAACACTGATTGGCTGAAGGCTGCAAGCCACAATAATCAGTCTTACAGCACCTCCCACCAAGTTCTTAAGCCTTATACCTGATTTGTTCTATGCAGATTTGCATAGCTCTAAAGCAATTTGCATAGCTCTAAATCAGGCCTACCTGGAAGTTTTATGAAAATTAGGTTGTACTTGGCTAGTATCAACTTGGAAAAATCTCTCTTAAATAAGCAATTTTTAAATGTGCCATGTTTTGCAGAGACTAAGTCTGTGGTCCTTCCCCATCCTCTTGCCCCTTCAAAAATATCAAAAATCTGGACTACTTTTGAGGAAGTTGGGATGGTCTTATCCTGGTGAAGGGTCTTAAGGTGATATTGTGCTAACAGTTTATGGAAAGTTCAATATAAAAAATCCTTTAAAAATAGCTAAAAGAACTCTAGCAACTACCAGTCACTTAACATTCATCCAACAAATCCTTCAGCTTGGCAGGGGGTTAAACTAGATGGCCCTTGCAGTTCCTTCTAACCCTATGGTACTATGATTCTATGATCAGCTAAGTTTCCGGAATCTACTGGGGAGACAGGTGAGGAAATGCCTAGTTCATGAATCCCACCAAGCTTAGGCGTGAGTGAGCTGCTAGGTGGTGTCAGCGTGTAGGCAGCTTTGTGCAAGTCCACTGGCAGAAATGTGGGTGCCTAATGCAAGTGTTGAGTTAGGCACCAGCTGACCGGTCACTTTGTGAATGCCAGTGGTACCTAATATTGCACTTACGTGCCTTAAGAGGCTCTTAGCTTCCTAAGTCCCTCTTGTAAAGTCCTTTAGCCCTAAATTTTACTTTGGAACTCATCTTCTGAAATCTTTGTTCTTGACAGAGGAACATTATGTTAAAGCCCATGTAGATGAAACCCATTTAAAACACAAACGTCTTGATTTTATGTAAGGTCTGTATTTCCCTATAAGTGATTTCTCACATTCAGTAGTGATAGCCTAAATTTAATCCCTAAATGCTATGTCTGTATTTGAGCTGGGAGGTGTGATTCCCAGACCCCATAGATGTAACTATGCTAGCTCTGCTTGAGCTAGCATGCTAAAAATAGCAGCGTAGGCAGGGTAGCACAGGTGATAGCTTGGGCTAGCTGCCCAAGTATGTGCATGCCCAGACCAGCTGGGTACAGATTTAGGCCAGCCAGCCCCATCATTGCCCATGCTACCTCAGCTACCTGCTATTTTTAGAAGCTCAACCAGAATTAGCACCAGTATGTCTACGTGAGTTGGGAATCTCACCATCCAGCTCAAATGTAAACATAGTCTTAGTGTAGTTCCCCAGGTGCTCTAGGATAATGTGATCCCCTTAGTATGGGTGGTAGTTTGACTTTAAGAATTTTTTTTAAGTGACAGGTGAATGATATGAACTATTTTCATCTAAGTACATTATATGTCAAGAGAAAGATTATATAGTATTCATCAAATTAAGAACATTTTAAATTTACATAAGTAAAAGGAAGAAAGATGGCTATTACTCTTTGTAATAGGAAAGGGAAGTTTAAATTTATTTCTTTGTCTGTGGTTATTGTACCATGTATAATGTTCAGGATGGGACAATATTTTGTAATGCTTTTTGTAATCACCATGTTGTAATGAATGTGTGTGTGTGTTTGTCCCACATTCAGAGTAGTCATTTTGTTTGGATCTTGGTATCTTGTTTTCATAAATTTCTACTAAATAAATGAAAGGAGGATTTCTTTTAAGTTTCTCAGTCATTGTGTCTTGTGCATACAACTGCTCTAGTTGCCTTATTTTGAGACTTGCACTGGAGTTGTTTCATGGGTATAAGGGTGGAAATATGTTTGTTTTGTTTTTAGTAGAGTGGGCTTCCATTCCCAGTCAAGGCCCAGTGTCTCTGTTGTTTAATTTTTGTAGATCATACTGTACATGCATTTTTGAAAGACAAAAAAAAGATTTGAGCAGCCTCTAAGTACCCAATCTCCATATATAATTCTATTAATATGTTCTGTGGGGATCATTAAGACTGATTTCTAGGACTGTGAATTGGATTATTTCTTCCTAATGAGGGGAGCCTAGGCTCGTGGTTAAAAATAATGGAGAGATCGGAGTCCTGGTCTGATTCGGTTATTGTGGGACTTCAGGCAAATAACATAGTTGTTCTCTGCCTCAGTTTCTCCATATGTAATCTGGAAATGATACACCCATTTGTAAACCATTCTGAAATCTTTGGATTAAAGGTACTATATGGGGGCAAAACATTATTAAATGTTTATAATGCTAGATATGAAATAACCCTAAATTATGTATGGCCTGATGCTCAGAGATATTATATACCCACGCCTCCCATTAGCTTCAATTTGAATGGGCACTCAGTACTTTTGAAAATCAAACCTGTAGTAGTCTATTTGGAATGGGACACCCTTTCTTTCTTCTTCGTGGTGCAGAGGACTCTCTAGCAAAATTTTGGTAAATTAAATTCTGCTCCTCTAATTCTGCAAGTGTGGTGCTAGGAGGGCCCCAACCTTAATAAAGAATGGCCCTGCTGCTGTGTGAAAGGCTCATATATAGATAGTTTTTTATAGATTTTCCTTCAAGTATTGTGTTCCAGTAATATAACTTTAAGTGATACCATAACATACCTGCCTTCTGGGTTTTTTATATTTTGGCCTCAAACATGAAGGGTTTCCGCTTGTTGTGGGGGAAAAAAAGCACTATAATTTTCTTTTGCCTGGATGGAGTTCAAAATGCACATAAAACTATTCTGAAACACTTTCCCCTTTTCATCCAAAAGACCCTCACTTTAATAAGCTATTTTTATTAGGAGGAGGGTTGGAAGAATGTTTGTTTGATAAGTGTGAAATCTGATAATTACAATGACAACAAATACATGATGACGTATTAAAGGATATATATCCAATTGGTAGTACTGGTACTGATGCCTGTAGTTGAGATTGGTCAACACTTTTCATTGTAAGACTGTGTTTTCTGAAGCCTGTTTTCAGTTATTTATAATTTGGCCAAACTTTAATTATTCAAGATGAAATTCTCCATGCCAGGTGTTTGTCTCAGATAGAATTTTTTTCCCCAAAAGTTTCATCTAAAATGGTTCAGCATTTCTAAGAACAAGGTGAGGGGAAAATGTTGTTTTGCCCATATTAAAAACATTCATACAACTATTCCGTTGAGGAGCTATAGCAGCCTGATGCATTGGAGCAGGGACTTCGGGTTTATGGAAATCAATCTAACTTGATATCTTTTTTAAAATGAGATTACAAGTATGGCTGATACAGGTAATAGTATTAATGTAACAGACTTTTGTAAGATATTTGACAGGGTACCACATGATTATCTTTGATTACAAAACGAGAAAGAAAATTAACGTGACTCATATTAAATGGATTAAAAACTGTCTAACTGGTTGGTCTCAAAACATAATTATCAATGGGGAATCATCATTGAATGGGTGTTTTTCTAGTGGGGCCAAACAGCAATTGGTTCTTTGCCCTATGCTAGTTAATATTTTTATGAATGATTGGGAAGAAAACCTAAAATCGTCACTGGTAAAGTTTGCAGATGACGTAAAAATTTGGGAAGTGGTAAGTAATGAAGAGGACAGGTCACTGATACAGAGTGATGTGAATAGCTTGGTAAGGTGGGTGCAAGCAAGCAATATGTATTTTAATATTGCTAAATGTATACATCTAGAAAGAAAGAATGTTGGCCACAATTACAGGATGGAGTACTGTATACTGGGAAGCAGTGATTCTGAGAGAGAGATTTGGGAGTCCTGGTGGATAATCCGCTGAACATGAGCTCCCTGTGCAACACATCATTGGATGCATGAACAGGGGAATCTTGAGTAGGAGTTGAGAGATTATTTTGCTATTACATTGGGCACTCGCTTGAACACTGTGCCAGTTCAGGTCTCCACAGTTCAAGAAGGATGTTGATAAAATGGAAAGGGTTCATAGAAGAGCCATGAGAATGATTAAAGGATTAGAAAACATTTCTTACAGTGACAAACTCGAGGAGCTCAATCTATTCATTTTAACAAAGAGAAGGGTAAGGGGTAACTTGATTAGTCTCTACATACCTACATGGGGAACAAATATTTAATAGTGGGCTCTTCAGTCTAGCAGAGACTATAACAACATACAGTGGCTGGAGGTTGAAGCTAGACAAATTCAGACTGGAAATAAGGTGTACATTTTTAACTGATTGATTAACCATTGGAACAACTTACCACAGGGTCATGGTGGTTTCTCCATCACTGACCATTTTTAAATCGGATTGAATGTTTTTCCTAAAAGATATGTGCTATTATTTTTGGTAAGTTATATGCCCCGCGTTATACAGGAGATCAGACTAGATGATCACAATGGCCCCTTCTAGCCTTTGAATCTATAAATCTACTTCAAATTTGGCCTTTTTGCTGTCCCTGTGAAAAGTCACTGAATTGGGCTAAGTTATAAGCCTCTAAAAAGTGTGTTTGCTCATGCTCACTTAAACTTTGGCAGCTAAATTCGCCAAAGATTTGCAGTGAGCATGACCCAGCTACTATGTGCGACTGGACTGCAAATGAACTGAGCCAGCTGAGCATTTTCTGGTACAGGACTGCAGGGGCTGATTTGGATTTCCCTGCAATTGCCCTTTTTGGGACCAGAGGGTGACTGGCACAATGCATAGGAACTGAGAGCAGGGAAATCGTCTCTCTTGTGATCTCAGTGCTTCTCCTACTGGTGCCCAGGGAGCATGGAGGAAGAGGAGGAACAGCTGATTCAAATGTGGAGAAGTGAGGAACAAGGGAGTGGAGAGGAGGAAAGGGATGCATGAGGAAGACAGAAGGACTGAGCGTAGGAGGTGGGGGACAGGAGCAGAAGGGTGCAGAGGACATGGGAATAGGAACAAGAGAGAATGGACAGGTGCCATAGTGGGGAGGATAAACAGGAGTGGGGGAACAGGGCAGGAGCCAGGGAGGCTGGATGGTGGCAGGGGCAAGAGCCAAGAGGAGGAATAGGAGTAGAGAGACAGATGGGGAAGAGGTGCAGGGGTTGATAACAGCTGGGAATGGGAGAGGGGTGGCCACTGTAGTGGGGGTGGAAGGAGATAGAGGCAGAAGAGTCTGCAATCACTAAAGAACACTTTCTTACAGAACCTGGAATTGAACCCATCATTCTTGATTCTCAATAGTATTTGCTGTCTAGCAAATAACTGTGAAACTCATTGGCAACAATGTGCATCTCTGTTAAATCTGTGTAAATTTTTTTTCACCAAAATTTCTTTCACCAAAAAATGCAGATTTGGGTTGACTGAAACATTTCAGAAGTGCATGCCAATTTTATGGCAAATGGTTTGGTAAAAAATAGAAGAAAATTTTCAGAAGTGTCAAAACATTTCATGTAGACATTTCTGAAATGAAACATTTTGATTTTTCAGGCTAGCGTCACAAGGGGACATAGGCACTGTTCACAAAACTGCTGCCATCACCACCTCTTCCTACTCCTTTTTTGTGTGTGAATGGCCTACGTCCCCATGTGAATCTAGGTTTTCACTCCCAAAATTTCCTTTGCTTAGAAAAGAATAGAAAGTTGAAAAATACCCAAAAGTGAAACAGTGCAATTTTGTTTCAAGTTGAGCAAAACATTGTGTTCAACCTGAAATAAATAATTTTTGGAATTTTCTGTTTGCCAAGAAACTGGTTTTGGATGGGCATGAAAATAATATTTTTTTTCGGTTTCTCACAATGGCCAGCAAACTGAAAAATCACTTATTTACACAGCTCTAGTTTCCATACCTCTCTAATAGCAGGTCCACATAGAACACATCATCCATCACTACCAGATACTCAGTTAGCTCAAGTGGTTGAGGACTGCACTGTGGATGTAAAGATTCCAACCTTGCTGCTGATCTATGTGCAGGATCAATATGGTTCCACCAGAATGAAACTTTTCTGTTTTTTAAAAAATTAGGTGATTACAGTTTAAAAAAAAAAAAACAAAAAACAAACAAAAAAAAACCTGGTAAGGCTGCAAAATCAAGCACTCAAAAATTAGGAATGCCAAAATTAAGGATTCCTCGGCCCAGGATTTCATTTCTTTAATATCTCTGCTTTAAGTCTCAGTGAAAGAAGTTAGGGGCAGCATGGCTTCTTTTCTGATGAGGACAAATCAATTTCACAGGAAAACGTCAGAGTGGGGAATGGCTGCTCTGAAGAATTCTGTAAGTTTATTTAACATTTGAGACTGTCTTGAAATTCTGCATGGAATATACGTTCAAGAAATTCCGCTCTGAAGACTGCTGGAATCTAGTCCCTCAAAACCACCTAGCAAGATGATCCGTCCTAGGTGATACCTATGTTGTGGGCAGAACCTACTTAGAGTGCTCACTCTCTTCTCAGTTTCAGTAACTCTGCTGAGGAGGGATTTGGTTTTTATTCTACTCCATATCTAGTTTTCTCCAAAGGCTTCCATTTTGCACTTTTCTTTTTGTTATGCCTTTCTGTGAGTATCTTCATTCCTTCCCCCACCAGAGAGCTGGCTTTTCTACATCTGACTCTGGCTGGATCTCCATTTTCTTCTTCTGCTGTTTGAGATGAGGAGCGTTTTTTTCCCATTTGTGCTTCGTGGACTTTGAGTCTGGCTGAAGCCTTTTTGTCTTTGATTATCTTGAACGTATATTTTGTAGCCTGCAGAAAGATTTTAATTGTTGATAGATTTTTTAGTGGTTTTCTTCATGGATTAAAAAAAAAAATGAGGCTCCCTGCCTCAGATCTTACACCATCAGGCAGTCTGTCATGTGGTCTCCTTGGTAGTTTATTTCCTATTTTGTGCTCCTCTCTAAACTATATATCAATGACATCAGAAGAATGAAACATCAAGGAGATAAAAATAGCAGGAAAAATCAAAACAACGCACCCCCCATCACCTTGTAAAATTGAGAGAACTGCAGTCTGGTCTCCAGGGTCTTTTCTATCCTAACAAAATTCACTAGCCTTATTTGCACTGGTGCCATTCCATTGGTGGTAGCAAGAGAGGAAGCTGAGGTGTAGACAGGACAAAGGCATTTTATATAATACAACTTTACTCTGGGTTAAATGCTTATGTCCTGTCTACTAGACAACTTCCACCATTGCTCTATTGGTACACCTGTACCAATGCGGAATACCACTTAAAATTTTCCTAGAGTAAGTTTATCCCAGTCATATCAGGCTTCATACCCTCTTATGCCATGATTGATAGGGATGGGGAAAATGTACCTGCACTTTCTGGACTGGTGGCTGTATTATTAAGAAGAAACTAATTTACAACTAAAGGGAAAATCATCCTGCACTACTGAGAATTAATATAGAGCCTTCAAGATTTTTTATATACATACACATATATATAAAAATAGGATTGCTGGGTGAAATAAAAATCTCGAGACAAAGTGGCTTTCAGTATCTATCTTTATGACAAAATAAATTATTCTTAGAAAATAAAATCTGAAACCCCTCTTGGTAAAATTATTTGGTTTAATTAACTTTCAGACATGACATAGATGAAGAAACACATATTTGTGGTGAGTTTTCCTTGTTGAGCAATGTGCAATATACAGTTGGTGCAGGGATTAGCAATCCAGTCTCCTGTGTTCTATTCTCAACTATGCCACTGACCTTGTGTAAATCACTCAACCTCAATTTGCCCATTTTTAAACTTGATTAATAATACTTACAGGGGTTATCTGAGACTGTGAGTGGGTTCTCTTGGGTCCTAACTGAGTAGGATCTTCTTCCATTAACCACTTTGAATGATTTTGATGACCAGTTGGAGACATATCAGACTCTGCAGCTGTTTGTATTTGTTGTAACAAGAGAGCTTTAGGAATGGTGTATGAGAGGATGACATTTACATTAGCTTCTGTTTTCTCCATAGTGTTGTGATAGTTTGCTGTTTCAAGAATAGCCTGCCTGGAGAAGTAGGCAACATGCTTATTCTTGGTAGACGAATACAAAACTTTGTAATCACAATCTTATCCTTTGAACATCCACCACTCAATGCAAGCTGGTGGGGAAAAAAGCAGATTGTTGAACATAGAGGTTTGTGATCAGTCAGAATCTTGAAATGACATCTGAGGACTGCTCCTAATCCAACACAACTGGCATCTACCAATTTTAGGATCTGCTGAGGAGGATGTGTACCCAGAAAATTCTAATGTTGGTTTATTATACTCACATTTGTCTGGGTTTAACGTGAGATTCTTCTCCTGCAGTCATTCAGAAACAGCTGAGTGTCCTGTTCTTCAGATGTGGTGCCAAATACTAATATGTTATTACTCATATTGAGAGCACGAGAGAGTCCAGTTAGTACCTAACATATGGTGTTTTGAAATATAGCGGCCACTGGAGAAATGCTAAAACTGAGTAATTTATATTGGCATATACCCATGTATGTCATGAAGGCCGTTATGGATCTTAACTCAGGGTAGAGCTCAAATTGGTGGTATCCTGTTGTGAAGTCAAGCTTGGAGAAGACTTTTGATCCATGCAGATCTGCAATAATCTCATTTACAGTAGAGGTAATGTGTTGCTCACAGTAGACAGCATGATTGGTAAATGCATATCCACACAAATTTGGATTTTGCCTGGTTGATTGTGTTTTTGGGTCACTACTATAAATGAAACTGTTGTAGTAGCCAGGCAAGGTACTAACAAACTTCAACAGGATTTTGTTTTTTAAAGTGGCAACCTCTTTTCCAAGCTGCTGCTGCACCCTCAGTAGCTCTCCCTCAGTCTCTTCAACTCCTCCCCCCCCTCCTTCCTGTTTCCTTTCAGACTCCCAACAGCCAGTGCTCCCAATTCTAGTAATTTCAAGCAACATCTAAACACCACAGAAACCCATGACATGGGGCCTTCCACTTGCTCAGTGATGTCAAGCTCTTCCGGATGTGCTAGTTCTTCCACCAGCTTTGTGACATAGAAAGGAATGTATCTGTGTGTGGTAAAGCTACAGGCCGAACTGTGCTATCAATGTACAATTTTACTTGTTGTCCTTTCAACTTCTCATTTCCTGTGAACATGTCCCCATGAGACATGCAGTTGATTTAGGAGAAGGAGTTGATTTAGGCTGTACCACATTTGGATTGTCTGAATCATTCCTACTGCACTTGATGTGGTATAACTAATCAATGTATCTATGACATTAGTCACTACATATTTCAAACTGATAACAGAAGTGTCCTTAAACACAAAATGAGCCAAGAATACACTACTCATTGTCCATGGATTTCCATAGGCTGATACTTTTATTGCCATGGGTCATATACATATTGATTCATCACATTCACGAATGCACTGATGTCAATAAAAACTTAAGTCTCATTTCCTGGTGTGGTGATGATGTGCCATGATTGAACGCTGTGCTCAGAAGATTTTCTTCACAGTATTCCCTGAGAAAATAAATAACAGCTGTCATCTTCTGAGGTGTCAGCTTGAAGCACATTCGCTTGATCTTGATATCTTTGTTGGAAATGTTTCTCAACTTTGCAGGGAGTAGTAGATCTACAGACTTTTGCATGATGGTTTAATTTTCCACAGCTGTGACAGACAACCCCTTCTGCTGGGCAGTCACCTTGATGTAAGTATGAGTCTCTACATTTTGTAGCATTTTACATTTGTCATCTTTGTGACTGAACCCTGAATTTTCCGGGATTGGTTACTGTCTTGAGAACACCTCACTCGATTCCAGATTGAGTTCTTAGAGTGGTGTGCGTGTGCTGTCTCTACACTTGTTGCCAGTTTTCCTTCTCTATTTGTTGAGCATGTGTTTGTGACATCTTGTTCGCTCAAGCAGTGTCAAGTTTTGTGACAAGAGTTATTTGGGGGTCTTGGAGAAGCTGTCTTCTCAGCTTAGCTGACAAACATCCTTCTATTATCTGCTGTCTGCCATCTTATCTTACGATCCACATTTGTGAACTCACATGAACTTGCAAGGCAATATAGGTGGGCATGATACTCATCTATGTTTTCCCCTTCTCACTGACGTGCTTACCAGAATGTACATTGTTCATAGCTGGTGTTTTTATGTTGTTTAAAACACCCTCAGAGTGCTGTTTTTTGCTTTTTCTTGGTCCTTATTTTGCACAGTGTCAGGCACCATTTTAAAAATATGATGCACTTTATTTCCTGGAAAATTAGGGAGTATAGCACGTTTTGTGGTAAAGTCATGTTCCTTCATCACAAAGAATCGATTTTCTAACCTTTCAGACCAGTGTCCCCATCTGGGCCCAAAAGTGGAATGAGATTCCTAGACAGGAAACTCAGGGGAGTTCAGAAACTTTTTATTTTTTAAGTTAAGACTGAAGTATTGCAAAGTGTACTCTGTGTGGCTGTGAGAAATGAGGAGGACCCTTGATCGACTTGTTGTCACAAAACCTTGGTTAGTAATGTTCTGCGTACACTATTGTGGGTATTTTTTAAACTTAAGATGGACATGTGCAGCTTTCTGATGCAGTCTGGAGGATATCCTCACTCAAAATGCTGTCTATAATACATCTGGTCTGACAGAGCAAGGCACAATCACTAAAGTGTTGTTTACAGCATGGCAAGAAAGTGGCTTCCACAAGTGGGGAGACTATTTTTTCTATGGGCAGCATTGCACAATCTAAAAATTTGACAGCTAGAAAGAGCGCTCATACCTCTTGTGGTTTTTGTCATCCTTGTAGCTGGTGTTTGTGTCGTAACTAAGTAGAATCTTCTGGAAGGAATTACACAGACACTAATTTCAGATTAAGATTCCACAGACCATTGTTTAATCCAGCAGCTCACAGAACACAGTTTCTCTTACAGTAACTAGCTGAACTCTCTCTAGTAAAATCCCAAAACCTCGCGTGGATTAACATGACCCAGATGCTATACTAGGTACTCTTAAAAAAAAAAAAATCCCAGTATAGATCATGGAATGAATTGTATATAAACACTACAGGTCCCCTTCCCTATCAACTGTGTTGCACAGAGTCTGAAACTCAATCCATTCCTGTGGTTTGGCTTTAGTAACAAAGAAATTAACAAGGTTAAAAAAACCTCACGTTGATCTCCCCAGATCTGGCCTTTGTTCAGGTTCCTACCTCAGAACTGCTCAACCCACACCCTAGGTTGTCTCTCTAGCAAAGCCATTCCACTCTCCTTTATTTTCATGTGGAGTAATGAGCAACCTACCTCAGTCAGTCAACACATACCACTCAGCACTTTCTCAGCAGGCTTAACTCTTGCTACCAGGGTGAAGTTGTTTCCAAGCAAACACCGCAAGCCTGTTAGAGGTTTAATAAATGAATATTTAATAATATGTTTTTAGAGACTCTGATGAAAAGCAAAATGGAAAAAAACTACAAAGTACTATTGTAGGCAATAGGTGCGCTAAAGAAAATAAGAAATGTTTGGTGTTACGTGATAGGTTTACATGAACTAGTGATTTAATCTTATTCATTAATTTTCCTCAGGTTCCCTCACAAATGTTGTTACATTCTCATTATTTGATTAGTTTTTTTTATTGGGTCAGTCTAGTGTCAAGAACATGCTAAAACATCAGTTATTCAATTCATATAAATCATTACTTTATTCTACTGTATGCCAGTTTAATAGATTAGTGTCACATCTTTATTGTCTTGCACGGTAATTAACTCCTAGCTCAGTCGGTAGTTAGGGCATAAAGACATGCCACAATGCTGTGTGGAGGCTCCTGTGGTTCCATGTGCTAGTTTGGGTACACTGTGATCCTGAGCAATCAAACGTACTAGGTGCTTTACAGAAATTGAAAAACACAAAGTCTCTGTTGTTAGATTGTATTCCTTCTAGGGCTTGTCTACACTGCAAAATTAGGTCGACTTAATTTAGGTTGACCTATGGCTACTGCAGTAATTCAATCAGCTGTTGGTGTCCACACTATCCTCCTTCTGCTGGTGGAGCGCATCCTCACCAGGATCGCTTGCACTGACTGAAGTGGGACATTATGGGGCACTGACAGCCATGTGGGACTCACAGCTGGAGCCCCCCCATCTGCCCTATGGTGACAGTGCCAGCTGTGAGCCCTGCATAGACTCAGTTTCACAGCACAGAGCCTACCAGAGTCAATTTCACGCTGCTATTGTCTCGGCTCAGAGCAACTGCACTCTGGGAGCCTGGGCTGTCAGCACCCAGAAGCCTGGCGTGGAATGGGGAGCCTGGGCAGCAGCCCAGCTGGGAGTCAGGAGCCTGGGGGCAGCAGTCTGCTGGGAGCACGTAGTTGGGAGCCTGGGGGGCAGTCAGGTTCTAGCTGGAGCCTCCCACCCTGGGGTGACAGCCCGAGCTGTGAGCCAGTACTGAGCTGTGAAATTAATAAGAATTTTAGCCAACAGCTGATTTGTCAAGGTCCTTCTGAATTCTAATTCTGTCCTCCAAAGTACGTGCAACTCCTCCCAGCTTCAATGGTGTCATTCACAAATTCTGTAAGCATAATCTTCACTCCATTATCCAAGTCATTAATGAAAATATTGAATTGTAGCAGACCAAGAAAAGACCCTGGGGGGAACCCATTAGATACACTCCCCCCACACTTTGACAGCAAACCATGGATAACTACTCTTTGAGTATGGTCTTTCAACCAGTTGTACACTCTCCTTAGAGTAATTTAATCTAGACCACACTTTCCTGGTTTGCTTATGAGAATGCCATGTGCAACTGTGTCAAAAGCCTTACTAAAACCAAGATAAATCATGCCTACTGCTCCTTCCTCATCCCCTAGATGACTAATCCAGCAAAGAAGAAAATTTAGGTTGGTTTGGCATGATTTGTTCTTGACAAATCCATGTTGGCTATTCTTTATCACTCTCTATTATCCTCTGGGTGCTTACAAATTGATTGTTTAATAATTTGTTCTAGTTTCTTTCCAGGTATTAAAGTTAGGCTGGCTAGTCTATGGGTCTTCTTTATCGCCCTTTTTAAAGATAGGTACAACATTTGCCATCCTCCATGTGCTCTCAGAGATAATCACCAATGGTTCTGAAGCAATCTAGTGGTTCTGAAATTGCTTCAATTATCTCCTTAAGTACCCTTAGGGTGAAATTCATCAGACCCTGCCCACTTGAATACATCTAACTTATATGAATATTATTTAACCTGTTTTCCTCCTATTCTGGCTTGCATTCCTTCCCCCCCCCCCCCCTTGTTATTAATATTGTGTTTAAGTACCTGTTCCCAGTTCACCTTGTTAATGAAAACTGAAATAAAATAGGCATTAAACACCTCCAGCCTTCTTCATGTCATCCATTATTAGCTCTCCTTCCCTGCCAAGTAGTGGAACTATGTTTTCCTTCATCTTTCTGTTACTCCTAATGTATTTAAAGAACCTCTTTTTACTGCCTTTTATGTCCTTTACTAGCTGTATCTCATTTTGTGCCTTTGGCTTCCGGATCTTATCCCTACGTGATTGTGCTATTCTTTTGTACTCCTCCTTAGAAATTTGTTCATGTTTCTACTTTTTATAGGATTTCTTTTTTATTGTCAGGTCATTAAAGAGCTCCTTCTACTATTCTATCTATCCTTTTCCTTTCCTTTCAGGATAGTTTGCTGTTGCACCTTTAATACTGTGTCGTTAGAAACCTCCAGCTCTCCTAATCTTTTTTCCCTTAGATTCTGTGAGACCCTACCTACCAGTTCTCTGAGTTTGTTAAAGTCTGCTTTTCTGAAGTCCACTGTCCTTACTCTGCTGCTCTCACTTCTTCCTTTCCTTGGAATTCTGAAATCATCATTTCATGACCACTTTAACCCAAATTGCCTTCCTCCTTCAGATTCACAACCCACCTCCCATCCCCGTTAGTCAGAATCAAATCTAAAAAGGCTGTGCCCTAGGTTACTTCCTCTGGCTTCTGAAACAAAACGTTTTCCTCTGTATATTCAAAGACCTTACTGGACATTTTATGTTTTGCCATATCACTTTTCCAACAGCTGTCTGGGTATTCAGTCTCACATTACTACCAAATCTCATGTTTTGGATATTTCTCCTATTTGTTCTAGAAATGCTTCATCTCTCTTCTCCTGATTTGGTGACATATAGTAGATCCCTATTACAACATCACTGCTGTCTTTTTTCCCCTTTTATTTTAACGAAGAGACTTTTAGCTGGTCTTCCTCTTGCCTCCTGGACTTCAGAAATGGTGTATATATTCTTGGTGTATAATCCTTTTTTCCCCTGCCCATACTCTCTGAAAAAGCTATACCCCTTTGTACCACTATTCCAGTCTCTATGAAGCCAATTAAGTAATAATTTAGTTTATCTACTAATACTTTCAGTTCTTCCTGTTTATTACCCATTCTCCTTGCATTTGAGTATAAACGTCTAAGATATTTAGTAGATTCTCCCACTGACTTCCCTCTTGTTGCTCCTATGATCTGCCTTGTTCCATACATCTTGTTACTTTTTGCAATGTATTAGAGGGATGCACACAGTGAAATACATCTAAATTACCGTTAATTCCCCCTCTACTCTTTTTTCATTCTGACTCCACACACCAACCTCCTGACTCAGTTTCAATTTATTTCATGCCCCTCTCACAGTCACTTTGAGCAGTTTATCACAGCAAGTGCTGGGGTCAGAGGAAACTTGGAAATATCCAGGACTGTGAAGATGTTGAGGTTAACTGCAGCCACTGTGCCTTGCAGTGCTCATAGATTCTAGCTTTACTGTTGGGGCAGTAGGTGGTGATAAGGAATATGGGATATTCTTCTGCTCAACTCAGAGACTGAACCACTGGTAGTGAGATTGGGAGACATTGCCCCCCCCCTTCTACTGACTAATTGGGAGTCAGATACATTCTGCCTATCAAAGACAGCAGTAGGCTGGTCTTGTGGTTAAATCCCTGGGTGGTTAAATCCTTGGGACTTGGGAGACCTGGATTCAGTTCCTTGTTTCCTGTGTATATAGGTTCCATTTAGTACAAAGTTAGAAAAGGATAAATCATCTAAATACAAAGCAGAATTTTAAAATTAATGATGCCCTATGTTGGAAGTCAATGTGAAAGACAGGAGGAAGTGATATAGTGACATTCTCAGGAATGTGTCAATACTCACTGTGAGTGTTCTGTATTAATTTGAACTCAGATGGTAGTTCGTAGAGGATGAAGATAAAATACTGTAACAATAGATCCAGTGGGACAGAAAAGCATGAATCAAAAAGTCAAATTAATATGAGCAAAGATCTCTGTGTCCTAAACATCAGCAACAAAACTAACTACATAATGGGCCTCTTGAAAAGATTATGAGAGCAAAAATAGCTAGAAAACATAAGAAACTGTTCTTCTTTATAACTATATGTTATAGACAAGAGGTGGGCAAACTACGGCCCGTGGGCCACATCCGGCCCGCAGGACCCTCCTGCCCGACCCCTGAGCTTCTGCCCCAGGAGGCTCGCCCCCAGCCCCTCCCCTGCTTTCCCCCGTCCCCCGCAGCCTCAGCTCGCTCCGCCACCGGCGCAGTGCTCTGGGCGGCGCAGCTGCAGAGCCCGGGCTGACCGGCTGCTCTGTGCTGCACGGTGGCGGCCGCGTGGCTGTAGCGCCGCCAGCCACCGGTGCTCCAGGCAGCGCGGTAAGGGGACATGGAGCAGAGGGGTTCAGGGTGGTGGTCAGAGGGTGGGGGTGTGGATAGGGGTCGGGATGGGAACAGGGGGTTGAATGGGGGCAGGGGTCCTGGGGGTGGAGGCAGTCAGGAAGGAGGGGGGGGTTGGATGGGGCAGTCAGGGACAGGGGTTGGACTAGACCTCCTGAGGTCCCTTCCAACCCTGATATTCTATGATTCTAGGGGTCCCTGGGGGGCAGGCAGGGAGAAGGGGGTGGTTGGATGGGGCAGGGGTCCCTGGGGGGCAGGCAGGAATGAGAGGAGGGGTTGGATGGGGCTGCGGAGGGCAGTTAGGGGCGAGGGTCCGGGGGCCCAGGGGCCGTCAGGGGACAGGGAGCAGGGGTATGTGATGGGATAGGGGTCCCGGGGGGCCATCAAGTAATGGGGGGGGGTTGGATGGGGCAGGAGTCCTGGGGGGGTTTGTGGATAGGAGGTGGGGGCCAGGCCACGACCCCCTCGCCTAACTGTCCCTCCATACAATTTCCGAAACCCAATGTGGCCCTCAGGCCAAAAAGTCCTCCCCGTCCGTCCATAGATAATAGCATGTTGGTGGTTCTTTCTTTTTTTTTTTTTTTTTAGAAATTCCTCTATACAGAAATATCTTGCTTCAGAAGCAATTGGATTAGGAGGAGATCAGAATAAGTCTGAAAGAGAAACATCAAGAAATGTTGAGACCCAGTGACTGACTGGTAATGCAATATGGTAATATAAGCTCTGTAACTCTAAACCTCCTTTCCGTTTCATTTCAGCACAAACAAGGAAAGAGTTCTCATCTTGTTTCTTATTTGTCTGAAATGGAGACAAATTCATTTATTTTTTCACTGAAGTATCATTCTGGGTCAGTTCTGTGTTTCTATAACATATTTCTGCTCTGGTCCCTGGAGTTCATTTTAAATAGAACTGTTCCTTGCTGTTTGACCTTGAACACAGAGCTGCTGTTTAAAGCAGCATTCGTCTGGTAATCTTATTCAATACAAAGCACAAGCAAAAATAAATCTAGAATATGAATAGCCACAAAAAGCGTGTACAGTGCAGGCAGCCTTCTATTTAGACTTCAAGGACCTTATGTCTGCATGCAACATGCTGCATGTGTAAACAAGTGTTTGCTCACATAGATAGCTAATTAGCTGTCTATTATTTGTCTGTTAAGCCCCAGTAATGCATTGGACTCAATATAAAACAGAAATAAAGACACAGCCTCCCTGGAGTTCCAAGAAGCTTACAATCTGAAAGTCAAAGATTAGATAAAACATGCTGGGAAACACAATGGATAAATGAAAGTTAAAAAAAAAAAACAGTGCTGGTTAAGGGGGGGGGGGCAATTCCTCTAATGGGAATGGTGTGAATATACAGTGATGAATGGGAGGATAATGGTGAAATATAAAAATGGGCTGGCATTTGTGGGCCATTCAAAAGAAGTGAGTTTGAATGTTTAGAGAGAAGAAGCCTGCTACACAGTTATTAGAGGGTTAGCAAGAAGTATTAGAAGTCGTATGGAAGAAGGCAAAGAAAACTGACTGGAAAAATGAAATGCAGAAAACAGCACCATTTGAGTAGTGAAGAGGGTGAGGTGGAGTTTGTTGAGAAACAGCAGCTGAGACATTGGCCAGGAGAAGTACTATGCAAAGCCCTACCCAATTTGTGCACAATTTCACTTCAGTGAAGGAATGTAGGGTCTGCATGTACAAAGCTTGACAGCATAATACAGGAGGCCTACTGGGAAATGAGGAATGCCTGGGAAGCCAGAGCAACTGCCTCTTCTCAGAGCCACTCCACATCTTCTGCAGCTAGTGAGGGACACAGCAATCCTGTTCTTGGGCAGCAGTTACACTGCAATCCTGTCTGAGTGACATCCATCCTATTCAATCAGGTATTTGTTTTCTCTGCAAATTTTTAAAAAGTCTGTTGCCGGCACCCAGTGCCGAGAGGCTGAACAACAGCTTGAGTGGTTCGTTACCCGGTGTGCTACACCCAATAATCACAACGGGGTGGAGAAGCAGAAGAGTTTATTTGCAGCTGCAAAAAGGTACAGGGAGAATAAAATCTCAAATCCTGCACACAGAGCAGGAAGTTACACAGGCTTTTATACATCCTTTTTCCCAGCATACTTATCCAATAGCAAGCTGCCCCAAGTATCCATATAGCCAGCCAATCCAGTTCCCAGCTAGTTCCCTGGTTCTCTGTATCATTTGTTAAACTATACATAAAGCTGCTTTATTCAGCATTGTTCTTCCATATCTGCCCTGTTTGGCCTTGCTTAGTTTCAGGCAATCTGACTCTGCAGCATATTGTTGCAGATCCTCAGCATAACTGCTGTGTGTGCCTCCAGGCGGGGGGGTCAAGGACACTTGGGCCTAGTATGCAGAGCTGCTGCGAGTGCCTCCAGGCGGGGGGGCAAGGACACCTGGGCCTCGTGCGAGGGGGCTTCATCGACACTCGTGGTCATCCATCCCCTCGAGTTACCTAGTGGCCATGCCCCAGAGTCCCCAACAAGTCCCTAAAAATTACTGTAAAGGAAAAATGTGAATTCTGAATGATCGCTCAAGATTGAGCCAAAGTTCCTCAAGGGGAGATGTGCATATGTAAGACTGTTAGGTTTCTTTTCCTTCTGACCATATCTAATGTTATTTTTTTACAGCTGAAGGGAGTATTTTTAATTCTGAAATCAGAAAACATTCAACGCTACTGCATGACCATTTGACAGTCTCATATACAGGTGATAGGCTGAGAGCCTGCCTCACCAGTAGCAATCCCTCCAGTAGAAATTTGAAAATGGATCCTCTGACCAAGCGTTGATACTGTTGCCGGCACCCAGTGCCAAGAGGCTGAACAACAGCTTGAGTTGGTTCGTTACCCGGTGTGCTACACTCAATAATCACAACGGGGTGGAGAAGCAGAAAAGTTTATTTGAAGCTTCAAATAGGTACAGGGAGACTTGAATCTCAAATCCTGTACACAGAGCAGGAAGTTACACAGGCTTTTATACATCCTTTTTCCCAGCATACTTATCCAATAGCAAGCTGCCCCAAGTATCCATATAGCCAGCCAATCCAGTTCCCAGCTAGTTCCCTGATTCTCTGTATCATTTGTTAAACTATACATAAAGCTGCTTTATTCAGCATTGTTCTTCCATATCTCCCCTGTTTGGCCTTGCTTAGTTTCAGGCAATCTGACTCTGCAGCATATTGTTGCAGATTCTCAGCAGAACTGCTGTGTGTGCCTCCAGGCAGGGGGGCCAAGGACACTTGGGCCTAGTACGCAGAGCTGCTGCGAGTGCCTCCAGGCGGGAGGGGGGGCCAAGGACACCTGGGCCTAGTGCGAGGGGGCTTCATCGACACTCGTGGTCTTCCATCCCCTCGAGTTACCTAGTGGCCATGCCCCAGTGTCCCCATCAATACTAACATCTAAAGCCAAAACATATACTTAAATCTTCCTCGTGCTGCTGCTGGGTTTGTTTTGGCTTAATTGTCAGATTTTTAGAAGAACCTCCGCAAATATTCAGGGACGTATTTTCAAAACATGGCCTAATTTTGTGAAGCTCTATCCTCAATATCATTGTTGTGCCCAACTGTTGGACATTGTATGTGCATGTGTACAAATGCAATATTTCAAGTGCTGAAAAGGCCCTTGTGTGTGCAGATTTAATTTTTTTTTTAAGGGCACAGATGAGAACACACACACAATAGAGCCTACTTCAAAATGTGACCCTTAAAGTAAAAAATACACTGGTATAAACATGAAACTTCTATACTCATGGTCTACCTGAGAGCATTCTGTTCCTGACATTGGCCTCTAGCTGATGCTTCAAAGGAAAGGGAAAAATCCATAATGGCCGATTGCACACTATTTATTATGGAGAAAAATAACTATTTTTCCAAACCTCAGTTTGTGGTGTTCTCTCATTCTGAAGCATATCCCCCATAATGCATAATGTAACAGTGGGTGTTCCTTCTCTTCTCAGATATTTTAGCTTTCTCAGGGCTGTTAGTTTTTGTCTATGAACTACACACTTACTTAAAAGGGCCTGAATTTTAAACCATAAGACTGTTTTATGAAAACCTGGTATCGTTACAATTTAGCCTTGTGCTTCAAATTTCCACCCAAAGACTTGTATTTAACAGAGAAGTTGAGACTGGTGTGGCCTTTACCTTCCTTCTATTGAAAAGCAAAACTTAATATATGTACCCAGGCAGAGATATGCACTTTTTTCATATTATTCTTTCCTTTCCTATTTCACATCACCTTTGTACTAACATCCCCCACTGCTTTCTTCTAGCACAAAATCAAAATAAAGAAACCAATGGTTTACAAAGAAAAGCACACAAATCTATCCAAGATCAGGATAGGCATTTTAGCTTAATCTACATTTTGTATTAATGATCAGATAAATCACTGAGCCAGGACTAGCTCTTGCATATCCACCCCTCCCTTCAGACACTGACAAGAGCTGAATGACACATTTTGGACAAATAGTTTATTCACCAAATAATTCTGGCCAAAAAAAACTACTGGGCTCAAAGTTGTAAGGTGAGCATTACCATTCCTCCTCTGTTGTGAATCTAGCCCTTTAAGAATGCCCAGAAACAAAATGGTTCATATGTTACAATATGTTTTATGTAACCTGAAACGGACTCTTACAATTCACCAAAACATTTTGGGATTATCAGATTTGTTTTGATCCAAACGGAAACATTTTTTTTCTTTTTCTTTTTTTTCGTTTGAAAAATCCGTCATTTGCACAGCTCTAATTTTGACTCCTGCTCAAAGAATTTTACTAACCAAATAGCCCTTGCAGGAGTATGGGAAGCTTGCCAGTTGGGTTCAGAGTTATTCTTGCCAAACAAGTGGACACTGGAGAACAAGAATTCCACAGCCAAAAGTAAAATGTAACAAATTGCACCATTTCATCCCTCAAACAAATGCAGACTGGAAGAGGATGCAACTCTATTCCTAAAGAAACTGGACATGCCTGCCCAAAAGTGTCTCCAAATTCCTGGATTGCTAGAATATAGAGATTGCTAAATACTGTTGTTTGTTTTTTTTACAAAATCTGTACCATGGGGTACAGCTTTGCTACAAATATATGCAAACTGAAGTATTCCTGAATCTGAAAATGCAGTTCTTTATGCATCAGATATGAACTTTGTCTTTAAATATATATTTACACTATTGTAATATGTTAGCACATAATTCCATAATAATGTCTCTAGTTTGCAACAGTTTTGCTCATTTATGATTCAGGTCTCAAGCTACACAAAGGTAGAAATTTTCATTTTGAGTGAGTAATCACATGGGAGAATAAATGGTATCTGCTCTCAACTACTACACCCTCAAGAGGGTAATATGAGAACCTTTTGAAGAAGTGACATTTTCATGCAGTTTGGTGAAATATGTAAGGTCTTTTGCAGATCCAAATTCATTATTAACTTTCTCTGCCAAGAAAATGGGCTGAAAATTCCTGGAAAATGTACTGTCATGAACAGAGTCTGGTATTTCCTGGTTCTGGCTGAGTCAGAAAGAAGACTGGCTGTCCTTGCAGTATTCTGATATTTCTGCTTCCAGTTCCAAAAGTGTGGGGGGGAGGGGCACATAAAAATATTTACCTAAACCTTTTCAAACCTCACTGATTTGGTTTGTGTTTTGGCCAAAGGTGAAGATCAGTTCTTATTTAATCCAAACCAGTTTGCCCATACCTACTGCAAACACTATTGCCTCATTACAGGCCAATATAATAAACTAATTTCTAAACTTTTGAACAGCAACACACAGCAACCAGGTATTTCACTGGCACACCTTAAAATAAAGACACTATTACAAAGCAAAAACCACACAAATGTAAATCAGTCCAATTAAACTAACAGCTCATAATAGGCAAATTTAAATAAACTTTCTTTAGTTTTTTAAATGTTTCATAACCTTTACCAAATGTGAATTTAACAGTCATTTTCACTGGTAGAATTTTTTTTGTGATAAATGGAATATTGGATAAGATGAAAAGGCAAGTTTTGCCCGTGGGGGAAAAAAATTGTCTTTCAACATAGTGGAAAACACAAAAATCTTCTGCATAGCTAAACTTCTATTCAGAACAGCGAGACAAGGATCTCATTTGGAGCATCACCTTATAGCCATTACAGGTCTATTAACTCTTGCCAGGAAGCAGGTAATGCATTTTTTAAAGTCTTAATGGCAACATTTTTAATACAGCATTTTTGTAAATCTCCTGAATGAATCCTGGTAATGCCACTGACATTTGCAAGTGTTCCTCGTTGGAGCGTTGGAGTTAAATTCTTTCCCAGATAACTCACTATGTTCCTATATATTATATTGATAAACAAATGTTAACCTTATTTGATTCTGCTACAATTTTATTGGTTTTTGTTGTCACAAAACTCTGCCTTCTGTGGTGAACCTAGTGACTAATGGCACTGTTTAGAACTATAGTGTTATACTTCTCTGTAGATTATGCCCATACATCATATTTTTATCTTACTAAAGCTATTTCTGTGGTTAAGAGGCAGTGTGGTATCAATTGTATTTATGGCCTTTTACAAAGGAGTGATGGGAGGTTAATTGAAAGGTTAATTATAAAGAGGTTTAATCTATAGACAACAAGTCTAATTTCTGCTTCCAGATTCATGAAATAGAGAGCTCTCTCACTCAACTATTACAATAAAAGCATAACAGTCCTGAGAGATAAACGATCACTCACGCTGTAGGCAATTTCATTTATTTCAAGACAGTTCTAAGTTTATAGAAATAGTTGCCTAGCAGTAAAGCAGGAAGGAATTCTAGTTGGGCATCTGTTACTCTTGGCATGTTGAGCCAAACAAATCAAATTTTTAATCTCATGGCAAATCTCAATCGTGAGGGGTAAAGGCAAAAGGGATAAAGTCAGGTTCACAATTATGACAAACCAGCTGTGAGCGACAATATAGCATTGTGGCAACCACAGGTAAACTCTCAAGGTCAGTAAGAAAGTCACGCTCGGGTAGTATAACTTTTTTAATCAATAAACATGAGAAGGATAAATTACTGATAAGATGAATAGCCAATCACAACTTCTGTGTGTGTAACAGACAAAGCCTGAAAAAATTGCATGTCTGCTTATTGTGTTCACCTTCCCAGAGCATGTCTTTGCCTCGAGCACCTGTGAATGTTTCTACAGTAATGGATTAGATAATTCTGTGGTTCAAAGGCAAGTGTAATAAACTAAATAAGAAGTGCAAATATGGGGCCTGACATAATTAGGTATCTGCTACAGAGATGAGTTGCCCTCTGAAGCTGTCAGCCTTGGAGTAAAAGGAGACAGACCTTTGGGGCTCCACTTCTTTCAGCCCCTTCCTGTGATACTGCCATGTGGGCTCCAGGGACTCCCCTTCTAATCTTTCCTCTCTCCTCCCCCCCTTCTCACTGTCTTTTTTTTTTTTTTTTTGACTCTGCCCTTTGCATGCACGTGCTCTCTCTCCACAAGAACACTGAGGAAAATGGTTGGGAGGATGAAGAGGGAAATTAAAATGGAGATTGAGTGAATGAGAGCAGGCAGAAATGAATGAGGAGGGAGGGTGAGTCACTGGAGGTGGAATGACTGTTTGCATAGGAGAAAGATTAAGGGAGAGGATAGTAAAGAGAGGGAATGGAAGTGGGAGAGGCTGCATTCATTGCCTGAGTTAAGGCAGTCATTCCACAGATTGGTCTGAACTACCATTTCCAGGAGGTTCTTGTGCAATATTCCTATCAAACCTTTTAATCCCACAAAAGAAAAAAAATGGACTAGCTAATTCATGTTGAACATATTGTCCTCCTAATGCCTGTCTTATTTTACTGGATTTAGGCTGATTTATATAAATGTAAAATAAAAGAGCAGCTTTTGTACTTAAAATCATGAAATTGTGATACAGTAGTATGTACAAGAGGAGAACAGACTCCTGAGCTGCAAATCAGTTGGAATAGAAAGATGGCATTTACTTCAAGCATGTGACTGGTGAAGATGCATTAATCCAGGCAGCAGGGTGAGAAGGGAAGGATGAAGTGATGATGGCACTAAGGGCTCTTAAGACTTCAGAGGGATCCTCTATGAGGGCACTTATAGAGGAATGACGCACTCCAGGAAGTCAACAGATATATATATATATATATATATATTTAGAAGAGGAAGCACTTTAAAGGTCTCGTTTCAAGCACCTTACTTTTTCTGTGTCGTTTAATAGCCTCATATTAGTTTTTTTGAGTCTTTCAAGTTGATCTATTTGTTTAGATACTATTGAGGAAAAAACTAAAGATGATTTACTGTGGATATACGTGCTATAGGCAAAACAAAACTTCCATCATACTCCTGACAATCACATATATCTATGCCTGTGGTGTGTACAGTATCAGAGATTTTCTGGGGATACATGTGATTGAAGTGTGGTGTTCTCCTAAGTTGAAATGCATACCTCAGTTCGGCAATTGGATCTGCATAGAGTTGATTAGAAGACAATGGGATTTGCATAAGACCCATCTCAAGGGTCTGTCCACACTGTTTAGAGCCTTAATTTTGTATCTTTACTCCCTTCAAAATGAATTCAACCTTTTATCTGTGTGCACGCACACACTGTATCTGTTATATTAAATATATGCATACCTATAATTTACCCATATAGGGTAATTTAAAACTACAGCATTTGTCAATGGTGGTTGTGACGAGTTGGATCACAGAAACCTTCTTGGGACTGCCAACTGATGTGCTGAGACTACCCCTCAGCCCGTTTTCGCTGGCAGCATGTGACTTCAGAACCCTGCCTGATTGTGCCAGACACGCTTCCCTGCTACAAACCTAGACCTAGTCTGAGCAACGTCCCGCAAAAGCTGGAGGCTAAACTGAAAACAGCTTAAGAAGTGTTCCTGTCTCCAACACTCAGATGTCCAGCTCCCAATGGGGTCTAAACCCCAAATAAATCTGTTTTACCCTGTATAAAGCTTATACAGGATAAACTCATAAATTGTTTGCCCCCTATAACACTGATAGAGATATGCACAGCTGTTTGCCCCCTTCAGGTATTGTTAATTAACCCAGAGTATGTATTAAGTAAAAAGTGTTTTTATTAAATACAAAAAGTAGGATTTAAGTGGTCCCAAGTAATAACAGAACAAAGTGAATTACCATGCAAAATAAAATAGAACATGCAAGTCTAAACCTAATACAGTAAGAAACTGAATACAGATGAAATTTCACCCTCAGAGATGTCCCAGTAAGCTTCTTTTACAGACTAGGTTCCTTCTAGTCTGGGTCCAGCAATCTCTCACACCCCTGTGGTTACTGTCCTTTGTTCCAGTTTCTTTCAGGTATCCTTGGGGGTGGAGAAGCTATCTGACTCTTGAGCCAGCTGAAGACAAAATGGAGGGTCTCCCCGGGGCTTAAATAGACTTTCTCTTGTGAGTGGAGACCCCCTCCTCTCTCCTATCCAGAATTCAGCTCCAAGATGGAGTTTTGGAGTCACATGGGCAAATCACATGTCCATGCATGACTGAGTTCCTTACAAGCCAAGCCACATTCCTGGGAAAGCCCAGATGTGGATTGGCATCTCCAAATTCATTGTTAGCTTAATGATAGGTTTCAGAGTAACAGCCGTGTTAGTCTGTATTCGCAAAAAGAAAAGGAGTACTTGTGGCACCTTAGAGACTAACCAATTTATTTGAGCATAAGCTTTTGTGAGCTACAGCTCACTTCATCGGATGCATAAAGTGGAAAATACAGTGAGGATGTTTTTATACACACAGTATACAGTGAGGATGTTTTTATACACAAAGACCATGAAAAATAGTGAGGATGTTTTAATACACACAGACCATGAAAAAATGGGTGTTTATCACTACAAAAGGTTTTTTCTCCCCCCACCCCACTCTCCTGCTGGTAATAGCTTATCTAAAGTGATCACTCTCCTTACAATATGTATGATAATCAAGGTGGGCCATTTCCAGCACAAATCCAGGGTTTAACAAGAATGTCTGAGGAACAGTGGGGGGGCGGGGGGAAGGAATAAACAAGGGGAAATAGGTTACTTTTTTATAATGACTCAACCACTCCCAGTCTCTATTCAAGCCTAAGTTAATTGTATCCAATTTGCAAATGAATTCCAATTCAGCAGTCTCTCGTTGGAGTCTGTTTCTGAAGTTTTTCTGTTGTAATATCGCAACTTTCATGTCTGTAATTGCGTGACCAGAGAGATTGAAGTGTTCTCCGACTGGTTTATGAATGTTATAATTCTTGACATCTGATTTGTGTCCATTTATTCTTTTATGTAGAGACTGTCCAGTTTGACCAATGTACATGGCAAAGGGGCATTGCTGGCACATGATGGCATATATCACATTGGTAGATGTGCAGGTGAACGAGCCTCTGATAGTGTGGCTGATGTTATTAGGCCCTGTGATGGTGTCCCCTGAATAGATATGTGGACACAGTTGGCAACGGGCTTTGTTGCAAGGATAGGTTCCTGGGTTAGTGGTTCTGTTGTGTGGTATGTGGTTGCTGGTGAGTATTTGCTTCAGGTTGGGGGGCTGTCTGTAGGCAAGGACTGGGCTGTCTCCCAAGATTTGTGAGAGTGATGGGTCGTCCTTCAGGATAGGTTGTAGATCCTTGATAATGTGTTGGAGAGGTTTTAGTTGGGGGCTGAAGGTGACGGCTAGTGGCGTTCTGTTATTTTCTTTGTTAGGCCTGTCCTGTAGTAGGTGACTTCTGGGAACTCTTCTGGCTCTATCAATCTGTTTCTTCACTTCCGCAGGTGGGTATTGTAGTTGTAAGAATGCTTGATAGAGATCTTGTAGGTGTTTGTCTCTGTCTGAGGGGTTGGAGCAAATGCGGTTGTATCATAGAGCTTGGCTGTAGACAATGAATCGTGTGGTGTGGTCAGGGTGAAAGCTGGTGTTAGCTTAAGTGTTTCTTGATTGGGCACTTACTGAGAATAGCCTTTTCTCAGGAAGCTGACCAACTGCTTCACTGAGGCTACTTAAAATTAAACAAGTACATAGCCAATATTCATAATTTCAAATACAAAAATGATACATGCATACAAATAGGATGAATATATTCAGTAAATCATAACATTTACAGAGATATGTTACATGGCATATGTAGCATAAAACATATTCCCGTTATGTCATATTTACATTCATAAGCATATTCCCATAAAGCATTATGGGTGCAACGTCAAGTTGTGACAGTTATTTCTGATATCTTGAGTAGTATCTCCAGTACCAGTATGTGACAACTCTTGGTACTGCTGATGCTGAATCACTCTGCAGCTCATTCTGCAAATATATAAGACTGTGGGTATGTCTGTATACTATACCCCACAACTATTCAAATATAGTGTACCAAAACAAGTGCTATAATGCAGCTAGCTTAAGAACAGCCTTAACTGTTTAGTGGTAGGTGAATCGAAAGGTTTGGATTGATGATAGCCACTCAGAAATGCACCTGCTCATCTTGACCTTCCCAGTTTGCAAAGAAAAATCTGGAAGTCTCATGGGAAGAAGCTTTTCTGTGAGATGTTTAAGATTTTTACTTCAAGTCTCAGCCAAAAATCTCAAAATAGCCCATTGGTAACTTATCACTTTTTGTTCTAAAAGTGGAAGTTTTGTTCTAAAAGAAGTTTAAAAAAAGTTGTGGCCTCTCTTCAGACGTGATCCCCTACTTAAGTTCTGACTGCATTTTTTGCAAATTAATTTAAAGTATCTAAGTGAGAGCAATAGTGGCAAATGCTCCCACCGCCCAGAAATTATTCTAGCAACTGTGATAACAGTAAAATAACAAGTTTCAAGCACCATCAGCTTCTCTAAACATTCATTTTGTTAAGAAACGTATCCGTAAAGTAATCATCATTAGAATAGTAATTTTGTTTCAGCATCCATTAAATTCCTGCTGTGCGCGTGTATTGGCAATCTTGGCAATCTCTTCCAAACTGATAGAAGGATGTATAATATTATATTAACTAATCCTTAGAGTAATTTATCAAGGTCTTTTGAAATATTTCCTCCTGCTTCAGTGGAAGAAGTACGAAAGGTGAGTAGAGGGTTTAAAAATGATGATGAACTGGGAGCGGGAGGTTGGCTCTTATTTCAGTTCTGTATGTGGACCAGCTCCTGACTTCAAATTATGTGTGTGTTATAGGTGATACAGATTCCCTCTTTCCATACACACAATATAGTAAGAGCAGTAACTTCACCCATACTTCCCTAATGGGATGTATCTCTGAATTCTTCATGCTTTAAATACATAAGCATATGAACGTGGCCTTACCATTTAAAGAGGTAAATTTACTATGTGCACTCTTTTTTAAGATACTTATCTGAAACTGGGACAGATACGAGACTAGATGTGTAGCCTGAGAGCTAAAAAGACCAGATTATAAAGGACAAATGTTAAGATAATATTTATCCAGTTGTCTTCACATTAGGATAACTTCCAGGCTGAGAAGATAGAAATGTGGTCAGTATCAGAAAAAACAAGCAGTAAGAGATTGTCAGGAAAAGCAAGAAAGTCTCATGAACCTTTTTGGCTTCAGAAATTGGAACCTTCTGTAGGTTGCTTGTCCTACTACCTGCCTTTCTACCACATCAAACATAGAAGTTACACACTTTACTTATGTAACTTGCATCACCATTTACATCGCCTCTGAGGTTGGCCTATGGAGCCAAATCCATTCCAGAAGTGATTCAACCGAAGGCAATCGATTACCTACCAAGTATGAATTTGGTCCATTATATTTACCAAGTATCATAATATGTTGCACTTCTTGGTAGGGTCACTAGATAGCAGTTGTCTAAGCACTATAGAGTAGTGTGTAACAACTAGAATTGTGCAAATAATGGATTTTTGGTTCACTGGCAATTCCAAAAAGTCTCCCCCAAAACTTTTGAGGTTGAATGAAGCAGAATTTTTTAAAATCAATTTGGGGGCAAAACCCAGTGTTTTGGGTTGAATAAAATATTTTGTTTCCATTTCAAATGTTTTATAAATTTTTAGTTTAGAAATTTTCTTCAGTTTTATTTTTTAAACAAAATGTTATTTTGAATTGAAAAATCAAAATAGTTTTTCGATTTTTTTTTTTAAACACAAACAGTTCAGCAAAACAACACACACACATTCACAAAATGTTTGTGTGGCTGGAGCTGCATTTTTCACCAGAAAACAATTTCAGCTGAAAAATTAACCCTATCTCTGATAACTAAAGCATTGCAGTAAAGTAGAATTAGAATTGGCCCATCTCTGGTGTTCAGCAGAATAAATCAACTGGGCACCGTATAGATTTAACAGTACATGTAACTTATTCTCCAGGCCTTTGAGATAGACGGAAAAATATTGGCATATACTGATATTTGTAGTTTGCCATACAAAGGTCTTCTGCCATTAATGACTTCTGATTTTTCTCTTGTCTAGATTATGGTACGATTGATCAATTTACTGTACATTTTGTATTAAAGTTTGTAAAATGGCACACAGTGTTTTTAACTAAGCTATTTTTAGCAGGAAGTATATGAATCAAGGCTGTCCATTTCATTCTGTGATGTGCTTATGCTAACTGTGGGAGAGAAAAAAACTTCTAACATGTCTCTCTCAGATTAAAATGCCAGAAATTCAGAGTAGGTCAGCAAAGGTTGTTTGTTCTTGCACTGTCTGGAGATCAATAACAGTTGTGAAACACATAGTTGTACAGCCAAGAGAGTTGATAAGGTACACGGATTGCATCAGCAGCTGCAAATAGATCAACGAGCTTTAAAACAAAAACAAAACAAAAAATGAGTTTTCTCAAACAAAAGGAGAGTAAAGAAGCAAAGGTCAAACAAACCAGAGGGTTTCCTTTGTAATGGCAAGTAAAAGTGTGGTCTTTTCCACAGCGCTCCCCTCCACCCCGCATCCCCTGCCCTCTGTAGAAATGACTGCTTGTTTGAGTACAAGTTTGCACTTTCCTGTCACACCTGGATTGTGGGTGGCCAGACCTAGTAGTCAGAGAGAGATCCACAGACATGAGACAGGAGTCAAGAGTCAGCTGGGTCAGGATAGCAAAAGGTCAGAAGTAGGAGACACACTGGAGAGCAGAACCACAAGTGAGAAGCCAAGAGTCATGCCTGGCTGGGATGCCAGGAAATCAAGCAGGAACAGTGTGGAACCCAGTTGTTGAAACGCTTCCTGTTCCTGCTGCTGGTTTAAATAGGGCAAATGAGCCAACCAGATCTCAGAGAAGTATCTTAAAAAGAGTGTATATACTAAATTTACATCTTTAAGTGGTAAGGCCATGTTCATGTTCTTATATATTTAAAGTGTAAGCAGAGTCAGGATGGGCTCCACCCTGACATCTGGTGGTGAGGTGTGGCAAGTAGTGGAAAAGAACTTCAGAGGCTGATCTCAATTTGCATAGGCACACCCACCCCACCTAGAATGAGGCCATAACTGCCCAAATGGTCACTTTGGCTGTTGTGGGATCCCCAGTGTCTTTGTTATTGGGGCGGGAAGAGTAAATTGTTATTACCCTGATTATGGGAACTGTGCTTGGAACTGTACTTGGCCTTTTGTTATGATGGAGGGACTCACCATCAACTGAGTAGCACTCGCTAGGCAAGGGACATGGGTTCCAAAACTCTGTGAAGGGAGAGAGACTTGAGACAGGTATTAGTACCTGGTGGTGTGGGCCCCTTTGTGAGGGCCTGAAGCACCAATTGCACCTCTGTCTCTCTCCACTGTGGAATGTCAGAGCTAATGTTGGGTCTATTAAGAGTCTTGCTACAGGTACTGTGCTGCATTCACTTTGGCCTTATGGTGCACCAGCACTAAGGCCCCCACTACTATGAGCTGAAATCACTGAGAGCTGAAATCACTAAGAGCTGAAATCACTGAGCACTGTGTCAAGTAGTGGGGAGCCGGAAGATCTAGAGTGCAGTGGTGCTGTTCGTGAGACGGCGAGCTGTGCAGAGCGGAGCCGTTCGCGAGACGGCTAGCTGAGCAGAGCTGTTCGTGGGACAGCGGTGTGTTCGCGAGACGCCGAGCTGAGCAGAGCTGTTCGTGGGACGGCGAGCTGTGCAGAGTGGAGCCGTTCGTGAGACAGCGGTGTGATCGTGAGACGGCGAGCTGAGCCGAGCTGTTCGTGAGACGGCGAGCTGTGCAGAGGGAGCCGGTCGTGGTGGAGCGGAGCCGTTCGTGAGACAGCGGTGTGTTCGTGAGACGGCGAGCTGAGCCGAGCTGTTCGTGAGACAGCGAGCTGTGCCGAGCGGAGCCGGTCGTGGTGGAGCGGAGCCGTTCGTGAGACGGCAAGCTGAGCAGAGCTGTTCGTGAGACGGCGAGCTGTGCAGAGTGGAGCCGGTCGTGGTGGAGCGGAGCCGTTCGTGAGACAGCGTAGCAGAGCAGAGCCCTGTGGGGCAGTCAGCTTCAGGACACGTAAGGTACCCCTTACCTCTTTCCCCCACACACAGGCACATTTTAGCCAGACTGGGGAGTAACACTCTGCAGATGAACTTTTGAACTCTGGGGCTGGACCTTTTGGATTTTGGGTGATTTGAGGATTGCTGGACTCAAGAGACATTTGGGTTCTGGGACTCAAGAACCCGAGGGAAAGGATGTGGCCCAATTTTCTGGGGTGGGTCTTTGCTCATGGTTTGGTTAATGAACACTAGTTGTGGTGTTTTCCCAATTTAATGCTGATGTCGTTTACCTCATGTTATTAAAGATTCTCTACTACACCGAGACTCCGTGCTTGCGAGAGGGGAAGTATTGCCTCTTCGAGGCGCCCAGGGGGTGTGTAAGATTTTCCCAGGTCACTGGGTGGGGGCTCGAGCCAGTTTTGTATTTGCTTTGATGAGAGGGAACCCCTGTGTACTGAACCCGGCCCTTGCTGCTATCAACTTGGCCTGGCAGAAGGGTTACATTTTTGGGGGCTCGTCCGGGATAAGACTGGGTCAGTACCCCTCGCAAGCACATCTTAGGTGAGTCATTAAATTGGGAAAACCCAGCATCTGGTTGTTGTTGTATTGATCTGTTATATTTGGGAAAGAAATTACAGTTTGTATAATGGCTCTACATTTGCTAGAGGATTGGTGCAGGGGGATGAATATTAACCCTAGGAACTGTGTCCTGGTGACCGGGGTGCCGGAGGCGTTCGATGAAGGCTCGATAGAGCCTACCTTAAGGGCATCCACTGAGTACCTGAGTAAGTGTAAAATGCGTGGGCGCATGTTTGTGAGGGAGGACGGAGATTTTGCGGTACTGTGTGAGCTGCCGTCGGCTGTGGACCCTCTACAGGTTCCAGGCACGATAGCAGTGGAAGATGGTGAGTGGAAGGTAATAACTACTGGGAGCCAGCCCTCACCAGCCCCTGCCTCTGACGTGGAGTTTTTAAAGAAAATGTCAGCCTTTTTGGGGAAAGAGGGGAAGACCCTGGCTGATATGCCGGGTCTGTTGGGCCTTGACCCAGGAGTCCCACCCCGGGAGGCTGCTCCATCACCTGATGAGTGGGTGAAGGCTTTGGGGCAAGCATTAGAGAAGGTTGTGCCACCCCACCCTGAGGCAAACCCCTATCGTAAACTAAGGTTGTTTTCTGGGGGTCCCACCCCAATACCTGGGGAGGAAGCATTTGAACCCTGGCTGGAACACACCACTGAAATGCTGCAGGAGTGGGCAGTACCTGATGCTGAAAAGAGAAGGCGACTAGTAGAGTGCCTCAGGGGGCCAGCCCTAGATGTGATTCGCACCCTGAAGCTCAGTAACCCTGGGGTCAAGGTAAAGGACTGCCTAGAGGCCCTTGATCATGCCTTTGGGAGAACCGAGGGCTCAGAGGATGTTTATTGCAAGTTCCTCAATGCCAGGCAATACCTTACCTGGTGATGGAAAAGCTGGGAGATCTGCCAGTCTACAAGATCAAACCTGAAGACGGTCCAGGGCAAATAAAGACGGTGCATAGAAACCTTTTGCTCCCTGTGGGGGAATTGGTAAGCATCCCTTATGAGACGGGCCACGACAGGGCAGCCGGGCAGAACAGAGGGGCTAGACCAAAGCCGCCATCCAACACAGACAGCGGGCCCCGTGCAGCTAACTTACCCCTATTCTGCACATCTGAGAGTGAGTCTGAGGAGGAAGACACAACCCTGGTGTATCCTGGGATGGAGACAAGATTTCAGTCTCGATCAGCTGAACCAAACGAGAGTTTTCCCTCTTCCGCCCTAAACCCCATGGCGGAATTATTTAGGCCCATTGCTGACACCCCTGTGCCGCTGATGAGACCCCCGTGTGATGACACACACAGGTTATTGGCCAGTGGAGACACACAGGTAGAGGATGTCCTGGGCACCTTGGACCCTCCCGCGTTAGAACTAGGAGTGCAGGGGCCTACGCCAGTAGCCAAGGGACCCTCAAAGGAAGCCTCTCCATCCGTCAATCAAGAGGATGTTCCCCCTACCTCGGCAACAGAGAGTCTCAATAGACGAGACAGGGTGATAAGACCAGTAAAACGGTTGACTTATGATGCACCTGGGGTGACTAGTGAGGAGCCAATACATTTAGCACACAGGATTGTGGAAGCCAAAGTGGGCTTCCTGAGGCCCTTTAGAGGAAACCAATGAGTTGGTATAAAGGGAGTATGATTTGTCGGGACGCCAAATTCTCGGCTGGGGGGAGGATGTAAGCAGAGTCAGGATGGGCTCCACCCTGACATCTGGTGGTGAGGTGTGGCAAGTAGTGGAAAAGAACTTCAGAGGCTGATCTCAATTTGCATAGGCACACCCACCCCACCTAGAATGAGGCCATAACTGCCCAAATGGTCACTTTGGCTGTTGTGGGATCCCCAGTGTCTTTGTTATTGGGGCGGGAAGAGTAAATTGTTATTACCCTGATTATGGGAACTGTGCTTGGAACTGTACTTGGCCTTTTGTTATGATGGAGGGACTCACCATCAACTGAGTAGCACTCGCTAGGCAAGGGACATGGGTTCCAAAACTCTGTGAAGGGAGAGAGACTTGAGACAGGTATTAGTACCTGGTGGTGTGGGCCCCTTTGTGAGGGCCTGAAGCACCAATTGCACCTCTGTCTCTCTCCACTGTGGAATGTCAGAGCTAATGTTGGGTCTATTAAGAGTCTTGCTACAGGTACTGTGCTGCATTCACTTTGGCCTTATGGTGCACCAGCACTAAGGCCCCCACTACTATGAGCTGAAATCACTGAGAGCTGAAATCACTAAGAGCTGAAATCACTGAGCACTGTGTCAAGTAGTGGGGAGCCGGAAGATCTAGAGTGCAGTGGTGCTGTTCGTGAGACGGCGAGCTGTGCAGAGCGGAGCCGTTCGCGAGACGGCTAGCTGAGCAGAGCTGTTCGTGGGACAGCGGTGTGTTCGCGAGACGCCGAGCTGAGCAGAGCTGTTCGTGGGACGGCGAGCTGTGCAGAGTGGAGCCGTTCGTGAGACAGCGGTGTGATCGTGAGACGGCGAGCTGAGCCGAGCTGTTCGTGAGACGGCGAGCTGTGCAGAGGGAGCCGGTCGTGGTGGAGCGGAGCCGTTCGTGAGACAGCGGTGTGTTCGTGAGACGGCGAGCTGAGCCGAGCTGTTCGTGAGACAGCGAGCTGTGCCGAGCGGAGCCGGTCGTGGTGGAGCGGAGCCGTTCGTGAGACGGCAAGCTGAGCAGAGCTGTTCGTGAGACGGCGAGCTGTGCAGAGTGGAGCCGGTCGTGGTGGAGCGGAGCCGTTCGTGAGACAGCGTAGCAGAGCAGAGCCCTGTGGGGCAGTCAGCTTCAGGACACGTAAGGTACCCCTTACCTCTTTCCCCCACACACAGGCACATTTTAGCCAGACTGGGGAGTAACACTCTGCAGATGAACTTTTGAACTCTGGGGCTGGACCTTTTGGATTTTGGGTGATTTGAGGATTGCTGGACTCAAGAGACATTTGGGTTCTGGGACTCAAGAACCCGAGGGAAAGGATGTGGCCCAATTTTCTGGGGTGGGTCTTTGCTCATGGTTTGGTTAATGAACACTAGTTGTGGTGTTTTCCCAATTTAATGCTGATGTCGTTTACCTCATGTTATTAAAGATTCTCTACTACACCGAGACTCCGTGCTTGCGAGAGGGGAAGTATTGCCTCTTCGAGGCGCCCAGGGGGTGTGTAAGATTTTCCCAGGTCACTGGGTGGGGGCTCGAGCCAGTTTTGTATTTGCTTTGATGAGAGGGAACCCCTGTGTACTGAACCCGGCCCTTGCTGCTATCAACTTGGCCTGGCAGAAGGGTTACAAAAGCATGAAGAATTCAGAGACACATCCCATTGTGGAAGTATCGGTGTGCCAGTTATTGGTCAAGCTTTAATTTTAAATCTCAAAGGATGATACAATTTAATATGATTGATGTGATTTTCAAATCCAAAATCTTCACACTCATAGCAGGGCGTGAGATCATGTTTGATGATATTACAAGTTTGGTTGATAAAGGTAACTGTCTTGACATAATATGCTTAGACTTCTGTAAGACGTTTGACTCAGGCCCACATGATATTCTACTTAAAAAAAAGGGGGGGGGGAATGAGTACTATACAAAATCAATGTAGCACATGTTAAATGTATTAAATACAGGTAAAATGATCAATCTTAAAATCTAATTGTAAATCAAGAATTATTCAGTAGAGGTATGTCTAGTAGATTCCCATAGAGAACTCTTCTAAACCCCATGTTGTTCACTGTCTTTATCAATGATATGGAAGAAAATATAAAATCATTGCTGATAAATTTAGAGATGACATAAAAATCAGTGTGCAGTGGTAAATTAGGATAAAAGCAGATCAGTTATACTGCCTGGTCTGTATTGTTTGGTGTGGTGGGCTCATTTGAACAACAGGCATTTCAGTACAGCCAAATGCAAGATTATACATCTAGGAGCAAAGAATGTAGGTCACACAAGATTGGGGCTGTATCTTATAATGCAGTGACACCAACAAGAATTTAATAGTCATGGTAGATAACCAATTGACATGAGCTCTCAGTTCAGTGCTCTAGCTGCAAAGGCTAACCTAATCTTTTCATGTTTAAGAAAGGGAAAATAAGGTAGGTACAGGAACATGGTATTTGGCGGTTTTTTGGCATGAGGGAGACCAGGGCTAGAATACCGTGTCCACTTCTCGCGTCCATAGTTCAAAAAGGATATTGATAAATTGGAAAGGGCTCAGAAAGTAGCTTCAAGAATGATTCAAGGTCTGGACAACATGCCTTATAGTGAGAGACTTAAGAATTTTAATCCAAACAGTAATAATAATTAATCATTAAAACAACTTACCCTAGGGATGCGGTGGATTCTCTAGCACTTGAAGTCTTTAAATCCAGACTGTCTTTCTAAAAGAGATGTTGTGGCTCAAATAATTGTTATGGGGTTGATGCAGAAATTATTGGGCGAGATCCTATGGCTTGAGTTATGCAAGACGTCAGACCAGAAGATCCATCATCATCATCTGGTCTTAAAATATATTAACTAAATCTCCGGCCATTGCTGACCATAGCATCTATTATGTAGCAAATATTTAAGTGAAACTTTGTAGCCCAGGAGTGGTTATTGAGGTAAAAATCAGTTTCTAGCAGGAGCTGTCTTTAGCTAGAGGTCACACAAAATTGTACTGGAAACTTCGGGGATGGTTTAATCGTAGATTTCATTTTGCAACTAAGAAGCAGCTCCCTTGGAGGTGGTTCTTAGTTGTACAGTGAAGTCTCCATTTGTATCTTAAATTCTATGCTCTCCAACATTAGCATTATTAAAAAGATCAATTATTAGAGCTCCTAAGACTTAGAAACAGTTTGGAGGAAATGTTTCAATGTCACATCCTGCCACATTTCTTAAAGACATGTAGACATTATATTCAAGCCCCCAAAAGCCATATAAAAGGGTTCCACTGGAATCCTGCTTATACGAAACTGAGAAGACAAATGGTTGTCTAACAAGTATGCTATAAGCTGGGGAAGCAAAAGAGGAGGAGAACGACCTGGGTATATTGGTTGATCACAGGATTGCTATGAGCCATCAGTGTGATGCAGCTGTGAAAAAGGTTAATGCAGTCCTAGCATGCATAAGGCAAGGAATTTCCAGTAGAGAGAGGGAAATGTTAGTACCATTATACAAGGCACTGGTGAGACCTCATCTGGAATACTGTGTGCAATTCCGATCTCCCATGTTTAAGAAATATTAATTCAAACTGGAACAGATGCAGAGAAGGGCGACTAGGATGATCTGAGGAATTGAAAAACTACCTTATGAGAAGAGACTCAATGAGCTTGGCGTGTTTAGCCTTACCAAAAAAAGTCTGTGGGAATCTATAAATACATCAGAGGGATAAATACCAGGGAGAGAGAAAAGTTATTTAAGTTAAGTGCCAGTGTGGATGCAAGAACAAATGGATGTAAACTGGCCATCAACAATTTCAGGCTTGAAATTAGGCAAATATTTCTAACCATCAGAGGAGTGAAGTTCCGGAACAGCCTTCCAAGGAGAGCAGTGGGGGCAAAAACCCTAACTGGCTTCAAGATTGAGCTAGCTAAATTTATGGAGGGGATGTATGATGGGACTGCCTACAATGGCATTTGGCCCACCTGCGACTGCAGTAGCAAAAATCTGCAATAGCTGCAGATGGGACACTAGATGTGGAGGCTCTAAGTTACTACATAGAATTCTTTCCCAGAGAATTCTGGGTGAGTCTAACTGATTGCCATATTTGGGGTCAAGAAGGAATTTTCTCCTGGGTTAGATTGACAGAGACCTTGGGGAGTTTTTGCCTTCCTCTTCAGTGTGGGGCCCAGGTAACTTTCAGGTTTAAACTAGTGTAAATGATGAATTCTCTGTAACTTGAAGTCTTGAAACCATGATTTGAAGACTTCAGTAGCTCAACCAGAAGTTAGGGGTTTATTTCAGGAGTGGGTGGGTGATGTGCAGGAGGTCAGACTAGATGATCACTTCTGACCTTACAGTCATGAATCTATGCAGTATGCACTTTGCTCATATATTTTATGAAGTATTTTTGATTTAAAAAAACTGCATGCAGCTACTGTATTGCCAATTGATACTTGAGTCTAAAAATTAGATGTAACACACACACCAATTATTATCTGTTTATAAATCTGGTATTACAGTTAATTGAAGATCTAAGTAGCTAACAGCACTATAATAAGCAGTTACAATTGGGTATTTGAGAGTCCCCCTTCTTGTTCTTTTCTTTCTGCTGCACTCTTGTGCAGACACTTACAATATACCATTTCAAGACAAAAAAAATTCTAATCAGTTAATGAAATGTGCTGCTTTTTACCACATACAGTGATAATGGATCTTCTGGCCTTGAAATATATTAACTGAATCTAAGTGCCATTTTCATCTCATCCTGTCACTCCATGTATTATGTAGCTTAGGTCTTGTCCAGAACAGGGTTTTAAAAGTCTGATGTTAGTATGGGGCAGCCTCGGCTTTGACTCAGTTCAGCACATGTTAAAAACTGCGTGACTTCCCTATATTAGACTCTTAAAACATGTTGTCACATGTTATTTAATGTGCTAATATTACACTTGTAAAAGGTAGTTTAGACTAGGCCTTTGATAACATGGTAGAAGAGATTTTCCCATTTACTTTGTCAAGAAGGTCTAGTCTATGCCCATTCAGCTGCACCCTGCTGGATGGTGGGAGCCAAAAATAAACCACTTAAAATCTTTTGCTTTTGTGGCTAGTTTTGTTCTAGCCTGGCATTGTTTAGAGCAGATGAGTGGCTTTACCCAGGGAGTACTATACCAGTGATAATAGCTGGACTGCAGTTTGCTATGAGTTTCTTTCCATGGGCGTTCCACAGGTTGACTGTGCATTGTGTGAAGAAATACTTTCTTTTATTTGTTTTAAACCTGCTGTCTATTAATTTCATTTGGTGACCCCTAGTTCTTGTGTTATGAGAAGTAGTAAACAACGCTTCCTTATCTACTTTCTCTGCATCAGTCATGATTTCGTAGACCACAATCATATCTCCCCTTAGCCGTCTCTTTTCCAAGCTGAAAAGTCCCAGTCTTATTAATCTCTCCTCATACGGAAGCTGATCCATACCCCTAATCATTTTTGAGCAAATATGTTTTGGGGCTGTCTGTGTTGATTGCACAATTGTGCAGGAGCAACTAAATAAGTGTTGGTTCAACAAGTACTTCAAAGTATCCGAGATGACAGTTTGGCAGATCTTCAGGCTCATGAAGCAAGTTTCCTTGTCCTCTTTGTAATGTCTTCCTAAATTTGGAATGTGCCTGGCATATTTTGGGCACTACTGCAATATAAATAATCATGATAGCCTTCATATTGTAAATCAGTTGCTTAAGGCTGAATATTTCTTTCAGGACTTTTTCCTAAAAGTGATTAGATGTTTAGTCACACTCCGATAGCCACCCATTTAGGACTGTGAATTCATGGCTGTGTGACCTGGTTTTGTTTTGGTTTTTTGTTTTTGTTTGGGGGGGCAATGAGGGGTAACCTGACTGCTAATTGATTCATGGCTGTGCGGGAGCCATGCTGGTTTCTGTTTGTCTCACTAGGGATGCTGCAAGATGCCACCTTCCCACCAGTTGGCTTGTCAACAGCCAAGCTGTCTCTTCTTCTAGCCACAAAAAGAGTCATCTCATTGAAGGAATCAGCAGAGCCTCAGGCTGCTGGTGCACACAGGGACAGAAGAATAGACGCATCCCCTCAACCTTAACAGCAGTCTCCCTCGGGGAAGAAGGGGCACGGAGAGAAGAGGAAGAAAGGAGGCTTCTGAAGGGAAACAGAATGGATTGGACGTTGGAAGAAGAGAGAGAGTAATGAGGAGGATCCTAAAGAGACAGCTGAATACACAGAGGGAGAAGCAAAGGGAGCAGAGTGAGTAGAATAAGGGAAATAAAGGGGAACAGACTGTATCGTATGAAAGAGTGAAATGGGCTGAATAATACAGGAAAAGGGTAAAGAATGAGAAGAAAGGGAATGCTGCTGCTCATAGAAAGGAAAGTTGATAGAACAATACAAATGGAAAACAATAGACCAAAAGAGGGGGAACAAGCTGTCAGAAAAAAGAAAATCCACGTACAGACTTTATACTGGTGAATTGAAACACATGCTAGATGCTTTTATCTCATTTCCCAGGCAGATAGCAATTTTCAACACTTATATTACATTAATGTTGCTGACTTCTCTGACCCTGACATGTTTTATACAGCTTCATCTTGGTCAACTGTGACAGAGCCTTCAGCAGACCACTGTGTTTCCCAGTTGCTTCTAGTGTTAATACATTTTGCTAACAATAAGCCTATATTTTTCCTACCCCAGTTTCAAGCCATTATGCCTTGTTATACTAGATCAGTCCCTGTAATTAATTTGTCTTGATGGATAAGGAACTGATCACACAACTAAAAATTAATGGTAGCTTAGGTACAAGTGATCATAATTTGATCGCATTTATAATGTGCAAATAGAATAAAGTCCAGACCAGTAATATACATATTCTTTTCCCCCTATATATTATAGCTAGGTGTGTAAGGGACAGGTCATGCTGTTCCTTAGTGACTTTGTAGTTTGTAGCAGACACAAACTAATATTCCATCTTGTGCTCTATCTGTTACAACACTGATCCATAAGCATTCAAAGGTCATTTTCCTCTGAGTTATCAGTGACTCAGAAAGAGGTAATAACATTTTTGACATAAAATGCCACTTCCCTTCCCCTTTTGCCCATTTGATCCTTTGTCTTCAGATTTCTAGCATTTCACCATCCAGTCCTAGCTGGAAATAATATAAGAATGTTTCTCACTGAATCACATTACTTCAAGTTTTGGGTGAGATCCAGCAGTGCAGTGTGCCCCAAAAGTCATTAAAGATGTTATCTGGACATTTCAGAACTCTTCCAAACATGCCTTTCCCCCAGATTCTGCAACTGGTATATTTTACAAAGGAAAAAGTAACAAACATGGCTCTGAAAATTGTGGAGAGGCCCTCTTTCAGAATTGCTTCATCCATCCCTGTAAATAAACCTTCCCTTGCTATTGCCTATCACATATGCATAGACCAATGGTTCCCAGATTTGTTCTGCCGCTTGTGCCCCTGGTGGGCTGGGCCGGTTTGTCTAACCTGCCACGTCCGCAGGTTCGGCCTATCGTGGCTCTCAGCGGCCGCGGTTCGCTGCTCCAGGTGAATGGAAGCCACTGAAAGCAGCGGCCAGTACATCCCTCAGCCCGCGCCACTTCCAGCAGCTCCCATTCGCCTGGAGCAGTGCACTGGGGCCACTGGGAGCCGCAATCAGACAAACCTGCGGACGGAACAAGTTTGGGAACTACTGGCATACTATTATCAGACCCAATATCAGCACTGATACTACAGTGAAAGGCTGCACAAAAATTGAAGATCCTTCCTTTTTTGTCTCTTTTTTTCCAAGCTGTACATATTGTTACTTATAGATTATATCTTTTTGAATTTCCAAGTATTTGTGAAGATATTGCATGAGCTAGAAATATTACGTGCTAAAAAACATTCTCTGTAGCCTAAATCAAAGATGTCAGATTTATTACAAGTGAAACCACTTTTACTGTTATGCTGTTGATTTGAGGATTTCCCCTCACTGATTTGTCACTTAGTACCTTCTTCACTCTGTCAATTGAGTTTGGGAATTGAAAAGTGAAGAACTTGCTCAATTCCCACCTGCTCTCTTCTCCACCCTAGTCTAGATTAGAGGAAAGAACATCTTCTGTCCCTTGTCTTGCTACAGTTATCATATCGCAACTGGATCTGCTTTCGATGAGATCACCTTTGAGCTGGTGCACCATTTGCTGAAAACTTGAGCGAATTTTGACTTTGTAACTAAAACCATGACCCTAAAATATCAACTTCCGGCTTTGATTCTGGAAGTTCTGAATGTGGCTAGCGCAGCTTACGAAAGAAGTAACCTACAGATGTGATCGTGTGAGATTGGATTTTTTACAGTTTAGAAGACTATTAGCAGGTCTTGTTCACACAGTCCTTGACAGGACATTTTTAATATTCAGCATGCATTATAATCCTGATTTCAGTCGTAAAGGTGAAAGCCCGGCCCCACTGAAGTCAGTGAGAGCTTTGCCACTGACTTCAGTGGAGTCAGGTTTTTACTCTAGATGTCTAAGGAATAAATAAGAATTGAGTAAGGATTTAAGGATGTGGCCCAATGACTTTTAAGATTATTTGCACCATTTCTAATAGCTAAATAAGAGATAATGTGCTTCTTATATCCAGGAATTGTACTTGGTCAGTACAACCAGATATATACATGTATGTATTTATATTAGAACAGAATAAAGAGTGCCTAGCCATCTATTCTGATCACATTTTGTGATGTATCCTGTAATTTATTTACTTTAATGGTTATGCCACTGGAAATGCTACCCCTAATGGTAGCAAATGGGTTAAACTTTGCAACTTTTTCTTCAGAATCTCAGATGCTTCTTTACATTATGAGAAATATTATTGGAAGCTGGGGTTGCTTATGTGCTACTTTAAAGCATATTTAAATTTCTAGAGGGAAGATTATCAAAAAGATATTGCTTGAGACTAGAGGAATCTCTTTCCAAAGTCTTTCTGAGCTGGTAATTAATGGGAGACTTCCTTTGATAGCTTTCTTTGTACTTTACAGTACAAAAGGATATCACATCTCTTTATGAGCTTTCCTTCGCAGATGTTCTGAGTAGCACAACAGTTTGTTTAAATATTCCAAGTCATTAAGCAAATAATTTTTGAACAGATATCCTCCATTAACAAACTGATTAATATATCAAACACACATCCCATTTCCAGTAGTTATTCAATTGTTACGGACAAACCATTTTTTAAAAAAATGTCCTAACATTATTTTTATTTTAATTTGTGCAAAACTTCTTAAAATGGAAACAATAAATCTGGAATATTTGACCCCAGCGGATAAACTGCCATTGTAAAAGCTGCAACTATTTTTACATTAATGTGAAAAGTAAAAATGTATTATCTTTCTCCTCTCTCCTTTGTTGTATGCTATCATTTTAATTTTTATTTGGTGTGTATTTAGGTCTGGATTCTAATACTGAGGCTCATGTTAAGTATCTCTTTAAGCTCCACTCCTGCAAAAAGTTAAGCCACTGCTTACATTTACATACTCTTAATAGTAATTTTTAAATCAACTGGACTGCTCCCAATGCAATAAGTTAAGCACGTGCATAAACCTTTTTAGGATCAAGGCCTTCCTCCAAAAGAAGTCTCATTGATTTCAGTGGGAATATTTATGAACTAAGGTATATTGCCTGATATGAATAAGTGTGGGAGAAACTAGCCCTTAGGAGGTACAGCCATTTTAAACATTTACCATGTTAAATTACATTACCAAAAATACAATATTAACAATTACAAAAATTGTTTTGTCCTTTTATAGAGAAAATATTTTAGGGAAGGGATTTACCTTATTACATATTCTGTAAGGTACTTAATACATTTTAGGTGCAGGGACCGAGTCCTCACATATGTGCGTATAGCTCCTCATGCAATGGGGCCTTGATTCTCATTGGTTCTTCTATGTACGACTAATATATGAATAATAGCTATGCATAAATAAGTCATTTAAATTGAGCGGGAAGAGAGTTGGTTTCTTCTTGTGAAGGAATTAATGTACTTATACTTCTATGTAATGGTGCTTGGAAACATGTAGTGGTGTGGGTTGCGTGAAACATCACTGAAGCTAGTGGGTATAACCGCTGCCCTTCATTTAAGATACTATAGCAGTCTTTGCCCCAAACACAGATATTTCTCACTGCCTGAAACAAAGGTGCATGGTGATGGAAGGGTTTCACTGAGAATTATTTTGGTGGAGCAGTGTGTGAGAGAGAGGGAGAAGCAGGAAAATCACCAAAGAAGCACACAGAGAAAGCAGAGGTGAAGCAAGAGACACAGCTTGAACATGCACTGAGAGCATGGAAAAGTTTAGAGAGAGTGCTTTTGGGTTGAGTGCTCCCTGAAAAGGTCTTGAACTGTGAGCAAAGAAACTACCTCCTGTTGTTTTGTTCCTCCTAAGTTCAGGAAAACAAGACTTTTTGTATGTTCTTCTGTAAATAAACATTAATGCATAAAAGATACCTGACTCCATAATCAATTGCGCCTCCTAACAGAAACAACTCACCGTGCCCCCAAACTTTGGCTAACTGATTGGGTCAAAAGGGGTAACAGTGATAAAATAACAGATCAGTTTTTAGTTTCATTTTTAACTTTGCTGCTGATTTAAAGGCAAGAGAACAAATTGACTTGAGATCCATGTAGCTCTCATAGAGGGCCAGATCCAGGAAAACACCTGGGGACATGCTTAACTTTAAGCATAGAAATAGTCCCACTGAAGTCAATAGGTGAACTCCTGGCCCTATTGAAGTAAATGGGAGTTTTGCCATTGATTTTAGAGGGGCCAGGGTTTTGCTCAATGAAACCAACCAGGTACTTAAAGCTAAGCACCTGCATAAGTGCTTTGCTGAATTGGGACCAGAGACCAGGGGACTTACTGATGCAGGGGAGGCTGCTGAAGGCATACTGGATGCATAGAGTGGTAGTATGGGACCAGCTGTGATAACCCCTTCTTCTTCCATGCAAATAAGAATAGGAGTATTAGGAACCCTCATTCCTCCACCCAGCAGTTTGGTGGAGGGAGGGCAAGGAGAAACATTTCCTTCCCAGGAGAGAGAGAGAGAGAGGAAAAGGCCACGCTCACTCCCAGGTATTAGTAGTCAAAGTGTGAGAGTGCACTGAATGGAGTGACCTCGAGCAACAAAATAGTTATGTTGTGATGTTCTGACACTGTGCTGTGATGCTGCAGTACAATGATATGGTGAATTGACTCAAACACCACAACACATTGTAGTTACTTTGCTGTGTTCGTGTTGCTCTCTGTGATGCTGTTAAATGCCAGAAAGACTTTCTGGCTCTTTAAGAGCTCTCTAACTATGGCTACTTTAGGATTTTATTGCAAGTAATAAAAAGAACATCTTACTTCATGTTAGAAATTAAATAATAGTTTTCTAGAAAATTTAACATTAGGCAAAGGTGCTAATCTACTGCAACACATCATAAAGCAATTTACAGACAAGCCTCGAACTTTGTAAAAACAATACTTTGAAATAGGCATGTTTCTAAATAGGCATGTTTCTATGGAGATTCTACCAAGCTAATTTACCATACTGTTTAAATATTTAAAGCATATTCTACTTATAGAGAGAGACATATAAATATAGCTGCTTAGAGTTTATTTGTGTGGCAACAGTGAACACTAGTGTCTGGAATTGTATAAGTGGGGTGTCTCTAATCCGTATTATTTGCAGGTAAGAGCAAAATGAAAAAGTATTTAAGTAAAGTATAAAAGAAAATATACTGTTAGCAAGTAAGTCAGATACAGATATAAAAATCAAGGCACCTGTTCTTAAATATTTACAGCTTACTCTCTCAGAATTGGAAAATACATTGACATTTCAATGTATCATTTACAACAAACTGACCACCTAGAAAGGTGTAAAATTTACAACAAAGCATGTACTGATCTGGAAAAGACAATTACGCTTATTGAATTAGTGAAATTACATTTACTGAATGAGAATAATGTCCCTCTAGAGAGTCTCAACTGTTTATTTGTATACCAAGATCGTTTTATTCGCATAAGGTGTCAATAGCAAACGTGTGAGGGGGGGGGACAGGGAAAAACTTCTGCAGCTAATATCTGACAAAGTTAAATTCACTAGGTTTGCATTAGAGCTGTTCTGTTTTTATTTCAGGGAAGCAGATGATAAGCACAATGAAAATTGGCATGGTGCATTAAGTTTTATGATATTTCCATTTACATAAATATGTGAAACTGTCAGTCTACAATGCTCTATTCTAAGTCAGCCTTTACATTAGGAGAACCATTTTCCCTCTTTTTACAATGGAAAAGACAATTAAATATTTAAAATATATTTCAAACTCAAACCTACTTGCTGTAATTAAAGGATTCCACTTTGGGGAGGAAAAATGAATTGGTTGACAGGGGCAGATAGACTTAAAAAAAACCCCAAACCTATGGCTGTCTAGTTCTAACCACTCTGAATGGGCATCGTTCAGTCAGGGAAAGCATACCAACTCAGGAAATTCTTTGACGCCACCCATTTGCCCTAGTGGAACAAACTTGATCAAAATAGGGCAAATATGGGTTGAGCTCCTGAGCTTAGATCCACAAAAAGACACAAGTGCCTAGACCCCAGATTTAGGAGCTACTGCAATTCACAAAAGCCCTGCTCAGCTGCTATATATCCTTGCAGGCACATAAACTCACTCAGTAAATAAATTGTATCTATAATAGTCCAGAGGCAGAAATTTAGGTGCCCATAGACCATGTGCACTGCTCGCTCAGGCAGGAGTCGAGGTATAACACCTAACCCCCAGATGATCCTCAAACCAGGTAGAGATAGGCATGTCAATGCCTGTTTCACCTGCAATGGGCGTGCTCTGAGCATGCTTAGCTCCACACAAAATGGCTAACACAGGCAGGGGACAGGGCAGGATGTGAAAGGAAGCAACTGCAGCAGTGGGGAAATAGTTTTACTTTGTGTAATGACCCATCCACTCCCAGGCTTTATTCAAGCCTAAGTTAATTGTATCCAGTTTGCAAATTAATTCCAATTCAGCAGTCTCTCGTTGGAGTCTGTTTTTGAAGTTTTTTTGTTGAAGAATTGCCACTTTTAGGTCTGTAATCGAGTGACCAAAGAGATTGAATGGTTTTTGAACGTTATAATTCTTCACGTCTGATTTGTGTAGCCACAGTTGCCCTGAGGAATCATAGCAGGAAGTCTATGGAAAAAATAATGCAGGCCAAGGTTCAGTGGGCTGGAAGGGGAAATGTGGCTCCTTCCTTTCACCAGCCCCACACAACACTGGCAGACCGTGATGAGGGGCACTTGTGATAAGGTTTTCATGGGGCTCTGATGAAGTGGGAAGGATGCTGCAGACCGAACAGGCCCTCCCATCACTTTTCAGGCTTGGGTTCCTCATGTAAAAATGAAAAGGAGCAGTGAGGCCAAAATTATTTGTTTTATTGACTACAGTGGGAACAAGTTAAATGTATAATAACCTTAGTATTAAAGTTGTGTATATAACTGGCTTTTCAATTCACTAGCTTTTGCGAAAAATTGACAAAATAGTGGTGAATCAAAACATTAAGGAAAAGAAATAATTTGGGGTTGAGTAAAACATTTTGTTTGACCTGAAACAAAATGTTTTCTGTTGGCTTTGAGCTCTTTAAAATGTGTTATATTTTTTAAAATAAAACTGAAATAAATTCCAAATGACTTTTCATTTTGAAATGGAAACATTTTGTTTTGAAAATATTGAAACTTCATGTGGTGAGAGGAGAATTCAACCGAAACAATTTGGGTAATTCACAAAATGTTTTGGTGGAGTCAAATCTGCATTTTTTGGCAAAAAAGTTGCAGCCAAATTTTTTTTTCCCAGCTCTACTTGGCGTATGGCCGTTGGATTCTTTCCCCAGTACTGCTCCCTTAGCAGTTACTAGTTTGAGTGCTCTGTTTTATTCAAGGTATTTTGGTATGGAAAATACATTTACTTTAACAGAGCAATGTTTTTATCAGATTAGTTAGCTGTATTACCAATTAATTGGTAAATTTACATCTTTTTTGGCTTGGTTGGTTGGTTTTATTTAATAGGCCTGAATAAGATCCAAACATCTCCAGAATCCAGGGTAAGATTTTGTGTTGTGCTTCTAAGAGAGCCAGCGGGCCAAATTATGGCAGCCTCTCAAGCCTGCTCTATGGGCTCAGAAACTCAGCAGCCCTAGGTGCAGTGGCACCGCTGCTGACACACCCTTTCTGGCCCCAGGTCTCAGGCTCAAGGGAGGTTCTCAAGAGTCAGCATTATATCTGTCTTGTGCAGTGCTTGCACTGGGCAAATGCTCCTCTGGCTGGAGGCAGGGCTTTTAGAGCCCTTTTTCATCACTCTTGTCATTTTACCCATTGTGTAGCACTTGGCGAAGGAGTGAGGATCTCACCTCCAGAGTTTTTGAATCTGGAGGTTGACCTGGGCTTATCGCTAGTATTTTTCAATATTCAACTTATGAACCTTCTTTAATATTTTTCTGACCCTGGCCTCATGTCTTGAGCTATGCAAAACAAAAAATGCCCCTGGGAATCCTGGGAATGGAAGGAGGTACAGTATCAAACTAAGGGTTTGTCTGCACTACGAAATTAGGTTGATTTTATAGAAGTTGATCTTTAGAAAGCGATTTTATACAGTTGATTGTGTAGGTCCCCACTAAGCTCATTAAGTCGGTGGAGTGCATCCTCAATACCTTGGCTAGCATCGACTCACAGGGTGGCGCACTGTGGGTAGCTATCCCACAGTCCCCACAGTCTCTGCTACCCATTGGAATTCTGGTTGACGCTCCCAATGCCTGATGGGGCAAAAACATTGTCATGGGTGGTTTGGGGTACATGTCATCAGTCTCTCCTCCCCCCGTGAAAGCAACGACACACAATCGTTTCGCGCCTTTTTTCCTGGGTTACCTGTGCAGACTCCATAGCATGGCAAGCATGGAGCCCACTCAGCTCAGTGCTGCTGCTGTGAGCATTTTAAACATCTCGCACATTAATCCTACACTATGTGCAGAACCTGGCTAGGAGACTCCAGCACGAGGATGATTGTGAGGAGGACATGGACATTCCTGAAAGCATGGGATGTGTCAATTGGGACATCATGGCAGCAGTGGGGCAGGTTGATACAGTGGAATGCCGATTCTGCACCCGGCAAACAAGCACAGACTGGTGGGACTGCATAATGTTGTAGGTATGGGATGATTCCCAGTGGCTGCGAAACTTTTGCATGCATAAGGCCACTTTCCTGGAACTTTGTGAGTTGCTTTCCCCCACCCTGAAGTACAGGAATGCCAAGATGAGAGCTTCCCTGACAATTGAGAAGCTAGTGGCAATAGGCCTGTGGAAGCTTGCAAAGCCTGACTGCTACCAGTCAGTCGGGAATCAATTTGGAGTGGGCAAATCTATTGTGGAAGCTGTTGTGATCCAAGTAGCCAACACAATCACTGAGCTGCTGCTATTAAGGGTAGTGACTCTGGGAAATGTGCAGGTCATAGTGGATGGCTTTGCTGCAATGGGATTCCATAACTGTGGTGGGGCAATAGACGGAATGCATATCCCTGTCTTGGCACCGGAGCACTTGCCAACCAGTATGTAAACTGCAAGGGGTACTTCTCAATAGTGCTGCAAGCACTGGCGGATCACAAGGGATGTTTCACCAACATCAACGTGGGATGGCTGGGAAAGGTGCATGATGCTCGCATCTTTAGGAACTCCGGGCTGTTTGAAGAGCTGCAAGAAGGGACTTACTTCCCAGACCAGAAAATTACTGAGTGGGGAAAAACATAGAGAGGGACAGAGGAGAGGAGTCAGATAATACCTTCCCTTTAAGAAGACCAAACACTATTGTTTGTGATGAGGAAAGATGATCCTGATTATATTTTAATTCCACTTCCTGTAAGCATCTTTTATTAGCATCTTTTATTGGTATGTTTGGATATTGCTACATACCTAGGCAGGAAACTGTCCTCATGTTAGTACTGGGATTCTAGTTTTCCTCACCTTTCTGTAACAGATGCGTTGGAGAGAGGAAAGATTAGCAATAGATGTGGCAGTCATTCTGTATGTATGACCTGAATGTAGCTATCACATTTACATTATGAGTTGACACCTTAATTTCTTTCTGTAATGAAGTTTTGCAGACATAAATGCAGAATGGGGGAGCTAAGGCGAATGGATTTTGGGAGTGGGTGGGAAGTGACTGGAGGACAGCAATGTCTATGGTACTGCTATAATAAAAGATAGTAATGTATTTGAGGTCCAGATCTCTGTGTTGGAGTATGGCAGAGACAAAAATGGAAGAAGAATATATCAATAGCGGAAAAGGTAATTGAACCCTTTTTGGAACATGAATTTGATTACAAATGGCAGAGCTGAGCCTCATCCTAGATTCGTTGGATCTAAGACAACATGTAAAAAACAGTCACTAATAGGCCTAAAGAGAGGATCATGAAATTCAGCGGAAATTGGTGATGTATAAAAGTGGAGTGGCGAAGCCGACATCCAAAGATAGGTTAATTAACAGCAATTGGAATAAAAAAAAATCATAAGTAGTAGAGGAATCTAGGGTCTCGGTGCTCATCTGTTTCTTGATGAAAACCCCATAAGTGAGAGAGCAGAAAACTTCAGAGAAACTCTTACTAGATTTTGGATATTAAAATATACCATCAGACTTTATAACTATAACTCTATCCAAAATTACATATGAATTCATCTCTACGAATATATGCATAATACAATGCTCATGATCATGCAGACACTCATATGATTATAAAATAACTCCTGGTTTATTTACCAGGCTAGCAAGCTAGCAACCCTTCTGTGTATATCAAACAAAGAAAGCTCATTGCCTTTGCCATTCTTGCAGACTTATATGCCATATTGTATTTTGTCATATTCTAAAATATATTTACAATGTTAGTTGCTATACAATAAAATATAATTAAAATATATGGGATGATATCTATTAAAATATTGTTTAAAAATAAATACCTATTTTATAATATTTCTGCAGCACATTTCCTATAAAGAAATAAACCTGCTGTCCTCCATTTTTTGTTCTTCTCTTCTTTTAGTCTACTTTTTTCTTCCATGTTTCTCTCTATTCCCAGTCATACTCAGTGTTTGCTTTGCATCCAGTTCTATTTTCCCTATTGCTTCCAAAATCTCTCTCTCCACTTATTGCAATCCACCCTTTCTTCCTCTTATTCCTTGGCCCTTGATTTCTCGTTTTTTTTCCTCATCTTCCTTTCTCTCCTTTTGCTCTCTCCCCCTATATCCTCATTCTCTCTTCCACAGCTTCACTTGCTCCTCTTCCTCCCTCCACCCCCCATCACCTCCTAAACTGATTCAGCAAATGCCCTTGGTAGCCTCTAATAACTGACATCATAGGAGATGGGAGCAGTACAGTCAACACCTGTCTTCCCCAGAATGGCCCAAGAATCTGCATCTCACCACATGCAGAAGCACAGTGATCCCTGGCATGATATTAAAAACACTGCTTCCCTATTGGCTCAGTAATGAGTTTCCCTTCTCAACTAGCACCACTCTCTGCATCAGCAACCTCTTATGCAATAATGACCAAGTAACCTTGCTTAACTTGTCAGATCTAATGAGATCACAGCATAAGGTTATATGGTAGCATTGCCTATATTAAATTTATGTTTTTTCTAACTGATAGTATTTATGATCCACCAAATACCAGAACAGCAAATGGAACCCAAGAAAGCTGAATGAAGCCCTCATCGCCAGATTCTGCTGAGTCAGACATTACAAACCGTGTTTACCATGATGTCTTCAGGACCCTCTTATCATTTTTTTCAGTTTTGCCTCTTTTCATACTCTATAGAATATTGAAATGCAAAAATTATCCTTATGAATAGCTGATTTATTCTATGCCAGATGATACCTAGAGATAATGTTTTTGTCTGTGGATAAGCTGATTGTATCCCTGTTTTGTAAACATTTCAACAAATGAGGCTTTAAATGCTTGTTAATTGCAATAAATGAATATTTAAAAAAGTGTCTTCTCGTAATTGAGTGGGGGGGGGATAGAGCAAAATGCTACCAGAAGTTATTTTTTAATAGATGATGTCATATGTTTTTGTTAGCAGACTAATGGAGCTCAGATCTAATATTGATATAATATTGAATAATTTCTTTGTTTAATTTTAAGCAATACTTCAGACCACTATCATTTTTATTTTTTTTAATTTGCTAATAAGGAGTACGAATGTAGAATTGAAATAGTTTTCCCCAAATTCCCACTATGTACAGTGATTTACAATAATAATTCACTTTACACTTGTGTGTATTATGAATGCCGTTCTCCCAGCATGGCAATTGTATTGGTATGAAGTAGAATTCCATTTGTGTTCAAAACTGTTATCCAGCAAGAAATAAAGGATTACGAATTTGTTGATCAAACTATTCCACATTTTAATTAAAACATAAGTGTTACACAAGAATGTGGGTTTTTTTCAGTTTAGACTCCACTTCTGTAAATACTTGTGCATTAACTTGAAGTATGTAAGATGTCCCACTGACTTCACTGGAAGTAAAGTAAAGTTTACTTGCATGAGTAAAGTTAAATGTGCATAAGGCTTTATAGGACTGGGGGCATAATTATAATTTCCTGTAACAGCCCTCGTAAGCCATACAAAACTACCACAGACAGTTTTTCACTTCAATAATCATTTGAAGTGGAGCACATTTTTTAATTAAAAATAATATCTTGATTTGTGAAAATTTAATTGCATACTTTTTCTTCAATTTGATGGTTAATTGCATGAAATCTGTGCAAGTTTGTGTCCTATTTGGCAGCAAAAACTTCTTTACACACTGGTTTAAGTAAAAGTTCATTTGTTCAAACAAGCAGTTAGAGAAAATAGCCACTAATAAACATTTCCAAATTCTATGTCAATTTATAGCATCCTACCAGTTTGGCTGTGGGAGATTGCCAGTGAAGGGCAAAATAATATACAATCAGAGCACCTTGCTAGAGATGGAGCTGAGTGGCACTCAGTTTGCAAGGAGGCCACGTCAGTTTGAGATTTGCCATCATGATGCTCATGACAGCCTGTTGTCATAAGAGATATGTAGGCTGGAAGGGACCTCAAGAGGTCATCTAGTTCAGTCCCCTGCACTCAAGGCAAGACTAAGTAATAAGTCTAAACCATTCCTGACAGGTGTTTGTCTAACCTATTCTCAAACCTCCAATGACAGAGATTCCAAAACCTGCGTAGGCGATTTGTGCCAGTGCTTAACTACCCTGACAGTTAGGAATTTTTTCCTAAACCTCCTGTGCTGTAGTTGAAGCCCATTGCTTCTTGAACTGTCCTCAGAGGTGAAGACAAATAATTTTTCATCTTCCTTCTTGTAAAAACCTTTTATATATGTAAAAATTGATATGCCCCCCCCCCTCGGTCTTCTCCAGACTAAACAATCCCAGTCATATTTTCTAGACCTTTAAACATTTTTGTTGCTCTTCTCTGGACTTTCTCCAATTTGTCCACATCTTTCCTGAAATGTGGCACCCAGAACTGGACACAATACTCCGGTGGAAGCCTTATGAGCATGGAATAGAGTGAAAGAATTGCTTCTCGTGTCTTGCTTACAGCACTCCTGCTAATACATCCCAGAATGAGGTTTGCTTTTTTTGTGACAGTGTTACACTGTTGACTCGTATTTAGCTCGTGATCAACTATAACCCCCAGATCCCTTTCCGCAGTACTCCCTCCTAGGCAGTCATTTCCCATTTTGTATGTGTGCAATTGATTGTTCCTTCCTAAATGGAGTACTTTGCATTTTCCATATTGAATTTCATCCTATTTACTTCAGACCATTGCTCCAGTTTGTCCAGATCATTTTGACTTTTAATCCTGTCCTCTGAAGCACTTGCAACTCCTCCCAGCTTGGTATTGTCTGAAAACTTTATAATTGTACTCTCCCATGAAACCCAGGAAATCGGATACACACACATTTTATATTTTACAGCTGCAACATGTTTATCCCTTATTCAAGTTAGGCCTAACATCATAAGCACCACTGAAGGAACAGAAATGGACACTGTGTAGAGGCAAGTACAACGGTTTATTACGCACAGCTCTGGCAGAGTGTCACTTTGCTTATTAAGCTCAGAGACACTGCAAAACAATTGATTACAATAGATTATATAGGGTGGTCATTGGGCGGAGAGAAGCGACGGGGTGAGAGGTCCGAAGCCCCTGGATAGGTTCTAGCACCAAGACAAGTTAAGCACAATAAGCCAATGACCTAAAAGATTACATAATGGCTCCACCTATGGCTCAGTTTAGCATATTGCTAATACACAGGTAATTACCCTCAAACTATTCCTATTAAAGTATATAGGTTAAATCCTAATTTTGGGGTCCAGGGGAATGAGGTAGCAGCTCTCCTGGTTGACCAACAGGTACATTCCTGGAGATTTAAAGCAAAAAAGAAGTAATTAGTATTTAACAATAACAATTACCTTTGCATTTCTGTGAACTGGGATTGGCATACATCTGTGAGGGGAGGATGTCATAACTCATGTCAATCATGTTAGGCCTCTCCCTGAACTCTGTCTGGCATCTGAGGGGTATTGTACCACTGTCTTCTTCCTGCACCAGGGAGTTAACGTTGAGGCCCTTCGCAATGTTTTGTGTGTCTGTAACTCGCGATAAGGACACCCAATTACGGCTCACCATCTGGAGTTATGCTGACTCCACTCATTGACTTGAAACACACAAGGCTGTCTATCCACCCCAGCTTTCTCTTAGTCATGTATTGTTCTTTGTTAGCTAGCCCTCATGCCCCAGACCAAGCTGTGGACTCCGGGCCTATATGAAAAGTTGTTAATGGAAACTGTAGTTAAGATCTTACATACACATTAATGGATTTTGGCCCTTCACCACCAATACACAATATTCAAGGTGTCTTTTTTTTTCATATAGTGCAAGCCCATTTCAGATAAACAGACATGTAAAATGATCTCTCTGCAGTTGTAAAAATTTCCCAGGACATAAATGCACTTTCATTCTCAGAATCTTTTCATTATTCAATTATGTGAATTTAGGAATTGTCAGTCTAAGATCTTACAGATTTGAACATTGATATAGGGTTGTATTGATAAGGAAGTCAGGATGATATACAGCACTGTATAATAGTTATCCTTCTGATTTACTTACACGTGGTGAGATGTGTCCTTTATAAAAGTACTATAGTAAGGGGTACAAAAACACTGTAATTCAAATAATATCGTTGTCAAGCTGTCTGGAGTGGCTCATGACCATGAATGCCAATCTCAGGGCAAAGAGTTAAGAAACAGGGCACAAACCCCAATTTGTCTGTGTGTGTTTTATAATTAGATTTCACCAACCAAATATCGAGTGCGAACTCCCCAACCGCTATAACAGCCTTAACATGGAGTCACAGATTTGGGTACTCTAGTCTATTTTGCCACCCAGGCAAGCTTGTCTGGGTGTAAGGGACCACCTAGCACAAATAATCATAACAATATTCAGGTTACTTCCAGTCCCAAAGGACCAGTCACTTACCCAAGGGCAATTGTACCTCAGATTTCACACCAAAGACAACACTTGTAGCCAATCCTATAATAAACCATCTAAAGTTTTATTAACCAGGAAAAAGAAATGAGTTATTTAGAAGGTTAAAGCAGGTATACATACACACATAAATGAGTTACAGTATTAGGTTTCAAAAGGTAACACAAGCTGTTGTAATGTGCAAGCTCTATATGTCCTTTAGGACTAACCCAAGCTAAACAGCTGGGGATCTCTTGCTTATGCTTAGAAGGCTTGCCCTCTCCATGAAATCCAAGCAGCAGAGGGATACCAGTTTCTTCCTGGCAGGGATTTTTATTCCCTTCCCCCTGGCTCAAGCTGATGGGATGATTTGTGTATGTCTTTTCTTCGTGTGGGGGGGAGCAATCACCAAAGTCTTTTTTCCCCTAATCTTCAACCACAGCTTGACTGGTGTCTATGGACCACCTTTTTCTGGAGAGGGGATGATACGTCTTGTAGTAAACTAGTATTTAACATTTGGTAATGCTTCTCTTCTAACTGTGGGGGTTTACAGTTTAGAGCAAAAACTTTTATAGTTACAAGCAAACATGGGGTAAAAATGTTATAAGATTAATACATGCAGCATCCTACAAGCATAATAAAGTCTGAACACTAAATACATTCTTATAACACTAATATCTGTTATAACAACACTAACACACAGTGAGCCAGACCAGTTCCCAGCTATGCATCTGTCCGTGCTTAGTGAGGCCTGAGGGCATTGGCATGAGCTGGGACCTGGGCTGCCAGCATCATAATTGTTACCCACAGTTTATAACCAGAGAGGCAAGGGGGAAAAGGAAGGGTGGTTCAATGGCTCAGATGCTCACCTATGACTCAAGAGATCCAGCTTCATTTCCCTGTTCTAAAACAAACTCCCAGTGTGACTTTACTCAAGTCGTGTAGGGTGAGTCTATACTGTTTCTCAGTTTGGACTATGGGAGTGTCCCCATACAGACTATAATTTGCATTAGTGTAGTCCTCCTCTACAATAATGTAAAGTAGGAACCTTTTAGTTCATGCCTGCAGCATCCACATGGGGAGAGTTACAGCTCAGCACTTCTGTAGTCTGAACTGCCAGGCAGTGTAGACGTGACCTTAGTCTCTCTCTGCCTGCATCTCCCTCCCATCTCCAACCCCAATATGTAGAATGGGAATAATAGTAATACTTTCTACATCATGGGCTGTTGTGAGAATAAACACATTAATGACTGTGAGGTACTCAGATACTATACTAATGGGAACCATTAGGTACCTTAGAAAGATATATTCTATATCTCTATTATATTTTAGGTGGAAAAGGAGATTTCAATATTTGATTTTATATATATTACTTTACATACATACAGTGTTGTGTGCCTGCCCTTTACATATCATCCTCCTTCAGTATGTTTCTATTTGGCATATAAACCTATTTATTAACAGTACCAGGAATGTTCCTACTCTTAGCTATGTATAAATGTAGCCTGTATTATTTTCCGCAATGCTGTAAGATGCTACCAGAAATTCTTTTTCCACTTTACTTTCAGATATAATCTATTAAGTGTGGAAAAAGACATCTCTTACTGTAGCTATCATATATTTAAATGATACAAGTATACAGTCAAATGTGACAGATTATTATTAGTAATCATTTATTTGTATTATGGTAGTGCCCAGAGGTCAAAGTTGGGACTGGGGCCCCATTGTACTACTGGCACTGTACAAACACAGAGGAAGTTATTGTCCCTCCCCTGAAAAGTTTTACAGTCAAATTCATAAAGCTATCCACAGGTGCATATATCTACACACCCCTCTCAAAGATGTACAGTTAAAAATACCACAAATAGACAATGGTTCAGAGTTCCTTGTCATACTTGATTTTTCTTGATCAGTAAAGAAAAATCCTTGAAACTTACTGTAGGCCTGCCTGACTTAAAAGTAGATTTGGAAGGAAGCTGTAAATTGTACTCTTTGTTAGAGAAGTTTACAATCTGAAAATTCAAACACAATGTTATTTTCTCCTGTTGACTTTTTTGTGAGAATGAATTAGTATTGTGCCACTTCCCATTCTCTTTTTCAATCTTTGTCACAGGAATGGATCATTTGAATTTTATTGCCTCAGTAGATTTTCTCTAATATGTTTGTTTTGAGCTCTTTCAATATTTTCTGACTTAACTGGACATTCCACCAGTTCCCCAACACTTAGTGAGGCTGTAAATGGTAAAGCAAGCACATTATAGCAAGGGTGAGCCCTTCAATATGCAGTATACTGCAGCGGTCAAAATAATTCTATGCACTATTAGGATTCAGTGAACACTGGAGACAATGAATATGTACACCTTGCACAACCTCAAATATTGGAATTAGGACAGAAAACAATTCTTGTGACAAACTGCATAAAGAATGAAGAAGAGAAATAAAACACTTAATCCATTCCTGTTACTGTTTTCAGATTGTAAACTGCTGTCTGCTGTTGAATGCCAAAGTTGTATCTACTCATACATTTTGTTTAACTAGTAGCTCTCAGAATCTAATCTCTGATCCAGAGTCACGGGTTCAAGTTCCACTCTGGAACCTGGGTTCATAAAGCACTCTATTAGACTATTAACCAGGGTGCATGCACACTGCCCTTTTGATTAAATGTTAAGTAGAGGATCCTTCCATTTGGATAGGAAATCCCAGTTGCTTATTCTGCAAAGAGTAAGGGAGAATCTCAGGATCATGGTCAGCGCAGTCACATTGAAATAATTTCTGTTGTGCAATCCTATTTATCAGCTGTTGTTGTGAATATGACTACTACAGTTACTTACGTAGTCACTACACTGTTTGAACCCATTGCTTTATAAAATAATGTGATGGGGTACAAAAACTTCACTCTGGCAGGGAAAGGCTTAATGAGCTCTCATGGCCTCAATCAGTCTGCCCTGCTACACCTACAGCTGGTGTGAGGCTTGGAGTGAGGGATTAAAAAGAGCAAGCAGGGCTCAACTGGGAGCTGAGTAAGAAGATCAGTTTTTATTCTGTGAGAGAAGTTTGGCTAGGACCAGGAATAACCTGAGAGACTGCTGCTTGCCAGAGCCTCCCTGAGGGAAAGTAAGCCTGTTGTGGGACTGTTGTTTGACCTAGCTACTGGTGCTGAGTAAACCTGCTGCAGGAGGTGCCTGCTTGAAGAGGGCAACAGCTAAAAGATCTTTTGTTTCCTTACACCTGATTGGGGCCTGGCCATGGTCTGACCTGAGTGTGGAAGTGACTGGGTCACAAATATTATGGATAATTAAAATAAAACCCTTTAGCAAGTAGGCATTAGAATTAGAATCACTTATAAAAATAAGATGGAAATCCTGAATTTATGTGACTTTTTAATGTATGTTTTTGATACTATATAATTCTATTTAAGGAAGAAAAGGCACTCTTACTGTTCATAAGAGTAGAAACTGCAGATCATATTTTGTGAAAGCCTGCTTTATGCCAAGGGAAAACAACCAAATGAATATGTCTTGAAGTGGTTTGAACCGTGTACCTAGAAAAAGGTTCATCATTGAATACAGCTCTGTTTGCCCCTGGGACATAATGTTACATGTGGTGTTCAGCAAAATAGTCCTATTTTATTCAAAGGGGCTATTTGTGTGTAAGAAGCAGGATTTGAAATAGGCTCTTGCCTTCTAGTATTGACAGCTGGGTGTCTGTCCTTCAGTCATATTTTTAGTTTACCGTCTGCTTATGGTTTTACCAACCCCATTTTTAATGACTTATTGCTGTGCATTTAAGACTTTGGTCCTGTCTTTCTAAACCTTATAGGCCTAACTCTATTCTTGTGTATAATAATGCACAATTATCTGGTACCATTGGTAGTCATAACAACTGCATCACAAAGCCTGAAGAGAAGAACTCTGAAGGCTTGGACCATTGGTCACATGGGCATACAACACTCAAGGTTGTGTTAGGTACTGTGGAGAGCACCTGCTCTCATGAACTGTTGCTAGAGCTGTTAGTGCTTTGCTTTTGTGAGCACCAAAGCTGAGGTGGTGTTTTTTTTTTTTTTTAGAGGAGCTAAGTTATGCATTCGGCTCCCATTGAAAGTCACTGAGAGTTTAGGCACCTTTGAAATCCCAGTCTGAATAAATAAGGGTCGTCATCATCATACACTAATCTGGCAGATGCATCTTGATAATGTGTAGATATTAACTGTATTCATATAGCTATTCAGTGAGCAAAAATATGTAACTGTACTTAGCCAAAAGGATCACCCTGTTGCCTAGGTACTAAAATGTTTCATTATCCATCATTTCAATTAACATGCTCTGTAGCAATTTAAACACACCAAGCTTAAAATTACATTAAGTATCAAGCACACAGCTTTATTTTTTAAATAGGTTGCCCTGATCCGAGTTCCTTTCCATACTTTCATAATAAGAGGTCCATGGCAACACACTGTTAAGAGATTATCTCCTTGAGTACTTTCAGAAAATTTTTCGGACTTGAGCAACACTTTGTAACAAACTTAGTTATGGCATTGGCTCATGATTTTTAACAACAAATTGTGGTTGGCTGTGGGGAGCTGCAACTATGGACTATTTCTGTTGTAACAGTCTTTTCAGAAATCAATTCTCTAGCTTCTTAACTTTTTGTGCTTGTATTGGAATGTTATCAATTTTATGCTTATTAGCTAATTATAGTTGTATGGCTGGATGTTAAGTAAATGATTTTTAATGGGGATTCCTTAATATTTGTGTGGTATTATGATATTTTTTATAAATAACTTAATTGGTTTTAAAATATAAAGAGGAGCAACTAAGAGGGAAGTATGGGTTGAACTGAAAGCAGAGAGACTAATGCTGTTCTGGGAAACTTGCTCATTGTTTTGTTCTAAAACAAGATTCAGATGTCCTTTGGAAATAGTCCTAGAAAGGGTTATGTTAAAAAAAAATCTTAAAGAACATTTCTTAATTAGACATCTGTTTTTTGAATTTATTCAGCCTCAGTAATAAAGGATACACTATATTTGTCCTGGATATTGAACATTTTGTTCTTTTAGGAAGTTTTGTTTTGTTCTTTAAAAAATTTCTCAGCAATGTAAATTCTAGATGCTAAACAGCTCTAGATGCTGTTCCATTAAGGATCATCATTACCCCATCTCTCAACCACTTTTGCATCCCTCCCCGAGCTTCCTTTTCTCTACTGCATCAAGCGCAAGCTTCTTATCTTTACCTTTAAGCTTCCCCCAAGCTATTCTATCTAACTCCTTATCATATGGTCAGCCCCTAATTTTGCTCTACTAGTGACACTTGCTTTGAACACTTGCTTGTCCACTTTTTCCACAACCACTTTTTGCTTTCCTATGCAGCTTCTTTATGACTTGGAGGAAGGTCCCATCACAATTAGTAAATTCACCCCTTTTTATAAAAAATTCCTCTTTGAAACCTAGCTTTCTTTTGATGCCTAGAGATCACTACCATTTGGCACTGATGCTAGGCTGGTGGCCATCTGTGATTACTTATATATGCAAATGCACCCATATTTTCTGTTACTTTGCCCCCCATTTCTCTTTCTCCACTTCTTATGTCTTTTCATAAACCTATATTGCAAGCTGTCTGGATCTGGGCCTGTTTTTGTGCATGTTGTTTGTATAGTCTCTAGCATAATGGGATCCTGATCCCTGACTCTGCCTTTTAGGCATTACTGCAATATAAAGCATAATAATAAGCCAAATATTTTCATTATTAGTTATTATTCCAACTTTGAGAGACAACCATAGTGTCCTAGCTGACTTGTACTGCAATGGGAGGCGTGTCGTCGTTTCATTGCAATCAGCCCGATAGACATCTGGCTACTACTTACTGCCTTCTGATCCAGCATATCCTTGTTTATAAACAAAGTTGAGTGACTTCCAATCTATTCCATGCTCAGATATATGCAAGGCAGTGTGCAATGCTACTTGGAGCATTTTGAGCATCTCAGAAAGTATTACAAGCTAATACATGCATATTTGAACAAAGGCAGCAGACAGTGCAGCCCCATATACTAGGGAAAAGAAGTCAGTAAAGTAGGCTCTGAGACAAAGATTGGAGGTCGATAACTTTGAAGTGATTCTAGTTTCCTTTCTTTCCCTGTAAAAGGTATTGATTGAGTAGAGAAATGATAGTCATACATGCAGAGAAAGGACACCAGAAATCTTTGCCAGGGAAAGGCTTTGAAATGGGAGGATGATAAAACAGACCTCTTCATTTCCATTTTAAAATCCCACCTCTCCTAATCTAACAAGTACCTACCAGTCCCCTAATACATGCTAACCAGATACTCCACCAACATTCTCCCCTGTCAGTAATCTGAAGCACTCTTCCCAGTTTCTAAAGCCTATATATTTGACAGCTCATTCTTCCATTCTCTGTGGATTCTTCCCCCTCTGTTATTCCTTCTGTCTTGCTCCTTTGTCTCTTTTTTGTTGTCTTTTCCTTTCTTGCTTTTTCCCCTTCTCTTTCCTTGTTCCCTGTGTGCTTGGGCACAACTGTAGGGCTACGTACATACTGTAAGCTTTCTGCATATGAAGGTGCATGGAGATGCCCATAATCTGTCTCTCCCCCTCCCCCATTATACACACTCAAAGCCCTTAAGCACACGCCTCAGGGTGAGTAGATCACACTGCTGAGCTCATGGGGGGGGGGATGGCGGGGCGAGTGAACAGACTGCGTTGTGACCAATTCCTCTAACCTCCCCCTTTGTAGTGCTGCACTAGCAAAGGCACAGGTACCTGCATTTGAGCCTAGATTGCCCTCCTCTGCTGTTCCCACAGTTTCCTGTGCCTGTATCTTCTGAGTCATCTACATAGGAAACTGCCCACTCATCTTCTATGCACTGGAAGTTCTTTCAGGGTTTAGCCCTTCATTTTCCATGCACCCTGTGATGTTTCATTCCATATTCTGTATGAAAATATGCTTATGATATGAGTATGACATAACTGAGAGATAATTTATGCAAGATTCATTGGAAAGGTTATGATTTACTGAATGTGATTATTAAAAATGGATGACTGTCATTTCTGTATCTGAAGTTAGGAGTAGTGACTATATATCTGTATTTCAAATGCATTACTTTGGGCATCAACCCCAACTAGCCCTTCTGGTATAACAATGGAAAGCCAGACAGGGCTAATGGGACATTAGCATAGACAATTGACTGTAAAAGAGCTTTAGTCTTCCTGTGGACTCTGGAGACCTCTTCTGAGCAATGGCTGCCACAGCCATGCAGAGACCTAGGTCCAAGTCACCTGGTACTGGATACTCCTCCCTTTTTGGAATGCCAGTGGTTTTCCACTGGAAGACAAAGGGGTTCCCACCTCACACAAGAGCTATATACGGTAAGGGAGTGACATCATCATGGTTCTCCTCTGCCTCCCCACCCAAGGAGACTCTGAAAAAGACCTGGAAGCAAGAACTGAACTGGGGGAAGAAGGATTGAGCCCAAGCTGGAAGGGCGTCCAGCTTGTGAGTAATAAGACCTGAGGTCTTAAGCTGGAGACCAGTGCATCTGCCTTTCAAGACTTTTTGTAATCTGCCTGCAACGATATCTAGGTTGAGAGATTACTATTTGTAACCAATTTCTTTTGCAAAACAAGCTTAGTTTGTGTGTTTAGTTTTATTTGCTTAGTAATCTGCTTTGTTCTGTTTGCTACCCCTTTAACCACTTAAAACCTGCCTTTTATAGTTAATAAAATTTGTTTTGTTTCTTATTAAACCCAGTTTCTGTAATTTCTAACTGGGGAGGGGAGAAGTTGTGCATACCTCCCTCCACATTGAGGGAGGAGGCAGATTTCATAATATACCTTTGGGTCTGCACTCCAAGAACAGTGGACACCTGAGTGCTGGGGCACATCCCTTACACTGAGCCTTCTCAGAACTGATCTCAGCGTCCATTTCGATCTGCAGTTGGGTGTGGCCCTGCCTGTGTGTTTGCTGGAGGAGGCTTAATGGCCTGGCTCAGCAAGACAGGTAAAAAGAATTCCAGGCTGGCATAACAGACAGGCTCGGTGGTATCTCAGCACATCAGGTAGTATCCTAAAGGGTCCAACACCATCATACAACCTACTAAACCCCTATCATTTTCAGAGCAGCACAGCATGGAATATGCCTTGCTTACAGAGGGCTGCTAGCTAGCCAGAAGAACATACTAGGATAGTAATGAACCTCTGGCATGAGTACTCCTTACAGCATGACTTTTATCAAGAGCTCAAGGAATCTGCTCAACTACAAGCTCATCTCAAAAAGGTTGAGGGAAGTGGACATACACCAGACTGGTGCGCAGTGGAGCAGGTCAAGCACCTGAAGCATGCCAGAGATGCAAACTGCAAATCCAGTGACATATCCTGCACATGATCCTGCTAGGAGGAGCTTGATCTGTTGTTTGCTACAGCTCCAAGCACTAAAGCCCACTGTAACCCATCCTGAATCTGGATGATCTTATCAAACCAGAGCAAGTGGATGATGCAACAGTGTAGTCCCAGGAATAGGATCTGACTGCAGACCTGGAAGCCCAGGATCAGTTGCCTTACCCAGGTGACCTGTTCAGAGGTGAACTTGGGGAGGAACCTGGATAGGCACATGGCCCAGGATCCACTCTGCAGCCTGGTAAGAGCTGCCTACCATGTTTATAAATGGGGAAGTTGTTGTTGGGTGGTTTTTTTCTTAAAGAGAAAGTTCTGGATTATGGCCAATAATATTATCATGGGGGGTAAGTGAGGCATTGGGTTATGTTCAGCTTCTGCTTAGGACATCTTCTTCCCTAGACGATGTGCAAACCAAAATGGCTGTCAAGAAAAGGGGAGCGGGGGGGAATTGGAGACAGACTCTTTAAAACTTCCTTTGCTATTTTAAAAAGAATAACTAGATAACAGGCTGTATGAGTTGATAGTCCACGCACATCTGCCTTTGTTCTTTTTGGTCTGCCAGTATTGTATTGGACAACCAAGGTGTGCTGCTATTTATCTTCACCATATTTCAGCATTACACTGATGGTCCTTCCACTCCCGGCAGGTGACACATGCAAACTTTTCATGAAGCAGGAGTTTGAGTCTGAGTCAGATTTAAGGGGATAGTAAACTTGCTAGGACCACTTTGTCTCTCTCTCCAGCAGAAGTTGGGCCAATAAAAGTTATTCCCTCACTCACCTTGTCTCTGTAGGACCATCTTGGTAACCCACCAAACCTCATGATTTATTAATATGCTGTTCAGACACCTGACTGCTAACAATCTCCTTCTTGTAAAAAGAGGAAACCCCACCACTGGCCTGAAAAAACGTCATTTTTCCATTCTGAGAATGCTAAGATTTATATCTTCAAGGTGTTGTCTCACCTGAAAATCAGTTCTAACTAAAACTAGTAACAGTCTTATTCCCTTCCCACCTGGGCCCAGTCCCCGTGTTGATTGGTGCACTGTCCAGTTGTCTGTACTGGGCCTTCAAAACAGCATCATCCTGAGCCCACTCCATGTGAAATACTTGTCTTTCATGTCACCAGTGCTGTGCAGGGCACAGCAGGTTCTAATCATACAATCACAGCTTGTTCCTGCTGGCAGACAAACTATGGGCATTTTGAGTGCCATTATGGCCCTACTACAGTTTGAAAGCCCAATTTTTCTGAAAGCCAGCTATCATTTCAGGCATATTTCTTCTGCTCACCACCTATGGGTAAACAACCCTGTTAATCACCTCAAACCTCCACTATCCCCTGTGACTTGACAAGACCAAATTGGTGTGCAGCGGACCTATAGCACTCTGGGGTAGTCAGCTTCCAGAGGCTGCTAACAACTGGCCTCTATTCCAGAAGGGCTGCTCTTGATTGAGTATTCTGGTGTCAGGAGGTTTGTGCAAGCTCCTCCTACAGCTCCATAAAGGTTGTTTCTTCATGCAGTAGTTCTGGATTCACTGCTGGTCATCCCAGGTCTGCATGACTGTCATCCCTCCGTAGTTCTCCTGTACCAAAAGCACTGGTACATTCATGGGGATTCCATAGCAATATCATTGCTGACCATGTCTTCAATGAGTGAATCCTCCTTAGAGTCCAGCTGCCTTCTTCATTTTAGGGAAAAGCTCCAGAAAGATCATCCAGCATCTTGTTAAATGCCTTCTCTACCACATAAACAATGCCTCCTCAAGCAGGAGCACTTCATCTAATGGATCCATGGTCCTGTGTGAAATGGAGAGAAGTGAGGAATGTGCCAAGCTAGAAGAGCCTCTGCTAAATAGGTTGGTAGGCTAAACTTTCCACCCCTCAGGGGTCCAGAAAGGACAGGCAAGTTTTGCCACAATATGACAAAAAACAGTTATTAAAGTGGCTCCAGTTGTTCTGTGGTACAAAGAATCCTGAGACAGGCACCCAGAAATCTTAGCACTAGGCATATGTTCCAGAATGCTGGTGTGAGCAAAAAGGGTTTATGTGAAGCCTTGCAATGTGGACTCTTGGGACAGGTTTGTGTGGCTCACATCTGCATGTACACAAGCCAAGACATTGCTATGCACAGCAGTATAGAGAGCCTTATCTTAAAGCACATTTCCTTTACTTGCCCTCCCACTAATGTATAGACTACACTTGGGTCTGGAGCTGACTAACACTGGGGCATAAGGGGTTATAAGTAAAAGTAACAGAAAATGTTTAGTGAATTTTTTGATATATTAAAAACATTCTGCAAACTGTTGTACAAAGTTCTGCAGCAAAGAGGATAAAAGCAAGAATTGCAGTGCTCATAATGGATAAGTTCTCCCATTTGATGTCTGTTATTCCAGATCTATTTCCCAGATCTATATTAGTCACTAACCTCTAGTTTAACCAAATTTTATCTTCATGTATAACAAGCAAAGTATTTTGGGACTGCTTCACCACTGGGTTACTGAACTATCCTGGCATTGAATTACCAGTGTGAAATTCGAATAATGCTATGATGAATCAGGTTGTTAATCTGCTTTTTCTTTGAGTCATGATTCATTTTGACTATTCATCAAACTGCATCTGCTTGATATGGTCATCTCATTAAATAGAGAGTTGCCTCAATTTGCAAAATTCTGACATAGTCTTTTGATCTTCAGACATTTACCACAGTAAATTTTAGCCTACAATTTCTTTTTTTCTGGTATCTTTCAACTGAGTAAACAGATCTTCTCTCAAAATTGTCCATTCTTCTTTTCTTTTACTAAACAATTGCAGCTAACCGCTTCCTAGAACAAACTCCCTTATCATTGCAAATGAAAAGTTCGCAATGTAGTGCAGGTGTGCGATATTATATTGAATACTGTGTTTCCCCTCCAGTAAATGAATATTCTGTGAAGTGGTAATATAGTTGCTATAGTGCTCTGTGGATGCCAGGGAATAGCTTTCTTTTTACCCTTCATCTCTAGCTAGTTTAACCTCCTTTTGTGCCTTGGCCTTACTGATTTTGTCCCTACACACTTGTTTGTTTATATTCATCCTTTGTGATGTGACCTAGTTTCCACTCTTTATAGGACTTTTTTGTTTTGTTTTGTTTTTGAGTTTCAGATTATTGAAGATCTACGGGTTAAGCCAAAGTGGTCTCTTGCCATACTTCCTATCTTTCCTATGCAGTGGGATAGTTTGCTCTTGTGCCTTTAATAATGTCTCTGGAAAAACTGCCAACTCTCTTAAACTGTTTGCCAGAAGCTGGGAATGGGCGACAGGGGATGGATCATTTGATGATTCCCTGTTCTGTTCATTCCCTCTGGGTCACCTGGCATTGGCTACTGTCAAAAGGACCTTTTGTCTAACCCAGTATGGCTGTTCTTATGTTCAATGATAGAGGTCTATAAAATCATGAATTGTAGGGAGAACATAAATAGAGAAGTGTTATTTATCCCCTCCATGTTACACAAGAACCAGGGGTCACCCAATGAAATTAGTAAGCAGCAGGTTTAAAACATAAGGAAGAAACACTTCACACAATGCAAAGTGAACCTGTGGAACTTGTTGCCATGGGATGTTGTGAAGACCAAAAGTATAACTGGCTTTTAAAAAAAAAAATAGATCCATCAATGGCTATTAGCCACGATGCTCAGGGACACAACCCCATGCTGTGGGTGCCCCCAAACCTCTGACTGTCAGAAGCTGAGACTGAACAACAGGGGATGGATCACTCAACTGCACTGTTTGTTTGTTCCTTCTAAAGCATTTGGCACTGGCCCCTGTTGGAATACAGGACACTGGCCAAGATGGTCTGACCCAGTTTAGCCATTCTTATATAGTCAACTCAAGCTGACAAAATGTAACTAACCCAGAGTATAATACATAGCTTACTGTATAGTTCACTGCATTTGTCATATTTCCAATACGAGGACAGTTGCTGGACCCCCACAAAAAACCCTATAATTTAAGGCAAAGTTGAAGGCATAACCTCACAAGATCAGAATGCAAAGGAAAGGTCAGCGTGTGGCCAGTACAGTGTAAGTTTTCAGCAATCTGGAAAATTAGGTGCACAACCTTCTACATGGTATTTTAAGTATCAGAGAGCTTCTTCTAGCAAGTCATTGCAAACGTACAATACCAAACCATAGAATTTAAAAATAAGGTTCCAAAACTAGATTCAGCAGGCACCATGGTGCTGGTAAGGCTTTCCTATACAGTTTGAGTGATTTATAAGATCAGTATTACATTCCTTAGAAAGTATTTCTATCTTGGAGAAGTCCCCTATAATTTGCAATCCATGTTTACACAGCCTTTACTAGCTGATCCAAAGCTCGATTTCCAGTATGATCTACAACTTATTTCACACTCAAGGGTATTCAGACATTGTTAGCTTTTAAGTGTGGTAGGCAAGATCCACAGTGTTTGGATTTTTTTTCCGCCATGTTTTGCACCTATATGTGCAGAGAGGTATCTAAATCTTGTATAGTGAAGCTGTTGTGGTGTAGGCCCATAAAGCTATACAGCTTTGAGTCCATGAAGATTGTAGTAAAGCTTTCATTCTCTGATTTTATTTACCTAAAAGATTAATTATGGTTTGTGTGTTGCATGTATCTATTTAAACCCACTATGTAGATAAGCCCTAAGGTGCATAAGCATCTTTCCCTAGAAAGCTTCCAATTATTAGCTGATGTAAACTAAGTTGACACTACCTCAGTCTTTGAAAGTTCAATTCTATGAGCCAAATTCTGCTCCCAATTATTAATGTGTTAATCCAGAGGAAATGACTAAAAGGGGTGGGAGGTTAACCTGATTTACACCAATGCAATGTGATGAGATTGAGGTCAGCAGAGATGGAAAGATCACGAAATGCAAATCTACCCCACGCGAATACTTGACGGGCTCATGTCTAGACTTCAGGTTTGGTGTCAAACCCAAGTGTTTTGGCAGGGATGAGTCCATAGAGAATGTGCAAAACTCTGCACCTTCAACTCACCTTTTGATAAATTTAGGTTTAAGTGACTTCCCTTTGGGAGTTTCCTTGTCATTAGTGAGTTGTTTTTTCCACCATCCTCTATTGACCCAATGCATTGATGGAATATTATTCCCTTCATCTGAAGGATTTTTGCCAGTGTGAGGACCCTGAATTAGAATTTCATATGTCTGATATGACAGTTCCCATGATCTTAGTCTTATCACTGTATCATTATTGCTTCCATGATAAAAAAAAAAAAAACCTTTTTAAATTCATTACACTTTTCCATTTTTCATGTATGCTGTATGGACAGTGGGCACTGCTCAGTAATGCAAGCAATAGACCAAGTCAGCAAATCATGGAAATAATGTGTAGCTTCTCATTTAACTATGCCATAAACGTAAATGTATTTACTGAGCTTTTAATAGGGATCAGTACATTCTATGAGAATTGTTAGTGAAACCTTGCTTGTTTGTATTATTTTAAGCACCTGTGTTTTGAGTCCCTGATGTGTTCTTATTTTTCCAGTGGAAGATTCCAGACCATTTTTCATATTTGCCTTTTTGCTCCTTGTTCCAATAGATTCAATCACTTGAGTCTTATTCCTTTCAAAAATTGTTCAGTGACAGATTTTAAGTGAAGAAGAGCAAATAAGGATTTGCATATAAGATATTTTGCATATGATGTATATATTTTACATTCAAGCAAGTGCAATATTTGTAACCAGAGGGCATCAGCCTTGTCATCTGTAGTGTTTTTTCCCACTAAATCAGCGTTATCACAGTTAGTATTCAGACTCCCCAATTGCTCCTTATACTGTAGAACAGAAGCACTGTAGTCCTGACATTTATACGGTCAACATGATTTACACGTTCAACAAAAGTTTTAGCAATGTAAGAGAAATGTTTGGCAAAGGCATACAAGCTAACCTATGCCCTCTAATGTTATTACACTGCAAGAGCTGCCAGTCTTGAATGATTACATGATAAATCCTAACACACTGAGACAACAGAGATAGTTGGGGCCATCTATAAAATATTGACCTCTTGAATTGTCTTGTACGTCCTTGGAAATAGTTTGCTGTTTTAGAGTGGATTACAATCAAGGGCAATTGGGTTGATAGTTTCTTGCTGCTCCAGATTAGGTATTTCACCTATAAGCTGTTTGTTTGTTTGTTTGTTTTTGTTTCCAGGTAGCATTAAGAAGTTTCCCACATTATTAAAAAAGCAATTATCTGAAAAATATAAGTCAGGGAGGGTACTCAGGATAATTAAAGACACTAAAAACTAAAGAACATGAAGTGCTCTAAGTCCACAAGGACAATAACCATTGATAAAACTGGAAATTGCAGAAATTGAATGAGGGTATGACATGCCATATATATTTCAGATAATAGGAGTATGTGATTATGAAACTTTTTTTCTTAACTGTAATAGTCTTTTTATGTTGATGAAATGAGCATGATTTTGTAACTTGATGGCGCTCTGAAACTTTGAAATTCTTTGAAAATTTATGCAAACGTTTTAGCTATTAGAATGAGTACAAAAATATGAAAAAATAACATTTTAAAATTTTTAAGCCAGCTTGGTTGGATTTGTTCTTTCAAATGTATTTTTCTTTTCCAATGGGTTAAGTCTAAGTCTCATGCACTCAAGAAGGTTGGCAGAAGCCATTTTCTCAGAAGTGTCTGTATTATGTGTGTGCTCTCTGAGCCAATTTAAAAAAAAAAAAAGGCTTGTGGTCGGAAACAGTTTGCCGATGCCTCCTGCTGGAGTGTGAATTTTGTGGTGCAAAGGTGTGGGTGGGGAAGGTTGCTTATTATTTACACAGATTCACAATCAAGCAGACTTGAAAGTCCACCCAGAATGTTAATAGATAGCGATCCTGGCTGGTCAGAGCGCCTGAAAGAGACTCTGGAGAGGAAAGCAGTCCATCCATGAAAGAATTGATAGCAAGGAGCACATTACCAGTCCTTTCTTGCAAACGCACCAGATATAGGTGGAAGAGGATTCTCTGGCAGAGAGGAGTTCATGGCCTAGTAATGTCCTCTGGGTTTTGACAGCTCAGAAAAACCAGTGTGAACCTTCCGAGGTTTCCCCATCATTAGATGTATATGTGGTTTGCATAAGTGGAGACAGGATCACAACATGATATTTAGATATATTTTGGTTAAGTTAACACTACAGTTTGAGACTTTTGTTTTATTCCCTTGTGTCATAGTGCACATGTCAGAACAACGGATAATAATATTTTGAGTGCACTGTGAGATCTTGGTTGTCACACCATAACAATGGAACTGTAAGCCTTTTGTGAGGTCTCCAGTATGCTGTGGTACCAATTTTGTCTTGACAGTTCCTGGTATGGCAGCTAGTACCCTGGCTCAATCAATCATTGTAGACACTTCATCTATTAAAGTGTCTACAATGATATCTGCTGATATCTGCTGAGTCCCAATACACACTCTCAATTGCCTTCAGCATCATACTCCTCCCAGACAGCAAACTTCAATAGACTCCTCCCCTGATGGCCACATTTCACACTCCTGAGTAGGAAGGAGAAAAGCAGCAAATTCACCCCCCCACAGATTCTCCATACAGTCCCTCTGCTGCCATATTGTGGCAAACCAACAATAGTCCGTGTTGTGTCCTCAGCATCATGCAGGCTTCCCATAATTCCAGCTTGAAATAATATACCTTTATGACTTCCCTCTCAGATCCTGTGGCGCATCAACTGTGTGTAGAGAGGAAGGGAACTCAGAGCTGGAGAATAGTAAGTAATAGTAAGGCCAAAACAGGTGACCACTAATAATTTATGCTGAAAAAGAGGTCCCTGCATTGACTTCTTCTGCCTCATCAGCACTCCAGCAACTGGTATCCCAGCTGCAGGACATTGGCCTCTGGCTGCAACATGGGAGGATGGCCTGTGTTTGCGGAGTACAAAGATCTCCCTTTGGTTCAGGGCCTGCTAATAGTTCTCTAGTGTGAACTCATGCTGAATTAGAGGAGACCAAAGTTATGTGATTAAAGCTGGCATTCAGTCCATCACCTGTCCTCATAGAAAAGAAAGATGAAGGAAAGAAAGGCACTGCTGCCATCCTGTGCCCCCTCTGCTCCATGTAGCTGTTGATTCAGAAGTGTCTTGTCAGCTATGGCTGCCATGGCACTTCCCTAAGAAATACTGAACATCTACAACCTCAAAACTACAAAAAATGTCTGCTTGTTGGCTCTTTACAATCCGATCTGCAAAAACATGTTTGAACCCTGGAATTCCCAATTAGAAAATATGAAAGTCCAAAACCCATGAAAGAGAATTTAAAAAACGTATTTTGTGAAGTTTTGCTCAGAATTTTTAATCACGTTTGCTCAATTATAGTGATCTACCTAGAATGACTTCATCAATTTTTTCAGACATTTTACCATTGGTGCTAAAGAAGACACTCTTGAACTGCTTTGATTTTGTATTTTCTTTTTAGAATCAAAAGGTTGCATTTCTGTAGTGACAGTTTACAAATGTATTGTTTCAGAATTGCAATAATAAACCCAAAGCTATAATATTCCTGACAAGTTAATAGATTCAGTTTAGTAAAGAAGCATAAACACATCTTGTTAGTAATGTGGTGCACAACTTAATATTATATTTTTATTTTCCCTCAAAATTTTTATTGCCGAAGAGCCAAATTCAGTAGAAGGTAAGGAATAGAGAATTTGACTAATGTTTATTTCAATAAACACCTATCACTTCCCAAATAAAGATAGTCTAACTAAAACCAGAAGCTAAAGAAGGCCACTTGTGATTGAAATTTTGTTCATTTTGATCCACTTTGCCCTACAAAATGGAAAAAATGCATGTCAGTAAAATCTTTCTCTGGGTCTGACCAGTGGTAAAGCTCGTCACTGCCAAGTTGGGATAGCCATGTACATTTTCCCCATCTTACTTTCTCACTGCCAGTTCCAGGAGATGGGAGCACCGCAGAGGTAATGGTATCACTCCTCAAGAGAGATCACCAAGCACTGCTCAGCAATAACTCCTCTGGCTAGTAAAGACATGGCTTTGAGTTCCAAAAGAGTGCAGTTTTTCCTGAGCTGGATGACTGATGTCTGTGACAGTGCCTTATAAGTTGGGGTGGGTTTGACTCTCAGAGGACTGATGGACATCCAAGGCCCTCCTCCACTCCAAAGGGGACCTTTTTCCTTTTCCTGCTGTAGTTCAGTTAGACTTTTATCACAAACAAAAGCCTTTAAAATCAGAATTGCATTTTAAATTTTATCCTAATTATACCCTATATTACCTAGAAGTGTGAAGTGAAAAACCCCCTCAGTAATACTGTGACTTCCCACAAGCCAGTCAGTACTGTGGTTTTGACATGCGTCAAGGTGAAGTCCTCTCTTGTTTCTGAATAAAAGATTTAACAGTGGTGCCAAACTGCTCAGGGAAGGAGAGGGATGGTCCTCTGAATGACTTGCTCAAAAGTGCTTCTTCAGGGCACAGGAAATGTGACTCATGACCATGGATTAGAGCTGGTCAAAAATGCTGAATTAGGAAATTTTTTGATCAAAAATAGTGTCCAATTTTTTCCCCCAAAAAACAATTTTTAACTAGATCTACTACTGACTTAATCAGTACCTCAGCACATCTGGGTCACTGCCCTGGTCCATGGTAAAGGCCCAGGGAAAAACAGGGAAGTAAACCAAGGAAGCATAACTACATTTTGTTTAGACATATTAATATAGATAAAATCATGTTTAATTCCACTAACTCAAGGAAGGGGGTGGACATAAATGGGGTCCCTCTCCTGTACTAAAAAGATATAAAATGTTTACTAAATGTGTTTTTATGTTTGCCATCTGGCTGGTGGAAACTGAGTAAATTATAGTAGTGATACATCTAATAACCCATCAATCTCAATGATTCAAGGTGATTGTGATGGGATATACCAGACCCTCTGAGACCCCATGCTAGAGGCCGCATGGCCCTGCAACACCCTACCCCAGAAAAGGGCAGTAGAGAGGGTCCTCCAAACTGCCTAGAGTGGCTGTGAGGGGGAGAGCCAATCAGGGCCCAGCAGGCTAATATAATAAGAGCTGCAGGGCCAGACTGAGTTCAGTTCTTTGCTAGAGCTGGAAGAGCACAAATGTTGTGTGGCTGGCTGAGGGAGCTTCAGGACCTCGGACAGGACTGTGCTGCCAGAAGTGGGACCCCACTAACTATGACCTCCTAGTTTTGACAACTAACCATTGATAACTGCTCTTTGAGTCCAGTCTTTCAACCAGTTGTGCACCCACTTCATAGTAATTTAACATAGACCACATTTCCCCAGTTTGCTTATGAAAATGTCATTTGGGAGTGTGTCAAAAGCCTTACTAAAATCAAGATATATCTTGTCTACTCTGCTCCCCTTCCCCACTGCCCATGCACTAGGCCAGTAACCCTGTCAAAGAATCATCTCACTTGTTACATGGGCTATATTTGTTCTGGAAATGATTGTGCTGTCAGAAACTTGAGGGGCCAGGTCTTCAGCTGGTGTAAATAATTGATGGAGCTTCACTTACTTCAATGGAGCTACATTGATGTACAGCATCTGAGCATCTGGCCCAAGACTTCAATATTAGGATAAAAATAATCAGTGGGGAAAAGACTTCCTAAAGAAACAAATATTGTTTGTTTTCATTAAAATGTCTGGGCTTTTTTTAAAAAAGGAAAACAAGTACCAAAAATATGGAAGAGATGCAGAAACTGCTTCTAAAATATTTTTTTTCAAAATGTGGCAACAGCTGTTATATGTTATATATATATATATATATATATAACATATAATATATTTATCTGTAATACATTGCTTATATCATAAACCGTCCCCAAAATAGATGTGCACAGATTTCCAGATAAATTTAATTTTTTGAAAGATGCTCCGTTTCAGAGTTGAATCAACTTATTCTAGAGTGGCCACAATTTTTATTATAAGTACATTGCAAAAGCTTGTACTATATTAATGTGACATTGTGAATTTCATAGGGATTTTTGCATATAGGATAGCAAGAATATATTCAAAAACCACTGAGCCAATATAAACTGTCTTCATGTTAATGGACTCCACCTAATGCCAGAAAAAATAGTAAAAAATTGTAATTATTCACTCACACTGTATATAGGTCTTATTAAAAGAAGACTTCCCTGTTCTAGTGTATTTCTTAGAACTCTGGGCTCAACTACTGATGAGAAAATGTAAAGTACCACCTTTGCCGATTTTAGAAACATTCAAATGAAACTAATTTAAAAAAAAAATAGCAGTAAAAAATAAAAACACCAGTCACTCTGAAATGTTAAACCCTTGAAAAACATGACTTCAGTTCACATAAAGAGTAAATAAAAGAAACTGCTTCTTCACCAATGCCATTGATCTATTTATGTTCAGTCCAGCCTGCTGCAATTGATTTAATTTGGGTACATAGTATCCAGTTCAACTATCCATGTATCTAAACTGGAAAAAGTCATAGGAGTAGCAGGATATTCAGAGGGCTTTCACATGATTATTGTTGCTAGGGAAACCACTCCCTTGGTATCCATGTCGTGAACACATCTATCTCACTTTGTCTTTAGCCTACAGACAGAGAAGCGTCTTTCTACCAGTTTATTGAGAACAAAACAGATGGGGGGGGGCATGGATTTTAAAAAGAAAAATGATTAAAACATTTAGGAGCTACTTAAATTTCTTACTTTTGTTCTATTCTTAAGGAGTTGTTTTGGGGCTGTATTAATTTGTTTAGGAGTAGGAAGGTCGCTCAGACCAGCATGCTAAATTCCTTGGATCTAATTACATTCCTTGTTTCTATGAGCTATTACTAGTCAGTCGCTCCCCTAGTTAAAATTTTACACGTGTTCCAGTTTCTGAGAGAAGCTGGTAGCCATAAGATTCTAGTTGTATCAGGATGAAGAATTTGCATAATTTATTTGTGAGGGGGTAGGGGCTCATCAGTATTCCTTAAACTATCTGGACCTGCAAAAACATAGGCAGATTTGATTTGCTGATTGGCTAAATCTCAGATGACACATAAAATATAATCAATTGGCTAGTAAGGACTGGGAAAGATAAGGGGAGGAGGGAATAGGAATATTTTCCTCTCTCAGGAAGGGCAGAATTGAAAGCGGTATAAGGCCATGTGTGCTCTAGGGAATTCTAGGGTACTAATCATCATTGCAGCTATTACCACCTGTGGGTTCTATTACGAGTGCTTTGTCTACACCATGGCTCTCAGCAGTGCAGATGAAGCAGTGAAAGCACTGGTGGGAATGATTTTTCTATAGTTTCCTTCATCGGAGGCAGAGTTTTGAAGTTTTCAGCTGAGATTTATTACAAGAAACTTAATTTGAATTGGTTTTAGAATAGCAGCCATGTTAGTCTGTATTTGCAAAAAGAAAAGGAGTACTTGTGGCATCTTAGAGACTAACAAATGTATTTGAGCATAAGCTTTTGTGAGCTACAGCTCACTTCATCACGAAAGCTTATGGTCAAATAAATTTTTTTTAGTCTCTAAGGTGCCACAAGTACTCCTTTCCTTTTTAATTTTTACTGAGATTCCTGTTAAAATATTTAAACAATGAGTGATTTTTCTCCCTGTTGTTGCTGCTGCTGCTGCTGAGAAAGTTTCCACGGTGACATGATTGTTCTCATATCTGGCTTTATGCCCACTGGATCTAGGCCTGCTATAGATCTGGGCACGTGTTTGATTCTCCACCTTCAAAGGAGCTGTTGATACTTGGGTACTCTTCTTTGTGATTTCTTGTTCAGTGTAACAATTTTCCTTCATGTTCTTCAAAATTTTCTGTGCTACTTCATGATTTCTACAGTATATATGTAGTAGATCGGTTTTGTATTCTCATCATGAGCTCTACATGAGTTCTGTTCCTTTTCTTGTCTTTACATTTATTCAAAGTATATTTTAAAACAAAAAGGGGAGTGTGAGAGTGGGACTGTTATATTTCTGCTACAACACATTGAAGTAAACCCAGACTATTAACTTCAGTATCCTGATCCAGCTCTAGTTTGGGTATTTTATTTTCTTTAAAAATTCCTCCATGATTTCAGCTGATTAATCTGTTCTTCACTGGCTTAACTAAACTTTTGCTTATTCCTGCTGTGTATTGTTAACAGTAACCGTCTTTCTCCCATGAGGGGGCTGCATTGGATTACATTGTTCCTTTTGTCAATCCATTTGTAAAGTGGCTTTGGAATACTTCTGAATAGAAATATAAATGTAAACTTATTCATTATTTACCAGTTCCGTTAAAATTTTTGAAAGTAATGTAGACCTCTCCTTTCGTGTATAACTTGTATGGAGAGAGAAATCTATAAAAACACTAAAGAAATCAACAATTACTTTGAAATATAAATTCTTGTTAATATTAACAAGATGTGGTGATCAAGAGATGTCTCAGGCAATGGTGCTAAAAGGGGAGATTAAAGATGTTCACCCTTGGGATACATTCACAGACAGAGGACTGTTCTCCTGGGATGGACTCCAGTTCAGTGGGAAGGGAAATAGACTTCTGGGATGGAGGTTGGCACAACTGATTAAAAGAGCATAAAAGTAAGAATTTGGGAAATGCTTATGTAATCTTCATGCCTGATTCTAATATTGAGCAAGTAAGAGGATATAGCAGTGGAGAAAGAAACAATGGAAGGCAGGATACTGGACATCCAGAGGAAATATTGGCATTGGCACTATGACACTAACAGTCACGTTGGCGATACTGGCAGTAGAAGGACTGTACCTGATCAGGCGAGGAATTTGGGCAAAGCCAAGCCCAAACAACTAAGATGTCTGTACACCAGTGCAAGGAGCTTGGGTAACAAAATGGAGGAACAAGAATTACTGATGCAGGAAGTGAAACCAGATATTATAAGGGGTAACAGAAACATGGTTGAATAGTAGTCATGACTGGAGTACAGGTATTGAAGGGTATGTGCTGTTCAGGAAAGAAGAAATAAAAGTAAAGGTGGTGGACGAGTTCTGTATATTAATGATGAGGTAGACAACAAAGAAATTACAAATAATCAAATGGATAAAACAGAATCTGTTATGAGTCATAATCACTTTGGGGAAGAAAATTAACAGACTCCACTGAGAGTGCTTGGGATATGCTACAAAGCTCCAGGATCCAGTTTGGATATGGATAGAAATCTCTCTAATACTTTTAATGAAATAAATACTTCCTGGAATTGTGTGATTATGGGAGACTAATTTCCCAAATATAGATTGGAGGACAAATGCTACTAAAAATGCTAGGGGCCAGTAGGGTGACCAGACGTCCCAATTTTATAGGGACAGTCCCAATATTTGGGGCTTTTTCCTTACATAGGTGCCTATTATCTCCCATCCTGATTTTTTTTTCACCCTTGATATCTGGTCACCCTAGGGCCCAGATATTCCTGGATGTGATAACTGACAGATTCCTTTATCAAATAGTCACCCAACCAACAAGAGGTGATGACATTTTAGATTTAGTATTCGAAAGCAGCAAAGATCTTATAGAAAAACTGATCAGAGAAGACAATCTTGAATCAAGTGATTATGAGTTATTCAACTTAAACTAAATGGAAGGATAAACAAAAATAGGTCTGCAACTAGGGTCCTTGATTTCAAAAGGGCAAACTTTTTTTTTTTAGAGGTATTAGTTAGGGAAGTGGACTGGACTGAAGAACTCAAGGATCTTAATGTGGAGGAGAATTAGCTTTTGTAACTTTGATTTAAAGTAAATTCATCTGAACCCTGCACCCCCAGGAAGGGGGAAGAATTCATAGGGAAGGGTTGCAGACCAAACTGGATGAACTAGCATCTCAAGCAAGTGATTAAGAGAAAACAAAAGGCCTACAATGAATAGAAGATGGGACAGATCAGCAAGCAAAGCTACCTCCTGGAGGTCAGAAAGTATAGGGGGAAAAGTGAGAACTTTTTTCCACACTTAGGTTGGGGTGGAGATTGAAGATAATCTTGGCATGGCCCAACAACTCAACAAAGACTTTGCCTCAGTTTTTAATAAGGTTAGGAGGAGTTTAGGGGTAGTGGCATAGAATATAACATGGTTTACAAAAGGTAGAATGTGCCAGATCAAGATGATCTTTCTTTGAGAACGTTTTTTTCTTAAAGACAAAGGAAATGCAGTAGATCTAAGCTACCTGGATTTCAGTAAGATATATGATAGAGAAATTAAAAGAAGATGGAGATTAACATGAAAATTGAAAGGTGGGTAAGGAACCGGTTAAAGGGGAGGCTACAATGGGCCATACTGAAAGGTGAACTGTCAGGCTGGAGGGAGGTTACTAGTGGGGCTCCTCAGGGATTGGTTTTGGGACCAATCTTACTTAACTTTTTTTTTATTATTAATGATCTTGGAACACAAAGTGGGGAGTGTGCTAATAAAATTTGTGAATGACGTGAAGTTGGGAGGTATTGTGAATATGTAGGAGGACTGGAATATCATGCAAGATTTGGATGACCTTAAAAACTGAAGTAATAGAAATGGGACGAAATTTAATAGAGTGAAGTGCAAAGTCATGCACCTGGGGACTAACAACAAGAAGTTTTTGCTATGAGCTGGGGACATATCAGTTGGAAGCGACAGAGGAGTGTATTGGTTGATCACAGGATAACTATGAGCTGCCAATATGACATGGCTGTGAAAAAGGCTAATGCAGTCCTAGGATGCATAAGGATAGATATTTCCAGCAGTGATGGGGAATTGTTAGTACCATTATACAAGGCACTGGTGAAACCTCATCTGGAATACTGAGTGTAATTCTGCTCTCCCATGTTTAAGAAGGATGAATTCAAACTGGAACAGTACAAAGGAGGTCTACTAGGATGATCCGAGGTATTGAAAACCTACCTTACAGGAGGAGCTTGGCTTGCTTATCTTTACCAAAAGAAGGATGAGGGGAGATATGATTGCTTTCTATAAACAAACCAGAGGGATAAACACCAGGGAGTGGAGTTCTTTAACTTCAGGGCCAACTGTTGGCACAAGAACAAATAGATAGAAACTGGCCATCAACATGTTTAGTCTTGCAATTAGACAAAAGTTTCTAACCCAATCAGAGGGCTGAAGTTCTGGAACAGCCTTCCAAGGGGAGCAATGAGGGCAAAAAATCTAACTGATTTGAAGACTGAGCTGGATAAGTCTATGAAGGGGATGGTATGATGAGATCGCTTACAGTGGCATGTGGCCCATCTGAGACTGCTAGTATCAAATATTTCCAATGGCCAGAGGTGAGTCACTAAATAGGGAGGGCTCGGAGTCATATTTTGAATTCTCTCACATGTGTGTGTCTGGGAGACTGTGAGCGTGTGCACAAGATCCAATGTATTGCCATATTTGGGGTTGGGAAGGAATTTCCCCCCAGTCAGATTGGAAGAAATGCTTTTGGGGCAGGGGGAGTTTGTAAGGGGCACCGGTCACTTGCTGATTTGAATTTGAGTAAATGGTGGATTCTTTGTAAGTTGAAGTCTTTAAATCAAGATTTGAGGACTTCAGTAACTCAGCCAGAGGTTATGGGTCTATTACAGGAGTGGGTAGGTGGGTGAGGTTCTGTGGCCTGCATATGCAGGAGGTCAGACTAGATGATCATAATGGTACCTTCTGTCCTTAAAGTATGAGTCTAACATGCTTTGTTCACATATGCTATTTCCTGACCTATATGATGTGCTGACAGTGCATAATCAGATGGGATTAAACTATTAAATATGACTTGTTTTTCCCTATGACCTTGCACCATATTTTATCACTAGGCAAACAAGTACATTTCTGTGGCCTAAGTGCCAATACACCTTAAAGTAAATCTTTAGATTTAAAAAAAAATTGGATTGGGGTAAATAGAGGGAAATGCTTAGATCTGTATATCCCACTAGAAGTTGCTATATAAATTCTGTTAATACACACAGCTTTCTAAAGAACCACTTAATAAGTTCTTTAGATCATAGTCAGCAACTCAATAGAGGTTTATGGAAACATACATTTGCATAGAATATTTCAAAATCCATTTGTGTGTCTTCTACATGTTCAGTCCAAGGGGAAAAAATATGCTGTAGATGAACAAAGCCGTGGTCTCTGCTCGTGTTCCATTTTTTCCTCGCTCTCTCTCCCCCTTCTCTCCCTCCCTCAATTTCTCATCAACTGTTAAGCTTCAACTGTTTGTTCTGTTTTCTTTTGTTTTAAAGATCTTCCCTATAGATCTGTGAAATGTGACAGAAATAACTGTACCTTTTAACTTACAAATGAAATTGACCCTTCAGCAGTCATACATTCTTATCAAGCAGGTGGTTATTCTGAATAATTTCAGTCTAAAAACTGCATGCCTTGGCACTCAGTGCATTTCCATCCCCTTCCCCCATTAATATTTTGATCTGACTAGAATCTAATCTTGAGGGCCTCTACTCCTTATTTGTTCAGTAAACCTGAATTTAGTGTAACCTGTTATGTGAATACCTTGGGGAAAGGGCACTCTGTCATCTGGAACTGACACATCAATCAGAGATTGAAATTTCAGCTCTCTTTTCAATCAGTTACAGAATCCTTCATTATTGCTATACTTTGTAGAGCTCTAAACTCCTAGGTGGCCTTTTCAGTAGATCCAGGATTTTCCTCAATTTATAGTTACATGGTAGCCAACATGTATAAGTAAATACTGGTCAGCCCTCCAAGCTTCTATATTATAAACTGAGAAACAAATCACCTTGAATTCGTTCCACTGACACCAGTGAAGCTACTTGCATTTATAAGGTGCAGGAATTTTTAAGCAAGCTTTTGCTATTTAAATACTGTATCAATAACAGTGGAAGTTTTACCCTTAAGAACTGATAAAGCTAATAATATTTATGGGAACTGTTTCAGGGTCTGCAGTTGCCCCTGTATGTACCAAACTGCAGAGAAGTCCTGTGACTGCACAGCTCAGATAGCATATAGCCCAATCAAGCTTTTAACCATGGGAGAATGCTTGAGTCTGAGGGCTGGGTCACTTTCTGACAGGCTGTTGATACATAACTAGCTGCATATGATAGCTTGCCATAAAGTCATCAGGAGGATTCTACTAAGTTGCTCCTTAACAATGCTGATTGGTATTGAGCTAATCACAGCTGATAGCTAATTTTTAAAATATAGTTTCTATTGGGAACAACGTGGTACTGTATCATTTTCTCGGAGGTGGGGGACTGTCCCCACACTGAATGAGCACCACTCACCTCCACCATCTCCCACAAATCCATGGAAGCAAGGGCCATTACAGACAAGTTTTCCAAGACTGCAGCAGGAGGAGGCTCGTGATGGTGGGGTCCATCCCCACAGAGAAAGTTGAACAGCTAGTGTGCTCACTTCTAATGCTCCAGTGAGCAGTGATGTGGTATAGGAACAATTCTTTGCTGCCAGCTTTCTGATAGCTTCAGGATGTTTTGCCTTTTATTGCAGGACTGACTATAGCACACCTCAGGATTCTTCCTTCTCATTTTATATATGAAACTTCTGTTTCTGTTCCTATGCAGGTCTGGACACAGTAACTCCTCTCCCATCCCATCCTTTCCACTAGGACTCAAAACTGCTCCTACTGGCATAGGAAGTGTGGGAGAAGTTGGTGCATCAAAGAAACCAGGGTGGCTAGCCAGATGGCATTCCCAGGGGCCCTAGATTTGCTTGTACTGGCCCCAGCTGTGCCTCTGCACTCTCTCAGATAGGGCTGAAGGAGATCAGAGGGTATCTCCGCTTGTCTCCAATAAATCCATGCTGCTGCCAGGGATTCTTATTGACTACGCAGGGATTGCTTTGAGAGTGGGCTCTGCAGGATCTAGAGGGTGTGCAAAGGTTAATACTGACATGGCCAATATTCATTGAAGAATCTTCAATTAAAGGAAGACAATATGTGGAAGAGCACACCAGCCTTGCCCCTTCCTACAACACAGACCTCTAACCCCACAGAGAGTTTACTACAGGGCTTTATAGAAGTGGAGATTGATACCACAGCAGCAGCATTCCCCACTTTAGCTTTTGCCTAGCTGATGATCTGTGGGTCTTCTGGCTCCTCTGCCCCAGGAGGAAGAGAGCGCAGTTTTGTGCATAGTTATGAGTAGAATGTATAAGCATGATAAATGAGAAATTATGAATGGTTAAATAGGCAGTCACAACAATGTAAATTATAAACCAGCTGGTTTAGTTATTTACATGCCAGATTCAATGGGTTGGATTCTGCGCTTTTACCAACATCCAACCCTACTTCTCAGTGGGGTTGCATATAAGTAACTAATGGTAGAATTTGTGTGAGATGTGTAATAAAATGAATCTTACTTAATATACTTTTAAGTTGGCATTCCTTGTTAAGCTGTAACCATAAACTGTATGTCTCCCAGAGTGTAGACGGGCCACCAGTGAATATATGTCATTAAATTGTATTAGAGCTCAGGTCCCAAAAGCATTTGGCTGATTATTAAAAACATTCTTTAGCCAGAATAGACTTAATTAGACAAGTGGAAGGTGACCCTGTATATTGGGAAAAGAATGATTCCTATGCAAATGTCAGTGTATGTTTTCACAGGAAAAGGAAAGAGGAAAAATATTTATTTGTTCTGTACTAATGTGCTTCGCAAGGACTCCTAGCCTAAACAACTAACTGCATTCAGTCTGACACCTTCATACTTGATTTCTAAGTCAAGATACAGCATAACGAGCCTGGAAATTCAGACTGATGGGAAATTCTCATCTGAGGATGTATCCTACATCTGACAAAGGGACTGAGCCTTTGAGAGACAGCTTTAAAATGTGCTAAAAGCTGCTAGATGGTTCTCATAGTATTTCCTCTTAAACTCAATTGTATCATCCTGGCCTCTATTGTATTTTACTTGTTAAAAAAAGTATTGTTTTTAACTTGCATAGAGACACATAGATTGTATATTAGCTGACAAATATTTTCATTGATTAATTTAAAATAAATTGGCCTTTGACTGACACATTTGATTGAACTTACTGCCTGATGTTCTGAAAGAAAACAAAGTACTCTGTCCTCTCTCAGAAGGAAGAGATAAATGAACATGACTATCTATATAAAAGCCTAAGGGCATAGAGAAGGCTGAAGTCTTCCTCTGGAAGTAGGGTTGCCAGCCCTCCCGGGTTGCCCTGGAGTCTCCAGGAATTAAAGATAAATCTTTAATTAAAGAGTTATATGTCATATGAAAACTCCAGGAATATGTCCCACCAAAATTGGCAACCCTAGGAGAAGACCATTTGTCCTAGGATTAGAAACTACTAACACATTACACAAAGTAGCATACTGTCAATTAGGAATTTAAATCCGGTATTAAAACTGAAATTTTTAAATTCTGAAGTTATTAAAAACACAAGTCGACAATCCATTTTGTTTGGGATTTTTTAAAAAATAACTTTTACTGGCAATATACCTTTAAGGTAGTGATGGTCTTCCTCTTAGGTCATTGAGTCCAGCTCCCTGTTGTCACAGGCAACCCAATCATAAATTCCCATTCATAAATGTATTAATCTCCATCTTAAAACAAGTGTTTGCCCCCCACTAGCACTATTGAGAGGCTGTTGGTTAGAAACCTTCTAATTTCCAGCCTAAATTTATTCATGGCTGGTTTGTACCCATTTGTCTGTGCCAATATTGTCCTTCAGTTTAAATAGCTCTTCTCCTTCCCTGTTGTATTTATGGAAAGCAATCATATTCCCTTCTTAGCCTTTTTTTTTTTTTTTTTTTTTGGCTAGGCTAATCAAGTCCAAGCTCTTCACATAAAACAGGCTCTCAATGTCCCTGTTCATTCTAGTTGCTATTCTTTTCAGCTGTTCCAGTCTGAATTAGTCTTTCTTGAACATAATGACCAGAATTGTAGTGTTCCATATGCAGTTTTACCAGTACCTTGCACAATGGTATTAACACTTCCCTATCTCTAATGAAAACACTTTGCCTGATACATCCTAGGATCTCATTTGCCTTTTTCACTTCCACATCACAGTGGTGACTCATAGTCATTGTGTGATCAGCTAATACACCCAGGTTTTACTCTTCCTATATTTGCAACTGATAAGCCCCAAGCTTATAGCAGAAATTCGTGTCCTTAGACCTTAAATGCATGACCTTGCACTTTACAATAGAGATGTGATTAAATTTAATAGTACAATCTGCCAGATCATCTTATTGATCTTTTAATATTACAAACCCCTTCTGTGATGATGCTGCCCAAATTTTTGTCATCAGTAAACTTCATTAGCATACTCCTTTTTTTTTATACCAAAGTCATTAATTAAAATATTCAATAAGATTGGTTCTAAGTCTGATTCTTGAACTCCACTAGTAACATCTCCAGACTGATTTGTTTTCCTTTTAGCACAACCCATTGTCATCTCCCCTCCCCTGTCATTAGTCCTGCAATGGTGCCACTGTTGCTTTTTCTATATAGTGTCCACTTCAAAGGTCCTCTCCTGGGGTGAGAGTAAGGTGTTGCCACACTCCCGCAGAGGAAGCCTGAACTCAAAGGAGGAAGGAAGAGGAGGGGGTGATAAAGAATCTAAGATGCCTTCCTCCATAAGAACGAAATTAGTCTGAGTAATGGCCAGACTAGCTGATGCCATCCAGTGTGAGAAATAAAAGTAAGAGGTAAAGAACTAATTTTCTTTTTTGTACTGATAAAATTATCTCATGTATTGCAAACCCTACTAAGTTTACTTTCTATGTAGTCTCAGAAGCAGAGGTGACCTCAATCTCCCAAATCTGAACTTTATTATCTGATTAAATATGTACCTAGCCTATATAGTATAGTGGGTTTTTTGTTTGTTTATTTAAATCTAAGGGTCTCAAAGTTCTTTGCTAAGTGGATTCACTTTCTTGGAAGAACAGTTTAAACAATGGGCCTGCCATACCTTCTGATTTAACAATAGGAGGGCAACCTATGGCAGAAGTGAGGAGCACAGTAAAACCTTGTAGTAATATTAGCATTAAATACTTTTATTAAGACATCTTCTCGGAATTCAAACATTAAAGAAAGTCATAAAAATGTTAATTTGTATCAGACTCAATATGGAATGAGACCAATGTTTTAAACTCTCTCCTAGCTACTTGAACAGAGAAAACATTGTTGTTTGGTGATAGTTGAAAAGAGATCTTTCCCTGGAACTTGGTAGGGGCAATAGCTGAACCAACCTACTTAAGCTTATGCTCAAATAAATTGGTTAGTCTCTAAGGTGCCACAAGTACTCCTTTTCTTTTTGTGAATACAGACTAACACGACTGTTACTCTGAAACTGACCTACTTGAGAAGCCCAACCTCTAGGTTTCTGAATAAATTAGAGTAGAATAGAAATGATCAAAAACTACTTTCTCCATTTTGTATAAATCAGGCTATATTTTTCTTTTCTTTTTTGTGTGTTCTTTTTCCAAAATCTGGAGGGAGAAGGAAGGGGAGGTCTGAGGTATGAGAGAGGAGAGGAAGAAGAGTGAAAGCCCTTCCAGGTGCAAGGAAGGAAGGAAGGAAACCTTGCTGGGCTCACCACAACAACCTTATCTGCCCTCTTAGTCCCCCAAAATAGCACAATGGAGTAGCCCATTCCCAACTTGGGACAGCAGAGTCCTCTTGCTGTCAGCAAATGAAGTAAGTAGACCTAGGCAAAGAATTTTGGATTAATAATTTATTTGCTGAAAAATGCAGTTTTGGTGGACCCAAAAGATAAGGAATACCCGATTTAGTTCTCTGTGCAACCTAATTCAGTCCCCTTCTGTACCTGCATTAGGATACAGTCTTGAATTACTTGATCACATACCATTTTCCTAAAACCTCTCTCATTTAGTGCCTGGTGTGGATAATGCTCAGGGAGTAAATAAGAATTGAGTAGTGAATGAGGCTTCTTGTAGGATCCCTGAAATCAAGGGGAGCTGTGGATGCTTAGCATTGCTGGATATAAGGCAGTGTAGTCTGAAGGAATGAGTACAGTTTTGGGAAGCAGTAGATCTTGCGCCTTAATCCTGATTCTGACTGATTCACTGGATAGCCTCACGCAAACCACTTTGTCTCAGCTTTCCATCTGTAAAACAAAGACAATTATGCTTTCTTACCTCTCAGAGAAGGTAAATTCATTAATGTTTGTGAGGCACTTGGATATTATGATGATGAATGCCCTAACAAAGAAAATGCAAAATGAATATTTCTGTATGCATTGTAGGCGTTGGATGGTACTTAGTAAATCAGACCAAAGCCGCTCATTGATGGATGTTCAATATTTTTTGTTCTCATTTCCTCACCACCATGCAGCCTTGTGCACTGAAAGAGACCAAGGCCTTGTGGAAGAAATAGTACATTATCATGTAATGAAGACTGTAGCATAATGAATATGCTCAAAGGGCAGAACTAAGTTGACACAGGAAGACTAAAGTCTGTAATTTCCTGACTTTTGAGCAATTGACTATGCAGTCTAAATAATATTCTTTTAACATAGTTATTAAGTGCAATTATAAATATGATTCACAAGGAGAGACTTATTAAATGTATTTGTGTTGATAGTTTTCAGTGCTTCTGACCTAACCAGACATTCTCAGACAAAAATGGAGTTAAGATTGCAAATGTGTTTTTAGCAGAATCCAGCTAACATATTGACCCTATGTTGGTTACTGCTTGTGAAACTGTTGAGTGAGCCGATAAAAGTTTGTAGAGCCACTCCTAAAGCTCCATTTGGGAGAAATATTAGATTTAGAGATACAATCTTAAACAGTTCAAGGGAGACTAGGGTGTGGGGAGCAGAAAGAGAAAGACCTAAATGATATTAATGAAAAATGTTAGAAAATCAGGATAATCCAGGCATGATTATTGGAGTCTTACTAATTAATGTAATTCTTCACAGGAGAACTGAAATGCTTCAGTAGTGTTACTTGCATAGGTGGAAATCCAAAGTCAGAGGAGAATATGTATTAGTATATTAAAGGCCAGCTCCTATTTCCAGTTAAATCAATGCCAAAACTGCCATTGACTTCAATGGGAGCAGCATATAATGAATTAAGAGAATTTAATTTTGGCCTTTTCCGAATTATATTTACATATAGAAAATGTGTTCTGAAGCATTGAACTAATTCTCCTTGCAACTGGTCAGTTTGGAATGAGCGGAAGTATCTCAAACACTGCTAGTGTATTTCTATTCTTGAAATGACCAATTACTTTTTTTTTTTAAACTAGGGATCTATCAGTATGTGTTGTCCTGTCTTCAGTTATTTTTGGTTATGAAAAGAGAGGTTTACGATAAGAGCTCAGTGAGTTTGGGCATTTCCAAATAAACAAACCTTGAATTTTTGGACAAAATATATGGCATAGTAGTTTAAATGATACATAAATATATGCAAATGTTGAATTAATAGGTCCCTGGAGCTTTAGCTTGTATGTAGTTCATAGCCTCTTAGTTTATTGAGATCATCCTCCAAATTTTTGATGGAAAAATGAATCTTTCCATAATTAAAAGCATTATGTTTCAAATAAAAATGTGTATTGAGACAATCACATCGGAGTCCTGCTTTGATATGAAAGCTTTGAGTTCTTAAATTCATAAATGCTGGTTACCGTTCCAGCAAAACAAGATTCTGTATTAAGACGTGTGACTGATCTGATAATGTTAGTGATAAATATTTGTCAAGTACAACAGATTCCACTTGAATTTCACTGTTTCCCCATATTCAAATCAACTGCTTTGCACTTTATGTACCCCTTTAGTATTCAAATGTTAAGTTGAAGAAAATAATAGATGTTTTAAGAGACAATGAAGGGTGGGGGAAAATAAGAGGCTGCACAGTTTGCAGATATGTTCTAGAAATGTATTTTGGGTTTTTTAAAATGTCAGGTGAAACACTAATTACATTGTGGCTTCTTTTCTTTAGAATAGATGTCAGTCTAGGTATTTATATGGATCCCATCACCAAGCTCGTTACAAATTTTAATGAATTTCCTCCTTATAACACTCTCTCTTATGAGGAAGGGAATTAGCATTACACCATTTTACAAATTGGGAATTGATAAGGACAAAGAATAAGAACCTGGCCTCGCTTAAGTCAAGGGGAGCTGACTAAATTAGATATCTTTTCTTGTTTGTGCTTGATAGATATAATATAGCACGCACAGACAAGAAAAGATAGCTAATATATACATATATAAATTTCTTCTGCATAAAAGTTACAGGGCATGTGAAAAGTAATGTAAACTTATTAGTCTCTTACTATCAATTGAAGTTAATGCTTAAATCTATTACACTATAGAACTGAGAATTTTCTATGTAATCTATACTGTATCTGAAAGAAATTAAAGAACGTTGCCTTGCCATAGTTTTATGGTATAATTATTGCTTTAAGGACAGAATTTTGAATAACTCATGATGGAAAGAGCAAATTGTTTGCTGGGAACATTTTACATTATTTTATCCTTCCGATTCTAAAAAAATCGCTCCTGTTACATGAGCAGCTATTCAGCTACTACAGGCAAGAACTGGAAATGACAGGGGAGAAAGCACCTCGGGAGCTAAGGCGACAGGACATCAGAGAGCTCCAGCCATTGAGAGAAAACAGTAATTGAGAGCAAGGGCGGTATACAGCCCAAAATGTCTGTGTTCAAGCCACAGCCCGAATGTAGGTTCAGAAAGCAGCTTTTGTCTAAAGAGTCTAACCACCTGGCTCATCGGGGTTCGGCCTGAGGAGCCCCAACCAAGCCTCAGTCAAAGGCACAATTTGGGGTCTCAAACATTCGGGTGCATACTCTTGTATATTCTTGGACTGACCTCTGCCTAAGGCCAATATTAATACACAGAATTGTGGTGTGTCATGCTTGTTGCTAAGGGGATGAATGTGCTTGGCACACTTTCTTGTATAGTGTAGGCAGAAGTCTGAGAATCATTTAAGAACTTCGACTCAGAGAGACCCCGGGAAAGTGATGCTAATGTAGGCAGCCAGAAGGATCCTAGCGAGATGTTAAATGGATATGATGAGCCTATTAGTTATTGCTCAGGAGAGAGATTAATTCACAGAACTCGGAGCTGTCTGTTTTCAGTGCGTTCTCTTCTTTCTTCCCCGATCTGCCCTTTTTAAAAGCGCAGCAATGTTACTGATTCTCAAGAACGAGAGAGGGAGGGCTAGGAGCAGCCTGTCTTGTTGCAGCTGCAATTCACTGAAGTTCCGAGAGGAGAAGGGGGCACAATTTCCCTGCGTTAGATAACCCGCTTCTCGTTGTGCGCTGTCCAGCACTAAAACGGACTGGGAGCTTTTTAGCTCTTAAGGGGCGAGGGGTGTCCATAGTCACGGATTTCTTCTGTACTCCGTCTGAGCAGCAGTGCAGAGTCTGCAGTAATTTGAGAATGGAGCTTTGACAGAGGAGGGTGAAAGCCCAAGGAAGACCCTCTCACTCAAGCATCTGTAGACACTACAGGGAGCCCAGACCTTTTCTCTCAGAACAGAATAGGCTGGCTGTGCAACTTTGTGTCCTGGGGGCAGCCAAGGGTGGGTCGGGAGGAGAAAATAAAGGTGAGGACAGATGCATAGTAAGGCACATGCTGGAGGATATGATGAATTTCATCACCGGCTTTCATGTGCTTTGGGAGCCTCTCAAAATATTCCCACCCCCAAGGTTCCCCCCGATCCCTGAGGAGTACCCAGCTGGATAAGTATGCAGTAGGTATAATTATTAGAATACAAGGAAAAAATAGACTTGGAAGTGAAATAAAAGGGACTCATAGAATAGGTAAGAACAAACAGGATTATCCAGCAAGGGGAAGGAAACACAGTATGTGCCTGCCATTACACTGAACACTGGAGCCCAATACTGCCAGCACTTATGCAGGTTAATCACTTTACTCACATGAGTTATTCCATTGGTTTCAGTTCAGTTCATTCTTTTATGTGACTGCAGGTTTAGTGCCACACTGTAATTATGATTAAGAATCACTGTTTAAATTCTATAACTTTTATTATTTTTGTTTTTATGCTGGTTTAAGCAATAGCAAAGCACTGTAAGTCCCGCTGAAGTTCTGAAAGTGTGGCAAAATTATTTAACTGCTTAAGTATTTACATGACCAGAATGAATGGGGGGGGGGAGGGAAGGGACACAATAAACAAGCCCAATGCCCTATCCTGGCATGTGCTGAGTGATTCCAAGAGGCGATGGCTGCCCCCAGCTGTCATTGACTTAAATGGGTGTAGATGGGGTCAGCATCTCTCTAGAAGATCATCAATTTAGATCAGGTCCTTGTTTAGAATTGTCCTTTTGTTTCATGTGCTCTGTTCAGTCTTGGCAATGTTCCTAAGAATCCAACTCTCAGGTTTCCTTGGCTAGAGAGCCTCAGCTGCAATGATTTTTGTCAAGCACATTGAAATTCTGAAAGCAGAGAACATGTTTGATCTGCTTTATTATTATTGGCACCACCTTTAGTTAAGGATACTCAACCTTTTCTATTATAACACCATGGTTTTGGTTGCTTATAGCTTTGTCAAATCTTTTACTGTTGAGGCTGAAATTTCCCATGCCAGGTGGCTGTTTTAGGCAGATATTTTTTTGAGTTTCAGCTAAAATGGCTGTTTCAGCTAAAACAAGATTATGGACAGATGTTGTCCATGTTAAAACACTCTTACAACAGTTTCATTAAGAAGTTTTAGCATCTCCATACTTTGGACTAGGGGCTTGAACTTTGGTGGGGGTGCGTGTGTGTGGAGGGTATCACCTTGGTTCCAGGGATGTACATTTTTATGTTCCCATGAAAAACTGGCCAAATTTGACCAATTTATAAGCCTGGGGGTGGGAGGGGTTTGTTTGCACATGCTCAGTAGAGACATGTTAGACTTTGGCAGCTAAATCTTCGAAGAGTTTGTATGCAGATAGAATATCTCAGTCTTGGAGCTGGGGAGGACTGTCCCTGCTATTGTTGTTCCTGGCTGCTGAGGGCCACTATGGCCCTAAGCACTGGACCCGAGAGTAAGGAGATGGTCTCTTCTGTGCTCTCAATGTCTACCCTGTTGGTGCCTAGGCAGCATAGAAAGGGCCTGACTCAGATGTGAAAAGAACCCAGGGGTGTGGTAGGAGTAGATTGGGATAAGGATTCATAGGGAGGGACTGGGATCTTGGGGGAGCCACTGGATGGGTGGGGCAGGGGGGATTGAGAGTGAAAGGGAGAATGGACAAGGAGTTGGGGCCGGGGGGAGAGAGAGACCATAACTGGGTGGGCAAAGAGACTGGGACAAGCCTGTGTGAAGAGTGAGATCAGGTGGCTGGGGTTGGGGGAGAAGAGATGGAAGGCTGAGATTGGTTTGGCAAGGAGACTAGGATAAGGAGCTGGGGGTGGAGGGCATGACTGGGAGGAGGAGGCAAGACAGATCACATGAGGTGTCCAGCGTGGGTGACAAGAGCTGGGGTAGGAGACTGGAAGGGAGGAAAGTATGAGATCAGAGGAGGAACTGGGTGGTGGAGACTGGGATGAGGAACGGAGGGAAGGGAACTAAGACTGGGAAAAGGTGGGAAGACTAGGACTAGCTAGCCAAAGTGACTGGGGTGAGGAGCCTGAAGATGCAGGAGAGATGCTGGACAGAGAATGTGCCCAAGAGACAGGAGTGAGGCATGGACAGATTGGAAGGAAGAGGAGCAAAAGGGGGTCAGGATTGGAGGGGACAGGAGCAGAAGTATGTACACCCACTAGAGCACATTTCCTTCATAATCTGAAATGGAATCTAAGAAGATTCCTGAGTGTCAACTTTCTTCTGTCTGCAAAAGATGTGAAACACACTGACAAAGTGTCCTGTCTCCCTTTAGTGCTCGTTCACACAAAGGATGACAACACTACTATGATTTACTCTGTTATGTCAAGTAGCTGAGGTCTGTGTATTGCATGGGGTTCTCAAACTGGAGGTTGGGACACCTCAGGGGGCCACGAGGTTATTACAGGGGGGGTCGCAAACTGTCAGCCTCCATCCCAAACCCTGCTTCACCTCCAGCATTTATAATGGTGTTAAATATACTAAAAATGTCTTTTTAATTTATAAGAAGGGTCGCACTCAGAGGCTTGCTATGTGAAAGAGGTCAGCAGTACAAAAGTTTGAGAACCACTAGTGTATTGGATTTAAAAGTTCCAACCCTGCTGATGAGGCATGTAGGGTGTCAGGATGATGCCGCATGATGTAATTTCTGGGGTTTTTTTCAGTTTGCTTTTTTAAAAAAACATAGGAAATTGCACACAGAAACCCTACATTGAAATAACATTAATGGTTGCAAAGTCAAGCACTCAAAAGTTAGGAATGGCCAGAAAAAAAAGGTTTCCCCTGGGCTAGCAAAATCGATTTTTTATGCTCCATGTTAGCTCCCAATTTCTGATGCAGAGAACATTTACTGGATATATATTTCAGTGTTCTCTCCTAATCTGTTCTAAAAGGCGAAAATATATTGCATTGAATAATGAAAGTAGCTGACATTTTCTGTTGATTAATCATAGCACAGAAGGATTGTGTTACAAGGAATAATATGAATACATATATTTTTCTTTTTGTTAATTAACAAAATTACATATCCCACCACTTATCTCCACACTCTCACTATGTACACATTTCTGGTTTTCTACTGTTTGCAATTTTTAACTTACAGAGGCTTGAAAAATCATGACACTCATAATATGAACTTTAATTAATTAGAACTCAAACTAATTACTGGCTTACTTAAAAATCCTCAGAAAATTCAAACTTTACTCTGCGATTATGTGATGAAGATTTAGGGTTGATTTAAAAAAAATTGAGGTATTCAGATTGCTAATGAAAATTTTACCATCTCTAGTAAAGTAAGCGGAGGCAGAGTTAAAATGAGCATTGAAGAAAATTATCAATCTGATACAATACTTGACATGGAGCCAGTGGTCGGATTCAATGGGGGTAATGTGACCAGACTGACAGACAAGGAAGCTGACAAACGATTCAAAGTCAATAGTGGTTTTGAGTTAAATGCATTCATAAGCATTAAGTATTTTGAGTAACTTTCCCCAAATCTGGCACTTCTAAAGCAGCAGGGACACAGTTAGTAAGTTTGATCTTGGGCACCTATCATACTACTTCACAGAAATGGATGTGATCAGCATTAAAAACGAAGCATGCCACTTAACTCCCCACAGTATTCTAAATACTTTGTTCTTATTCTGTAATATGTTGTGGCCTTTCCAATGCACAGTAAAGACTAGTTTCTAAAATTGTGAATTGACAGTGAGTTTTTTTTTAATTTATAAACATAATGGTACCTTTCCTCAAATCAAGTGCTAACAGTCAAGGCCCTGATCCTGCCAAGTATTTTTCACTTAAATAATACATCCAGATCACTGAGTGGAACTGCTTATATGATTAATACCTGCTAATGTGGAGAATTTCTTGACGTATTTATGTCCCTCAAGATTGGCACATTTTGTAGGGCTCCCCCTACCTTGCCAGAAGTTAAGGTCTGAACCAGCATATTTTGAAGAAGGGCATCTTTTGACATGACACATTCTTCCCTAAAGTTTGATGGGTAAGTCCAATCATTTCCCACATGGCATTTAGGGATAGACTGATGATAGGAAAATGAAATTGGCAGTTTATACACTTCAATCTGGATTTTGAATCACTACTTGTGCTCCCTGTCTTTTGACTGACGTTTCCTTTTTGATGTCATGAAGTATGTTGCTACTACTGCTGCATGCCAAATACAGTGCACTTAAACAGTCTCCTTTGCCACTGTGTTGCTGCTTAGATAAACTGATGGGAATGGAGTAGCAAAAATCATTCTGAAATAGCTTTCAGAATCATTACTTTACATTAATATCAGCATTATTTGACCTAATACATATTTGCCATTAGCGTCTAACAAATAGTGCTTCGAATTAGAAAGGAAATGTTTGTTAAAGGTAGCACTACTAGCTAACTGTTATTGGTTTTAGTTTCAAAGGTGCATTCATGAGAAGGTTTTCTAAAGCACAAATAGCGACAGCAGCCAAATAAACTAATTAGCAATGCAGGTATGGCTTGGGGGTATGAAACACTTGTAGATTTAGGTTATTGGCTCATCAAGTATGTGCATGAGAGAGGAAAAAACAGCCCTTATCTTTCCCAGTGTAGAATTTTAGTTTCGTAACTCTGGCTTTTTACAGTTTGCTCGAGATCGCATTTCAGATGTTTTACTGATTTCTACCGAACTTGAAACATTGCAGTATTAAGCAGACGGGTGACTTGGAGACATAAAGCCGGGAAGCAGTGTCAAAATCCTCTACAATGCATTAGTGACTCTCTCCTTCGGTAGGATACAGGAGATCTACACGGCGCTGATGGTATTACCCTCCCCTCTGACGGTATGTACCACAGTGATGTGCGGCATGAGCAATGAGCTGAGACTATCTGGCTTGTTTCCTGAGCGATCTTCCCCTGTACGCGCTAGATAGCGAGGAACAAGGGCTTTTTCCCTTCCTCAGCCTTGCAACCCACGGGCTGTGTGTTCTCCCAGGCTGCGCTGCACCAGGAGTCCGCCGCTTCCCAGAGCCGCCTCCTTGCAGCCCGGCTCTTGCCATCCGCCCGAGCCCTTGACTGACGTGGGTCCCCCTTTGCGTCTCTGCCGAAGTGCGGCTCTGCGCGCTTCACCTGTCAGGAAGGCTGACGCGCCCCTGCCCAGCAGCCCGCGCCCACTGGCGACTCGGCCGGCTCCTCTCCCGCCACCTTCCCGCCGGGCTCGCAGGCGGCGGCGGCGGCAGCGCCCCGCGCCCCCCTCTCCCGCCCCCCACGCGCGCTCGCACCGCCGCGGTGTTTCCCCCTCTCTGGTTCCCTCTCGAACATCAAAGTTTTCCTCCTCCTCCGAGCCCCCTCCCTGCCCCCGAGCCCTTATTACTGCGCAGCCGGTGCACAGAGGGCTGGCAGCGCGGCCAGCAGATGCCGGCGATTAGCTGCGGGAGAAGCGGCAGCGCCTCGCCGGCTCCCCGCGCTGACCCTGCCCGCTGAGGCCCCGGGGAGTCCAGGGCAGCTTCCCCTGGAGGAGGAAGACGGGGACTGAGCGGCGGCCAGGCGCGACCCAGCAGCCGGGCTTGGAACCGTGCGGGGCTTGGAGCAGCCGCTGCCGGGCGGCAGGAGCGGCAGCGCGGCTGGGGCTCCGCGGAGCTGGCTCGGTCGGGGCTGCGAGGTAAGGACCTGCGAGGCTGGGGAGCCGGGGCTTCTCTCCCCCCTGCATGTCGCCGACAGGTGGCGGGAGCAGCAGCCGCCGCCGCGTCCTGCCCGCCCGAGGGGACCGCGGCGCCAAACGCCCCCCCTTCACCCCGGGCTGTGCGCCCCGCTCCGCGCCGGCCAGCCTGCCCGGGGCTGCCGGGCTGTAATGGTAAACGCCGCCGCCCGTCCGTCTGCGGCTTGGCTGGTACTGAGCATGCGCCTACCCAGTGAGCATGCTCACTAGCACCTGCTGAAGCCGCTGCCCGGACGCTGCCCTTACCTGGGCTTGCAATATGAGCCCGTGGGCGTGGGGGTGGGGGGGTAAAAAGTGGCAGCGGAGCAAAGCGGAGGGGAGGGACGGGCAGAGTCTCTGCAGCGCGGAGACTGACTGCACGGGGGGTCAAACAGCTGGAGGCAGGGAAAGGAGCGAGCCAAGAGGTAGGGGTCAGAGCAGGGGGGAAATCCGCGGATAGGGAGAGGCAGGGGGTAACAGTCATCCAGATGGGATGAGCCTTCTGCAGTGGCTGCAAAATGGGGTGTCGAGGGCTGAGAGCCTTCTGCACGCAACCTCTTCGGGATGGTGCAGTTTAGCACCAGCTTCCAAGGGCTGTCTTCTTAAAGGCACGGTGCATCCCAAAGCCTAGACAAGGCAGCTCTTCCCTATCCGATAGGATGCATTGAGCTGCTAAAGGAGATTTGATTCAGTGAAATATTTTACAGATGTCACCCCCCTTCCAAAATTATAATAGTCATACATGTTTTTAGTGTTTAAAAGAATCCTTTGTCAATTTATATGACTGCATAAAGGGTCATAATGGTTCACAAATTTGTTTTAGCTGCTGTTCTGATTGCTTGGGTTAGACTGCCTTTTTCTTGTAGTCCACTGTGAATGTAGTTTCATTCCTTTAAATTATTTACCTTTTAAAATGTAATTTTTCATTACTCTTAGCACTTCATCATTTACCTTCATTAACACTGTGCAGATGGATGTCATTGTTCTATTTAATTCATTTTAATATTGAAAATATTAATAATAGTAGCTTCAGCAATCACATCTCACAGTGTTTCTAATACAGCACTTCCTATTTGTATTGTGACACTAGTTTTTAATTCTAGATTTTTTTGTTGCTTTTTTTTAAATATACAAGTTTATTCTTGCGTCTCATGTGACTTTAAAGCTGACTGATTTTCCTGGTTTGGTATCAGAACTTCTTTAGTTTTCTTTGATCCACCAATGGGGATTGCCTTTGGCAAGTGTTGTTTTGCTTCTCTCTCCAACACCTTTCTGCTTTTTCATATCACCACCTGTGTATAGAGTTTGGTTCCCAAATATTCATCACAGGTCAGATTTTTAAAGCGTGAAAGCATCTAAAAATCCCACTAGTTGCCTAAATACCTTTAAAAATCTGACCCAAGGGGCACTATACTGTAGTGTGGGAAATCTTTTTCTCAAAGGAAAATTTATACTGTAATTTTACTGAACAGAGGTATATGACCCTGAGACATAATGACAACCAGAAATATTCAAAAATCATGAATTTTACACCAGAAAGTAATGAAAGTAAAATAAATAAATACATTTGGGGTTCTTTGAACTTGCCTTTTGTTTCTGAGCCTTTAGGGTGCACTAGTTTCATACATTTTCAGATACCTTTCCCAAAGAATCCATATATCTAAAACATTTGTCCATTGCGATAACATTCCATACCATTTTGGGCTTCCAGTAACATGGGATTTTCCCCTCTCCCTTTGTCATTGAAAACTTATTAAAACCCCTTATTTGTGTAAGTAATTCCCCATCCTGCAAACACTGAACTGAACACTTTACTCTTTGATTACTTCATTTGTTGCATGCATTAGTGTTGATTTTTTTTACTGAAATTGTTTATACTTCTAGTTGCATATTTTAATTTCCTAGCCTTTTTATGTATGCTATATGTTTTGTTATGATACATTTCAATGATGATCTTCATTCTGACAAGTATACTGTTCTGTACTGCCAAAACCAATGACTGTGAAGATGAATTATCCTGTTACTCCTTTGCATTGGTTGCAGTTGTGCACCCACCTTATAGCAGTTTAATCTACACACATATCCCTGGTTTGCTTATGAGAATGTCATGGGGGACTGTGTCAAACCTTACTAAAATCAAGATATATCACATCTACTGCTTCTCTCTCCTGCCATTAACCCTGTCAAAGAAGGAAATTAGGTTGGGTTGGTATGATTTGTTCTTGACTGATCCACGCTAACTATTCCTTAAAATCAGATTATCCTCTATGTATTTACAAATTGATTGCTTAATAATTTGTTCCAGTATCTTTCCAGGTATCAAAGTTAGGATGACTGGTCTTTAATTCCCAAGTCCTCTTTGTTCCTCTTTATAGAGACTTAGGGCTAGATTCACAAAGTTTAGGTGCCTACACCCCAATTTTAGGCTCAACTGCAATTCCCAAAACTTTTGCCAAACCATTTAGGCACATAAACTCACTGGGTGCCTACATTTTCAGAGTAAAATTTCTTTAGGTGCTTAAGCTTCTGCCTCTAAGATTTATGCTACTGCCTTATTCTAGGTCTCTGGATGCCTAAATCCCATCTAAACCCCAGAGTGATTCATAAACTAGGGAAGATGGGGGTGGAGATAAAGTTATTCTCACATGTGGGGCCCAATATGATAGGTGATCTTAGAGGCTGCTATGGGATTGGGTCCCATTCAAAATGTAGCTGGAGGAAGACATAGGTCACCATCCACCTTATAAGTTCCAGCCTAGTACAGTAGTTAGAGCACTTGCCTGGGATATAGGAGAACCAGCTTTAATTCCCTCTTGGCAGGGGGAGGATTTGAACAGGGGTCTCCCCCAACCCAGATGAGTGCTCTAAACACTGGGCTAGAAGTTACAGGTGAGTACCACTCCCACCCTGGCTGTTTTGTATGGAGTTAGGCACCTGCTTAACTCATTTATAAGATGGCACCTAAGCTATTTTACTCCAGGAGAGGTTCCCATTCGTGGTTCACAAGGCAGAGCTAGATGCCTATCTGCAGCAGGGACTTAGGCACTGAACTCTGTGACAGGTGGGCCTTAGACAAACCTTTCTGGGCAGCATCTCCCATTGACTGTTTTAGGCAGCTCCCTGCCTAGTATGCTAGCTTTTGTTGATCCCATTCTGAGGCATCTCTCCCCATTCATTGTATAGGAAGTTTAAGCACCTAACTCAGGATTAGTGAATTGTGGTGGTGTTCCTGTGACTTTCTTGGTTCCTGGAATCTAGATGATATGATAACTGGGTGTTGCAATTCCTGTGTCCCCTTTGTGAGTCTAGCCCTTAAGTTTCTTCCTCACTGCTAAGAAAGGCAATTTTTGTTTAGCTTGGGGTGGCTGAAGTGTGGAAACTACTCTGAGGTAAAAACACAGTGAGGACAAGACACTTCAGTTTTAGCAGTGAGGAAAAGGCCTGAGAAAATTTCTCTAGAATAACAGCAGAAGGCAATATGCTCATATGATTGTGCCAAAGTAGAGGAGTGCAAATTTTGTTACGAAAACTTGATCAATATGTATAACAATGACAGGGTGGAGTCTGTCTAAGGAACAATGGTAGATTTTCTGCCTAATTGCTTGTACTTAAAATGTATTTGTAAGTATTTCATGTACTGTTTACAATCCTTTACACTCATTTCAGAGTTTTGTGTACACTAAATGTTTGTTTTCTATAGGCCATACAATTTCTAATCTACAATGGAAGTAGACTAATAAAGAAAAAATACCTTCTTTTAGGGTTTTGTATAAAATAGCCCTGCAATTTAACTCTTTAGAATGCTTTTCCAAATTACAGAAATACTTATCTTTGTGTCCAATTTTAAAATTTCACAATTGTGTCCCTAACCATCACAATTAGCTACCCTGGACCAGAGGATTTAGGAGTAGCAAATCGTGACAGACGCACTCCCATTCAAACAATTTGATACCCATACCCCTGGGTTAGGGGGGTGGAAAGGCGGGAGGTAGCAAACAATGTCACGTAACCCTCCATTCACCACAAATTGCTACCCCTAGACCAGAGGTGGGAGATGGCTAGGCCTAGCAAATTGTGACAGGTGTACCCCTCCATCAAAATTCGCTGTCAGCAAATTGTGTCAGGATGGCAAAAAAAGAACACCCATAGATGTGAGTATCTCTTACCAGTGGGTGCCAATTGGATACCTCTCAAAGCTGATTGCAGATGGTTTTAGATAAGATCATCAAAGTTGGGCCTCTGGGTTGGGAGGGAAAATGAGGCTGAATGAATGCTGCGAGGAGCATCCTGTGCCTCAAATGCGATAATTTATGCTCGCTGGGGGTAACTGCATTTTCACCCCCTAAACGTTGCCTTTTCCCGGAGAGATTTTTGTTGTGACTTGCTGTGTATGCTACTTGTTAATGCAAAATCCCTTTTGCAGCTTCTTCAAGTATAATATGGACAACTTTAAAACTACCTATGCTAAGAAAGCTTTTCAGTGCATGGGGGATTGGGCCCGTTTCCTCAGTTTCCAATGAGGAAAGAAATGTCTGGTTCCAATCTTGTCTCAAATTTTTAATCCCCTCCTTCGGCAGTGGGAGGCAGGTGGGTAAAATGCTACAGGGAGACGATACTGAAACTCAGCAGCTGTGCTGTGGGTGTTTGATTTTCCTCCACGTGAACATTAACTAAGGAAAGAACTTGCTAGGGTGATAGAGTCCCACAATTTTGCAGATGGTCTTTCTGGATTAAGGACAAGCCCGATCCGTCTCCTCTCAATAGGCAGTGCATAAACAGTGGAATACACACACACACACACACACGAAGCTGAATTTGCTTAAAGGACTGGTGGAAGAGAAGCAATGTCGGGGCTTTAATATTTGCATATGGCAATCAGCGAAATAAATGAACCGGTTAGTATTCCGATCTTGTAATACTTGGTGCGGTAGAAAGGCTGCTATTACATTTCATTTCCCATTCCGATTTTATTTGTGGGAGTGGAATAATGCTGGATAGGCTATCTGCTGTCTGCTCACATGTGCCTTCTCTTCACATCTCAGGGCGTCCTGCAAAGAAGAGAGCAGGGAGGGGAGCTCACCTTTGATATTGATTCATCTTTTAATAATATTAAAAGAGTAAATCACAGTGAGAAACCCTTCCGGGCTTGGGAGGTAATGGATGTGTTTCATGCTCGGGGCTGTAACTTCTGTGCTGCTGCAGGGTGACATTTTCCCTTGGACTCCTGGTCAGTGATCTGACACTTTAGTAGTCAGTGGTTTGTGCCTTGCGTGCAGATCATCCTTCCACTTGCATGTTGGACTCTGCATTTCAAATCTTGGTGCTAACTAGTGAAGTCCATCATAAAGCCAGCACTGTGGGTAACTTGCAACGTTATTCATCTTCTCCAGGCAAGTACTCAAGGCTTATCCTGGGAAGAGCAAATGCCAAACTACAGGGGCTGGGGAAAGGGCATGGTTAGTGGGGTGCTGTACTGGGCATTTGCTAGGGGAAGCAGATTGAGGTTTAGAGCACCTGCTCTCCTCACTGTTGAGTAGCCATTACTAACAGGTGTGTGTATTTTAAAACATAGTTTAATGTGCAAGGTTTTGTTAGACATTCTCTGAATCCATTTTTTATTTAGCTTACCATATTTAAAAAACAACCACGCCCTCTTCTAAAACAGAAGCCAGCAACCTCTCCTCCCTATGGGAAAGGTGTGTTGTTAAAAGCGATAGCTAATAAAAATCTGCCCTTCAGTTGTCCTATTTCTCTGGAAGACATGTAACAGATAAGATGACACACTCTTTGGAGATCGGATAGGAGTGAATGGGATGAATAAATAATATTTCACCCTTAACTGAGAATATTTTTGGTTTTTGATAGTCAGAAGCAGAAATTTGGGATTTACACCCCCCTTCCCCAGATTGTGTGTTACAAGTAAGTAAATATTTTCAAGACTACACCCCAACCTGGAAATAAATGAAAACTGTTTTTGCCCTGCATGCCTACTAAGTACAGCTCTCTTAAAAGGTGGTATCTTTTCCTAGGTCCTAGCAGGGTAAAATCTGCACAGTTAGTCAGTCACATCATTTAAATAAAGTGCTTTGGTAATGGCATGAAGACACTTCTTCCTAATGCTGCAGCGGCAGAAGCCATGCTTGGGTTATATACATAGCATAGCATGTACAATAAGGGTTTTAACTCCATTATATTTTTATTTTTTGGCAAATTTTAGAGCTGTATGAAATATAAACTGAAAGATGTTCCTCCCTGATTAGGGGTATCCCGATTTGTACACAGCCTCAATCCTTATGCTGTTGATATTGATAACCCCACTTATGCCACCCTCTGGAAGGTATGGCGGCTGAAATTCACTAATTACTTAAACAATTTTAAAGAGGGAGTACATAGCCTAACAAGTGTTTAAATTAGTTGTCTGAGGAATTGGATTACAGTTTGTCAAATTGTTCTGCTACACAAAACCCGATGTTTAATGAGTACATTGTATCATTATGCTTTTATTAAAAATATAATTTAACCATTGCAACTTTTTAATGGAGATTAGATCTTGGTTTTTTGTGACTATTTCTTTGCCTTTTAAAATAATTGTAAAATAAGAAAACCCCCAAATCCCACAAAAAACAAAATAAAACCTGTCTCTTTGAAAGAGAGGTGCTGATATGAAATCAAATGTATTTTGTAAATGCAGGTTCTCGGTCAATTTCTTATGTATGTATTTGGCTGTTGATAACATCTACTAAGTGTGCAATATATGTAGTTAAGCTGTGTGGGTTTCTTAAAAAAAAAAAAGTCATGCTTTTACTCACTGCTTTTGTTTAACCCCTTGATATTCTGAAGTCACTTCATTCAGTTTAGTGGGGAAATACCAATTTACAACAGCTGTGATTCTGGCCCAATATATTGTCTTTGAATGGCTGGAAGCCTCCATTCCAACTTGGTATAGGTTCTGGGCCAAATGCTGTTCATGTAAGCAGTCTCATTAATTTCATCTGGTCAGGTTGTGAGAATAAAGTAAGTAGAATTTAGCCCCAGATTTGAAAAGGAATTTGGTTCTGAGGTGGTTCAAAGAGTTGATTGTATGTGGTGGACAACATGTGTGACTCCTGTATGTTTTATCTGAGCAATAGCTACAAAGAACATGGACAAAAAGGAAATTAATGTATGCATTTCTAAAAGGAGAAGACTTTCTGACTTAGGGGTAGATCTTTCAAGTTTTCCTAAGGCCTGATCCCAGTAGATGTTTTTCTGTTAACTTCAGTAGGCTTTGAGTGAGGGTGTGGGTGAATCTCCTAGGAGGGGCAGAAAGGAAAATAACTTGGTGCTTTCACAAAAGGGGCAAGTTTGAATTCTTATCCTCACAGTTCAGCAGCCATACATAATTTTGCACATTTGGCTAGTTAGGACAGAGGGTCATAGGTCACCATAGCACCAGGAGTAGAGTACTTGTAAACTTGTATGCATATGCTTACTTGAAACTTAAAAATATGCTTTATAGTTGTTCTAGTCTGTCATTTGGCATTCAATTTATAAGCATGAAAATCCAAAAATAAGAAAAATAATCTGGAAGCAAATTTCAGTTTTAGGAATAAGACTAGAGTAAAACTGGCTAGTTTGGCAAACCAAACCTTTTTAGCCCTACAAATTAACTATGGATTTTCTGTTCCATAAAAATCAGAAAACTCCAAGCAAAGGTGAAACAAATCTTAGAGAAACTTGCCAGTTTTGTGTGAAATGACTAGTTTTCCTGGGTTCAGATTTTGGTGTGAAAGTATTTCAAAGCTCTAAGTCAAGGTGCAGTGGGGAAATGAGTAGACATCCATTTCACATGCGCTTAGTTCTTAAATTAAACAGATGAAGTCAGTGTAGTTACTCAGATTTGCACCAGTTGGTAAGTGAGATTCGATCTGGGCCAAAGGTTTTCTGATTAATCAGTTTTCCACTGACAATTTTTATGATTTTCTTTATAAACCCTGGAAAACAGTAGTAATAGTGGAAATGCTTATTTCTCAAAGATCTGTAATCATAACTGCCTGTTAAAATAAAAATAACTGGTTAAAGGGAAACAAAAAAACAAAAACAAAACCCCTCGAAGGTATGTATATATTCATTTTGCTACTACTAAAGCATTTTATATTGTATACTTATTAGCATGACATTAATTGGGGGAAATAATCCCTGAATCCTTAAAAACTGTTAGGAATTCAACATAGCTAGGCTTAAAAAAACTTTCATAAAGCTTGAGGAGGCTAGGTGAAGAAGAGCTTGTATGCAAAAACACTAACTCAGCAGTGATTAGTGTTGAATGATGCTTTGGCTGTAATCTTGGTGGTGGGTGTGTTTATGCATTCTCTAGCTTTAAGATAGGTTTCAGAGTAACAGCCGTGTTAGTCTGTATTCGCAAAAAGAAAAGAAGTACTTGTGGCACCTTAGAGACTAACCAATTTATTTGAGCATAAGCTTTCGTGAGCTACAGCTCACTTCATCGGATGCATCGAAAGCTTATGCTCAAATAAATTGGTTAGTCTGTAAGGTGCCACATATACTCCTTTTCTTTTAACTTTAAGATGGCATACTTTTCTCTGTTGACTGCTTTATATGATTCAAAGCTGCTGCTTTGGAAGCAGTGGCATGGAAACACATAAGTAATGGGATTAAACACTTAATTGTTCAATGACTCACAGCTGGGGGCACTTAAGATCATGTGTATTTTAAAACCAGACTAAATATTTCTCAACAAAGTACAGGGCAAGATATTTTTCCTAGATCCACACGCTGAGGAGAAAGGACCCTTCTGTGCATGGTGCTTGCCCCTCCAGCATGGAGAGGGGTCATCTGCTTCTAAAGATTGAATATATCTGCCATCATGGTTCTCGGGCTCTGGTTACCTGGGGGAAGTGGTCAAGGCTGAGGATAAGCACGCTGCTGAGTCAGTTCCCTAGATGGTGTAAATAGCCTTAGTGACACTGAAGTTGTCAGAACATACAGCAAGTGGTAGCATTACCCATTGCCAGTTTACACCTGCTGAGGATCTGTCCTGTTGCCTTGTCTTCCTTGCCCCCAGTGGGAAGTACTGTAGACGGTAAATGAAGATAAAGGATGTATTGATTTTCTGTGTACTGGGTAATCCTCCTTCAAGGAGGTTTTTGGGCACTTAGTAGCAGAGGAGTTTGACAGTGTACGTCTATTGGAATACTGTTGCTGGGAGCCAGTCCTGATATCTGGGAGCCACTGTAGATGCACAGGGTCTCTGTGAAGATTCTTTATATACAATTCTGATTGGAGTAATTATACTGAAGTCAATTACTAAAAAAAAAAAAAAAAAAGCCGTTACTAAAGATTTACATTAGTGTACTCTAAGAGCAAAATCTAGCAGTCTTTTATAGGTGGGGCTGGTAGTCTGTTATGAATGCTGTCTGACACTTCCCATTATAAGACCGTGTTTTCAGTTGTTTACAATTTTGCCAAAGTTCAACCGTTCAGGCTGAAAATTTCCACGCTAGGTGTCTGCTTCAGGTTGAATAGTTCTCGAAAACGTCAGCCAAAATGGTTCAGCCGTTTTGGAGAACAAGATTAGGGAAAATATATTGTTTTTCTATGTTTAAAAAAAAAATCCAGTGACTGTTGCTTTGGAAAGATCTAATATTCCCATGCTTTGGAGTAGGGACCGGAGATAAGTCAGAATCTGGGGGCAGCATGGGCCATTATAGCAAGTACAATGGAGAGACAAGAGGGGAAATCAAATCAGTATCTTAGATGTCTGCATACAAATACAAGAAGTATGAGGAATAAACAGGAAGAATTAGAAATGCTGGTGAATAAACACAACTATGATATAGTTGGCATCACAGAGACTTGGGATAATACACATGACTGGAGTACTGATATAGACGGGTACAGCTTTGTAGGCAGAACGCAGGTTGCCAACTTTCTGACCGAACAAAACCAAACACCTTTGCCCTGCCCCTTCTTTGAGGCCCCGCCCCGCTCACTCTATCCCGCCTCCTTCCGTTGCTCGCTCTACTCCATCCTCATCCATGCACTCATTTTCACCGGGCCCAGGAAGGTCCCTTTTCGATCAGAGTGTTCGGCTGAAAACTGGACACCTGGCAACCCTAACTTGATGGGGGGTGGGGGAGGTGTTGCTTTGTATATCAAAGATGTATTCACTTGCACTGAGGTTGAGATGGAAATAAGAGACAGATTTGTCAAAACTTTCTGGGTAAGGATAAAAGGCCTAAAATACCCAAGGGTGAGTCATGGTAGGGGTCCCCTACAGCCCACCTAACCAGGAAGAAGAGTTGGATGAAGCTTTTTTTAAACAAAATCATCCAAAGCACAGGACTTGGTGGTGATGGGGAACTATCCAGACATCTGTTGGGGAAAATAGTACAGCAGGGCACAGATTATCCAACAAGTTCTTGAAATGCATTGGAGGCAATTTTTTATTTCAGAAGGCAGAGAAAGCTACTGGGGGGAGACTGTTCTAGATTTGATTTTTAGGGAGGAACTAGTGGAGAATTTGAAAGTGGAAAGCAGCTTGGGTGAAAGTGAAAATGAAATGATAGAATTCATAATTCTAAGGAATAGTAGGAGGGAAAACAGTGCAATAAAGATAATGTATTTCAAGAAGAAACACTTTAGCAAACTCAGGGAGTTGGTAGGTAAGATCCCATGGGAAGCAAGTTTAAGGGAGTTGAGGGATTTGGAAGTTTTTCAAAGAGATATTTAGTGCACATCACCGTGCCTCAGTGGGAATGAGGAAAACTTGGGGAATTACAGATCAGCCAGCTTTAGCTTCAATACTCTGACAGATAATGGAGCAAATAGTCAAGTTGCATACACCTAGAGGATAATATGGTGATAAGTAATAGTCAGCATGGATTTGTCAAGAACAAATCATGTCAAACCAACCTAATAGCTTTCTTTGACAGGGCAATAAGCCTTGTGGATGGGGGGGAAGAGGAGAGGGAAAGCAGTAATGTGGTATTTCTTGACTTTAGTAGGGCTTTTGTTACTGTCTTGCATGACCTTCTAATAAACAAACTGGGGAAATACAACCTAGATGGAAGTGCTATAAGGTGGGGTGCATAAATGGCTAGAAAACTGTGGGGTCCTGCAGGGACTGATCTTGAGTCCGGTTCTGTTTAATACCTTCAAAAATGATTTAGATAATGGCATGGAGAGTATACTTATAAAATTTATGGAAAATACCAAGATAAGACAGGTTGCAAGTGCTTTGGAGAATAGGATTAAAATTCAAAATGATCTTGACAAACTGAAGAAATGGTCTGAAGTAAATGGGATGAAATTCAGTAAGCACAAATGCAGGGTACTCCACTTCGGATGGAACAATCAGTTGCACACCTACAAAATGAGAAATGACTGTGAAGGAAGGAGTACTGCAGAAAAGGATCTGTGGTTATAGTGGATCACAAGCTAAATGAGTCAACAGTATAACATGGTTGCAAAAAAGGCAAACATTATTCTGAGATGTATTAGCAGGCGTGTTGTGACCAAGACATGAGAAGTAATTCTTCCACTCTATTCTGCACTGATAAGGCCTCAATTGTGTCCAGTTCTGGGTGCCATAATTCAGGAAAGATATGGATAAATTAGAGAAAGTCCAGAGGAGAGCAACAAAACTGATTAAAGGTCTAGAAATCATGATCTCTGTGGGAAGATAACCTCTAAGGATAGGACAAGAAGCAATGGGCTTAAATTACAGCCAGGGAGGTTTATGTTGGACATTGGGGAAAAAAATCATAACTGTCAGCACTGGAACAAATTGACTATGGAGGTTGTGGAATCTCCATCATTGGAGGTATTTAAGAACACATTATATAAACAGCTGTCAAGAATCGTCTAGGTATTACATAGCTCTGCCTTGGGTGCAGGGAGCTGGATTAGATGACCTCCTGAAGTCCCTTTTCAGTCCTGCTGTTGTATGATTTGTCAAAGGGGGCCTTAGTGTCAGAGATGTGCCTTTTGTTGTGACCATGAAAATACACCCAGATTTGGTAAAGTTATAATGCAGTTCATAGTACAGACTTACTAGAATTTAACAGCTAAAATCTCTGAAGATTCTGTCTTCTCTGGGCATGCTCAAGCCTCTCACATCTCTTACTGTTGACCAGACTGTGCATGCACCATTCCCACAGAGTGACTGAGCGTGCTGGTGGGACAAAGCCAGACTTTCTCTGTTATGGCCAAATATGGGAACTGAAAGAAGGGAGCCTCTCTCCTGTGCTCCAAGTGCCCTCTTCCCCCACCTTCTGCTGGTACCCAGGCAGTGTGAAGGAGAAAGGGATCTGATTCAAGTGCAGAAGGAACAAGAGCTGCATCATAGGGCGTTCTTAGGGTGGGCTGGGGGAGCGGACTGTGACAAGGAGCCTGACAAGATACAGGTAGGGGAGGCTGGCAGGGTGGAAGAGACTGGGACTTGATGGCAACTCTTGGAGTCAGATATGGGAGCTAGGAGGGTGGGGAAAGACAAGAAGCCAGTCAGTGCTTAATTTATGCCTGGGCTTGCCAGGGCTCAGCTCTGGCACCTCTAGGCTTGGCAGTTCAGAGCCCTGGCACCTCTGGGCTTGCTGCATCACCTCTAAGCACTGGAGCCAGAGGGTGGTGGTGGAAATGGAGATGGGATGAGGAGCTAAGGAGGGAAGAATCTGAGACTGATAGGGCAAGGAGACTGGGACAGGAGCCAGGAGAGCTGAAGGCACTGAGCTTGGATGAGAAGCCTGATGAGTGGGGACTGGGACTGGGAGTCAGTCAAGATGGGCAATGTGGGTGGGAGTGACTTGAGATTAGGTGAGGGAGAAGAGACAGATAGGGGAATTGTGGAGGTTTTGTAAACGTTCACACCATGTTGTGTCTCAATTCTCTCAAAACATTTGTACAGCTTTGATGAAGAGCCGATTTGGGTTTTGTTTTGTTGTTTTTATTCTTTTTTTGTTTTGTGGAAAAGAGGAGTTTGCTTTAAGACAAAAAAGGTGATAATCCATTGCACCACTACAGAAGTGAGAGGCAATGGCTGTGTTAAGAAAGTGGATGTCTTAAGTTATTTTATATCTTCTGTTGGTTTGTTTTGTGGTCTTCATTTGCCCTTTAAAATTGTCTTTTTCCTTTGTCAACTTTTAATTGCATGTTTGTTTCAGAAAATGCATTGTCATATACTTGTGCCAGACTGTTTGGTAATAAAATAAGGGTTCATGATGACTTAGATTGTAAACTCTTTGGGGCAGGGACTGTCTTTTTTTGTTCTGTTTGCATGACACCTAGCACAAGGGGTCCTGGTCTACAACTAGGGCTCTTACATGCTACTGTAATACATGATGACGATGACGACGACGACGATGTAGGAGATCCATCACTTATAAAAGGGTTTTTCAATACCTACAAATGAGGTTGTGGCTTCAGTTAGAAAGCTGAGTGAAATGCACATCTTACACCTTGGCCTTGTTCTTGCTGGACAGTCATTTTGCCTCACTGGTATTGTTTGTTTTGTTTTTTTTCTTTTCTAATTAATCAGTGGCCCAGCAAGGTTTAACTTTGAACTGGTTTAGGATGACCAAAGATTAGGAGTGTCTACTATCTTGAATACTATTGAGGAAAGTGGATGTACTTACCTACATTAAATTGGAAATATTTAAAAGTGCATCCTTTGAACTAAGATCCTTTCCTTTCTGAGGATCTACTCATTCACATTCTTTTTTTCCTCTGAGGATATTTTTGTTCAGTTTGGTAGCTTGCACTGTGGAAAAAGGAAAATAATTTGGATGTGAGCTAGCAAGCGAGCTAGTGATTTGGGGAAAGGAGTCTGAGTGCTTTAAATATTAATTTTTTTCCAGAGATTCTTCATTCAAGAGGTAGAATCCAAACAAAGAGGATCTAATGAGGCTCTAAAAGTAAACATTAAAGAAGACAAAGGTTTCATGTTAGACTTCACTATCTGGCCCTGTTTTATTGGGTGCAGTTGACCTTACATTAATGGAAAGGAAAAAACTATTTATTTGCTGGGAGAGTTTATGGACTAGGTACTCATTGTTTATCTATTCTGTCAAAATACACAAAAACCAGTAGAACCCATCACCTACCTAGGTGGATAAAGATTGTCCTCTAATCTACCTTATAAGGTAAATTGCTGTAACATAGTAGAAAAAGTATCTTTATCATTTATGTGGTATCCTCAATTTCTCTATTTTGTTGTGTGAGGTAGTCCCTATGGGGACCCTTCAAGATAATAACAATTTTGTTCTAAGTATTAGAAAACTTCCAGAAGCGTGATATTTTAAGATTTTTATTGCTAATACTGAAAGATGTTGTTGTTGCTGCAGCTTACATAATTAGATTAAACATGAGAAGTAATCTATAAATACATCATAGATGCATTTCTTCAGAGACACTTGCTTGAGATTAAATCATAAACTAGGGAGATTTATATCTGTCTTTCTTCCAGAAATGTGTTTTAGCTTGATGGATAATGCATGTATACACTATTTCTATGCTGTTGTGTATTCACACATAGGATATTCTAAAAATGCTAAATAACCAAATGTAGAATAATTCCTTTCATTTCTTACCTTTAAATTTGGTGATTTATATAGAATAAAATTAAAAATAATTCAAGTATAATGTGACAGACAGAAAATTACATATAGCTTTCCTTTTGGTTTCTATACCTTCTAAATCTTCCAAGGCAACTGTCAAATCCCCATGATAGCCATTAGTATTAGTTTTCATATTTGGACCCTAAAGTGCTGGAAATCTCTCTAAATCATATAATTTTATGAGATTTCCTTCATCTTGATCGCAATATCAGATGTGCTTTTGAGATATTGAGTTTTGTCTGAAATATTACAAGAATGACTGACTGTTTCAAGGTTTTGGCAACATTTGAACTGATAACCAGAAAAGAAGTCCCTTCTTAGTCTGCCTATAAGATAAAACCAAAACTGCAAATGTGCATTTGGATCAATCTGCGGACTTGAATCTGCATTTATCCTTTGAGGGGGTTTGGAATTGAGTCTTTGTTTGGCCCATGTCTTGTATCAGTAATGGTTGCATAAGATAAAGTCCTTTCACTTTCAGTCAAAGCCAAAGTATCAAGATTGTGTGGCACAAGAGCATGTGTGTTTTTGTTTTGGATGATGGTAGAACCATTGCACTGAACTAGTCTGAAACTGAAGCTCTGGCTAGTGCCAAAACATCCAGATTACTCTACTTTTAGGTGAGTATGTTCTATGTAACTCTTAGAGCAGATTTTGAACCCTCAATGAGTGCTATCAAATTACTTTCCTAAAAGGTATCTGTGACTTGGGGACCCCTTGGTACCAACTGGTAGAGGGCATAAGGAGTGTATAGGGGTTTACAGAGGTCTCCTAGGTCTGATGTCTGCAGAATAGCACATCAAAGGGTGGCATGTGACTGTCTCTACAAACAGCCAGTAATACATAGAATCATAAAATACCAGGGTTGGAAGGGACTTCAGGAGGTCATCTAGTCCAACCCCCTGCTCAAAGCAGGACCAATCCCCAATTTTTACCCCAGATCCCAAATGGCCCCCTCAAGGATTGAACTCACAACCCTGGGTTTAGCAGGCCAATGCGCAAACCGCTGAGCTATCCCTCCCCACAATACACTGGTAGTCCTAATCTTTGTGTGATGTATGTATGGATATTTAAGGAGTTACATATCTATACTGAAAACTGTTCTTAAAGTATATAAGTGAAGACAGTTCACCAAAAGGTGATAAACAGGTTCTGTTCAGGCAGGGGGTGGAGATGCTTATCTCTGTCTGGCTTGTCACTGTGTGCTATGTGACTTACAATGTAAGTCTATTTGCATATGGAGCCACTAACTAATCAAGGTTGCAAAATTGTCAAGAGAGCTCGAAATCTACAGAAAGGAACGCCTAGCAGGAGAGGGTCCGGTTTATGTATAAAGATCAAATGACTATTTGGATTGGCAAGGAGTGAGACACTGAGGAGACAAGTTGAGAATGTGGCTTGTTTGATAGCCAACCTGGCTGAAAAATGCTGGTGAGCACCATTATATAGGACATGACAATAACTAGTTCAGTAAGTCTAAATTCTAGGGTGTATGTTATGATTTTTTTACATGTAGCCATTGGTTTCCGATATTTCTACTTGTTATCAGTTAAATTTCTACATTTTGTTAAATAAACTTTTTGTTTTCACTAGAAACACATCTAAGTCCTGTGTGTTAAATAGAGCAGTGATCCTGAGGTGAAACTGGTAAGCTGGTGTATACTGCTTCTTTGAGGGCAGGGGTTTGTGAATTCTGTGAGTGTCCAGTGGACCAGGGACTGGTCACTCCAAGGAGATGCTCAGAAGGCTTAAGGGTTAGATTGTGCATTTAGATAATCTGTAGAGAAAGAGCAGGCCTGGAGGAGAGTGCTTGTGTTGGTGGGATTGGGAAGCTGACCTAAATTGGCAGGCACAGACAAGGCTTCCTCATGCTATGGGCAGGTGGTAGTGAGGTGCCTCAGAGCCTTGGGTGCCCCTAGGAAGTGTCACAGGGTCTTATCCCTTTATTTGAAATAGCTTGTTTTTGGTATTCGAGTTCTATGATTTTTAATGAAGTCTCCTGCTCCTTGAAATAGCGTGCTCATATATTCTTCATAGAATCATAGACTTTAAGGTCAGAAGGGACCATTATGATCATCTAGTCTGACCTCCTGCACAACGCAGGCCACGGAATCTCACCCACCAACTCCTGTAACAAACCCCTAATTTATGTCTAAGCTATTGAAGTCCTCAAATCATGGTTTAAAGACTTCAAGGTGCAGAGAATCCTCCAGAAAGTGACCCGTGCCCCACGCTGCAGAGGAAGGCGAAAAACCCCCAGGGCCTCTGCCAATCTGCCCTGGTGGAAAATTCCTTCCCAACCCCAAATATGGCCATCAGCTAAACCCTGAGCATGTGGGCAAGACTCACCAGCCAGACACCCAGGAAAGAATTCTCTGTAGTAACTCAGATCCCACCCCATCTGACATCCCATCACAGGCCATTGGGCATATCGACCTGTACAGAATTTCTCTCTAGGTTGCAAACTTTTTGTGACCAGAGGTTGCAAGTTCAAGTGGAAGAATATACATGAGACAGTGTGAAATAAAATTATTTGAATGGCTTATCTGTTCCATCAAAAATGAGGTAAATACACTTAAACTAGAAATGAAATCTGTGAAATTATATAGTGACAATTTAAGTGCCATGTATATGACAAGGAAAAGAGAAATGTATTGCTATTTTGAAAACATCTTGAAGCAGAAATACAGTATTGCTTACTGGAAAAAAAAAGTTTCCTAAAAAATAAGCAATAAATAGATAAATTGTCTATCACAAATTCAGTAAATAAGGAGAAATTAAACATCTTGCTAAACTCAGACACCATGTAGTCTTAATAACGCATTAATAAACAGATGAGGGAGCTTCTTTTTCACATCTGCAGTGACCTAAATGTGTGTAGTTCTGTTTTTATTTGTTAGACCACACAGGCTTGGTTTATGCAATGTTGCAGTGACAGTTTAATAAATGTATTGTTTGACTGCTGTACATTGCAGCTTGCAATTCATTAAAGTGGTGGTTATTTTCTCCCCAAATACAGTCTTTTAAACCTATAATGCTATTCAGAGCTCTATATTTGGAACTCTATACAGAATAGCAAATTCAGTTTAGAGTGTAAAAGAATGTGCGTACTCTACATGAAAAATTCTTGAAGTGATGCGTATAGAGCTTGATGCTGCTTCTGTCGAAGTAAATGGGAGTCTTGCCATTGTTGACTATACTGAAAGTAGAATCATGTTCATAACATAGCTTTAAAACATTACTAATGCAGGTGGGCCTAAAATAATCTCTCAACCTCTTTCTAAAATCTCTAGTAAATTGTAATAAAGATGCCGAGAATTATTATACACATAATTGTCTGAGTTTATGAAGTCCTTATGCTCAACTTAATGGCATTTTTCTCTTTACTGCTCTCTATGTATGTAACATGATACTCCTTAAATGACACATCAGACCTATTCCAGAGCTTCAGGGAATATTCTAAACATCAGTGACTAGTACCCTATTGATTTTGGGGGAAATCGGAATACCAAAAGAGTGAAAATGGGGACAATGTCTATAGACAATAACCTTTTGATCACAGCCATTAACACCCTCTAGTGTAACAATCATAGAATCATAGGACTGGACCGGAGCTGAAGAGGCCTTCTAGTCAGGTCTCCTGCTCTCATGGCTGGATTAAGTATTATCTGTTATCAATACCCCATCTCATCTCTGCTTATCTTTCCAGTAGAGTGACATGTTGCGACACCCTGAATGACTTATCTCTCAGACAGAAAGAAGGATGATGACGAGAAGGAAATGGGGAGAACAGGCATGTGCACACAACCCCTGGCATGTGCTAGGAAGAATGGGGGATCAGGGTATGTAAGGGGTGAGAAAAGGGCAGAGAGAATCCCTGCCATGGGGTAGAAAATGGTGGACCTGGGAATGGAGGAGTGCACAGAACCCCTGGTGGTGGGGAGAGGAGATTGGAGGGCCCTGGTATGGAGGGATAGGTAAATAAAGGGCATGGGAGACCAGAAGGGAATGGGGTCCCTGCCATGGGGCAGAATATAGGACCTGGGAGGAGGGGTGGGGGCGGCTTAGAGCCCTAGGGAGGAGGAAATAAGGGCACACAAATTCCCTGGCATGGGGGAAGAATGGGAATGAAAGAGTACACAGAAATGCTGCCATGTGGGGGAGGGGAAAATGAGGGCACACACAGCCCAGATCCTGGGGGCAAGAAGGGAATGGAGGATATGGGGGGGGGCAGAAATGAGATGGGAGTGCCCACAGAACTGCTGCCACGTGTGGAGAGTAGGGGACTCTCGTGTGGGAGGAGTGGGGAATGGGGCCCAGAGAACCCATGACAGGGGTGTGTGTGTGTGTGTGTGAAGATTGGGGAACCTTTGCCATGTGGTGGACTGAGTAATGTGGGGGAGCCAGAGCTCCGGGTGTAAGGGAGTGGGCAGGGGGAGTTGTAGGACGTCCCTGAAATAGATGGGTGAAATGGAGGAATGCAACAAGCCCCTGGCATGTGCAATAAGCTTGGCCTATAGAACTATGAAGTGTGGGACCCCAAGTTAGGTCTAGGTTTAAAATTATAATCGGTATGCTGTGTTTGGAGTAGTTGAAAGTTGTCAGATTTTATGGGAACCTAGCTGCAAAAAGGTACAGCTCTTACTCAGAATTCTCTAGTCCATCAAGGTTTCTGAAGAGTGCTGATTGTTTCACTAGCAAAGAGTGATGCCGAATGCAGGTTAAGTTCAGTTGATGTAACTTTATTAAACCTTGTGCACTGCTCTGTCCATGTAGCTGTACTTCTTCTAACTTAACAACTCCACACATTCTCTTGGTGTCCTGTCCCTAACAGTCCCTCCAGCGTACATGGGCTCTCTGACTCCAGTTCCACTACCATGGTACAATACTGATCTTTTCCAAAGAAGTACTGAGAATCTTCTTAAGACAATGGGAGCAAAGGGTGCTCAGGACCTCTTAAGGTGAATCTCTGCATCTCTCCAGATCAGCTCTTAAATTTCAGTTACTCGTCAGTACGCCTATGTGTTTTATCTGTTTGTGAGCATCAAAAAAGTCTAGAACATGTATTTTTAGACTTAAAATAATAGGGCCGGATCCCCAGCCATCATAAACTGTCATAGCTCCTTCAAAGCTAATGGAACTATGCTGAACTACACTAGGTGAGGATCTGTCTTGTATTGTCTAATTTGTTTCACTTAACTCTCTCAATTTTTAATCTTCTTTAAAGACCCAAATTATAGGAACTAGTTAAGTTAGGACATTTTGTCTGTTTATTAGCCCTCCTTCCTTCTCCACTGATTGTTTCTCTCCTTTCAAAATTCAGGGCAGTTCATTTTGTATTGCAACATGATTTCTAGATGTAAAAAACAGATTTAGATATTTAATGTGATGTTCATGTAAGCTCTTTAATGTTTGAAAAAGTTCTGGATAAATATATCTGCCAAGTTTCAAATGGTAGCTATTCAGAGTTTTAGGGTTTTTTTAATTAAAAAAAAAACAAAGCAAAAAAACTATAGATACTTGTTTAATAAAAGGTGATTTTAAAATCACTTAACCATGGAATAGAAATTTGATTTATACAACACTATTCATATTTTGATATATCCCAAAGCACTGAAGAGAGTAAAGAATTAGATACTATTAATACAGTGGTTTTTGTAGGAAAATGCAGTATTGTATTCTGAACAAGAGTCATGGTGTATAGCCTCCTGGATTTTTGCAGCAGTAGGAAATGCTGTAGAGTATGATTTTTAACAGAATCCACCAATGTGGTAACTGATCCAGGAAGAGGGAGCTGATGCTGACTCTGTTCCCTTTTTTCTTTTCCTCCAACAACTTATCTATGTTAGGGAAACTGATGGCCGCTTACATTTTTCTTCCTCTAGCCATGCTTCTAGGTAGGGAAGAACAGTGGTAGCTGGTGTGGCCTGTTGCCACAGAATCTTTACTACAGGGTCTACGGGCAAAGTAACCTGACATTGCCCTGAACAAGAAGGACTTAGACCATCCATTGAATGGAGATTGTCTGGATGACACCAGCAATGGCAGTGTTTTTTCCCCTCCCCCTCCCCCATGGGGGTCTCCTGCAAAGCTAATTTCCAGGGCCTTGACCCGATGACCTCACACATCTGATTCATGTGGAGTCACACTGTGCAGAGAACACCATTTTGAACCCCAGGTGGCACTGAGCAGGATGGAACAGCAGATGCCCAGTGGGCTGGGTGTGGCTTTCAGGAGCCCCTTGCTACCTTGGGGCTGCCTTGGATTGCAGTGGTTGCAGGTGCCTAATGCCACCATTGGAGCCAAGCCATTTACCACTAGAACCAGCTCTATTGATTCTTCATCCATGGGTACTGTAGCTTCCTTTCCACCTGCTTTATCTGTTGCAGATCATCAGTTAACCAAGGAAGCTGAGAGAATGAAACAGGTGAGGAAAGCACCTAGACCTAGGGTGACCTCACTGATGGTCAGGGGCAGAAGATACGCTGGAGGGTAGGGATAGGATACAGAGGGACCTAGACAAATTAGAGGATTGGGCCAAAAGTAATCTAATAAGGTTCAACAAGGACAAGTGCAGAGTCCTGCACTTAGGACGGAAGAATCCCATGCGCCGCTACAGACGAGGGACGGAGTTTTGGATCCCACACTACAAGAAGGATGTGGAAAAATTGGAAAGAGTCCAGCGGAGGGCAACAAAAATGATTAGGGGGCTGGAACACATGACTTCTGAGGAGAGGCTGAGGGAACTGGGATTGTTTAGTCTGCAGAAGAGAAGAATGAGGGGGGATTTGATAGCTGCTTTCAGCTACCTGAAAGGGGGTTCCAAAGAGGATGGATCTAGACTGTTCTCAGTGGTAGCAGATGACAGAACGAGGAGTAATGGTCTCAAGTTGCAGTGGGGGAGATTTAGGTTGGATGTTAGGAAAAACCTTTTCACTAGGAGGGTGGTGAAGCATTGGAATGGGTTACCTAGGGAGGTGGTGGAATCTCCATCCTTGGAGGTTTTTAAGGTCAGGCTTGACAAAGCCCTGGCTGGAATGATTTAGTTGGGGATTGTTCCCTTCCAACCCTGATATTCTGTGAAGGAAATTGAATGGTGTAGTATGAAAATTTAAATATATCAAATCTTAATATAGCCAGTTAAGAAGAGTAGCTTGCATACTAATGTTATTACTATAGGGGATTATTGATAGTAGGGTCTTTGCTCTTTTCTTACCATGTGTTGACGAACATGATTCTAAACTCTAGTGTATACATAAGCACAAACCTAGTGTTTAATCCATGGGTTCACATACATGCCACAACAGTTTTCATGGATCACGGGATAGCTATATATTGCTGGAACCATCTAGTTAAACAAGGAAACTTGTGCATTATTACAGAACAATGGTTTGTGTCCAAGTTCTAATTTCTGACCTTGGGTGTGCATTCATAGTGGATTTTTCTGCCACCTCTGGTCTGTGCTTATTGTTCTGCTAGGCCGATGTATAGGATAATTAGTTTGAAAGACTAGCACTGTTAACACAAACAATACTTTTTGTAGTGATATTTTACAATCTGTAGAGTGCATATATCACATATAGTAGTAGAAGGGATTTTGAACTTTTTTTTAAAGTAGTAATTGCTGCATGTAGAGCATACACAATGTTGTTAAATGATAGCTTATTCCAGTTCTGCAGAATGGCAAAAAACCTTTGCATTTGTGTTGATGTTACATCGGTGGTGGTAACTTGTGGGAATGAATTTGTAATAGTATGGTACTTATGAACAGATGAGTACTGAAACAATACTCTAGACACAGAAGTCAAATGATTTTATTATGAGTGGAACTGTGAGTATAAGATAAATTATTGGAATTGTCTCAGGTTCCTGACTGATATTCTCGTTATATACAAATATTCCTACGCATTTGCCTTTGTGTGTAATTTTGGCTACTTAATGTAAGAATATACTTGGATTTCATTCACTGAAATTGATCACCCTCGGATCCTATCTATGGGATAGTTTTCAGTTTCCCATACTTCTTTTTTTCTGGTTCCTACCCCTGTTGGAACCATTGGTTTTGTGCATTGTTCCACTGGAGGTAGATTATTCAGAAAGTCCTTGTTTTTCTGCAGTTACACTAAAACAAAGGAATATGTTGAGTTCTAGAATACCAAATTCATGTCTCTCTTCAAGCCAGAACTAATGAATTTTTGACCTGATCATCATTTATAATAAACTGAAATCTGGGAATTACAGTTCAAACCACATTGAACATCTAGATTCTGAAGAGTAAGGTTTAATATTTATTTTAAAATTATATCCTTGTTTTGAGCAGGAAAAGACTACACATGGGCTAAATTCAGCCGTTCGGTACTAGGATTTTTATGAAACTCCCTTTTCAAGGGGACAGGATATGAATGATTGTGGAACTCTGACACCCACCCTCCCATCACCCCAAGAAAAGTACACAACCTATTACCCAGCAGTTACATATACTCAAATGTGCATATTTTATTAGATAATTGACAGCAATTTTCTCTTTTCTGTTCTGTACTTTCAAGCCTCTGATAATTTTTAATGCACCTTCATACAAAAACACAATCATGAAAGAAAATTTACTGCAATTCTGAACATTGATTTTTGTTCCAAGACTTTTTTCAGCTGAAACTAGAAACAAATTTTCAGCTTGTCTGATTGGGAGAAATGACTTTGATTCATCAGGGAGGAGGGGCATGTATCCGTGCGTGTGCAGTGACATGGTATGTCAGCTATACACCAGCTTCTTATATAATGAAAATGAGAGAAACCTCTTAAAGAGATCACCTTTATTAGAAAACCTCTATGTCACAGAGTGAGAGTAGCCTAAGGCCTGGCCTACATTAGGAAATTAGGTTTGGTGTAAATATGTTGCTCATAGTTTTAGCAACAGCTCACTTTTTGTTGAGTTAAAATTTCAACTGTGCAAAATTATAGGGAAGTGTCATTTTATACTTCAGTGGCAGGACCAGTGGTTATTCATAGTACCACATACAATTTTAAATCATGCACATATGATGTGAAAGTGTTGTATTGACATTGGTATCTGTTAAGACACCTGAAAAGATTTGCTTTTGTAAATGGTTTTTGAAAATCCATGTTTTGGATATTGAACAATACACATTCTTTCATTCCTGATACATGCCTGGTGAGACAAATAGACTCAGGACTGTGCCTTCTTTCTTCATAGAATATTGTAACTAGGTTGAGAAATCCATTTAGCTGTCTTACTCTTCACTCATTCATCAAAATTGTTATAGGTCCATCATAGAGTATTTCAGTTTTGTTTTTTAAAAATGTAATATCCTCAAAGAGAAGGTAATTGAAATGTTATAAAGTAGTGTACGGTAAGAATTGCTTTTGATTATCCCACTCTATTGGGAGCCATATAGTGACAACCCTCTATTTGCCCAACCATGTTGGTGGCAACATGATCTTAAAAAGCTTTCTCTCGGCAGCGATAGCCAGATGTATGCTTTGTACTGCTGGAGGATGGCAATTACGGTCCGTAAATAGGAAAGTTGCAGCAGTCTGTGATCTGCTAAACCTTTTTGCTTTAAATGAATTGCCAGCAAGCAGCATGGTCCTCTCAGCATTTCTCTGCTCTTCACCTTTGCAGCTTTTTAGAACGAGGCATTTTTATAGGTGTTTTTAAGCCCTCAAGAAGCAATAATGAAAAGCACCATTTAACATGACTAATGAGGAATAAAACCTCTGTGCTAAAATATTGATTTGCCTTATTGATTGGTGCTTCTTTTTTGTTCCTGCCCCCTGCCTTGGCCTCCTGGTTGTAATGGTCTTTTGCTGAAGACATGTCAGAATGAAGACAAGACACATAATTAAAATAGAATGAAATATCAGTTGAAAGGCCACAACTATACTGCTGATCATATGAACACCCATACACATACATGAAACACATTTCATATAGTTTTAAAGCTTATCCCTAGTGTCTTGAAACATTTTAGGCACTACTTAGGCAAGGTCTCTTTATCTTGCATACCTCAGTCATGTAAAAATGTCAGTTCTCCTGTTGGGATCACGCCTTGTTTTTCTTCCCCTCCAGAAAGTACTTGAAAATTAGGATCAGGGGAAGAAAAAGGATGGAAGCCAAAAGCAGAACCCTAAGACAATGACTGTTCTCCTCGACCCAGTCCCCTGACTGAGTCTCCAGATTTGTTTGACTAAGTTCTATACAAGGAACTAAGAATGTTAGTGTCTCCTATTTGTAAAATGCGGATACATAGACTTACCCTTTGTAAAGCACTTTGAGAAATCTGGATGCAATCTCTACATAACCCACCTCCTTCTTCCTCCCCCCCACACTATTTTTAACACCTGGAGTTTATTCTGAAAATTCCAGCCAACCTTAGCTATTAAAAGTTAATCTTGTAAAAATAAGTATTTTTGTGTAGTTTATAGGCAATCAAAAGGTATACATGAACAATAATATAACAATAAGACTATCCGGATCAAATGATAACATGAAAAAGGCTAAACTCACTAGCAAGTGTTGGTATGATCCCTGAAATCATATTCTGGTCTTTCCTTTTGTGGTGAACCCAGTCACCAAGTGCATACCTGGCGGAGTCAGTGCAGTTTCTGCGGGGAAGAAGACAGTGGAGCTGCACCTTGTTACATATGGGGGCTTGATCAGGATTGTGATTTCCCTATTGGTGGGCGAAGCCAGTGCAATGGAGCAGACCTACAGTGGCTGGTGGAGCAACAAAAAGAGATGCAGAAGACCATGCATTCATTCCAGGAATCCCACCAGCTGGAATGACAGTGCCTCCTGGCATGGCAGTCAGAGGAACAGAAAAGTCTGCAAGAGTTCATAAAGGAACAGGCAAAGGTGCAGCAGCAACTGATATGGAGCCTGAGTCTCATGACTGGGAAGAGCAGCAGTAGGACACGGGGTGAGCCTGTGTAAGATGGGCCCAGCAGATGATCCTGATGCATTTTTAATAACTTTTGAGAGGGTAGCAATGAGGGCCAGATGGGATAAGGGTTGTGGGCCTTCCAAGTGGCAGCCTATTTGGCAGGAGAAGCCCATGCAGTCTGTATGGACCTGAGCAAGGAACAAGCCCAGGTCTATGATAGGGTAAAAGTGGCTGTCCTGGACAGTGTTGTCCTTCAGTCAAAAAATACAGACGCACATTTTAGGCCACTAGATAGAGTGGAGGCATGTAACCTAAGGTGTTAGTGCAAAAATTAACAGACTGGGCAACTCATTGACTAAGGCTGAGCACCTGAAGTGCAGGGGAAATAATAGACATGATAATATTGAGCAATTTCTCCAGAGCCTCCCCTAAAGCACACACGTTTGGGTCAGAAGCACCAGCTAAGGACACTGGAGGAAACAGTAAAGCTTGCAGAGGAGTTTGTGGATGCAGCTTTTACCAGGAAAGAATTCCAGACGCTTCAGGGATTGGATTTGAGAAGAAAGGGGGAAATTTGGCCACACACAGGATGATCAAAAAGAAAAAGTAGGAGAGTAGGGGAATTCCTTTGGTGAACTGAGGAGTGGTTTGCTACTGGTATGGGCAGCTGGGGTATAAATAATGGGACTGCCTGATGCTGGAATGTGGATGTGTGGGATTTTTCCATTGAAGAGTTGAGGGCATTGGATAAAGTTAGAAGTGAGATCTTCGAATATGACTAGTAATTCTTTACTGATGGTTAACCTTATATTTTAAACAAACACACTGAAAAAAACAATTTTTTAAAATTATTTTATTTTTTGTGAATATCGTCCACATATGTATTTTCTCTGTTCTCAATTTCCTCCACATCTCTGGGATTTCCTTTAAAATCAAATTGCAAGCAGTCAGACTTCTACAGTAGGTAATCATTCAATACAGTACTTATTTTTTTTTAACCCTCCATTAGGGCTAAGATAAAAAAGAAACTGACATTTTAAAAGTGGAAATGTTATGGAGTACAGATCAGGGAGAGGCAGCATAGTGACACAGAAATTAAGTACAGCCTCAGAAAGTCAGACATCTTGAGTCTGGCCAGAAATCAATGAGCACTTTCAGGAATGGTATTATGAAGTGTACTGTTTCAAGAAATTTTCTATCTTAAAAAAAATTAAGAATAGAATACATTAGTTTAGTAGATATGAAAATGAATTTGAGTGACTGTCCAAGGCACATGCACAGTAGAATTTCAATTTGACATTAGAAGTCAAATTCGCCTAGCTCATCAAATTTCTACCTGTGTGTGGGGGAGTGCTATCTATGTGGTAGTCTGCTTTGGAAATAGATGGTGAACACCAAAGACTGTTATTTCAGGGAGTAGCAGACATCATTCATAGCGCTCCTGTGGTTGAGTATAGATTATAGCAGCTGCCACTGCGGTTGATCCGTGATCAAGATGTATTTGAGTGCTTGCTTTTGAAGTTTTAGATCAGGTAACTGCAATCTTCCATGTACCATTCAAGAAGCTTTAAAATAGGCTTATCAGCAAATAATAACAAAAACCTGTGGGTGATTGCTCGTCATGTGAAGAACAATGCTGAATTATAGCTGTTTCAGCATTCTCATTAAGGCCATACTTTTCTATTATATGCAGGGCTTCCTTCTCGGGGAGGGATTTAAGTTTTATCTGGTGAAGAAGCAGTGGATAAATTAAAAGTCTAAGTAGGTTGCAAAAGGGAGCATGCCCAGAGGAAAAGTGGTGTTACTAAGATGTCCCTATGTCACGTTGATCCCTTGCCACATTTATGGCTCCTTGAGCCTGTTAAGAGTTGGCGTAAAGTAGAGCAGCCAAATGTAGTGCAGAGAGGCCACCTTTGCAAAGCATGCAATAGGAATATAGGATTACGAAGGTGAGCATTTTAAGCTTCCTTTACATGCCACACCCGATCTGCGCTCTGGGTCAGATCCTGCACCTAATGTTTAGAAATGAGAGAGATGACTAAATTCTCACATTTAAAAGATAGTTGCAGATTTGCAAAGTTTGGAACCAGGACAAGTTTGAGGCCCAATCAAAAATTGGCCCAGTAAGGTCAGAAAAGACTGAGAGATGAAGTCTCTCCTCTTCAGGTTTTGAAGGAAATGTGGAATTTAGTCTTATGGTGATTTGAGGAAGCTATTGGTCAGAGAAGGCCACAATTCTCTATGGTTGGATGCTAGATGAGGTATCTGACTTGGCTTGAGTATAGACCTGCTTAAATGGCATCTTTAGCTCTGGGATCCTTAGTTCATTTTTGCTGATGACTTGGTTTATTGTAGACCTAAAGAGGTAAAGTTAATGTAAAGGGGTAAGCTGTAAGTGATTTAAGCCCACTGAAACAGTAGGGAAAGTTCTTTCCAAGCCCCTTACTTTAACCTCTGGATATAACACATGGATCCTACGTCTGATGCAAAGCAGGCTACACCTAATGAGCACTTTTAAAATGAGTTTATCTAGTGTGTGAAGCACAGTAAAAAGCAAACCTTGTTTTACAGGATTCATCAGTGAATGATGCCAATCTGCCAATGGGCTGAATCTTGTTATGCAGTCCAGAACCTGCTGCTACTTCAGTTGGTGCATCTTGGCTGGGAAATGAAGACCAGACTGGAATATGACAGGGTTCTCATGATATTTGGGCAAAAAGTTATATGCTCTCTGGTCATAAGGGTTGATTTAGGATTTCCTTTATATTTGACTAAGCATGAGTTATGAAAATTTTGTGTAATAGGTCATACACTGCTCCCTAATTTGGGTGACAACCCGTCAGAGACAACATAAGGAGTTTATATGTATGGATCAGGAGCAATATTGTATCCAGTCACTTTTTCTGACTCAGGCCAGCCTTCTTGAGTGAGTTTTGGAAGTTGTACAGTGTGAGTGGAGACCAACTGTACTCTAGGGCAAGAGCTTTGGGTTCATTGGGATTTCATAAGTTTGTGCTTCCTCCTCAGCACTTACTGTAGTGATGATGATCTAGACCTATGTCTGACCTGTTTTTGTTGAGGACACAATTATAACACAACCTTGTCTTGCCTTTATTGTTAAATAGCATTCTCAGTCCCATTTTTGTTGTATTTTGTAAATCAAGTACAGCTAATGTTACTTTGCAAATGAGTAAAAGTGTATGTATGGAAAGGGTATGGAGGATTTACCTTCCTATTTCTTCTGTGGTGAAAAAAAATACTGCAATATAACTGACTATTGCATTCTTCAAAGAGAATGTTGTGCAGAAAGTACAGGAATGTTACAAACCTGGACATCTCTTATTTGGTAGTAAAACTTTTTGATTTTTTTTTTAATGCACATGTCCATTACGAACAGAATATAGAATCATTGTCTAGGTTTTCTTTTTAAATTTTACAAACAAAGCACTAGTGTGTAAAAAGGCATAAGGCATCACGTACATTCTAGACATGTATATTGCGTCGATGATCTATAGTCGTACAGATTTTTTTAATGTGTTGAGCTGGAAAATTTTTCGTTTACTAAAAAAGTCAGATTGTATATAAGTATTTTGTTTCCAATGGTTCAAAGGAACGATACCTGGTGAACTAAAGGTCCTGGATCCATGAACAGAAATTCAAATCTCTGGCAAGTTGCAATCCCCCCAAAACCCCTTGGCTCACTTGATGGGTGAATAGGTAAGGTGGGCAGGAGACCGGTCACTCCCTTGCCAGAATCAATTAGTTCAATGTCCCGTAGTGCACAAAGGGCCAAAAGACAGAGATGGTCGGTTGCTTGTAGATATGGGAGAGTAAGCTGATGGTTACTCACTGATGGTTGTCTCACTGGTTGAGTGAGAAGCAGTGTTGTACAGTATTCCGATAGTGAATTACCCAAAGTAGTAACACTATTTTAGAATATTCCCTTGAAAGACTATATATAGCTCTTTGTTACAGGAATATCAACTGTATTTAAAATCAATTGATTTGACTCAGTGGGAGCTCTTATTTGAGCAAAACATCATAAACGCCTAATGGATTAATCCATTTATGTGAGTAAATACCGGATGAAGAGTTGTAATTCTTGCCAAATGGTCATGCCACTTGGTACAATGTTTTATTGTGCTGACAGTGAATCTCATTACAGCTAATAAAACCCCATAAGGCAGTGACTCCACTCCCATGAGGTTTGTCTTCTACAATCGGAGTGTGAGGGACCACCGCTGATGTCTAATTTTCCATGTTGGAGAGGCTGGTTATTGTGCCATGGTCTCACATCTTCGACTTATGAGAGACCCCTTGAGGACCTGGCAGGCCATGGACTCCGATGCCATCAATATTTCAACCACATCTCTCCTTTTATGCAGATCTCAGCAATCCTTCCATCCATTGACTGAGAGAAATACACACATATATTAAAAGCAACTGACGGGCTAAAAAATGAAGATGGTGACAGTAAAGGGGGCCAAAACTGGGGTTTTGGTCTGTGAGAAGTTTGGGTATTTCCAAATTTGCTTTCACTCTGATTTGGAGTGAAAGCAAAATTATCAAAATTTTGGCAATCCAGAGAGCCCTCAAAATTTTTGTTTTGGAAGCACCAAGATACAGTGTTCCTGAGGCAAAATTGGTGAGAGTCACTGAACAACACCTCCACAACAGGGATCCTGCTAGCTCCCAGAGCCCTGGCTAGAGTGGGCGCTCTTGGGGATTAGAGTCCCTGCTTGAGTTAGGACTCCCAGGACTTCCAGGCTCTCTGCTGCAGAGCTTGGAGCTTTGAAGTTCTGGGGCTGGCTCCCAGTGAATTCAGCTTTGTGGTAGCCTTGCCATGGGGATTGCTCTTGGTCTGGGAGTCTGAGGGCTTTCAGGCTCCTAGGCCAATTGGTTCCTCATGTTCCTATTAAGCAATTTCTGCCATGTCAACATAAGTCCTTTAAAGTGGGATGGGGGGGCTTTTTCAGTTCTCTTTGCAGAACCAAGGGCAAGTGGAGTCCATTTTTTAAACTATTTTTTTTTGTAGCCATGTGTGCTGGAGAGATTAACAGATTAATTCTGACTCAGCTGGTAATTTACAATTCCACACTGTTTCTATAATATATTTGATTTAAAATAGAAGAGTTTTTCTATTCTCACTACTAATTTTTAAATTACTAGTCCCGGCAGATTTTAATGGTAATATGTAATATTTTATATGAATATTAATATTTAAAAGATAAATAAAAACTAGCCATTTCTAAAATATGTGGCTCTGAATTAGTATTTAGAATTGATGCTTGCTGGGCATTACAATTTTAGCCTCTCATTCACATCCCCTCTCCTTCATCACTGTTTCCCTACCTGTTGATTTTTGATTTGATCTTTCTTCCTAGAGAAAAACTATTTCTTCAACCTAAACTTAATTCTTATGAAAAGTTATGTTCTCACTGTAGTTCTCAGTTGATCTCCTAAGTTTGGCTGAGAGTGTTGTCTATGTTGGAGTTACATTCTACTGTAAAAACTTCCTTCTCCCACTTTGGGGGGAAAAGTTTATATGTAATAAAAGTAGCTGAAGATATGAGGCTCTCATCGTACAATATTGGTATATCTAATTAGAAAGCTTGGATAAAATTTACCTATTCAAGTGTATATGTTTTCCCAACAAAAGAAAATGTACATATTTTTTCTTCAAGAGGCAAAGACTTAAAGGCTGCAGTAGTGTGCAGCTACACAGAGCTGCTTATTTGAAATTGTAGATACAAAACTTAATTAAGGTTGCAAATCTATACGTCACTTCAGAGGAAATGAACTTTATTAGAACACTGTCAAGTTTAAATAATACATTGCAAAGCACAAAATTCTAAGTTAAAACACCTGACAAACTAGAAATACAGAGAAAAGGGCTCAGAATCTTGGCTTTTCTGCTGCCATATGGTGTCTGGGGTTTTTTTAATACCTCCAGAAATAACTATTGTATAGCCTGCTGCTTCTTAACTAGAGTCCATCAGGAAATGGTTTTCCCAGTCTGAAAATTGTAGTTTTCAAAAATATTCACCTTCCACATCAGGACGAAACAGACCTTTTTAAAGTTGGGGAGGAGGGAAGGGGAGAGAGATTGACTGACTCTGCACCCTAGAATAGTTTGGTGGTTAGGACACTCACCTGGGATGTGGGAGATCTAGGCTCAAGTCCCTGCTCCAAATCCGACAGACTGGGAATGTGAATCTAGGTCTCCCACATCTTAGTCACCAAATTATTAGCTATTGTTGGGTGGATATCTTTTGTTGTGGGTGGTGGTTTTTTTAACCTGAAATTCCATCGTGGACCTGAGAAATGCTTCCTGATGAATATTTTGTCAAAACTGATATGTTCCAGCAAAAAGTTTGTGGTTTGTATGAATTAGCATTTTCTGACAAAAAACTGTTTTTTGTTGAAAATTTCCAAACCAGCTCTATTCTTAATTCCAAAATTAACTGGCCAGACAAACATAGTCAAGAGAATCAGTGCCTGTTTAGGACAATAAACCAAATTTTCAACTTCTAGAGTAAATGGTCTGAAATAAGACTTGCCCACTGCCCCGCCGCATCCCTTTAGAGACCATGAAAAATCAGAGGCTTGCACTTGAAAAACAAAAACTGTTATAAGCACATTCAGTTTTCCTCACTGACTTCCCAGTAATGGAATACTCCTTTAGTACAAGACCACATATCAATTTTAAGAGGAGATGGTTTAGTTTTGTGCAAGGAGAGGAAAATGGGGGAGTAAATTTTAGTTTGTTTCAATAGAAAGTAAGCCCCAGCCTAAAGTATGGATAGGCTACTATCTCTCTGCAAGAAAGGGCCTAATCCTTCAGTCCTTACTCAGATTTGATACCCAGTAAAGTCACTGCACTGAACGCAATTTAAATAATTTTTGCTTTTGAAAGGAATCTATCAAAACATTTCACCATGGCTTTTTTTTCAAAATCCTTAGCAAAGAAATAGTTTTTGAGCACTGAAAGGAAAGTATTGTAATATAACCATGAAAGTTAATAAAATAAACATGGGCATTAATGTATTCATTCCTTGAAGATCTGTCGTACAAATTTAAGCAAGAAACTAAACGATACAACAGAGGTGAGTTAGAGTTAAAAATACTGATTCTCACTCTCCAGAGTTATTACGATGGGAATTATGCATGGCAACACTTCCTTTGGATCTGCTTACACCATGTCCGTGTGGATAGATTTGTATGCCATTTAGGCTTTTTTTCCCTTCCTTCTGTCCCTGAGGAACACTGACCTAAATGGTAGAGACTTAGTGGCTTTTTTTTTATCTGTAGACAGTGGATTCACTAACTATATAGTCTTTTCTCCTCTAGTGTAGTTCATGTGTGAATTGATTTTCTGACATTCTGAATTGAGTGAAACTATTCATAACAATTCCTATAGAGAGCAGTGGGAACTTATATATCGAGAGGGAATAGCTGATGAAGTGAAGGCTTCACAAGTTTCTTGCTCTTCCTACAACTTGACTGGCAACTTGTTCTGTGCCTGAGATGTTTATAGTTAGATGCATGAGAGGGGAATGCAGGGGTAGACAGCAAACCTGTAGATGTTGTCTGACACTACGAGCAAGACACCAACACTATACGCTCTGCTGTTTGGAGTCTTTTAGTTATACCAAGTAAAATAAACCGTCCTTTGCAAATGGTAGTTGTATCATAATGCTTTATTAATTCACCTTTCCTGCACAAAAACTTGAACATTTAGGTTTCTTTTTTGTATTGACTTGCATTAGATTTGGCAACTAATGTTGATACCTGATTTTTTTTTTTTAAAGCAATGGGACAGCAAAGAAATGAATGGATGACAGCAGGGGTGGTGGAACTAGCGGGTGATTAGTATCGCGGTAATGAAAATAGTGTGGGGATATCGCTCCTGCATAAATTCAGACCTACCCAGGGAACATGAAAGTGAGAACGGGACCCAGAGGTCCTGAAGGGGCTGCTGTGGACCTGGGATAGGTCTGGGGAACATTGTGTGGGAGCCAGAGCGGCTGGAACAGGCCTGGGAGCAAATATGAATCCCCTGGAGCCCTCCTTCCCATCGGGACCTGGCTGCTCCCCGTTCCCCTCACACTCCCTCCTATCCCTCCAACCCTTTCCCCTCATTCATGGGGAGCCTCTGTCCCCTCTCCCTGCATGGCAGCTTTTCAAAGAATGAACATGTTCCAGATCTTCACCTGTGAGCTGACAGTTCTTCCTCCTGCATGCTTAAACACTTGATATCTCTATTTAATTTAGTTACACTTTAAGAAAAATGCCATTTTGACACTTTAGAGTTCTCTTTTGTGACTTTGCACCTGGCCTAATGTTTAAGGCTACTCTTTTGTTATAAGAAAAGGAGTACTTGTGGCACCTTAGAGACTAACAAATTTAGTTGAGCATAAGCTTTCAGGAGCTACAGCTCACTTCATCGGATGCATCTGATGAAGTAAGCTGTAGCTCACGAAAGCGTATGCTCAACTAAATTTGTTAGTCTCTAAGGTGCCACAAGCACTCCTTTTCTTTTTGCGGATACAGACTAACACGGCTGCTACTCTGAAACCTGTCTTTTGTTATAGTATTGTGATAGACAACTTTTGCTTGAATGTTTGCATTAGAACTATTTGAACAATGAGATATCTAATTTATATGAGAAGTATTCTGCATATCATGTGGTGGATGAACAGGTGAAGCATCTATCTTCTGTTGCAGGAGTCATTCTACCTACAACTTCTTGAATGAGAATCACTTGAATGAGAAATTTGTTAGTCTCTAAGGTGCCACAAGTACTCCTTTTCTAATCACTACTACGTTACTATAATTTAAAATGAGGTTCTGATCTCTGTAGGCTATAAGCAATGAAGCTCTGATTCCTTGAGGCAACACAAGGTGGTGAAACGACTCTTGGAGCACTTGCCACTGACAAGTGACGCCTACAATGAAAGTAGCAGCCAGCTTCCCTTGTGTGATCAATATATTGCTCTATATCAGTCCTCAGTAGTACTGTATACTGTTCTGCTGTAAGGAAAGTTTCAGCTATGTTATAGGTTAGCAAAGGATCATAGGTGGTGATTAATGAGTGAGTGTGTATGTGTGTGTGTATGTGTGTTTGAGATATATATATATATATATATGGGGTTGTCATAAATATAAAGGGAAGGGTAACAACCTTCCTGTATACAGTACTATAAAATCCCTCCTGGCCAGAGGCACAAAATCCTTTTACCTGTAAAGGGTTAAGAAGCTCAGGTAACCTGGCTGGCACTTGACCAAAAGGACCAATAAGGGGCAAGATACTTTCAAATCTGCGGGGCGGTGGAGAGGGGGAAAGGTTTTGGTCTGTCTGTTCTGAGCGCTTGCTGGACACAGATCAAGGAAGCAAGCAGTCCAACTCCATTAGAATCAGTAAGTACTAGCAAGGGAATGCGTTAGCTTATTTTTGTTTTGGCTTGTGATTTTCTCTGTACTGAGAGGAAGGTGTATTCCTGGTTTTCTTTTTGTAACTTTAAAGTTTGGCCCAGAGGGAAATACTCTGTGTTTTGAATCTGATTGTCCTGTAAAATTACCTTCCATCCTGATTTTACAGAGGTGATTTTTACCTTTTAAGAAAAATCCTTCTTTTAAGAACCTGACTGATTTCTCTATTGTCCTAAGACCCAGGGGTTTGGGTCTGTGATCACTTTGTAACCAATTGGTTCGGACATTATTCTCAAGCCTGCCCAGGAAATGGGGTGTAAGAGTTTGGAGGGATGCTTTGGGGGAATAGGAACTCCAAGTGGTCCTTTCCCTGATTCTTTGTTAAATCACTTGGTGGTGGCAGCATACTATTCAAGGACAAGGTGGAATTTGTGCCTTGGGAAAGTTTTAACCTAAGCTGGTAAAAATAAGCTTAAGGGGTCTTGCATGGGGGTCCCCATGTCTGTACCCCAGAGTGCAGAGTGGGGAGGGAACCCTGGCAGGGGTAGATACAAAAACACATCATCTGTGAAATTTTTAAACACTTTACATATGTGGCAGCTGCTGCATGGAGGTTCCAGAAGCATGGTTCTGTCTGCATGTATGTCTCAATTACATTAGATCATGCTGCAGAGTAGCTTTGCCTTGACTGAGTAAAAATATAAACTTGGATAACTTTAAGGCTTACTTCATGACAGGTTTCAGAGTAGCAGCCATGTTAGTCTGTATTCGCAAAAAGAAAAGGAGTACTTGTGGCACCTTAGAGACTAACAAATTTATTTGAGCTCAGATAAATTTGTTAGTCTCTAAAGTGCCACAAGTACTCCTTTTCTTTTTAAGGCTTACATCTATGATCTAACAGTTTCATATGGTTATGGGTAGGGATGGGTTCAAACCCACCTGAATGTTGTAGCTTTGAATGTTTGACGCTGATCTTACTGAGTTCATGTTTTGCTCAGGAGAGACAATCAAAAAGTTCCTGAGAGTGGGGCAGAGAACAAAATGGAACAGAGATTGGTCAGAGTGAATACTGTATAGTGTATGTAGTGTAGAGAGAGAGAGTGTGGGGGTGTGGATGGAGAGAAGGGGAATAGAGTAGAGTCAAGGATAAGAGAAAGTCCAGTGGAATCACATATTGTATATAGAGCATAAATTTGGCACCCACTTAGACCAGCTCATCTTCTGGGTCTCTTCTTCCATCCGTAATAGCAACTGAGAAAGCCCTCCTTCCAGTCAGGTAGCATTCAACCTTAGAGACAAACTGTTGGGAGCCTCTCGGTTGATGAAAACTGATGGGTATAGAGTGATTAATAACACTTTGAATTGTGTCCAGAACTTCACAGGAGGCCAGCTCAGAGACTGGAGATGTCAGCAGTGACACAGATAGTGGTCTGCAATCCTAACAAGAGCTTGGGAAGATATAGCTTATCAAACTCATGGGTTTGTCTTCAGTTAGTGTGAGTGTTGCCCCTAATTCATATCCCCACACACATCTCTAAGTCAAGTGGTGGTTAAACTCAATCTAGTTGGCCCATTGGGATGAATGGGTTGAAGTCTGAGTGTTGCTCGAGTTAGTAATGCAATGGGGATACAGCTACAGCTCAAATTAGCATAACTCCTCTGTTAATCAAATTATTTTGTGTACCTCCAGTTTTGTTTAACTGTGTGTCTGCTCTCACTTGAGCTAGGCTGTCTGGAGTGGAGTAACTCAAGCTAACTGTTTACAGTGAAGACAAATTGGAGGATTGGGCCAAAAGAAATCTGATGAGGTTCAACAAGGACAAGTGCAGAGTCCTGCACTTAGGATGGAAGAATCCCATGCACCGCTGCAGACGAGGGACGGAGTGGCTAGGCAGCAGTTCTACAGAAAAGGAGCTAGGGGTTACAGTGGACGAGAAGCGGGATATGAGTCAACAGTGTGCCCTTGTTGCCAAGAAGGCCAATGGCATTTTGGGATATATAAATAGGGGCATTGCCAGCAGATCGAAGGACGTGATCATTCCCCTCTATTTGACATTGGTGAGGCCTCATCTGGAGTACTATGTCCAGTTTTGGGCCCCACACTACAATAAGGATGTGGAAAAATTGGAGAGAGTCCAGCGGAGGGCAACAAAAATGATTAGGGGGCTGGAGCACATGACTTCTGAGGAGAGGCTGAGGGAACTGGGATTGTTTAGTCTGCAGAAGAGAAGAATGAGGGGGGATTTGATAGCTGCTTTCAACTACCTGAAAGGGGGTTCCAAAGAGGATGGATCTAGACTGTTCTCAATGGTAGCAGATGACAGAATGAGGAGTAATGGTCTCAAGTTGCCATGGGGGAGGTTTAGGTTGGATGTTAGGAAACACTTTTTCACTAGGAGGGTGGTGAAGCACTGGAATGTGTTACCTAGGGAGGTGGTGGAATCTCCATCCTTCGCGATTTTCAAGGTCAGGCTTGAGCCCTGGCTGGGATGGTTTAGTTGGGGATTGGTCCTGCTTTGAGCAGGGGGTTGGACTAGATGACCTCCTGAGGTCCCTTCCAACCCTGATATTCTATGATAAGACAAGTCTCATGTTTTGCTTAGCTCAGCGTTGTATATACTTCTGGGATAGTTTTGGTTCATTTCCCCCGCCCCCCAAAAGCATTGAGGAAACTTAAGAATATGCTTGAAGAAGAAACTGTGGAGGATGGAAAGAAACTTTAAAATATATAAAGAAGACCCCAAAGATTTTTTTTCTTTTTTGAAAGATTTTTTTTTTCCTGCTTGCATTGATTTTAAGTAAAAATTCAGGCCTTGTCTAAAGTGCTTTTTTTGTCTTATGTTTTTTTTTTTCTGAAGGACTGATAATTTTATGATCTTACACACACTAAGAAAGTTGGACTAAAAATCCCCTACTCTTTCTCTCCCCCCAGCCCCCCAGAGTTGCTCAGCTTTCAATCTCTTGTGTAGAACACTTCAATAATTCTCCAGTTATTTTAGAATCTTCCAGGGAAGAGTACTTCTGAATATCTGAGGTAAAAAGAGCTCTGTTAGAACCTGCAGGGTTAGAACCTGGGATACTGGGTGTTCTTGGCCCTTGATGCTTCTGCATCACCACTAAAGTCTTGGGCTGGGTGTCCACAGGAGGACCCTGGGAAGCTAGGCTCAGAAGGAAGCACTGCCTGCAGGGCCTGAGCGGTGGTCTCTCACAGCCCACTGATGGGCCAGTACTAGTATATAAACTAGGAAGCCATGCTGGAGAGCTGTCCGAGCTACAACACAGACTGCCTACCTGCTACTGCTCCAGATCTTGCTTGCAATAGACCCTGGCTTCTGACTCTGCCTTCTGACCCTGGTTTGTCCTGAACTTCACTCTTCGATTGCTGCCTATAACCTAGCGCCCAACCCCAACTCACTGATATCCTGACCTGAGTCAACTCTGACCCTGCTATCAGCCTGCAACTTAGTGCCCGACCCTGACTTCCTGGCATTCTGACCTGGCTTGTTCCTGAACCCACTACTTCTCTCCCAATCGCAACTTAGCAGCTGATCAGGGTATACCTGCTGCCCACGGCCCTGACAAGCCGTGGTAGTGATCATGGTAGTGATTTGTTTTTGTTTGGAGTTCTGGTTTTATTTATTTTATCTTTTGCTGATCATCTTTAAGGCCAGAGAGAACTCCCAGTTGTTATCTCTGGATCCTTCAAGAGAGAACTCCTAGCAAAATAGGGAAGACCAGACTTGACAACCCTAATACTTCTTCTGTAAAAACTTTCATGAACACTTAATACCTCTATAAAAGGATACACATTGATTTTTGTTCTTTCCTTGTCAACTTTAAAGAATTGGGCTGTAGCACTATTAGTTTTGCTAAAGAAAACAGGCCTTATCTGTGTGCCACAAGGACATAGCGTATTTTGTTAATTCAAGGAGTTTTGCTTGGTTGCTTGCTTCACAGTAAACACTTTTAATAAAATGTAAAGATCTAGGAAAAGCACTCAGCACTCATTACTCTGGTAATTAGCACTGATATGTTAGGCAGAACACTTTCTCTCCTCCACCCCCCGCCAGAAAGCTGTTTGGTCATTTCTTGGGGCCATTCTATGGTTTATATGGTTTTGCTAATACAAGAAAAGTAACCCAAACTGGTAGGAAGCTGCCAGTTCTCTTCTTAAAAATCTTTTAAATGCTACTGTATTATTAGCTTGACTAATTAGACTAACTGGCAGTGGGTACTCCTTCAGGGACTCAGTTAACTCCATAGTAACAGTATCCCCTCCCCCTTTATTAAACTGAGTCTCTTGATTAGAACAGCAGGGGATCTCCTGGAGAATGTTTTAAAATTTTATTAGTGTAAATTGTGTTCTATATTTAGAGTATTTTTGAAAACAAGATACTTACATGAATATTTTATTCTTGTTCACCTTCACTCCACAATTAGTTTTTCTATGCAACACCCTCCTACTCTGCGGCCACTTTATTTGTATTGTTTTGAAATAGCAGCAGTGTTTGTCAGTACTGCATCATCATATCTGTGATGGCATCCATTTTCACTGAAGACAAAGGATATCTTCCATATATCAGTCCAGATCACTGTCCATCATAGGATCAGCGGTTCAGTGAAAGCTTAAACATTCTTAGCAGGTTGCAGTTTCTCTTTTTAAACATTTTTTTTCAAGGAATAAGAAATTGAGAAATGGTTGAGAGTTGCATAGCACCCTGAAGGTCAACAAATTTGTCCATGGACCAGCAAAGGAAGTGCAGCTCTGAGTATTTAATTCCTATGTAAATAAATAAATCTAATTTAAATATTAGACCCACTCAGCTCTAATACTACGTGTTCTAAGATCGTGTGGCAAGTCTTAAGGACACTGGTTAGGTGTAAGCTTTTAATGTATATTCTTACTTTGTTACTAACTCTTGAATACAATTGAAACAATTGTCGAAAAATATAGATTCCTTTCTATCACTTAGGCTACTTACTTTTTGCAGTTCATCAAACTTGGAATAGATTATTTAACTTTTGGAAACATCTTACTAGAGAGAGGCCCCGGTGAGTTTATATTACACTTGCTTGGGGTTCTAGACTAGAAATTGACCTTAAACAGGAGTGAAATTGACACTCTTAAGTCATTTTTCACTTCTTTTTAAAGGCTAGTTATTTTCCAGAAGGCTAATAAGCAGAACAAGACAGTGCTTGAGTAGCAGTTCTCACAGAAGAATGTTTAAAACCAAACATCAAGAAAATTACACATTTTGAAGTTGAGGAAAAAAATGAGACTTCTGAGATCTATCAGGACCACTGCAGGCAGGAAAGTAAAATAAATAGGCACAGGAGCTCTGGGCAACTCTTCCTCTTGGAAAAAAAGTTGGACCATCAAATCTTCCAGTCCTTAATCAGGTAAAACTTCTATTTCCATCAGTGCCTCCACTCATTAACATGTGCTCAGTAACGCTACGCTTCATATTTAAATATCTGAGCCATCTTATCCATAGCTATACATCTTATCCATGGCTATACACTGATAGTGCCCAGTGAATTATACAAATCACAACCATAATCATCAACTTTATGGACTCTGTGGATGCATTTTCTGTTCTTTATTCTGGAATTGGCATGGATACAGTTGAAATGCTAAGAATTTGAGGCTTATACACATCTGATACTCATTTGACACGTTCTCATTCCTTTCTTTTCTCAAACTCAGCACAAAAAATGACAAAACAAAATAGTTTTCAGTTAAAATGTAAAACTGTACAGCAGCCATTGCTCTACAATCCAGCATGAGGCAGAACCTGCGACCCCTTAGGGGGTTAAGTGATCTCCTCTCATCTGACTCTCTCATTCTCTCTTTCTTCATCCTTCCTGACCTCTGTGTTGCTTTTCATGTTGTCAACCACGTCCTTACCAATCACCTAGGACCTAAGTTCCCTGTCAGCTGCGTGGCCGCACAGCAGGGGCGCCCCTTCTCCAGCCCAGCCCAGACCAGGCCTGCTAGAGCTGCCAGGGACAGAAACCTGCCCCTCACTCGGCTCCAAGCTGCTGCGGTGAGAGAGGGCTGGGGGGAGTCCTCTCTCCCCACCACAGCCCTGGGGCAGCCTGCATACAACCCCCTCATCCCTGGCCCCACCCCAGAGCCTGCACAGTCCCCTTCCCCCTGCACCCTAATCCTTTGTGCTAGCCTTGAGCCGCCTCCCACACTCCAAACCCCTCGGCCCCACCCGCACCACATGAATTTTGTTATGTGCACATCACCTCCATATTGGTGCATGTAACATTCATTCCAAACATGGACTTAAAAAATTAGAGGGAACCCTGCCTGGTGCCATTTACTAAAGTCTCAGAGAACTGGCTTTCTTGGTTTTGCTCCTCATCTGTCAGTCCTTTTTCCCCCCCCCCCAACATGCAGCAAAGAGAGAGGCTGGTTCAGTAGCTCCGAGAGACCTGGAATCATTTCCCTACTTCCCCAATGGACTTCCTGTATGACCTCAAGCCAGTACCTTAGGGACAGAGTTTCAAAGGTTTTTAGGCACCCAAAGATGCAGGTAGGTATCTAGTGCGGTTTACAAAATACCTAACCTACTAAGCACTTTTGAAAATCCCACTAGGTGCTTAAATACCTTTTGAAAATCTGGTCCTTAGTCTCTCTGTCCCTTGGTGCCCCATCTGTACAGAGGGGATAACAGCACTGCTCTACCTCACAGAGGGGCTGTGAGAAGAAGTAAGTTAGAAATTGTGAGGCACTCAGGTACGGTGGTGATGGGGTCACGTAAGTACTGCAGGTAGAGTGGGAACTTCTCTATACTGTTGCCCCTTCTTTTCACCTACCCCCTCACATCTCCCTATTTTCTGACTGTAACATTGGCTGTATTTCTTCTATGCTGATACCACTGCTTATCTCCTGAGGTTGCTCTTCAACACCCCCAAGCAGAGGGATTCAGGCTCATCTAAAGACTTCCAGATCTTTAATTTAATTACTACCCTTTTCTTATCAAAATCACCCTGCTTCTGGCTATAAACAAAATACTGACTCCCTGCCCCAGGGGCTGGAGCTCTGTTCTGCAGAACTCATATTCCACACTCAGGTGGTGCTGCAGTTAAGAGCTCCAGCTGGGGCTAGGACATGCGCTGCAAGCAGACCTCCACTACAAAACTTAGGGAGGGGGCAGGTGCCTCCCTAAATGGCGCCCTGGCTTACAGTTTTAGTTTCCACCACCCTATACGCTATATAGTCTTATACCTGCAGCTCCTGCGGCAAAAGGGGAAGAGCAATCTTTCTTCTTACTTCCTCCTTTTCCCATTTCCTTCCTATGCTTTTTGTATCATCTTCCTAATGACCTTCTTAGCATCTAAGTATGTCTACACAGCAATTAGACACCTGCAGCTGGCCCGTGCCAGCCGGCTTGGGCTGCGGGGCTCTTTGATTGCTATGTAGCCTTCCAGGCTCAGGCTGGAGCCTTAGCTCTGGGACCCTGGGAACTGGGAGGTGCCTTTCTCCTTGCCTTATATTTTCCCATCTCATACTTGCTTAAGTTATGCCTATTGGCTGGGCTGTTGACTGACCTATTTCTAACTAATTAGAAAGCCAGCATTAACTGTCAATCAGCTAAAAAGGCTCCTTTGCCACTGGAAAAATCCTGAGTCTCTACTTTTATTGTATGGATAGAATATAGATGCATAGACTGCTCTACCATGTCATTTAATTTGACCTGGAATCCTTTACAAGCTAGCTGTTCTTGGCTGTCTCTACTCATTCTTAAAGAATTTTTTCTCTTTCTCTCTAAGCATTTTGTCTTTCCCCTTTATGTACTTTAAAAAAGAGACTGTATGCATCCAAAACAGTTAATCTTGTTTTATTTAGTTCAGCAACAACAAAAATCACTGGAAACACAAATCCTGATTGTTCAAAATTCAAACTAGATACAATTTGGGTATGTTTTGCAATTCCCTGAGTAAAAAATTCAAAATGAAACTATTATAGTGGATTGCAAACTCTGTTTATCTGAGTGTTTTGGGTGTGCTCCCAAAGGGTTTTGGGGAAATTACCATTTAGCTTTATTTCTTATTAGATGTTTAACAATATGGGGAAACTGTATTTTTTCTGCTTTCTGATTAGAGTTAATTGTTTTGGATTTTTTCTTATATTTTGGTGCTACTGAGGAAAATACTTAAGTACGTGCATAGGTCTCATTTTCTCAGTGGAAATTAAGCTTATTTTAAGGGCTTTTCTGAACGGGGGCCTCAATGAATAGTATATAAGTATTGAAAATTTTAAATTCTATTTTAAAAATAGACAGACAGGAATATTGTCTCCGAAACTATGCTAAATTTGATAATACAGTTTGATCTGGAATAAAACAAGAGAGATACTGTATTTCTATGGTGGGGAAAAAGACTTAGTGGAGAGTTTGCTGTTCAAATTCAGAATAGCAGCATGCTCAAACTTGAGATTCAGAATGCATATGTGGCAGAAAAAAATGGAGTGGTAGATCTTGACATTATTGAACAAAATAGAACTGGAATTTCACTGTCTTTCCACTAACAGTGAAACTCAATTACATTGCAGAAAGCTTCAGTGCTTTATAAGCAATAAGGTCTGAAGTGTTGAAGTCTACCTTCTTATGAAGTATTGCAAAAAAGGGAACTTTTGGGACCTTTCAGTACAAACTGAATACATACAGTACTGAAGATCTTTAGAATGACTGGGAGTATCTGAGATTTAATGAAACTGTTCCAATTCATTTAGTTTCTTAAAATATTATGACATAGTTGAAATCCAAGACTTCTGTTAAAGTGAGACTATACTGTTTGGTGCAAAAATAATCGGTGCTGGGTGTAACACCTTCCATAAACTTGGTAGTTTTGGTACTGTGTCCTACCATGTAAGACCCCTGTGTGTGGGACCACATTCATGTGTCTGAAGTTAGATGAGGCTGGTAGTTTTATGGAATTTTGATACAATTTAACAATTGTGTTTGTTCTCCTGTCCTCTAGTGGCAGAGGTCATTATGGATCATCTACTTCCGCCACCTAACAGAAATCTCCTTTATAGCTACAGTAGAAGAGGTGTGTGTTTTAGGAGTGAAGAGCCAGGCTGCCTGATCTATCTAGGAGTTATGTGGACTCTTTGTTAACATATAGGTGTGTTACAGTGGGGACATAAGATTAAAAGTCTGGCTTTATATTTCATGTGTAGTTGCAGGGATTACACATTTTCAAAATTGCTCTCACATATTTGATCCTCCCCAAATGGGAGGATCTCACTCTACAGAAGGCTGAGTCCATGGTGAGCTGGGGACCTTTTGATTCATGTCTCGTTCAGCATTTTGACCAGTCTGTTCTTCGGAGACCTCTGGATGCAAAGTGGCTTGATGCCCTCCAACCCCTGTATCTTGGCTAGATATCAACACTAGGTAGACCTCTATATAAGGGAGGGGAGTTGGAAAGAGTCTAGAGTTCTGAGTAGGTGATTTAAGTTCCACCCCCACCCAATTGTGTAGAGGTAGGTGGGAGTTAATGCTTTTTTCCTTCCTTTAACTTTCTCTCCTCCCCCTTCCAAACTCCCCCAAATTTTTAAAGGGGTTAGACTTTCATCATTTTGGTCCCTGCAGGAATGAATCCTAAAAGGCCCTGTTCTCTACTTTCCTTCCCCAGCCAACGCTGCTAGTAACAGAGCTAGACAGAGTAAAACGTCACTGTCCAAGTCTGTGTGAAATATTCATAATGTGAACTTAATATGCATACATCCAGGGCTTAAATTCTATAGAGTATTTCCCAGAGCCCCCCATGCCCTCCCACCTCAACATCTATAAAAACTCCAGGGGATTTGAAAATATTTACTGTAGCTCTGCTCCGGCCACTCTGGTTGCATTTAAGCCCTGCACACATCTGTAGCAATTTGTGTGGGGTGGGGTGGGAGTCCCACTCCAACTAAAAATTATATTAAAGGATTAAGTGCCCCAGAATGATATTAGTGATAGTTCCTCTGTGAAGTAGCTTTCATCCTAAATTGCTGCGTGTTATGCAATTTAATGCCATCTTTATTTGCAGCCTGGGTAGATCCAGGTGGGCTGAACAAGAATCCACTCTTATATTTGGGCTTCATTGTCGTCAAATATAATAAGAGAGAACATTTATATTCTCCATGGTAGGAATGGTATAGCAAATTATCCACTTTCCTGCTGGCTAAATTCCAGCATGCATGTGAATGATCAGCTATGTTTGACAGATACAAGTTTTCAATTAGAGGGCTGATTATTATGCAGGTGGACACAAAGAAAAGAAAGAGGATTTGTATAAAGGAATCTGCTTATTTGAATTTTTTATTAATAATTCTGGACCTGATGTTTCATCTACTAAGTAGAGTGGAACAGTCATGACAAAACAATGTGGGTGTGGAGGCATGTAGAGAACAGCACTGGATATATTGCTTGTTCCCTTTCTTTCTGGCTCCACATCAGCAGGTGCTAGTCTGGCTAGCCAAAGGGGCTAAAAATTGTGGGCGTGATCCACATCTCATTTACGTCAATATAAGTACTCCAATTGACATTAGTGGGCTTTGGGGACCCTCTGTGAGAAGCTGACTTTTATACCATATACCTCTAGGAAGTCTTTCTAAAGTCTTTCACAAAACACCACAGAAATGAGCACTGATATTTTTATTCTCCTCCTGTATTAAACACCCATAGAAGGGGTGGGAATTTTCATTCATAGCAGGGAGATCTATGACAGCATACTGCATAACCACACCTGCTATCCTGCTGGCACGTTACCTACAAAATAGTGTTTACTTCTGCTCAGTGTCTGAGGATCAGTGTGTCTTCAGCCATAGGTTCCTGCAAATTGCCTAGCACTGCACACTTCTCAAATCCAAAAGTTATAGGCTTAATGAAGGAATTACTGGGTGAAATTGTATGGCCTGTGTTGTGCAGGAGGTCAATTAGATTATTATTGACCTCCTGCTGGCCTTATACTTTATGAATCTAGTACATCTTAGTCCCATAAGTTCTGTATTTTTACTATTTTTGTATAGAAATTATAGCTGTCAAGCGATTACAAAAATTAATTGCACGATTAATCGCACTGTTAAACAATACTAGAATACCATTATTTAAACATTTTTGGATGTTTTCTACATTTTTCAAATATATTGATTTCAATTACAACAAAGAATACAAAGTGTATATTGCTCACTTTATATTTATTTTTGATTACAAGTATTTGCACTGTAAAAAAAACAAGAGATGATGGTTTTTCAATTCACCTAATACAAGTACTGTAGTGCAATCTCTTTATCGTGAAAGTTGAACTTGCAAATGTAGAATTTTGTAGAAAAAAACTGCATTTAAAAATAAAACAATGTAAAATTTTAGAGCCTGCAAGTCCATTCAGTCCTACTTCTTGTTCAGCCAATCACTCGGACAAACGAGTTTATTTACATTTGCAGGAGATAATGCTGCCCGCTTCTTGTTTACATATGTCCATGACGGGTTCTGTTCTATAACAATCCAAAGCAGTGCAGACCAACGCATGTTCATTTTCATTATCTGAGTCAGATGGTTGATTTTCTCTTTTGGTGGTTTGGGTTCTGTAGTTTCTGCATCGGAGTGTTGCTCTTTTAAGACTTCTGAAAGCATGCTTCACACCTCATCCCTCTCAGATTTCGGAAGGCACTTCAGATTCTTAAACCTTGGGTTGAGTGCTGTAGCTATCTTTAGAAATCTCACATTGATACCTTCTTTTTGCTTTGTGAAATCTGCACTGAAAGGGTTCTTAAAATGAACAACGTGTGCTGGGTCATCGTCCGAGACTACTAGAACATGAAACATATGGCAGAATGTGGGTAAGACAGAGCAGGGGACATACAATTCTCCCCGAAGGAGTTCAGTCACAAATTTAATGAAAACATTATTTTTTTAATGAGCATCAACATGGAAGCATGTCCTCTGGAATGGTGGCCGAAGCATGAAGGGGCATATACTAAACATTTGTATCTGGCATATAGCTAGCTTCAATGCCAGCTACAAAAGTGCCATGCAAATGCCTGTTCCCACTTTCTGGTGACATTGTAAATAAGAAGAGGGCAGCATTATCTCCTGTAAACATAAACAAACTTGTTTGTCTTAGCGATTGGCTGAACAAGAAGTAGGACTGAGTGGACTTGTAGGCTCTAAAGTTTTACATTGTTTTGTTTTTGAGTGCAGTTATGTAACAAAAAAAAATCTACATTTTAAAATTGCACTTTCATGACAAAGAGATTGCACTACAGTACTTTGCATAAGGTGAATTGAAAAATACTATTTCTTATTTTTACTGTGCAAATATTAGTAATCAAAAATAATATACACTTTGATTTCAGTTACAACACAGAATACAATATATATGAACATGTAGAAAAACATCCAAAATATTTAATAAATTTCAATTGGTATTCTATTGTTTAACCATGCAACTAAAACTGTGATTAATCACGATTAATTTTTTCGAGTAAATCGCATGAGTTAACTGTGATTGATCGACAGCTCTAGTAAAAATTAAGCTTAACTTTTCTGAAGACATGAAGCATGGTAGGCTTTCCAGTAACTAACAAGTATAATATTTGCAGTGTCTGCTGTGTGGTGAAATATTCTGAGGGTGTGATAAGGCAAGAGATTGATATTTTTACTTTCTCGTGGTTTTACATAAAATGTAATTTATTTATTTTTTGAGTCATTACTGCCAGGGATTGAACTGTGGACCTCCAGAACTAAAAACATGAGCTACTGTGGTTTGAGTTTCAAAGTTCTGTAGCTGGGGGCTGTAACAACTCATATCCTAAGCAGATGGGCATGAATGGTGGGGAAAAACCTGTAACTCATTCTCACCAGTGGGTTACATATTGTTTTTATGTTTGTAAACTAATAAATGGTATAAATTGTGTATAAAACTTAAAATTGAAAAACAGTACAAAAATAATGTGATGTCTCTTTTTAGATGACTTTGTTTACGGTGATATTCTGGGAGTGTAAAACAGAGCTGAAATACAATAAAATTTCTGTTTTGGGTGTAGACTTTTTTTGCTGTTTTTCAGTGAAATTTTGACGGGTGGCCCCTAATGGTGAGACTTTTTTTTTTTTTTTTTTCAAATGACTTCACTGGACATCGAGTTGGGCTAATGCTAAGCACTTCTAGGAGGGAAAAATTTCACCCTGAACGGATTTAGGATTAATGCTTCATATCTATGAATGTTTTATTTTAAGTACTAAGTATATTAAAATATATTTACTGTAATAATCAAATAAGTATGGCTTCTCTTTTTAATACTTTTTTTTCCCCAAAGGCTAGGTGTTTATATCCATATTTAGACATCTAAATAGCTGGTATTCAAAGGTGGTAAGCACTCATAGCTCCCATTGGTGGAACACTTAAGTACATTAATATGGATTTTGGTCTCTACAATTAGTCATCCACTTCTGAAGAATTTGGCCACTCTGTACAACTCTACAGTAGTTTCACTTCTGTTCTTTTACTGAAAGTCTTGGACCATGAAGTATAAATTAATTTGCATATTTTCACTTCAGGCTAACAGTTTATATCAAGTATCCATTATCTAGTGTGAAATTACAGTGGAGCAACTGTTGAAATAGTCTATACGCATGATCTGATCCGTAGAAAATCAAAATGCATTATAACTAAAGAACTGGTGATCAGTCATGATTTATATTAAGTATCAAATTAGCTCACATTGATAAAAGTATTTATGATTCATAAGATGCCTGGTTAGAACTCTCATAATTAACTTATACTATACTAGCTTTTGGACTTCATAGGGTGTCTGGTGTTATGATTCACAGATATTATGAGACTGGGGAGTGGCTATTGTTTTAATGGCCTAATGGATTCAGAGGGGGCAGAGAATATAATTAAAAATCTGTTGTCCTGTGTTTGAGTTGTTGCTGGTTGAAACACTGCTTTTTATTATTCAGTTCTTTTTACTGTTCGGTTCTTTCTCCTCTTGTCAGCATTCAATGTCTTTAGGTCTCAAATGCTAAACTACTAACAAGACTGACAAGGAAGTAATATGTTGATCTTCTCTTTGAAGGCTAAGCAAATCTGCATTTTTCACAGACAAGAACCAGGCGCAAGCTTCTTATATACAAAGAAAAGCACAATTAGGAGATATAAGCTTGACAATCTTCTCTTCAAAAATACATTTATAATCACCTTGTCATTAGAATACCGGTGAAGAGATTTAAAAGGTTGCAATGTATCATATAAAACAGGAATTATTCTTTTCATATTTTCAAATAAGAATTATAAGTCTCAGTAAAAGGGGAAAAAATGCTTGACTGAGTAAGAATAATCAGCAGACTGAGAATATATAGTGTGTGTGTGTGTGTGTGTAAAAGCAGGGGAACTACAGAATAATACTACCCAAAACATGATTGAAGCTATTTACTTCTAGGGCTTCGTAACAGTGATATATTTACTGCAAGTAATGATTTAAAATCATTGACTGAGTTACAGAAAACATCGGTGCTCTGCCATTGCTGAAACAGAGAAGTGAAATGAGGTGAAGCAGATTCTGAGCAGTGATCACAATACTTGTCAAAAGGTAGAGAGATGTGGGAGCATTTAAACAGTTCTATTTCCTTGCTTTGATGAAGCCCTGGTAAGAAATCAGCTATATGAGAAGTAACAAGTTTCAGAAGAACTGACTAATGTAACATTTTTCCTGACAAAATACCGAATGAAGGGAGTAACATCACTCTGTGAAATAAGGCACAGAGCTAGGTATATGCTGAAGCTGGGTTATTTTATTTCAGAATTGTATCAGAATGATAGACCTGATTCTTCATTTCCTTGCACACCCAAAATTCCCATTGCAGCCAGTGTAAATTTTGAGGAACGTAAGATAGTACATTTAATTGATATGTAAAAATGAAATTTTTGTTTACAATTTAACCCAATTTGTATATCCTTTAGATTCACCAAAACTAAGTCAGTCCTGATGAAACTTTTCAATTGGAGCCCCTCCATTACTCAAAAACACTTTGGATTAGACATTCTTTAAACACTAATTCTGCTGTCCTCACTGAGGATCAGTGTATCTGACTAATTTGTAATGATTTGTGAGCTGTTTCTGCCATTGTGATTAATGATAGCTTTTTGCTATTAAAGGTTGGGTGGAATCTACAAAGTAACAAGCGAAAATCACCCTGCTGAAGAAGGTCAGCACATGTGCCACATGTAAATCCCACTTAAACTGTGTCTAGGTTCAGTTATGTATACATAATCCAAGAGAAAAAATGTTAAAATGAAATTATGGTAAAGAGTAGATATCAGTAATTGAAAAGAAATCCTAATATGTTAATGTATGGGAATTTACAGTTAGGACACCCAAATAAACTTAACACTGACCTCTAGTGAACTCCTGCAATAGCCATATGTTTAGGATTTGTTTGCATTCCTGGATAAGATTAAACTGGTTTTTGTTTTTAAACACAAATTAGACTCCCTATCACACCCCACGGTGTCACTATCGGGTAGAGTTAGGGTTGTATGGCTGCAGGCAGATTTTGAAAAGAGATAATTAATGTCAATTTATTGCCATTATTCTTCATAGCTGACAATTTAAGCCTCAATAAAGGCTGAAGGGAAGTGTCCTATTTTATAGAATTCTATAAAAAATTGTAGTGTTTCAAAATAGCTATCACTTGTGAGCAAACCCAGGCTTCCTTCAGGGATGATGTTGGCCCACTAGTCTGTCAAAAGATGGAATACTGTAAGGAATAGGAAAATAGCGGCAATGGCCATGTTTGCTAAGCCTCTTGTCTCAGGCCCACTGAGAGCAAACGGAGTTGTTAGCCATTTGGGACAGTTCTTTTCTTTTTGAAATTTTCTGAAGTAGAATATCAGTCTTCAGTCTCCGATGAAGAAAAACACCAGGAGTTATGAAGAATAGTAACAAAAATTAATCCTAAAATATGCTGATAATTTTTGAGTGTCTTTCATTACAACGGTCATTAGGGGCTTCAAAAAAAAAAGTGGTGTTCTTCAAATTCTTATCCATATCTATTCCACTCTCAGCACATGTGCCCAATGCTCTTGAGTTTGGATTCTTTTGGCCAGTGTGTACTTATTCAGTACTGCAATGCTATATGATATCAAAGGACCTACTAGTGTCTTTGGTACAGGACAGGAGTCGCTGCTATTGGGAGTAGGTAAGGTGTCTCCTCCCGTACCGACTGCTGTTCTGACAGTGGTACAGAGTACATGAGTGATTCTGACCAAAGTGCAGTCAAGGGCTCTTCCAGCACAGCATCTAGAACCTCTTTAGGAAGTCTGTCCACTTTCATCTTCACACTCTGAGGGCAGTAGGGAAGTTTCACAGGTGTATTCTGTGGGGTCCAAGTATTCAGGCCAGTATACACCTGAGAGGGAGTTGAGGGCTGAGTTTTATTATCCTAGCCGTGGAAGTTTAAAATGGGATTGTACTCCTTGCTATCCCTATTCACCTTGGCCATCTATCCCTTATGCATACCAACAAGCTTGGTTTCACTGGATGGGGCTGCATCATGCTAGACAGCCAGTGTGTGCATCCCAGGCTAGTGTTAGAACCCATTCACCACCACCTCACAAAAGGGCTTTACAACAGCCTGTGGGGCAGAAAGGGATAACTTAAAATTATTGGATGCCAACTAATTTTATTTAAAAAAAACAACAAATATTTAGTTTAAAGAAACAAGAAATGATAGGCCAGCTCTTCTTAATTGCTTCTCTTCTGCCCACTCAAGAATATGACTCCACTGTTTCAGTCACAGGGTTTCTTTTAGGTATCTTTAGGAAATCTATGATGAAAACCAAGCAAAATAATCACAATTAACAATGGTTATTTTATTATTAAGGAAAAGAAAACGTTAAACGAAACAACACAAATTACAGAACACAACTGATAAACTAGTTACCTCTCTTAGAATCTCTTCTGTATGTGTCTCTGTGGAGAATGTTTAACGGAATTTACGCTGCTGAGAGTGGGCCCAATTATGGTGGAATGCTTTTCTCTTGGCAAGTTGAGTCCAGGGGTTTATTTCTCAAAAGTATCATGAATCCAGTCTTCACGACTTAAAACTATTTATAGGCAAAATAATTGGTTTAAGGGCAGGTGAAACATGTCTAGTTCTTAATAATAACCAGCCAGTTTATAACTGGGCAAAGGAAGCAATCGTAACAAAATTATGTGAAATCAAAGAAAATATTTAAATCGGTCACTTAGAAGGAACTTATGATGAGGTTTAACCCCCACCCCCATCACTTACAAGGGAAAGAACCCAATTAGTCATGATCCACTGATGGGGAGGTGGGGTATTAACTAATTGCTTCTGGGCCAGAGGAGGCCAAGCTAGGCATTACAAGTAGGCTGATGGAGCTCAGTTGGGAAGAGACTGTAGAGGACACATGTCTCTCTGGTGGAGAGAAGTCGTGTGGTAGGGTTTAACAGACAGGAGACAGAAGAAGAACATTACTGGAGTAAGTTAGGCTGCTGCAGGGGAAGCCCTGAGATAGCGCCAACAAGGTAACCACAGTGGAGCATGAGAGAGGTGGAAGCGCTATTCGGTTGAAGATGTGTTTGGACTTTTATTTGAACTTGTTCATGCTACTCTGGAAGGGATTTAGATTTCTGTGTGACTTGGCTAGAAGGCCAAGCCACAGATCACCCAGAGCAGAAGTCGGGAGAAGATGCAGGCTGAGAGAGGCCATTGCAGATCCAAGGCAGAGTCTGGTATCTGGATGTCTGAGGCAAGAACCCTGTGCAATGCTGCAATCAGAGATCAGTGGGTGCCCAAAAGGTGAGGATGTGCTACTGCAAAGCCATATAAGGAATTGTCTTGATACAGGCTAATTACACATTTTAAGAATCTGAAATCCAATTAAATCCCACTGTTTAATAACTAACAGTAAACAGACAAAGTTACAACAGCATTTCCATATCCCAATAAAATCATTACAAGAGTTTTAAATTTAAATCTTCAGTAGTGTCTGTTACCTTTCTTTCACCAATCCATGCTGAAGTCTCGAGGAGGCTTTCCTTGCATTGGTTTCTTCTTGAGTCTTCTCTATTTGGGATGGGATGCGGGTAGAGGGAGATTTCCCACATAAAACTAGTGACCTAATAACTTACCTCTAATTAAGAATATGGTAAAGATTTATATTCCGAAGTAAGACTCTTTTGCTTAACTTTATCTGATAAATTTGAAAATTAAATATTCCCAGGAACATGTGAAATTTTACTATATATCTTAAAAGTAATTCTTATTCACTACTGCTTTTGCTGAAAAGAAATAATCTTAGGAATTGTAAGCAATGTTCCCTCTAATTTTTGACAGGCCGTGTGCACAAAAAAATTTTTCTGTGCAAATTGTTGTGCAAATTTTTTTGCATGCGGTGTTTCGCCATGTGCGTGGGATTTAGGATCTGTGTGTGCACGCACATGCGCACAGTTTAGGGGGAACAGTGATGGTAAGATTACCCTGGGGGAGAGGATATGTGCAGGGAGTGTTTTTTGTTTTGGATTTTTACTCCAAGTAATATTTTGAAAAAAACATAGTCTTGTATTCTAAGCAGAATGTATTTCTAATTGTAGAGATCAATGTTAATTTGCTCTTTCTTATCTTTAACCTAAACCATCTGCTTTAAGTACAAGATACATTTCTCTGACTTCATTTTCTCTAATGTCAGAATATAACACGTTAAGTATAATATACATCTGTTGCTATGCTGACATTAGAGAAAATGAAGTCAGAGAAATGTATCTTGTACTTAAAGCAGATGGTGTATATTTGCTGGTATTCTTTAGCCATACAGTTTCTAAGCTTTGTGAATGCCTTGTGTTGTGTGTATCTCTCTTTTCCTTCCCTCTCTTTTTATTTTTAACCTTTGGCACCCATCCTGTCACAGTCTATGGTGTCATGCACCACCTCCCATTCTTGTATCTACTGTGTTCCATGACCCCTCTGTGTCCTATCCTCTTGCCCCTAGCTTGCGGTTTTCTTTCTGGTTCCTAACTGCCTCTATCAAGAAATTTCAACTCTTTGATTGTGGCAGTCAAAAAAGCTTTGTTACAGAATTTGAACATGTTGCATATAGAATTAATGTTTGCTTTGCAGTGTAAAGCAATGTAAAATGAACAGCTGTGTGGAAAGGTGTGCTTTGAGTTGCTCTATAGCTTATGTAATTTAGGGATTCTCTACACAGCAAGGTACTGTGCTCTGCACTAGCTTGCTGCACAGTAATGTCCAGTGAGGACACTGCTATAGTGCAGTGAAAGTCCTAAAGTGCAGATTAGCATACTACACAGTATTCAGCACAGTAACTTGCTATGTAGATAAGCCCTCCAACACACAAAAACTTAGCACTTTCAATGGACAGCCAGAAGAACAACAAAGCAGTCCTAATAAACTGCTAAAGAATTTTTAGGATTAATAGAATAATTGAGTCTCTGGGAGAAAAAATTCCTTTGCAATTAGAGCTGAGATCTATCCATATTATATAATGTAGGCCTAAATTTTCAGAGTGCATTTTAACAAAAATAGCAGCAGTGTTCCAGAAAGAAACATTTGTTTTCCAGAAGTGAAAATGTCATGCATAGTGCAGCTCAGAATAGGAGCTGAGCTGCACAAGTATTGAATTGACTGCTCTTGATTGCACACACTCACACCTTTTTGTCTGGTTTTCACCAGTTTCAATAACTTTTTTGCAGCAATGTTTATTTGCTTATTAGCAGCCTTTATTTACCCTTCATTTGTTTCTGTGTAGAATAAGAAAGCTAGTAGCTAACACTTGCTGTACCTTTGGAGGTGTGGTGTAGTGGATGGAGCAATGGTCTGGAACTCAGGAAACCTGGGTTATATTCTCGTTCTGCCACTGGCTTGCTGAGTGACTTTAGGTAAGTCACTTCTCTGTGACTGAGTTTCCCCATTGTATAATGGGACAATGATACTTCTTTGTAAATACCTTGCAGATCTACTGATGAAAAGCACTGTGTAAGAGCTAGGTATTAGTATTGCTCCTAAAATAACCTTTGGATATCTGTGTGAGCTCTGTGCTTGAACGGAGATCAAAATATTGGAGTTGAGATCTACCGTGTAGATCTGAGGAGAGGAATTTGCCATAATATTGACCATAGATATGAAAAAGCAAAATAACATTGTATTTCAGTCTAATAGAAGGCTCTATTGTTTGAGTATTACTTGGAGTTTAAAATACTTTGAGAGAATACATTTTACCATGACACTTAAAAAGAGCAGATGGGTGGTTACCTGCTCCTGTGGGGAAAAGCCCAGGCTGATTAAGGGAGCAGCTGCAGCTGTGGCCGGCTCAATCAGACCCAGCTGGCCCCTATAAGAGGCTGTGAGCAAGGAGCCCACTCAGTCTCTCTCTGCCTGCAGAGGGAGAAGGGCCTGGCTGCAAGGTGCCGAGCAGGACACCTAGATTGGAGCAGGGCTGGGGAAAGGACAGAGGAGCTGGGAGCTCCAGCCTGGAAAGCCTCAGGCTGCAGGCCTGAAAACAGGCTGAATAGGTGCAGGGTTGCAGAGGGACAGCCCATGGGCAGGCGGAGTCAGCAGGTCCAAAACCGTCTTGCCTGTGATGAGTGGCGTATGCACTGCAGTCTGCCCCCAATACAAGGGGCTAAGTGGGGGCTGGCAGTAGCCCAGACTGAGGTGAGGTGGGGTTAGAGGGTGGGGGTTCCCCTGGGTGGGGAGACCTAGAACCTGAGAGTGTGGGGGTACTGCCAGGGGGCAGCACCCCAGAGAAAGGGACACGGGGGCTGGCGATAAGGTGGATCACTGGCCTGCAGAAGGTGCTTTGGTGGCTGGATGAGCTAATTCCCGATGACTACCAGCAGGAGGCGCTGCCGGGTGAGTCTGAACCCTTACAGGCTATCTTAACAATTGTCATTTTAAATAACTGTCAGAAGGAACTAATGCACCCAAGACCTCTGCTGTGGTATCTTCTTTTTATATAAGGGGAAACTGAGGCAGAGAAGTGACTTTGTGATGGCAATAGCAAGTCAATGAGAGACCTGGGGTCAGAATTTAGGACTGTCTGACTCTCCATGCTGGCTCATGTTGGTGTCTTAACAAAAAGACTAAGTTTTTTTTTTTTTTTTTGACTGATTTAACCAGATATCTTGACCTGGGATATATATTTAAACAAATTAAAAGAAATATTTAAGAGGTTTGTTAGGCCCATCCTTTTGAGTGTTAGCCTGTGGGTTGGCAGAGGCCCTGGGTATCTTTTGCCTTCCTCTACAGCATGGTCACTTGTTGGTTTGAACTTGAGTAAATGGATTTTCCGTAACTTGAAGTCTTTAGATCATGATTTAAGGACTTCAGTAACTCAGCCAGAAGTTATTGGTTTATTACATGAGTTGGGTGGGACAGGGGAAGAGTGTGTGTGTGTGAGAGAGAGAGAGAGAGAGAGATTCTGTGACCTGCAATGTGTAAGAGGTCAGACTGGATGATCATGATAGTCCCTTCTGTCTGTAAAGTCTGAGTCTGAGGTAATGTGATCAAAAGGTGAGGGAGAGAACAAGGAGGGGGAATTTGGTGAGAAAGGGGAGCAAAGACAATGCACAACACTTCCACAGACAAATCAAAGCAGTAATTTTAAATAAAAACTCCTATCACCCTGAAACTGCTAAGTTCCACTCTTGATATGAAGACTAAGGCTATGTCTACGCTTGGGACCTCACAGTTGCACCGCTGCAGCTGTACTGCTGTAATGTCTCCCGTGTAGTCACTCTATGCTCTCTCCCACTTTATGCTGGTGGGAGAGAGCTCTCCTGCCGGCATAATTAAACCACCCCCAACGAGTGGCAGTAGCTATGTCGGCGGAGGGATCAGGGGGTGTCACACTCACACTCGCATACTCATGCTCCCAGAACAGGCACAGCACTGGAGATGTCGGGATCCTTCAAGGTAAGTGTCCGACAGTGCAGCGATGGATAGTGCAATGAAGGTAAGTCTTCCTGAGGCACGATGGAATGCAACGCGACGAACTACTGGCCAGGCGATCTGGGCGAAGCGCCTTCATGGGAGGTACAAGCTTGTGCATGCACTCCTGAGCACGTGGCCCCTTCCCCTTTTAAGGACCTGCTCCTCATGGCCTGTGACTAGAGATGACTTGGCCGCATCTGGTTGATGTCACTCCACCTCGGGCAGTGTCCATGCATTGGGTGTGTGAGCTCTGCCTAATTAGAGTCCCAGACACCTTGTCTACCTGGGAGCTCTTCTGATCTTCCAGCTGTTCAAGCAGCCCATTCATCTCACAGGCATTCGAGGAGGGAGGTGGAAGGGGAGGGGGAAAGCCGCTTCACAGGTATTCAAAGAAGGAGAGGAGACAAAAGTGGTCAGGGGAGGGAAAGTGTCACAGACCTTTTAAGCATACAGGTTATACATAGCATAGTCATACAGATCACTGCTGCTCCTACAACAGATACAAGTTCTGTACAATCTCAGTGTACCTTGCTGGGCTAGTGTGGGGTAAGACCCTGTCGAACCTTAGGGGTTAACTGGAAGTTCTTACACAGTCAGTATAATTAATATGTAATCCATAAATCAGGCAACAGTGTAGAATCTTGCATTAAACTAGTAAGTGGTGTAGCGTATCTCTTTCATCTTCATTGTGTTCAGTTGCATTTGCCTTTGTATTGAAGATGCCAAGAAGGTTCTTCCCCATCACTGGCATATGCTCTATCCTAAAATCCATCCCATTCAATTCCCAGACAGACAAGTTTTCTTATTGGTTGTCAATACTACCATGGACGTTTTTAGCCCAAGCAAGGCAGGTTCCAAAGTTATGTTCCGGCTAGACTCACTAAGGGTATAAAACCATCCAGCAGAGGCAGGCACTAAAAGAAACAGTGTCTGAATTCCACTGAGAAACATATACACACAGTCTCCTAGAATCTTGGCAAACAGTTTCAGAGAATGTACTGGTACTTCCTCAGCAACAGGAAGATCCCTGGAAACAAATCATGAGCATGTACAAATCCTCATCAAAGTGGCAATGGGCTGAGGATGTCAAGGCACAGTATTTTGAGATGATTGCAAACTGGACAACAAGAAGAGCTTTCTCCAAATATTAGAGTAACCTTGTGACCTCAATTTTCCTGTAAAATATAGTCTGCTTGTCAGATACAGGTATAATGGAGCAGGGGACTGCTGATGTATAACTTTTAAACACAAGCTATGAAGAACAAAATCTACTGGTGTTCTTATAGAGACTTCTCTGCTTTGTTGCTGTTATAAGTATTTAAATATAGGGTTCCATCATAACCTTTACACTTTAGCACATGCATATAACCAAACCCCCCCCCCAGCCCCGATCTTCTTTCCGAGATCCGTCTTCACAGAGTGATGATGATATGCGGTGTGTGTCTGGATTCTTCAGAACTTGAAAAGAATGGCAGCCTCTCAGTTCTTTTCCAAACACTTCAGAATCATGTCAGAAAATGAACAATCTGGGGATCTCCACACCTGGCAGCTGGAGGAATTGTTTATCCCAGCACTGTAATGAAGAAAAGATGCACGGACCTCTGTTATCAGTGAAATCCAAAAGAGTTCTCTGCAAAATGTTATAGGCCTATGCTATGGTGGTGCAACAGTTTTTTTCGTGGATATGTACTTATTAACGCAAAAATAAATGCCATGGTCACTAGATCCATTTTGGTGCTTATTGACTGCATTTGGTATTTTCTGCTGGAATTCTCAAAGCCCCAAATTCTTTGAAGGTGTGTGTTTTTTTGATTGAAGCTACAAACTCAATCACGAGTTGTTTCTTGAAGCCTCAAAACAGTTGAACTTGATTTTCTCTTTGAACTGGAACAAATAACTGAGATGTAATAGTGTTATTTTTATCCTGCTGTTCACAAGGTATATTTTAGATATACTGCAATAATAGCTTCAAGTTACTGAGAAGGCTGAAAATGTTGAAGTAGGACTTAGTCACCTGCTTGTTAGAGATTTGTGTACAGCCATAGATTAATTACTGAATTGATCACAATAGATACAATGTTGAGAATATTTGAAAGGATTTTAGAAAAAACAGTCCTTATGGCTGTTTAGTTGTAGTCACTGATCTTATCAAAACAGAAAAACCTGTTGTCTAGATAGAAATAAATACATCACTTTCTCTGTTGAGAACTTGCATCCCATGTACCATAAATTTTACCACCAAAGAGAAATACCATAAATAATGACAAGTATGTTCAGTCAACAAGTTGCCATAAGAATCTCCAAGCTGGTTGAGAAGGCCAGCTAAGAACTATCTTGTACATTGTGTGTGACAATGTTTGTATCAAATCAGAGGTCTTCCCAGAACAAGAGACTTTCTGCATTAGATATTCAATGTTGTGAATAAAACTAATGGTGTTCCGGGAAGGATAGTCTTGTGGTTGATGAATTGGACTGGATCCAGAAGATCTTCATTCAATTCTCCATTTTTTTCACAAACTTCCGTGTGACCGTGTGGGAATGTCACACCATGAGAGAGACAAGTTCTCTCATAAATGGGTCAATGATATATAAAATGGGGATAGTATTTCACACACAAGTGTGGTGAGGATAAATTCATTGTTTGTGGGGCAACTCATATGCTCTGGTGATATGGGACTATATGAGTACAAAGACACAGAAACAAGAAGTCTCTTGATGATTCTTTCAACATTACTTTAATAAATAAATAGATTTCAATCTAGATACTAGTAAAATTCCTGATGCACATCAATCTTGCTCTGAAGTTTAATGCCGAGAAAGTGATCTCTTTTCTTTGATTTCCAGAAGCATTTTCAGTCTTTCAGTCAGCTAAGATTTACAAATTTATGATGATCCTTCCTGTTATGAATGCATCTGATGAGAGACTCTCTTTTTAGTGTTAGCAAAGGAAGACCTATACATGTGTGAATACTGTGGGTAATAAGAGCCTGAGAACAATTACTAACACAAAGGCTGATTTTTTTTTTAATTGTGACCATTGGCACCCCATGTTGACACCCTACACACCACTACAATGATATTTATCCAAAATATGCCTTGAGGTATATGAAAGATAAGCTTATTATTAAGAACATGTATTTCACAATAATAATCTTGTATGTGAAGTTATGAATTCTTGCTGTATGATGTTACTTGAACATGTTTAAGACAACCTACTCTAGCTTAGGTAAAGTGGATAAACAGGTCTGTCCTAGTCCAAGGGATGTAGGTTGACCTCAATTTAGATATCGGCAGTAAACAAAGCTATTGAGCTAAACCATCTGGGGTTATCCTATTCCTGAACTTGGGAGCCATGTTAATTCTCTGCCTCTCCAGTATCCTCAGGAGGCCTTCCTGACTTAGGCCATGTCTACATATTCCGTGCTGTATCAATACAGCTGTGCTGCTGCAGCCCGTCTCTTGAAGACACTCCATGTAGACAAGAGAGAGCTCTCCTGTTGGCTTAAAGAAACCACCCCCATGAGCGGCATATATTGGTGTGAGAGCTATTCACACTAGTGCTTGTGTTGGTGTAACTTACGTCACTCATGGGAGTGCAATATTCACACCCTTGAGTGACCTAAGTTTTGCTGACATAGGTGGTAGTGTAGATGTCGCATTAAACAAAAGGAACCTTTTGAGGATTTAATGAACAGTGACTAGACTCCACCTTATAAAGACACCTTAGGAGACAAATCAAATGATTTGATCTCTGTGATGGGTCCCGGCCAGTAAAAAGATGGAAAGGGGACTGTGGGTAAAAGAAACTGTCTTGAACAAAGACTGTCTCAAGGGCTCTGTTTACTGTTTGTATGTCAACTGAGGCAAAAACATATCCCTTTGCTTAGGATGGAGCTGTTTAACAACTTTTGCCTAGTCAGGGCTGTGTGATTTGACCATGTGCTAATAACCTCATTCTGGGGTAGTTCATATATTTATGCATAATGTTGCTACAAACATTTCATTATATTGAACAGCAAGTTCTTTTTCAAACACTTCCTTTATAAGGCATATTTTGTGCAAAGATTATTACAGTAGAGTATAAATACAAGGGTGCTTTCAATCACAGAAGAAAACTTAATATATTCACTCTTTATTTACAGGTGGGAGCCGTGCACTACACAGAAACATCTCAGAGGTGCTCTTGGGCTAGAATGCTACATGAGGTTTGGGCTGGGAGATCCTTGAAGAGTTTGTTGGTGAGGAAGACAGACTTGTGTGGCAAAGAGCTGACACACAGTCTAATTGCCAGCAAAACTCAGTCTTGCTGAGGCAGAGGTGTAACATAACCTCTGGGTATCCCCAGCAGTGTGCTACAATTATATACCCAAAGCAACAAGGCATCTCTTCCCCCTTTAAACACATTGTTTTAAAAAAAGGCTTACAAATGAAGGATTCTTGTTGCCCTATTTTTATTTAAAGGGAAAACTATGATGTGTAAATATGTAACACATAAATGGCTAAAAATAGTTTTCTTGTTTGTGAGACTAAAATAAACACAACCTGTCATTTGCAGTAACTCCTTGAATTTATCAAATGGCAGCTAGTCTATACATGTGCAGTGTTGTAGCTGTGTTGATTCCAGGCAGAGAAAGTGGGTGGACTAACTTCTGTTGGTGAGAGAGACAAGAGTTTGAGCTTACGTAGAGCCATTCTTCAGAGACCGGAAGTGTTCTGTGTAAGCATGAAAATTTGTCTTGCTCACTAACAGAAACTGGTCCAATAACAGATATTACCTGACACACCTTGTCTTGGTTTAGTCTGTACTTCATTTCACAGCATTAGTCCAGTGCATTCAGAACTAACTACCCAAATTTTCTTCTGTGCATTAAGACCAACATACAGTTTCATCCCACCCGCAAATGCAGCTTTTCCCCCTCACCTCTTTTTAAAGTTGATCTCTTTTACCCATTATATACTGTGACAGACAGACCAGAAGGATATAAGAGAGTAATAGAAGGCAGGTATATCAGCCTCAGAATGAGCAGGTCCCTGTTCCCTGGATAGCCAAACAAAGGCTACTCCAGGCCAATCAAGACACTTGATGCCAATTAACCAGATAAGGTTGTTAGGCTAATACTGGCACCTGACCCCAATTAACTGGCAAAGGGACAGTTAAGGCCATTAGGCTAATGGAGACAGCTGGAACCAATCAAGGTCTTGCTCATACTGCTTGAAAGTTCTCCTTTCCAGTCCCCCTGGGGGAAGCTCAGGTGAAAGGAGCTGGAGGAGAGGAAGCATTGCTGTATCCTAAGGTAAGGGTGAAGCTAGGAAAAGGGGACCATGGGGAAGTGGCCCAGGGAATCAAAGCAGCTTCAGTGGTGAAGGGAAATCTGCCAACAGCTGCTACCATTAGGGTCCCCGGGCTGGAACCTGGAGTAGAGGGTGGGCCCAGGTTTCCCCCCTCTCCCATGCTCTACAGAGATCCCCTTTAGAGGGGAAGCAGGCCTCTGTCCAGTCAGGAGGCTGAACTGTGCCTACTGAGTGCTACGGAGCAACAAAGGCTGTGGGGTATTTTCCCTTCCTATCTCCCATACTGGCCTGTGATGAAAGTAACTCAATAGGCTGTGACCCTTACCGCTACACTGTGAAAGGAAGGCACATTGGGGCCTAAGGGAGTTTCTGAGGCCACTGAATCCGGTCGGAAGCACGGGACCCACCAATACAGGCTTGGAACTTTGACAATACTTGCAACCCTTTTCCCTAGCCCACTGATAATTTTTGGGAATGGCAGCCCTAAATCCAGTCTGGGATTTGAAAACCACTTAATCTTTGAACTAAAGGAACCTAAAATCTCTAGAATAAATTTTTGTTTTGAAAGTATAACAATTGTCAATCAATTGTTTACTCCTTGAAGCATTTAAAATGATCATGTCACTCGCTGAAGGAGAATTTAAACCTGACAGTCTGGATTTCCTATTTACGCAGGTACATCTTGAACTTTGTACTGTTGGAGAGTGTTCAGTATATTTAGCTTCTCGTTGAAAAATCACTTCCCCTGCATTTATCTGCATCTACACATAATCCATCTGTCCTATTATTTGATGTAAGCTTATAAGGAAGATGTGCGACAAGAATTGGGGTATTGTGGGGACTGAAGCTCATTAAAAGGCTATAGGATTAAATGTTGGAAGAAAATGGAAAATGCTGTCCAAAAACCTCACTAGGAAATGGGTTTAGCTTCTATATTTTCCAAACTCCTCATTGATTGGTAAAGATAAGAGTGTTAATGCCCTTTTTATAAGTTATTAAGGAGTTCTTGAAGGTGGTAATTCAGTTAATGAACTGAGTGATATTAAAATATTGACTCCCTCAGTTGATGGAAGGTTTGTTGGTTATAGCCACGAGCACATAAGAGACGCATTCGGACCTTTTTTCAAATGGTGTTTGTTTTTATCATACTCCTTCCTCGTGAAGGGTTAGCAGATGCATGCCAGCAGCATGCAAATTGATACCTTCCATTTTCTCTGGGATGCCTTCTGTTTTTAATTTTTGAGGAGAGAGATTGATTTCTTCCAGGAAAAAGCAATACTCGAATCTTTATTCAAATGATTCATTTCAGTAGATTACAGCAGACTCAGCTTACTGCATTTTGTGTTTAATCTTAAATATTCAGTAAGTGATTCAAAGTAATTACAAAAAGGAAAAAAAGGCATTAGGACTCATTTCACTAAAATTATACTATTTGTGATATACAGCAGAGGTCACCTTCTGGATTACATGCCTCAAACAAAAATAAGAGCATAGTGTACTGATTCTGATGACAAAGGTTGACATTAAACTTAAACTGTTACTTTCTTTTTTTTAACCACCAAAGTAATTTAAAAATTTTATTTAAAAGTATATTTTTAATGAATTGATTTATGTTGGTTCATTATGATTTCATTATTTGTATGTAAATTCCTTTGTACTACCTGAAAATGACTGTATTATGTATATAAATCAAATCTTTTCTCTCCTTAAAGAGGAACATTGATTTCTCTAATGCATGAATATCTGATGCAGTTTTTCTCCAATTAATTTGTCTGATAATTTAAACAAATTATAGTAGTTCACAGGAGATTTAAATGGTAACCAGGCAAGACAAACAATCAATACAATGTATTTTAAAGGAGCACAGTCAGGTCTAACTATTTATATTCTATAATGTTATCTATTTCTGTCCATCACTCCTCACTTTATTAGCAATGATATGTTGAATTTGTTTAGAGTCCCCATGTGGAGGACTTCAACAAAGAACAGTGGCAAAAATATATGCTAGAAGACATTTGCCCACCTAATATCTTGCCTCAATTTTAATTAAAATTACTTTTTAAAGTTTCTTTTGCATAGATAACTTAATTATCCACATTCCTCCTGGGTAATTCTCTCAAACCAATTATCAAACTCTCTCTAGAAATTAAGTAAACAGAAAAATTGGATGACTTGTATGTTACTCTAGTCCATAATATAAATAATGCTGTGTGCATGTAGGAGGTAATATCTATGCAAGATTATATCACTATTTTGATTTCCCCCTGCCCAATACCACACTTCAAATTTTCTTACAATTTGACTGCTACCACTCTCCACTCTTTTCACTTGCTGCTTTAGCCTCTTTTGTAGCTTGAACTTTCTCAGCTCTAAATGTATGGGGGTTTGGGGTTTTTGTTGGTTACTTAGGGAGTTTTGAGCTCCCAAGTAATTCTGTTTGGCATGTTCCCAGCCTTGAAGCATGTCACTCGGGAAGAAACGATCAATAGTCACTTTGACAATTATTGTACTTAATTCATTCTTCCAAAAATGTCTCTTCAGCTCAGTCTTAATTTTATTTCCGTCTCAGGAAGTTGCTGAAAGTGCAGGTCATCTGCAAGGAGAACAAACACATACTACAATTAAGAAGAAAGCACCTACCCAATACACAATGAAGTTTTGCAGCTTGCTATGGACCAGATTCTGTCAGCCTTCTTCATGTTTGGTAGAACCTTATTCTACAGAGTCACATTGATTTTAATGGAACTATTTGGGTGAAGTGAGAAATGGGCCCTTCAGTATTCTTTGTATTGCTTTCCCACACACAGACGTGAACACACTCTTAATGTTCAGAATAGTCTGCTTCTGATCAGACATTTTCTTTGGCATTTTCTGATGGATAAGAAGGCTAGAGAGAAGCTGCAAATAGTCCCTATAATGGACCTTGCACTCAAGGATTCAGATGTCTAATCTATTCTAATAAAGGGTCTTTCAGAGACCAGTAACTAGTTTGTGCTCTTCTAGTAGGTACAGTGTTTAAATTGTAATGAAAGGTGTGCTGGGGCTCAATCAATGTTTTTTTTACTTTTATAACTGACATGGCAAGACCAGAGGTACCAGGGCTATGGGGCTATGAACTGCAAGTGTAGAGGTGCCAGGTCTCAGCGCCGGCAAGCCCTAGCACAAACTAAGCACTGAGTAGACAAATTATTTCAGAATTAGAGGGTTCACACAGTTTCACAGCAGGTTGGACAGAGAACAAGTCATGTTTCCTTTGAAGAAAATTATCAAAAGTTTCTCAAATAAAGGAAGAATTTCTGACCCCTTTTATTTGATCAGTCGGCTTTGTATTAGTGATTCTAGATCTTTGATACCACAGTTAAGATTAAGGCATTTACCCCTTCGACTTGTGGTGATAGTGTTTGATAGGATCTGTAAAAAGGCTGCCAACAGGTCAAGTTTTACCTTAATGAGAGTAATGATGAATGCAATCACGTATTGTCTTATCTACTCAGTTGCTTACTTCAAAAGAAGGGAGTGGGGGAAATCTAGGGCCTAGGATATTCTGTTGTTGGAGACCATCATTTTTCTGAGTACTTAAACACAACTGCATCTACAAGAAATTAATTGGCATGTTTCCTTTCCTAAGCTGAACAAAGTCCACAGACTCTGTAGTGGACTTCAAGAAACTTGGGAGTGGAGGAAGGAGTAGGGCAGTCTCTATGGTGGCATTTCTTCTTACATCATCAGTTTAGAGGGTAACATCAAGTTGAGAGACAGGCTGATGTTGAGTCATTAAACATCAGTATCTTTCATCCAGCCAGTCTCCTGTCTTGCTTAGGATCTGCAGAGATTCACAGTGATCACAATGGGAACCATATTAATAAATTTCACAAAGACCATGGAACAAAAATATAGTTCATGTTTTTCTCCAGGTGTCTGCTTTTTTGGGGTAAAAACCAGGAGAATATAGTTTGTAGATAAGGTTATATTACCAGCTGAGGGCCAAAGTTTAAGATTGCTGTCTCCTTGAAAGGGTGGCTCTGACAGTGCTTTAATTCTTAGAAATATCTCCCTTCCCCACTCATAGTTTACTTAGCCAGTTCAGTGTGAGTCTAGTAGTAGTATCTGTTACCAGAACTACACATGTTAAGCTTTACCAGGTTTGTAGTGAAAGAGAAGATTTTGTATTTAGAATTGGCGGGGAGGAGGGAAAGGAGATTCTATTGAAATGTGTAACCAACCCTTTCTAAAGTATTCTGAACTTGGGGGGTGTAAGAAGCTTCAATTTCCATTCTCAAGTTGCATGCAGTCACTGGAGGACTCAGGATCTGCAGTCATGGTTGTTTAGCGTGGATGGTATTTCCACAGCCTCAAGGGGAGAGGGAAAGAAATCAGGTGAAAGTTACAATCATCTATGAGAGATTTCAGAGTAGCAGCCGTGTTAGTCTGTATTCGCAAAAAGAAAAGGAGTACTTGTGGCACCTTAGAGACTAACCAATTTATTTGAGCATAAGCATTCGTGAGCTACAGCTCACTTCATCGGATGCATACTGTGGAAAATACAGAAGATGTGTTTATACACACAGACCATGGAAAAAAATGGGTGTTTATCACTACAAAAGGTTTTCTCTCCCCCCCCACCCCACTCTCCTGCTGGTAATAGCTTATCTAAAGTGATCACTCTCTCCTTACAATGTGTATGATAATCAAGGTGGGCCATTTCCAGCACAAATCCAGGGTTTAACAAGAATGTCTGAGGAACAGTGCGGGGGGGAAAGGAATAAACAAGGGGAAAGAGGTTACTTTTTATAATGAATCAACCATTCCCAGTCTCTATTCAAGCCTAAGTTAATTGTATCCAATTTGCAAATTAATTCCAATTCAGCAGTCTCTCATTGGAGTCTGTTTTCAAAGTTTTTTTTTGTTGAAAGATAGTCACTTTGAGATCAGAAATCGAGTGACCAGAGAGATTGAAGTGTTCTCCGACTGGTTTATGATGTGAGTGTTTGGAGTGATCACAGGAGCACAGGCCTTTGTACCATGTTAGGAAGCCGCCTTATGAGAGGAAGTGGCAGTCCACGGTAACCGCAATGATGTGGTGGCCCTGCCTCTAATTGTGAAGTGACTCTCCCCTTTTTCTTTTCTGAAGCAGAAGCTGGTAGGGCAGAGGGGAAGAGGTCTGGTGGGGTGGAATTGGTCTGAGACTTAAAGCACTCTGTGATGTTTTCCTTGGATCACTCATCAGATTAGAAGCTGGATTCAGAGTACAATCAAAGACAAAACAATCTGCCAGGTGAAGATTTCCTTCCATATGAAATAAGAAATCTGAGTAGTGGGGGCATGACCTATCACAGAATTGGCTGATGAGTATTCTAGAATTCCGAGAGACTTGTTTTCTGGCTTGGATTTCTTTCTAGGCTTCTTTGAGTATGTGTATTTTGGGACTGTTTGTGAATAAGTACAGATTGATTTCTCTAGCCAAGAATGCATCCATCTTTTAATAGACAATTTTTAAAAAAAAAGTGATCATGCTTCTGCTATGAAACAGAAGACTGAGTAGTTCTTTCATGGAATTTAGTAATTTAGGAGTTTTTGCATGTCAAAGCGATTCTCTATTTGAAATCTGGAAAGACGAGAACCAGCTGTTCTGTATAAGAACATTCTTTTTTGGACAGTCAAGAAGTGGCATTGATGTCAGGTGTTGGGGAGCCATCTGACTGCTTTTTGCCAGAGTAATTGTTTTGGAAGAGATTTGACCTTTTGGGAGAAGAATTGGGGTTGAGGAGAAGAAAATCCTCTTCAGTTATGCAAATGTTGCTTTTTCAGGCTGCGTTCTTGTTTTTGGTTTTTTTTTTTTTTTTTTTTCCTGCCTCTCCCTTCCATACATACTTTTGAAAAGTAAGTTACTTTGAAAATTAGCCCACGTGTCTAACAGTCTCTTGGAGGGACTTCTACAGAACAACAGACCTATGTTGTACTTTAAATGGGGGTTGTCATCAAAATATCCATATAAATCACTTTTGAAACTAAAAGCTCATTTGAATAGTGTATATAATACATTCTTACTAATGTGGTATATTTTATAGTTGGGGGGGGAAAAAGGCTAATATTTTAAATAGAGACAAGTGATTTTGGGTGCTCAAGTTGAGACACCTTAAAGCGTGACTTCAGAAAGTGCTGCACTGCCTTTGGAAATCAGATCCCTTTTAGGGTTTCAAAATTACCAGTCACTAGTTGAAAATCATGGTTTGGTTTTGTATCTATAATGTACTTGCTTGCTGGAAAACTTCTAAACGTGTCATATATTTATGAGTGAGTGTGAAAATTTATTTTTCCTCATCATTAATTTTCTAGCACACTAAAGAGTAGATCCTGACACTCTTTCTAAGGTTTATGTCTGGATATTCTGTTGGGGTAGCCTGAGGCCTTATCCACTCAGGAGCATGTTGGGAATGGCTTCAGAGACCTTATCCAATCAGTAGCCTTCAAGACCTTATCCGCTTGCTTCCCAAGAGCTCACCTTGACTACAAACTCATCACTGAGGTTTCTTTATTGACATACAATCAAACTACACTTGAGTTGATCAGGCTCATGCATAGGGAGGGTTCAGGGCATACCACATATCCAAAGTACTATATCATGAATCAGCTTATATATAAACACTTAATACAGCGTATCACGCACTTTGATTGGTCTAATTTTTTTTAGCCAATCCCTGTCTAGATCATGAGTTGTTCACATGCTACACTACATAGCAGGCCACAGCTGCAAGCTACCGCACATTGCTTACTATCCTATCTTTTTTCTGCTAGCTACATCTTTTACATATTTACAATGTTAATGTAAATTCATTTTTGTTCGTTGTTTCATGTTCTTTCTCAAATAGACATACTGGTGTGATTTTACAAAGGGTCAATTCAGGTATTTCATGGAACTGCTACAATGTGTATTTCTTCTTTAAGGATACTAGAGCATATTATAGGCCAAATTCTGTTCTTCAGACTTAAATGAGTTTAAAGGAATTGTCTAAATCAAGACAGAGTTTGACTCCAAACTATAAATACTGTGTTAAGTTTACAAACAAATTGAAGTTCTCTTCCAGCAAGTACTTTAGCTTCCAAATCACATATTTCCATCAAACAGTAACTATACTTCTTCATAAATGAAAATTTATAGCAAAAATATGACTCAAAAGGAATTACTGATATTTCAAATATTCTGCCCCTTTCCTTAAGGTATGCTATTCTCTCAAGTGTAAGGCTGTTGTTTTCCAACCCCATTTTTTTTCTTTTTTGGCCTAAGGTTGTTATCTAATCCTTGCAAACTTAATCTCCTTTAAAGCATGTACTGAATGAATTAAGTGCCCAATATTCTGAACAGTGTGGCAGTTGCATCCCAGCAAATTATTTTAATCTCACATCAGTCATCGGTCTGGATCTAAGCAATGTTGGTGACGCTTCAGTTCTTCCCCGCAGAGTTTTGGAGAGGATGAAAAACAGTATCAAAGTGTTTCAAGAGCCCCTTTATCAAATATCCGCATATAACAGACCAATTTCATTAGGTGACAATGTTTAGACAATCCCCCGAAAAGAAAAGTCTGGTAAATAACAAAAGTTGTTTAAAAAACAAATCACTGTAAATCAACTCTAGAGTAAGTGAGAGTATGCAAACACTTGTGGTGTTCTACAATCACAGCAGACTAAACAAACACTCTCTACAAAACCAAGGACAAAGTTCTCGTATATGGCTATTAAATGTTGGGGGAAAACAGCTAATTCTTATAAAATTCAATGCAAAATGTCTAAACAGTTTCTTTGCTTTCAGTCAGGTTGTTAGGGAGTGCTGTGGCAGAGAACAGTTGTGTTTCTCATTGTTTGGGAATTGGGATTGGGTCTGGACTCTTAGTCATAGAAGCTAGAGATATAAAAGACCAATTAGCATCTTTCTACCCACACATCTCATTTAATTAGGTTGTGTTGTACTATTTTTCTGCCTTCCCTGGTGTTTGGAAATCCTCCCAATCTAGTATCTTATGTAAATGTCATTAATATGGTATCTTCGCTCTCTCTTCCAGCGATCTAATGATGATAAATAAGATTCAGTATAATGCACTCAACATGGCTTTCTCTGTGCCAGTGTAAGAGCCTGCATAGAAACATAAGTGATTTTCTGCATTCTGCACCTCCTGAAACTTCCAAATGGTTGGCTTATAACAGTAGCTCCAAGGAGAGCAAATAGCAGTAGTCCTACCAGTGAGGTGATAAAGTTCCAGGGGCAGAGTCAAGCGAAAAAGCTGCCTGGGGAAATTAACTAAGGGGGTGCCTAGTCTTAAGAATGAGTGCGTCCCTTTGGTGTTGGAGGAATCCAGAGCAATAGTGGAAGTATGGAAGGGAAACAAAGCTTCGGTGGCTTTCCTCTTCATCTCTCCCACCCCTGCAAACAAAAAGCACTCTAAAATGTGAGAGGTTGTCAAGGTTCCTCCCCCACTCTGAACTCTAGGGTACAGATGTGGGGACCTGCATGAAAAACCTCCTAAGCTTATCTTTACCAGCTTAGGTCAAAACTTCCCCAAGGTAAAAAATATTCCACCCTTTGTCCTTGGATTGGCCGCTACCACCACCAAACTAATACTGGTTACTGGGGAAGAGCTGTTTGGACACGCCTTTCCCCCCAAAATACTTCCCAAAACCTTGCACCCCACTTCCTGGACAAGGTTTGGTAAAAAGCCTCACCAAATTTGCCTAGGTGACTACAGACCCAGACCCTTGGATCCTGAGAACAATGAACAATCCTCCCAACACTTGCACCCCCCCCTTTCCTGGGAAATGTTGGATAAAAAGCCTCACCAATTTGCATAGGTGACCACAGACCCAAACCCTTGGATCTGAGAACAATGAAAAAGCATTCAGTTTTCTTACAAGAAGACTTTTAATAGAAATAGAAGTAAATAGAAATAAAGAAATCCCCCCTGTAAAATCAGGCTGGTAGATACCTTACAGGGTAATTAGATTCAAAACATAGAGAACCCCTCTAGGCAAAACCTTAAGTTACAAAAAAGATAGACAGAAATAGTTATTCTATTCAGCACAATTCTTTTCTCAGCCATTTAAAGAAATCATAATCTAACACATACCTAGCTAGATTACTTACTAAAAGTTCTAAGACTCCATTCCTGGTCTATCCCCGGCAAAGACAGAATATAGACAGACACACAGACCCTTTGTTTCTCTCCCTCCTCCCAGCTTTTGAAAGTATCTTGTCTCCTCATTGGTCATTTTGGTCAGGTGCCAGCGAGGTTACCTTTAGCTGCTTAACCCTTTACAGGTGAGAGGAGCTTTCCCCTGGCCAGGAGGGATTTCAAAGGGGTTTACCCTTCCCTTTATATTTATGACAGAGGTATTTTAAAAACTTGGAATCAAATATATTCCTGTTGTACTTCCAACAAAGTACGCCGGGGATCAGGTTGGCCATTTGTGCGCTATGGGATGATTGTTCCTATGCATCTAACTCAACGATCAGGAAATCTAAATGCCCAGTATTTTTGAAGTGTATAAGTGACTGTTTTGTAGATGCTGTTTGACTTTGCCTCATGATAATAGGTTTCTTAAAGGGCTGTAATTACTGTTTGTATCTGTACTCTCTATTCACTTGGCTGTACTAAGATTCTGCTTGTACAGTTTAATGTTAAATGTGGCTGTCAGCTCGTCACAACGCAAGAGATGCTTCCTCCAAATTTAATAGCATCTTTGTCCTTTTGAGCTGCCTAAGCACAAAAAGGTAATAAAACCGAGTCCTTCACTAATCGAAGGAAAAAATCTGGCTATCCTAGTTCTACTTACCAGAGCTGCATATCACAGCATGTAACAGTAGGAAGTACGTTAACTTTTTGAAATGTTTGTTCATAAGTCACTGTACATTCCAAATAAACATTAAATCGGGTCTGGCATCACTGACCTTTTTTAATGTGAGAAATCTAAGGTGAAATTCTCTCTATATTGAGAACTAAAGTTCCTGGGGCAGGGATCATTGACTTCAATTAGATCCAGGATTTCACCCATTGCCTTCCATTCTGTACAGCACAGGATATCCGTGAATAACAAATAGTATAAAATTACATAGTCTGCTTTATCAAGCAGGCTCATTCATGGTGAATCCATGACACTCACAATCTAGCACTTGTGCATGTTATGATATACTCTGAAGACTTGCTAAAGAAAATTTGTGATAAGTTTCTTTTTAAATCTGAATATCTTGAAATAGCTTCTAATTTTATGAATATGCCAATCCAGTTCTTTTGCTTGTGAGAGCTTGATATGAGTATTTAAGCTACATTTAATTGATGGAGGAGTAGCTTTAGCTCCATTAATGCATTTATTTTCTTTTTAAGAAAATGTCCTCTGGGTACTCAAAGACAGACAACGTCATGTCATTTTCTGAAATTAGGAATACCTTGGTTGGTTGTTAAGATGGGTAAAAAGCAAGAGATCTTAATAAAAGCATATTGGATGTAAGGTATAGGCTACAGGAAACCTGTAGCGTCAACTGATTGATTCAACAGTTGACATTAGCTTTGTTCCTCTATTACTTACCTTGTATCACCTAAGCCTACTATACTAAGGAATATCATTACTTAATTTAATGAAGTTGACCTGATAACATGTAGGACGGTGCTTCCCCCTCCTCCCCGCAGATAAAACACTTGTTGGCAATCTCTTCACAAGTTTCTTACACACAATAGGATTGAGCTGTAGTTTTCTTCCAAGTTCACATAAAGATACATGACCTTTTTTCCATGCAAAAGATGACTGTGAAAATGAGCAAAGTTTCCCCAAAACCCATGAAACTTCTATTAAAATATGATGTGAGATTATTTGAGTGATTAAGTCTGTGCAATCACCTAAACTTAGGAAAGTTACACTGCTTGGTTTCTTTAGGTAATATCAACTAGGCTCCATATCAGGTAAGAGGAGTTATTAATGAACAAGGGGAAGGGAAGGAGACATGCTACAAGAGCAAACTAGAGCTATATTTCATTTTGCTAATGTACAACTAATTGACATCAGTGCACTGTATTTTGCAAATACGTTCCAAAGAATTGTTGCCAGTAAATGTCTCCCTCACCAAGAAATATAAAGGTAACTTTATATGCACTTAGAAGCAGACTAAGGCCCAATAAAGGTTGCAAACAGTGACAGTCAGCTAAAACCCCTAGGGACAGACAGTCCAAATGCAGTGCTCAGGATAGTACATATAATGGGGGTGTGTGCATTTCTGAAGTACTGATTTAATGGTTGGCTTTTTGCATCTTTGTATCCGAATATGGTAATATCTCGTTTAATAGTTTTAGTCCCCTGGTGCTTTGTGTTTTACAAGTATATGTTTTAATGTTTTTAGAAACAGCCACAGCAGGAGTGTCTGTGCAGCCAGGCTGTGTATGTGTATATATTCTATGAAGTAAATAGTGTGTGTGTGGGTGTGTGTAATCTATAAAGTAACACGATTGTTTGGGACCCAACTGTGATTATCTGTGTGTGTGTTTTGTTTTTTTTAATATTCCTCTTATTGTGGTAATGAACAAAAGACAAGCCTAACACTATGAATTTTAGTGACCATTTGAGAGAGCTGATGTGGGGTAAGAAAAGTCAGTTTTCCAAGGCAACAAACATGCATTCAGTTTTTTTTTTACATAATACATATAAATACATTATTTTATTTGGTTGCACTCTGTTCCAGTGGCAGGAGGAAAAAGATGTGCAGCGGGAAATATTGCTGTAAAATTGGCAGATTTTTATGTTCCTACTTGACTGTAACATGGGGATGTCCAAAATTAGTCTTCCCACTCCTCTGGCCTTTCCTATCTGATGCAAAATTGTAGAACAGCATTCTTACTTAAGTACCAAATGTACTCAGTTAAAAATATAAAGAAATACTGAGTGAAAGGTTACTAGCCTAAGGTGCAAAAGGGTGATGACTTCTAATAGCTGCTCCTATTAAACTTTGCCTTATACATGACATTGCAAGCTTTCTCTTAGCAAAACACCAAGCTGCTAAAAACTGTAAACTTTGCCTAGGTTGAAATATACTTAAATGACCATGAACTACAATATTACAATATTATCTCCTTGGATAATGGTTTTGGGACATGTTATGTTTCTAGCCCAGATTACAACTGATGACAAGTGTTTCAGCTGTCCTTGTTCCAGAATTTATCAGGAACATCCTTTCAAAGGAGCTGTAAAAGTTGATACTGATGAGCCACTCTGAATTCTGAAGATATAGAGCAATTGAAAAGAAATAGAAAAGAATATATGGAGTTTTTGTGTTCAGAAGATATTGCAGCTGCTACAGGTGCTGATATAAACTTCTGGTGCTGATAGTACTGTGTTGTGTGTACTGAGATTACAATGTATTGTGGTAGCACATAATCCTTTATACACAATCTGCTTTTGACCCACATTGTCTTTTTGGATCTCATAAGCTGAAAGCCTGTAAGGGACCATTGGATGATCCATTCTGACCTCCTGTATAACACAAGCCAAACAATTTCACCCAGTTATCCTTGTATGGAGACCAATAACGTGTGCTTTACTAGAGCATGTCTCCTAGAAAGAAGAATAAAAAGGTTTACCACCTCTGCAACGGATTTGATCGCTATTGAGTCTTCAACAACCTGCACACACAGCCTGATGCTTTCTGCTGTGCCACCCAGATACTGTTCTTGGGGGCTTATTTTCCACTCGGTATTCGGGTTTTGGCTTCTGTATCCAGGTACCATTGAGGGTTGTCACGTGCCCAGTTTCAACCAGAAAGGTTGAAAAGGGGAACTGGCAACCCTAAATGGCACCTGAACCAAAAGTCCGGTTACTGCAGGGCTGGGAGTGATGTCGGGTCATTAACCTGTATCAGTCCCTGCTCAGCTGGGGCCACCTCCTGTCTGCAGGCAGGCTCCTCGGGCCAATCCAGTGAGTGATGGAGGGAGCGGGAGAGGAGTGAGAGATGAGTTGGAGACCTGGGGGTCCCGTTACCAGCCATTAGAAAAGTGGCAACCCTACTTTCCACTTCCACTGGAGCTTCATGTGGGTAGAGTTCTGTGGAGTTCAGGGTGCAGTACTGCAGGCAGGTGGTAGGGGGGCTCTTCACTGCAGAGGTCAGGAAATTCCATGTGGAAATCTGGGTAGGATATAGCAGAGTTTACAGCAGCATTACGTCCCTCAGAAGTCCCTCCATGGATACTACGAAGTAGCGCCAGGGGGAGATAGTTTGTGGCTGTGCTACCATGGGGGGGGGGGGGGTTCAGCAGAACAGAAGCAACCACTGAAAGACAATTCATATCCCTCCTCCGTGAATTCCTGAAAATACCAAGTTCCTTAACCCTGCTGCCCCTGCCCCCTGAATCTCCTCCCAACAGAAACAACCCTTGAAGGAAAATATTGTTAGCTGCCTTCTCTCTGCACAATTTCTGCACGTTTTTCTTGGGGCTGGACTGGGCTTGGTGATAGGTAACTAAAGCACCAAGCAAGGCAGATATATTTTTTGCAAACCAATAAAAATAAATCTAGCTTTCTCCCAGTTAGGCTAAATGCACTTTTAGTTGGACTAGGAAGTATCTCAAAGGGAAAAACAGTTGATGATTTGTTTTATGGAGAAGGTCATCACAGTATCTCCTTTTGGCCATAAAATGTATTAGTTTGACTTACAGTGAGATGATATTCTAGCAATACTCACAGCACTGAACATCAGATCATCAAGCAGCTCTATAATTATTCCAGAAACAAAAACCTCTTTTTGAAAAACCATTTAAGGTTGCTAAGAGGCAGCTACAGTGTTGTCAGTCTCATAATTTAAATTAAGAGATTCCAAGGCCAGAAGGGAACCATGTGATCTCCCAGTCTGATCTCTTGTGTAGGATAGGACATAGGATCTAGAAATTAATTTGCAGAAGTTCTGTCTTACAAGAAAATCCAATCTTCATTTTAAAATTCAGTGATGAAGTATCCATCATGACCCTTCATAAAATAAATAAGCATTAGAACAATGTTAAAAATGCCTTATTTCCCATCTATAATTTGTCTAGTTCCAACTTCCTGTTGTTGGATCATGTTAAATAGAAGAGCCCATTCTTAAGTATTTGTTCCCCATGCAGGTATTTATAGACTAATGAAGTAACCCTTTAACCTTCTCTTTGTTAGACTCAAGGAGCTCAATCTATTTACTTTATCAGTATGAGGCATGTTTTTGAATCTTTTAATCATTCCCTTGGCTCTTCTCTAAACCTTCTCCAATATATCGATGTCATTCTTGAATTAGAGGCACTAGAACTAAACAGGCTATTCCAGCACCAGTGCCAAATACAGATGTAAAATAACTTCTCTACTCCTAATTAAGATTCCCCTGTTCATGTATCCCAGGATTGCATTAGCTCTTTTGGCTACAGAATCACAATGAGAGCTCATGTTCAGCTAATTATCCACTACATCCCCCAAATCTGTTTGAGTCACTGCGTTTCAGGATAGCATCCCCCCATCATGTAAGTGTGGCCTACGTTCTTTGTTCCCAGATGTATACATTTACATTTAGCCATATTAAAACTAGGGCTGTCGATTAATCACCGTTAACTCACACAATTAACTCAAAAAATTAATTGCAATTAATTGCACTGGTAAACAATAGACTACCAATTGAAATTTATTAAATATTTTTGGATGGTTTTTCTACATTTTCAAATATACTGATTTGTTTTACAACACAGAATACAAAGTGTTCAGTGCTCACTTTGTGTTTTTGATTACAAATGTTTGCACTGTAAAAATGATAAACAAAAGAAACAGTATTTTTCAATTCACCTCATAAAGTACTGTAGTGCAATCTTTTTATCATGAAAGTTGAACTGACAAATGTAGATTTTTTTTTTGTTCCATAATTGCACTCAAAAACAAAACGTAAACCGTTAGAGCCTACAAGTCCACTCAGTCCTACTTCTTGTTCAGCCAATTGCTAAAACAAACAAGTTTGTTTACATTTATGGGAGATCCAGCAGCCTGCTTCTTATTTACACTGTCACATGAAAGTGAGAACAGGCATTCACATGGCACTTTTGTAGCCGGTGTTTCAAGGTATTTATGTACCAGATACGCTAAACATTCGTATGCCCCATCATGCTTCAGCCACCATTCTGGAGGACATGCTTCCATGCTGATGTTTGTTAAAATAATAGTGCGTTAAATAAATTTGTGACTGGGGGAAAATTGTATGTCCCCTGCTCTGTTTTACCTGCATTCTGCCATATATTTCATGTTCCAGCAGTCTCTGATGATGACCCAGCACATGTTGTTTGATTTGACAAAATGCAAAGAAGGTACCAATGTTAGATTTCTAAAACTAGCTACAGCACGCGACCCAAGGTTTAGGAATCTGAAATGGCATCCAAAATCTGAGAGGGACGAGGTGTGGAGCATGCTTTCAGACATCTTAAAAGAGCAACACTCAGATGTGAAAACTACAGAACCCGAACCACCAAAAAAGAAAGTCGACCTTCTGACGATGGCATCTGACTCAGATGATGAAAATGAACATGCATCAGTCCACTCTGCTTTGGATCGTTATCGAGCAGAACCCGTCATCAGCATGGATGCATGTCCTCTGGAATGGTGGTTGCAGCATGAAGAGACATGTGAATCTTTAGTGCATCTGGCACGTAAATATCTTGCAATGCCAGTTACAACAGTGCCATGCAAACGCATGTTCTCACTTTCAGGTGACATTGTAAACAAGAAGCGGGCTCCATTATCTCCTCAAATGTAACCAAACAAACTTGTTTGTCTGAGCGATTTGGCTGAACTAGGACTGAGTGGACTTGTAGGCTCTAAAGTTTTACATTTGTTTTATTTTTGAATGCAGTTTTTTGTTACATAATTCAACATTTGTAAGTTAAACTTTCATGATAAAGAGATTGCACTACAGTACTTATTAGGTGAATTGAAAATATATTTTTGATTACAAATATTTGTACTGTAAAAAACAAAATAGTAAAGTGAGTACTGTAACTTTATATTCTGTGTTGTAATTGAAATCAATATATTTGAAAATGTAGAAAAGATCCAAAAATATTTAAATAAATGGTATTCTATTGTTTAACAGTGTGATTAATCACATTTTTATTGCATGATTAATTGCAATTAATTGTTTTAATCGCTTGACAACCATAATTAAAACCCATATACTTGTGCCCAGAGTACCAAGCAATCTGTATAGCTCCATATCCGTGCCCTGTCCTCCTCATTACTTACCACTCCCCCAATTTTTATGTGATCTGTAATCTTTATCAGTGATGTTTTCTTCCAGGTCATTGAAAAAAATGTTAATGAGCACAGGGCCAAGAAACAATCTCTGTGCCCCCCTCCCTACCCCCCGAAACAGACCCACTCAAGGATGACTCCCCATTGACCGTTACATTTTGAGACCTGACAGCTTTTGAGCCATTTCATGTGTTATGTTAATTTTATATTGTTCTAGTTTTTTAATCAAAATATCATGTGGTACCAAGTCAAAAGTCTTACAGAAGTCTAAGGATATTATGTCAACACTATTACCTTTATCAACCAAACTTGCAGTCACAGCAAAAAAGATGTCAGCTTGACAGTTTCTATTTTCCATAAACCCATGTGGATTTGCATTAATTACCTTACCCTCCCTGAGTTCTTTTATTAATAGATTCCTATGTCAGCTGCTCCATGTTCATGCCCAGGATCATGTCATGCTGACAAACCTATAGTTACTTGGATCATCTTTTTTTACCCATTTTAGAAACTGACACACTAGCTTTCTTCTTGTCTTCTGGAATTTCTCCAGTGCTCCAAGACTTATTGAAAATCAACATTAATGTGCAAGCAAGAGGCCTAGCCAGCTCTTTTTAAACTGTTGGTTGAAAATTATCTGGGCCTGATCATGTCTAACTTCATTAGTTTCTGTCTTAACATCCTTCACAGACAGTAGTGGAACAGAAAGTGTGTTATCACCATTTGATGAGATTGTATCATTTCTTTTCCATAAAATAAATAACAACAAATATTTATTGAGTACTTCTGCCTCTTCTGCATTCTTGATAGTTCTATTATTTCCATCTAGTAATGGACTTAATATCATTGTCAGGATTCTTTTAGTTTCAAATAAGTTTTTAAAATTCTCTTATTGTTCTTAATGCTGCCAGGCCTAGATTTCTTCTTGTGTCCCTTGGCTTCCCTTATCAATTTTCTACAATTCCTAATATGTATATATTACTATCAAAATTCACCTTCCCTTGCATTTGCTATCTATATCTTTTCTCACTTATTTATAGCAGCTTGCACTTGTCCTCTCTAAACTACTAGGTAGGTTTTTTTTAATCAGAACATATGTCTTCATCAGTTTTGCAATTATGGCTTTTTGGGCATCTAGTAAGGTGTTCTTAAATGATTCCTAATTATCATTCAAATTTTTCTGATTTAAATTCTTCCTCCCAGTTTGTTTGGCTCATTATTCTTTTCAGCTTTGTGAAACTGGCCCAATTAAAGCACCATATATCTATTTTACTGGTCTGAACTTCATTCTTCTTGCATATTATAAATGTGATCAAATCATGATCACTTATATCTAAGCTACCATCAACTTTTAGTTCTGTGATCAGTTCCTGTTTATGTGCTTGGACAAGGTATAATATAGAATTCCCCTTTTTGAGTTAGGAAATACACATCTATAATGTTCAGAAATACCAAGAATGTTGTATTGGCAGCAGGAGACCTCAAGTACATAAAAGCAAGGAAGGTAGCTAAGGACACAATTCTTGCATTGCTCAATATTTTTTTTTAAAAAAAAATTCTTGTCAAACGCAAAGAAACGTGATGAAATATATTATTTTTAACCTGACCTATGGATTATTGTAAATTTTTTTTTACTGTCTGAATATTTATTTAATAAATTCCTAAATGGGAAATAACAGTTAATCTAGTCATAAACAGACATGATTTTTTGTGAAGTGCTTTTAATTGCTGTTTCTTGAGGCTAACATTGTCAGTTGGTGAACAGAGGTGAGATTTGTCTCAAATTGTTCACAACAAAAATAAATTCAAAAAGATATAAAGCTTAGACCACGTAAAAAAAGGGCTGTGGTGATTGTGTTTTTTCCAGTGCTTAGGACTGGTAAAGTGGGCTATAAATTCTAAGGGCTTGTCTACGCTACCGCGCGGGGTCGATCTAAGATGCGCAACTTCAGCTATGTGAATAGCGTAGCTGAAGTCGACGTACTGCTGTCGACTTACCGTGGTAAGTCGACAGCTGACGCTCTCCCGTTGACCCTGCTTGTGCTCCTCATTCTGGTGGAGTATTGGAGTCGACTGCATGCTCAGCGGTCGATTTATTGTGTCTATACTAGACGCGATAAATCGCCCCTCCCCTGCCCCCCCACTGGATCGATCACTGCCCACTGATCTGGTGGGTAGTGTAACAAGCCCTAAGTTATCTTCTAGAATAAATTGGGATACTATCTGAGATTGGAAAAAAGTGCAGCAATTCACTTTAACTTTTGTTTCAATGCAATGGACCCATTGGCCTTTTCCCCAAAAGCCAAAGCTAGAGAGCTGTTCAGAATAGAAACTAATATCTCAAATTGAGATTTGTGCAAAATAACTTTCCTCGCAAAAAGTGTAGCCATTGAGGTAACATTGATAATATAGAGCATTGATTGCCTTAGAACTACAGGGGAAAAAAAAAACTTAAATGTTGTAAGGCTAATAACTTGCATAGTGTTTATGAAAAAATAGGGAAAGAGGGTAGGATGGATAGACTGAAGGCTGAAATTCAGTAACACTTCCAAGAAAAGCAATGGTAGAGGAAAAACTCCACCTTATAACATTAGCTAAAATCTTTTTGGCTACCTTCGTTAGTGATAAGTTAAGATCCCACAAGGTGTTACATTATGGGGAGAACAATGAATTAGCCCTTTGGAAAGCATTTGAATCAGTCTGGGTGAACAGTGAAAAGTTTCCAGCTTAGAGCAAAGCCGTGATTAGTTATTATATAGGAATATTGTAATGCTGGACACGGAAACATAGAAAGGCAGTATCAGAGAACTTGTTGTTTTTTTTTTGACAAAATAATAATTGCAATAATATTCCATAATAATTCAAAATAATAAGAAGTCTTACAAATAGAGGTTTCCTGGTCTCAGCCATAATTTGTAAAGATAGTTTAGATTAAGGTCATGCTAGGGCATTCTAAAATATGAAGTCTGTCAACTTGTTTTCTGATAAGCAGAATTATTTGGGTGAAGGATCATGCGCTTTTCTCATGACAACAGCACCACAAGGTGAAAAGGTGATCTGCTGGTGATGGTTATTTAGCAGTTTATTAATATCCCCCTCAGCTGTTTCCTACATTTGGAAAAGTATTCATTTTCATTAAGCTAGTGCGAGTTGCAGGACTGTGTGAATAGAAGAGTGCTGTCACCTTTTTATTAATAGGTCAGCACCAAACCCTTGTTATCTAAATGCAAATTCACATATGTGAAATGTGAAGAATTTGATCTGATCAGAAATGTTGCTAAATACAGAAGTTTCAAACTGTGACAAATTGAAATGAAGTTCAGATATTGTAGAATTATTTTAAGCATTGTGCCACAATCGTTAGCTTTTATGCTAAATTGCTGAGATTTGAAAGCTAACCTTGCATCCACTTTAAATTTTTATTTCTTCATAAGAGTCTGTGCAGAAAGAATTGGAAGTCTGTTAATAAAAACTTCAGAAGACTCTATAGCATATTTCAAATCTCATTCAGATAAAAAAGAAAATGAACTGCATGTTTTGTCAGGCAAAATTCAAATATCACTTCCGCACAAAGGATGTGTCAAAAGCTCACAAACGGCTGCTTTGTCAGTTCAAGTATGGGACACTTGAAATTTCTCTGTTTTTATGCATTAGAGTGAGAATGTCAGAAGTTTTTATCTAACTTGAAAAGATTGCATACCAATACCACATCATGTTATGGGCCTTGTGCTCTTTTCTTCCTTCAGTTGAGCACAACCAAACATTCATCATCATAACACTTGTGCTAAAGCGATACTTCAAGAGTAGATGGCTTCAGTTTACTTAAGGCTTGTCTAAACGGTACCACAATGTGCTCTACACAGGTGTGAATTAGAGTGGTCTAACTTGCTCACTGCTGGCATGAACTAAAAGTTACCTAATTTGTGTTCATGTGAACTAGGTACCCTTGTGTTCACACCAGCAGCGTCTGCATGGGGCAGTTAGATCACAACACGTTAACAAACTCCACAGATTACACCCAGGCAGAGTGCAGTACAGGGCTATGTAGATAAGCTCTTAGATGGCAACCTCAGTATATTAGCGCTTGACAAATTGCTCCATTTCATACTGTATAATTGCATATATATTACAATAGGACTGTGATGCATCAAACCAAGAGTCAGGCCCCATTGTGTTAGATGTTATATGTGTTGCGGGTGGGAGGGGTAGTAAGAAAGTCCCAGTTCACTGAACTGGGACTTCAGTCAATATTAACAGAGCTCACAAAATAGTGTTAACTATAAAGATGCTGGGGAGGCAGACCAAAAGGAAAACCTGGCAGGGAGCAGAGAAAGAACTACAGTTAGACCAACAGCTGCTGATTTAAGATAAGTTGAAATTGATAATGGGTCCTGGTTCATCTCTTCCCTAGGGATAGCAGTAAATCCCATTAGCTTCTAAACAAAAATATCTTTTCATTCCACTAATACAATGGCAGCTGATGAGCTGCCTCCTTTTGCCAGTAGTCCATAATTTGTGTGAATGCATTGTAAGAAGAGAACACACACTTTCTGCTATGGTAGCAAATATTAAACTTGTTTCTTTAGTGATCATCTTCAGCATCACTTGTTGATTCTAGCCACTTATTCATGTCACTGCCAGAGAACTGATAGACTTGGATTTTAGAAGACTGTGAGCAAAGCTACAATTGAGCTGTTGGTGCCAGCCACATTTGGATAACAGTTTGGTTGTGTGGGTGGGAGGAATGGACTTAATTTCACAGGAATTGACACTGAATCATTAGAATGGTGTTCAAGATAACACTAGTTAACATAATGGCCGGGGGGGGGGGATGTGTTTTACAGACTGGTGCTGCTCTACAATTAAGCCCTGAATATTTATTGCACATTGTAGCGTTTTGAAATGCCTTTGGTGTTCTTTAAGTTTTATTGTAGCTGTTTAGGCAAAGCAGAAAAGATGCAATTGTGGTAACACTTTAGAAGATTTCTTACTTTTTAAACAGTCCAAAAGTACTTGGTTCAATTTGAGGTTCTCTTACCAGCGTTTGGAAAGCAGTGTTGTAAGTTATACGATATAAACATTGCATATATTGATCAATTGGATTTTGTTTTACTATGAAGTTTATCACAAATAAACAAGGAACTACATGAGCAAACCCTTTTCAAATATCCATTATTAAGTTCTTGAACCTGCTTGAGTCCAATTATTTTATTCTAATTTGATTACAAAGTCTTCCAAGATGATTTTGAAACTCTAGGGATTGTTACTCATATTCTTGCTTTTAAATAAATGTATGTAAATAGTAGAATATACCAGATTTCACACCTATTCTGATGTTCAGAGGAGTCAGTCTCCAATTTAAGTCTCCAGGATATCATTTATTGGGTGTTTCCCATTGCAGGGGAGAAGGGGTAAATTAAAGATTTTTATTAACTTGAGTTATTGTTGAACATCTGCAGTTGTAGATTAAATTGATTCAGACAGTGCCTGTGGCCATAAACTAATGCAACTGCATTACTTATGAACTGTAATAAATAAAACAGCAGCATAAACCTTAACCGTGTGTAATTGCCACAAGCCACGTGGCATTGGTTTATGTACAGTTAATCCTGATTGGATAGTAGGGGCCCAGTTCTCTTGATACTACTTAATATGGGTTTTAAACCGGTGTACTGTAAGACCCAGTTCAGCAAAATATGTGCTTAAGTGTTCAAGCATGTGAGGTATTCTGTTGGCTTCAACTGGACTGCTCAGATGCTTAAAGTTGTGAGCATGCTTAAAAGTTGTGCTGGACTGGGGCCATATTGATGGTGGATATTGTGTTCTTCTGTGTAGGCTATGAGCAATTTATCTGCAAATTATTTCAGATCTTGGATACAGCTTGCTCTTCCCCTTCGATTGCGTTATCAAATTGAGTAAATTGAATAGTCCCAGCAATTGGAGATACCATTAAATCATTGACACCAGAAGAATTTCTTTTTTGCATTTAGCCTTTAAAGATGTATTTTTATTGACTAAAAAGAATATAACCGCTTTGTAACACCAAGGGCATGCTTTGTGCATCTGTTGCTATTATTTCAATGCCTCATATGTGGCATGTCTGGAAGTTGATTTCTGTGGAATGTCAATTTAAAGATGGACAGAAGAGCTGCCATAAAAAGTAAGCATAGTGGGTTGGTAAAATGCAGGTTAAATTTCATATTGTAGTTGTACCAGTGTGAAATCACAATCTCACAGTCTTAATTCTCACCTGGCTTTTGCTTTTATGTAAAATCCACAGGTTTCACCAAGACAACTGTATGGTTAGAGCTGTATACAACTAATAATTTTCACCTCAAAAGTAGTGAGTAAAAATAACAATTTTCCATCACAAAAACTGCTTTTATTTTTCTGACAAACCCAAGGCTAGAACTAGAAGTATTTTGCGGTTTCTCCCGCTGTCATTTTTTTCACTTAATACTTTGGCTATTGATTGAAAATGAGGTTCTAATAGAGCATTACAGGAGATGCCTGTCTTATCCCATGTTTATTTATTCACAAGGGATCAAGTAGAATCTACTGGCATAGCTGATTTGTAATTCTATTCACACAATTAACATTCTTTCTGGCATTTTGCTCAGCAAGAATGATAGAGCTTCAAACACTAATTACCTGTTTTGTTTCTATGAGCTGCAAAAGATGAAGTGCTGTTAAGACCAGACTTGACAGTGTTATGTTGAATGGCTTCAGAATTCCTTGTAAAACCTAAAAATAGGTTAGCGATGATGTGGTCAAGGCCACGTAGGGCTGTCATGATAGGCTTTGCTCCATCTTGTCAGCTATTCATTATAATGTAGTTTTGTGTGATTTTTAAAAATATATTCTGCTTTCCAGCCATATTCAAAACACATACATGGCACACATGTAATAGTTTGTGTAGTTCTAGAAGAGTGTATACAGTGGTAAATTGTCCAATCATTCAAGTGTGCTTACTTAATGTACAGTAGTTTTATTTGGTAAATCAGAAGTCATGGCAGTAGATTGTGTTGGCTAATGTGCATGAATTGCCAACTAAAGGTGTAGGATTAGCATTCTGTCTGTGTCCAATATGCTGTGAGCACAGCTTTACAAAAAGGTGGGAGGGAGGAGGGTTGTAGAAAATGATGAGCCGTACTACTATTTATTGCTTCCCAATCCTGGGGCCAGTTCTATGCTAGCTCAGTTCCCAGGGCAATTTAGCATCAAGGCAAGGTTATTTCTATGTTCTTTGTGCTGTGTCTGTCAAGTGCCTAAGGTCTAACTGTGCCATTTGTGCCTAAGGTCTAACTTGCTTCAATTCATCCTCATTTGACGGTCCCAAACATATGTGCACTAACTTGCCTTAGCTCAACATATAGGATGTGGCCTGCAGGTTCCTTGTGTTATGGCCAAAAACAAGCAAACCATAAGAAAGCAAGTAGGCTAGTCCTATGGGCTACAAAGTTCAGGATACTTGTCCTGAAGATTGTATACGAGGACTTGTAGTTTCCATGGGAAACACTGGGATATTGAAGGGGAGAAGTGTGAATGATCTGAGATCCTACCCTGTCCTCAGTGCAGCATGCAGAGTTGAGTTTGAGTTAGTATCCACATGCTATTCCCTTTTGTGGGTTTGGATCTGTTGGAAACTAAAACAACAAACAAAACAAAAAAACACAGTTTAAACCTCAATCTACTTTCCTTGTGCTTGTCTGTTCCTATTTCATCCCTCCAGGACCAGTTTTGGCCCAGAAGTAAACTCTCACCTCTTTTTATCAGGATTAAACTAATCCTACTCCCTTGACAGCGTGAGTCAGTAGTACCATAAATCTCTCCATCTGTACAATTCCAGCCCTCCATTCTCTAATGGCTGAGGGAAATAGATTTGCTTTGCAGTAGATCCTGAAGGTCCCTAGATTCAAGTTAGTATGGAACAAAGTATGGGAAGTGAATTCCAAAGCTAAATAGGCCGCACAAAGAATGCTCAACCAGCAGTCCCTGTACCAATGGGGCTTCAGCTCAAGTGTCCCATCTGGTCTTAATTAGAAAGGCAGTCTGTCAAATGGGTGGCTTTTAGGCCACTTAGGGCTTTCATAATTCAAAGCCAACATCTTAAACTTCACCTGGAAAACCACAAGCAGCCACTGCAGATCACAAAGCACTGGATGGATATGGCATGTAGTGAGGCATTCCACCTAACCAGTAGACCATGACATTCTGTACCCGCTTTGGTTTCTGGATGACTTAAAGATTTCTTAGGGCTTAATTTTCATGGGTAGAAGGACCTGCACCTGCATGTCCCTGCTGGTTGGCATGGCAGAATGAACTGCTGCCTCAATGAGTTTTCTCCTCTTGCAGAAGCCTCTACGAACTTATCTTAACAATCAATCTTCAATAAGAACAATGGTCTGGGCATGCAGTCTAGTCAGTAATCTTACAGTGGCCAATACCAGATGCTTAAGAAATGGACAATTATAAACAATACTGAAGTTTCTTCTTAAGTCAGTTATCAACTACCAGTGTTATGTCCTGGAAAGTGACACTTCTTTAAAAAGTCTAGCCTGGCTTGTATAAATGTGCATGACATCCCTAAATTATAGAAATGAATTTACCAATTAATAACAGTAGCAACAATTAAGTACCCATGGTGCTGTACATGTTTAAAAGACTGCAGCCATCATGTGAGGCTGCTGTGGACAGCAATATCCTCTTATACATGGGGGAACTGAGGTCAAAAGGTGAATTAACTTGTCCGGACCACACAGCAAACTGGGATTAGTATTGTGTAGCTCATTGTGGTAGAGTGTGGTGCCTCTTGATTATTGTGCAGAGCCCAGCTGTATACCAAATTAATTAATTTATATAACAATAAAGAGGATGATTCTTCCATCAAAATAGCTAATAAAACTGATACTGGTATACACAAACTCAGCTTCTAACATGTACCAGCATTCATAGCTTGTAATGTGACTGAGAGTTATGGCAGGCTACACTTGGTATACCAGCTCTTCAGAAAGAGAACAACAGTTATTGGCAAGTACCAACTGTGATGGTCATGTGGTACATCACACATTCAAACAATTGAATGAACAATCAGAATGCTGTTGTAGAATCTCTTGTGATTAAGAATTCAGCTACACTTCCAACAGAGCTCAGCCACAAAAGCTGATGGTAATTGAATGTGTAATAAGGGCTGCCACTTACTGGTTACCCATTCAGAGTCAGAGGTCCCACCCAGAAGTACCCTCTCTCTGTTCTCCATCCTCAGGGACCCTTATGAGTTCCACACAGTGTCTCCATATAAACAGGTGCTCTTTTCTCTGATTTAAAAATAGCCATGTGGTAAAAAATAAAAAAAATCCAAAGTTTTACCCCAGCACAGTCGGAATGTCAAGAATGTTTCAAGGAAAATAAATAAATTAAAAAAAAACAAACAAATTTCCTTACTACCGTAAGTAAAACCATTTTTTCCTAAGACTACTTTTGCTTGTGCTCATGTAGATTTAACAAATTGGTTTTTTCCAATTTTTTGAGCTTCCTTTTTATTTCCACCATTTTTTTTTTATCCTGTACGGGTCCCTAAGCCACGTTGGCTTCTCTGAAAGTGTTCTCCACAACCATTTTCCATTATTTTTCACAAAAATGCATATGAGGTGAAATAATTAATGCTTCCCTGCTAAGCAGAATGAATCAATCATGGAACAATATTATTGGAGTGGTAAAATGAGGACTGCTTTAAAGAAGCAAAGTAAAATATTGTGATTCTGAATGTGTGCAACTCTTATTTTGCTGGGATGCTGTTCCCTTTTTACTAGTAATAAGACAAGATGGATCTTGAAGCTGTACTGTGACTGGCAACCATTTTGATAGGTTAGTAGTAGCAATAATTCTTTGCAGTACAGGACACAGAAGAATATTCTTCCCTCCCACCACCCCCAAAATCTGGTTTTGATCAAATGTACCAAATAAAGTCTCTTTGATAATGATTCCATGAATGATAATATAAACAATATCATCATCATTCCAACAAATGTTGTTTTATCATTGAGGAAAAGATATGTAATATGCATAACACATGAGCTATTAAGCACTAGCATCGATCCTGTAAAAGTTGTAATCATTCTTCAAAAAGTCTTTTTTATAAATAGTATTGAACTGAGGAGTAAGACTGTGGTTGTTTGAGCAAGGTGGATTTAATAAGGGGACCATAAAAACTAAGTTCATTCTTGCTATGTGTATGTGCTAGATCTGGGTCAGACACAATCCTAGAACACGAAAAAGTTGACTTGGGTGACTTTTTAAGCAACCCTTGTTACGTATCTGTGGATGTGTTCAGTGTTGAACTCCCCTCCCCCTTCATAATACAAAATTCACATTAAGGGCTGTACAACTATAGCTGTAACACTTCTGTAAGATGCTGAATTTTGGACATTCACTGTAGAATTTATAAAGGCATGTGCAGTTGTTCTTGTGGCACCTTTATTAAGACAAAAAGAAAAGGAGTACTTGTGGCACCTTAGAGACTAACACATTTATTTGAGCATAAGCTTTCGTGAGCTATAGCTCACTTCATCGGGTGCATTGAGTGGAAAATACAGTGGGGAGACTTATATACATAGAGAACATGAAACAATGGGTGTTATCATACACACTGTAACGAAAGTGATCACTTAAGGTGAGCTATTACCAGCAGGAGAGTGGGGGGAAGATAACCTTTTGTAGTAATAATCAAGGTGGGCCATTTCCAGTAGTTGACAAGAATGTCTGAGGAACAGTGGAGGTGGGGGGGGGCATAAACATGGGGAAATAGTTTTACTTTGACCCACTCACTTCTGGGTGGACTCCTCCTGAAGGTCAAAACAACAGACTGGACTTCTACATAGAGTGCTTCCGCCGACGTGCACGGGCTGAAATTGTGGAAAAGTAGCATCACTTGCCCCATAACCTCAGCCGTGCAGAACACAATGCCATCCACAGCCTCAGAAACAACTCTGACACCATAATCAAAAAGGCTGACAAAGGAGGTGCTGTTGTCATCATGAATAGGTCGGAATATGGACAAGAGGCTGCTCGGCAGCTCTCCAACACCACTTTCTACAAGCCATTACCCTCTGATCCTACTGAGGGTTACCAAAAGAAACTACAGCATTTGCTCAAGAAACTCCCTGAAAAAGCACAAGAACAAATCTGCACAGACACACCCCTGAACTCCCGACCTGGGGTATTCTATCTGCTACCCAAGATCCATAAACCTGGAAATCCTGGACACCTCATCATCTCAGGCATTGGCACCCTGACAGCAGGATTGTCTGTCTATGTAGACTCCCTCCTCAGGCCTTACACTACCAGCACTCCCAGCTATTTTCGAGACACCACTGACTTCCTGAGGAAACTACAATCTTCCTGAAGATCTTCCTGAAGACACCATCCTGGCCACTATGGATGTAGAGGCTCTCTACACCAACATTCCTGATGGCTTGTAGTCCATCTTTGTGTGGAACACTATCCCCGATAATGTCACGGCAAACCTGGTGGCTGAACTTTGTGACTTTGTCCTCACCCATAACTATTTCACATTTGGGCACAATGTATACCTTCAAATCAGCGGCACTGCGATGGGTACCCGCATGGCCCCACAGTATGCCAACATTTTTATGGCTGACTTAGAACAACACTTCCTCACCTCTCGTTCCCTAATGCCCCTACTCTACTTGCGCTACATTGATGACATCTTCATCATCTGGACCCATGGAAAAGAAGCCCTTGAGGAATTCCACCATGATTTCAACAATTTCCATCCCACCATCAATCTCATCCTGGACCAATCCGCCCAAGAGGTCCACTTCCTGGACACTACGGTGCTAATAAGCGATGGTCACATAAACACCACCCTATACCGGAAACCTACTGATGGCTATGCCTACCTACATGCCTCCAGCTTTCATCCAGACCACACCACACCACACAATTCATTGTCTATAGCCAAGCTCTGCGATACAACCGCATTTGCTCCAACCCCTCAGACAGAGACAAACACCTACAAGATCTCTATCAAGCATTCTTACAACTACAATACCCACCTGCGGAAGTGAAGAAACAGATTGACAGAGCCAAAAGAGTACCCAGAAGTCACCTACTACAGGACAGGCCCAACAAAGAAAATAACAGAAAGCCACTAGCCATCACCTTCAGCCCCCAACTAAAACCTCTCCAACGCATCATCAAGGATCTACAACCTATCCTGAAGGACGACCCATCACTCTCGCAGATCTTGGGAGACAGGCCAGTCCTTGCTTACAGACAGCCCCCCAACCTGAAGCAAATACTCACCAGCAGCCACACACCACACAACAGAACCACTAACCCAGGAACCTATCCTTGCAACAAAGCCCATTGCCAACTGTGTCCACATATCTATTCAGGGGACACCATCATAGGGCCTAACCACATCTGCCACACTATCAGAGGCTTGTTGAACTGCACATCTACCAATGTGATGTGTGCCATCATGTGCCAGCAATGCCCCTCTGCCATGTACATTAGTCAAACTGGACAGTCTCTATGTAAAAGAATAAATGGACACAAATCAGATGTCACGAATTATAACATTCAAAAACCAGTCGGAGAACACTTCAATCTCTCTGGTCACTCGATTACAGACCTAAAAGTGGCAATACTTCAACGAAAAAACTTCAAAAACAGACTCCAACGAGAGACTGCTGAATTGAAATTAATTTGCAAACTGGATACAATTAACTTAGGCTTGAATAGAGACTGGGAGTGGATGGGTCATTACACAAAGTAAAACTATTTCCCCATGTTTATTCCCCCGCACCGCCCACTGTTCCTCAGACGTTCTTGTCACCTGCTGGAAATGGCCCACCTTGATTATCACTACAAAAGGTTTTCTTCCCCCCGCTCTCCTGCTAATAGCTCACCTTAAGTGATCACTCTGGTTACAGTGTGTATGGTAACAGCCATTGTTTCATGTTCTCTATGTATATAAATCTCCCCACTGTATTTTCCACTGCATGCATCCGATGAAGTGAGCTGTAGCTCACGAAAGCTTATGCTCAAATAAATTTGTTCGTCTCTAAGGTGCCACAAGTCCTTCTCTTTTTGCGAATACAGACTAACACGGCTGCTACTCTGAAACCTGTCAGAGTTATTAGTAACTTTTTGCCAATATTGTTATAGCCATTGCAAAGCACTCTTTTTTTTTTTTTTTTTTCCTTACGGGCACCTGATGCTCTGACATTCATTTCAGTTGGGTTATTTCTCCTTTTCTTTCAAACATAGAGACTTCTTTTTTTAAATTTTGCTTTTAAATTCTTCTCTCTATCTTCACAATTGTAGTGTCAGCAGGTGGAACTGTTTAGGAAACTGTCTCTAACTTCTCAGTATCTCATCTCTGCTTGAAGGAGGAGGTTCTTCTTGACCTCTCTTCTGTTTCCAGGCAGGAGCTTTGTCACTCTTTTCTCTCACTCTCCTCAATGCTACCTGAAAGGGAGGGGATTTTTGAGAACAGGAGTTTTCAGGAAACCAGTATTTGAGGAGACAATATGGCAGTGTAACAGTCTCAGCTAAGATTAAAAGGGCCCCTGTGTAATATTGCCCCAACTTCCCCACTCTACACAGTATGGCAAGCAAGACTTAAGTGGTTGGGGCAGAAATTTGGTAGCAGGACCTGGCACTCGGAAAGCAAAAAGCCAGAGGTCCTTGGCCTGTGTTTTATGTTGTTCCAGCTGAGGTGAAATATGGTGTTCAGGACTGTCTCCAAGCAGATAAGTCAGAGGAACAGAAATAACCCACAGTGCAGGACCCTCTGCCTGTTTCAGACAGCCACAGGTATTTTTGTCCCAATTAGCCTAGGAAGGGCAAGAGCCAGTCACTGTTGTGATTGACATCTTGAACGCCTAGCCGCTCAGTGGTTTTGTCAGCTTTCCTTTTTCCGAGGGCAACTCCGATTCACCCTGGTGCTGAAACTGAAACCTCAATTTATTTAAAAACGCTCTCTTGTGGCCCAGATTCCCGTACCTGCTACCAATACATCAGGGCAGCTTGAGGCGGTCTGTTCACCTCTCATCTCCCTCACATATGGGTTGTGTGGCATGGTCTATCCTGCCATTTTCCCAGTTTTTTTTTTAACCACTTCTTCCACTGCCTTTTCCTCAGTCAGTCAGCAGAATGGTTTGGCCTATACTGTCAGTCTGCTAATGTCAATTAATTCCGTGTCCCTCAAGTGTGTGTGTGCCTGTGGCCTAATCTAGCTCTCCATTTTACCACTGCTTTCTCTGACTTTTCTTTTTTGCAGGATGTGTCAGACTGATCTAGTCCTTACTGCTAGCCTAACTCTGCCAATAGACCTTCTATAATCTGTTTTGGTCTCACTTATGTTAGCGTGGCCTAACCCAGCCTTTCTTTACCACACCTACCATGTCCTTTTAAAACTAACCTTTCTCCATAGGGAAAGAGGAAACCCACTTCTCTAACTGAGCTTCCTCTCTTTTCTTCTTCTTCTTCTTCTGTAGATCCATTCTTTGGCAGTCATTTGACTAAACTATAACCCACATCCAATCAGAACATCTTGTTCAGATTTAGCCCACATATATTTTAGCTGGATTTAAGAAGTATTATTTGGCCTCACCCTTTAATTAAAACTTGAAACCTGAACCATAGTTCACCTTTTAATTAGAAGGGCACATCTAATTTCAAATGCTGAGATATCCCCCAGCAGCACCTGTCTTTACTCAATGTTACTTGCTGTCTGTGGCACAGATGGAGGAGTCAGACAGGTAGGTCCTTCATGTTTCTCAAGGAACAGTATTGCCTCTTTGGGAAACTGCATCCTAGCTACAACATGGCACCTTGTAAGTCTCGCTTAGGGCTTGATAAATCCTTTAATGGTTTGGGTTTTGTGAGCCCTTGCAGGGTCCCTTAACAGGGATAGACAGTGAGTTAATTCCTGCAGCTTTACTTGAAGCCTTGAGGGCTACAGAAACTAACCCTAACAAGAAAACCTCCCAAATCATCCTAAACTAAGTTGGGGACCCCTCTCCTTCCATTGCCTTGCATGAAGTGCTCAGATACTTCAGTAATGGTCACAGCTTAAAAACCTGTATAGACTAGATAAAACCGATGTTATAAGGGAGTTCAGATGCTTACTCCTGGGGTCAGTAGCTTTCTTTTCCAGAGTGTGTGCTGGAAGGCTGCATCTCCCCCCAGAAGGCTGTGTGAGGTTCCACCAGCATATGACTGGCCTTTGTTTGATCTTCTGTAGATTAAAAGAAGCAGGCTGTGTCCTCACTATATACTGAACACAGCTGCTAGGGAGATGCCCTGAAGACACTATGGGCCTAAAAGTAGTGGAGTGGGAGGTGCCAGACCCAGCCCTTCAAATAAAAATGGAGGTGGAGGAGAACTAAGAGTGGCTGTCCGAGGATGCATCCGATGAAGTGAGCTGTAGCTCACGAAAGCTTATGCTCCAATAGGTGCCACAAGTACTCCTTTTCTTTTTGCAAATACAGACTAACACGGCTGCTACTCTGAAACCTGTCAGTGGAGGAGTGCTAAATCTGTGCAAATACCACCAGCCTATATGTAAGGTCTATCTCAAGCCTAGACAGAGGTTTCAGATAGCCATTGCATCTTGAACTCATTCAGACTTTGGATGAGTCTAGAGTTCCATACAAAGCTCCTAATCCTTTCCTGATTTTCCTTTATTTTCTAGTGTTTTATTTCTTCTACTGGGTTTCAACTTTCAAAATGGGCTGCTGAGAAACTCCACAGGACCATCTGGGATTTCATGCACAGTTGAGATTTCTTTTCACTATCATGAATGATTAGCAGAGCTAATCAATCAGTGCATGTTTAATTGTTACTCTTAGTGGTTTTCTGTTCTTTAATTTCCCTGGTATCTGATTTTTGTTAACCTCCTTGGCATAGCCATGTGGACCACATTTCCCCTGTTTTGGCTCAACATAGTCAACTGATCTCTACAGCAAAAATGTCATATAGTTATGTAAAGTTCAGTAGGGTCTTCATTAGAATTACAATGTTCTGTGCAATGTACTGAGATTTTTTTCACCTTGGTCTTGTGTAATTAGCTGGACACAGTAATTAGTATAGTTAGTGAACTCTTTCCCTGAATGCCAGTGTAAACTGTGAAACAAACACAGCTAGTAATTATTATGTTGTCCATCTGTGCTTGCTCCTTGATGCCAATTAAATTTTGTCTCTGGAGTAATCAACTTGAAATCACCTGGATCAGCTGTCGTTAAGACTGCGCCAAATACAACACATCCGCCATTCTTCTTGCACTCTTGCCTTCCTTCTCCATGTTTGTCCGAAACGTTTAACGATGTCATCTTCTTGGAGGCTGACCGGGTGGTCTTTTCTGTTCTCGCAGGTACCACTCAGCAATGATTGCAGTCCACCTATTGTCCGTGAACCGTGCTGTGTGGCCCGCCCATCACATCCTATGTCTGCTTTCCATGATAATATCTTTCACACCGCTGTGTTCTCTGATCATTTCATTTGGGATGCGATCCAGAAGGGAAATTCCCAACATAGCTCGTTCCATTGCCCTTTCAGCTACCGACAGCCACTGTTTTTCTCTCTTCGTCAGTGCCCACATTTCACTGCCATACAGCATGGCTGGCAGCACTGTTGAATTGAAGATATTTGTTTGTTTGTGTGGTCTTGTCAATTTTGTCCTTTGAGGACGTCCTTGATGGAATTAAGCTCACACCATCCTGCCCAAATCCTTTGCGAGAGTTCTCCGTTCAGATCTTGGCACATATTAACTTCTTGGCCCAAATACATGTACTGTTCCACTTCTTTGATTTCTTCTCCTGTTACCATTATTTGGGCTTTTCGTAGATGTCTGATTGCATGTATTTTGTTTTGCAGTGGTTCATTTTCAGGCCAACCAGACCGCTTTTCTTGTCGAGTCTTTGTAGCATGCTCTGCATTTGGTTGATGCTTTCAGCAATTAGTACGATGTCGTCCGTGAATCTGAGATGGGATAATCATTTTCCATTTATGTTGACACCACTCCTCCAATTGATCTTGTTCATAACCATTTTGAGGCAGGCAGTGAATAGTTTTGGTGAAATTGTATCTCTTTGCTTTACGCCTTTCTCGATTGGGATGCAGAGGGGACTTTCGAGGAGAGTAATGTCTGTTGTACATCCAGTATTCGCTTCCTACAACAAACTGATGTACTGCGTGTTAATGCCCTGCTCTGCGAGCGCCTTTAATATTGTGTTAAACTTGACACTACTGAAGGTCTTTTCATAGTCGACGAAAGCAATGCACAGCAGGCGTTTGTATTCCCTCGCTCTTTCAAGGAGCTGGCTAAGGGTAAATATATGGTCAATGCTGAAATTTCTTCAAAACTCTGCCTGCTCTCTCGGCTGTTGTTCATCCAGACTCTGCGAGAGTCAGTTTATCATCACCTTTGTAAAGAGCTTGTAGATGTGAGAGAGCAGACATATAGGGCGGTAGTTCTTAAGATTTTCTCGATGCCCTGCTTGTGCAGCGAGATGGTATTCGACTCCTTCCAGTTTGATGGTATTTTTCCTTCTTCAAGATATCGACTAAATCTTAAAGTGAGGGCCTTCCAAAGTTTTTCGCCTCCTGCAGAAATAATTTCTGACGTTATTCCATCTTTGCCTGGAGCTTTTCCCTTCTTCATTTGGTGTAGTGCACTTCGGACTTCACTGACAATTATTGGGGAGACACACTTTCTTCTGACTCTTGGAGCGTTGGGAGAGGGACGTTGATTCTTGATTTGAACAGTTCCATATAGAAGTCCTTGCAGACCTCCTCCATCCCTGCTCTGTAGAATACTGTCTCTCCGTCCTTGTTCTTCAATGCTGTTATGCTCAATCTATACTGCGTCAGTTCCCACTTGCATGTCCTGAGGTTCTTGTGTGATTCAGCTGTTTTGAGGGGCTTTTCTTTCTGGAAGTTCTCAAAGTCATCCTTCTGTTTTCACCATATAAGATTGCACAGAATGGAGTACTTGAGGTTGTTATCCGAGCTCCTTTTCATGTTTCTCCACTTCTCCAACAAGCTTTTCATTTCGTTCGAGATTCTTCCCTTCGCCTTCTTCAGCTTTTCAATTTCAGCTGCTTTTATGCAACATCTGAGCTTGTCAGCAAAGATACTATAGTCCTCATCGCACTTTTCCGTCTGGCTCCAATCAAACCCAGAAATCGCTTTCTTCAGCTTTGCTTCATCGGATGTCTTCAGCCGCTGTTTCCTGTTTGCCATCTGTAATGCCTTCTTTTCCACTGCTTCGTTGAAAATCAACTTCGCTTTAAGCAGGCAATGGTCACTGCTGGCTTTGAAAGGCTGCACCGCAGACACGTCTTGAATGATGCACCTTTTATTGACTAAAATATAGTCAATTTCATTCTTGCTCTTCACGTTTGGCGCTATCCACCTCCACCTTCTTGCGGTCTTCTTTTTGTACCAGGTGTTTGACATGTACTGTTCTTTCATTTCTGCTGTCGCTACCAGCCTTACTCCTTTCATTCCTTTTGCTGCTGCTGTATCTCCCTATGAACTTTTTGTCAGTTTTCCTTCTCCCAACCTTGGCATTGAAATCTCCCATCGTGACAGTGTAAGTGGACTTTTGTGCAAGGGCTCTTTTGAGCTCTCGGTAGAATTCTTCCACTTCTTCATCCTCACTTGCACTTGTGGGAGCATAGGCCTGGATGACCTTGAGGGTAGCTTTTGACTCCATCTGAAGATGCAGCAAACCAATACGTGATGATATTAGCTGGCATGATATGACTTTCGAAGACCAATCCTTACTGACGATAAATCCGACTCCTCCAACATTTCTAGCATCATCTCCTCCCTTTCTGAGCCTGACAGCGCTTCCATCCTTCCAGTTGACTTCCAGCTCCTTCTTTCGTTGGGTTTCGCAGACACTGAGGATATCCCATCTTATCGTTTTCTTCTCCTCCATCAGAAGGTTTAATGTTTCATCCCATGCCAATGGCCTACAATTGTAAGTACACACAGCAAGTGTTGTTCTTTTCCATGCTGGCCTAATACCTGACATTTTTAGCAAGCTCTTGTTGCTCAATTTCCGCTCTGCCACCGTAGAACGGTTCAATGATGCGCAGGGAACTAAGACGCATTTACTCGTGTTGTTTTAGCTGTTAACTTCAAGCCATCCCACTGGCTAGGCAGGTAGGCATGCATACCTCCTCAAGCTTAGCTAGCCTTCAATCTCTAAGGAGAAGGAAAAGTGCTCTTTCATCAGAGAGAGCAATCCCCCTCCCTGGATCGGATAGTCCGACACCTTTTGTAGCATGGTTAGATCTACCAGGGCATACGCCCCGCTACCATAGCTGTCAGATGGCCAGGGTCACTACTGCGCCATGATGAGGTGCTGAGGTAGGATTTTGCAGAACCAACTTGAAATATCCACCATAATCTGCACAGCAATCTGTACTTAATATGGGTGCACTTTTGAAAACTTATTTGAGCATGTACATTCTCTGTATGCTGAAGAGATCACTTGTGTTTTAATGTAATTTTTTTCTGTAATTTTTGCATAGATCAGATACAGCAGGAATAGGTTTCCTGTACTTGTTTCAGTAAATGCTACATTTAGTGATAATGTTTTGAGCAATTATGGTGAATTAGGAAGCTGATTGTGTGGATATTTCAACTACTTAATTACAGTTCATTTAGTAATTTACACTGGCAGAATTTTCTACCAAAGTTTTACATAGCGGTCTAACTGCATTTAACATGTTTACATCAATAACAAATATTTTGAGGCCTATTGGAACTTTACAGTGAATACTGAAGTAGTGTTATAGTACCGTATACCAAACCTGTACACAGTAGATCAAGGTTTAGCCAATGGAAAAATGACATTTTATTTATAGAAATTTGGCTGGAGTTTGGTGCATTTAAAAATGTAAAAATATTTTGTTTTTTAGTACACCGCAATAACAAAGAATTCTTGTGTTTATACTAGGGACAGACAAACCAGTTATGGAAATATATGTCCACCTAACCTTGCCCATTTGCAGAACCAAACTCAAAATCTGTAAGGTCCTGAAATGTTCATTAAAACTATTCTCCGACCCTATTTCTTTTGCTAATTTTACCTTTCCCAGTGTAAAACATTCCTGTCCATTATCATGTCATTGTGCACAAATCCAGTCTAAGGGCTTGGAAAACATTTTCCAAAAAGATTTTTTGGAATACCCCTCAATATATACTCATTATACATAACATACGTGTGTAGGGGTGGGGGGACGAAAATTGGGCATGTTTAGTTTTCCCCTTTTATGTGGCCTCCTGTTGCAGAAATGGATCACACAGAGGCTTTCTCCTTTAAATGCTAGTTATTGGTCTTTGCCAGTTCACATTTTCAAGACTAGAAATCCATTCTTCCTTAAAATGGAACTGAGATTCTCCTTTGTTTCCTGCTCCCACTAATCAACAAGGTTTATGTGCATTTGTCAAGACCCAAAATCTAGCTCTGCACTCATGGTATTTTTGACACAACTGGAAGAGAGAGGGCCTGAAATTTCACCAGAAATTAATTTCCAACCCCGTTTTGCTCGCTTAAGACGTTCTAACAAGTATTGAAACCTTGAGATAGCATTCAGTTTGGAAAGCTAAGTTTTTAACTTGCCTCCCTACTGTATTCCCAATGTGTAAAACTGTTAGCAGGACCAATCCTGGGACTCTGTGCACCGCTAATTTGCGTTCAAAGTACTGGTGACGCTTTTCTGAAGTCAAAGTATGTTTGATTTCTCTATGTAGCAGCAGAAGGATAAAGGCTCTTAAATGTACGTTAAGAGGGTGCTTTTTATCTCAGAAGTACCAGTGTGCCAAGTAACATGGAGATAGCCTTTTTAAGCTAAATTAAACATTTTAACAAATAACTTGTAACATCACAACCTGGCCAGATTCACTCCTATGCTCTAGCTACTTTGTGTTGCTCCAGTGACGCAAAACAACCATACATAGCTAGTTAAACCAGGTTGATGGCTGCTTTGCTGCTGAAATTGTGTAAAGCAGCCAAAGCAGAAAGGTGGATCTGGTATACTACTTTCTTTTAACTGTAATAGCCAGGAAAAAGCTTTTGTTTTATGACTAATGATCTCTCTGCATCTGCTTCAAGCATTTGATAATCTGATATTTCTGTATTTGCTCTTTATTCTGAATATAATTTAGAAATGATTCCCATATTTCACTGAAATCTTTTTTAAATTTTTTTTCTTGATATTATGTATAGATGAATGAACCCCCTTAATAGGAATGCCCTGATGTCTTTCATCTTAATTAATTCGGATTCCTAACTAACAGATATTTCAATACTAATTTCAGTACTGCTGTCTGGGCAGCTGTAGGAAGATGGTCACTGGACATTGCTATGGTGTTGGGAGGCAGCATGTCCTCCTCTGGGGTTCAGACTGTGTCTTCTCACTGTCAGAAGCAGCTATGAGATGCCCCAGTGTAGTGTCTCCACATGTGTATTTGGTGGAGAAGCAACAAATTGGTAGCCGGAAGCAGTATCCCTAGAAGTCCTGTAACTTATTCCTTTTTAAATCTGTTACTTATCAGAGCCACTGAATTCCAGGTCCTTTTCCATATATGTTTTAAGTCAAGAGGTACTGCATGACCTCATCTAAGATAGAACTGTATATCCCTGAAGCCTGGTGAACTTTCTGAATTCTTCCAACCATTCATTAATAAGTGCTTGTACTGGGCCTATTCTTCTTTGACGAGATTTTTTGCATCTATTGGCAGGATTCATAATTACTGCTGAATTCATTCTCTGCCCAAAGAGTTGCTTGTCAAGTAACTGACAGTTTTATAATTCCTTTCTCTATCCAGCTTGCTTCCTCCCTTTTCCTTTCAATAAAGTGTTAAATTGGATGTCCTTTCCCCACACCAATATGAGAGTTTGCTCGCATCTCTCACTTCCAAAACATTAAGGCAATCTGTGGCACTGCACAGGTGGGTGGCTCTCCTAATAGCCACCTGCTGATAGTGTTCTCATGTCCTGTTTTTATACTCTGTGCCTCTCTGCCCTGCTTATTTTCTTTCCAAGTATTCTCCTCAATTCTGTGGTCCCAGGAGTGCAGCTGAGTCACTGGGTATCCAGCCTGCCTTCCCTTCCTCCATCCAGTAGCAGCAGGAGGTAGACTTTATAAACAGTCCTGTCCTGTTCCATGATTTCCCCCAGTAATAGTCATATGTAGGGCCCTACCACATTTATGGCTGTGTAAAACGCCTCATGGACCGTGAAATCTGGTCTCCCCCATGAAATCTGGTATTTTGTATACTTTTACCATATGCTATACAGATTTCACGGGGGAAACCAGTGTTTCTCAAACTGGGGTCATGACCCAAAAGGGGACTGGAAGGGGGAGGTTGCAAGGTTATTGTAGGGTGGGGTGTGGGTCACAGTATTGCCACCCTTACTTCTATGCTACTGTCTTCAGAGCTGGGCAGCCAAAAAGTGGTGGCTGCTGGCCAAGGGCCCAGCTGTGAAGGCTGTGCAGAAGTAAAGGTGGCAATACCACAACCCCCCTACAATAAACTTGCGACCCACCACCTCCTTTTGGGTAAGGACCCCTACAGTTACAACACTCTGAAATTTCAGATTTAAATATCTGAAATAATGAAATTTACTATTTTAAAAATCCTATGACCGTGAAATTGACCAAAATGGACTGAATTTGGTGGGGCCCTAGTCATAAGACTGTTGCATAGTATTGAACTCCCCAGTTCCTAGCACTGATTCAGAGCAGTAAGAAAATATCCATGCGTAGTACCAAACTTTATGTCGAGTAATACTTACTGTGCCAAATTCTGCAACTTGGCCAGCCCATTATTTGTTAACCCTAACCCCCCCCAAAAAAAGGTACTGAGAGGTCAAACAAATTGGGGTTTGCTGTTGACTTAAGGGACAGATTTTAACACCTTTTAAGTGGGCCCATTGATTGGCTGTTGGTAAATAGCAACCCCTAACATTTTCTTCTGGTGCCAGTTTTTGGGTTACCAAATAATGCACTGATTATTTTCTCCACTAAAGTAGAATCTAGTGATTAGTTATCATATGTCTTATTTCTGCAGTATTGGTAAAACCTGGTGCATTTTAATCTTTAATTTCTGTTCAGAAACTAATCCAGCAGTTTAACTAAAAATTAGTGACCATGTGCTTTCTTTGTTTGAATGAATATTTGCCAGGTAGTGTTGAGATGCTATTAAGTAACAGACACTAGTCAGTATAAAAAAGAATCTGTGCCTTTGCACAGAGCACTGGCAAATATAAACTGACATCTCTTGACATTAAATCCTGGATTCGCAAAAAGGCCATGCAATGTAAATGCAGGAAGGAAAACAAATGTTAAGTCGTTTTCATAAAGGAGTTCCTTAATGGGTAATATGTAGCATCTAAGCATTATTTCTTGTGGGAACTGAATTGTTCTGAATGGGATTAGGAGAGTAAAAAGCTATTTTAGTGACACAAACTGTCGATGAAAAAAGAAGACACTACTTCTACTGGCCTATCATTGCTTTTCTAAGAGGAGTAGTAGTCAGTGGTTTATTTTGATAAGAACTAGTGCTACTGGGATAATTTATGTAAATTCCGGTGTCTGGTTGTTTGTGGCAACCACTGTAAAAGTAAGGGCAGAGTAGGATTACACTTCTTGGCATATTTAGTTATTTATAATCTCTTCCCTCATGTTTCTCTGTAAGCTCTTCAGACTTTTTATACATTTTCATAGCAACACATGACATTTTAGCTGCACAACTAAGGGAGTAGTGCTGTCCACATCACAGAAGCTACCTTATCGCTTCTGCTGGCATTCCCAGCCATGTCACCAACGCCTGACTAGGCAAGGAGACTAAAATTCCCTTTTGCTTATAGACAGAGCCCCTCTAAAATTGAGTTAACTGGCAGTGTTACATGGGGAAAGTCTCACTGTCTCTGCTCCACTTGGGTAACCAGAAGAACTTGTTTACATACGTTTTAGCGTGGCAGCCGTGTTAGTCTGTATCAGCAAAGATAACGAAGAGTCCTTGTGGCACCTTGGAGACTAACACGTTTATTTGGGCATAAGCTTTTGTGGGCTAGAACCCACTTCATCAAATGCATGGAGTGAAAATACAGGAGCAGGTATAAATACATGAAAAGATGGGGGTTGCTTTACCAAGTGTGAAGTCAGTCCAACCAGATAAATCAATTAACAGCAGGATAACAAGGAAGGAAAAATAACTTCTGAAGCAGTAAGAGAGTGGCCCATTACAGACAGTTGGCAAGAAGGTGTGAGTAACAGTAGGGAGAAATTAGTATTGGGGAAATTAAGTTGGGGTTTTGTAATGACCCAACCACACCCAGTCTCTATCTAGGCCTAATCTGATGGAATCCAGTTTGCAAATTAATTCCAGTTCTGCAGCTTCACATTGGAGTCTGTTTTTGAAGTTTTTTTTGGTTGTTGAAGAATTGCCACTTTTAGGTCTGTTATTGAGTGACCAGAGAGATTGAAATGTTCTCGTTGTTTATATGGCACCTTTTAGGACCCAGTACTGATATTCTTACAGTGTCTGGAACTGAGATGTGCAGTCCTGTTGAAATCAGTGGGACTAAATGCTCATCAGCATGAATAGGGCTGTAAATTCTCTTTGCGAGGATGACAAATTTGAAGTGTAATTTTTAGTATTTTTAACATAAAGCACATTCTGAAGCTGTCTCAGATATGCAATGAAGTGCCTGGCTTCCTGGACTGTCCAGGATAGTTCCACAAACAAGCATATCTTCCTGAATTCTTGGAGCTCTGCTCACTTTGTTGCAGGACCTACAACTCCTCTAATCAGTAGGCTTTCATGCTGGAAACACATGAACAGAGTAGAGTATAGCGTGGCCTCTCCCCCCACAATTAGATAGAGCTCTTGTATGAGCAGCACCTTGCTCCCTGTTCTCTCATGTACTTCAGGAAGAAGAGTCGCTGACTGTTGGTCTTGTGGCTTAGGAATTTAGGGATCAGCCTCTGTGATGCTCTCTAGAATAATCCAAAATCATACTGTCCTAAAAAAGTCCAATAGTCAACCCTGGGCCAATTGTAGATATAGATAGATGAGAGATTCCAAGCTTTCCAAATACTATTTTCCTAAAACTTTATATCACAAATGATTTGAGCCACCCAATTAAATCCATTATGTTGACAGAAAGATTTAATGAGTTCGGTTGCACTGTGCTCTCTCAAATGTCCATAGTTGCTTCCTCATGGAATACTTGGTAAATGACATTGAAATTTGCTTCCACATATCAGACAAAAACAGCAGTTTTTATTTCATTTTGGTCAGAAACAAAAGAATGATACTTAAACTCTATCTAGTGGACAAAGCTGCAAACCATTATTTTGAGACGGAAAAAAGATATGATGAAAAAACAGATTCTAGAAACTGTATCATTTCGCTACTCTTTTGGGCTTTGATGCAAAAGTATAAAGGCATGCATTTCAGGAAAGTATGTTTTAAAGTTGTGGGGTTTTGTTTTTTTTTAAACCCTTTAAAAAGATCCAATATCTGCTCCAAGGGTTGACATGACATGATACTTGAAAGATGTTCCATTATCTATTTTACTGTTTTCTCTATAAGTAGCAGCAGTTAAAGTGCAACAGGTGGGTCGTTGACCAGAGTGCGTGTGTTCAGAGATTATGGGTTATTTTGAATACTGGATGCAATAAATAGCTCCGGCTGTTGTAATGAATTCAAGGGGAGAGTTTCAAAGTCAGCAGAGTAAGATGCCTGGTTTCTATTGACTTACAATGAATGAGGGCTGGACTTCAAACTGCCGTCAGGATCTTAAGAAAATCAATCCATGAATCTCTAATCCAAGTTTTCCAAGATAAAGAAGTTTAGTACCGTAACTTCAGTCTACCCTGTAATCTTTTACTTCTTACATCTACATCTTGGTTTGGAAATAAATTTACTTCCAAAACGAAATACCTATATAAATATTGTAAATAAATTAAGTACATGTACTGTCTGTAATCTAAGTGTTGCTAAATTGTCCTAGGCTTGTGGGGGTTTTTTTTGTTTTGGTTTTGTTTTTCCACTGCTGAGCACTGTGGCCCCAATCCAGCAAAGCACTTCAGCAAGCGAATAATTTTAACCATGTAAATAATCACATTGCTTTTCTGAATTGAGATCAGAGTGCTCAGCACTTGCTGGATTGTGCTGCACACCCAGGTACGCTCTGATAAATAGCTGAGATCAAGAATACTCAGTTGTTCTCAACATCCTAGACTGAAATATATGTATGCCCTTTTACCTTGAATGCACAGCCTTTTTGCTTAGGGATTATCAACTTCCAGTTGTAAAATGGCAACAGTAGGCCTTTCTTCAGACATACATCCAGCATGTTTCCAACCTCATGCTCTGAATTTCAGGAGACACATTAGTTCTTGACTTCTGAAGCTAATGTGGGAAACATAGTCCATGTTCCAATTCTCAGTTTTTTTGGCATTTCACTAATTCCCTTTACAGCTCTGCATTTTACTCTTAAAATCCTTCCAGGTACAACTCTACTCACATCAGTGAAGTTGTATCTGTAATGAGTTTGGCCCTAAATCTTCTTTCCTTACATTTTCAAACATTTCAACCTAAAATGATTTAAGATATCCTCATAAAATTCTGTCATGCTCATGCTAAATGTTAAATGTTACCACTGGCTACAGTTTCATTAAACACAAGAGTAACTGTGCTACAGCACAATCTGTTGGTGTTGACAGGTGCACATTAAATTTGGATTTCCAAAATCTTCACAGCAATTGCCTTATAGAATTTAAAAAGTAGCACATTGGCTTCTCTGTATTTTTCTTCTGGTATGTTCTTAAGGAAAATAAACTTTAAATAATGGATTTTCTGCTTTTGTTCCTGTGTTAGTCTTGAACACAGTTTTATATGGATTCCTTTCATGAGGGGGAGTCCACGCTTTCCAGAGTGGTGGTATGGCCTCCTTTGATGTCACACCTCTGCTTGTTTTTCTCGTTGATCTTAACTGCTGAAGTGATTCCTACAGCTATAGAAAAATGAAAAAAAGGAATTTCACCATGATTGCACTCCTGACTTTTTTTTTTAAAGATCTGAACGTCTTCAGGGTCTAATTCATCACGTTTGTTTTAGCAAGCTGTTCCACAAAATTCAGCAATGCACAGACTTGCAAGGTGGATTCCCCTTTCCAAGACCTTTTGGTGATGATTCATAAGCAGTCTTGAAGGTCAGTGTATTGCACCATACACCTTTCAGCCGTGTCACTGCATCAAAAATCGCCAGACTGCTAGCAAGTGTTTACAATTTAAGCTCCCTTCCACTTGAGTTTGCCAAATTCAATGTACTATGAATATTTTTATAGGAATCACTGTATGGGGAGCAATGCAATTCAGAGCATATCCAGACACTACAAATGGATCAAAGTCTCCCTTTCATGCATTAGAGATAAGTAGAGATCAGTATTCTTAAACATATGGAATCTTCCCTTTATTGAGTGGAAGGCAAGCTGTAGACACCAAATCTGAGATTTTCAAGGCCACCTATAATATTTGGACACCCAATTCCCTTTAAAATTAATGGGTGGTTCATCCTACATAGCTGAACATAAATCTTAGGAAAAACAAAGCCCTGTGATTATTTTTGGTCTAATGTCTCTTCTCAGTCCATATGCATTGACCTATACTTGAAAGATAAATTACTCTTATTTCTCTGGATCACCTATTATATTTTCCGATTATCATTCACATGGTATTCCCCCTCCCTACACAAACATTTTCTCCTCCCTTGTATCTGAATACTTGGATCTCTTCAGTCTAGAAGAAGACAATCTCTGAATAATTGTTTATATCTAAAAGATCTAGCACCTTAACAGCTAAATAGTAGACTCTTCAGGATGCGCTAGGCTTTTTGAGATTTCCCATGAGTAAGTGGGGATACAGTAATGATCAGAATCCAGTCCACTATATTTAAAATTAAACGTATTGCAAAAGCAATTCTTATTGAGATGATCTTTCACAGAGTTTGAAGGCTGAACATGGTTTCAATAATGTTTTGGTGAATGGTGTTGTGGTACACAACAATGAATAAGTTTGGGACCTCTTCTTATAAACCTAACGTGCAGTATGCCATAGATGACAATGTCACAGCCATACATGGAAGGTTTGCAGGTTTCAGTCCTTGGTGAGGATGTCATATTTTTTGAAAATGTTTCTGATGAGTTTTAGTTGTTTCTTGAGTTCACATTAATAATGTAATATGCTAACATAATGTTCAGTGTTTTAAAGAGTCTGTAACAAGGCTGTACATTTTTAGGTACTGTCAAAGGGATTCATCTCTGCACTTCCCTTATTTGGGGCTGCTTGGAGCTAGTTCAACAATTGCTGGAGATGAGGGCATTTTTCAGGGCTGTCTGAACTTCAAGTCTTCCAGTGCATTGGTGCAGAACTGCACGGGCATAATAATTCCCCAGCTGCTCTCCTTCTGTCTTTGGCCTTTTCTGAACACATCCACATCCAAGACCTTCTGCTTTAGAGGGGATGGAAGTGGATGCAGAGTTGTCTCTACAGCTCCCCCAGAGAGCTTCATGAGCTCAGGGGATTTCATGTGGGACTGCAGAGCAACAATGAATCAGTCCATGTGTGGTTTCTGAGATTTGTGTATATCCCTGGTTTCTCCCAGCCTGTGCTGCCCCCACTATATTTAAATAGCACACATCACCTTGGGAGATGCCTGAATGAGTGTGAATGCAGCTTGAGTAGACATAGCTGAGCCAGCTTGAATCTAGCTAGCTCAGGTATGTCTACTCAAGTTGCAGTTGCACCCAATGATTGCAGTATAGACATACCTTTAGCATTTAAACATCTTGTCTCTTTCTCTTTGTTTTTGGGGGGGGGAAAGTGTTGTAGGCAGGGGATTCATTGAACATATCTAAGAGATTGTAGATTAACAATAGTTCACATCTACTCAGAACATATTGTCTACTAAATAGTCTGTTTGTGGGTTAGGAAGTTTGAATTTTAGTAGCCTAGCCCTCACAGAGTGTTCTGAGGACATTGTTGAATATTTTACAGACGCAATATGTCAGTGTAGGAGTTAACAATGTGCTGCTGAAAACACAACTTTCCATATGCAAGTGACAGCTAAAATGTCAGACATTTTTCTATTAAAATACACATTCAATATAGACAGTTGAGAGACAGAGTCTGAACGTGTGGTGAATGGGAAACAAATGAGTGGTTGCCTGCTAAGCTATGGCCAAACAGGGAGCACATTCTATGCCTGTAAAAACTGTTGCCAGTGCCAGCGTGAACAACACATTTTGTCTGCCAACATGTGTCAGGCTGCTTTTTCCTCTCATGCCAGATGCCTGTGACTGGGACGGCATGTGAATGTCACTTTGATGCACACAAAGAGTAATAAGATTTATTTTTGGTTAAGCTGGTGACTGGCACAAATTTCTGTTTTCTGTGAGAAGTCTGCCAGGAAAACAAATAAGACAGCTGTGCACGGAAGTGTGCACCTGTAGCACAGAGAAACAAGTAAGATGAAAATAAATTTTGTTTTTTATTTAAAACTTATTGGAAAATACCCTTATTTGAACAGCTAACTTCTCTGAATCATACTATGTGATATTATGTAATATACAATATTATCCTTTGGAAAATATGTTATGTTCTGTCTGGTACTAGCCCACCTCCATTCTACAGTCGGCAGGTAATAGTCTCCCTCATTTTTGGTAAGCGTGGCTGTGATGGGATGTCACTGAAGTGGGAGCAAGTAGTATTTTAAAATTGCCCCATCAAGTCCAATCTCTTAAGGCTACAGGCTAGTTGGGGTTCTAGATGGGATATAAGCATGTTGAAGATGGGGATAAAGAATGAAACACTCCATCCCTGCATGGTGTTTGTTCTTAAATGTTCACCATTGACATCCAACTTGCTACTTCCAAGACTCTCATCTGCCACTGATTACTCCTCCACTATCTATACCTCAGAGGCTACAACTTTGAATTACTTGTCCCAATACAGCACCATCTCACTGAAAATTTAGACACAAATATCATACAACACTCATTCCTTTCACTGTCAGTGATGTACCTAATACTCTGGGTTCTGTAAATTCTTGCAGAGCAGAGACTCAGACAGAAGGCTAAACAATACAAGTGTCGATGAAAATATTTTGTGTTGCAAAATCAAAACTTTTCACTGAAAAGTATCTGTTTCTATGAATTTTTGTCAGGATGTTTTCTCAGATCCAAAATGGAATTTCTACTAAAAACAAGAGAACAAGACAAACTTGAGTTTCCCACATCCCAACCAAATGTCTTAACAAGTGGGATATACCATCAGTTCTTTGGTTTTATTTGCAAATTTTCTAAAGGGCTTGGTTTTGCTCCACACTGAAACAAAAACAAATTTTGAAACCTTAACATTTTTTTGTAAAACGGACATTTTGTTTTCCAGCCAGCCTAAGCACTGATAGATTTTTTTTCTCCTGTATCTCTCTACAGTCTCTCCCCCACCCTTTTCTTGCCCACTTGTCTTACTTTCTTTTTTACACCTTCTAACATCACCTGATTTATACCTGCCAAGATTCTCTGCTTAAAAAATAAAAAGTGAATTGAAAATTTGCATCAAATGTTCAAATGCTTACATAAATTCAAGCACAGATAATTAGAAGCAAGTACCTACTTATTTTTTTTTAAAAGAAATGACGAGTACAACTTACACAGTGCATCACCCTAACTTTACTTCCTGCTGTAGAGAGAGAGAAACAGGAAGCTTCACATAGATATCCAGTACCAGTCACTTCTGTTACCTATGGGATAATTTTCCATCGCGGCTTATTCTACAACATGTGAGCCCCTTTAATATTTTAGCAACACTTAAAATATAATATAGGGCCAAATCCTGCCACCGTTACCGATGCAAACTTTTCATGCAACGTAGTGGAGTTTCGTCTAAATAAAATGGTGTTATTTCATTCCAGTATTCTTTTCTGACTTGTACCAACAGCTACCACAATAAGTTTGTACCACACAAAAGACTCATGGGTCTGGGACTCAAGTTTTCACATAGCAACAATTCCAATGCAAACAGCTAATTTGGTGGCTCTTTCAAGAATTGGGGCTTGCCGTGTTGCTATTGATGGTGGAGGTGGGGGTGGTACTCTTCATATGACTTTTGAAAATGATTAAAAATAACTAAGTGACAGTTGTTTCCTCAGACTTGAATGCATTCTCTGCTGAGTGCATCCTGATAGTTTATCTGGCAGAGTTGAGGCTGTTGAGAGCTACTGATCCAGTCAGATTCTGGCACCATCAGCTAAGCTTTTTGCTGTGGGAAAGGTTGCATAGTACTGTATTACCTGGGAGCTCATCCAGCTCTGGATCCCATCAGAAAGAACTGTCTCATCACACTACTCAAGACCTCCACTGGGAGAAGATTGCATGCTTAGCTTAGAAATTCGGCCTGCAGCAAATCAACTTTGATTATGACTTAAACTACAAAGCTTTTTGTATGATTAGTTACATCTTTTGCTCTTTAGAATCAGAGTACCAAAGGTTAGCATTTGGTGTATATAATAGGAGGGCTGTTTCACATGAACTAAGTGTCCCCAGTTCTGTGTTCAGTTATACTGGTGAAGATCGAGGATAACCTGAGAGAACTTTCTGCCTTTAAATCATTCTAAACTTCCTTTATAAGGGGGTGGTTAGTTTGAGTCATAGCGTTGCTTGGGATGCTGGGTTGCCACAAGCCCATTTTATTGTTACCAGCAGAACTAATATAGTGGCAGGTTCTGCCACCCTTGTTTTATCCAGATCCTCGAAGGTGTTCGGGTGTCTAAGTCCTCCATTTTGGTGCCACTGACCTTTTCAAAATTGCCATTCAGCTGCTGCCAAACCTGGCATTCACAAATCCACTTAAGCCCTGCTATCACCCCATAGCTGACGTGCAGATCAGAAACCTAGCTCAAACCAAGTTACAATATCCACACAAAAGACAGCTGTGAGCACAGGGAAACACAGGGTGAGTGTGATAGAGGTTTTGAACATGAGCAGGAGAGAGATGGTTTCATGTGCTAAGGGTTGGGTTACATAAGTGGCTAACCTGGCTCCAGGAGAGAATTTGTGGCTGAGGATCTTCAGCAGCTGGAGGTGCCTATCTTTGGCCTGTCAGCCAGGCACAGCAGGTCCCTGCCCCTCTTTTTGGTATTGTAGTCCTGGATATCTTAAGGACTGTCCCACTCAGGTTGCTGGCTTCTGAGGATCCCTTTCTTAGTCACCTATCCTCATACTTTGTGGGAGACTGAGGATTCCATGAGGCAACAGGGTGCCTAGGGGCTAGGCATTGCAACACTGAGCAGATCAAGGCCTATGTACTGTTTTGAGGATCCAGGGCTTAGGCCACAGTCAATAGGACAACTCATGCAGCAAGATGGTATTCAGTGTGAACAAAGGTGGCAGAATCTGGTCCACAGGGATTAGCAAATTGATCAGGAAAGCTAACCACACATATTAAAAACAGAGCTAGCTATTGAGGCTTCACTCACATGCCTTTTAAATAAAAGTTTAGAGAAAATGCCTGGAAGAAGGGATTAGCATTTGCATTGGGGCTGCTGGGGCATTGTGTGGTGGTGGTGGTTTTAGTTTTTGTGTTTTTTTTTTTTTTTTAAGTAAGGCAAACAAAACACTACAAAAAAAGTGCATGTCACATTAAAATGTATTTTCATCTCATTCTATGAACCATTTGTAGCTGTCAATGTATCTCTGCCAGATGAACAGTTTATTTAACATGGAAGATCTACTGCCTCAGGCTGTATAGTGCATACTCCATTAAGGAGCTCTCAATCAACTGGCCCGCAGCTTCAGCAGAACACTGATGGGTACTTTCAAATCAAAAGTGCCCTCATAGTGTAAGTATGTACCTAGGTGATCATTTTATCTCATCTTAACACTTTGACCTATAGTCCCCCTTGGGAGAAAGTATACAAGAAAAGACTTAATTTAAATAATCCTCCCTTTTTAGATTTCTTCCTAATTACATAGAATTTCTAAAATATCACATTTTGATTATATAAAATCAATTAGTTGCCACCCACTTTAGATATAGTTACAAGAAATGTTTAGTTTCTAGCCCCAGCAATAAATCTTCATTAATTTTCAAACGTTGCATTTGAACTTCATGGCAAGAATGTAGTGATAGATGAAACATACAATTCCTTATGAACTTAGAAACATTTTTTAGTATAATAATCCATGGCTATGTACAATAAATACATAAACATGAATGAAAACGGCAGCAGTCAGCTAAATGCAGACATCAGGCAGGGAAAATAGAATTTGACCTTTGTGTCCAAAAAAAAAGCTTCCAACACATGAGCAAAAAGGAGAATATTTTGGTCAGCTTTTCATAAAGAATAGGGGTGTTGTACCTGTTGAGCGAATTTTTTTTCATGTCAGCCACTTGATTATTCATTAGAAACTGATCAGCCATTTAGTAGATCGGATTCCCTGCAGTAGTCTGCAATGGCACATACATGTAAAGCCAACACCAGCCATTTAATAGATTACTTAGGTTATAGGACAGTTTAACATACATACATATGTACAATGTGCATTTATCCAAGAAGACCATCAAGGAGGAAATTGAGTGGTTTTTTTTCCAAAATACTTTAGCAATATAGCTAACATGGGTTTGTATAAACTCATATGTTAAGTACATCTTGTAATAAATAATAGCTCTAATGAGGCGGAGTGGTGCTGGTGACATGCTCTGTCTGAATCATAGTATCAGGTGGCATTCTTCTTTTGTAAGGGAAACTTAACAAGGTAACGGTCCCCTTAAGGGTAGTAAGGACTAGTTGTCTGTTAATGGCACTTCTGTGGTGTGTCCCTTTAAGTCCCAGGACTTATAGAGTGGATGAAGACCTAGCAAAGGCAAAGAAAAGAGAGAAGGATGGTTCCAGGAGAATAGCTAAGGCTAGGGGAAAACCTAGACTAGTGTTTCTTTAAGGACCCGGAACCAGGACCCTTGTAGAATAGGTGCAAAGTGCTCCCCTCTCTCTCCTAGCCAATCAGGACAAATGTATTCTATGTTCTATGTATTCTGGGAAGAACACTATATATACCGTCTCTTCCCTCAAAACAAGAGAGCCACTCTCAGGAGAAGGTCCGCTTGCTGAACTCACGTAGGCTGAGGATGAAAGGGGCCTGGGGAAAAGGACCAGCTGGAGGGGAAGCTGACTAAGGCTCTAGAGGTGGCCCAAATTACAACTCCAAGGAAGAGAGCCAGGGGCTCCTGTCTTAAGGAGAAAGCCTGAAGTACAGTCAGCTCTGGAAGGAGGGCTGGGGCCTCCTCAACAGGGAAAGGAAACCGATCTGGACCCTCTTACATGGGCCCAGAATGGGTATGAACTTGAGTAGCTAAAAAGGTGAGTTACCCTCTGTAATAAGATTCTACACAGGGTGTGAACCAATGTTTGAACTAATCTGGTCTGCATGACTGAAATGGAAAAGTACTGCAGAGTCAGCCATGGCCAGCAGGGGGCACTTCAGGGCAAGCAAAGCGATTATACCAGGCACCCAAGACAAGATCATTTGCTACACTTTTTGAAAAGGTAAAAACAGCATTTTTCTGCTTGCACTGTCTGATGCAGTGGGGTGAAGAGACCATAGCCCTCCTTGACTATGGAGGCTCATTCTTGTTCTATGTATTTTCCATTTTAGGTTGTAAACGTGAGGAGAACAATGTTTTCCTTAAATAAGAATAATACATTATATAGGCACCTGAAGCCATCAACCCTGTTCCTCTGAGGATGTCTGGAGAATGTGCAATGTAACTAGCAAAATCAGAAATGATTCCACCAGTGACACAGAGCTACTTCCAAACAATGGTAAACAGGAAGGTTGGTTTCTTAAGTAGAAGGAGGACTTCGGAGGGAGATCATTCCTTTTGGGGACCAGACATAGAATCAAGGTGCCACTTACCTACCAGTGTTTGGTTCCCAGACAGTGATGCTGATCTCTTTGTTCTTTTATTGGTTGATTTATATGGTTCCTCTAATACTGTTGGGTTCCTTGGCAATAGAGCAGCAAGACTCCCTGATATTCATTACAACAAATGGATCACTTGACAGTGAGGCACATACCTCTCTACAAAGAAGGCTGTACATCAACCACCCATCTGTCAACAGACATCAGTTCCATCCTGTTGAATATAAGATGCCAGGGAAGCACCATAAGCATTTTTGGATTAATCATAGCATGTGTTCAACAACAGTTGAGTCATACATTACATATGGGGCACACATTCAGTAACTATATTTTTACACCTGTTTGGTATCCTATATGCAAAAGTTCATCTACAGCTCTCTCAGGTATTCTGGATATTCTATAGAACAAGTGAAAACAGTCCCAGATGCAAGGAGCTTTCATCTTAGATATGATGCAATGAATGATCATAACTAACTGTAAGGTAATTGACAGTAAAAAAAAATCTGTGGATACCCAGTTGTGGTGTGCACACATCTCGCTAGCTGTATTAAAATAAAGGTTAATTTGGTGGTCTAACACAAATTGTAGACAAGTGAGTTATAGTGAAGATTTAAATGGGAAGATTGAGGGTTCAACAGGCTTTGGGAGGTTGATCCTTGTGTAGGAGGCAAAATGGACAAACACAGAGATGGACGTGGGAGAAGAAATTGAGGAGGGCATCAAGGTTCGCATTATTGACAGATGGATATGGGGAAATAGATCTCTGAGCGTCTCCTATCCTAGTTGGTATTTCTGTACAGCCTTCTGGTTTTTTTTATGGCCTTCAGTGTGAAAACAAGAAACTTGTATGAGTCTTGTGGGCATAAAGGCAGAAAACTTTTAGGGCAGGGGGTTAAATGCTCTTTTGTTAGTCAAGCTCCAGCAGGCCACTCCATTCTAACAGCTCATGCTCTATACCAACCTTCAGTGGTGCTGGTGTTCTCAAGTTACCTTTTTTCAGGGGCCTTAAATACACACATCATTGTAGTCCCTTTGAGTATTTTGCAAACCTACGATGGGCTAATAAACTTTTATATTTGTATAATATGTTTTTACCGTACTCATACCAAAAGTACTGTCACCATTGCATTTCTGCAGAACTTCACTAGGTGGTCGTTTTTATTTTATTTTTATTTTGTAAAACTATGGTTACATTCAAAAGAGTAGTTGTCCTCTTTTATTTGAAATGGTGCTAAGGACCAGCTGTGGTTTAGTCTTTTTACCAACAACAGTCTTCCTGCCTCTCTTGTGGGGTTGGTTTATTTGTTTGTTGTTTTCCTTTGTAAAAAAACTTGCTTGTTTTCCTGTCTCTCAATGATTCAAAATAGAAAAAAGGATGTATTTGTTTTTACTAGTTCTGCCTTTTCGCTTTTTTACTGTCAATAGTGTTTTTGTTTTCCTCTATTATGTCAACTATTGGGATATTACTAACACTTTGAGCATCTGCATATTTTAACTCTTCTTTTTTGGAAGACTATCAGTTTTTATTCTACCTTCTGAGGTTTGTTCAAGTCTTTCTTTTTCATTCTGCAGCCACTTTATCTTCATCTGTTTTGCCACAACATCCTCCACCTTCTTCTCTTTGACACAGTTTCTTCTTTGCAGCATTGCTATTGCTGCTGCCTTTCACACAAACATATTCCAGATAATGCTACGTTTTAGTCCAGCTCAGTTTACAAGCCAGTGTCGCTCTGACAGGCTCTGAGCTGCACTGATGTAGTCACTTTTTTCTGGTTCAGTATCCCCCTCTCCTATTACTGTCACCTCTCTACTGTGGTATTCACACATTTTGCTGCATGTCCCTTGTCCATAGAAGTTGGATTCTATTTTTTTCTCCTTTCTTGGAAATTAATTCTATTTGGAATAGACTGTACTCCATGACATGGTCTTATTTATCTGACTTTCCTTTTCAAATGCTGGGCAAATTGAGTATCCTCCAGGGCACTGGTACAACTAACTGCACTTTCTACAAATGTTTAGAAACCTAGTTTTATGTCTTCAGACTTGGCCTGCTGAGCCCATGGGCCTTCATGCCTTTAGCTCATTACACTCACACATGGTGCTTGCTGATTTTTGTTCAGAGTTTGTGACTTGGGCACTTCCATAGCTTGTTCAGTGTCCAAATGTCTGTCCATTATAAGCTGTGGCTCATTGAGAGCTATTCTGCAAAGTGTGGAAAAATTTGCATCTTCATTTGATGATTCAAGTTAGTAAATATGCATGCAACGGCCAATTAGTGTAGTCAAGCATAATAATTGATCAGTGTTTTAACTGGTTCTTTGTTTTATTTGACTGAGGACAAATGTTTCACCTACCGCTTTTTCCTCTAAAAATTGTGTGTGTGTGTGTGTGTGTGTGTGTGTGTGTGTGTGTGTGTGTGTGTGTGAAGGGGAGTGGGGGCTAGTGAGGGGGGGAAAAAAATAAAGGGCTTTTCCAAGGGTATCTTCCACTCTGAGTTTTCAGAGTGCTAGCCGTGTTAGTCTGTATCAGCAGAAAGAACAGGAGTACTTGTGGCACCTTAGAGACTAACAAATTTATCTGAGCGTAAGCTTTCATGGGCTAAAGCCCACTTCATCAGATGCATGCAGTTTTCTGTTAGGCAGTGAATCATAAAATGCAATAGGCAGCCTGGAGCAATTGCAAGAGGCCTTCTGTCAGAATTCAGGGGCTTAGTCAGGTCCAAAGATCCATAATGCTGCAACCTGATGGGTAATCTTGAAGAAATAACTTTACCTCTCTAGGTGTGCCTGTTTTTCCCCTCCCATCCTTTTTCTGTCCCATTTGTTGAATTGTAGGCTTTTTGGAACAGGGACCATCTCTTGCTATGTGGTTGTCAGTGCCTAGTACAATGGAGTCCTGACTTCCGTTAAGACCTCTAGGAGTTGCTGTGATACTTTTACAGTAACTTTATCATTGTATTTTTGTAAGTTTTTCCTTTTTTCTCCCCTAGTCCTGCACCACAGGAAGCTCCTATAGACTAGCTGATCCAGTCCAATATTTGCATGAATGGTTCAAAATACTACTTCCAAGACATTGATGAAGAGTGGCACCCACCTCTTGTGAGCACCCCCTGGTTGAATGTGTGCATGCTTGCAGTTTTCTAAGTTTCTCGGCTCACTGTGCCCCCTGTCAGCCACTGCACTTGTCCGGCGGGTCTTTGGTGACTCAGCCCTCCAGCCAATTCACCCACAGTCTCTGTGCAAACAAAACAAACTCTTTCTGGAGCACATTGTCTCAAAGTCCTCAGTAATGTCCTGTAGCCCTCCCCAGGCTCAGTCCCTTCACAGTCCAACAGGTCCTATCATGGTACCCTTCCATTTGCAACATCTTGGTAGCCCTCCCTGGGCTCCAGTCCTCAGTCTGACCAATAGGCCTATCTCAGAACCCTAGTTGGCCAGGTTTCATGCAGGGTTCTTGCTCTGGGATGGAGCAGCACCCTCAGGGCTTCCTCCCTGGAGGGTCTTCGCCTGCCCTTTAGTCCTCTGACCCTGGCTCTCTAGCTGGGTCAGTCTCAGTTCAGTCTCCTTCTTAGGAGATAACAGATCCATGAACAGTATCTTCCCTGGGCCTGTCTAAACTCCTTCTCTCCAGGCACAGTCACTTCCCCAATGACTGTTGGCAAAGGGGGTACCCAGACCCACCCACTACTTTGGGTCCTAGGGCAGGGACCCTCTAAGTAGCAGCCATGTCGCTTTAACTAACTGCGTTTCCCTGGGCCACTTCCCTGTCGCCCATCTTAATTGAGTCCTGGCAACTAGCCAGAAGCTATTCCCTTGCTTCCTCAGTCCCTGCCAGCAACTACCTGCCTTAGCCTCTGTAGCCAACTAGAAGGACCTCTTTGCTCCCCCGGTCCTTGCAAGCAGACTGAACTCACTCTGTCCCTGCTGCTCCTTTTAGATGATCCTGCTGAGCCCTGTTTGGCTGTGTTGCACACAGCAACTCTAAGCAGCTTGGAGAACCTCTCTACTGCTTCTTTCCTGAGACGAGTGCGACAGAACCCTGAGGCCTTCAGCAGCGGGCGTCTAGTCCTGAGAGATCACACTCACTCGCATGTTCCCACTAAAAAAGACCTAATTAACTTGAGGAACTCTGAGGCCATGTCTACACTAGGAGTGCTTTACGTGTATGCTGTCCCCGAAAAAGCATTCCTCCTGTGGATGAAGCTGTAGCAGCAGAGCTGAGCTTTGAACCAGAATATGAAAACCATCTCCAGTGAAAAAAACAAGCTATATCACTAAGTGTGCATCTATGCCAGTATTGAACATTTGCACTAGGGGCTTCTGCTGGTACAGCTGTGTTTGTAAGGGGTCACACCTCTTCATGTCCCTGGCTGACATAGCTATGTCAGCAGAAGTCTATAGAGTAGACCTTGCCTAAACTAACTTGTGTGGCAACTTTCTAAGATAATGTCAATGTTTAGCAGTTAAATGGAGTAGAGAACTTGGAGGAGGTACATATGTGATGGGGCAGCAGGACTCTGCAGGAGTCTTAAGGGTGGGGGAAACAGAACTTCACCGGGGAGCCACTTAGTGGGGTAGGAGGAAAGATTTCTGCTCTGATAGATAGCTTAGGAATAAGAGTTCCAAGTTCTCTTCTTTGGTCTGTGGGGTGGGAGGAGAAGGAATAAATATAGGCTGTAGCGGGCAATGGGGTATGTGTTTAAGTGGTAAGGTGGGTAACTCCCGAGAAACTTTTTTTGTGGTGGAAGTGTAAAGTTTGGTTCTTCAGCTGTATCAATCCGTCCTTCCTCTGATCATCCAAAAAAGAAGATGGATAACTTTTAAAAAAAATTTCCTTTGAATAAATGAGTAAATATTTCCCCCAGAAATATTATGGTAAATGCAATTGTTTCCTGAAGACTTATTGTTTTATAGTTAGAGACTAAATTCAATCATTAACTTGTGAAAACAAATGGAGAATTTAATCCTGCTTCAAGTGAAAGTCTAAATGCAACCTTGTCTTTGGAGTCACTGCCAACACGTCCGTAACTGTTTTTCTTTGTGACATTGGTAAAGGATGCCCAATCTATGTTGATGCCCCAGATCTAGAAGTCTTAAAGGGAAAAGATGCTTTTCTGCTCCATCTGTAGGAGAAAGGAGTGGAGTGGGGGGGAACCACTGACAACAAAAACATGCCCTAGCTCTCGCAGATATACCTGCCATAAATTATAGTTCTTCCCCAGTGCATTTCTGTATAGCATTTGATGTCATATTATTAAAAGTTTGTGGTTCAGGTTGCATGTAAATATATTTTTGAAAGTGGGGAGAAATTACTAAAATAGAGCCTGGAGGAAGTGTCATTCCTAGCTGACATGTTGTGGACTCTGGTTAGCCGGGGAGGCCAAATTCGACAAGGGGAGCAGAGGGTCTCTATGTGAGAGAGCAGAGGCTTTGCATAGGGGACTTGCTTTGCTCTGGGTTTCCTGCCAGAGATCTGAACTCTCCGAAGACCTGATTCAGGCAAAGCTGTGCAGGCATTTGGTGAAGTGGGATTGGAGTAAACATGCTTAGGAAGATCTTTCTCCCACCTGCTTGACATACCATTGATTTAACTGGATTCACAAGTAAGGTTGTAGGTAGGTGGGTATTGTTTTGTGAGTAAGAGTTCCAGACCTGTATAAGCCAAGCAATTAATAACTGGGACTATAAAGCTGTGATATTTCTCAGATACTCTTGTTCATTTTATCTCCATGTAAATATTATTGTTGGGTATTTTCCAAATAAAAAGTATGTATTCCCAAAGACTCCTGAGTTGTTATCAGTGAAGAAGAAATGCCTGAAGGGTTGACATGGGGTTTAAATTAAATTGCTAAAATCTCGGAGTGGATTAGGTTCTAGGGGGGGAGTCTTGTACCAATAATTTTATTATTTTAATTTCAAATGGACCCCTTGTGGTGGGGCGGTGCCCCATCCCCAGGCAAGGTTGGGCTACAACAGGCCAGAGCAGCTGCACGGAACGGCAGCCAATCAGAGAGGGCCTGTGGGGGGAGCCAATCAGTGCTGAGCCCAGGGCAGCCAATCAGGGCCAGGCTAGGCCCTATACAAAGGCTGTCCAGGCGAGACACAGTCAGTCTCTCCTAGACCTTCAGAGGGGAAGGGCTGTCTCTTGAGCTAAGGAGACCAGCATCTTGGACAGAGCAGTGCTGGGCAGGTTTGGGGGAACAGAAGGAAGCTCCAGCCCCAGCCCAATACCTGCCAGGCTGCAGGCCCTGAGGAAAGGGCCGAGAGGGTGCAAGGGGTCAGAGAGGAAGTGACCTAGGGAGGATGGACAGATGAGGGGAGTGAAGGAGGGCACAGAGACTGCCACTAGAGGGTCCCTGGGTTGGGACCCAGAGTAGTGGGTGGGCCTGGGTGTCCCCCTTGTACAGCACCTGGCTGTGGAAGAGAGGCCGTGACAGACTGCAGCCAGCCCTTGAGCAGAGAGGCTAGATCTTTGGGGGTTGTGGTTGGCCACTGCCGCAGGAGCGAACTGGAAAGACTGCTATTAACACACACACACCATGCCTGAAAGGGGGTGAGGATGGACTAAGGGGCACTGTTGGAGGGCAGTGACCAGAAGCGAACGTCGCTGAGCAGCGAGCAACGCGGGTCCAGATACCAACGGGGAGCAAACAACAAATGGGACACCACGGGCAGAGGGTGCCCTGCAGAGGATAGAGCAATTCCCAGACGTGCCAGCAAGAGGCGCTGCGGTGGTGAGTCTCAACCCCATCACACCCCTCAACAGAAATGAATCTGGTCTATGTGACTGCTAACAACACTTGGCAGAAAGGTTTCATTAATCTTAACCCAAAGGGGAGTTTCTGAAGGAAGTTCTGAGTGAATTTAAAAATGAGGCCATATTGTTAACTGCAGTTGTCTTCCTGAAGGTTAAAATTACTATTGTTTGGAATGCAGAGAGAAATAAACTGACAACTAAGAAGGCAAACAAATTAAACATAACAAAGCAAACAAATTAAAGCCATGGCAACTAATGAATGGGTAGGTGAAAATCATTCTATTATCACTTCATCTCAATGAATGACTTACCTTCTTTAAATAGAATTACTAACTTTGCATCTGCTTGAAGTTTAGTATACTATCATGCCAAATTAAATGGAATGAATTAACTTTTGTTAACCTCGATTAAAGATGTTTGTTAATTAAATAAAATAATCATACTGCATTACATTAGATCTGAGTAAGGAAACTCCTGATACGATAGAATAGTTTCTGAATGGCCTGAAGTTTGTAAGGTGCAAAACAGAAGTACAAGTCCAAACAACTTAGGCTTAATCAATTTGTGCCTTTATTTAAGATTTTCAGACAATTATTGTCAGTATAGTTTCTCTTATATTCATGACAGATAAGATAGAAAAGGTAGGGGCCCAAGTTACTGCATTCCTTGGTAACAGGAAAGTTCTTCTCTACTTCACAATGGTTATCTCAGTCTCTGGTCTGGTATTCTCCAACTAGAGCCCTCCTTCACTTGGTTTCATTTCTTTTTTTAAAAACTTTCCACCTCACCCATTCGTTGATTGGAAGAAAGCTAATGTTAAGCATTTTGTCTTATATAAGCCATACAATAAGCATGCACAGGCTTCAATTTATGTAACTTTTGCTGTCAATGCTATTTTCATATCATGTCTGTTTTTTCCCAATATAAGGACTTTTTAGCATTACACTTTGTATTTTATTGTACTGATATCTTCCTTTTACCTATGTCCTCCAACACAATACGTTGTACGTACAAAATATCATGTTTGTCCTATCAGCAACTTTAGTTGCATTTTGAGGTGCTTTATTCAGTTTAGGGCTGGGATATTTAATTGTTCCCCAGCAATTCATTCAGCAATTCTTAAAATAGTTTTATATTCTTCAATATCAATCATTTCTATTATGGTAGCACCCCATTGTGTTGGGCGCTGCAAAACCGCATATGCCAAAGAGCTGATCACTTTAAATAGACATGAAAGTCAATGGGCGACAACATACACACAGAGCAATCAGAGTGATGGTCCAAAATGGCCCAGTTCATTTCTTTCTATGTTACTGTTTTTGTCTCTTTGTTTTCCTGTAGGTTGGGTTTTTTAAACTTTTATTTTTATGATTTTATCTAAACTATAAACACATAACAAAACATATGTAAATACATGGACAAAGAGGGAAATAGCATACAAAATACAATGTTCATTATTTGTAAAACCTGGAAGAACAAATAAAAAAACCTTGAAACCATAGAAGTCATGCAGGGCATTAATTAGTAAAGTGATAAATAAGTGAGAACATAACCTATGAGTACTTGGGGCAAATATGTACTGTATTGCAGAAGTATGCAATAGTGTTTCATGTGACCAGACATCATCTTAGTTTTTCCCCAAGCATTTCTATTAGACAATCATTTTTCCCCACCGTTAATGCAGTAGTAGAGAGCTCAGTAAGCCAATCTGTGTGTGGGATTTCCATTTTTTCAAAATAACTTTTGGCCACTAAAATAGTTACTACAATCCCTATCTTAATGTTAACTGGGAATACCAGCTCATTCAGCACCCCTAAAATACACAAGCTTGGAGAAGGAAAGATAGCATCGCTTACATTTGAGAGAGCACGTACATTTTTGACAAGTATTGAGGATATGTGAAAGGCTGGCATGTGGCTATTTGCACCTCCAGCACTCACTGTGTGTTGCCAGTCTAGCCTTAAAAAATGTTCTGGAGCCCAACAGTACCTGATATTTCTTAAGGGTCTTGTGAGATAAGCAAGTTTTTTTTTTAATCCTATATTAATTGCACAATAAGGCTATTTGAGCTAAGAGCAAAGGAGAGATGTTGAATTGCAATAGGCTAATGATATAAATCAATCTTGGGCAGCTATTCATTTTGGCTATTTGTATTCTCCCCAGTAATGATAGGAGGAGGAGATTCTACCTTTCTATATCCTTGAACATTTTTTTTAATATATAGTCCATATTTATAGAAACCATTTTGGACAAATAACTTATTTAGATATTGATATTTCCTTTCATATTTGAAATGGAAACTGCTGAAACTGGGAGGGATCTGGTCTTTTGAATGTATCCTTTGTTTGTGGCTTTCTCCAAAAATATCAACTACAATTCCATAATGATGGGATTAATGAGGATGGATTCTTCAATAGTCCAAAAATGTTGTCAGTATAAATGCTGATTTTTGTATTCTTTCCTTTCTATAGTCATACCTTCAATAGCAAAAGAGGCAGCCCTGTCGTGTCCTTTCTAGCTGAAATGTGGGAGAAATAATTCCAGTAGTTGATAGCGAAGTCAGGAGAGAGTCATGTAATACTCTGATCTAGTTCAAGAATGTTGGTCCAAATCCAAAGTTTTTAGGACAGCCATTAGGGTTGAATGGCCTTACCTTACAGAGGCTTTCTCTGAACCTAGAGCTAAGGCTATGGAAGGAAAATTTGAGTTTTGCTGGATCAAATGAGCTATTTTTTTTCTCATTATCACCAGCCAACCTTCCTGTAATGAAACCAACCTGATCTGTGTATATACTGCTGATGGTGTTCAGTCATGTCCTTATAATTATTGCAATTATTTTGCAATCTCTGTTCAATAGAGATATGGGATGGAAGTTGCTACAGTTGCAACTATCTTTGTTCTTTAATATTAAAGTAATTAAAGCACGTCTTATTTCATAAAACATGGCTCCTTTTTGGAATATTTCAATGAAGACCTTTGAAAGAAAACTGATTAGAGAACATTTCGTAGAAATCTGCCAGAAAGCCATCCATACCAGAATTCATATAGCTTTGTCCATAAACAACACTTACTGTGAAGGTAGGGTATTTAAAAGCTAGGCCTTCAATTAAATAATCAAATTTATTAGCAGCAAATTGGTTGTCTGATTTATATAAAGCTTGGTTCCAGGATAGCACTCCTGTCTTCTTGTAATAAGGAAGAAATGTTGTTGTTGGCTAGTTCCATCTTAAATCTTCTGGCAAATAGCTTACCTTCTTTGTCTCCCCATTCATAATATCTTTGTTTGACCCTGTTGAATGCAAATTTGATTTGCGTGGATATTATATATTTTATATTATATTTCAATTTTCCATTGATTAGAGAATGTAGGAGGTTTACATTATTTGGGTCTCTTGTGTGCGTTCTCTGAAATTCATCTACTTCCTTGTAGAGTCTAGTAGCGAAAGTCTCTCTCTCTCCTCTCTCCTCTCTCCTTTTGGCAGGCATACTTTATGCATTTACACCTTACAGTAGCTTTCGGACCTTCCAAAATGATAGTATCTGAGGTAACTGAGTAGCTTATTTCTGGGTGCATAAAGTTAGATGACTGAATCCACTCTGGAGCAAAACTTTGCATCTTTTAGTAGCAATTTCTTCAGCTTCCACCCAAAAGATTTTAATGATGTGTAATCTATGGCTAGGGGAAGTATCATTGGAGCATGATCTGAAATTAACATATAACCAATAGCTGCTTCTGATTCCAGCATTCCTAGTTCAAGACACAAGAAAAATGTCCATTCTGGAGTAAGATCAATGTACTGTAGAGAAATGTGTATAGTATTACTACTTGAGGTATCTCTGTTTCCATATAGCTATTGTGATAAAGTTCCTCCTCTGCCTTGGTGGGTCCTGTGCTTATTGGCAGATTTTCTCGCCTCAGAGGTTCACGGCAGGCCTCAGTTTGGCCACTTTCGTGGCTCAAATCTGCCATTCACTCAGTTAGCCTCATCACTGGCCAGCATGGGGAAAGGAAGAAGAACAATCCCTGCAGTCTTTGCTGATCCACCTAGTGGATCGGGGAACAGGCCAGAGACCTTCCCCTCTGGTGGAACCCACAGTCCAGTTCAACTCCTCCGGTATCCAGTTGGGAGGATGCGGGGAACCTGGGCCCGCCCTCTACTCCGGGTTCCAGCCCAGGGCCCTGTGGATTGCAGCTGTCTAAAGTGGCTCCTGTAACAGCTGCATGACAGCTACAACTCCTTGGGCTACTTCCCCATGGCCTCCTCCCAACACCTTCTTCTCACCACAGGACCTTCCTCCTGATGTTGGATAATGCTTGTACTTCTCAGTCTTCCATTAGTACGCCTTCTCTCTCTCTCAGCTTTTGCACCTCTTGCTCCCAGCTCCTTGCACGCACCATAAACTGAAGTGAGCTCCTTTTTAAACCCAGGTGCCCTGATTAGCCTGCCTTAATTGATTCTAGCAGCTTCTTGACTGGCTGCAGGTCTTCTAAGCAGCCTGTGTGCCTTAATTGTTTCCAGAAAGTTCCTGATTATTCTGGAACCTTCCCTGTTATCTTACCCAGGGAAAAGGGACCTACTTAACCTAATATATCTGCCTTCTGTCACTCTCCTGTAGCCATCTGGCCCGACCCTGTCACACTATTAATGAGTGAAGTTGATCTATGGCTTCAGCCATAAACTTTTTTCCAGTTTGAGGGGTTTTGCTTTTTCTATGCAAAGTCTAAATTTTCCATGGGAAGTGAACACTGCGAAAAATTTCATTTAGTTTAAAACCCAATTTTCCATTGGAACTTTTTGATAGAAATTTTTTGTTCTGCCTTGATATGCCCTCCCTACCCTGATCTGGGCCCATGTTGCGGGGCCCAGATAGGCCGCCTCCCTACTTTTAGTACTACAGATAAGTTAAGCTTTTTCCCATAATGGGATGGACAAAACTGTTTCAGAATGTAAGAAGCAGCTGAAACTTTATCTATCCCCCCCCAATCCTGAACCTTTTTCACACTCCTCAGTTTCCTGTGCCAGTCCAATATTCCATCCCATTGGCCCTCTTCCTAGGCCTTTCCCTACTGCTGCTTCTCCTCAGTCTCTTACTAGCCAGTGGCGATGTAGCAGTCTTGTTGGTTAGAAGTGTGAGAAATAGTTTTAATGGAATCTCAACTACAGCTGAACAAAGCCCAAGCTTTGAGATTCAATGCATTTGTGAACTTTACTGAGTATGGTTTTAACTTGTTCAGTACAATCTGGTTCAGGTGGACTGCCTTGCTCCACCCAAGAGTTTTCTCCAAAAATTAGCCCTGTAGCAACCCCAAAGATTAACTAAGGTGAAATGTGTGGCATCCTGGGATTTGTTAAGGCAGGATGCTAGGGGATGATGTATGTATAGAAAGGAACCATATAGGTGATTTCTCCTTGGAAATTTGAGTTTCTTAATTTCCAAGCAAATTAACGTGGGTTGGCTCTCTTCCAGCCCCTGCATGCGAAAATGCAGGCAGGGGTCATGAACCCTTTCATGAACCAAATTTTGTAAATCATATTGGTGGCCTTTCTTCTGGTCTCTAGAGGGAAGTATTAGGCTAATTGAACACACACCAGAGATAATTTGTCACTGAATATATGACAGGAGTGAAGAACCCCTTAACACCTGGAAGGAGAAGCAGGTAGAAGAGTTACATTACTGAACAGGAGTGGCTCTAAGATGAGTTCTGAACTGGCAGCTTTCCCTCCAACAAGGTGAAGATAATCATAATTTCACTTTTAGTTCCATTACTGAAGGAAAATCAATATTTTGTCTATGTAGCTATTATACTGTACTTTCAACTGCTTTGCTTTGATTCATCAAGCCTAACCAATTTTTCTGTTGACACTTCATGTGATAAATAAACAAATTCCTGTAGGACAGATTAAAGAAACAGTATGAAAATAAAATGCTTGCTAACCTCTCTGAAGGAAAGTGGAATACTTAGTGAAGCTGCATATAAACGTCCTCCACTGTTTGGTGGAGCAGAAGTGATAGAGCAAGGCTTAACTTGAAGTCAATTTGCCTACCCATGGGAATCTATTATCCTACTAAATTAAATTCATGCACAATCAAAACAATTATACATTTTCTATGCAGAATGATAGGAGGAAACCTAATAACCAGCATGAATAAAAACTGTGAAAGCCAGACAGCTCCATTTCAGTAGATCTGATTCAAATCAAATTATATGACTCCTCTGAGCCCATCGAAAGGTAATTATCAGTCAACATGTGGTTTCAAGAGGACCTAATAAGTACCTTGGAGATAATGCCTTATCAAGCTTACTTAGGCCCAGGCTGCAGGAAGATGATTTAGTTCTTTGTTTTCTGGCCTATTTAGTATGGCCAAACCCAGAGAAGTTTGAATGTTAATTACAATGTTCAGCACACTGTAAGTGCACCCAAACTCTTCCCTGGGATCCTGGAATACTGGGGTTTTTGTGAACCAGCAGCATTATATGTTGTGACTTTGCAACACCAAGTAACATACGTGTCATCTGAACCTTACCTGTAATGTTTAGCTAATCCTTAAATAGTTGTGTCAAGGTTGGGATCAGCACATGAACTCTTTGTCCACCCTTAGATCTGTTACTTGTCAATCTGTATGAAATTCAGAATCACAAAGTGTATTCAGTCATTGAGAAAGTACATCTGCAAACTTAAACATTTTGCAAAAGGAGGTTATGAAGAAAAGCTCAGTTACGATAATTCAAAAATATTACTCTTAAATGCATCCCCGCCTTTAACAAGACATCACAAGCCTAACTCTGGCATTTCAAGGGGTGAGAACAAAAGCCATTGTGTTATAATGGAAAGCCAGAGTTCATTGATACTAACATACTGTGTATTCAGTATGCCACAAGACTGAATCAATCTTCAAAATTCCTCTTATTTGTGTGCGTACAATAGTGTGAGCAAATACTTGTGTGAGCTGTGTTTGTATACTTAATCAGAGGGTTTTTTAATGATCTTGCCATGTTGCATATGAGCAAATTAGACAAATGAAAAGCCTATTGCAAATAATATTCTGTTCCAAGTGAAGAATCCATCACAAACCAGCAAACTCCCTAAATGTTAGACTCCAGTTATTCAAGAAGTTTGTATTCACTAAAACACACTCTCCTGCATAGTAAAGTCCACAGAAGCAAGTCTGTCCTCCTGAGAGATGCTTCCTTCTAAATGTCTGGTTTTCTTTTACATTTAGCTTTTAACTCAGAGGAGCTTTTTATTACCTACGATGGGCTTGTGAGGATTTTAACTCTTAGGTATACGTGATGCTGTAGTTATTATTAGAAGTACACAACACATTTTTGCCTGTGATTTTTTTTTTTTTTCATTTTGAGATGATCAAAGCACAACCCACCATGTTCTTCCCTTGGTTATCAGGGGCTCTGTTCTTCTGAGTTAAGAATTCCTTTTTAATTGTGGGAAATCATTTTCACATCACATTGTCTGACTCCTTTCTGCATTTAGAAAATACTGAGACAGGCTTATTTTACAAATAGTGCTCATTTTCTGTTGTTGAAATGAATGGTCTATTTCACAGCAGAAAGCTGACTGAATCCATACAGATGGTAGCCAATTACTTCTGATTGCCGGGGGATCTTACATTTTTGGTATTGTAACAAAATTCAAAGGTAAAACATTTGTGCAGCAATTTATTTCACTTTCTATTTCCCACTAATTTAAGCAGGGAAATAGGATGTATTTGAGTATCTTGGAGAGACATTTCCCTCTACTGGCTACTAATAGTACTCCAAGTCAGTGTTGGATGAAGTTTAACAAAGGTTCAGGTCAAAAGTTTAGAACGATGGAGTAATAGGTATATGTTCCCTTGATTTTGTTTTCGTCTAGTTTTCTGGTAGCAGTGCTTTAGCAAACTGAAGCTGAATTGTTTTTTACTATTAAACTGAATGAGTCACCCTGAATTATGCATTTCAAGATACTCTCCCTAGAAGAATCACACAAGTTAATAAATCTAGACCCCCTTCTCCCCACCCCTTCCGCCACCCCATGCCCTCATTTCTTGAGTAACCTTATATTGGAGCAAATAAAGTTTAAATGGTAAGTATTTAAAATACTAAGTCTTTTGGAGGATCTTAAAGAGGAAAATAGATAAATGGGGGCTTGGATGACCAGATGTCATGGGGTGGACTAGGCCCTGAGGCCTCCTGCTGGAGGCATTGTGACCCTGACATACCCCAGCCCAGAAAAGGGGAAGTGAAGAGGGTCTTCCAAGTTGCGTAAAGTGGCTGTGTGGGATGCAGCCAATCTGGGCCCAGCAGGCTAGTATAAAAAGAGCTGCAGTGCATAGCAGAGAACAGTTGCTTCCTGGAGCCCTAGAGGAGTAAAGATGATGCTCTTGGCTGGCTGAAGGACCTCTAGGACCTTGGACAGAGCAGCTGTTGGCAGATATTGGGGGAGCAAAAAGGCACTCCTGGCTGGCTACTGAGACTCAACTAGGACAAGGCCCTGAGGTAAGGGTGAGGAATATGCTAGGGCCATGAGGAACTGGCCCAGGGAACTATAGCAGCGACTCAGTTTAGTTAAAGGGACGTGGCAGACAGCTGCTATCTAGGGCCCCGGGGTTGGGACCTGGAGTAGTGGGCGGGCCCGGGTTCCCCCCATTAGCCACTAGGGAAGTGGCCTAGACTTTGTTGTACCCCCAGAAGGGGAACTGAACTGTTCAGTGGCCCAGCTAGAGAGCTGGGGCCAGAAAGGGCCCGAGGGGGCAAAGACATTGCTTCCAGAGAGTAAGACCTATAGGTACAGCTTGATACCAGAGCCGAGGCCATTTAAAGACTGATGAGCTGAGTAAGGACCTGAGCCCAGGGAGGCTACAAAAAGAGAGAGGCCAACTGAGGGGTACAGGGATAGGCCCCTGTTGGACTGTTTACCTCAGAAGAGGTTTGATTTGTATTTCACATACAGATTGTGTGACTTGGCCAGAGGGCTGAGACACTGAAGACCCACCACAAACAGAGAGAGAGTGGAGGTGCACACACTTGGACAGGGGGGTGCTCACGAGAAATGAATTCCACCCCGTTACACCAGAAAAGACACTGGCTTAGTGATTCACAATGATGAACTTAGCCATAATTTGGATAATTGTGCAGGAGTTGGTGAAACAGGGGCTTGGATACATTGGGATGTACTTTGTGCATAGCAATCTGTGAGCAAGAGGTCATATAATAAAAGATCTTTATACTAATTTCACTGAAGTTTGGAAGTGTCATGTGAAACAGCATGGGTAACTTCAATTTTGCAAGAAAACACAGTATAGTGATCCATGTGGAGGGTGTGTGTGGGGGGGTGTTTTTGTTTTTTAATTAACATAAGCAGTGTAACTGTTAGGAAATTCAGATATACTGAGATCTGGTTTTAAATTGCATGGAGATCCTTAATACTAACAGGCAGTTCTAACAGATTCACTTTAAACAGATACAGAAAGTATGGTGAGAAACTATTGCAATATATGCACTTTAAGATTCAACACTCAAATTCTCTGAACGATATGGTGGGAAAGTGCCGTATTACTGGGTTGCCTAACCTAAAATATTCCAACTGAATTCAGTTTCCTTAAAGCACATCACTTTCAACATGATTGTGGGTAATGTGCTATGGTAGGCTGACCCTATGAGTGAGATCATGTTTCTTATCAGTCCTGTCGTAATTGCTTCACTGTGAAAGTAGAACAGTGATAGAACAAGCTTATAGATCTAATTTCTATGGTCAGACATACAGTAGTTTTATCTAATCTTAATGATTTCTTGAGCCAGACACTGAAGGGTGTGAATGGCTCATTGCTTTTGAGCTATGTTTAATGGATTAACATACTATATGGTTATCAGTAACTGCATCATCATGATGTCTGTTAGGAAAAGCCATTTTTGATCGTTATAGGTAAAATGTCAGTCGTAAGAACATACGAACGGCCATACTGGGTTAGACCAAACGTCCATCTAGCCCAGTATCCTATCATCTGACTGTGGACAATGCCACGTGCTTCAGAGGGAATGAACAGAACAGATAATCAAGTGATCCATCCCCTGTTGCCCATTCCCGGATTCTGGCAAACAGAGGCTAGGGACACCATTCCTGACCATCCTGGCTAATAGGTCCATCAATGGCTATCTTCCATGAATTTTTCTAGTTCTTTTTTGAACCCCGTTATAGTCTTGGCCTTCAGAACAGCCTCTGGCAAAGATTTCCATGGGTTGACTGTGTGTTGTGTGAAGAAATGCTTCCTTTTGTTTTAAATCTTTTTTTTTAAACCAGCTAAAAGGTTTCAGCTGCTGTAGATACAGTACAGCAGGTATATAACCTTTTTACCTGAAGAAGATACCAATGTGAAAGTCCATAATTTAATGACACACAGCTTTACACATTCACAGTTCTTCCTCCTGTCTCCTTATTTCCCCCAACCACCAGCTCTCTCCTCCTCCTATTTTTCTTTCCCAGCTAATCACAAGCATTGGCTACCCTGGAAAATTATATCCCATTAGAATACATTTTTTTAAAAAGATATTAAACATGGCCATGAACTACGGTTAACAGTGACTTGGTGACAAACAAAATGTACAGTTATACGAAGTCATGTCTAACACTGTATGTTCAACATATGTTCTGACATGAGATTTTGTTATGAGGAAAAGCCCACATTTGGCTGAACTTTAGAAGAAGTGATACCAAAATCCCTGGCAGCAGTACTATAAAATGTTGAACTAAATGTATTTAATCTGCACTTTCAGAAGAATGTTTGGCTAAAAAGGTGAGGCAAGCAAACCAAAATCTGAATTGCTACGGTATTAAAGCTACTCTCCGCATAGGTCAGTATATTTCGTAAAGAGTGTAAATTACTGCTTAAATGGTATAGTGGGTTTGGCGTGTTCTTTAAAACCTTAGTCTGTTGAGTGAAAGGGGTTAGCAGGAGTGTAGTTCTAGGAAACTTTTTTTTATAAATACTCTGTATGTGTGTTTGATAAGCATATACGTTTGTATTTAGATATAGTGTTTGGAATTTGGTTTTGTGAGGATACCTGACAAAAGCAGTGTGAGGTCTGACATATAAGCATTAAAAACACGGTGCTATCAGTTATCATATGTTCAGTCCTCCCAAATCTTTTTTACTTTCCCTTTTTCCCTCCTCCCTTTTTCTCTTGAACGTGCTCTGCCTAAAACTCTTTCTAGAGAACCAAGGACTTGATCATGTAACTCTTGTTCACATGGTCAGTTCCACTGAAACTACATTATGAATAAGGGTTACAGAATCTGTCCCCAAACTATCATCTGCAGAAATGAAAGGGAAAAAATTCTACAGAATATTAGAATCAAGGCATAGTTTCAAAGATAAGCTGTTAAAGAAATCAGTGGACCACGTGGAAGTGATAGGGTAACAGAAAGCTCCATGACGGAGGTACATTGATAACCTCACTATAGTAATCACATTTTATATATGCATAGACAATGGCCTTAATTTAGGATGGATTTTTTATTAGAAAATCATGACAAATCCATTTTCCCCCCTTCAAAATGACTTTATCTTCCTTGTGCAAGGAGTTAACAGTGGATGCATCCTATGAAGTGAGCTGTAGCTCATGAAAGCTTATGCTCAAATGAATTTGTTAGTCTCTAAGGTGCCACAAGTCCTCCTTTTTCTTTTTTTTTTTTTTAATTCCTCTGAGACCCATTTCGTTTCTCAAGTACCCAGCGTCCTTCTGCTTGGTTCTCCAAATTTCTTTCAATGGACCACCAAAAATGGTTCTGTAGAACTCAGTTTTGAAAACTAATGTACTAACCAGTACAGAAAACTGCTTGTTCCGGATGATTATTGTTACCTTTGCAACCTGTCTTGGTGCCCCTGGTAGATTCGCAAAGTACTCTGACCAACCATACAGATTCTCTATCTCTCTTCATAGTTGTTGTTAAATGTGCCAATATTCCCACTGCCCCATCCTGTCCCATTTACTCAGCTTTAGGAAAACTGGATGTATGCTTAGAATCTGTTATGAGTAAGGTGGCTGTTTTAGCCTTAACAAGTCCTTACTGTATACTTTAGAAATATTTGTGTAGCTATTATAACTAAAAATATTTTCTCATAAGATTGATATTCTTCATAGATTCATAGAAGAGTAGGACTGGAAGGGACATTGAGAGGTCATCTAGTCCAGTCCCCTGAAATCAAGGCAGGACTACATAATAACTAGGCCATTCCTGACATGTGCTTGTCTAACTTGTTCTAAATACCTCCAATGATGGAGAGTCCACTGCATCTCTAAGCAGTTTTGTTCCAGTGCTTAACTACCCTGACAGGAAGCTTTTCTTAATGTCCAACTTCAATCTCCTATGCTGAACTTAAAGCCCATTGCTTCTTCTCCTGTCCTCAGAGGCTAAAGAGAACAATTTTTCTACCTGTTCCTTACAACAATCTTTTATGTACTTGAAGACTGTTATCGTGTCTCCCTCACTAAGATAACCATATTTCCCTTAACTGAAAATGGGACACTCGATAAGTGACAACACCAGGCAGTTCAGGCCAGCCCCACAGGGGGGCTGGCCCAAGCCAACTGGCATCACCACTCTCCCGAGCCCACATCACAGATGTCACATTCTTGGCAAAACTGGATAGTTGTCCCATTTGGTCTTGCCTGAACATTCCTCCGCATGCCCTTAAGGCAAGAGCAAACAGAAGAAATGCCCTATTTTGCCAAAAAAATTGTGACATCCAGGACAGAGCTTAAAAAGGGGAGTTTTCTGGCAAAAATGGGATGTATGATCACCCTACCCTCAGTCTTCTCTTCTCCAGAGTAAACAAACACATTTTCTTTCAATCTTTTCTCATAAGTCATGTTTTCTAGACCTTTAATCATTTTTTTATTTCTCTTCTCGGGACTTTCTGCAACTTGTCCATATCTTCTCTGAAGTGTGGCATCCAAAACTGTACACAATTGAGACCTTATCAGTGCTGAGTACATCAGAAGAATTACTTCTCATGCTTACAACATTCCTGCTAATAGAACCCAGAATGAGGTGTGGTTTGTTTGTTTGCTACAAGGTTACACTGATTCATATTCAGCTTGTGATCCACTCTGACCCCCAGATCCTTTTCCATAGTACTCCTTCATCGGTAGTCATTTCCAGTCTTGTATATGTGCAATTGATTGTTCCTTCCTATGTGGAGTACTTTGCATTTGTGCTTATTAAATTACATCCTACTTAATTCAGATCATTTCTTGATGTTCGTCCAGATCATTTTGAATTTTAATCCTATACTTCAAAGCACTTGCAACCCCACCCGGCTTAGTATTGTCCACAAACTTTATAGGTGTACTCTCTATGCCATTATCTAAATAATTGATGAAGATATTGAACAGAACTGGACCCAAGACTGATCCCTGCAGGACCACACTTGATATGCCCTTCCAGTTTGACTGTGAATCACTGATAATTACTGTCTGTGAATGGTTTTCCAACCAGTTATCCACCCAACTAATAGTAGCTCAATTTTAGGCAGCATTTCTCTACTTTGTTTTATGAGAAGGTCCTCCAAGACTCTATCAAAAGCTTTACTGAAGTCAAGATATATATTTACCCCTTTCCCCCCTTCACAAGGCTTGTTACCCTGTCAGAGAAAGCTAATGGGGTGGTTTAACATGATTTGGTTGACAAATCCATGTTACTATTACTTATTCTCTTCTAAGTGTTTACAAATTGATTGATTATTGGCTCCATTATTTTTCTGGGTACTGAAGTTAAGCTGAACAGTCTGTAATTCCCTGGGTTGTCCTTATTTCCTTTTTTATAGATTTCCTTTTTTATAAATTTATAAATATTTGACCTCTCCAGTCCTCTGGAATCTCTCCCATCTTCCATGCGTTTTTGAAGATAATCACTAATGGCTCAGATATCTCCTTGGTCAGCTCCTTGAGCATTCCAGCATTTATTGCATCAGGCCTTGCAGACTTGAAGACACCTAATTTGTCTAAGTAATTTTTAACTTCTTGTTTCCCCATTTTAGCCTCTGATCCTACATCATTTTCACTGACATTCACTATGTTAGACATCTAATTGCTACTAAACTTTTGGTGAAAACAGAAACAAAGTCATTTAGCTCTTTCTGCCATTTCCACATTTTGTTAGTGTTTTCCCCCCCTCATTGGGTAGTGGGCCTACCCTGTGCTTGGTCTTCCTCTTGCTTCTAACGTATTTGTAGAATATTTTCTTGCTACCCTTTGTCTCTAGCTACGGTGATCTCATTTTGTGCCTTGGCCTTCCTAATTTTATCCCTGTACACTTGTGTTTATATTCATCCTTTGTAATTTGACCTAGTTTCCACTTTTTGTGGGACTCGTTTTTTTAAAAAAAAACATAGACGATCTCCCGGTTAAGCCAGAGTGGTCTCTTGCAATACTTCCTATCTTTTCCTATGCAATGGAATAGTTTGCTCTTTTGCCTTTCATAATGTCTGATTGAAAAATTGCCTATTCTCCAACTGTTTTTCCCCTTGGACATGCTCCCCTGGGATCTTACCTACCAACTCCCTGAGATTTGCTAAAATCTGCCGCCTTGAAATCAATTATCTTTATTCTGCTGTTTTTCCCTTCGACCATTCCTTAGAATTATGAAATTGTAGAGTTCATGATCACTTTCACCCCAGACTGCCTTCCACTTCGAAGTTCTCAACCAGTTCCTCCGTATTTGTCAAAATCAAATATAGAAGAGCCTCTCCCCTACTTGCTTTCTCCATCTTCTGAAATATAAAAGTGTCCCCATTGCATTCCAAGAACTTGTTAGACTGCTGCACTATTTTTCCCAACAGATGTCTGGGTAGTTCTCCATCACCTCTAAGTGATGATGATTTTGGATGATTTTATTTTTAAAAAAGCCTCATCTATCTCTTCTTCCTGGTTAGGTGATCTGTAGTACACCCCTACCATATCACCCTTAGCTTTTTTAGCCCTTTCATCCTTACCCAGAGACTTTCAACAACTCTGTCTTCTAGTTCCATCTCAATATTGGTCCAAGTGTATACATCTTTGATATACAAGGCAATACCTCCTTCCTTTCCCCCCCATCTGTCTTTCCTGAGCAAGCTGTACCCCTCTATACCAATATTCCAGTCATGTATATCCCACCAACTCTCTGATGCCAACTATGTCATAGTTTGTGTTTATTTACTAGCATTTTGAGTTCTTCCTGTTTATTCCCCATACTCTTCACATTAGTATACAGACCTCTAAGATAATGATTTGATTTCATCTCTGCATTCTCTCGTCTCTCCTTTGTCCCTGCTATAATGGCCCAGGGTCTCTACATACTCTGACCCTTCTTCTAGGTCTCCCTGTTTTTGACTTACCTGTTGGCTTTTGTTTCCTGACCCTTTTTTGAATCTAGTTTAAACCTTTCCTCACTAGGTTAGTCAATATGTATCCAAAGATACTCTTTGGATAGGTGGACCTATCAGTAGGGGGGAAAATAGTTTTACTTTGTGTAATGACACATCCACTCCCAGTCTTTATTTAAGCCTAAGTTAATTGTATCCAGTTTGCAAATTAATTCCAATTCAGCAGTCTCTCGTTGGAGTCTGGTTTTTGAAGTGTTTTGTTGAAAAATTGCCACTTTTAGGTCTGTAATCGACCTAATGTGTCATTACACAAAGAAGCTATTTCCCCTTGTTTCTTTCCCCCTACTGTTCTTGTCAACTGCTGGAAATGGCCCACCTTGATTATTACTACAAAAGGTCCCGCCCCCCCACCCCCCGCTCTCCTGCTGGTAATAGATCACCTTTCCTGATCACTCTTGTTACAGCCTGTATGGTAACACCATTTGTTTCATTTTCTCTGTGTATATAAAATCTCCCCACTATATTTTTCACTGTATGCATCCGATGAAGTGAGCTGTAGCTTATGAAAGCTTATGCTCGAATAAATTTTAGTTTTTAAGGTGCCACAAGTACTCCTTTTCTTTTTGCAGATACAGACTAACTCGGCTGTTACTCTGAAACCTGTCAATAAAAAAAATCACACTTTTTTTAGGAAGGTGACTTTGTTTAGAACTTTGAGTTCCTTAGACTAGGGCCTCATTTGTGACAATTGCTTATCAACTCCAGTACTGCTAAAACACAACCGGGTGATGGGTTGGGAATCCTGAGCTAAAGCATAAGGCAATTTAGTGAATTTTTATCTAAATAATTGACCGAAGTCTCCTTCCCAGTGGATTGTGGTAGTCCAACCTTTTTAAACTACTTCCACACAAATTATATTAGCCCCCAGACCTAATTCTCCATATTATCTAACATAAAGTCATACATTTATGACAGACTGTATAAACTGAATGCATTTCAAAAGTCGTCTTCACTTGATTTGTTTTATGTCTGTATGCACCTAAACTTGAAAGGCAGTATGAAACCTTAACTGTGGTAGAAACATGTACAGTGTTCTACCATCTTAGTTAACAACAGTAACTTATTTACTTTTAAAGCTATCGTACAACAATTTTGATTGTTTCAGATGCCAATCTCTAAAGTACATACACAAGCATGTACACTTCCTTACTAATTAGATACCCAGTTTCAGGAAGTGGTCAATTAACTGATCTGGGTCATCGTGGAAGAGAAAATCCATGTCCCTTATCACCAGACCTCTGCTCAGCCATCAGCTTTCAGCTTGGTTACTGTTCACAGTACTTGATTCTACAAATATAGGTGACACAAAGGATGGAGTTAGCAGCAACCTGAATTTCTGGAAAATTGATGTGAAAGGTGTCTGTCCCAGACAGGTACTTGTCACCATGTGGACTCTCGGAGGTTGTTGCAGGATCTCAGCTTTCTTTCTTCCAGGTGTCTTCTGCTTTCAGAAGACATGTACAGCAGGAGACAGGCCTGTTTCATCCTGTTCGTGATGCATGGTCCAATTTTGGAGATAATAGCATGGACCAATTAGATGGTGACCCATCTTTCTTCTGAAGATTTGATAAATTCAGCCAAATGAGAGTTCTTTATTATACAGTCAGGGAATGAAGCACCACCTTTGAGTTTTTTGCAGCTGGGACTGGTATTTTCCAGTCACCCTGGCTTGCATAAGATGAGTTAGGCCATAGCTGCTGGCACAACTATCTTGGAACATACGTTAAACAATTTGCCCTGGTCAGCAACTTGCATCTGCAAGTCACTTTCTGTAGCCTCCATTGCAGTGCATCCTTGGCCAAATCTCCTATCATGCTTGCTTAAGTTTGCTAGTTGCTGAAATGTCAAGTTTAAAGTTAATACAACTTTTACAAAGTCCTTCCCTATTTTTTTAATATTCTTTAAACTTTTTTTTAATAGTCCATTATACAATGCAAAGTCACTTCAACAGCTGTTCTCGAGTAGGTCAAAGAGCTGTATAATTTTTTTTTCCTTTTTTTTTTTTTAGTCCTCTGTTTTAACAGCAATGGTGGGAACTTGTTGTATATGGTTGAGCTGAGTGAATTATTAATCAAACAGTTATATTTCTGGTTATTCCATTCTGTGATTGAGTGTATTTATATAGTTTTTATTTACTGCCTTTTTCATCACAATGTGTTTCACTAACTTGATAGCATAAGCATGCTTGATCGTAGGTATAAGCTTTTCTTCTTCACTTACTCACTATGCTTTTAATATATATGCAACCCGTTTGAATAAAAAATGGGCAATCCTATCAGGGAAACAAAGTTGTATCACTTACAGTCAACTTTTTCCTTTTACACACAACTTTCTTTAATCACAGGGTTAGATTCCATCTACTCCCCCTTTTTTACTAATATATTTGGCACATAATATAATGTTTAATATAAATTTATTTTTTCATTCATTCATAAACCGGGAAAAAGGGGAAGTCTCATTACCTGCACCAGCAGTATGCTCAGCAGCTCAGAGTTTCCTCAGTCTGAAAAAAATCTTGCCATTATACCTTGAGGCTTTTGTTCTCTCAGCCATCTGTCCTGTTTTGCATTTTTTCTAAGCAGCCTTGATGCCTGGGCAATTCTTAAAATAATAACTTAGTTATGACAACAAGAAGTGCACAATTTCTTTCACCCCCATGCTTCTCCCCAGTGGACCCTTGCTACTACAAATGTAAATTATTTGCTGGGAGTCTGAGCCCAGGGAAATGGGGCTCTACAAGTCAGAATATAGGTTACTCTTGCAACTTCTGTATGCCCTTGTTTACATTAATTTCTATAATGAGGGGTTGAATTTAGGATTAAGTTTGTTGTAAAAAGTCAACTTGTTGCTTTTATTTTTTTTATGTATTCATGCTATAAAATTCTTTCTGTGAGACTGCTGTTTATTATCTCTATTCCTCTGCCTGCCTCTGACAGGTTCCAATACTTACACTCGCAGAAAGACCTGTTGGCACAAATATCTGTGGGATTCTCTTTTTTCGGTTCAAACAGCCTGGCTCTTCAGCATCCCTGCTGTCTCACTGTTGTCATACTTAGCTCATCACGGATGTGAGGGCTCACCTGCTCACTTTGATGGAGATTTGGAAAGATACAAAAACCTAGCATTTCCTTTTTATGTTATGAATTTACTGGTATTCAAAATTGATTAGGAGAAAGCTCCTTTGTAGTGAATCAAGCTCTACTGTTGGTCATAAGAGCAGAAAAACCTGAGTCTCTGGATTAAGTTTAGAAGCGTGAGCAACAAGGGTGATGTCATGGTGGGAGTCTCCTATAGACCACCGGATCAGGGGCATGAGGTGGACGAGGCTTTCTTCCAGCAACTCACGGAAGTTACTAGATCGCAGGCCCTCGTTCTCCTGGGAGACTTCAATCACCCTGATATCTGCTGGGAGAGCAATACAGCAGTGCACAGACAATCCAGGAAGTTTTTGGAAAGTGTAGGGGACAATTTCCTGGTGCAAGTGCTGGAGGAACCAACTGGGGGCAGAGCTCTTCTTGACCTGCTGCTCGCAAACTGGGAAGAATTAGTAGGGGAAGCAAAAGTGGATGGGAACCTGGGAGGCAGTGACCATGAGATGGTAGAGTTCAGGATCCTGACACAGCTTAGAAAGGAGAGCAGCAGAATATGGACCCTGGTCTTCAGAAAAGCAGACTTTGACTCCCTCAGGGAACTGATGGGTAGGATCCCCTGGGAGACTAACATGAGGGGAAAAGGAGTCCAGGAGAGCTGGGTGTATTTTAAAGAATCCTTATTGAGGTTACAGGGACAAAGCATCCCAATGTGTAGAAAGAATAGTAAATATGGCCGGGAACCAGCTTGGCTTAACAGTGAAATCCTTGCTGATCTTAAACACAAAAAAGAAGCTTACAAGAAGTGGAAGATAGGACAAATGACCAGGGAAGAGTATAAAAATATTGCTCGGGCATGCAGGAGTGAAATCAGGAAGGCCAAATCACACCTGAAGGTGCAGCTAGCAAGAGATGTTAAGAGTAACAAGAAGGGTTTCTTCAGGTATGTTAGCAACATGAAGAAAGTCAAGGAAAGTGAGGGCCCCTTACTTAATGAGGGAGGCAACCTAGTGACAGAGGATGTGGAAAAAGCTAATGTACTCAATGCTTTTTTTGCCTCTGTCTTCATGAACAAGGTCAGCTCCCAGACTGCTGCACTGGGCAGCACGGCATGGGGAGGAGATGACCAGCACCCTGTGGAGAAAGAAGTGGTTAGGGACTATTTAGAAAAGCTGGATGAGCACAAGTCCATGGGGTCGGATGCGCTGCATCTGAGAGTGCTAAAGCAGTTAGCGGATGTGATTGCAGAGCCAATGGCCATTATCTTTGAAAACTCATGGCGATCAGGGGAGGTCCCAGACGACTGGAAAAAGGCTAATGTAGTGCCCGTCTTTTAAAAAAGGGAAGGAGGAGGATCCTGGGAACTACAGGCCAGTCAGCCTCACCTCAGTCCCTGGAAAAATCATGGAGCAGGTCCTCAAGGAATCAATTCTGAAGCACTTAGAAGAGAGGAAAGTGATCAGGAACAGTCAGCATGGATTCATCAAGGGCAAGTCATGCCTGACTAATCAAATTGCCTTCCATGACAAGATATCTGTCCCTGTGGATGAGGGGAAAGCAGTGGACATGTTGTTCCTTGACTTTAGCATAGCTTTTGACACGGTCTCCCACAGTATTCTTGCCAGTAAGTTAAAGAAGTATGGGTTGGATGAATGGACAATAAGGCGGATAGAAAGCTGGCTAGATTGTTGGGCTCAAAGGGTAGTGATCAATGGCTCCATGTCTAGTTGCCAGCTGGTATCAAGTGGAGTGCCCCAAGGGTTGGTCCTGGGGCCGGTTTTGTTCAATATCTTCATAAATGATCTGCAGGATGGTGTGGATTGCACCCTCAGCAAGTTTGCAGATGACACTAAACTGGGAGGAGAGGTAGATACGCTGGAGGGTAGGGATAGGAAACAGAGGGACCTAGACAAATTAGAGGATTGGGCCAAAAGAAGTCCTTGCTGAACCTCATCAGATAAATGCAGAGTCCTGCACTTAGGACAGAAGAATCCCATGCACCGCTACAGACTAGGGACTGAATGGCTAGGCAGCAGTTCTGCAGAAAAGGACCTAGGGGTTACAGTGGAAAAGAAACTGGATATGAGTCAACAGTGTGCCGTTGTTGCCAAGAAGGCCGATGGCATTTTGGGCTGTATAAGTAGGAGCATTGCCAGCAGATCAAGGGACGTGATTGTTCCCCTCTATTCGACATTGGTGAGGCCTCACCTGGAGTACTGTGTCCAGTTTTGGGTCCCACAGTACAAGAAAGATGTGGAAAAACTGGAGAGTCCAGTGGAGGGCAACAAAAATGATTAGGGGACTGGAACACATGAGTTATGAGGAGAGGCTGAGGGAACTGGGATAAGAGAACTGGGAACTGCAGAAGAGAAGAACGAGGGGGGATTTGATAGCTGCTTTTAACTACCTGAAAGGGGGTTCCAAAGAGGATGGATCTAGACTGTTCTCAGTGATAGCAGATGACCGAACGAAGAGTAATGGTCTCAAGTTGCAGTGGGGGAGGTTTAGGCTGGATATTAGGAAAATCTTTTTCACTAGGAGGGTGGTGAAGCACTGGAATGGGTTTCTTAGGGAGGTGGTGGAATCTCCTTCCTTAGAAGTTTTTAAGGTCAGGCTTGACAAAGCCCTGGCTGGGATGATTTAGTTGGGGATTGGTCCTGCTTTGAGCAGGGGGTTGGACTAGATGACCTCCTGAGGTCCCTTCCAACCCTGATATTCTATGATTCTCGAATGAGTCATTGTTTTTACAAAAGGTATTAACTTGAAAAGTTCATGAAATGTCTTGCAGAATCTGTATAACTTTATAACACATGCTTCTATTTTAGAATACACAGGACTTCTTCTGGAGTGTTACTATGAGAAATATTGGTGTGCTTGCTAAGCAAAGGCCAGATTCTTTAAGGGTATCTAATATGACCTATGATCATAGTTGAGTTGAAAAATAAAGTTAATCTAAACTTGGGTAAACTGAGTAAAATCAGAGCCTCTTCCCTCCACATCCTCCTCAAATAACCATCAAAACAAACCCTTTCAAGCATTCATAGAATCTAATCTAATTTTTGGTGCTTATCCTTTTCCAGTTCCAAAGGCTTGGTGTCCCAAATACCACAATTCGGAATCTTGCTTTGTGATTTAAGTGATGTTTCAGGATCACTCTCCCCATCAATATAAAACTTTCCTAGTTTAATGGTTTTTAGTCACGGAGTATAAAGACTTTTTTTTGTCTCTGTTTACTTGATCTTGTATAATTGCCAAATATGTAACTTCAGAGTGCTCAACATAGTCAATAATATATTTAGTAGTGAACAAAAACATCTCACATAGAAAATGCATGCTAATAAGTGTTATAAAATATGTTATTAGTGGATTAGTTCTTTGAATGGTTAAGTTATTAAAGTGCACAGAAGGCTAACTTAAACACACTCACCTACATATGGATTTATGAATGTTTCCGAAAAAGCATCCAGTAACCCTTTCAGATGTTAATGATTTGGTATAGATGGGATTTTCAAAAGGGACTAGTAGAATTAGGTGCCCAGCTCCCACTACATTTTATTAGGAGTTGAGCATCCAACTCCCTTGGAAACATTTGAAAATCCCAGCCTTGAATAATTCCAGTAGTAAGAATAACACTCTGACCCACCTGGTGTTGCATATTTTCAAGGTTTAGACAAAAAAAATTGAAACTCGGGTGCCCAAGGTTGGTCCCCTAAATCTTTATTTAAGCACCTAAGTAAAAGTAGCTTGATTGAAAGTTGATATGTTGAATTCAGAGGGAATAGCAGGTATTCAGCATCTTTGGAAAAATTAGCTCCACTGTAGTTGGGTTTGTTTATGGATTTAGCTCCCAGGTGTGACAGACAGGGCAATATCCTTTAAAAAAAATCTTATATGTGACAGAGTTCCTGCTCTACCTTGGTGGGTCTTGCACTTATTGGTGGATTTGCTCACCTTGGAGCTTCACGGCAGCCCTCAGCTTGGCCATTTTTTCTGAATTCACAGTCCAGGTCGACTCCTCCTGTGTCTGACCAGGAGTTGGGAGGATTTGGGGGGAACCCGGGCCTGCCCTCTACTCCGGGTTCCAGCCCAGGGCCCTGTGGAATGTCTAGAATGTCCAGAGTGCCTCCTGGAACAGCTGTGTGACAGCTACAACTCCCTGGGCTACTTCCCCATGGCCTCCTCCCAACACCTTCTTTATCCTCACCATAGGACCTTCCTCCTGGTGTCTGATAATGCTTGTACACCTCAGTCCTCCAACAGTCCGTGTTCTCACTCTCAGCTCCTAGTGCCTCTTGCTCCCAGCTCTTCTCTCTCACACACACACACACACACACACCACAAACTGAAGTGAGCTCCTTTTTAAAACCCAGGTGCCCTGATTAGCCTGCCTGTCTAAATTGATTCTAGCAGCTTCTTGATTGGCTGCAGGTGTTCTAATCAGCCTGTCTTAATTGTCTCCAGAAGGTTCCTGATTGTTCTGGAACCTTCCTTGTTACCTTACCCAGGGAAAAGGGGCCTACTTAGCCTGGGGCTAATATATCTGCCTTCTATTACTCTCCTATAGCCATCTGGCCTGACTCTGTTACATATTTTAAATGTATGGACCAGAATTGTATGTAACCTTTCTAGGGAGATGTGATAGATGTAAGAGCTGGGAATTCAAAACACTGTACTGGTGTCTGGCACATCTAGTATGGCCTTTTGTGACAATGAGTGTTAAGGGGAGTCCTTAGAGAGAGGTTAATGCAAATTCCCCAACTTTGGTCATGCAAAAAACCCAGCATTCTGGAGGTATGCCCTAAGAAGAGGATTGTTGTCTGATGATTACCTTTTACAGAAGGCCAAAATCAAAGGCTCCAGTTGCATAAAGAAATGGCTGATCTGCCTAGCCTTGCTTCTGGTTCTGGATCTAACTAAAATGGATGAACTTGTAACTTCAGGGAAAATGCAGATTTGATTAACTAATACCTACCAGAGCCCTAAGATGGAGTCAGGGATGACCTCTGTAAGTTTTCTAGCATGTGTGTAGATTTTTGTTTTTCTCTCCAATGCATTTACCTTAAGAATAAATGTGCTTGCTTAGAGAGAACTATGTGACATTTTGCAACAGCTGGCATTATGCTGCTCATAGCATTCCAAAAGAAAGCAATGTGTAGGCACTGGTTTCTTAGGCAGTCTGGCTTGCTGGGCATATCACAGTGTAAATCAGGGAATTGTGTGGCGTTAAAACCCCTAATCAGGAGGGAGTGAGATGCAGAACACTCCCCTGGAGAATTGACAACTGGGAGCTGGAAACCTTAAATGGGTGCTCTCATGGGAGGGGCAAAGGCAGTTACAGTTGTGCCGAATCTATGATACCAAGATTTAAGGCTTTGGGTTTCAACATTTTGGCACAAGTTATAAAGAATTGCAATTGCTAACATGAACAGCATTGCTGGTAATTGAAGAGTTTCTTTAAGAGTAGTGAAGTTTATGTGCAGGTAGTATAAGCACACTGCCAGTTTCTTTTCCATTTTTGTGTTTGATCTAGACTTAAGTGAATTGTACTAACATTATTTAAATGCAGAGGTCTCTTCTGCAATCTGATTCTTTTGCTGCCACCTACTTTATTTAAAAGCACATATTAAAAAAAGATCTTAAAGAATCAGTCACTAAACTAGTAGTCTTTCAAGTACAGGACCATGCAAATGTGCACCTGTTAAGCAGGATGTGAATTTGGTAGATTGGATAGTCTTAGAATGGGAAATCAGGACTAAGTTACTATTGGTTATATCTGTTTACGGAAGGCTGGATCTTGCACCACTGATGTCAATGGCAGTTTAGGAATTTGCATAATTGTTTTGATTGTAGCATCCTTTATGACTGAGATAATTACCAGGACAATGTGGAAAGTTTGTGCTATATTTTCTTGAGCTTAAAATAGATATCAGAAGGCTTTTTTCACAGACTCTTTAAGATAAAGCCTTTTAAATCTTTTATATGGTTATTTAAAGATAGTAGATGTCTTCTAGTAGAATTAGCATTGCACTTAGTAAATTCAGACACTGAAAAGCTGTTTTCTTTAATATAAAAATTGGTGATGCAGCATAGTATATGTCGATATGTAGTAGTGGTTATGTCACACTCACATGCCCTCTCTTAGTAGTTTCTATTTGTTTTACCTTTTTAAAAAAAAGTAAAATTTGTTGTAATGAAAACCAGTCTATAAAAACATGAATGGTGTGGTTTACTCCTTCATATAACACACAAACCAGAAGTAAATTAATAGGCAGTAGGTTTAAAACAAAGAAAAGGAAGCACTTATTCACACAATACACAGTCAATCCGTGGAACTCCTTGCCAGTGGATGTTGTGAAGGCCGAAGGTAAAACTGCATCCAAAAATGATAAGTTCCTGGAGGATAGGTCAAGATGATGATCTATTAGCCAAGATGGTCAGGGATGCAACCCAGTGCTCTGGATATCCTTGAAGCTTTGATTGCCAGAAGCTGCCTGGGAGTGGACAAAAAGGGATGGATCACTCTAAAATGGCCCTGTTGTGTTCATACCCTCTGACAGATCTGACACTGGCCACTGTTGGAAGACAGCATAATGAGCTAGAAAGACCACTGGTCTCTCTGGCTCTTTCTGGATAATGTAAGTAAGGGTCTTAATCTTGCTCATTGCCCTAATGCACATCCATCTTGACTGGTGGTGATGCTGTTGCATGAATCCATGGCCCCCAAGGAAAAACAGTATGTCACCTTCAATAATCTGGATTAGACTAGATCCACAGCTGTGGGGCACAAAGGAGCCATTGTGGTTCTCTGATTCTAGGTCCAGTTCTGCATTGGTTTGATCCCTGTTGTAATTTAGAGAAGCCCCCTCAGGGTATACTTGCCTAATTTTTTTTTTGTGGTGTCCTCTTTAAACGATAGTATCAGAGAGGTGTATGTAGAAAAGGATTTTAGCAGAACAGACAATGAGAAGGACTAACAAATAGTAAGGGACATGCTCACTTTGAGTTTACAAGGGAATAGAAATGGGGTTGGCATTTGTATATGCTAATAAAAATACATGTTTTCTGTGTCAAGGATCTATTTTGTGGAGTACTGTTGCTGAGTGTTAGGACCCTTTATGGAATAGTTGTCCAGGTACGAATTGTGTGCAGGTGCTGAGCTGTTCTGTTGACTCACCCTGGTAGTAGATGTATCTCATTAGCTCCACTCAAGAGCATAAAATATCTCTGTGACAAGAGAGAGCTAGAGGGAAAAGCATGAGGCAGGGAGAACTGGAATGTGATTGATCATCACTGTGTTAAGGCCTGGTAAATTTGTAATTTAGACCATTTCAATGACATGAATCATTCAGACTCCGGAATGTCCAAGTGGAAGTTAATGCTGCTAAAAGTTGCTGGATTCTGTCCCTAGGTATTAACCATTGACAGCAAGGTATGGTGGGTGCCAAGAGGCTAGGGCTAAAAATCTTCATAACTTTTGTGTTGACTTTCATAAGATCTCCTTTTTAACTGTTGCTGTTCCCTCTCACTCTCCATATATATAAATAATACTGAATGGAGATATATAGAAGCTACAGCAAGAGCAGAACAATACAAATAAAGCCCAAGAACAGTAAGATACTATGGGAAAACAATTGTACATGTAACAATGCTGAGTATAATGTTTCATGGTTAACTACAATACATTTCTCCAGTTCAGTAACCAAAACATAAAATCTTATGGTTCAGATTTATTTTGTAAATCTGCAATATGACAACCATAAAATGAGCTATATACTCAAATGTCACTCTCCTGCCAGAGAAGCTATACTAAATAAGACCTAATCTAAATTAAATATGCAAACAAATCCTGGTCACAGGCTGTTCCAAAGTAGTTTAGGCTCAGAATTTTTTCCTTGAACTTACTTTTTAAGTTCCTTTGTTCTATGTACTGTTCACTCATTTTGTGTCTAGTATTGAAATAAAATCCTAATTTCTTTAAATAGAAAGTGACCCTCACAAAACTCATTATGTATTTCTTCCATTTAAAAAAAAATCTCGGTTTCATAAAGGCAATATTTCCAAATTTTTTAAAAAGGACCATAAAATCAGACTCTCTCAATAACCAGAACAACCAAACTACCCATGCATTCGGGCCAGTCCTCTTGCTAGCTTGTCTTTTGCCTAAGAGTTCCAGAACAGGCTTCTGAAGTTATGCAACCTTGAGATCAGAGACCACACATCAAAATTATGAGCTGAAAACTACTTAAGGTCAAATCTTTGTCAAATGAACATAAACTAAAAAATACCATCTAAAACTTGGTTTCTGATCAGATTAGAAAATATATTGCTGTTTGCAGCAGCTGGATAAGTCACCTACTGCTTCAGTTCTATTCTTATTGGATCTTGAGTTTTGATGTGTTGCCTGTGCAGTCTTTTCAAAATATAGAAAAGAAGATTCATGTAACGTTTCTCTTTTGCCTGCTGTGCACAAATTGATCTTTACTCTGATCGGAAAAAGCTATTTTTCTTAAAGGGAACTAGGTGCACCATTGCAGAATTTATAAAGTTTGTGAGATCCTATTTGATATATATTCTTTTCAAAGGGACAGTTTTTGATTTTTTCCCCTCCCCCCTACAAATTTGAATTCTAAAAACCAAGGAAAGGTTGAGTATGGCCAGCATGTTTCTGCTAACAGTGACTGACTCTACATCATCAGAAGGAACTTCCTTTGACACACAACACATTAAGCTCCCTTACATCATATTGCAAAATGTTAATTATCGTCTCAACAACATAACAAATATCCATGGGTGACATGTGCACAAAATAACTGTGCAGTGCGGTCTGCTTTGGGGGAAGGATTAGGTAGTAATTAATACATTCTGAGTTGATATTTTGAAAGAGCGGAGTCAGTGTAACACTCAAAATGATGGCTAAATGGAGTTAATTGACACTGTTGAAAAGTGAATTAGGATTTCTAATGCTATTAGAGAACACAGTGTAATAAAAGTGTTTTTGTAGATGAGAGAGATTCTGGGTGGAGGAGTAGATGGCCTTCCAGGTCTCATGAGATACATTGACAATTCTTGGTATAGCAACATTTTTCTAATTGGCAGCCTGAAGTCTTAAGGGTCCAGCTCTGAGATCTGGAGAAATACATGTCATGCATAGTGTTCTGCATTTTCAGTTTTTATTTGTTTAAAAAAATTCCAAGACACCTAAATACCTGTGAACGTTCTACAGTAATACTTAGGCTTCCAAGTGCTCTAAGTCCATTTTGAAAATGGGACTTCGTCATCTAAATTACTTAGACCTTGCACTGCTGAGTGGAGTAATGTCTAACTAAAAAAATCTGGACCTTGAGCTTTCTGAAGAAAATCTTTTCTATTCAGACTCCTTAATATTCCCTCTCATCCCCAGAGCTTCAGTCATGCCTGTTTTTAAATGTTGGTTTCCTCTGGATGTTCAAGGACTCCAGTGACTTTTATGGTACTGGATGTGTGAGAAGTCTTAGCATATGAGAGAGTTGAGGCTTCCTGAGAGCTACATATTAAAGAGAGTCAAGAAAGGAACTTGGGCAGTATCTGTGGACTAAGATTTTATTAATGCCAAAAGATAGGAAGAGGAGTTAATGAAATAAACCATTTCATGCTTCAGAAAAGAAGGTTCTGGTTTGGTTGGAGAATTGAGGTCTGACCACTGCTTGCTGACCACAGATTGCTTAGCCCTTAATGCACAATTTCCTGCTGAAGTCTGAACTTTGCTATCAGCTATTTGACATAGAAGTTTCATAATAACCCTACAGAAAATTCTTCAGAAGGCTTTTGGAGAAGTGGTATGAGGCACAAAAATCTAATCTGATTTTGCCAGTTTTATGGTATTTCTAGGTATATGATTAAGGCATGTAATTTGACTGTCAATTTTATGGTATTAGAATTGAATCTCTCTTATTTAGGCTTAATTAGACTAAAAAGCATGAAGGGGTATGTTCAATAAAGAATTTGTCTGCTTTTTAAAAAAATTGATTGGATTACTTACACAGTGAGAGACACTCAGACAATCCATTTAAAACTATACTGTGCACAAATTTTGTCTTCAATTAAATAGGTACAATTTCCACTGACTTCAGCTGGAGTTGTACCCATGTAACTAAGGGCAGGAGAAACTGATCAACCATTTTATGCACACTAATTTCCTCCAGACTCCTCTTCCCCCGTCTTTTTTTTTGTCCCCACCCCTTTCACATTCAGGGATATGCAATAGATCTTCAAGCTTCCCACTACTTAACACAGTGCTCAGTGATTTCAGCGCTTAGTAATTTTAGGTCTTTATTGATTTCAGCTTGTAGTAATGGGAGCCTCAGTGCTGGTGCACCATAAGGCCAAAGTGAATTCAGCTCAGCACCTGTAGCTAGAGTCCTAATAGACCCAAAATTAGCTCTGATGTTCCACAGTGGAGAGAGACAGAGTGCAATTGATGTTTCAGGCCCTCAAAAGGGGCCCACACCACCAAGTACTAATACCTGTCTCCAGCCTCTCTCAATTCAGAGTTTTGGAACCCATGTCCCTTGCCTAGCGAGTGCTACTTAGTTGATGGCGAGTCCCTCCATCAGAACAAAAGGCCAAATACAGTTCCACTGTCCTTGATTCCCATAATCAGGATAATAATTTATTCTTTCTGCCCCAATAACAGAGACACTGGGGATCCCACAGCAGCCAAAGTGACCATTTGGGCAGCTATGGGCTCATTCTGGGTGGGGTGGGTGTGCCTATGCAAATGAGATCAGCCCCTGAAGTACTTTTCCACAACTTGCCACACCTCACCACCAGATGTCAGGGTGGAGCTCATCCTGACTCTGCTTACACACACTTCCTATTAAATTCTATTTAAGCGTGTGAAGAACCAAGGATTTTGTATAATTTCTGTTGTAAAAATGTTTCTCTGTCTTCCTTGTTATCTATAGCAAGCACAGTTTATTATGCAAAGAAGGGAACTCAGTACATAGGCTTATGCTCCAATGCATAGATTCCTCTGGAAAGATCTTCGTATGTTAGTGTTCAAAAAGATTTATACTGGTATGCTAATGATATCAAAGACCATTGCTGCAATCTGGAACTGTTAGAGAAGGTCATGTCTACCTCTCTTGAATCCTAAAGTATGAATTAAGGAATTATGGTTTGTTATCAAGGAAAACTTATTTTCTTGTACTTATTTGTCAAATTCCAGTCTATTAAATGCTATATGGAAAACATTTTTCTCAACATGGGTATAATTCTTAGGTTTTGTCAGAGTACATGACATGAGTTTAATGGATTTCTCAATGCCATCAGGAAATCTGTGTAAAATAACAGTTCCCGTTTTGTGAGAGTGGTGTGTTTTAAGCCAAGAGTATACTTAAATCAGGGTCAAAACACACTTACTTCTGTGTACATGACAATTCTTCTTGAACTGCATGAAATGCTTTTTGACATTTCTACAACCCATTCCCATACTCAGCTGGGGAGGGGGAAATCATAACAGAAAATGTGGAAATGGCAGAGGTGCTTAATGACTTCTTTCTTTCGGTTTTCAGCAAGAAGGTTGGTGGTGTTTGGATGTCTAACATAGTGAATGCCAGTGAAAATGAGGTACGATCAGAATAGGCTAAAATAGGGAAAGAACAAGTTAAAAATTATTTAGACAAATTAGATGACTTCAAGTCACCAGGGCCTGATGAAATGCATCCTAGAATTCTCAAGGAGCTGACTGAAGAGATATCTGAGCCGTTAGCAGGTTTCAGAGTAGCACCCGTGTTAGTCTGTAGCCACAAAAAGAACAGGAGTACTTGTGGCACCTTAGAGACTAACAAATTTATTAGAGCATAAGCTTTCATTTTAGCAATTATCTTTGAAAAGTCATGGAAGATGGGAGAGATTCCAGAAGACTAGAAAAGGGCAAATATAGTGCCCATCTATAAAAAAGGAAATAAGGACAACCCAGGGAATTACAGACCAGTCAGCTTATCTTCTGTATTCGGAAAGATAATGGAGCAAATAATTAAGCAATCAATTTGCAAACATCTAGAAGATAATAAGGTGATAAGTAACAGCATGGATTTGTCAAGAACAAATCATGTCAAACCAACCTGATAGCTTTCTTTGACAGGGTAACAAGCCGTGTGGGTAGGGAGGAAGTAGACAACATGATATATCTTGACTTTAGTAAAGCTTTTGCTACTGTCTTGCGTGACTTTTTGATAAACAAACTAGGGAAATGCAACCTAGATGGAGCTACTATAAAGTGGGTGCAAAACTGGTTGGCACAAAACCATTCCCAGAGAGTGGTTATCAGTGGTACACAGTCATGCTGGAAGGGCATAATGACTGGGGTCCCCAATGGATCAGTTCTGGGTCTGGTTCTGTTCAATATCTTTATCAATGATGTAGATAATGGCTTAGCGAGTCCACTTATAAAGTTTGTGGACGTTTACCAAGCTGGGAGGGGTTGCAAGTGCTTTTGAGGATAGGATTAAAATTCAAAATGATCTGGAAAAATTGGAGAAATGGTCTGAAGTAAATAGCAATTTAGCATCTGGAAACAATGAATTCAGCATATTGTAGCAAGTCAGGTATTCATGGAGCACCAGCAAAGGTTTCATGCACTACCAGTGGTCCATGGAGCATAATTTGGGAACATTTTCTCTTTACCAAAGCAAGTTGCAATATGCATACAGAAGCATGAGGCCTTAACCTTCAAGGGGAATTGTGGGCACTTGACACCATCCAGGATTGGTCTCAAATATAGTACACTATTCCATGACTGATTTGTTGACCTAGTTATTACTCAGCTAAACTAAATTTAACTTCTCAGTCCAAAACAAATCTCTTGCCTTTTGATGCCAAAAGTACTGTCACCTGACTCTGAGACTTTACTTTGTTGGCAATTCTTCAGCATTTACCAGTCATGCTTTCTGTTCCTGGATTGGAGTTAAGTTTTCTCAATACAACAATAGCAGTCATTGCTGCTCCAGGTCATGTTAGCTCTGTGACTTCTGTACCTTTGAAAATTCAGCATTACAAGCTATAGTTCTGGATAACCATGCACTGAATCATTTCATAATGTCTGCTGTCAGATTTTTTCTTTGTTTCTGCAGTTCCTTTTTCAGGTTTGCAGTAACAAGTAGGACTACAGGAAAGGAGTCCTTCATCTGTTTTATTAGCTTGCCTAGTTTTGTGGCAGTTGAGACCCATGTGTGGATGATGATTCTGTTGGCTTTCGCATTGTTTGAGGATCCTTGGTTCTTGTATGCTCTAATAAAATTCCCCACTGTGAACAAACACAATACTAGAATTTTGTAAGCTTGTCTCTCTGCAGTGAATAAGCAGTTTTCAAATAAAAAAAAGACAGATTATTTTATTTCTTCTGTTGTCGCCTGGTATCCCATGGTTTTATGTACGACAACCTGTGGTTTCTCGTGGATGTAACCCTTGATGTTTCTATTGGGATTGTTTGGAGTGGCTGAGGGTAGTTCAATATTTTCATGCTGCGTGCAATGCTTTCATATTTTTTAATGTCTGGAGTTCTTGCATGAGACAACTTTTCCCTGTAGGCTACACTTAGTAACTCACAGTGTAGCTTGCTATTATATTAATTGCATATACAATTTGATCTCTGAGCTGTTGTAATGTAGAAGCACCATTGCATGTGGAAGCCAGATCATTTAAACCTGCTAGAAATTCAGGCATTCGTCATCCAGGTGGTGTCCAAGTTTTCAGAAACTATTAGCTAGGTGATGTCTCTTAAAGCCACAGCTATACTAAATTATATGTAAAAGTATATGCACTGCACCAGTGTGAGAGGCCAGAGACATTCTATAGGCATAGCGCTGAGCCTTGCAGAATGTCTCCTGTGAAGAGTATGCTGAAGAGTAGTTTCTAGACTTTTTTTTTTTTTAAGGTGCAGGATACAATCCCACCAACACAGGATTTTGCCTGGCCAGTTAACGGAAGAAAGGAGGAGGCAGCCCCAGCCAATGATTACCCAATGAAGTTCTCTTTATAAGGTGCAGAGTAGCATGTCTATAGCTATAATTCCCTTGTTCCTTGCTCCCAGATAGTGCAAGAACGGGATTCTAGCTGCTTACTTCCCCACTCCCACATCCCTGTTTTGTCTTTTTGCCATCAAATCTGTATAGTATCCAGTTACTGTGCTTAGAGTAATGTTGTCAGAGGCAAATTAGAAATTTTTTTTTGAGTGGAAAAATTCAAACTATGTAAGCATGAAAATGTGTGAGACCAGTTCAGATGACTTGTAACATTAAGAATGGCTGTACTGGGTCAGACCAATGATCCATCTAGCCCAGTATCCTGTCTTCCAACAGTGGCCAATGCCAGATGCTTCAAAGGGAATGAACAGAACAGAGCAATTATCAAGTCATCCAGTCCTCGCATCTGGCAATCAGATGTGGTTGAATCCGCGACAATCTTGGCTAATAGTCACTGATGGACTTATCCTCCATGAGCTTATTTAACTTTTTTTTTTAACCCAGATACAGTTTTGGCTTTCAGCTTTCCACCCATGAGGAGACTAATTTCGAGCAAAAATATTAAGTTACAAAAATACACAGTCCATGGCTGATCAGTGAGCCTGGGGGCAGGACATTATTGCTTAGCAACTTTTCAAAGATGAATAGCTATTTGTGTGTATGTGCCATAACCCCCTAGTTGAGTGTGGTTCCATCTTGTTACCTGAAATATTTTGGTAATGAACATATTTTTTGCCAATCATAAAGTTTTCTTCTAACTAGACTGGACAAACATATTGGAAAACTGCTGGTCAAAGTATAACATGACTGAAAATAATAGGGCAAATCCATAATGCATAGAAGTTTTATTTTAAAGCACATTTATTCCTGGAAAATATTTTGCATGGAAAAGCCTTGTATTTCACTCTATCCATGTATGCATTCTGACATCACAATCCTAATTCACTTCTAATCAGGCAAGAACAAATTGGTGATTGATAAACAATTTCTAAATCTTCAAGATTTATAAAATCCAATATTTAAACTACATAAAATATTTGTTCAGCAAATAGTTAGACATTAGAGGGTTCATTTTTAACCTCATAAGTGCATTAGTTAAGTCCTGATCTTAAAAATAGAGATGGGTGGGTGTGTGCGTTCATGGTTTTCAGCAGAATGTACTGAAAATTAGTCCTCACAGCAGATTTCTAGAGTAAAGAGAATATTTTTTTATTACTAATTGACTTACAAAACAGTAAAGGATTATTATGATTACTACACTTAATCAATGGGCTCTGAAGTCTTTATTAATGTAGAACTTTTTTTTTTTTTTTTTTAGCTAGCCTTAATCTAATGTTAACTCTCAGTGGATCACAGTACATAGATTTCTTTCTTTGCTTGTCAAACCATGATGGTTAGTCTGAATCTTTATACTTTAAATTTAGGCCTTATAGTGGGATTTAGTGGAAGTTCAAATTTAATAGGTTATATACTACTGTTCAAATATCAGTAAGCTATTTAAAGTGATGGTTACATGGGCCTCTTAATAATCTAAATCTTAACATTAATAATTAAGACTTGTATAACAAACTTTTATGACAAAGAGTTTGAATTTTCCATTGTATAGCATAAAGTAAGATGCAAATTAATGATTTCAAAGTCCTGAGTGAAGCAGCCTTATTATACTGCACTCTCTAAAAAGGTATTGCAAATTACTTTCCCTCCTTCCTGCACAATGAGGGAATTTCTTTGGCAGTGCACCTATCACTGCCACCTTTCTATGGTCCACATGCAAGCAGCCTGATCTAGCCTAAAGTGAGCACGGCTGAGGCAGGCTATACTGTATGTGTGCAGAGCTAACAACTATATAGTGAGAAGTGTCAGAAGGTCAGACTGAACAACTTGTAAGGTTCTCTCCAACTGTCAATTAAATTAGCGGAAATTTTTAGCACATCAACAGGAGGCAGAGCACTGTGGCTCACTGATGTTTGTAGGGATCAGATCAGGCTGTGCATGAGGGGTAGCGGGCCAGTCAGAAAGCTGCAGGGAAGATATATGTTTGGGGGGAGGGAACTTGCCCCCTGGAGCTCAAAATTTGTCTGGCAAGCACCTGCCACAGCTGTAGACCTGTTAAGGAGCAAAGGGTGACGTTGGGGATTTTTAGTAGGTCTGCAATTATGGCCAAGAGTTTCAAAAACAGCAAATTTATTTTGAGTGCCTCAATATTTGGATGCCCATACAGAGACACTTCAGACACAGTCTGATTTTCAAAATGTGTCCTCAGCACTTTGAAAACATCAGGTACCTTTTGAGGTGTCTAGTCAGGCATCCAAAATCACTAGCTGCTTTTGAAAATCTCTGCCAGGGAAACTTCTGGATGGTCAGGGGATGTTAGGGTGACCAGATAGCAAGTGTTAAAAATTGGAATGGGGTTGTCATAAATAGAAAGGGAAGGGTAAACCCCTTTAAAATCCCTCCTGGCCAGAGGAAATCTCCTCTCACCTGTAAAGGGTTAAGAAGCTAAAGGTAACCTCGCTGGCACCTGACCAAAATGACCAATGAGGAGACAAGATACTTTCAAAAGCTGGTAGGAGGGAGAGAAACAAAGGGTTTGTGTGTCTGTCTACATTTTGTCTTTGCCGGGGATAGACCAGGAATGAAGCCTTAGAACTTTTAGTAAGTAATCTAGCTAGGTATGTGTTAGATTATGATTTCTTTAAATGGCTGAGAAAAGAATTGTGCTGAATAGAATAACTATTTCTGTCTGTGTATCTTTTTTGTAACTTAAGGTTTTTGCCTAGAGGGGTTCTCTATGTTTTGAATCTAATTACCCTGTAAGGTATTTACCATCCTGATTTTACAGGGGGGATTTCTTATTTCTAATTCTATTTTTATTAAAAGTCTTCTTGTAAGAAAACTGAATGCTTTTTCATTGTTCTCAGATCCAGGGGTTTGGGTCTGTGGTCACCTATGCAAATTGGTGAGGCTTTTTATCCAACATTTCCCAGGAAAGGGAGGGTGCAAGTGTTGGGAGGATTGTTCATTGTTCTTAAGATCCAAGGGTCTGGGTCTGTAGTCACCTAGGCAAATTGGTGAGGCTTTTTACCAAACCTTGTCCAGGAAGTAGGGTGCAAGGTTTTTGGGAAGTATTTTGGGGGGAAAGACGTGTCCAAACAGCTCTTCCCCAGTAACCAGTATTTGTTTGGTGGTGGTAGCGGCCAATCCAAGGACAAAAGGGTGGAATATTTTGTACCTTGGGGAAGTTTTGACCTAAGCTGGTAAAGATAAGCTTAGGAGGTTTTTCATGCAGGTCCCCACATTTGTACCCTAGAGTTCAGAGTGGGGGAGGAACCTTGACAGGGGTGGAGGGGTAATAGGTGTCTATGTAAGAAAGCTCCAAAAATCAGGACTGTCCCTATAAAATCTGGACAGCTGGTCACCCTAGATTTTGTAGCAAGGGCAAATCAAGTCAATGGGTAGAAGGGTCTTGGTGGGTGCTGGGGGTCAGGTATCCAAAGGAAATAGGTTTGCTGGAACATTATTCACCCTGCAAGTTAAGGCTGGTGTGAATTGATATAGCTCTGATTTCAGTGGAGCTATGTTGATTTATACCAGCCGAGGATCTAGGCCAAAGTTTTCCATGATGCCAGGAATTAATATTTTTCTTCAAATGTGTGTCACTGTGGATCCCACTGCATGCGCGCATGTGCCTCATGGGAGTGAGACTGGAAATTTTTGAGCATCAGTGACTGTTGGAGCCATGCATGTGCCTTGTGCCTCGCTGTGCTCTCTTGTGTAAGGGCATAAAGGGTGGAGTGCTCATGACCCTCCCTCAGTTCCCTCTTCGCGTCTGTGGCATCATCCAACCCACAGGTAAATCTTTGGCAAATCTTCTTTTAAATTTCTTTAGGGTTCTTTTACCTTCATCTTCTGCTGCGATCATATCCATGAACCTTGACAGAGTATTGATGTCTAGAGTCCCCCATATACACTTTCTACAGACCCCTCAGTACAGGGCTTCTTAACAAGGAAGACTCAGAACCTGCAGATTTCAAGCCCTATCCATCCTACAATGGACTAATCCTCTTAAAAATGGATGTAGCATGAATGTATGAATACCTTTTCTGTTTAGGGGAATTGCACATATTGGCAGTTGTTAGGAGTGTCTTGTAATTTTCTTGCTAGGAAATGTAAGATGCAAAGCTTCATGCTCCACCTACTGGAACAATCTGTGAAGCTCATATCCGATCCTGAGGAGGCAAGGTCCAAGATCCTGCTAGATGACCAGCAATGCCATTCAGTGCTTTGTACAGCAGGCAGGCTTCACTCCAAGACCAGCATAGAAATGAATTGGCACTGCGGCCCCTGTCACTGAATCTGTCATCTAAATCAGTGGTTTGCAAACTGTAGGTTGCAATCCAGTACTGGGTTGCAGAATATCAGGCACTGGGTCATGGTGGCTCTGGTCAGCACTGCCGACTGAGCCATTAAAAGTCCCGTCAGTGGTGCTGCCTGGCTAAGGCTGGCTAGTCCCTACCTGTTCCAACACTGCACTGTGCCCCGGAAGTGGCCAGCAGCAGGTCTGGCTCCTCGGTGGGGAGCCATGGGGCTCTGTGCACTGCCCCTGCCCTGAGCACTGGCACCACACTCCCATTGGCGAAGCACCCCTAGCCCTGAGCCCCCCCAGACCCAGAGACCCCTCCTGCACCCCAAACTCCTCATCCCTGGCCCCACCCCAGAGCCTGCACCCCCCAGGCCCGAGCCCCCTCCCACGCACTGAAGCCTTCATTACCAGCATCACCTCACAGCACTCACCCCCGCACCCCAACCCTCTGCTTCAGCACTGAGCCCCTACCACACCTCAAACCCCTCATCCCCAGCTCCATTGAGTCATGGGCATCAACAATTTTCTTTCTAGGTCCCCAGAAAAAAAGTTTTTAAAACCACTGATCTACATTAAGGTTGACAAAACAGACTCGTATTACATCAATGTCCAGCATTGGCCGGGGTCACCCTGAGAATAGAGGTAGAGATTCCAGATGGAGCTCCCAGTCCACTCATTAGGACAGGCAACATACAGGCTCTGGAAAGAAATCCCCAGGCGCTACACAGCATCAAGGACTTGGGAGAAGGAGCAGCCTATAGTGCACAGTGCTCCATCGGCACCAGTTCCCCGCTCAAGGACCACCTCCTTTGGCATTGATGCTGACTATGCAAGATGAGCTTAGGAGAGAACCGGAACAATCACCGGTGCTGAGTCATCTGCTAGTTCCAGTACGGAATCCACAACCTAGAGTGCCACTGACATCACCACCACCCCTAGACAATGTCTACTCCTCTACTGTTACTGGGGCATACTTTCTACCTGTCTTCAAGCAGAGAACCCTCTGCTCTCAGATCGAGGAGAGGCCTGCCAGATTCTCTGAGGGTATAGCCACCACGGGCTTGTCAAGACTGGGTATTGTTCAGTCCAGTGCCAATGAGCCAACTGTACTTGTATGTATACCCTGATGGCCCAGAGTCTGACATCAGGGAACCCCCATCTACATTGCTCTCAGGGAAGAGAACAGTCTCCCCCTCTATGTCTCTGGCCATACCAGCTACACCAGAGTATCAAGATGAACCAGATCTGGGTGCAGAACAACACTTATGCCCTGCATCAGCAATTGAAGACCTCTTCTCTTCTTTCCCTAATGAGGCAGAATTCTTAGTACTGGAATGAGCACCTGATAACTTAAAATCATTCTGGTCTCTTCTTGTTTTGATCACCAAAACTCTGATGATAGAGATGGAAATAACAACATCAGAAACCACGTCATATCCAGTCAAATGATAGTTAGCTTCAGAAGTCACCTTGCCTCATTCCACCGGGCATCGTCTGTCATAACATCTTACAGATAGGTGTCAGGGGTTGATGATCATGGCTGCCCCATCCAGTTCCACTCTTTACCTCTACTTTCTTCTCTTCTTCATCCCTCTTCAGGGTCCCTTCTCATAAGAACCTATTGGAATTGGAAGCTGCCTCATTGCTTAGTCTAGGAGCCATAGAGGATGTTCCAAGGAATTAATGGGAAGAGGCTTCTACTCCTGGTATTTTACTTATTCTGAAGAAAGAGGGTCTTCATCCTGTCCTAGACCTGAGGAGACTCAACAAATCGTATGTCCCTCTCAGGTTCAGGGTGGTGATGTCTGTTTCTATCGTCCATCTCTCCAAGCTCAAGACTGGGTTATAGCTCTTTATATCCAGCATGCATATATCCATATCACAATCCATCCAGCACACAGGAAGTACCTCAGTATCACAGTAGAATACAGCCATTACCAATACAGAGTTCTGCCCTTTGGACTCACCACAGCAAGTGGCAAAAGTATTTACAAAATGCCTGCCAAAAGTGGTTGCACATTTACGGAGACAGAAATTGGTGTTCAGAAACGCATGGACAAAAAGCTTGCAATCCCACCCCAAATCCTACAAGAGTTAACTTGGACACAATGAATGTACAGAAAGGTGTCCTGTGCTGTGTTCCCTTCCCAGTTGTGACACTTATCACAGATACTTTGTGGTGGCCCGGGAAGCCCACCTGCTCTATATCCATATACAATGGATATAGTCTCAGAATGACCTAAGGTTGCACAGGAATGTCCTGAAGCTGAGCATCACCGGAGTAGTCTGCTTAGCATTCCTACCCATTCAGTGGAAATCCACAGTGCAAATCCTAACATGCAATATATGGGTGATATAGTATGTAAACAAACCAGGAGGCTCTTGATCATCCCTGCTCTGCCAGGAAATCTTCAGGTTCCGGAAGTAGTGCCATCAACACAGGATAATCTGCTGGCTTTATGCCTCCCAAGGGTTAGCAACAATCTATCAGACTTCTTAAGCAGGCACGCAGTGACAACCCACAAGTGTTAGACTCCTTCAGCCATCTTAGACTTCAGCTTGCATCATCATTCTCCTAAATCAGTCAGTTACCTTGTCAATGTTTTTCCTGAAGATGCTCAGAGAAGAAATTGCACACCCTGAAAATAATCAGTTTCACTGTATTATCTTAGGACTAAGCTGTTGTGGTTAGTCCTGCCCCCTTTGATCACTACTGGCCTGTCCAAAAGCCAAAGTATTCCACCACAGAGAATTTCCAAGTGGATTCTGTGATGCATTTACACTTATTGTGCCAGCAAGCCTCTCCCTTCAAATATCAATCCATGCTCCACCAGCATACAGGCTGCATTTATTTCCCACTTCAGAAACATTCTGAGCACTTCAAGGCTGCAACATGGAGTATCTCACTGACTTTTGTGAAAGATCATGACCTTGACATGGCTTCTGTGGCAGATACCCAGTCCAGGAGACCAGTACTTCAATCATTTGACTGATTCAGCTGACAGGATACTGCTGGACAGTCACCTACAGTCAATAACCATCTTTTCCTTCGAGTATGTATCAGTGTGTATTTGCCCTACAGTAACTGTGGTTCTTTGAGATGTGGTCAGTGTGGGATCCACAATCCGCCCTCTGTCCCTGCTTTTTTGAAGCCTCATTTACCACAGGTTTCAAATTGCAAGGGAACTGAGGAAGGGTTACAAGTGCTCTGCCCTTGATGCTCTCCCAGAGGAGCATGAGTAAGCACAGGGCATTTGCAACTGTGGTGGATGCTGCTACTCAAAGATGTTCAGTCTCATGTGCATATGCATCTATAGTAGGATCCATACTGACTACAACATCTCAAAGAATCACAAATGTTGTTGGGCAAGTAACTCTTCTGCCTATGTAGAAAAATAAATGCACTCATTTCATAAGGGTTTAAAACTTTTCTCATGAAACCAGCGGAGATTAATATCACTGAAAATTTCATATGCAGAGTAATAGAAGTCCCCCCACCCCCTACCATCATACCCTTTTTCACTTTTACTGGTTTCCCTTGCTCTCTGGTCCTGCAATGCAGCATCTGCTCTGTGTAACTTTAATGTTCTCTTCCTATAGTTCTTATGCAATTTTATGTTGTCTGTAAGACCAAACAAATACACCAGTCATTTTAATAAAGAAAAAAAGGCATATCTTTGCAGGAAAGTGTCTTGTAATAGTAATTTTTAATGCCAGAATTGACTGCATTTTTACTAATAGTGGAAGATACAGGCTTCAAATAACCCAGGTGCTACCATCACATAAAGTGTCCAGAAACAACTTGGAATTTAAAGCAATGTTCAAATAGCAATAGAAAGACTGAAGTCCTGAAATTCTTCAAACGCTTCCTATCCTGCAAACAGAGTATCTTGATACTAAAATCAAGCTTCTTTTTACCTAAGTAATTTCCTCAGCAGGGAAAGGTGTATAACAATTCTCTAGATCTGGAGACAAAGAGAAATAAAAACTTCAGTAGTAAAATGTCTTTATATTTACCCTACCAGGAAATAACCTCCATTTAAAACAGTTAAAGTAATTTGGATTTACTTGATTATTGCCAGAGTAACTCTAATGAAGGGAGTCAGAGGTTATGTTCGATGAAACTACTTTATATTTCTAATGGTGTTTCATAGATTCCAAGGCCATATGGGACCAATATGATCATGTAGCCTGACATCCTATATAACACAAGACATAGAACTTCTCCAAAACAAATCCTATAGTGTATATGGCTGTTTTTCTAAAACAAGAATCTTGATTTAAAATTTGTCAGTGATGGACAATTTTTGATAAATTGTTCTATTGGTTAATTATCATCACTGTTAAAAATGTGTGCCTTATTTCCAGTCTGAATTTGTCTAGCTTCAACTTACAGCTTTGAATCACATTATACCTTTATCTGGTAGATTGAAGAGCCCATTATCAAATATGGAGGTACTTAGGCTGTGATCAAGTTACCCTGAAACCTCCCTTTGTTAATCTAAATAAGATGGAACTCCTTGAGCCTGTCACTATGTCATGTTTTCTAATCCTTTAATCATTCTCATGGCTATTCGCTGAGCCCTCTCCAATTTTTCAACATCCTTTTTCAATGGTGGACACCAAAACTGGAGAAAGCATTCCAGCAGCAGTCACAACAGTGCCAAGTGGAGGTAAAATAACCTTTCTATACCTACTAAAGATTTCCCTGTTTATGCATCCAAGGATAGTATTAGCCCTTTTGGCCAGACTATTTCACTGAGAACACAGGTTCAGCTGATTCTCCCCCAGATATTTTTGAGTCACTGCTTACTAGGCTAGTCCCTCATCGTAGAAGTATGGCCTATGTTCTTTGTTCCTGGGTGTATACGTTTACATTTAGCCCTATTAAAACAATTTTGTTTACACTCCTCTTACCAAGCAATCCAGATTGCTCTATATCAGTAACTTGCCCACTTCATTTTTAACCCTAATCTTTGGCATGTGCAAACTTTATCAGTGAGGATTGTATGTTTTCTTCCAGGTCATTAATAAAAAATGCTAAATAGCATAGGGCCAAGAACAATCCCTGCAGGACCCCATTAAAAACACATGCCATTCGATAATTATGGCAGTTTCCGCCTTTTAAGATTACATTTTAATCCATTTAATGTGTGGCATGCTTGTTTCATATTCTCATTTTTTAATCACATGACATGTTACCAAGTCAACCAGTGTACAGAAGTCTAAGTACATTACATCACCGCTATTATCTTTATCAACCAAACCTGTAACCACATTTTTTAAAAAGATGGTTAGTTTGGCAAGATCTATTTTCCATGAACCTATGTTGATTGGTATTTGTTAGGGTTCCCTCCCCACTTTGAACTCCGCGATACAGATGTAGGGACCCGCATGAAAGACCCCCTAAGCTTATTTCTACCAGCTTAGGTTAAAAGTACCCCAAGGCACAAATCCTTTCCTTGTCCTTGGACGGTATTGCTGCCACCACCAAGTGATTTAGACAAAAATTCAGGAAAAGGGCCACTTGGAGTCCCTATTTCCCCAAAATATTCCCCCAAGCCCCTTGACCCCTTTCCTGGGGAGGCTTGAGAATAATCTACTAACCAATTGGTTACAATGTGAGCACAGACCAAACCCCTTTGATTTTCAGGGTCATAAAAACCAACACGTTCTTAAAGGAAGAACTATTTTTTTTCCTTTAAATTCATACCTGCAAAATCAGGATGGAAGGTAACTTTACAAGATAATTAGATTTAAACACAGAGGATTCCCCTCTAGGCTCAGCTTCAAAGTTACAAAAAACAGGAAAAAAACTCCCTCTTAGCATAGGGAAGATTGACAAGCTAAAACAAAAGATAATCTAATGTATTTCCTTGCCCTTACCTACAATTTTTGTAATCTTAGATGCTCATTTTAAGTATGTTTTCAGGAGATGGTTTTTCCTGCCTGGTCTCTTTCCTCCCTCTCCCCAGAGAGGGAACAAACAAAACCTCCCCTCCCCAGATTTGAAAATATCATCATTCCTTATTGGTCCTTTTGGTCAGGTGCCAACCAGGTTATTTGAGCTTCTTAACCCCTTACAGGTAAGGATTCAGTACAGCTGCTCAGGAGGGATTTTATGCTACCCTTAGCTGTATGTTTATGACTGCATTAATTATATTACCCTCCTTATTAATCCAGTCCCATATCAGCTGCTCCATTATATTGCACAGGATTGATGACAAACTGACAAGCCTATAACTATCCAGGTCATCCTGTTTACCCACTTTTAAATGTACGCACATTAGCTTTCTTCCAATCTTCTGAAACTTACTCAGTGTTCCAAGACTTATCAACATTTAACAGTCCAGCAGGCTCTTCAGCCACCTCCTGTGAAACTCTTGGATGCAATTTATTTGGACCTGCTGATTTTAAAACGCCTAACTTCATTAGCTGCTGTCTAACATCCTGCTGAGATACTAGTGGAATGGAAAGAGTATTATCATATTATATGATTACTTTATCTGTTCCTCCCTTCCCCCCAAATACACGACAGAATATTTATTGAACATGTCTGCCTTTTCTGCATTCTACCCTGTCCATCTAGCAATGGACCGATCTGGTAAGATTCTTTTTGTTCTTAAACTCCAATTCATTGTTCACTCTGCTGGTCATAGATTTCTCCTTGTTTCCCTTAGCTGCTTCTCTTATCAATTTTCTAAAATCCTTAGCTTTTGATTTATAGTCATTACTATCAACTTCCTCTTTCATCCATTTGTTATATATTTTTGTAGCTGCTTTCACTTCCCCTCTAAATCAGATCAGTTTTTTTTAACCAGTGCATCCTCCTTCCTTGGTTGTGGCTTTTGGGGGATCTAATAAAATATTCTTAAACAATTCCCAATTAGCACTTATTTCTCTGATTGAATTTCTTTCTCCAAGCTGATTTGGCTTATACTGAGCCAAGTATTCCAGATAGCAGTCTTGGCTGGAGATGCTGGATATATTAAGAAGGTAACATCGAGCAAGGGTAGGGAGATAATGATAGTTCTGTACATGGCATTTGTGAAACAGTTACTGGGATAGTGTGTCCAGTTCTAGTATCTGCATTTTGAGAAGGATATTCAAAAAATGGAGAGGATACATGAAAAGAGCTACTAAAATGATTTAAGGTCTAGAACTTTTTTGCTTTGCAAAGACTCTTAAGAAATCCATCTATTAACTCTTCAAAAGAGAAGGTTAAGAAGTCTAATCACAATAGACAAGTAACAACACAGACAGAAGATATTAGACAAAGGCATAAAGCAATCCCATGGCTGCAAGTCAAGGGTAGGCAAATTCAAACTAGAAACTAATCATTAGTACAACTTACAAAGAATGTGGTGAATTCTCAATCACTGGACAAGTGTGGGTTTTTTGTTTGTTTGTTTGTTTGTTTGTTTTTTTTTTAAATCAAGATGGGATGTCTTTCCAAAATATATACTCTAGTTTAACTAGAAGCTAGTTATGAGTTTGATTCAGGAATGAAATTCTGTGGCCTGTGTTATGCAGGAGGTCAGACTGAATGATCATAATGGTTCTTTCTGGCCTTTAAGTCTATGAATAAGCGGATGAAAACCTGTACACATAACAGTTATATCTCTGCCAGTCTCCCAACAATCTGTGTGCATTTATCTCCTTCACTTTAAAAAAGAATTCATAATGGCTACACTTGTGCCTTTTAGCAAACAATGAAGGGATCAATTTTACATACCCCAATGCTCAAGAAAAAGAGAGCTTTCACTTTCATGTCCAAATATGTGGAGATAGACTAGAATGAAGTAGTTAGTATATTATGTACAGAATGAAAGGCTGCTTGCCAACAGGGGCTCAGAAATCCACAGCCCCTCGGCACTGAAGTAATTCAACGAGTTAGACAATGATCTTGCTACACACTTGGCAACGAGGACCACATTTGCAATTACTTTATGAATGTGATGAGAGTGATTAAAAATATAAACTAGTCTGTACTCAGACAACTCCTACAGGAATTCTTGGATACGCTAAAGTGAAACTCAGCTGTTTTTCAAGGAAGGATGCTAAGTTTCCCCCTTCTCATTTCCTTGTAACTCAAATATTCACAAACTGTTGAGCCACTCACCCTCCCTCATGATTGTTCATTTGAGTATTTAAGGTCTCAGGCACAGATCTCCACCTGTGCCAAGATGAATTTAGTTCAGCAGAGGAAGAGCCCATCAGGGAGTAAGTTAAGCCTCAATTTCATGGTGCATTCACTCTGGCCTTTGCATGTTGGTGTAAATTAGAGTAGGCTGGTCTAAATTAGAGCATTTTAATGTCTCCTTCAGTTTATACCAACTGGTTATGGTCTCTATGGACTAGACATCAGTTTTAAATCCTTTCCTGTCCCCAACCTTTCCTCCCCTCCTATATCCACCTTCCTCCTTTGTCTGAGAAGGGGAGGCAGCTGGACTAGAACTCTGATACACAACTTTACACCTGCTGAGGGCACTGCTGTGCCAGGGGAATTCTCAGCTGGCTAGTCAGAGCCAGACTGTGGCCAGAACAGGAGGAAAGAATCTGGGCCTCACTCTTTGTTTGCTCAATGCAAGAGCTGAATTCGAGGCTTAACTTATTCCCTGATGATCCCTTCCTCTGCTGACTTTCATTGGCTTTTTGTTTTTGTTCTCGGTTATTGGAGGTGATTGGAGTTTCACTCTGACACTGCTACTGCTATGAGCTGGGTGAAATCTTGTTATAGGTTTGAATTAAAATCCCATTGAGACTGGTAGGTGTGAACTCTCCCTTTAGCATAACTGTAAGCATAAGTCCCATTGAAGACAAAGATGTGTGCCCAGAACCCTTTTGGCTGGGTTTTGTTTTGGGTAGAAGCGTGTCTCTGTATTAAGAGACAGCTCACAGAATCTGAGGCCAGGCAAGAACAGATGGAGTGAGATGCAGCCTGAAGGATCAGCTAAAATTGTATGGCTGACCCTGGAAGAAACCTGGGGAAAGGCTTTTGGGTCCAAAGTACAGGCTGAGAAGAGTGCCCTTGTTGCTGTGAGCAAAAGAAGTTGTTTGCGGCTTCATTCCTTCTGTGTTCAGAGACCCAGGACTTTGTACATTCTTTCTAAATAAACAAAGTACCATCCAAGACATACTAATTTCTATTCCCAACTAGAACTCCCACAAGATCCCAAACTTTGACTAACCACTCAGGTCAAAAAGGGGCAAGAATACCATTATCTGAAATGCTGGGAGAGCTTCTTTTTGCACTTCTTATTTTCAAAAAATGCTCATTGAAGTCAGTTCAGCTGTTTTGCGAGGTGTGTGTGTTTTTTTTTTTTTTTTTTGCATAGGAGGGAAGAGGGTAAAGTAAGGGGACTAATTGCAGTATTTGTTAAAATAAATTTTAAAGCATATAGGTGGTCTCTGTTTCATTACAAGTAAGAGATGCAGCAGACAGAGCTGTAAAAGCTCTTTATGCTGAGTGGCTAGTGTTACATGTTGAGGCTCTAGAGTTTTATGTGTAACAGTCTGGGCCTATGCTGAGCACCTAGTGCTACATTAAACTAAGGAGCATCACTAGCGGCTTGTAGATTTTTTTGGCATTCTTATGTTGACTAGAAAGATGAGACTCAATGTGCATCTTGCCCCAGAGAGCACAGAAGTCCAGGACTTCCTGAGAGGACTACACAGAAGTGTGGAGCATGGTGTCTATAATGGACTTGGGCCTGTGAACATGCCATGAGCTGAGTCTCAAACACACATATATGCCCTTGGATGTGTTCCAGGCTTTAAACAGGAGTGTGGGAGGATCTAATCAAGATGACCCTAGAGCTGTGGAGAGTGTACAAGTAACCAGTGAAGCCAATCCAGATGTGAAGAAATGCAGGGTGGGATAGCAGTTGGTGAACTAGCTAAAGTGATGTATTACTTAGAAAGGGGGCTCTGTTCACACAAACTTCATAGTGGTATGACTCATTCCTAAATAGTTATGTCACTTCCAAAATGGATTAATCTTAATAGGATAATAAGATTAAAGAAGAACTCGTGTGTGGATACAAAGCAATTTAGGCTGAAAAAACTAAACATACGGGGGGGAAAGACCTTTCCTGTGTAGATAAGGCCTAAGTACTTTCTGAAACCTGACCCTCTTTCTGCAGTTCCTCTCCTCCATATTACACTTTCTGGCCTCTGTAGTGATGGATAACGTTTGAAACACAGTTTGTGAAAATATGGGAGAAGCTCAATAGAAAAATTGGGAGAAATGATTAACAAAAATAATTTTAACATAGCGTATGCAGTCATGTGCTGGAGAGTAATTAATTGAGGTAACTTTGTTTCAGAGGAAAAATTGCATCTTTCCAGGAAAAAAATAGCTCCAGTAATCTAATCTGTGGCAGGTAACTGTCTAGAGTTAATTATATGCTTTTTGTATTAAGCACTCTGCAATCAAGGCATTTCAACTGAGATGTCAAAAGGAAAAGTACAAGAAAAGAAAATGGCTTAATTAGCAGTTAATTTAGAGTAACTAAAGTGTATTAGGCCCAGTCAAATTAACTATTTTATTTTTGTTACTTGTGTGATTACCAACAACAAGCACGAGTCATTTAAAAGCCAATCTGCTGGGTACAGTACGTGCTGTTTTATAGTGTCTTTTCCTTGCCAGCATGAACATTTACCCATAAATGTTTCACATCTGTTCTTTGTAATGTAGTGATTATGTGCAGGCTTCTGTGTCTTCCTTGTTTATTTTAAAAGAACAATGGGAAGCTTCACTTACATGAGACTAAACTGATGGCCCTGATTTTTGTTAAAGTTTGAGGAACCAGAGTTCCTTGATCTTGGTTACATCCATTTATGAGGATCTGCCGAGTAAAGGATGGAAAACCTGAAAGTTTGGGAAAATCAGTAACTTATCATTAGCATTGGCCAAGTTCTACAGAACAAAGTTTGCAATCATGGAATTGACTGAGCAGAACGTCTATATCAAATTAATGTTCAGATTTGTTTTGTTGACTTTTTGTGAACACCCACTCTGCCAGGTTTTGGTTTGTACAAATATTTAGAGTAACTTTTCTTAAGACAAGTATCCATATTCACATCCAAACATGGGTATCTGTGTCCTGACAAGAGTGTTTGCTTTTCAGTATTTGTTACTACCTACTCATAATTTATTAATTGCAGCTTTAAAACTATTTAGATGTTGGAATTATGAATAGTATTTTAATTTATTAATATAGGAGACCACCAGACACTAACTTAACCATAAATTCCTTTAAATCCTAAAGCCAAATGGTATTTTATACAACTGCTCTATACATGCCTAACAGCCTAAAAATAAGCAGTCACTATACCCAGTACAGTAACAAAGTATTCATAGGCATGTGATCAGTATACTCACAAATAGGCCAGATCTAGTGAAAACGGTCTCATCTTGACGTGCTCCGACATCAAGTAGGGTCTGACAAAGAACCTTCAAATTGATAGTTCTCTTTATACACTTCAGCTAACTTGCTAGCTTTAGCAAAAACCCAGCTTGAAGCAATTTCTCCTTGCTACTTTCCTTCCTCCAAGGCCTTCCTGTTTTATCTCCTCCACTACTTACCAGCAGAACAGTGGAAAATTTTATGCTTGTTTCCTTTAAGATGCCTTTCCTTTGTCTTATTACTGCAGCTTTTCACTTTCAGTTACCTTTTGAAACGGTATACCTCTCCCACACTGTAAGTAATGTTACACTCACTGCTGCCTTCTACTTGCTGACTGGGACCTTTTCTGTACAAGCTACAAACCAAAAAGCAGATATATTTTCTTAACTAAACTTAAGCTAACTTTAATTCTTAATCTCATAATAATTCCTACAGACATTCAGTTGAGAGCAAAACCAGTACTAGGTGACTTAGGTGACCAGTTGTGTGTAATTATTGACGAGCAAATCATCAAAGTGAATAAGTTATCCAATCTGCTCCACTTGTAATGATCTTTCAAGCACTATGCAAGATGGATTTTATCATGGTTCTTAATAGAGACACACTCAGATCAACCAGGTTTGGGGGTCCAAACATCTAGAAAGACTACTTGAAAGAGTTTACAATCTAAAAAGATAAACCAGGAGAGAGGTGGGCGCAACAAATACAATGTATCCAAAGGAAGGATAGTCTTGTGCTTTTAAGACACTAGACTGTAATAGGGTTGCCAACTTTGTCATTGCAGAAAACCAAACACTCTCTTGCCCCCACCCCTTTTTAATGAGATTGCAAGTTTGGTTGAAAAAGGTAATAGGTTGATGTAATAAACCCATACTTCTGGAAAATATTTTCACTTTGTACTGTACATCATTATGATTTAAAAAATCTAGAATATGAAATGCACATGACACATTAAATGGATTAAAAAGTGGCTAATCAATAGGTCTCAATGTAATTGTAAACAGGAAATCATCATGGAGTGAGTGTTCCTAGTGAAGTCACAAGGATTGATTCTTGGCCCTAATCTAATTAATCATTTTACCAATACCCTGGAAGAAAACATAAAATCCGTATTAAGGTTTGCAGATTATACAAAGATTGAGAGTGGTAAATAATGAAGAGAATAGGTCACTGATAAAGAGTTATCTGGATCACTTGGTAAACTGGGCACAAACAAACAATATGCACTGCAGTACCAAATGTAAAAAAAAATCATATCTAGGAATAAAGAATTTATGAGGGCCTACTTACAGGATGGGACAATCTATCCGAGGAAAGAGTGACTCTAAAAGATTTGGGGGTCATGGTGGATAATCCTAGTACAAACCTCTGATCAAAAGGGCTAATGCAATCCTTGGATGTACAAACGGGAATATCAAGTAGGAACAGGAAGGTTATATTACTGCTGTATTGTGTGCTGGTATGAGTGCTGCTGGAACACCATGTCCCATTCTGGTGTCCACAATTCAAGAACGATGTTCATAAATTGGAGACGGTTCAAAGAAGAGCCTCAAGCATGATTAAAGGATTGCAAAACAGACCTTCTCTATCACTGAAAATTATTAAACTAAAATTGGATTTTTTTCCCCAAAAAGATATGAATTCATGCAAATAGGGAAATTTTATGGCCTGTATTATACAGGAGGTGAGACCAGATGATCACATTGGTTCCTTCTGTCTTCTTTAATCTATGAATCTGTGTTATTTATGCACATCTTCATATTAGATATACAGTGCACATCTACCTTTTCTATTCAAGATATTTTATTTATTTCATACACTTCTGACATTTGGTTGCAAAGAATATATTTACTTAGCTACTGCTCAGTAACCTATGAGAGTTACGTCTGGAATCACATTTGAAGCAGTCACATTTCTAGCAAGAATAGCAGGTATTATAAGCCCACTGCATATCCTGACAAAATCATATTTTCTTAACAAAATGCTCTCAATTCTGTCTATGCAGGAACTATACAAAACTTGATACTAATTGTAGTTAATGTTGGGGGAAGTGCCAGAAAACAAATGAATTGAAACCTCTTTTTGAATCTGAAATATACTGCTGCACCGGATACAAGATTCCTTGTAGAGACAAATCTGGAATATATCTTCCCAGTAAACAGAACACTCATCAGTGATAGCACTGATCTATTTTGAAGTTTTCTCAGAGTAGTGGGTAACCCTGACACAGAATAAATCCATTAGTGTAATAATCAAAATGAAACTCCTTAGCAGCAGTTCAGTTCTATTCCCTGATTAAGGGTGAATTTAAGTCTGACTATCCCCAATTATTAGCAAAAAGATCAGGTAACTTAGAAAAATAAGAGGTAGACTTCCTGTGAGTCCCTCTGGTATATTGACTTACCAGAAGCTGTCACAAGAGCATGGAGAAAAGATCACACATGGTCACCAGCTTAAAGGGAACCACCAGCTATGTTCCCCCTTTCCTAAGATCAAAGCAAGCCCTCTGCAAGGGAGTACTTCTTTATTTGGCATATGAAAGTAGGGCATGGCACTTTCTACATCTTCAGTGTACCTTTACTCTGAATCCCTTCTTCTCTACTGCTGTTTTATTCATCCTCAGGTCTCTGGGTCAGGAAGAGAGAGGATACACAGCAGAAATGTCACCCTGGGAATTTTCACAGATGCTGCTGCTTTTCTTTACATTTGATCTTTGTAATCACCTGTCCTGCTGACTGAATGGTGGTAAATTTTGAGACTTCAAACTTGGCATGTTAGAACTGCTTATTGAGATGTGGATATTTTAGAACTGAATGAAGATAGGAATTTCTGTCCTGTGGGAAATTCAGATATTTCAACATTCAGTTTTGTCCCAAACTGGGCAAAAAGTTGAACTTTTTTGTATAATGAAATAATCCAAAAGTTGATTTTGGAAATGCAGAATATTTTGTTTTGGCATTACTGAAATCAAAATGTTCAGCTTGATAAATGGGGACTCTGCCTTCTACAATGAGAGATGTAGTGCAACCGATACAAAAGAACGGGGTTTAAACCACAAGGTATCACAGAAAGCAATGCATCACAACTGCAGTGTTTGAACTGACTTGAAATGTTTTGGGTCAGTTCAAAATATGATTCAGGTTGAACAAACACAAAACAAAATATTTTAAACTTTTTTCCTGATGGAAAATCTTTCCCCAAAAATACACATTCCACAAATACACATTCTTATGGAACAGGTGCCAATCAAGCACAGGGGTTGCTGATGGAACACTTTGCAGGAGGGAGATTCAAAATGTCTCATTGAAACTAACAGTAAAATCTTCCCCTGAATCATTCCTTTTAACATAAGGCAAAGGAGAAAGTCAAGCTTTTGTTTGCAAGATGTAACCAGCTGATGCCCTGCCAATGGCATGTCATTTTGGATATTGTCAAGGTTCCTTCCCCACTCTGAACTCTAGGGCACAGATGTGGGGACCTGCATGAAAGACCCCCTAAGCTTATTTTTACCAGCTTAGGTTAAAAACTTCCTCAAGGTACAAACTTTGCCTTGTCCTTGAACCCTATGCTGCCACCACCAAGCGTGTTAAACAAAGAACAGGGAAAGAGCCCACTTGGAGATGTCTTCCCCCCCAAAATATCTCCCCAAGCCCTACACCCCCTTTCCTGGGGAAGCCCTTGATAAAAATCCTCACCAATTTGCATAGGTGAATACAGACCCAAACCCTTGGATCTTAAGAACAATGAAAAAGCAATCAGGATCTTAAAAGAAGAATTTTATTTAAAGAAAAAGTAAAAGAATCACCTCTGTAAAATCAGGATGGTAAATACCTTACAGGGTAATCAGATTCAAAACATAGAGAATCCCTCTAGGCAAAACCTTAAGTTACAAAAAGACACAAAAATAGGAATATACATTCCATTCAGCACAACTTATTTACCAGCCATTTAAACAAATGGAGATCTAATGCATTTCTAGCTAGATTACTTACTAACCTAACAGAAGTTCTGAAGAGCATTCCTGACCTAGTCCCAGCAAAAGCATCACACAGACAGACCCTTTGGTTCCCCGCCCGCCCGCTTTGAAAGTAACTTGTCTCCTCATTGGTCATTTTGGTCAGGTGCCAGCGAGGTTATCTTAGCTTCTTAACCCTTTACAGGTGAAAGGGTTTTGCCTCTGGCCAGGAGGGATTTTATAGTTCTATATACAGAAAGGTGGTTACCCTTCCCTTTATATTTATGACAGATATGTTTTTATTTTTATTTTATTTTGTTTACTACTTAAATGATATTTAAATATATGGATTCATTGAGATTATAGTAATCTAATTGAATACACACCACAAAGCAATATAAAATCAAAATATGTTTAGTCTCACTACAGATCTACAAATATCAATGCAATGCACACTTGTATATGCTGGCAACATGGGAAAAGATTAACAATGGAAAATAGAACAAAGTGACCACATGGGTGTTAGTTGCAACCTGTATATAAAGCTAAATAGTTAGGATGTTCTTGCATTACTTGTCTTGATTATTTTCATCTACTCTAGTTTTCATTTTCTAGTCTGTACTGCTTTAATGCTGATCTTAGTACAAAGAAAATACAAATGTACTGGGGAGGAGGAAATGTTGCCAATTTTCAGCAGTAAAACGAAGTCAATATTCATTCTAAACCGGTCTCAGTCAAAGTACAAAGAAAAAACCTTGAGGGCCTGATCCTTCAAACCCTTATTAAGACCTAGTTGTGAACCACTTACTTTAGTCAGCATTTACTCATGAGTAGTCTCAATGAAGCCAAAACCTGCTTTGAGACCTCCACAATTTTGCTACTGAAAACTGTCAATATTTATTTACAGAAGCATTGAAGTCAGTGGGACTACTTGTGTGAGGTAAGAGGCTCACAATCTAGTCCTTAGTATTTTCTCTGAAGGGTTGTGTCCTAATGTTTGTAAATAGATACACTAGAGCTAGTCCTCTATTTAAAAGGGTCATATGTGAAGTAAGATTCTAATGAGCCAATTTAGTTCTCTCCCACCTGTGACTAGCTCGTCCTGCAACCTCCATTGCCCCTAGCTTTCCTCTTCCTACTTACCCCAATCCCCTCATACTTACCTCATCTCCCTGTGGGATGTGTGGAACTGAGAAATTTAGGAAAGTGTGTGAGGGGAGGGATGAGACTGCACAGATGGTATTGACCTGAAGTCATTTTCATAGTTGTTTAGTCCCAGATTCAATCCTGCTTTTTTTTGAGCCTGCCACCCTCCTTTTTATAAGACCAGAATGGTCCTCTATGTGCACCTGTCCAAATTCAACCTGGTGGTACTACTGAATGCAAATGTGGCTATCTTTCTGGATAAGCAGGGAGTCATCGTTTCTAACTGGGAGAGATTTTTACATGAAAGAATGGCCATCTCTTTACACAGGCCCTACAAGGGTAGCCAAATCCAGGCAAACATCACCTCAGCCTCTTCATTTGGGCATAAAAACTCTCAGATGGCACCAGACCAATCCTTGCCCGCCCCCAAAATGAACTGTCATCTGACACCTTAAGTACTTCTGCACACTGTCACAAGCAGTGCTAGCATTGGTGGACAGTATTGCAAATATGGTCCCTCTCAATCTAAAATTCCTAAGCCTAAGGGCTTCTCCCTGTTTCATGCAATATATGGGGCTTTGGCCTAGGGTCACTCAGACAAATCATTTCTTAGTTGCCTATTGCGTAACTAAGAAAGCTATGTGAAAAGCGAAGCTATCCAGAATGAATGGAAAAGTTATGTGGCATGTTGAAACAGTCCTTGAAGTACACACAGGAGAAAATACCACTCTGCAAGCGGTAGCTGGAACAAATTCTCCGTCATCTCAGCGGTATCTGCATGACTTCCAATCAGCCCTATCTTGAGTTAGAGCCCTGATTGGTGCCAGACTCTTTCAATTTGGAAGGAAATGGCTAACTAAAACTTTGGTCAAAATGAGGTCACTGGACATTGTCCAGAGGGGTATTCTATAGAGCTGTGGAAGAAACACAGGAATACATTTGCTTGAGATATGGAATGGGACAGACCATGGAAATGAATAAAATCATCCATCAGCACAACCCATGTTATGTTCTATTAGAGAACTGGAAGCAAAGCAGGGTTACGGCTGAAACATCTAAGTTCCTAAAGGGGACTTATTTTCACATACCCATTTTTACCAACCCTCAGACAATTTTCTGTTTTGCATACAAATGGCTGTTTCTCCTCCCTGCCCTCGGCCCAATTTTGATCATTACCATTTGATCCAACAAGTGCTTCCAGGACAATGGTAATATTAATATTGACTTTAAGGGGGAAGGAAATTCACTGCTGTCTCTTCCTGGACAACTTTTTTTATCAGGGTTCCTTAGAGAGAAAGCTAAAACAAATGCAGAGATATGGTTCCTGGAGTATGTTGGATTCATTATAAACACAGACATGTGGTGCCCTGGGCTGTGGATGAATACCCTTAAGTACAGTCTCATCTCAGAAGTATGTTAACAGAAGTTGAAGAGAAAAGAAAAATAAGTCTCGGAAGCAAAAATCTACTTCCAGTTGGATCCTGTTGGGAATGCTGATCTCCTACACAGATGTACTTCAGTAAACCAGAGTTTATATGGGACCTATCCAGTAATTCTTCTCCTTTCCTTCCTGTCAGTGTATGTGATACAGTGAGATGAGGAGGGAACAGTAATGCTGTTCAGGCCTTTCTGCTGACATGGTTGGTGCTTTCAGGTTTGATTCACACCTAGCATTGTATCTTCTGATGTCTTACAGGTGAGGTGTAGAATAGCCAAAATCAGTCTTCTATCAAGAACCAGACAGGTTCAAAATGGATGAAGTGTTTATCACTCTCGAAACCCTAAAAAAATGTCAAATAGAACTTATTCCATTGGTTGATAGAGAGACCACAGTTTAACTACCATATTACATAAGTGAAACATAGCCTTGTGTTCCTTCAAGGAAGCCTTATTGTGGAGGTGAGGGGGTATAAGAGAATCCAAAGACTAAGGACTCTGAAATATAAGGTTATCTGTATGTTGAAGATGAAGTTGTGTACAAATCCCAACGTTAAATAACCTCTATTCGAGCCCCATCAGTTCATAGAAAATGACCTTAAAACCTCATTCTGCGCTGTACAGCATTACCCAGGTTGAAACCATGCAGGGGAGGTGTCGTCGTCCTTCCTGTCTATTAAGGTAGACCTCTCAGTATTGGAGATACACTCTGCAACCTGGCAAGTCTTTGAAGTAGAAAGCTTTTGCCTATTCTGTCCCTAGTAAATCATTGTAATGTTCTTTTTCTAACATGGCAATCAACTTAGATTTTTTCCTTAAATCGGAGAGGTTTTCACAACTTTTTCCCCTTAAGTTTAAACCCTCTTACCATTCATAGGGCTTAAGAAAGAAATTCCTTCATTGATTTTTCTCATGATTGAATCCTGTGATTCACCTGAGATATGGGAGACCTGTGTTCAAATCTCATTCCACCTGACTCAAATTCTGCAGGCAGACTGGAGTCTCCCGTACTCCAGGTGAGTTCTCTAATTGTGGGGCTATAGGGCATAAATTGGGTGGTGGCAGGGGCACCTCCTCCTTCTCCAGTTCCATGAATTTAACCTGAGGGGAAAAAATGTCTTTTGGCCAAACTAGTCAATGAATTTGACACAAATTTTGCAAATAGTTTTGGTTGAGGCCAAACCGCTTTTTTTTTTCCGAATAAACTATTTATCAAATTTCACCCAGCTCTAGTTGGGCAGTAGTGCCCTATATTTCTTGTGTGTAGCAGAGAACTTTTACAGTAGGAGTGGTGCAGTTGTGAGGGGAGGTGCAGCGCCAGCAAGGCCAGTGGTAATGACAAAGCTGGGCCAGCATTCAAATGTATGATCCCTGATCTCTGGGAGTTGGACCCATAGGTCTGAAACAACATCGAGTGAGAGAGAGAGAGAGAGAGAGAGAGAGAGAGAGAGAGAGAGAGAGAGAGAGTTCCTTTGAAAGAGTCAGGGGCCTCCAGGCTCTTCCTGTCTGGGGCTGCTGTGGAGTCTGCAGCAATATTAATACAGGTTTTTTCCTTCTTTTAGATGACAGCACATTTCCCTTGCTCCCCTTCTCCCTCAACCCCCCCCTCCCCCCCCCCGGCTTCCCTCACCACAATGTATGGGCTTTTCTGCCTCCCGCTTCAGAGGATTCTGAAGTTCCTGATATCAAACAGACCATCAGGTGGTCAGTGAATAATATTTCAAAAACCATAAATCCAAGTTTTACTTTCACCTTGTATTTATACTTAAGTTTCACTAGGATTGAAAGGCACCCAAATGTCTAGTAAAATTATTTATTTTTGCTGAGTTCAATAGACCATCGCTGTGTCAGAGCAACTGATACTGTGGTGAAGACCCAACAGTAGAAAACTAAAATATATACAAATGAGGTAGGATATATTAATTGAATAATGTAAATTTGAGAGTTTGCCTCACTTGTGTAAATTCTAGAGACTTTGGGACCTTTGCCCTTAACAGATATGCTCTTGTCAGAGCCTATTTCTTTTCCTTTCTTGCCAAGCATAGCTTTCTGCTTCTTCCATCCACTGCACTCTGGACATTTGTAATCTGCTTCCCTGCATAGCCAGTGGTTTTAGGCACAGGTAGGAGGAGAAGAGAAGGATTCTTAGAGGTTCAGATAGGGCATTGGAGTGAGTGGGAACAGGGAACAAAAACTTCTAAACAGAAATCTCTTTGTACAGCAACCCCTCTCTCTTTCTCCCCATCCCTCCTCACTGCCAGGGAAGAGGAGGCAGCAAATGGCTGTAAGAAGAAAAGTGTAACCCCTTGGGGTTTAGCGGGCATGGCCCCTTTAAATCTTTTTCCTCTTGGGGAGGGGGAGCAGTGAGAGAAAGGAGGGAAACTTTGGGGTGTGGCTGTAGAGCCTGGGGAGAGAGGGACTGCAGCAGGGAGGCCCTGGACAAAGTGAAGGAGAGAGAACCTGCCTGAAGCTTGGGAAGGACGGGGCGGCTGATCGGGGACACCTCAGGACAGGAGCCAGGAGGAGCACTGTGCCCGGGAGGAATTGCCCAAGAAGGACAGGCCGGAGCTGGACCCAGTATCACTGCTGCCCAGAGCTGCATGGGGCTGTGAGTTCTGGGGTTTGTGACTCTGCATTGGGAATAAGGAGGGAGACTGCTAGTTAGTTAAGTTGTCGCTCTATGTGGCTTTGTGGAGAGCGGCAGAAGAGGGCACCGGAGGGGTTGTTTGGGAAAGTTCACTGGCGCCAAAGATGACCAGGAGAACCCAAGACTCAGCACTGGACTGGAACTTTGCTCAGGACTCCTGAACTCTGTGTGCAGACACGTTGCTCAGTGTCTGCCCTTTCAGACTGTGCTACCACTGGGCCCGTGGGGCGGCCTTGGTTTGGATGCAACCCTGTTCTACTGCTCTCCCTACATTTCCCCCTTTTTTTCCCCTCTCATCCCTCTGTAAATAAATATCTCCCTTTGTTATATCCATTGTACTTTTCCTATGGGGGTGTGTGTTCACTCTGGGGTGTTTGGAACAGGTGCCCCTGGGGTGGAAGGAATTTTTCATGCTACATTCCTGTGCGTGCTGTCTGTTGGCCAGAGCTGCCTGCAGAGCAGACTCCATCTTGGCCACGAGGGTACTAAGTTACATATCTATTTGTATAGAGAAAGCAACAGAATTCCACATATGTGGATGAAGTGACTTCATTACCTCCCTAATTTTCATATATACATTTTATTCCAAGGAGACCCTTACAGATTTCTTTATCAGCAGCAATACTGACAATGTCTTTACTGCTCCTAATTGTCCTTTCTCATTTTGTTTTTTCTTGTTGTAAGCCAGTTTAAAGAAGCAGTTTAATAGTGCTGCCATTCTAGAATTATCATTGTTTTTATCACTCTCCTGATTTTTATTTAATGGACCTTTCTTTCTCTCCAGTATTGCTTTTTTTCTTCTCTGACATATGTAAAAAGTTCTTATTTTCTTTAAAACCTTTTATTAATGTTAACTCACTTGTGCTGTGAAAGGTTGCCAGAGATGTTAAGAAACAGCAGTCTAAATGTCATTTGCCTGGAGAAAAAGCTTTTGTGCATTTTGGAGTAGCTTTTTTCACAGTTCTGAAGCCAGAGAGGTTGTCCCTGATGAATACTTTGTAAGGAACAGAGGTCCATGTTTTTGTTTTGTATGGCATTTAATACTTGAATGATGTGTACAACATACAGAAACAACATTGAAAGAATGTTTTGAGGTTAAAAACCAAGCACTCAAAGTTAGCAAATGCCAGATTTACAGTGTGCCATGCAATCTTAATTCTAGTCTTGTGTGTTGAACCTGTGTACCGAATGAAGTAGGGGTCTTGTGAAAAAAATGTGATCAACTAACTAAAGATTATATTATAGTGTCTGTGCACAGACACTAACTGAATTAAGGTTGAATGGGCAACTGTGAATCTGACTTTAACTTCTGAGATTTTGCAACCTGTTCTAACATATCCGTCTCTCCTCCTGCTCCTGTGTGTGTATGTGTGTGTGTTTTTGGTTTTTTGTTTTTTTTTAAATCGCAAAAGTAAAGACAATTGTATTATGTGTCGGTAACTAAATTGGAAGCAGGATCAAGCTTCAAGTGATCTCTCCTTTCCTCTTTCCTAGTTCCATGATCATTGGAATGTGAAACAGTACTGTCTAGAAGCATGATGTTTCTTTATCAAAATAACTTCAATTTTCCATACCTCAAAATTCAGTTAAAAGGGTACAACTATATTTCAACACAGTACAACTGTTGTAACAACTGGATTACTTGTGTCCTAAATGTCCGAATTCATTCTTATGCCTATGAATTCAATTTGTTGGGTAGCTGCATGATAGCATCACCTTGACTTTTAATATAATCTCAATCCAGAAGTCTCTTAAAAGTGGTATACAGGTCTGTTCCAGGCTGTTTGTGTATTTATGAAATATTGGTATAAATCAATTTGGTTTTCATTGAGGAAGTGTGGGGGGGGGAAAAGGAGCCGAAACTGGGGAAAATGCATCTGAGGTGCCCCATGTGTGTTTATACTGGGTGCAGCGGATATTAGGTTATTCCCCAGCTTGCTGTGGCTCTTCACAACTCAACATGGAATTCATTAAGGCAGTCTGGCCCACCTATTTATATTCTAAACTCTTTGAGGGACGGTCTCTTACTTGGTGTGTACAGTGCCTAGCACAGTGGAGACTTGGTTTCAACTCAGTTCCCCATTCACTTTTAATAATTTATTATTTCATTTACTTGACATATTTTAGGAAAGGTATGCATTTTAAAATCTCACATTTATCTCTGGAAAACACCAGGGATTAATTTATTCCAACAAATGTATATTAACTTGCATACTAAAAATGCACTTAATTACCTACTCCATTAAGAACTATGTGGGTAAGATTTGATTTTCATGCTGCATAGTAATAGATGTTTGTTATAGATCTGGCTGGAAAATGAACTTTTATCCCATGGAAAACATTGATGAAAACGGAGGGTGGGAAGAAAGAAAAATCACAAACTGAAATACTTCAATTTGGAAATACTACTATAGTGGAGAATGAGGAAACAGAACTACAACTATCATGAGGCACCATGATGAGATATCCAAATCTTAATATTGTGGGCTTTGGATTAAATTTTTCAGATGTCAGCTATTTGGTCTTTGGGCTTTTAAAAAAAATAAAATAAAAACTGTTCATTAAAATTTTCACTTCATTTCAACATTTTTTTCAAGCCGATTCAATGGAAAATTTTTGACTACCCTAATTCATATTTTTTTTGAAAATTTAATATTTTTTTAAAGGAAACCAACAAACCAAGATTTGAACAAAATATTGCTTGTGTTCACTGTAGATGTTTCCCCAATGAGAATGTGATTTCTGCTTTGTAACAACCTTTTCTCTACTTTTTTTTTTTTTAAGTAGTTGAATGTTGATTTTTTTACTCTGACCAGATGTTGTTTCAAGGAGCCTTCCCCTTGTGTTGCTTATTTACTAATACATGTCATTAGGTATTTATGTGATACGGGTTAGGGTTTATCAAAGGAATATAGCATAGGTATTTCTTCTTTCAAGTTATAGTGAATGAAATCATTTTTGACTTTTGCAATATAATGTTAATTACCAAATATCTCTATTTATAGAAAAGTTGCATGTATTTTCATAAGTTTACTACTAGTAGGGCTCTCAAGTGGTCGGATGTAAATAAGAGATTTTTTTAAAAATGAAATTTGGTTATCAGAGAAAAGATTTCTCCTAGTAATTCACTCGAACAATGTGGCATTTAAAAACTGCCCTGCCTGTCATATGAATTTGCTGGTTTAATGTCAAACCTGATAGTTCTGATTTCATACTGTGATTTCTGTCTTTTCTGAACCCCTTCAAACCTTCTTCCACTGGAGGTCCTGATCATAGATCATTTAATTTCTTTAATACCTGCCACAAAGTGCTTTATGTAATCATCATGTTTTGAGTTTGATGTTTTATTCTGGCATTGGTGCATCTGTCAGATGCTGCCAAGCTGTGTTTTGAGATTTCCTCTCCATGTTGCTTTTCCATGCTATGGCTGAATCAACTCTTCTTTTCACAGAGTTTGTCATTCATTGGTTGGCTCATAATCAGTGCTGCCAAGTAATACGTAAAGTACTGGGAAGAGGGCATATAAGAAGTGAGCTGCATCCACAGAGAGAGGTGTGTGTGTGTGTGTGTGTGTGTGTGTGTGTGTGTGTGTGTGTGTGAGAGAGAGAGAGAGAGATAAGGCTCAGCTAGCATGCCAGGATCGAGGAATTCCCAAAAACTTTTTGTTTAGAAAAACAGAGCGGGAGTACAGTGCACTCAACTTCACTGGAAACTGTCTCCACCTGCAACTAAAAAAGTGAGAATTTCTGTTTGTTTTTCTGTTCACTGAACTTTTAGAGAGACGTGGAAAAGAACAAGGTCCTTTATTTGGTGGATTTAGTGGAGTTGTGTATCTTTGCTACATTTTATAAAATTGTGTTAATAGCACCTACATTAATTTGCTGCTAAATTGAGTCAATAACAAATAGACAAGTGAAAGATAGGTATTGCCTTAGGGCAATTCCAAGTAGACAGGCTTCCTCATCACAAACATTTTTAACTAAGATTAGCAGTAATTGAAACCTTGATAGTGAGAACTGAAGGGACATGGAGCCTGGATGAAATCCACCCCAAATGGATTTAGACTATTCTGATAGCGTTTTAATCTAGCAGAAAAAGGCATAACATGATCTATTGGTTGGAAGCCAAAGCTAGGGGAAAAAAAAGAACAGAGTAGGCAGAAGCAGCTTACCTAAGAACACAGGGGATTCCCTGTCACTTGGTGTCTTTAAATCAAGATTAGCCATCTTGCTAAAAGAGAGGCTCAAAAAGAAGTTTATGAATAAATGAAGAGAATACTAAGTGAGGTCCTTTGACCTGTGTTACGTACCAGGTCAACTAGGTGATGATAATGGTCCCTTCTGCCATTAAAATCTATGAATATGAAGCCAATAGAGAGTTGCTGGAATGTAAAATGTTTACTGGAAACTAGGAAGGTTTACTGGAAACTAGGAGGAATTTGAAGAGCAAATAGTCAAATATATAAAAGCAAGTACCAAAGAATTTGATGTTGGCTATTTGAAGTACGTCAGAAACAACACCTTCCTGTTGGCATCTTATCTGAGAGGGAGGAGTGTTACCTGACCATGAGAGAAGGCACAGTCCATCAGGACAGCACTCTCGGGATGAATGAGTTGGTCAGATCAGAAATGGCTCCTTCCAAACTCATTGGCCAAACACCCTTCTTCCTCGATAGTGCCTTTCTCCAGTGTCATATGGGAATTAGACAGTCTGTAAGGCATTTAGCATTTGGAGGCGTAGCTAGTTTGCTAAAGGTTAAGTATAAGAAGTAGGGTTGGTAAAGCAGTAGTCTGAAAAACTGGTGACACTGTTCCATATAAAAGGCAGATTTTTTTTTTTAAAAGATGGGTATCTCACTGGTATTCTGGATCCTACATACTGAACCTTTACTCATAATATCATATGTAATTAATTGTAATGGAGAAGATTGCCAGTAAAGATCAAAAGCATGGAGATCAGGATGTACATCAGGACAGACTGACACAGGGAATCCATGTTAATATAGGTAAGAGTAACATTTCTGAAATCATAAATATATCTGAGATTGGCAATTTGCTATTGCAGGCAGCTGTCAAAATGAATTCTGACAAACTCGGTCTTCAGATTAATCCCTTTCCACATCCAGTGTTAGCTGGTATTTCTTGTCACTGACTTAACCGTGCCCTCATACTAGGACATAGCCAAGGAGAGAACTCTACACATTTTATAACTGTTCTGTTGCTTTCCATTACAAAAGTTAATAACACACTGTATTTGTAGTAAACAAGTTGTCATTGATTTTAGTGGCAGTAGAACCACAGCACCTCTTATATATGAAACAAGCCTTTAAATGTAAATTTTGCAAGTTGATTTTGATGCCCACCAGTCCAATAACTTGACATGTATTATTTAGGCAATAAATCTCTTGGGTTTGTTTAACCCAAAGAAGTTAGGTAAGGTTGATCTATCTTGTACTAATGATATTATACTGTTGTCATAAATATAAAGGGAAGGCTAACCACCTTTAAATCCCTCCTGGCCAGAGGAAAAAACCCTTTCACCTGTAAAAGGTTAAGAAGCTAAAGATAACCTTGCTGGCACCTGACCAAAATGACCAATGAGGAGACAAGATACTTTCAAAGCAGGACAGGGGGACAAAAGGTTCTCTGTCTGTGTGTGTCTTTTGCCGGGACCAGAGCAGGAATGCAGGTCAGAACTCCTGTAAAAAATCAGTGAGCAAATCTAGTTAGATATGCATTAGATTCTGTTTTGTTTAAATGGCTGGTAAATAAGTTGTGCTGAATGGAATGTATATTTCTGTTTTTGTGTCTTTTTGTAACTTAAGGTTTTGCCTAGAGGGATTCTCTGTGTTTTGAATCTGATTACCCCTGTAAGTTATTTACCATCCTGATTTTACAGAGGTGATTCTTTTACTTTTTCTTCAACTAAAATTCTTCTTTTAAGAACCTGATTGCTTTTTCCTTGTTCTTAAGATCCAACGGTTTGGGTCTGTGTTCACCTATGCAAATTGGTGAGGATTTTAATCAAGGGCTTCCCCAGGAAAGGGGGTGTAATGCTTGGGGGGATGTTGGGGGAAAGACATTTCCAAGCGGGCTCTTTCCCTGTTATATTTGTTAGACGCTTGGTGGTGGAAGCAAAAAAGTCCAGGGACAAAAGGTAAAATAGTTTGTACCTTGGGGAAGTTTTAACCTAAGCTGGTAAAAATAAGCTGAGGGGGTTTTTCATGCACGTCCCCACATCTGTACCCTAGAGTTCAGGGTGGGGAAGGAACCTTGACAACTGTCTAATAGGTAAGACTTAAAATTAGAAGTATTGGACTATAGGGACAGGCTAAGGAAATGGACAGAGTTAACATAGCTGTGTTTGTTTTTAAGAAAATAGCCTGTTAAATTAAAAGCTAGCATATATAAGGGCAGTACGTATTGGGGAGTGGTTAAATTACAACAGGAAAAGAAAGTTGAAGTAATTTAATGAATTAGTTTTATAATGCAAAAACTATCTAAATACAACAATAAGTTGCACAATTAACACATTTGAAAGTCAGGAAATTTTGAAATTTAATTTTGAACTGGAAGTTGAAATCCACCTCTCTGCATAAAACCACAATTGTTGTTGGTTATACTGCAACAATAACAAAGGTTCCCAATAAGGGCTGAATACAGAGCAGGAGGTTCCTGACAGTTCCTGTCTTACAGAATGTATCGTCTGGAACAGTGCTTCTCAACCAGTGGTCCAGGGCTTCCTGGGGGAAGGTGCGGGGCAAGCAGGTTTCATGGGGTCTGCTAACCATGGCTGGCATTAGACTTGCTAGGGCCCAGGGCAAAAAGCTAAAGTCCTGCCACATGGGACTGCAGTCCGGGGTCCTGTGCCGCACGACCTGGGGCTGAAGCCAAAGCCTGAACAACTTAATTTCATGGTGCCCCCTCTTTGCTACTCCCTAACTTTTATATGCAGAAAAACAGTTATATGCCCCGGCTTTTATATGCAGAAAAACAGTTCTTGTGGCACAGTGGGCCATGGAGGTTTTATAGCATGTTGGGGGGGGGGGGGGCTCATAAAGGGAGAGGTTGAGAACCCGTGGTCTAGAAAGACAGGGAAAGGGTGAGGGAAAACATTAAATAAACAATAAAACATTAAAGTGATCAGAAAGCTAAATGTTATGTTTGTTACTTTAACAAAAATAAACAAACAAAAAACCTGCCCCCCTCCTTCTATCAAATTGTTAGAAAACTGCTAAAATTAAAAAAAGAAACTACCTTTTTTTTAACTAGGCTGTATTTTCCCATCAATTATACTATATTCATACCACCATTTTAAAATAATGTTAAAAATATGAATATCTTCTCACGCATAATCAGTGCAATAGCCATTGGATGCTAATATCCAGCCTCTTGAATGACTGCTTATGGAGAATCTTTAGGTTTTCTCAACAGAAATGAGGAAGGCACTGGAAAGTGGTTATGGCGTCTGCCCTACATGGCTGCCCCTGAGAGAGGCTTAGGGTGCTTGGGAAAAGTCCAGGATTTCAGGGACTTGGGGGGGCAGAAGTCTTTGAATTCTTAATACTCTCTAATTAAATTACTTGTTTTCACTGTTTCTCAGGTTCCACATAAAAATGTGCAAAAATTAATGTTCTAACAGTAACATTGTTGAGAGTTTTGCCCATTCTGTACAATATATGGGGCACATTTTGATGTAACCAGTATGATATAAAGACTTACTGTGAATCAAACATCTCTGCCATCTCTTGTGTGCTCCTGGGTCTGCTGCCCTTGTGTTCACCTGCCCAAAGCCTCATGGCAACAGAACTTTCTAGGATAGGAAACCTTTGTCCATGGCCATTGACTGAGACCAAGTGGAGAATGTAGGTTCTAGGAACGTTTTGCCTGCTTTGTAGGCTGAGGATTTAATTCCCTTCAGGGCAGACTACTTGAAACACCCACAGAACAATATTTTCCCTAGGAAAGGGAAAAAAAAAGAAAAACAAAAGTTGTTTAATTTACAAAAACAAATAAAACAAAACTGTTTTTCAACCTTCCCTCCCCGCCCCGCTTCCAGCCCCTGAGGCAGGTCAATCCTCGTGCAATGGGCATTTTCTTCCTCCCAAGTCTCAAGTGAAGCACTTCACAGGTGGTTCTGTGAGTTTCTAATAGGCCTATCAATTTGTTATAGGGATAGACATTAGATCATACCTTCGGTATGGCTTGCTTGGAGGGTTTTTTCTTTTTTTTTAAGTCTTACCCCCCTCACGTTCCTTGGGTATAAAATATAGATTATTGAGAAATCACAGACCATCCATCTCACTCACACTGAATAGGAATAGAAAATACAGCATCTGTTGTGTGGGTAATCTTCTGTTTGTTTGTACATGTTTGGATTTCTACAATCATGAAAAGGGGATCCCATTCAACACTCTCTAGGTGCCCCTGATACCTAGTTCAAAAACAAATGACAGTGTGGCTGAATTAATTCTCAGGAATGAGAGATCTAAACAGCCTAACCAGTTTGACCTGCTCTTGGCCCCTTTGTGGCTTGTACTTCACTGAGCAGTCTGTAGGGAAAAAAACGGGGCCAGTACTTGATTAGTAATAGTATCTAGCCAGATCTCAGTGATGCAGGCAAGGTCTGATGTTATATCGGATGTCAGATTGTGCATAGTGCTTGTTTTGCCAACAGACATTCTTACAGGAGTGCTGGAACAAATTTTATAGTGGGGGTGCTGATGATAGAAACCAATTAATTTGGTGTTTATTTTTACTACTTCAAGCCAGAGGTGCGGAAGCACGCCCTGAACTCCAAGTTCCAGCACCACTGCATTCTTGTGTTCCTCAGGAATTATTTGAGGCTGTTATTTTGCTGCCCTGGTTGTTTCATGTTGTGGGTACTGAATTGTTAGTCCTAAGACCCATCACTTTTGTCTGTGTCTCTGGGTTGGCTTTCTTAGTCTTCTCAACCCAGTTAGAACTGCAGTTGTGTAGGTTGGGGAGAGGTACTTGGTTTTAAGGTCCACTTAAAATTGTACAAATCCACATCTTCCAGAATCTGTTTGTAAGGTTTGGCAGTTGGGCTTATGCTGATTGTTTAGATATTTGGGATGGTGTTCCTTTTAAAAGACCTCATAGTTCTAAGGCAGGACCCAAGTAAAGTAGTAGTTAGGGGCATTGGTTGGGGGCTTTTTTTGGTTGTGATTGTTATGTTAGACTATGTATAATTGGAGATCTGAAGGTGGGAAGAAGGATAGAAACCATGATACTTGTTCTGGAGTTCTTCCTCATTCTTTTCATTGTGTTCCCTTTCTGATATCGCAGACATCTAGTGTTTACTTCCCCTCCCCCCCCCCGCCACCCTCCGAAATCTATTAACATGTAGACAAAGACATAAGACGATCTACAATGTAGCAGTAAGTGCGTACCTGGATGAAGTCTGGGTAAACCTTTGATTTTTCGTTGTTTAGAACACATGGATGAATAGAATAACTTGACTTATCTCTTTATTTAGTTTTAATACTTTTTTTTTAGTATTGACTTTTTTAGTGGCAGTCACAAGTTTTGGGGCTATGAGACAGGTGTTCCATCAGGGTCTTTTTGGATAGAATTATTATTGTCGGTATTTGTTTGTAGAGCCATGTAAGTACAAATGATGCTGTAGAGATGGAAGGCTGTGCCAGGCTAGTAAAATTATTCCACTCACAAATGACTTGCATAGTAAGGCACAAGTTGGCACCGTATACAGTGATAATACAAAGATGTTTATGGTGATGAACAGTAATTATTCCTCTACCTAGAATGAAGAGCACTGTTGTACAGGATATATTCAGAGTTTGCTACTTGTTGATGATGATGGTTTTTATAATGAAAGTGTACTGGATCACTAAATGTGAGCAGTATCAAGCTCTGAAAAAGTTTTGAGTATGGATCTGGGTCCTGATCTGAACACTGCCACTCTCCAATTTCTATGTATCAGTGTAGCTAGGCAACTGTTGTGCTGTGATTGCTGCTTATTATACTAGTTACACTGTTTCACTGCTACCTTTCGTTTCTGACTCAACCACTAATTGTTTTACCATGTCTCACATCCTATGTCAAAATTGTGAGCTTTTTGGGGCCAGGCCCATCTTTTATTCCCTTTTGTGTACAGCGTCTAGTACAATAGGATACAGATGCCTGATTTAGGTCTATTAGCGCTAGATGTTCCCAGTACATCATTTTTTGTAATGTTTGAGTTCTAAGCTACACCTTGCTTCACTTTCTGTAAATGGCCCAAATGGTACCCAGTGCTTCAGTGGGATACTCTTCAGTATTCAGTAAATGCTTTCCCATAGTCTGTATTTTAAGTTATTTTTTTTCACCCTTTCTGTGGTGTTGCTAGGTGATTTCTGAGGCGTAATAGCCCAGCTGAATGCAAATATATTAAACAACCACACTCCAGAACTGAAATTCCCACCCAAAAATATCAGGCATCAGAGCTTATGCAATAAAATTCACATGCACACAAGGGCAGGAAATAGAGGAAAAAATAGTTTTTTGCTGTTTCTTACCTGTCCAGAATCAAATTATCAGCTGGCTAGTGGAAAGGCTTTGTTTTTCCTCCCCAAGTTACTGCAACAGAGCCAATTTGAACTTTGAAAAACATTCTTTCTAGATGAATCTTACTTTCATAGAATATCAGGGTTGGAAGGGACCTCAGGAGGTCATCTAGTCCAACCCCCTGCTCAAAGCAGGACCAATCCCCAATTTTTGCCCCCGATCCCTAAATGGCCCCTTCAAGGATTGAACTCACAACCCTGAGTTTAGCAGGCTAATGGTCAAACCACTGAGCTATTTATCTAAACCATTCACTTATCCCTAATTTAAATCTTAAATAAAAGCATAACAGTCAGTTGAAATCTGCTCTGTATTTGAATAAAGGCCCTTTCTCAATTCTGAAGCCAAATCCTGTTGACGTAGGACCACCTGTAATCAGAGTTGCCAACCCTCCAGGATTGTCCTGGAGTCTCCAGGAATTAAAGATTGTGATGTGATGAAACCTCTATGAATCATCCAACCAAAACTGGCAACTCTAGCTTCAATGCCCTTAAGTATGTTATGTAAAAGAGAGAGTGAGACCTGCATTGATTCAACCTCCTGAATGCTGGTGATTATCCAGTTTGTGGTATTCCATTTTACTGGCATACAGATTACAACCTGCTATAGTTATAATTCTCTCTTTCCCTGCCTCCCCCCCACCCAAAGCTGGCAACTACTTTCAAATTTACATACAGCCTTCCTGGAAAATTCTTACTGCTTACCTACCCTGACCCACAGGTACCTACCTTGACCAACAGAACTCTGATTTTAATCAATTAACATAATGTGTAGACAGATTAATAGCCCTGACACTCCATCAGCTTTTGGCATGTGCATTCAACTTGCAAACCTTATAAATCCCTCAGATGTATTTTTGTTATGGTAAAATGGCATTTAAAGATTCCCTGGACAACTGGAAAAGTACAGTATGAATTAATAAGACAAAAAATACAGCTTTGGGGTTTTTTTGGTGCTCTTTTAAAGGAGCAACAGGTGACCAGTGCTTCCCGTGTATATATAGTATCAGCCAACAATGACAATTATGAGTTGTTTCTAGCAGGGTTTATTTATTAAAAAAAAAAAAAAGATTCATTTGGGCATTGCACCAGTTTTTTCCAGCCAGTTGTCTTTCCTCTTGAGGGAATAAGCTGTTGTCTCTTTCCTCTAAGGAAGCTTATAGTATGATGGACAAAATGTCAAGCATAATTAGACAAAAAGACATTGTAAAGCCCAATTGTGGCACTTCATCTTTCAGAATTTTCAGAGCCTATAGTCTATTTTAGACACCCTAAAATTAACACGTTATCTAGACTGAAGCTGACAGATTTTTCTTAGATCACAGAAAACACAGCCCTCCTTCCTTTTTTTCTTAGTAGCATATGATTTTCCTGAGCACTACAGTGTAAGATGTAGTGCTCCACTTTTCACAGGGATTCTGGATCTTTCAACTGACCAGTATGTTTGCATATAGATGTGTCATTTTGACAGTGTCTTGCCTATATAAAATAATCATCAGCTGCAGGTAACAGTCAATATCCTAATTTTATTTAAATTGTGTTTTAATACTGATGCCATGTTGCATGAAGAAGATTACAAACTGAAAGCTCAGTAGATTTATAATCTCCTATGGGCCTGTATGTAACATCTAAAGCAATTTTTTGTATTGGTACAGTAAAGCTCTTACTTTAGGAAGGAAGAATCATTCACTCGCTTCTGCTATTGAAAAAGAGTGTATGTCCTACTTACCATAGGGAAATTGCTGTGGTATATCAAATGCCAACGGTATGTTAACTGTTGGTAAAACTGACTTTTTAATGGCATCTGCTATACCTGGTTCATCAGTTAATGGGTTTTCTGCTTTTCTCGAGAAGCAATTTCTTATTATGCAGAAACCAAAGGCTTTCTAAGTTAGAAATGAAGCTTTTCCATAAAATTACTTAATTAAAAATTCACCTGGAAGTAGAATATGTGGTGACATTTGCATTTTACTCAAGAAAGGTCCATGAAGAGATATCTGACAGGTAGGTTTAATAGCAGTTAAGTGGACTGTTAGGTTCCTGCATAAACTACTTTGCAGAGTTGGCATTAATCAGTTATTTCTTTTCATTAGTATAAAATAGTAAATACTATTTTACTTTACTAATTCTGGTGACATAGGTACCTATCATGAAGATAGCTGAAATGTTTGATTTTTCCTTTGGTGTTGGCAGGGAGGCATTTGTAGTTTATAGAGTTCTGCAGCGAAATTATTATAACATATGGCCTCCAATAGGATTACTGTGTACGTTTCAGCTGTCTTTTTTCTGTACTTACTCTGGATATCCAGATAGATGTAGTAGGAAAATATCTAGGGTATGTCACGTGGGGATCTCTTGGAGAAGGTGGCAGTGCAGCCTGTTCAGTTTTTACTTTACTGTCAGTTTAATTTTAATGATAAAAATCAATCATTTACATTTCAAGTTTGTGGGGTTTCAAATTCTGAAATGTGTGAAATAAACTTGTTACCCCCTAAATTTTCAAAGTAGTAAACAATCTTTTCTAGTTGTAATTGAACCATTCTACCAGGCTATCAATTTAAGAAAGGTAGGTGGTGGTCCTGATTTTCTTTATCTTCAGCTAATATTTCTTTCATATGGTCTGGTCATAAAATTGATCCCTGATCTATTGAGATTGCACACAATGCCCTTAACTTCAAAAAGACTTTCAATAGCTGCAAAACAGTAGTTTTTCTATAATGGTACCACCTTAGAGATCTTATGGTATAATCAACAATCACAATGTAATGTTGGTAATCTGCTGTATTCTCCTCCCACTGCACTCACTGAGTAGGAAAAAGAAAAGGAGTACTTGTGGCACCTTAAAGACTAACCAGTTTATTTGAGCATAAGCTTTCATGAGCTACAGCTCACTTCATCGGATGTAGCTCACGAAATCTTATGCTCAAATAAATTGGTTAGTCTCTAACACGGCTGTTACTCTGAAAACTGAGTAGGAAGTGAAAGTTTTGAAGGTGCTTTTCTTGGTGTGTTCCTGTGCAGTAGAAATAGGCCTCCGATTGGGAAAGGCCTGAAAACAATAGTATGGGTCAAGAATGGGCCTGTTATCTTTGACCACATATCCTGAAACTGGAATAACAAGTCAATCAGACGACTTCAAGTCTATGTGGGTGAGGACCTCGGAGCTGGGTAATTCTCCCTTGATTACTCAGCCTGAATTTCATAATAAAGGTTTCTCACTGGGGTTCATTACCTTTGTGTTTCCCACTGTCTCGTGGCCATGTTTCTGACCAAGAGTTTTATCCCCATGCTATTCAACCAAAAAGCTTAAGAACCCCACTGCAACTTGAAGGCTAGATGCGGGTAATCTGCTGTTTTGTACAGTTATGCATGAAAAATGGAGAAATCTCCTTCAGGTGAGGCAACTTCATCTATCTCATTCAGACTCATAGGATGAGGGCTTTATTGCCTCATTAGGTCTGGTAGACAGAGAAATGGGGATCTCTGAAAACTCCCAAGAAGTTAAAGTAGAAAAGACTCAACCTGGTATAGTTGGATATGCTAACTTCTTAGACAGACCCACATTTAAGAGATCTTGTGTTGTGTCCAACAGCCAACTGTACTCCAATACACAAATATGACCTAAGATAGTCATGGATGTACTCTGTGACTAGCCTCAGCCCCGGACATTGCCAAGTGTCAGTATACACTATAGTATATATACTATAGTATACACTATAGTACAGCTCCTAAAAAACAATTGGGAAATGCAGTTTAATGTTGACATGAGCTTCAGCAAACCAAAATGAAATTTTTCTATTCTGGGAATGTTGTATTGCAAACAAATGTTAATCTAAACAAAGCAATTTCTATTCCATGGAATTTTTCAATACTTCATCTTTTTGTTTTCAGTTCTAAACGGCAACAAATATTGAATTGTCAGAATTTTCCATGGGATGGAAATTCCAAATTTTGTCAGATCTAGTTTGAAGGCCTTCAGGTTTAACTCTTCTTGATAGTGTTGTGGAGTAAGGATAATTGAATTTTCTGTCCCCAGGACATGCCATTAACCCTCACTTGCCCTGGTCCAGTGTGGTATTCACACCCACTCAAACTCTACAGTCTTTCTGAAAGTCCTTCACCAAAAAAAGGTAATTGAGGTTTGATATGCACTGTACTGCTAAGAGTTAAAAAATAAAAGGCACATTTTAAATTATATATCACCTAAAGTCTTCATAACTTCAAAAAAGAACCTAAGTGGGCAACAGAACCCCCCACCCCCAACAATACACAATAACATTCATTGATCAGAGTGCCTTTTTTTTCCAGAAGGTGGGACAATGGTAACGTGAGAAAAAGCACTTATGTGAAATGTATAAATATTATAGCTCTGCTAAGAGGTTGAGAGAGGTCATGGATCCACAGGACTGTTATCATACCTCCGCTTTTAAACGGCCTCTCGGAGGGAACCCCTTTACAGTGCTGGGCCTCCATGGAGTCCCACTCCTTCCTCCAGATAGATCATGCAGCCTCACCACGTACTAGGCTGAACTACTAAGCTCCAGCATCCTGTTTCACACCATGAGCTCTGCCCAGTGAGTCCAACTGAAATTGGTCCCTGAAGAGTAAATAAGTCTTTACCAGGAGTCAGTGTAAGTATTTGTAGTGACACCAAAGCTGTGCTCTCAAAACTGAGTAGGATTTATTATTCCACTGGAACATAGCATTGGAAGTCCTTAAGTGAGCATAGAGAAATACAGGTTAAAGCATAGTTCATTCTGGTGAAGCCAGAGCAATTCACCAGCCAAGCTGTAGTGAACTGCATTTTCAGTCAGTCTCTCTCTGTGACTCTTCCTTAGTCAGTCCCAGTAGAGAGCATCAGCTTCTTCTATAATCCACATTTATTTTGTATAGGTCACCTCACAGGCCTTTGTTCTCCATGAAAGGCCATGCTGAGTTCACAACACCCCTGCCAGAGCCTGGGTCTCTGCTCAGCTTCCCCTCTGAGAGGTGTTGATTGTTCAGACATTTAGACTTTCTGTTTATCTGGGTCAGTTTCTACCCTTTCCTTAATGACTCTCTGTTCATTGCACCCAGACAGCAAAGTGACATATACACCTGTTTCCTGTGTCATTGAAGGAGCATTATCTCTTTTGCCCTCACCGGGGGGCAGTGCAGAGTTTAGAAGGAAATTGAGATACACATAAGATTCATAAAAATATTACAGAAAATTTCCACTTCATCACAAGAGGCTCTTTTTGTGCATTGCCCAGCAGGGATGGTAAATCTGTTGTATCAAAATGTTCAGAAAATGTCTATCAAATACATTTTCTGAATACTCCATGAAAGTCAATTTGCGTATATTAGCATAATATTGAGCTATTTATTTTTAAAATGCAAATCAATTTGTGTTCAACTTGAATTGAATTACCAAACAACTTTCTGCCACAGCCAAAAAAGTCATAAAAATCTAAATGAATTCTTGCAAATGTTTATCCTATCTACTGTATTTCACATTTTTTGAAGTAAAATGTGTAGTGCTGTCAGGACTTTAAGCAAATTATTCTTTGAAAAATGAGGTAGCGGCATGATTAATAAGATTCTCTTTCACATGCTCATCTCCAAACAGATAAGGAGCATTTATAAGTCAGGAACTCCAGCTACCTATTACTTTACAAACCTCAAGGCCTAAACATTCACAGGCCAATATCTTAAGGCTAGTCTACACAGCACCAACAAACTACTCTAAAGGGGTGTGATTTGTAGACTGCTCTGACTGCCTCCTGTTGACCCTGCTTGTGTACTCTGAAAGGTACCTAGTTTGTGTTCATGTAGTCCTATTTCAGAAGTTAGAATAAGCAAGTTAGTACATTTTACCAATCACACCCCTCTGGCACACTTTGCCACACCATGTAGACCAGTCCTTGGACTACCACAATGTGAAGATAAATATTTTAGATTATAGGTGCAAAGTATTAGCTACAGATGATAAAAGTCACACTTTACAATTTAAAGTAGAGTTAAAGTAATTTGCGTAATAATAATGTGATCAGAACTAATAGTTATTAAATATATTTGTGAATATTATGTAGAGTAACAGTGGAACCCTTGTTCAACCAGATTGCTTTTCTATCTGTATAGTGCTAGTAGTTTCAAAATGTTTTGTGAATAGAGGGGGTCTGTGTTAAATTAAATGGAATTAATGCACCTACGGAGTCAAAACGGTCAGTGTGACCCTGTTACTTGACACATACCACTTAAACTTTGCTCTGAGTTTTAAGTACTAAGACTTCACTCCACTTGAATTCGATGGCAAAATGTATCTTTCATTAACAATACAGAACAAGAAGGGAAAAACAGAGCATTTGAAATGTAAAGTATCAAGTAAGTCTTGATTTTAACAATATCTTTTACTCCCCTTCCCTTTAGCTGTAAAGTGTTTTAATAAGGGGAAAAATGCATTTTTGGCAATCTTTTAGATAGTCTTAGCTATCCTTTTTGAAGAAAAGAGAAGGTAGTTGAGATGGTCTGGAGCTGCTATTGTTGTTGGTGTTAAAGTCCTTAAAGGAAAAACAAGACATGCACTCAAAAGGGGAAAGAAAAGAACAGCAAAGATAGAGAAAACAGTTTCTGTCTGGTACTCACTCCTATGTCTAAGTACACCTGCTAAAAAACACAGGCACAGCATATGGGCTTATCAGCCACTCGGAAACTGACAAACTTGTACCAGCATAGGGCTGTTTAGGGCATTGCTTTTAGCTGCTTCACTGGTCCCATGTTGGCCACTTAAGCCAGACTTATTAAATAAAAATGGAGAGGGGGGAGAAGAGAGAGGAAAGAGAAGAAATAAGGTGGGGAAGAAAAATCACAGTTGAGGTAGGGGGTGACAGCAGGAACCAAGTCTAATATTCTAAGTTTTGTTCAGGATTTAGCTGAAGCCAGTGAAGGTGGTGGTGTCCTCTGGGTCCCTTTCTGTGGCCTTGTGTGATCAGGATGCCTTTTAGGATCATGATAGTGAAGGCATACTGTTATGGTGAATTCCAGAATCCTCAGTGATGTGTGTGACAGTGATAACGATCAAGCTTGCTCCTTTTAGTGCACCCTTCAACACCTGGGTGTTATGATTCCCTCACACAGTGTCTCCCCACTTTTTTTAGGGGGTGGGGAGCAGAATAACCTATCCCCTAATTTTATCCACAATTAGGCTTAATTTCTGATAGATCAAATTTATTCCATTAATTCCTGATTCCATTCTTCTTTTGTTTACCATACATGATAACACAGTTCTTAAGGGGCATTAGTTTACATTTTTGTTTGGACTAATTCTTATTTTGGTCTTTTAACTTCTGCTGACTGTTAAATAATTTTAGGTAACAGGCTGACTTGGACATTTCTTTCTTTGAACAACTTAAAGTAAAGACCTCTACAGACATTTAAGAAACAAGTAGTTCCTTCCAAGCCTTCCATGTGACTTATTTGAGTAATGACTACAATAAACTGAGTATGGTCTTGTTCAGGCCCAGGATTACATATGTTCATGTTCATAGTTCAACTCTATATACTGCAAGAGTCTCCCACAAACCTCCTGTGTACCTTTCCTTTATTAAAACAAAAGTATTCTCTTTTAAGTAGCACAAAATTCAATCTGTAACTGTCTTTTTGAGTCAAACATAATGACTCAAAACTAAGTAAATAATAGTTTAAAAAGGTAAAACCCCTGTCCTACAGTACCCTGAGCATAGTCCTTTGCCTAAGTTTCCCAACTTTGTGGTGTGATTGATGGCTATTAAGCTATTATATGTTACAAGCATGATATTTTATTCTGGGAGCCCAAGAGAAATAAGGGATGAGCTATTGTTTGTTCACATGAACAGGGGGCACACTGTATTTGTATCAGTTTTACCTCCCAATTTGTGAAATGCTATTAGTACTGCTGCATAGAAGATCCTGAATGGTTTGCTTTTATCTGTATTGTATTTTGTTGTATTTTGTCTCCTGGAGTCCTTTTATCCAAGAAAAGCAGGTGTATTGCTAGGCAGCATAGTATAAACTTAGTGATGGCAAACGAGCTATGTACAAAGACTATTTTATTATCTGCGTTGTAAGTGCTAAAAAAAAAAAAAGTACTGTACCTGTGACACTGTCAAAAAATTACTCAGCTTCATACAAACGCCACTCAGTCAAGGCAATCTGTTCACAAGTTTATTTGTATTGGGTTTTTTTGCCGTAGCACTGATATGTGAATTTTAATTTAGTTGTGATACCTGTATGTCATAACTTTTGCAACACAAAGGCAAATAGATGGTGCTAGAAAAGGCTGTTTTCTATTCAGTGTTCATTTTATATTTCTTACAGTTCAAAAGAGATTTTGCAATAATTTACAATTTTGATTTTTTGATTTCCCTCCTGTGTGGAACCTGTCTTCAAAGAAAGTATGAACTGTCAGATTTTGTAAAGCTTTGTGAAGAGTATTATTAGAGTGTGGACCTGCTGGACTTCACCTCTAGTGGGTTCCATTCAAGGGAAGAGCTAGATGAAAAGGTTTTTATTCTTTGCAAGAAGAGATGTTTGCTATACCCAACTGAACAGCCCCGAAAATAAAAGTTTTAACATGGGAATCTGCAAAGGTTTTGTACCAGTGTCTCTCTGGAGTAGGATATGGTGGGAGAAACAGTGAAGTAGTGTTAAAACAAACAAACATACCAAAAAACTAGATAAATACATATACCACAAATAAATAATCATAGCATAAACTTTTCTTTTTTGCTGCAGCCATGGGACAAACTACATTTATTTGCTGTCTTTGACTTTCTGTACTCTGCTCAGCAGGGCTAATCCCAACTAAAGCTAACCAGAGAACAATAATCCCTTTTTGTTCTGTATTGGAATAAAACCAGAAATGTTTCAAAGAGTTTCATGAAATGGGTGAGAGAACATGCACATGCATATTTGCATCTCTTAGTTTAGTTAAGGAAGACTAGGGGCACCTTAGAGACTAACCAATTTATTTGAGCATAGGTGAGCTGTAGCTCATGAAAGCTTATGCTCAAATAAATTGGTTAGTCTCTAAGGTGCCACAAGTACTCCTTTTCTTTTTGCGAATACACACTAACACGGCTGCTACTCTGAAACATCTCTTAGTTAGTTACACTCTATACACTGAAACCTAGGTCTTCCACAAACCAGAGGAATGCCCTAGTGGGCATTGCCCTATAAGACTGTGGACCTAGGTTTAAGTCCCTGCTCTGCCTGAGCCAGCGCACAGTCTTTCATCCCAGTTCACTCCAAATTAGGTAGAGCAGGGACTCAAAACCTGGGTTTCTCACATACCAGCCTACCATCCAGTTTCTCTTTGTGTGCCTCAGAACCAAAAACATTCTGACGAAGGTTTCAGAGTAGCAGCCATGTTAGTCTGTATTCGCAAAAAGAAAAGGAGGTGCCACAAGTCCTCCTTTTCTTTTCTTCTGGTGAAAGTCTTGTAAAAGTCTACACATCTCCCTGAGATATATCAGCTTTGTGAAACAGCATATTTTGTTGAAATTTCATTTGGGCAAAAACATTGCAATGGGCCTGTCATAAATATAAAGGGAACGATAACAACTTTCCTGTATACACTACTAAAAAATCCCTCCTGACCAGAGGCACAAGATCCTTTTACCTGTAAAGGGTTAAGGAGCTCAGGTAACCTGGCTAGCACCTGACCAAAAGGACCAATAAGGGGACAAGATACTTTCGAATTGGTGGAGAGGGGAAAGGTTTTGGTCTGTCTGTTCTGTGTGCTTGCCGGACACAGACCAAGGAAGCAAGCAATCCAACTCCATTAGAATCAGTAAGTACTAGCAAGGAAATGTGTTAGCTTATTTTTGTTTTGGCTTGTGATTTTCTCTGTGCTGAGAAGATGTATTCCTGGTTTTCTTTTTGTAACTTTAAAGTTTGGCCCAGAGGGAAATCCTCAGTGTTTTTGAATCTGATTGTCCTGTAAGATGATCTTCCATTCTAATTTTACAGAGGTGCTTCTTTTACCTTTTTTCTTTCCAATAAAGTTCTGTTTCTTTTAGAATCTGATTGGGTTCTTTTTTAGTGTCCTAAAAAAACCCAACCTTGGTCTGTGCTCATCTTGTTTATTCTCAAGCCTCTCCAGGAAAGGAGGTGCGGAGGCTTGGGGGGTTATTAGCAGGGAGTAGGAATTCCAAGTGGTCCTCTCCCTGAGTTTGTCTAAATCACTTGGTGGTGGCAGCGTTACCTAATCCTAGGTACAAGGAGAATTTGTACCTTGGGAAGTTTTAACCTAAGCTGTTAGAAATAAGCGTAGAGGGTCTTTCATGCGGGTCCCCACGTCTGTACCAGAGAGTTCAGAGTGGGGAGGGAACCCTGACAGGGCCCTTTTCCTAACATTCCAGTACTGTCAAGCAGTCTTCTTGTGTCAGTCCTTCACTGATGTTAATACTCTATGGTAACTGATTGGTAAATGCTGACATTTTAAAATGGCAACCACAGTATAGATGAAATGTCTACTACATTGGTTCCCAACCTTTTTTTCTTCTACAGCACACATTGATCTCCAGGGGCTCTTGCCCCACCCCTGACCAGGGGCTGCAAGAGGAAAGATGAGTCCACCTGTTGCTCTCACAGAAGGGGCGGGGCGAAGAGACAGATTGAGCTCTGATTGATTGCTACTGGAGAAGGTGGTGCAGTGAAGCAGACAGCCAATCAGAAGGTGACTCTGCCCCCTTGTTTTCACATGTAGTTTTTCAAAAAAATCCACAGCACACCTGTTCCAGCCTGACTGTACACTGGTTGGGAAACATCGGTTTGCTATAACATTGCATTGTGCTGGTTTACCTCCTGCTCCCTTAAACATAGTTGTTGTAGGGCTTTTTTATCCTGAAGAAAACTACTGTTCTAAAGATGCATAGGATAAGAGTACTATTAACATCGCTAAATTTAAGGTTGTGAGATCCAGTATGGTAGACACAATTAGAAGGTCACCATTTAACACCGGTTACCATACTGTAATGTCTGATACCACCATTTCTCCCTATACTTAGAAATAATTACAGTATCTCAGATACTGCTGTGTAGAAGTGCTTAGTAATATTAATTCCTGAAGGATGTTCACTACTATACTATACCAGTGATTCTCACTCTTTCCAGACTACTGTCCCCCTTTCAGGAGGCTGATTTGTCTTGTGTACCCCAAGTTTCACCTCACTTAAAAACTACTTGCTTACAAAATCAGGCATAAAAATACATACGTACAGACATAAAAATTACAGCATACTATTACTGAAAAATTGCTTACTTTCTCATGTTTACCATATAATTTATAAAATAAATTGATTGGAATATAAATATTGTACGTACTTTTCAGTGTGATATTTGAAACTGTTTTTCACTTGAGCCTGGGGCTGAAGCATGTAACTTAGCTTCACGTGGCCCCCTGTGGTGTGGGGTCCCAGGCAATTGCCCTGCTTGCGACCCCCTAATGCTGACCCTGCAATTGCAACCCCCCTAAACCTGTCCCATGACCCCCCCGGGGCTACAACCCCCATGTTCAGAAACAATTATCTAGATTAGTTGAGTACCCCCTGGAAGACAGAGTACCCCCAGGTGTACACACATCCCTGGTTGAGAACCACTGTACTATACTGTATAAATGAAAGATTATTAGGATGTGTATAAACTTTTAATGTATTTTACAAATACATTTAGCACTGTTAAAATGCAGCCCTGCCTCAAATGACACTGACAGCATAAATGGGGTAAATTAGAGGTGAATTTTGATGTGGGATAGCTGCTCTTCCATGCACATACTCTTTTTAAAACCGTATGTTTGGGGCCTCCCTGTGCTCACTTCTCTCCAAGCCCTAGTCCTGCCTTTCTCCAGCCTAGACTCTGCTCTGCCTCCAGCCTTTTCCATTCCAGTCCTGGCCTAGCCTTGCTCCTCCCTTCCCTGACTCTAGGTAATCTGGTTCTGACCTTTGTCTTGGATACTTGGCTCTGGTATTTGAATTCTGACATTTTGACTCTGATTCTCTGGCTCTGACTTGACCTTGGGTTCTGCCATTTGGACTCCAACCACTAGGCCAGACTCCAGGTCCAACCACGAGACTTGATTGCCTGCAGCCCAGTCTCCTGAAAGATGGATACTCCCCATTGACTTCAAGTGGTGGATGCTCAGCACTTCTGAAAATTGGGCCTTTAGTCTTTCTCACAATGCTGCTTTCCATCCAGACTGGCACTTCTCTACTATCCTTTTCCTCCTTCATCTCAAAAAGACATAGCATTCACCTGGAAAGCAAATTACTGAGATATGGGTTTAAACTCTGATTCTACACACTTGGTATTTCAGTGCACTGCCACTAGGACAGCAGCCTGTTTGTGTTTTGTAAATATAAAGTAGTTTGGTAATCAGCTGCTCTGAAGCTCATCATTATTAGATGTTTGAGGTAGGTGGTGGTTTTTTTCATTAATGTCCTATGATGTTTCAAGTCACACTTTGTTGCCATCGCTACACAGAGGATGCAGAAATGAATTTTGAAAAGTTTTTTTCTTTACTTAAGGACCCTATTGTCCCCATGCAGGCTGTTCCCATATAGGGGACTGGATGCTTAGAGCTTGCCCTCAGGGAACTTCCTAATTCTCGAGTGAGTGAGTAGGGTTTCCCCTCTTATTAAGAAGTGGGGTTTGTCCTCAAAATTAATCAATACTCCTTGTCCCTGCACTTTTCACAGAAGCAGGCTTACTAGCTAGCAAATAAATATAAAAAAGAAACAGAAATCAAAAAAGCAAAAGAAACAACAACAACAAAAAAGACAAGAACATGCAAAGCACCTCATTTGTGTTTCTATTCTGTATAGGTCCAATAAAGAATAGAGACAACTGTATGTTGTTGAGTTTGCAAAAAACCCCAAACCTTACATGAATAAATTACAATGATTTGGACATATTAATTTGTTTTTCCTAAACTTAGTTAATTTTTTTGGAAAAATTGTCGTAGCAGCCACCAGCAAGAGTTGGTGATTACACTCTGAGGTGACCAAAAATTTTGTTGTGATAACCCCTGCATTAGGGTGACAATTATTTTCCTTTTAAAGGAGCAGAATAGAGGAAATATAAAGTCTGGGGTTGATACTTTACTGTGGGTGCATTAAGACAAAGGGGAAATTTGAACCTTAATGCTAGCTAGGGCAGCTGCTTTCAAGCCCAGATTCATCATGGTGTGGTGGCTAGAGAGAGATATGCCAGCAGTACAGTTGCCACCCTTCAGTAGGGGAAGACAGCTTCAAAATCCAACTGCAATGTCACAGGAATTCTGCTGCTGTGAATTTATCAGGAGATGGTTCTGGCAGGCAGCTGAAAGTCTTCTATAGTGCTTGCCTCCGTCCATTCAATCCCTTTGATTAGTTACGTATGTTTAATTAACAGGTTTTAGTGTTTGCTCCAACAGTGATTGTGTGTGACTGTATGTACGTATTACTGAGATGAACATATGTCCTATGAAACCACCATGTCACTATTAAACAAAAAAATTGTTAGACAGATGAAGTGGGTGAGATGATGTATTTTATCCGACCAGCTTCTGTGGGTGAGAGACAAGTGTTCAGGCTTACAGCCCAGACTTCAATAAGAGTTCTGTGTAAGCTTAAAAGCTTGTCTCTCTCTCTCTCTAATCGAAGTTGATCTAATAAAAAAAAAATTTACCTCACCCATGTTATCTCTCCAAGATCCTGGGAACAACCTGCCTACAACAGTGCATATACAAAAAAATGTTCACATTTTCAGTGATTCTTTTAGATCATGGTTGATGGTTTAGTGTTCATTGTATTCACTGACTGAGTGGAAAGTGATTATGAAAGAATGCTGGGATATCATGGTACTCAAAAGCAAGATTTGATTAACAGATCTGAAATAAAAGCCAAAAGACGGAACTTCAATAATTGTTCTGTGACTGTTAATGTGGAATCAAATATTTTTTTTTACCTTTATAACATTGAAGAATTTATCTTCACATCTGTTGTTCTGCCTACTTATGTAATACATCTTAGAACAAGTTTGGGGTCTGAACATTTGAGGTGCTGAGGCCTTCCTTCAGTCCCTTTCCTTCTAGACTACGAAACCCAAGCAGATTCATTGTATACACCTTCAAGGTTTTTTAGATTTACAGTCATGCTCACTTATCTTCTAAAGTTGGTTATCCACTTACGAGCTTAATAACAACTTAGATTAGTAACAACTTTGAAATTTTTAGCATTCTGCTCTGTAAATTAATTATGTTAAAAGGACACCTTTTTCCCCCAACAGATCTCTTCCCTTTGTGCATTCTATCAGAACTGCCAATTTTTCTAGAAATAAGTTTTTACTCTCTTGCCTCTGCTAGCACTGGATACTACACAACTAGGTGAGTGGATTCTAACCTTCCTTGTGTATCCTCTACAGAATTATTTGCTAAATTCCAGTCAGCAACACCTGTACATCCCCATTGCTAGTAATGTGTCACTGAGGACATAATGTGGCTTGTGAAATTTATATTGCAGTAGATGGTACATGATTAAAAACCCAGCTTGATTGTCAAGAGCCCAGCAGAGTTTGCAGGGCTGATGCTTGGGGGGGGGGGGAATCTATTTATTTGTAAACTAAGCACATTTGATACGGGAACTAGTGAGTGCCAGTAAACTTGGGACTCCACACTGCTTTTTTTTTTTTTTTTTAAATGGGTCACTTTTCCATGTAGAACTGCACTTTAGAAAGTAAAGTGCTGTATCTTAAAAAAACAAACAAAAAAACCCCCCAACAACAAAAAAAAACCCTCTTGGAGTATAACTAGATTAAGACATTTCTCTGGGACAAGACCTGAAAATGTAATATAAGGTTCTCAGACTTTGTGTGACCCTTCTGCGCCTAAGGTATGGAAAAATTTCTCCACTACTATGCCATAAATGTATTTTAAAGAGAGTAGCTAGAGCTGCTTTCTTCATATATTTTTTTTGAAAATAATCAATGTTGCTAATCATCTTAAACACATGGGCAGAAAATACATTTGTTGTTGTTGTTGTTTTTTACTAGTTAGGAGAAAGTGGTGGTATAGTTTTTCATTGCCAGCTGATGAAGACTGAGTAAAGACTTGTGTAAAAGGAGCTTGCTGGATCAGTTTTAATCTTTCATTCTTCAAACGGTAGAATAATTCCTTTGCTATTTGATTGAAAGGTTGTGTAGGAGGAAAAATGGCTTTAGTGATCTACTGCCATGAAAGCAGTAAACTGCAATTTTTTAGTTTGCCACTGAGGGTGTTGCATATATTACTCTAATCTGCTGAGATACAAAGGGTTTGGCAAATATTCCTAGTGCTCCTGTGTGTATTTGAGCATGTTTTTATGGATTGCACACCACGACAGATACAAAGAAAGAGACAAGCATGGGCTTTTTAGCAGCCTGGTTACTACTTGGAGAAATCCCCTGGGTCTGAATTATGTAGGTGAAGGAACAGAGAAGGGTAAAACTTACTGTGGAATCATTCTGTTTCTTAGTTATTCAATCCACATCCCACTAGAACTTTGAGAAATTAAAGTTATTTGGCTTGTATTTATGCTGCTGTGGAAAATCAGGTTAGGACTATGCTCTAGGAAGCAACTTTTTAAACATGAGACTCTTATACTGTTTTCATGAGTCCAGGCTGGCATGAAAAACTCAAGCAACAAAAACATGTGGTGCAAAAAACCTGATGAAAGCAGAAACGTTGATCCTGTACTCCACACAATAGAAGATCTGCATCTACTAAACTGAAAATCATTATTCAAGAAAGACATTTTCATGCTTACTTATCCCTATTTGAGCACTCCCTGGAAGAGGCTGCAACCTTCCTACGGAGCCGAGCCTTACAGGTGGACAAATGCTCCTTTTAATTCTTTTTCTTGTTTCATCTTGTCCTAATTACGACAATTCTTTGTTTGCTCATCTTCTAATTCCTAGCCTTTAGCAAAAGTAATACTGACCTGAAAATAATATCTTTAGTGAATTTATTTAAATGAATACCTAGTTGTGGAATAAAGACTACACAACCACGACTACAGGTACACCTCGCTCAGTGTTGAGTCAAATTAATGGAGTACTTGGGGGTAGGTGGGAATAGGTGACACAGGCCATTAACAGATTTTTGATCCCTTGTTTAAGAGGCAGGGAGAGGTGTGAGGGTGGCTGCCTGTACCAAACCAGTTGGAGGCAGGAAGGGGTAAGAGAGTGGAGATGCAAAGCCCTGACCCAAGATCTTGGCCTTTGGATGTCTAGAACCCCTTTTCCATACATCTGCAGCATAGGGTAACAACACTTTCTGGCAGCATGCTGTGTCCGGGGGGGGGGGGACGACTCTTTGGAAGGGACACCTCCTTGGGACCTGTCTGAGAAACCATGAGACTCAAGAAACCATATTGTAAGTAGCCACACTAAATCTGGAGTTAGTTAATTAACCCTGTCAGACTGAGATCTTACACAGCAGATGATTCAGACACAATGAAGCATAAAATATGATGGCAGTGGTAATCGAGTCCTAGACAGCAGGACAGACCATTCAAAGTTGTACTGCAGATAGCAGAATACTTCTGTGAGTACACAGTTTGTTTTACAAGACAAGGCTGATAACAGAAAATTGAAGGGCTAAAGCCTCCAGGGACATTAGACCTGCAAGCTAAGAATTTAGCTCAGGCATGGAAGAGCTGGAAAGAAGAATTTAGCCTCCATGTATATATTGCTATGGTGGATAAAGAGGATGCTGTGAAAATAAAACTTTTGTTAACTGATTGGAGAAAGAGGGAGAGGGATAAGTGAGACTCCATGGTCAGAAACTTCCCAAGTTCAATGCACCTCAGAAGCACTTAGGGGCTGCTCTGATACCCGCTGTAACCCTCAGGAAGAATGAAATGGTGGAAAGATAATTTCTTTACATGGGATCAAGCAGCTGGGGAGAGTGTAGATGAGTACAGCACTGATTTTAAAGTGCTAGCAGCAGTTGCAATTTTGCAATATTAAAGATTCCTTGATAAGAGACCTCATAGTGTGTGAGATACGAGATTTAAGTGTAAGAGCAGTTGCTGAGTGAAGCTGACTTGACTTCGGAGAAAAGCTTGGAGATACGTAGGGCTGCAGAGCTATCCAAAGAGAGGGTTAGAACCCTGGAACACCATCAGCAGAAACTGTCCATTAATACAAAAGAAAGAGAAATCAAAACCACATAAAACATCAATAGATGACAATGGTACTAACAAGTAAAAGTACTGTGGGAGAAGGCACATAAACCAGAAGTTTCTGGCTTTTGGGAAGAAATGCCATATTTGTGACTGATTTAATCATTTTGCGGCCAAGTGTTTGTCCAGCTAGAAAAAAAAAAACATCCAAGGTAAACACAACAACTAAAGAGAGTAACAGTAAGTCTGAGGACACTATGTGGGTGACCAAACAGACAGTAAACACACTGCAAGAAGACCCTAGTAAGCCCCAGAAACTGGATGTTGCATGCATCCAAGTTACTTAGGAAGAAAGTGGTATGATTTCAATTCGATGGTACATTTTGTAACATTTATCCCAGTCAGTCTGATGAACCCAGACATACAGATGGAAGAGAACTAACCAGCTGATAATATACAACCATACCACTTTAAAGCCCATGGGGAAACATAAATTTAAATTTTAAGAAATCCAAGAACAAGAAAGAAATACAGACTGGGCTTTGTGGCCCTAAATGATGACAGCAGTACCACTTCGGGGCAGTAAGGCAGCCAAGCCATGAACCCAACAAAAAGTACAGTTCCAGGGACTATAACCTGGCAGAGAAATATAAAATATTTGGAAAATAGCAGGTAGAAGAGTAAACCCCTAATGTAAAATGCACTTCCACTTCTTTCCCCTCCAAACCATCACAAGATTGACAGCTACAGATAGTAGCAGTTTTACAAATATTTAGAGTTACAGCTTTTAGTATAGCTCAGGGGTCGGCAACCTTTCAGAAGTGGTGTGCCGAGTCTTCATTTCTTCACTCTAATTTAAGGTTTCATGTGCCAGTAATACATTTTAATGTTTTTTAGAAGGTCTCTCTCTATAAGACATAACTAAACTATTGTTGTATGTAAAGTAAATAAGGTTTTAAAAATGTTTAAGAAGCTTCATTTAATATTAATTTAAAACACAGATCTTATCAGTTTAGTGTGATCCTTGCCCTTGCTTTTCCTTGCTGAGTTTTCCAACGTCTGGCACGTATTTGGATAGTTTAAGCTGCACACAGACTTCTGAGTGATCAGTTGTTAACCGGCTTCGAGAGGGACAGAGGACGGATTTCATGTGTGAAAATACCTGTTCACACAGGTACGTGGATCCAAATGCTGGAAGCATTGCAAACGCAATTTTCTTCAAACAGTTAAATTTCACTGGTAGGGGCGTCCAGCAGTTCAGAATAGAGGCCCCATGATCTCTCTCAGTAGCATTAAGTGCACTCCGCAGATCGCCAAACGTTGCCTGCAATTGTGTGTTTTTTAACTGAATGAGCTGCATTTTGAAATCTTCAACACCCATCCACTGAAATACAGACAAATCTACTGAACTTTTCAGGTTTAATTAGAAAAGAAAGCATTGGGCCAAATCTCTGGAAATCTTGAAATCTGTCAGAAAATTCTGATTCCAGTCCTGATTCCATTCCAATCTCATCGACACTGACAGTGCAATGTGTTGATAGCTCTCTTATTTGTTGGAAGTAGCCTAAAGTTGAAGTCAAATATCCCAAGAGAAGACTGCTAGTTTTACAACAAATGCCTTTCAGGTTTCATAAAGATGCAGAACAGTTTGCCCTGCACCCTGGAGACGGAGGTTAAGTTTGTTTAGGTGAGCGGTGATGTCAGTTAGAAACATGAGCTTACACAGCCATTTGTCATCATCCAGTTCGGGGTTGTTTTGTCCTTTTTCCGACAAAAAGGCCTTGATTGCATCAAAGCAGTTTACAGAGCGCACCAAAACCTTGCCACGACTTAGCTACCACATGTTGCTGTGAAGTGAAATGAACAGACATCTAACTTTGCTTTCTTACAAGCTGACATTTTGTCAAATGTACCCCTCAATTTACAGTGGGGAAGAAAATCGTGACAGATGGCACACACAACATCAAATGCAATGCGCTGTTCCACATGGCCATTATCTTTGAAAACTCGTGGCGAACGGGGGAAGTCCCGGATGACTGGAAAAAGGCTAATGTAGTGCCAATCTTTAAAAAAGGGAAGAAGGAGGATCCTGGGAACTACAGGCCGGTCAGCCTCACCTCAGTCCCTGGAAAAATCATGGAGCAGGTCCTCAAAGAATCAATCCTGAAGCACTTGCATGAGAGGAAAGTGATCAGGAACAGTCAGCATGGATTCACCAAGGGAAGGTCATGCCTGACTAATCTAATCGCCTTTTATGATGAGATTACTGGTTCTGTGGATGAAGGGAAAGCAGTGGATGTATTGTTTCTTGACTTTAGCAAAGCTTTTGACACGGTCTCCCACAGTATTCTTGTCAGCAAGTTAAGGAAGTATGGGCTAGATGAATGCACTATAAGGTGGGTAGAAAGCTGGCTAGATTGTCGGGCTCAACGGGTAGTGATCAATGGCTCCATGTCTAGTTGGCAGCCGGTGTCAAGTGGAGTGCCCCAGGGGTCGGTCCTGGGGCCGGTTTTGTTCAATATCTTCATAAATGATCTGGAGGATGGTGTGGATTGCACTCTCAGCAAATTTGCAGATGATACTAAACTGGGAGGAGTGGTAGATACGCTGGAGGGGAGGGATAGGATACAGAGTGACCTAGACAAATTGGAGGATTGGGCCAAAAGAAATCTGATGAGGTTCAATAAGGATAAGTGCAGGGTCCTGCACTTAGGATGGAAGAATCCAATGCACCGCTACAGACTAGGGACCGAATGGCTAGGCAGCAGTTCTGCGGAAAAGGACCTAGGGGTGACAGTGGACGAGAAGCTGGATATGAGTCAACAGTGTGCCCTTGTTGCCAAGAAGGCCAATGGCATTTTGGGATGTATAAGTAGGGGCATAGCGAGCAGATCGAGGGATGTGATCGTTCCCCTCTATTCGACACTGGTGAGGCCTCATCTGGAGTACTGTGTCCAGTTTTGGGCCCCACACTACAAGAAGGATGTGGATAAATTGGAGAGAGTCCAGCGAAGGGCAACAAAAATGATTAGGGGTCTAGAGCACATGACTTATGAAGAGAGGCTGAGGGAGCTGGGATTGTTTAGTCTGCGGAAGAGAAGAATGAGGGGGGATTTGATAGCTGCTTTCAACTACCTGAAAGGGGGTTCCAAAGAGGATGGCTCTAGACTGTTCTCAATGGTAGCAGATGACAGAACGAGGAGTAATGGTCTCAAGTTGCAATGGGGGAGGTTTAGATTGGATATTAGGAAAAACTTTTTCACTAAGAGGGTGGTGAAACACTGGAATGCGTTACCTCGGGAGGTGGTAGAATCTCCTTCCTTAGAGGTTTTTAAGGTCAGGCTTGACAAAGCCCTGGCTGGGATGATTTAACTGGGAATTGGTCCTGCTTCGAGCAGGGGGTTGGACTAGATGACCTTCTGGGGTCCCTTCCAACCCTGATATTCTATGATTCTATGACATGATAATGATGTAAGCAGCAAATCAGGACTTAAAAATATCCCAGTACAGTGGTGCTGGAACAATTTTTAAGATGGGGGTGCTGAGCTGTGCCTCCTCTTGCCCCTGTCTGCACCCCTCACTGCCCCGGGCTGAGGCCAGGAGCAGAGCCCCCGGGACCGGTGGCCGGGACCCAGGGCTGGCAGCGGGCTGAGCGGGGCTGGTGGATGGGACCCCAAGTGGCAGGGGGCTGGCATCTGGGACCCCAGGATGGCAGCAGAGCCCCGAGGCCAGTGGCCAGGACCTGGGCAGTGTGAGTGCCACTGAAAATCCTCTTGCATGCCGCCTTTGACACATGTGCCATAGGTTGCTGCCCCCGAGTTTAGCTTGTTAGGGTACAAAAGAAGAAGGCAAAGAAAATAGGAGCTTGAAGATACCTGATCAAATAATATTTGGCAGTCTGTTTATACTTATTTTTCACTGGAATAGGCCTCTTCAGATTCATTGACAATTACTGCATACATTCTATTTAATAGAACATCATAAATGTGGTTAAAATGTTGAATTAATGTTTAGAAGATTTTATGCAGCACAAGATTACTTCCAGGCTTACCTAGCCCTAATGGTTCTAATGATGAAAGATGAAGTGCTGTAGTGCACAAACCTGAGATGTTGGCCAAGAGGATCAGTACAGGCATATTGAGAAGATGTTTTCCTTGTTTGAAATATGGTAATATGTACGCTAATGAACTTTTTATGAGCTATAGACTCATCACTTACCAGAGTTGAAGCTTACAATGACTTTTACAGTCCTACCTCATTATGTGTTTAATGGAAGATGCTTAATGGAGAAAAGGTTATAGATAGATACAAGCAAAGTCAGTAAGAAAATGTGGACGCACAAAAAGAACACAGTACACCCCTTTTACATTTTCCTGCTTTCAGTTATGGCTTGCGGTTCTGGGACCTGTGAATGTTACAAAGATTGTCACATTTTTTCATTCCTTACCTCCAAATGTATGTAATATAAAGAGACCAACAGTTCAGATGTGAGTATTATTTCAAGCATGAGTCGTCTTGCATCCAGGCTTATATCTTTGTATTAAAGAAAAATTGCTGGAGGTGCTGTAAGAGTAAAGGGCATGTTAACTGAACAGGAATCAGTGAAGTATGAGGCATAGTTTTAAATGTGTTGATTTGCAGAGCCAATAACTGAAAAGCATTATCTTCTGATAGCTGTTTCTGAAGACTTAAGTGAACTGACAAGTGGACAAGTAGTCTCATCTCTTGTGCCTGGATTTTTCAAGGGATTTAGGCATTGTGATGCCCAGCATTGCAATTCCTAAATGATTCAGGAATGATTTAAGCACGTAGGAGCCAAGATCCCATTGACTCTCAATGGGATTTTGACTTCCAGGTGTCTAAATCCATTTTGAAAATGAGGTTTAGGCTCCTAATTCATTTAGGTATCATGTGCTGACCATCACAATGCCTAAGTACATTGAAAAATCTGGGACTGACTATATCTGTATTTTAACTGGCACTTCGGGTGATAGAGGTTAATGACTGAATGAGAGTACAGACTGAAGAATATCCGCTGGAAGTGTCCTTTCCAAGTCAAGTTTGAAGCATGCTGTTGGTAGCGGCTGCTGCTATAGCACTTCCAAAGATAGAGGGGGGGGACATCAATCTCCAGTCAGCCCCGCAGCACTAATAAATCTCAAAATCCCTATTGAGAAGAAAATATTTAAAGCACGTAGCCTCTTCTGCCTCGTCCCATGTCACTACTTTTTTCCTCTCTAGACACAATTTAGAATGCCATTCAGTGTCAATCCCACCTTGCTACAAGGAATGGAGCTATGACCTCTGTTGTCCTAGAGCCATGAGAAGAGAGAAGGATTCTTTTCTGGTGCCCTGAGTGAGAGAGTGGTGCAAGGAAAAACTACCATCATCAACTTTGTGTGAAATTGTTATGGCAATTGTTACCGGGCTGCTGTTACACATATGGCTTCTCTACATGGTGGGGTAATATGCTCTATGGGGATATGATTTCTAAAGCATATTAAAGTGTTGTGCATTAATTGTTCTGTGTTGACCCTGCTGGTGTACAGTAAAGGTTCCCTAGTGCACTTTAACGTAATGCTGTCTCAAACAGCATGATCTTAAAGTGCACAATTATGGAACACTTGGACCAATTAATGTGCAACATGTTAGTGTGTTTTAGAAATCATACCCCCATGGAGTGCATTACCTCAGTGTGGATGAGCCCTTAGTCTTTAAAGATTTTTTTTTCTTAGCATTTGAGCATATTTTTAGTCTTGGAAGAAATGTTGTAGGGAAGTTTTTGTTTTTTGTTATACAAGGCTCTATGTAGAGATAGCTGTGCAACAATGAAGCCTTTAAATAAATATTAAAAGTAAAAAATAGTAAGAGAAAAGTAGGAATGGGTTCAAGAGGAATAGGGAATGGGCACAAAGGAAGAGAAACAAAAAATACTGTATTCCAAGCACCTCTTGAGGGTGAATGTTCAAAGTCTTTGTTTTTATGCTCCTGTGTTGATGATTTAACAATTCAGTATTATGTCAAAAAAAAATCTTTCAGCCTGTACATTGAGGACCGACCTGTGAAGACAACAGAACTATTTAAAATATTTCAAGTTAGTCTGCCAAAACTGAATGATGATATTTTCAGTCCCCTTGAACTAGGGTTTTTTATTTTTTTTGGGAAGGTCTATAATATAGGTTCAGATTCTCTTCCTGCCTTGTCCCGTCTGCAGTGCTTTGGTGGTGAAAGGGCATAGAACGCTGGCATATTCAGCCAATTGTGAATTTCCATTGTACAGGTGCTGTAAATATAGCATAATCAATTCTGTCACATGCTAATGGTCCCCATTTTAGGAAGCAGGATGGTATATGGTCACAGTATGCCCCAGTGATCCTGCACTTACAGACTTAGCCTTTGTAGACTCTTACTTCTGGCACAAGTTGTAGCAGCTCTAAGAATCAGGTAATTCAGAGGTGCCTGGAGGAGGAGTGGCTGTTGAGGGCTTCTATACAGGTGGAGACAGAGAGATGGGCACAGAACAGTGGCAGCAGCAAAGAATACTTGCACAAAGACAGGATCTAACCTTAATTGAATTGGGTGTGCGAGGCAGCATTAAATGAAATACTGGAGGAAAAAAAGAAGAAACCCCAGAATGGAAGTGGTGGGGGGTGCAAAGTTGAAGTGGTGGTGATGCGGAGGAGGCACTGAAACTTGATTATGACAGCAAAATGCCTACAGCCACCCCTGATTCTCGGGGCCTTGCTGAATATTTCTAGATTTTGTTTATACCTACTCTTATGTTATTCTTGAAGAGTAAATTTTGCCCCCAAAGCAGAGGGCCCCCAGGTATCTGTATACTGTTTAGTCCCTTAATACTGTGCTTAAGTGAAACACAGGCCCTTGAGTGAGCCATCTACACCAAGCGTGACTTCCTCCAAAGTAAATTCTGTGTGGAACAGTGGGTGGCAACGCTGGAAACTGAAGTCCTGTTTATCCACACAGCAGATGCCAGAGTGTAGGTTCTCTCACTGATGTACTTCAACCCTGACCTGAAGGGACTATCACTAGGGATGAAGTTAGTTCAATTTCCATGACTATTGAATATTTGCCTCTACAGAGGCAAAGTGAGACATTTGTGGTAGTGGTTTTCTGATATGGACACTTCTTTAATAGTAACAAGGCCAACAAAAAACAGAGTTTTTAGATGGCAATGACTTCAGCAACCTGAGCCAGGTTTGAACCAATGACTTAGAAATATAAATCTCCATATCTAATTCCCAGTCACCTGAGCCATCTCTCCCCATCCCTAATAACATTCCAGTTGTGTCCAAATATTTTGAAGGAGCATAAAACAAAAGTGGTGGTCTACTCTACTACAGACTAAAAAAGAGAGGGTGCTGATGTAAATTCAAAAATTTTAAACTGTATATTTTTCTACTGATGCTTTCTGCTCATTCTGCATCCCCTACTCTCCTCTCCCCTGCTTCCTTCTGTAATACTCAGGGACAGATGATTCTGCTGAGGTCCCTTCAGTACAATGACAATTCCAAAGCTCTTTCCTGAAACCATCCATAGTGTGATCAGATTTTCAAACTGCAAACACATATTGATCTGCCTTCTAAAATGTTCACACCTGGCTAAAAAGTTCTGTAAACTATCAATCCCCTTGTCCGTGCTGTTCAAGAGAATAATTATTCTCTCCTCTGTACCTCTGTAAAGAGTGGTGCTCCTCTCCTAAAGACCTCAGGAGCTGTGCAGGAAGTTCTGTTATCACTCAGATCCTAACAGATGTTCAATAGCATGACTCCTTTCCCACAATCATTCTCAGGTGCACAAGAAAAGGGAATGTCAGTGCCAAACTCCTCCCAAGGTACATAAAATGTGCACTATGTTACTGTGCATTTAGTAAGGTGCATGCTAGCCGAGTTCTGTGTCAAATAATAGAGGAGTTCTCCTCCTGTGCAGAATTGGACAATTTGGCACCATAGGAAAATGTATGTATTACATTTTTTACATCAACCCAATCTAAACTTTTAGGGCATTTATTTCTTTAAAAAAAATTCCAGATAAAATGTCTTAATGGTAAGTGAAAAATGCTTAATATAATCTTTATGCAAATACATAACAAGGATATTTCCTTTAAAGTAACCCTGAATCTTAAGTATGGAAATATAGATTACCTTAAATTACTAAGTGTGTTCTGTTACCCTTAGCATTCATATCTTCACTTAACAATAGGAGCTGGGGTTGCTTATAAGGAAACTGATTTTCAGTGGTGCTATTTAGGTACCTAAATATGGAGTCGAACTTTAGATACCTATGTTTGGAAATTTTGACCAATATGCATTGCCACGAAGTGTCTATGTAGAAGGATGATTGGAAGATATCTTTCTTTTTTTATCAAGTGTCAGCAGAAATTCTAAACAGCTATCCCTTCTCATGAGGAGCAGATCTTTAATAACAGTGATTGTCTTAATGTATAAAATGCTGCTAGCAATTAAGTGGGAAAGAACCAGGCTACTCCTGAAAGTATTGAGAAATAGAGGGTCTGATGATGAATTACATTGTAAAGGGAAAAAATGGTAGTTTAAGACATCCTGTGAAAGAAATTGATAGGATTGCTTCCTTCTGGGCAGTACTCCCATATGAAAAAATACGGCAAATTTGAACACATGGAGGAAATTCATTTTAGATGTTTCCTAAGATGTCTGTGGTCTGGGAAGACTCCTGTAAACTTGCACAGGATTTTGCAAACTCAGGTTAGCAATATGAACTGTACTGCATCATTCTGCCTCTGGGTCTGGACTAGATGACCTCTTGAGGTCCCCTCTAGTCTGACATTCTTATGATTCTCTAAGGTGATGGTGCAGTAATTATCGTTTGTCACATTTTCTCCCTTGAGAACGCAGAAAAAATCTGCACGTGGCACCTTTCATGGCTAGATTCCAAAAGTTTTTAGTGTATATATATATATTTTTTTTAGTTTCCAGTTGTTTGTACATGTTGAGAGGCCTTATCTTGTGGGGTTTTGTTTTTGTATTTTCTCCCCTCTTTATTAGACAACCGTCTCACTTTCTGGGATTTATTCAGGCATATTCACCAGTTTTTCAAAATGCATACTTAGTTTATTTTTAAAGCTCTTCAAGGCCATAGGGAATGGATGCTTAGGCACTGAACATTGCAATCATTGTAATTTATCATTTATTATTTAGTATCTTATTCAGTCACTGTTTTTTGCATGCTGGCAGTGAACCGCAGTGTTGCACAGTGTGAGCAAGAATTTCAGACCAAAATGTAAAAGGAGGAGACTTAGGGCTTGTCTACACTACCCACCGGATCGGCGGGCAGCGATCGTTTCAACGGGGGGGGGGGGTCGATTTATCGCGTCTACTATAGACGCGATACCCATCGACTTTGGTACTCCACCAGAATGAGGAGGGCAAGCAGAGATGGTGGGAGAGCGTCAGCTGTTAACTTACCGCAGTGACGTAGATTTAAATACGTCGACTTCAGCTACGCTATTTGCATAGCTGAAGTTGTGTATCCTAGATAGATCCTGCACGGTAGTGTAGACAAGCCCTTAGTTTGGGCTAAATGAAAATTCAACTTCATTGAAAATGCACCTAAGTTATACTACCAAAGATAAAATAGTTTCTCCCTATGTCCAACAGGACAAGGTTCATATGACTAGAGTGGGCGAGGATTTATTGATGAAAACTGATAGAAAGATGAAAGAGCAAATATCTCTTTGTTTCTTTATTCCATCTATCCATTGAGTGAGAACACTAAGTTTTGGAATAAAGCCCAGCAGGTAGATAGTTCCAAAAAGCTATTGCTGTCAGTGCATGTTTTTAAGCTTGTTATAGAGTGGTTAATATCGGGCCCATTTTTGAAATGCAGATTTGGTACTCTTTTTAGCTCTCGGTGATGGTTTAACACCCAAAGAGAATACGAAAAGTATTGTAAGATCAAGGCAAATGCGCCTCTTTAGTTGTGAGAAGAATTTACACAAACTAGCAAATTTTCAGCTTTTTGCCAGGTATGTTTGAATTGTGAAATTTTGCCAGGAATGTTTGCAGTAGCAAAAAAAAATGTTTGCTTATAAATTGTTCTTTCTGACCCCTCCCCTACCAACCAAATGTGGGCTGATGTATGGGGCAAAGTTTCCTGTCCTCAGGATTTAAATTCAGATCATGGGAGGTTATGGTTGTATTACAGTTTTGCCTTTAGCCTTTATAAATTTACAGCTACAGTTTGGGGTTTAAAAGCTCAAAGATTTGACAGTTTCTGCTTATGTCCAACAGAGCTGGCCTTGAGCACACAGGCACTTTTGGAAGCATAGAGTAATAGAAATGTAGGACTAGAAGACACCTTGATAGGTTATCTAGTTGGTCCCCTAATTATTATCTAGACCATCCTGACAGGTGTTCTTAAAAAGCTCCAATGATGGAGATTCCACAGTCTCCCTAGGTAATTTGTTCCAGTGCTTAACTACCCTTAGCGTCAGGAAGTTTTTTCCCTAATGTCTAACCTAGATCTTCCGTGTTGCAACTTATGCCATTACTACTTGTCCTGTCCTCAGTGGTTAAAGAGAAAAAATGATCACCCTCCTATTTAAAACAACTTTTTAATGTACTTCAAGACTATGTCCCCCCTCAGTCTTATCCTCTCTAGACCAAACAAACCCAGTGTTTTCAATCTTTCCTTGTATGTCATGTTTTCTGGACTTTAAATCATTTTTGTTACTTTCCTCCAATTTGTCCACATCTTCCCTGAAGTGTGGTGGCCGGAGTCATAGGTGCTGTAGCTAGGGGTGCTGGGTATGCTGCCACATCACCTGGCTTGAAGTGTTTTTCATCATATTACAGGGTTTACAGTTTGGTTCAATGGTTCTCTGCTCCTCCACTATAAAAATTGTTCTAGCACCCCTGTATAGAACTGGACATCATACTCCAGTTGAGGCCTAAACAGCTCAGAGTAAAGTGGAACAATTACTTCTCATGTCTGACAACATTCCTGTTAATATGTTTGCTTTTTTTCCCAACAGTACTGTGTTGACTCATATTTAGTTTGTGATCCAGATCCTCCTCTTCAGTTCTGCTTACTAGGCAGTCATTTCTCATTTTGTACTTGTGCAATTGATGATTCCTTCCTCAGAGGCCTTATTTAATTTCATCCTATTTTTTTCAGACCATTTCTCCAGTTTGTCAAGATCATTTTGAATTCTAATCCTATCCTCTAAAGCTCTAGCAACCCCGCCCAGCCTGGTGGTGTCTACAAACTCTAAGTGTGATCACACCTTGGTGTTCAGCAGGGAAATAGTCCCGCTATTGTGGGGAACTTTCCTGGCTTCTGCACTACCCCGGTGAAGTGGGCTAGCGAAAGGATCTGAGTCCTCGCTCCCATTTCCTTTACCCAGTGGCCTCCCTGCCCTTGAGGACTCCCCTTCCACTCTATTTGGCAGAGTCCTCGTAACCCCAACAAGGCTGGGCCCAGGATTCCTGGGGGGCTCGACCCCCAACCCTGCTGTGGTCACCTAGGACAGGGGCTAAGATGTCCCCACTCCGGGGTACTCTCTCTGCCCTGGGCACTTCTCTGGCCCACTGACCATTACATACAAGTTAAAGCAAATGCACGTTATTTAATCAACAATTAATTTAAAAAAGAATAAGGAAAAATGGGTAAGGTTAAAGGAGACACATCAACCTGCTCTGTGGCAGGGAACATCACAAACAGTGTCTCTGGAATGTCAGGGCAGTTCAGTCTGTTCCTTGTAAGTCCCAGGCCTTCTTCTCAGGTCGACTGTGCTGCAGGGATGCTGTGGGTTAGACACTTGCTCTGGTGGTGGCCACACACTCTCTGGCTCTAAGTGGTAGGACCCTTCTTCCCAGTGTCGCCCCGCCCTGTCGGGGTTACGATCCAAGCCTGGCCTGCAGAGCCTCTTGGCTGAGGCATCTCCCTGTGCTGGGCCTGCTGCCCAGGGTCCCCCCCCCTCCCCAGCTGCTCACCACACCCAGCTCCAGACTGTTCCAGCCCCAGCTCCACCACTCTGTCTCTGCACTGCTGCTGCTCTGCCTCCAGCTCCCTGGGCTGCTTCTTTGGCCCCTCTGCCTCTGGTTGCTACAGCTCTGCTCCCAGGACAGGTCTGCTCTGCAGGCTGCTTCTGTGACTCTGCTCCCAGCACTGACCTGCTTCTTGGGCTGCTTTTCTGGCCCCGGTTGCTGCAGCTCTCCTCCCAGGGCAAGTCTGCTCTCTCTGGGCTACGCCTCTGACTTTGGGGTTGGAGCTCTGCTCCCAGGACAGGGTCTGCTCTCTCTGGATCTGGCACAGTTCTGCTCCCCAGCTCAGCTCAAGCCTCTGCTTTCTCCTTAGCTTGGCCCCACTCTGTCTGACCCAGGCAATTCCAGCTCACACGGAGGACGGGACCTCCCTGGCCTCCTAACTCCCTGATTAGCCTGCCCGCCCTGTCATTCAGGCTGACCTGGAGCATTGGCCTCTCCCCATTGTTCCTGGGGGCTGTTAGTCTGAGGGTCCTGATTCCCCACCAGCCCTTCCCCCTTTTAGTACTGGGAGCTAGCAACTTAAACACCCCCACTGAATGTTAGTAAGGGGGCAACAGTCCCCTTACATTCAGCTACACAGGAAAGCAGATGGTTGATTGAAGCTGTGAGAGATGATTCAAAGCTGTCCTGCACAAGGACAAGCAAGAGAAGGAAGCAGCAAAGGGTTCTGCCAGGGAAGATGCATATATTTTAATTATGGCTCACTGACTTACAGTATTTTGACTGTCCCTGCATGGTGCAGACACCAAAATTTGTGAACGTCTCTCTTCCGAATTGCTTTAATTGTTGTCCCTACAACAGCTGTAGTGACAAGAGCAGGCAGCACAGGCCACCCATCTGTATGCCCAGTTGAGCAGCCACGGAACACATGATAGTGGAATGACTGACACTGTGGTGGACTCTGGTGTACATTTTTATTTATTTATTTAATGGGGAAATGTAAATGAAGAGTTTGCTTTGCCAAAAAAAGGTTTAGATTTTTTTTTTTAAGATTAAGTAAAAACAACATAGTTAACTATGAAACCATTCTCAAATGCCAAGCACTTAAAAGTATGGAAATTAATACTTAAGGACATCATAAATCTTAGGCTCCTCACGTAATCCACATAAACAAATTATTCTTGCTGAGTGCAAATAAATGCACATTCTGGCCCATGAGTCTTATTATGTATTATATTTTGTTGCTGTAATTTAGCTATTAGCATATTTTCTTTTAAGGAACACCATTAAAGGAATAAAATTATCAGTTACTATTTTGGACTCCAGACTGTCCACCAAATAAACAAACAACTCTGTTTACACCTGTTTTCTTCAAATATATGAAAAACAAGTTTTGAAGGAGATTTAAATTTTGACTTTTTGCTTTCATTTTGTTTCCCTCTTGCAGTGCCAACATTCCAGATAGTTAGTTAAAAGTAGTAACTTAAAAAGCCATTGGACAAGTTTTCTTCAGACTTTGTAGAAATAGTCTCCTTTGCCATAGTTACTTTAATGGCAATCTTCATATCAAGCTATATTTCCAAACCAAAGTTATAGGGGGAGGCAAAAATAGAACTTTATGATTGAAACTGATTGCAACCTTAACTGTACTAACTCTCCATAATTATAATAGTAAAACAGACACAATTGTTTGAATGGGTGGCGTTTCAGAGGAGTCACAACAAAATTTCTACCTTTTTGCGATGAAACCCTCTTTACTTTCTTAAGGCAAACCAAAACAGTTTTTTACCAGTTACCTATGATCTTTACTTCTTTTGTCTGATTCTTAACTATGCCCCATTGCTTTGTGCAATGATGTGTTTTCAGGTAAAAGCTGGAATGGGTCTGGAATACAGGAAACTAACTCACATGAAGGTGAATGTAACCTTCAGTTTCACTACACATTGCTTTAAAATTTGTTTCTAAACTGATCTTTTCAGTTACACTGGGTCTGATCAACTTGACAGTTCAAGATGAGGCCTAATCTTGTTGTCAGGGCTATTTAGCATAATTTTTCTCTATTAATTTTATTTGGTTAAAATTGTTTATGTAGCATGTATATCTACTACTAAATTAAGGCTTTTCATGATTGTGACCTTTTTTTTCCTTTCCATTTTCTGGTTGGCTTGAGAGGCTGCTCTGAACCTAAGTCACACAAGCTATGTTTACTTTATTTAAAGGTTGGATGTATACATTATTTCACTCATTACAGTTTTGCATATTTTACAGATTAAACTACATCTGAATCCTTAAATTACTGACCAGGCATAACATATTTATTAAACTATAAGCCTGTGACCGAGTTGCACATTTGTCAAATTTTTACATAGTTTCTTGGTTTAAACATATACTTTACAAAAGTGTAGTGAATTGGTATACTTGACTACCCACTTAACTTCAATTTTAATATACGTAACTAATCACTACAGTTGCATTCTTTCATGGTTGACTACATCTTTTGATACTTTACTTCAGCATTATACTATGCTATTGAGTTTTTATGTACTTTACCGACTGAACTGCATTGTGCACTGGTGTACTTTTTTCCACAGTTGACAGATGTGGCTACAAACTTTATTGATCAATCTGCATACTTTAGTAGTTCAGTTTTATGTGCATTGCTGAATGAGCTATATACTTTACAAGAGCAGCTTTAACATTTTTCATAGATATAGCTCCAAACTGTCCTAATTGAAAGTCATGCTTTAAGAATGTATTTTATTGCATTTAACTTATCAAGATGCATAATTCAATTTTTTAATATTTTGCATGTTTGACTGTCTTACAGTCTCAGCCTTCTTAAAAAATAAAGTTTATAGGTATTTCATGAAGCCACAGTTCTAGGTACAGCTTGGCACACAGTGGTATTTTTAACAGAACTGCAACTCTGTTAAATAACATAATCACAAGTTAACCACAACATTATGCAGCGGGCAGGAGAGATAATGTTGCACTTACAGTCCAGTTGCTGAAAATAGAATAAGGTCACTCCTAAAAATAAGATGGGTGGGGTGGGGTTGTTGGGGCTTAAAAGGCAGATATCTCTGTGAGGTTCTTCTTATGGAGATTTACCAACACTGGAGCAAAGGTTCCCCATTCAGTTTCTAGTGGGCTAGGCTGCAGCCACTGTCAAAAGCACCATGGATCCTCTGGGGGTTCCATTCCAGGATAAGGTGATCCTTATGAAGTCGCTGTGCTTGTACTTTGGCTCTGTGTTCCCAATGTCCACCACTTTTCCTCTTGCCCCATTCTCTAGTAGCACACCTCCAAACGTACTCCACTACTAGGGACTCTCTCCATCCCCAAATGTGAATACCCAAATTGAGCGGGAGCTGTGATAGTGGACACATCCCCAAAATCTATTCACATTCAGGCTGGTCATCTTTAAATAGAGATTGAACATGGATGTTTGTGGCCTAAGACTAACTGACAGAGTCAAGCTCTCTCCTTGTCTGATATGTTCAATGCCGAAATGGAAGAGACTTCAGGCAACTTAAATTTGTCCTGTCTTTAAAGTAGGTAATTACCCCAAATTCTTCATCTTGCAGGACAAACATTCCCTTTCTTATTCCAAAGTTAATACATCTGAAGGGCCTAAAAATTCCTCAGACAAGCATGGCAACTCAATACTATTTCATTATTACAGCATCCCAGTATAGGCATACCATTGTTAGATGGGAAGAGAAGACCAGTATTATCTAATTTGTATGCTTTTCTTGCAAAGAGGTTTTACACTGTTATGATTTTTCCTCAAGTGATCTCAAAATATAATTTTTTTATGGATCAGTTATTGTGACTAAATATGGATTTCTTAGTACTAAGTGAGAATGTTTTGTCATTACGATGGCACTATAAGATTTATGATGTCACTAATGACTCAAGTTCTTGCTTTTGAGTGCTTGTGTTTGATAAATGATATGATAGGTAAGCACATTTTTGTCACCTAGGAACACTCACTGGTCTTAGAAACAAAATTGTTGCATTTTTTCTTTTGTTTTTGCAATGCATAGTAGTGTGGCCTGGTGTTTTAATGGTATGTGAGTTT